>NW_024096686.1:0-1337500 GCF_016545835.1 Crotalus tigris
AAACCAGGGGGAGTTGGCAGTGAAAGAATCCAGTAGAGATATACAACTGTTCTCATTTGGAAACCAGGCACCTCTTCCTCAGGAAGAACAAAACCCTCTAACTAAAGAAATAAAAGAATTGAAACAAATAATAATTGAGCATCTAGAACAGCACAAAAACAACAGAATAAGGCTGCCTGCATTGAAGCTTGTTCCAAAGAAACAGCTAGCACAAGCATTAAAAGATGCAAATACTGCAATATCAAGTATAAGCACCAATTCACTGCAAGAAACAAACCAACTAATGTACAGCACAGCTGCAGTTATAACAGAATACCTGGGATGCAAAATCAACAAACAAGAAAAACAAACAAACAGTGCACCAGAAAAATGGAAGGTTAGACTAGAAAATAAGATCAGCAAGTTAAGATCACATGCAAGCAAGCTAGAACAGATGAAAGAAAAGAAGCTGAAGAACAAGAAGACCAAAGAATACCTAATCAAGAAATACCACTTAGAAACAAGGAAGATCAAGGAAGCACTGGAAATAATAAAGCAACAAATAACAGCTATAGCCAGGAAAATCAGTATATATGAAGCTCGAATTGCAAACTATAGGCAGAACCTCCAATTTCAATCCAATCAGAAACGTTTCTACCAATCCATCAATGGAGAAACTGCAAGGAATCAGTCAGTACCTGACAAGGAAGAAACAGTGCAGTTCTGGAAGCAGATATGGGATAACCCAAAGAAATACAACAAGGATGCGGCTTGGTTAAAAGAGGTGGATGCAAATAAAACATAAGTTGAAATGAAAGAACTAGTAATAACAACAAAAATGGTAGAAAAAAGAGCAAAGAAAATCAAAAATTGGTCAGCACCAGGTGAAGATGAACTGCATGGGTTTTGGTTGAAACATCTAACTGTTATACACCCACTCATTGCCAAACAGTTCAACAATATACTACAAGGAGGAGAAATTGAAAAGTGGCTAACAACTGGGAAAACCTACCTAATCATGAAAAATCCAGCAAAAGGGGCAACACCAGGTAACTACAGGCCAATTACCTGCTTACCAACAACCGTCAAATTACTAACTGGTGTGGTAGCTGATGCAGTACAACAGCATCTAGTTGAAAACAATCTCTTTCCACCTGAGCAGAAAGGAAACCGCCCCAATAGCAGAGGAACAAAATATCAACTCCTAATAGACAAAATGATCTTGGAAAACTGCAAGAGAAGGAAGACCAACCTGAATGTGGCATGGATTGACTAAAAAAAGGCATTTGACTCTCTGCCACATGATTGGATAATAAAGTGCCTAGAAATAACAGGAGTCAGTAGAAACATCAGAAAATTTGTGCAAAGATCGATGGCACAATGGAAGACACAGTTGCAGATCAATGGTGAGAAGCTTGGAGAGGTTAATATCAAGAGAGGAATATTTCAAGGAGATTCATTATCACCATTACTATTTGTTATTGCACTGTTTCCTCTGTCAACAATACTGAATAACTAAGGACATGGCTATCAAACATCAAAAACATCTGCCAGACTATCCCATCTCCTTTACATGGATGATCTGAAGCTGTATGGAAAAACATCATCTGAAATAGAATCGCTGCTCAACACTGTCCGTATATATAGCCAAGATATTGTAATGGAGTTTGGCTTGGACAAATGTGCCACACTTACTATCAAACAAGGAAAATAGTGAAAACTGAAGGAATCAAGATGCCCCACGAAAATAACAGTAAGAGTCTGGATGAGGAAGAGTACTACAAATACTTGGGTATCCTTCAAGCTGACAACATCAAGCACACTGAAGTCAAGAAAAAGATTAGAGGTGAATACATCAAGAGAGTGAAGAAGATCTTAACGTCCAAACTCAATGGAGGAAATACCATAAAGGCAATCAACACCTGGGCAATCCCAGTCATTAGGTACACAGCTGGAATAGTGGACTGGACTCAAGCAGAACTAAAAGCAATGGATAGGCAGACCAGAAAAAGAATGACAATGAATCATGCCCTTCATCCACGCAGTGACATTGATAGACTTTATCTACCAAGGCAAATAGGTGGGCGTGGAATGCTACAAGTACAGCAGATGGTTGAAGAAGAAAAAATGGCTTTGGAAGAATATCTGAAGAACAATGATGAAGATGCACTGAAATTAGTATATCAGGAAGGCTTACTAACTACTGGAGAGACCAAACTGGCCTACAAGAAAGACCAAATGAAGAACAGAATAGAGGCATGGGACGACAAAGCACTACATGCCAATACATTAAAAAAATAGCTGGGAAAGCAGCTATAATAACTGCAATGGCTGGAGCAGGAAAATTGAAGAAAGAGACCGAGGGACTATTCTGGCGGGCAGCAAGACTCATCCTTAAGACCATGCACACAAAGTCAAAATGAGAGACAGCAACAGACAGTAAGTGCCAGCCTATTCAAAGAACTGAATGAACAGTGGACGCCTTTGGTAAGCTTTGCAAGAAGATTGCCAGACTGATTCAAGCAGCGGGGGCCCCCCCATGAAAGAGTAGCAAGCAATGGTGCATTGGAAATCTGCAAAAATATACATTTGCCTGTAAGCAAAACTGGTGGGATCATAAAATAGAGAAAGTCATAGAATGATAAAATTAACTGCTCTGGGAGCTTTCAGAATTCAAACAGACAAGCACCTGAAACATAACACCCCAGACTTAACAATTGTCGATAAGAAAGACAAAAGTCTGGATAGTGGACGTGGCAATGCCTGGAGATAGCAGAATAGAAGAGAAAGAACTGGAGAAGATAACAAAATACAAAGACCTACAAATAGAAATAGAAGGACTGTGGCAAAAGCAAGCAAGGGTAGTACCAATAGTCATAGGCTCCTTGGGTGCAATCCCAAAACAACTGGAGCACCACTTGACAAATTCGCTATTAGTCAATTGCAAAAGGCGTCTTATTCGACTGCTTCCATCCCTGCGACGATACTCTAATGCCATCAACATCCACATCTTGCCATCCCTGTCCTGTATAAGGACTCGATAGGTAGACAAAATGCCATAATCCAGTCTGAACATCTGGCTGACTGTGCGATATCCATAGTAATAGTAATAATAAAACCTGGCAATGGCTAAGAGCAGGAAAATTGAAGAAAGAGACGAGGGACTAATTCTGGCTGCACAAGACCAAGCCTTAAGGACAAATGCATACAAAGTCGAAATTGAGAAGACAGCAACAGACAGTAAGTGCCGCCTATGCAAAGAAGCTGAAGAAACAGTGGACCACTTGGTAAGCTGTTGCAAGAAGATTGCACAGACTGATTACAAGCAGTGGCATGACAAAGTAGCAACACTGGTGCATTGGAAGATCTGCAAAAAATATCATTTGCCTGTAAGCAAAAACTGGTGGGATCATAAAATAGAGAAAGTCATAGAAAATGATAAATTAAACTGCTCTGGGACTTCAGAATTCAAACAGACAAGCACCTGCAACATAACACCCCAGACTTAACAATTGTCGATAAGAAGACAAAAAAGTCTGGATAGTGGATGTGGCAGTGCCTGGAGATAGCAAAATAGAAGAGAAAGAACTGGAGAAGATAACAAAATACAAAGACCTACAAATAGAAATAGAAAGACTGTGGCAAAAGCAAGCAAGGGTAGTACCAATAGTCATAGGCTCCTTCGGTGCAATCCCAAAACAACTGGAGCACCACTTGAACACCATTGGCATTGACAAATTCGCTATTAGTCAATTGCAAAAGGCGGCCTTACTAGGAACTGCTTCCATCCTGCGACAATATCTGTAAGACCATCAAACATCCACATCTGCCTATCCCAGGTCCTGGGTAAGGACTCGATAGGTAGACAAAATGCCAAATCCAGTCTGAACATCTGGCTGAATGTGCGATGATCCATAATAATAATAATAATAATAATAATCATCATCACCACCACCACCACCATCATCCATCATCATCATCATCATTATTATTATTATTATTATTATTATTATTATTTATGATCATACGCACAGTCAGGCCAGATGTTCAACTGGATTTGGCATTTTGTCTACCTATCGCGTTCCTTGACCCTGACCTGGATAGGCGATTTGGTATGTTATGGTATTACAGATATCGTCGCAGGATGGAAGCAGTTCCTAATCAGGCCCGCTTTTGCAATTGACTAATAGCGAATTTGTCAATGCCAATTGTGTTCAAGTGTGCTCCAGTTGTTTTGGGATTGCACCCAAGGAGCCTATGACTATTGGTACTACCCTTGCTTGCTTTTGCCACAGTCTTTCTATTTCTATTTGTAGGTCTTTGTATTTTGTTATCTGCTCCAGTTCTTTCTCTTCTATTCTGCTATCTCCAGGCACTGCCACGTCCACTATCCAGACTTTTTTGTCTTTCTTATCGACAATTGTTAAGTCTGGGGTGTTATGTTGCAGGTGCTTGTCTGTTTGAATTCTGAAGTCCCAGAGCAGTTTATTTTATCATTTTCTATGACTTTCTCTATTTTATGATCCCACCAGTTTTTGCTTACAGGCAAATGATATTTTTTGCAGATCTTCCAATGCACCATTGTTGCTACTTTGTCATGCCGCTGCTTGTAATCAGTCTGTGCAATCTTCTTGCAACAGCTTACCAAGTGGTCCACTGTTTCTTCAGCTTCGTTGCATAGGCGGCACTTACTGTCTGTTGCTGTCTTCTCAATTTTGACTTTGTATGCATTTGTCCTTAAGGCTTGGTCTTGTGCAGCCAGAATTAGTCCCTCGGTCTCTTTCTTCAATTTTCCTGCTCTAGCCTTGCCCAGGGTTTTATTATTCTCTGCTTTCCCAGCTATTTTTTTCATGTTTGGCCATGGTATGCTTAGTCTTTTCCATGCCTCTATTCTGTTCTTCATTTGGTCTTTCTTGTAGGCCAGTTGGGGCTCTCCATAGTTAGTAGCCTTCCTGATATACTAATTTCAGTGCATCTTCATCATTGTTCTTCAGATATTCTTCAAAAGCCATTTTTTCTTCTTCAACCATCTGATGTACTTGTAGCATTCCACGCCCACCTATTTGCCTTGGTAGATAAAGTCTATCAATGTCACTGCATGGATGAAGGTCATGATTCATTGTCATTATTTTTCTGGTCTGCCTATCCATTGCTTTTAGTTCTGCTTGAGTCCAGTCCACTATTCCAGCTGTGTACCTAATGACTGGGATTGCTCAGGTGTTGATTGCCTTTATGGTATTTCCTCCATTGAGTTTGGACTTTAAGATCTTCTTCCCTCTCTTGATGTATTCACCTCTAATCTATTTCTTGACTTCAGTGTGCTTGATATTGTCAGCTTGAAGGATACCCAAGTATTTGTAGTACTCTTCCTCATCCAGACTCTTAATGTTATTTTCGTGGGCATCTTGATTCCTTCAGTTTTCACTATTTTTCCTTGTTTGATAGTAAGTGTGGCACATTTGTCCAAGCCAAACTCCATTACAATATCTTGGCTATATATACGGACAGTGTTGAGCAGCGATTCTATTTCAGATGATGTTTTTCCATACAGCTTCAGATCATCCATATAAAGGAGGTGGGATAGTCTTGCAGATGTTTTTGATGTTTGATAGCCATGTCCTGAGTTATTCAGTATTCTTGACAGAGGAAACAGTGCAATAACAAATAGTAATGGTGATAATGAATCTCCTTGAAATATTCCTCTCTTGATATTAACCTCTCCCAGCTTCTCACCATTGATTTGCAACTGTGTCTTCCATTGTGCCATCGATCTTTGCACAAATTTTCTGATGTTTCGACTGACTCCTGTTATTTCTAGGCACTTTATTATCCAATCATGTGGCAGAGAGTCAAATGCCTTTTTGTAGTCAATCCATGCCACATTCAGGTTGGTCTTCCTTCTCTTGCAGTTTTCCACGATCATTTTGTCTATTAGGAGTTGATCTTTTGTTCCTCTGCTATTGGGGCGGTTTCCTTTCTGCTCAGGTGGAAAGAGATTGTTTTCAACTAGATGCTGTTGTACTGCATCAGCTACCATACCAGTTAGTAATTTGAAAGTTGTTGGTAAACAGGTAATTGGCCTGTAGTTGCCTGGTGTTGCCCCTTTTGCTGGATTTTTTATTATTAGGTAGGTTTTCCCAGTTGTTAGCCACTCCTCCTTGTAGTATATTGTTGAACTGTTTGGCAATGAGTGGGTGTATAACAGTTAGATGTTTCAACCAAAACCCATGCAGTTCATCTTCACCTTGTGCTGACCAATTTTTGATTTTCTTTGCTCTTTTTTCTACCATTTTTGTTGTTATTACTAGTTCTTTCATTTCAACTTCTGTTTTATTTGCATCCACCTCTTTTAACCAAGCCGCATCCTTGTTGTATTTCTTGGGTTATCCCATATCTGCTTCCAGAACTGCACTGTTTCTTCCTTGTCAGGTACTGACTGATTCTTGCAGTTTCTCCATTGATGGATTGGTAGAAACGTTTCTGATTGGATTGAAATTGGAGGTTCTTCCTATAGTTTGCAATTCGAGCTTCATATCTACTGATTTTCCTGGCTATAGCTGTTATTTGTTTCTTTATTATTTCCAGTGCTTCCTTGATCTTCCTTGTTTCTAAGTGGTATTTCTTGATTAGGTATTCTTTTGTCTTCTTGTTCTTCAGCTTCTTTTCTTTCATCTGTTCTAGCTTGCTTGCATGTGATCTTAACTTGCTGATCTTATTTTCTAATCTAACCTTCCATTTTTGTGGTGCACTGTTTGTTTGTTTTTCTTTTTTGTTGATTTTGCACTCCGTATTCTGTTATAACTGCAGCTGTGCTGTACATGAGTTGGTTTGTTTCTTGCAGTGAATTGGTGCTTATACTTGATATTGCAGTATTTGCATCTTTTAATGCTTGTGCTAGCTGTTTCTTTGGAACAAGCTTCAATGCAGGCAGCCTTATTCTGTTGTTTTGGTGCTGTTCTAGATGCTCAATTATTCTTTGTTTCAATTCTTTTATTTCTTTAGTTAGAGGGTTTTGTTCTTCCTGAGGAAGAGGTGCCTGGTTTCCAAATGAGAACAGTTGTATATCTCTGCTAGATTCCTTCACTGCCAACTCCCCCTGGTTTGCCTCTACATTCTGAATTACTTCTGGTAAGGCTTTGATTTCTTTGCCCTGGGTAAACCTTTGCAGTTCGTCCAATTCTGTTTCTGTGAATATTTTATTTCGTGTTATAAATCGGCGTTGATCTGCTAGTCTCTGTTCTGTTATTTCTGATTCTGGATGTTGTTCTTTCCAGAACTGGTGCATTCGTTTTAGATATCCTCTTCTTGTTGGACTTGATCTGTAGTAACAGATCATTATTTCTTTGTTTTCCATCACTGTGTATCTGCGACGGGTAAACACCTTTTGTTCCAGTAGTTCTGCAGCTGCTGGCCCTGGTTGCTCAGCCAACAGTCCTGAGTCCTGTAACCCATTTTTCACCAGATATCCAGGAACTCCAATATCTAGTGCGGACCTTGTTAACCCGGGCGACGTCCAAGCCGGTATGGCATTCTGAAATTTACGTCTCACCATATTTTTTATGGGAGAGACACTCTTTGTCTGACTCCTCTGATGAAACCTGTCCAGTATGGTTGAACCTCTGGCATAGCTCTCATCTTCCTCAGAGTACACAAGCCCCACAACCACGTCAAGGTAGTGTCTCACTAGGGGATTATTATTATTATTATTATTATTATTATTATTATTATTATTATTATTACCTCTAGATGATCAGGTACATTATTTCCCAGAGCAGCTGATCTGACTGCTGGGTCACTTCTTGTGTGATGTGTGATAATGTCTCTTCTCCCTCAGCCACTGAAACCTTTCCCTGACATTTCTTACCCGAGGCATCTTTCTCTTGTATATTGCATATATATATGCCAAGGAAAAGATGACAGGAGTGCTGAAATCAAGATGGATGGATGTCTGCAGAGAGGGGTTTGGAAAAACATCAAGATAATATGGAGATGTGATTTGGGGACAGAACAAATGAAGGTCCAAAAGTTAGGAATGATTGCATGATTCATGCCATCAGCTGCACAGTTGCCAGAGATAAATAAGCATGAATGGTTTACTGTGTTAGAATCACTGCTGATCTTTACAGACAGTAATTTGCATATTTTAACATAATTCCACATGCAGAAAAATATATTTGTGTAAAATTGCTTCTCTGGGAGAGGTGATAGCTAAATTTTGTTGGCTGGGGGACACAGAGAAGCTAAGTTCCTAGATGGATTATTGCATAATCACACTAAAATATGTAACTCAGTGATCTGTTAAAATCTTACAGTACTTCATTATAATGTCGGTGCATGGAATAGAGTTGATGAATAAGGTAATTTGTATTATTAAAAGACATAATTTGAAAGCCTTGATTGACCAAAGGCATGACAGGTAGCAGAAAAAAAAAATCTGTGCACTTATCCATTGACTATCATGGCATACATTTCCTTTCCTTTCCTTTTTCTTTTTCTAAAATCATCTTTAATTTATTTGGCTTCCTATCTCTTACACCTTTTTTGCACTTATATCAAGCTGCTTACTAAAAAAAATAATAGGATGATGGGGATGGTTTGAATGGCTGAGGAAAAAGAGAAGCATATACATACACATCATATATATATGTTCCTCAGCTTTTATGTGTATAGTAGTTCTTCAGATAGTCTTAACATACTGTGCAAATGATAATTAAAATGTGAAATTTATTTCATTTCATTTTCTCCCTTCTCTAGATTTTCAAGGTTTTTGGATTCATATAATCTGGTTTGAACTGCCTTCAAAGTAATGCTTAAAATGTTTCTTTTGGTTTAGATTTTTCTTGGAACACTTTAATTTGCTAAGAATGTTTCTTCTTTTTTAGCTGATCCCATTTTTTTATATTAAAAAGTCATGAATATTTTCAACACAGGTAGTCCTTGTTTTACGACCACAATTGAGCCCAAAATTTCTGTCGCTAAGCAGGGCAGGTGTTAAGTGAGTTTGGCTCCATTTTAATGGTCTTTTTTGCCATAGTTGTTAAGTGAATCATTGCAGTTGTTAAGTTAGTAACATTGCTATTAAGTGAATGTGGCTTCCCCATTGACAGAAGGTCACAAAAGGTAATCACATAACTCCGGTACACAGCAACTCTCATAAATACACATCAATTGCAAAGTGTCCAAATTTTGATCATGTGACCATGTTGGTCGTAAATGTGAAAAATGATCATGAGTCATTTTTTCCAGTGCCTTTGTAACGTCGAATGCTCACCAAATGGTTGTAAATCAAGGACTACTTGTACAGTAACTTGCTCCAGTTATTGAATCAGATTATTACACTTTATTACGACTAAAGAAATGGGGATACAGTGCTGAAATTATGGGAACTGAAAATCCTAATGTGCAAAACTGCTTGGGAATAAGTCACTGAATATAGTGAGATTTAGAGACAGGTATGAGTGCACTGTGAATTAATATATTTTAAAATAGATTGCAGTGTCCACAAGAAGGCAGTGTTGGTACACTGGAGAGTGATTTATTCAGGCCAGTTCTATAAATCCTGAGTTCTAATCCTGTCTGATTAGTTATGCAAAAATTCCTTTAAATGACCTCAAAATATAATAGACTGGCTGCATGTTCTGGAAGTTCCACTATGCCCCTGAAGAGAAGGCTGTTATGGTAAATTGGCTACCTCTTGTAAATTAATCTGAATTTTGGATAAAGGAACACATTTTCTGATGTTATCCTAGAGCACATGTATTGTGAGGACAACCTTGAGAGACTGGAGGCTGCCGTCTAGACAATGATCTGATAAATGAAATTTGAGTCCGAAGGAGGAGAGATGATCAAAGAGTCTCAGAAGGGTCTCCCTAGTTTTCAGAAAAGTAATTGTGAAGGGCGGGAGGGCTACTTTCAGACTTGCAAGACTGTTGTTAGTCTTACCAGATAGCCCAGACAAGAAGTACAATAAGAAGTACTTGTTCTATCTTTATTGTGGGATAGAAGATATTGTAAGGTTAAATTAACAGAATCTCAAAACTCTGAAAGTATCTCTCTCTTTACTTTCAGTCTCCCCCAAACTAGGGATGGTCCTCTCTGATACGATTTGTTTAGGAATAAAAAGATGAGTCTCCTTTGCAAGCCAAAGGAGCTCTGAATTACATTTCCGATAGAAACTCGCAAGGTTTATATTGTTACATATAAGAGATGATAGATGGCTAGTTCGTAAGAAAGAGAGATTTTAGTGGAATAAAGACAAAAAGAATGTGACAGGTGAGGCACAGTTGTCCTTTCCCTCTAACAGGTCTCAACTTTCCCTCTAACAGGTCTTAGAAACTTTATTCAAGTTTTAAGAATGTTTGTTCCCCTTTGGGTTTGGATCTAACAGTCTTTTCAGTGTTTTTCTATTTTTATTGGAATAACACTAATCATTCAGAACAAACTGAATTGGAAACGGCTTTTAACAGACCATTTGATAGCCAGTACTTTCCACTCTTAGCCACATTTTTTTTTTTGAAAATGAACAAAATGGGTTTTGTCAGGTTTGGAGACCTTAAAAGAAAAATCCAAAAGCTGTGATTATCAACATATCAAAAATAATCATGCCCATATAAACATTGGTGCTTACATAAGGAGGGAAAAAATCTGTAGCATAGAAGTTGTCACCTTTGAATGTCTATGCTGGGTTTTACAATTTATGTGCTTCTGTGTAGGAAAGAATACATCTGCAATAAATAGTAGACCCCAAATAGTTTCGTAGTCTCATTTTCTTATAACTGCCTTGGATTATTTTGAAAATAAATCAGGTTTCAAGTCTGCATACTAAGTCTCCATACATGTTTCTTTTCTGTAAAATAAGTATACAGAGGAACAGGGTACTTGGCACCAATCTTACACATTAGTTGTGTACTAATACAGCTACTGCTTATGCTGTAACTAATTGCTTGGTGAAAAAAAAAATCTGGTACTTAAGAATGATGATGATGATGATGATGATGATGATGATGATGATGATGATGATGATGATGATGAAGCGTGTGTGTGTGCGTGCGCGCACGCGCTCCATGCATATATAGTGCACCATTTCTTGATTTCTCTTCATCTTTGTGGAAACTAAGAACAGTGAACAGGAAATAGTCAAATGGACAAGTGCCATTCAATTATCTTAAAAGTGCTTTTTCAGTGGAACTAATCTTTTCTTTGCCACCATCATCCTGCCAGAATCGGTGAAGCTTCTTGGATGAGAAGCAAAGCATCTTTTTCTTCCTCCTCACTCAAAAGAAAAACTGTCAAGTTGCCTTTTGAAAAGGCACTTTGAGATAACTATGTCCTATGACTGAGAAGCTCCACTGACATTTTGCCATTCAGCTATTTCCTGTTCACTCTTCTTCCTGTTCACTGTTTGCACTGTCTCCATTCAAATACCTGAACACGTGTCGGAAGGACCTTTGCTTTCCAGAGATTGGACACACCACAGCATTGAATATAACCGTACATAATGCTTTATTGTAGCACACACACCTATCCTGTTGCCTTAGGTCAGGGGTAGGCGACCTTGGCTCTTTTATGACTCATGGACTTCAATTCCCAGAATTCCTGAGCCAGCCATGCTGGCTCAGGAATTCTGGGAGTTGAAGTCCATGAGTCATAAAAGAGCCAAGGTTGCCTGCCCCTGCCTTAGGTTAACTCCACCTTCCTAGGCTTTGCAAGTTGATGTAGCCACATAAATAAACCTTTTGATGGTCAGTCTTTGAAAGAAATACATGTCTTCATTTTTGTAAAGTGGCATATAACCTTGGCCTTCCTTCAGAACTTCTTGCACTTGTTGGGATTAGGATCTGCCTTCATGTAGTTGCTTTACCAAGCTCCAGGCCAAGCTCCAGACAGGAATCACACCACAATGGGCTGTTTACCAAAGCTTGTGGTCCTAGCAATTGACTGATAGCCCTCTTGCTTGCCTTTTATAGTCACACATTCCAGACATCGCTTTCTCGGCTCTACTTGTGGGATTTTTTTTCTCCTACGTGACCCAAACTTTTGTAGGCTAAGGACTTGGGTGGGGCAAGGCTGTCTGAATGTCAGCAGGTTCCTAGAAATGCCAAGGTGTGGTTCAATGAGCTAGAAATGCAGAGCAGCAGTATGGATGCTTGTAAGTAAATGTGACTGGGGGGAATTAATGAATGAGTGAATGAGCCCATCTGCTCTCAATTTTCTGAGACTGTAAACTTTTACTGCCCTTTGGGAGAAGGGATGAGCTGAATCTGTCCTTGGGGATGTGGGGGTGGGAAGCATTTCTGCCAGCTGCACCTCCTTTTCCCAATTGCAGACAGCAACACCAGCTTCACTCCTTTACAACATGTATAAAAATGCATATGTTCAAATCATCCTATGAAGATGCAATCATTAAGTGATGGACAAGCATACAAGTAGTCCTCAACCTACGAGTATAATTGAGCCCCGAATTATGGTCATTAATTCTGGCAGTTTTTTTAGCAGATCATCATGTACCATGCCTAAGTTTAATCACCTTTTTGGGTCATTAAGTAAACCCTTTACCCAATGGATATTTTTGCCAGAATCTGGAAGTAAACGCTGGAAACTGTCAGAACACGCTAAAAATTTTGTTCACGGGACTTTGGGACCCTGCAAACAGCTGTAAATGCTAACCAGCTGCCAAATGAAAAGTGTGGGAGCTCATGTGGTTAGGACACTGGGTTGGAGGCTAGCAAGCCTGCGTTTGAGACCTGAGTGCTGCTGCATGGCGGGGGTGAGCTCCCTGTCACTCACTTCAGCTCCTTGACAGAGACACGAAAGGAGCCCCCACAGATGTTCCCAGGGCAACAGTGATGTCACTGGCTAATCCTTTCAAACCAGAAGGGCCTTAGAACAGTGTTTCTCAACCTTGACAATTTTAAGGCATGTGGACTTCAACTCCCAGAATTCCACAGCCAGCAATGCTGGCTGTGGAATTCTGGGAGTTGAAGTCCACATGCCTTAAAATTGTCAAGGTTGAGAAACACTGCCTTAGAAGGTGCCTCTGACATGAACCAAAGGGGGGTTTCCAAATGCCCAAAATATGATCACACAATCATAAATGTGTGTGTTTGTGGCCATCAGAACTTTGAAAACAGGGTCCTAGACAGTTCTGGGAGATTGGTCATAACTTTGACTGGTTGCTAAGTGACCAGTTATTATGCAAGGACTACCTGTATGTGAATCAGATCCATGTTGCCTCACAAATTGCCTCTGCTTTGAACTATGGCTACACAATAGGGGTGAGAAATGGATATAAAATCTTTTCTTCACTGTGAGTGCGAGGAAAGCTCATTAATTTTCTACATTAATTAAATATACGCTGTTTCTGCACCCCCTTTAACTTCTAAATTTCATCAAGAGGAGAAAAGGGATTTCTCCCCAAATTGCTGCAAAACATAAATATTTTAGTGTATACCAATGTCAGATATAGTCATCAGCTTGCTAGAAAAACAGTTTTTTAGAAATTCAGATCCTATCTTTCTCTATGAAAATTGGAGCTCTGCATTACAATGAAAATGATGCTGAGGAATTAGCGGCAACAATAACACAAACAGTATCATAATTTTGTTGTGCATGGAATATTCTTCATCCTAGTTAATTTATCTGCGACATCTATTGCAGATTTACATCTGTGGTAGCAATGAACTGTGATTGTTTAATCATTGGATAATTTATGTTTGTTTCATGAATTGTTATCCTTCTGGAAAAAAAGAAGAAGCTTATATTGGCTTATATAGAAAGGAATGAAAGAATGGAAGGATTCCTCCTCTGTGGATTTACAACCTCAGACCTATAATCAAAAAAGAAGAAGAAGAAGAAAAGAAAAAAAAAGAAAAGAAAAAAGAAAAGAAAAGAGATAAGGTTGAAAGAGGATTTTAAGCTTGGTGATCTATGTTTAAAATTGGTAATTTTTATATAATGATTAGCAAGAGAGAAGGAACCAGAGAGAAGTTGAACTTTCATAAATATGAGTGGTCTACTTTCTTTCTTATTGCCATTCACGGGCCTGATGAAATCATTGTCGTTCTTGAAATGATCATGCATCATGAATGAAAAACATGGAGTAAGGACAACATAAAGGGAAATTTATTCTTCAGAGTCAGACAACATTTCATAGCTGTCTTGGCTCTTTGCTCTGAAAATGTGTGTGGCCTTACAGCATGTATCATATAGCATGTATGTCTATAAATTATTGGCTTCTAAGAAAGGGACTAGCTGGCACTACTACAAATGACAGAATATCTCTTCATTATATCAATGCATGGGTCAACATGATTTTTTTTTTTGTCTTCAAATTAATTGTATTCTGATTCTCAGAGACTGCTTAGACAAGTCCCTGCAGTTTCCCTGGCAAGGTTTTCAAAAGTGGTTTGCCACTGACACCTTCCTAGGGCTGAGAGAAAATTACTGGCCCAAAGTCACCCAACTGGCTTTGCCCATAAGATGGGACTATGACTAATGTTTTCCCTGTTTTTAGCCTGATGCCTCAACCACTACACCAAGCTGGTTCTCAATGTAATTATAGCATAATATTTAAAAGTTTAAAAGCTAATGAATCTTTGATAAATTATTTTTGGGTTAGTATCCTTGGTACATTATATTCCCTTCCTAATTGATTAGATGTGGGCAGAATATATAAATTAGCCTCTATTTTAATCATGTGCACAGTTCTTTATTTAAAAAAAACTTCTGCAGTTTAATGAGGTTATCTAATATTATAGGCAATACAGGAGATCTGTCAGTAAAATTTTAAACTCTGCTGGGTTAATTACATTACATGAATAATAGGATTGTATAAATATTCCATTAGTAGCTTATATTATCTCTTCAGAGATCAGTTCAAGCTCCATTAATTAGAAGTGAAAAAGATATTGTCAGGTTGGGACAAGGATTAAGACATTGGTTTAAATCAACAGATTAGAAAATTTTCTTATAAAAACATATCTACTCCAGCTTTTGTATTTTTAACTATTTTCTGATTCCTGTGAGATTAAAACTGATCTAGTTAACTTTATTTTGTTGCAAAATCCTTATGGATCTGTCAAAAAAAATATTTGACTTAACGTATTTTAACAGAGCTCCCAGATGTCAAAAGTTGTATCTTCTTGTTCATGGATGTTCATCCTCCAGACTTTGGGGTTGAGGGGAGAGAATGACCTCCCTCAGAGATTAGATTGTATTTTATATGTTCTGTAGAAGAATAAGTATTCCAGAAACACTCCAGACGGTATTCTACTCTTGCTGCTATTAAAGCTTCAAGTTCTGCACTGGAAGTTATGAGAAATAACCTTAGAATAAAGATAGCTTTTTTAAAATAGCATTGTTAGTGCAGGTAAGCCTTGATTTATGACCACAACTGGGACCACAATTTCCATTGCTTAGTAAGGTGGTTGTTAAATGAATTGCATCAATTTTATGATGTTTTTGCAACAATCATCAAATCACTGCAGTTATTAAATGAATCATGCAATCATTAAACGAATCTGAGTTTCCCCCACTGACTGCTTGTCAGAAGCCGATTAGTAAGGTCTCACATGGCGATCATATGACCCTGGGATGCTGCAGCTGTTGTAAATACACACCAGTTGCCATTTACACCTGAATTTGGTCATGTGACTATGGGGATGCTGCAACGATTGTATGTGTGACGATTGATCCTAAGTTGTTTTTTTTCAGAGCTGTTATAATTTTGGATGATTGCTAAACAAAGAGTTGTAAGTTGATTGTAAGTAATTGTTTTTGCTTGGGATCTCCATTGAATTTGAGCTGCTGGTAAGGAAATCTAATTATTTCTTTAGCCATTCAAATTAACCATCTTGAAGACTTTAAATGTGTTGACCAGAAATTGGGGGTTATTTTCCCATGATAAATCATATGCTCCAGCACTCATTTTCACAATTTGTAGAATTTTTTTTTTTTTTGAGCTGTGAGTTGAATTTACTGCATTTAATCTTCACAATTTTTCTTACTAATACTAACTAGAAACTTTTTTTTTTTTTTGAATATGTGTGTTTGTGGGGGGGAAAGGGTGGTTGGGAAGATTTCCCTTCATGGAAATGGGTGAGAACCGTTCTGATGGAACCGGAGAACAAGCCACACTTAGTGAAAGTTGTTTTATTTTCACAAGCCACTCCAAAACAGGAGTTGCTGGCTATAAGTGGATTGTGAGAAATTTGGGAAGGGCAAATTGCTGGCTGTCAGAGTTAGCAGCCAAAATCCAAAACAAAATTGAATGAAATATTATTCCTTGAACCATCTGTTAGATGTCAACCATTCAGAGCATTAATTTTGCTTTGGACTTTTGACTGGTTTGTAAAACAATATTTGAACTAAAATTAGAAAAAATGATTTTTTTTTCATTTGAAGAGTTACTTGGAAATAAAAGACAGGCTGGAGCTATTCCAATATAAAGCAATTCTGTTTGAATATTGCATAGAGAGGGCCGTTAGGAATTGTCATTTGAAAAGTTAACCTCAGTATCTTAAATAGAGAAGAATAAATATCCGTACATTGTGAGAAGTTTGAATAACAATTTATATAAATACTTTTGAGGACGAATATGTTAAGTGCTATAGATGTAAATTTGAGCAAAATCTGTGATCAGTAAAATATGTGAAGTGTAAATAATAGAACAGAATATTTCATCCTTAGCCTTAATCATGAGGCCTGATAGGAACTCTGGAGCTGCAGAGCGCACCAATATGTGGTACTTCTTTTTTTTTTTAAGTCCTAGCTTGGAGAACAAGCTCAATGGCCTGCTTTACTCAGAATTTTAGGCCATAAATAATGTTTCTATCCCACAATGGTTGGGTTCAAGTGTCACACAATCATATTGTGGCTTCACATAGTATATGAGCCAGCCACTGTGTGTTTAGGTAAAGAAACCAGAATGTAACACTCTAAGCCAGTGTTTCTCAGCCTTGGCAACTTGAAAATGTGTGGACTTCACCTCCCAGAATTGCTGGCTGGGGAATTCTGGGAGCTGAAATTCATATATCTTCAAGTTGCCAAGGTTGAGAAACAGTGCTTTAAGCAATTATGCTGTCACAGGATTTGAAGCTCTCTTCTTTTCCAAATCTGAATTTCGCATCATTCGATAGCTAAGTGTTTGGTTTGTGTCTGTTCTATACTTATTTTGGATTTGAGATTATTTTTAGTTTTGCCTTGCTAGCATAAGGCTATTTGAATAGATTTTGAAGTTAACAAAATTTTGATAAGGGCAATTTTTCGCATCCTTCAGTTCCTTGAATATGACATACCATAGTGATGAAATTTGTTTTCCTTTCCAAAAGAGATGGCATTTAAAGTAAGCTGCAAAATGATGACCTATGCATCTAGAGGGCACTGAACACAGGACCCAACTCAGTATGTGCATAATGATGCTTGAAATAAACTCAAAAGTCATATCTTTTTGCACCATGATGCTTGTAACAACTCGAATTCCCCCTGTCCCTGCTCGATCTTGCTGGTTTATAGCTATGACTGACAGGTCCCTGGCATTATGTAGGCTATCTATTTCTCTGGCAAGCTATGAAAACATTATCTTCTATCCTTGTTATTTGGAGGAAATACGGTAAATGAGCTCAAGTAGGAAATAATACAAGTTTATTCCTCTATATCAGAGCTGGGAAACTATGGCCCCTTTATGACTTGTGGACTTCCAGCTCCCAGAATTACTGAGCCAGCATGAAGTCCACAAGCCATAAAAGGGCCATAGTACCTCACTCCTGCTCTATATGGATACAACTGGAAGATATCAGCAATCAAGCTTGTGTTCCATTCTGGTCTTCAGTTCAATATATTTGGGCAAAACCACACAAGGCATAATACAATGGAATAAGTGATAAAAGATTGTAGTTCTAGAGGGAGATTTTCTGCCTGGCACAATCATTTAAAATGTTAGTTATCGTGAGCAGGACGAGCCAGAGGAATTGAGGCTGAATTAAAAGAACAGGATCTACTGTCTGAGTAGTAGATCCCAAGAAGTCATCAAGGAGGCTGATACTAAATCAGTCTAATTGACACTGTGCCTGTTTTTATGATATGTGTGTGGCCTAATTTGCAGGACTGAAAATTCCAACTTGTCAGATAGCTGGAATACCTCAGAGAAGGAATTTCCTGTTGTGGCCTATGGACCACCTCCCCTCGCCCCATGCCATTGCAGTGTCCAGTGTCCTACTCTGTCTGAATGTATTTTTATTAGGATAAATCCAGAACAGTCAAAAGGTGTTTCAGTCATACTTGGGCTAGGTGGACAGTCTAGCCTTTCTTTCCTTGAACAAGGAATGCCTGAAATAACCCAGCATAACACTGATTGATGATACCACAGTTTACATGTCTATCTTCTGATCGTTTGGAATTAAGGACTTATTATCAAGAAAGCATTTTAGTTGTTTTTTTTTTAATGTGTGATCTGTTTATATACTGCAGACAGAATCATTGGGTTTAAATAGACTAGTGGGATATTAGAAGATTGGAGTTTCAGAAATAGATTTTTGTTTTTAACAGTTTTTAGAAATGTGTCAAAGTAGACATATGACACTAGATATCAACAGCTTATGGCAATGTGGGTATTTTTAACTTATAAATATTAATCCTAAATAAAGTTTTGCTTGAAAATTCAGGGAGTGAAAATTAAAAAAAACCCTAAATCCATCTTTACTCATAGCTCTGAAAATTCTCCTCTTTCCGGTGGTGGTTTTCTAAGAATTATAAACTGATTAAGAACACTCTTTGAAGTTTTTTTTTTTCTTCCTAACATTTTTCTGCAGGTACAGGACAAGAATTGCGACAAGAATTGACCAACTGGCTTGTTGCTCAAGCTGACATCATGGGCTGACAGAAAGTGACTTGCTGAAAGTCACCTTGTTGGCTTTCATGGCTAAGGCAGGACTGCAGCTCATTGTCTCCTACCTTGTAGTCTGGTGTCTTAACCCAGAGGTCCCCAACCTTTTGGGCACCAGGCACTGGTTCCATGGAGAATTTTTTTTCCATGGACTGGAGAGTGCATGGGTTTGTGTGCTGCCTGCATCTCACGGATGGGGCTTGTTTGTATTGACCGGTTGCTGACATGCCACAGCCCGGTACCAGTCCACGGACCGGGGGTTGGGGACCCCTGTCTTAACCCTTACATTTTTTGAACTGTAGGATTCTAAATGAAAGGAAACTGATTTATAGGCTTGTTCTCTCTCTCTCTCTCTCTCTCTCTCTCTCTCTCTCTCTCTCTCTCTCTCTCTCTCTCTCTCTCTCTGAATCTATGGAAAAATTAATTAGAGCTTTGAAATGTTTGTCTGGGGTTATATGAATCTGAACATTTCTGATAAGACATTTGCTTATCTGCTTGGGAGCATGAGCAGTGCAGCCAGCAGTCTGACACTTAATAAGAATACAGGCAAATGTGTCCTTTTGGTTTTCTGGGAAGACATAGAACAAAATGCATGATTTATCAGCATTCCTAGGCTGAATTAAAGAGTGCAGGCTCCATCAGCCCTTGCCAAGTACTACCTCTGGTGCCATGTCCTAAAATCAGATTTTTCTCTTCTCAGAGACTATTGTATAAAGCTCTTACAGTAACTCTGAAGAATGAAAAGCAAAAGCTTTGTTTTGCATGTAAATAGTGATCTCTTTATGACATGTAGGTTTTATGTTGCAATCTAGTAACAACTTCCTATATCTCGCATTAATCAGGAAATTTAATTCAGACGTGTCACTTCGGATTTGTTGTATTCCTTAGCAGGAGCTTTAAAACCAGAATTGATGTCCAGCACCGTATCATCATTTATCAAAGAAATCACGTAAGCAGCTTTCTCTTTACTGCTAAACCCTAAGAAAAAAATAAAGTGGTTGATTCAAGTCATAGATGTGAGGTGGAAAGGTAACTACCTCCTAGCTCACAGGTGTCAAACTTGATTGCATCATGTGACATATTGTGACATATTGCAACTTTTGTTCTTTGCGGAGCCGGGTTGGGCCTGGCCTGCACATGATGCATCCTGCCCGCGGGCCGCCATTTTGACACCCTGTCCTAGCTAATTGTTTCAGAAGGCCTGCCTAAAAGCTCCTAAATTGGCCTGATTCTTTTAGATGTGGCCTTGTCTCACCCACAGTAGATTTACCTGTAAGTTGGATTGGTCCAGCAGTAGGAAAAAGGATGGATCCATTTAACCCAGGGGTAGGCAACCTTGGCTCTTTTATGACTCGTGGACACTAACTCCAGCATAGCTGGCTCAGGAATTCTGGGAGTTGAAGTCTATGAGTCATAAAAGAGCTAAGGTTGCCTACCCCTGATCTAACCTTTTGCTACCAGCCTGGTTGCTGCACATAATATCTGTAACACTAAGGGTTGGCTGCTAGCCTCACATCACATTTGAAACTCAGAACCTACACTGGGTTAGGTTACAAGAAGAATAAGGGCTGGTCTCAGAGTCATTTAATACCACTCTGTCTGGCGCAACCTAACACACATCTCAGCCTTTCGTTTTGACAGATATTGGCTGCTGTTGCTACTCTAAGGCAGATAGATACAGTATGTTAGGCTGAAGGCACTGAAGTTTTCATTATCCTGAAATACATTCAAGCCATTTCAAATTTGAGGCACTGCTTTGTACCCTACGTGGAAATTCCTAATATTCAAAAACTAGGGATTGAAGAGTACACAGTGGGGTTCTCTGTAATGGCACCTCAAGACATAAAGTGTAGGTTTAGAAATGTTAATCGACAGGAAACAAATTTGTACAGATGCCAAGAAAAGAAATCATGATTTTCATAAGCAACAACAATTTGGCATTGTGAAAAACTTTCACAGAGTACAAAAATGTACCCTAGAATCATTGCCTTGTCATACTTACATTTATTATAGGTTTCTGGATGAAAAAAAAAAACCATTTAAGCTCTTGAAGTGTGAAATAAAATGCTACTCCACAGGGATGGATCTCCCACGCTGCAGGAGCCTATGACTTTCTTTATAGAAATACATTTTATTCTGCATTCTTTCTCAGATCCCTCCTTATGATTATATACTTAATTGGTCACGCCCGCAAAAATCACATAAAAGACACTGGGAGGTTTCCGTAAGCAACTCTTTCCATGCTGAATGCAAGGAATGCCGTTACACATTTAATAATTAAAAAAAAAAACTAATTTGCTGCAGTTTTCTTCCAGCACAGAATAGTACAGACATTTACTTTGCTATAATTACAGGAATCTCTTTCCCTACTAGCCCCTAGCAACAGAGTATCAGTTGTTAGGCCTTAAGGAAATCTTCCCCACTTTCCTTTAAAATCAAAGCAATGGATGTGGAAGCTAGTTGACCATCTAGGCACATTTGCAAACTGCAGAAATTTAGACTAGGTTTCCACATTGCAGGGATGCAGCTGCCTGCAGTTTAAACAAAGGTACGGTCCACACAGGGAATCTTGAGCTTCCTTCAAAAGGCATCAAAAGCCAAGGGTAAGATTATTGTGACATGGAGATCTATCTCTAACTTTTCTGAAAAATAATTGCGTATGTCTTGCACAAACTCAAAGGCCAACTTGTTGATATGTTATCTTTGGTCAATTTCCAATGGTGGCAAACATGTTTTTAGGGTTAAGTAGTGGTTTATCATCTAGGTCTAGGATTGGAAATTTGGGCACCTGCAATCATTGTTGATGAAGGATTTCTCCCTTACTCTCCAGCATTTGCCATGCTGACTGATCTGCTGATTGACATGGTTCAATAGCAGCTGGAAGACTTATGCTTCTTCACTTCTGTGTGTTTCTACTTAAAAAAAGCCCTATCAAAAGCCACACAACTGTTTATGAATCATACAAAATAGTATTTCAAGCTGTGGAGAAGGCAGAAATAAAGGAGTGGATAGAGATTAGGGAAGAAGGAATGTCAACAGCAATAGCGTAATGAGTACTGGTTGGAAGTCAGAGGAGCCGGTTTTTCCAGCATATAATAAGGGGATTACATTGGGAAAATATTTTGGGGGGTACTTATGAAAGTGTAATAGAAAGTGTAAAAGTCAGGAACCCACTGAAAATTGCACCCACAGCCTCCTTTTAGCTTGGAAGATGAGAATAACCTGTGTTTTTGCATTGATGATACAGCTTCATGAATAAGGCAGGATCCCAAATCAGCATGAGACTGGTGCCCATGTCAGATAAATACACTCGCTGAATTATATTGAAAGAAGATCTGAACATTTCAGTTCATTAATGATATTGAATATGAATGCAACACTTCAAAGAATGATTAAAGTGAAATGCTTGCTGGGGCATCTCTACGATATGTTAAAAGGCATACATATCTTGTTCTAATATGATGTCAAAAAGCTCTAATGCCTTTCTCCTGTACTACAATGGATTTTCAAGATGGTCCCTGCCTCTCCCTCTCAAAAAAGATCTCATTCTTTTTCTTGCCCTCCCATATTTAATGATTATCACCCATATTTAATTACAGATATTTTGTTTGCCTGTGGAAACACTTCTGTTTCTGTATTAGCCACTCAGAGTTACCGCACAGTAAGATGGGTGTCTAATAAATTTTACAAATAAAGTAAATTTTACAAATACTATAAATAAATTAGTAACTGCTGGATTAGTGCTAACTACTGATAGCATAACACAAGCTTGGCAGTGAACTTAAGTTTGAGAAGCATGTCAATCATTTATCAGTTTCATCCTTTCAAGTGTCTGATCATCTCAATATTGTTAATGGTGCATATAGGTGCACTATTAGGATTTATAGGTCCTTTAACAAAAACCATTCATGATATTCAACATCCAGTCATTTATATCATCTACTGTCAGTTCCAACTATATTCTTTTGCCCTTTTAAAATATTTAACAGATTTTATGTCATAGAAATATTTTAAAATAAGTTTTGCTAAGAGGAGAAATGTTAAATGTATCAGTGTTGCTAAAACCTTAGCAATTTGAAGATGTGTGGACTTCAACTCCCAGAATTCCCCAGCCAGCTATGCTGGCTAGAGGGTTCTGGGAGTTGAAGTCCACACATCTTCAAGCTGCAAGGTTGAGAAACACTGAAATATATAATTCCAGCAAGCTGAGCTCTGGGTCATACGTTCAAAATCCCTCAAAGGAGAGCAATCTCAGCGTGTGTGTATGTGTGTGTGATTTTGTGTGTGTGTGTGTGTGTGTGTGTGTGTGCAGAGGGGGAATAATATTTGTGTTGATCTCTCCATTCTAAGGCTCAAGCCTATTACAGTTCTCCTCTATGATCCCCTTCTCTCAACCAGCAAGGATTGAGGTAGAGAAATCACAGAAAGGATCTTCATGATAAATGCCAATTCCTAAGTCACAATTTTCCTGAAGTTGCATCAACACATAGGTCTGCATGAAGATGAATTAATGCAGATTCGCTTCCTTTTCTTTTTAGCCACACTTAAAAGTACAAAGATGTGATTCCAGCAAGCCTCATCGGGCATCATTATTTGAAAGAAAGGCCGTATTCAGCAGCCTTGATGAGATATAAAATTCTCTGCTTTAGAATGAAGTACTCTTAATAAATCTGTCTATCTAAATTCTTACATTTGTGATTGTGAACAGTTAAAGATATGATAAACATTTGATTCTCCCAGGAATACTTAAATTGTTCTTGGGTTTGTCAAAAAACTATGATGCTACTCTTTTCTCTTGTATACAAATCAGTGAACGAATAGCTGAAAAAGACTTTGGCACAAACATGTCATGCTGTTGTTCAAAACATAATGCATATAATACAATTTCAGATATAATATAATCTTCAGGACTGTAAAAGCACTACTTAGTGACTTTTTTAGGCTCCTTGAGATAATAATTATAGTTCCTCTGTTATTAAATAAGCAGTGAAAAAATGGTAAATATTGAAGTAGGCAGCCTTAGCCTCACGATTTCTGTAAAAGGCATCAGATCTGATTGATTTCCAGACTGAATTGAGCTGATTTGGACAATTTCTGGGGTGTTAAAATCAAATTAAGATCCAGTGGGCTTGAATAACTTCCATAAGTTCCAGTGGGTTGTTTTATTAAGATTTTGTATGATTTATATTCTCCATGTAAAATTTGATATCAGCAGCTCCCTTTGGGAAAATATAGCCAAATGAGAAACCAAGCAAAGGTGCCGAAGGCATTTCCTTTCTGTAATGCCAGCTGCTTGATGCTTTATTTATTCTCCTTTTGGAGGGTAGGAACATACAATGGTTAAAGCTGAACAGCAAACAGCACTAAGGCAATTTCCCCACTAGCAATTAACATAACAGTATTATGGAAGTGAACTGTCCTTTGATCCAACAATGACTGGATGACACTAGAAGATGTAACTTTAAAGGTACTCCCAAAATTGAACTGCATGTACGGACAGGCAGAACCAGTTCTGATAATTATTCAGAGCTTAATTCTATATTTATCATTGTGGGTTTAAATTGTTCACACAAAGTGCTATGGTCTTGCATTCAGAACATCTAAATTTTATAAAAAATATTTTGTGGGACCCTCACTCTAGCTGATATGACTGAATCCCTCTCATCACATCACTAGGACATTTGTGCATGAAAGCCAGCTAAGTGACTTTGGGCCAGTCATTCTGTCTCACCCCTTCTCACCTCACAGGATTGTTGTTGTGGGGAAAATAGGAGGAGGATGGAGGTTTGCTCACTGCCTATTTATAAAAATAATAAAGATAGTGTTAAAAATCTTCATTGCTAACATTTCACAATATGGGAATTAAAAGAAGTAATAGTAAATTAAAGGAGGGGCAGATGCTTAATTAAAGTACACATTTCTGGTTTTGCACGGCAAATGTTTCATTCCTTACTAGGAGTTTAAGCACAATGCTATTAACAAACATTATTTTTTCTGTCAATATTATTTGAAAATACCTCATGCAGATCAGGAACTGATAAAAAGAGCAGCTTGTTATGAGTTTGGGGCTAATAAAGGTAGAATAAAATTATATTGGCTAAGACCGTAATCCCCAAAATTCATTATTTTGTCTTCACACATTCTCTCTTCAGAAGTTTATCAAAGCCAGACTGCCTTTACTTGAATTCATTTCAGGAGTATTTTCTAAGGTGCTTTTAACGAATAAGAGTCTGCAGTAATGTAAATTAAATGTTAACAGTTTGAGGATTACATTTCTTTGATATCATTCCTTTGATATCATTCGTATGAATGAAATCATTTATGTCAGTAAAGAGATTCCCCTTTTTGAAGTTCCCCACCTGCTATTCAGGCCCCCACCCATAATATTTATGCACATATTAATACACTGAATTATAGTAGACTATTGCACCGTTACTCCTGTAGTGGCCTATTTATCATTCTGGGAGGATGTAAGTAACCGGTAGCTATGTTGTGTGCTATAGAAATGGTGTTGAGATCCATTGGATGTGAACATGACTTAGGAAGGTTCAGTTTTATGGTGGATATTTTGTATTTTAACATTTTTGTAGGAGGCTTCTGATTGTACATATATACATCTGATTATACAATAATACATTCAGGAATTGAACACGATGAGGCTAAGAGGAGAGAGACCTGTTGGGGTGAATGGGAGCTGTAATGTAAATCTTTCCATAGTGAACAGGGCTATACGATCCATCTACCTGACACTTTTAAGGGCTGTGAGAGACAAGCTCTCCAGTTATTGAACCAGCCAGAAAGGATCATTAAGTGGTTATGTTCCACTGAGTCAATAGCCAATTTGGTTGATGACTCTGTGGATAAAAGCTCTTTTTATCTTGCCAGTTTTGCCATTCTTGCAGGTCCATTTCTGTAGCTTCCAGTGCTATATCCAATCACCTCAGGTGTTGAAGATGCTGTTTTCCTTCTGTGTACTTTTGTTCAGCATGATTTATTTATTAAATTTATATGGTACCCATCTCACCCTCAGGTGACTCTAGGTGGCTTACAAAAAGGTAAAAACAATATAAAACGTTAAAATGATAAACATTAACTAAGATGGCTAAGGAAGAAAACAAAATACAAATAGGATGGAGGTAAAATGTTCTCTCAATCCACTAACCACCTCCAGTTTGGAATGCCCCCATTTGGGGCATTCCAGGTGAATTGGCAGGACCAGATTTTAAGGTCCTTCTGGAAGGACAGGATGGTAGATCTCACCTTGAGAGGTATGACATTCTGGAGGGCAGGAGCCATAGCAAAACAAAATCTCTTCTCCTGGACCTCGTCAGCTGGAATTCTTTGACAGACGGAAATCATTATCAGCTTTTCTATAACGCATCAGCCTGTGTTATATACCCAAAGTTGGATAGTTTTTGTTTTGTGGACCTTGCTTCCAAGGAGTATTAAGGCTTGATTTTTTCTAGGATGGAATGGTTGGCCCTAGGCTTCCTAAGAAATATGAAGCAGCTTCTTCCAGCAACAGAGTTCAAAGGAGTTATAATAATCTTTTTTCCTTGCTGTTGCAGAGTCCATGCCTTACATCTGTTCATCATAACAGGGAAGATTAACAAAGAGACCACTTAACTGAAATGTCACCATTTATGGAGTCTTATGCTGCTCTCTGAAGTTGATGGTTTTCTTGCAGGCGTTTCATTAGCAAACTAAGTAACATTATCAATGACATTACTAGTTTGATAATGGAACCTCTGCAAGAAAACCATCAAGCTCAGAGAGCACCAAGGACCCCATAGTTCAACCCAGATATTCTATTGATGTCACAGTCTTCCACAGGTTTATAAGGCATCCCCATGCCTTTCTGCCCATCATTCTATTCTGAGTCTCTTTTACATTTCACCATCTCTATCATTCTGTAAGCTAGAAAATTGAAACTATCAACCATTTCTACTCTTTCAATGTTTATTTTGCATTCTTCCAGTTTTGCAGTAGAAAATGTTTTTGCTTTTTTGATGTTATAATTTATTTTATGTATCTGATTTTTTTAATCCTGCATTTTTATTATTTATAAATAAATCAAGGTTCAAAAGAAGGTAGGCCTTTTTGCTCTTTTGTTTTACTTTGATGATGTTTATTCTTAGGTCTTCTTTAGTTTTTCTAATCAAGACAGTATCATCCCCATATTTCATGTCATTGATAGTCTTTCCAGTAATTTTGACACCAGTTCTTCCTAAAGTTGACTCTATAAATTGAAAAGTTTGGCATCAACTGTTCTTCTTTTCTGACATTACACCATTCACTATTAAATTTCATTCTCTCTGTGTCTTTCTGGTTATTGTAGAGCTTCTCTAACAAAAGAATTCAATGTTTGGAATATCCATTGCACAGAATGACATCCATAGTCTTGAATGATTGACACAATCAAAACTTTCAGAGAAGTCACTAAACAGAAGCAGAACTTTTTCAAAATATCATCTTGTTTTTCCCCCACTAATCACCTGTTATTATCATATCATCTTGTGTTCCCCTATTCCTTCAGAAGCCTTTCTGTCCAACTGTCACTTGTTTTTTGATAAAGACTTAGTAGAGAATGAGGGGTTAGACTTGACAGAAGGCAAAGGGGACTGGAAAACAAAATAATACTTGAATGTGACTCAAGCATACATTTCCCTAAATTACTAGAATAAAAGAAGCGGGAGAAAGAAGAGTACAATCAAACTGGTAAGGTTCTATTATTATAATTTATCACAATAAAGTATAGTTCTAGCCTTCCTGTGGAGTTGATTTTTCCAGTCTGGTCTGCCTACTGGGCTAAGAGGCTTTAATCTTTTCTGAATGATTTTCAGCAGCATCTTGCTAGCAATTGGCATTAGGGCAATTCTCCTATAATTTTCTAATACCTTGAAATCTTTCTTTTTATGGATTGGAATAAAGGTAGACATTTTCTAGTTTGGCCATTGTGCTTTTTTCCATATTTTTTTGGCAAGGGATGGTCATAATCTTTATTATTTCCAAGCTGCCCTCCAAGAATTACATAAGGTTTTCATTCACCCCTGGGACTTTCTTATTTGACGGTTGGTTAATAACTCATCTGCTTTCCTCTTCAAGCACCACCAGTTTATCTTCAAACTCTGCTCTCTTGAATACAGTCTAATTTGAGTTGGGCTTCTATTACAGATTTTTCCATGTATTCTTTCCCTCTTTTTCAAAAGATTGCATTATTAAATCTTTTCCATGCTTGTTCTTTATGATGTTGACGTTGGAATATTCCTGTGATTTCTCTAATTTTCCTAAGTAGATCCCAGTTTTGTTATTTTGTTTCATCTGTCCAAGTTCAGATATTTGATCTCTTTATCTCTTCTTGCTTTCAACTGGAGGTTTGCATTAAGTTCTCCAGTTTTTCTGTAGTTTTCTCTTACTTTCACCAGTCTTCTTTCCTTAATATTTCTATAGTTACAATTTCTGTCCTATCTTTTATAACCACTTCATACTTTATTTTTTTCTAGCTCTTCTTATGTACTTTCTGGTGTTTTTCTTCAGTGTAAATATTTTTAACATCTTCCTGTATTATTTTAGGTCTATAAAGTCCTGGTCTTTGAATCAACTTGTAACCTCCGTCTAATATTCTTCAGGAATGTGTTTAAAGTTATATAAAGGATTAACTGTCTTTGGATGATCTACAACAGTGATAGTAAAGCTTTTAGAGACCAAGTGCCCAAAAACCAGCCCGGCCCACCCCCACTCCGCCCACCCACAGGGCCACTCACCACAGATTTTACAGGTAGCCTTGCAGTGCTATGGCGGCCATGCCCTCCACCCTCTGCCCGCAGCATCATCTGCACATGATGGGGCGCGAGGGTGGAGTCTTGCCCCTGCTGCCCGGCTGCCATGTGCTTGGCTGCGCTGCTCTGCGTGGGCCGCGCCTGGGGGAGACTCTCCTCCGGGCAGGCTGCTGGTGAGGAGGGGGTTGTGGGGGGGAGGCAGAGCTGGGGCAACAGCACATGAGCCCACAGAGAGGGCTCCGAGTGCCACTTCTGGCATGTGTGCCATAGATTCGCCACCACTGATCTATGACAAAGGTTGAACATCAGGTGTCTTGAGAAGAGGATTTTTTGTTCAGTTCTATTGAGCAATTGTTCTACCATGCTCATGTTATTTTGCGGACTGTGCAAAAGCCATCATCTTCCATTTGCCACCTTCCTGTATTTTCTAACCATATTTCCATATTTTATACATATATATATATATATATATATATATATATATATATATATATATATATACACACACATACATACATACATACATACATACATACATACATACATATGTACCGTTACAAAAGAAAAGATGGAATTACTGCCCAACATTTTTTTATTAGTAAAGCTACCGGTAGGAGTTATGTCTCTAGAAGTAGACCTCAGCTGTGTGAGAAATGAAAACAACTTAACTCTCATCAAATATTAGCATTTTGGCACAGAAAACTGTATTGCTCAGACAAAAGTGGGAATTAAAACAAAATTTGTTTGGAATCTTAGTGAGAAAAAAGTTGGGTACTTAATTCCTACTAAATTCTAAGCAAATTCTGGCAGCTGTCTTTCAGATAGGCAGTTTTTAATAGAATTAAAGAATTGATGATAAACCTTGCACTGCATGAAATCCTGAAGGACAGTGTGAGAAAGAGGAGGGAGGGAACAAGGGAAAAAGTGAGAATTTCATTTTTATCTAAAATCCAACTTTCAAATCCCCTTCAAAGGCAGCTCTGTGTAGAATACATTGTAAGAGTCCAAATAGGAGGTGATTAAGCCATGAGTGACTATGAGCGGAGCTTCCTGTTCTTGTTTCAAGCACAAGTGTCACACAAGATATAATTGGGCCCAGGCTCTCCTAGCCACAGCTGCCCACTGTTCCTTAAACAGGAATTGTGAGTTCAAAATAACTCCCAAATTGTGCACCAACTCTTTCTGGGGGAGTGTTTGGCCCAGAATGCAGCTGCACATGCAGTAGGGAGTTACTCACAGCCACATAATATCACTGGTATGTGAGCTTCACTGGTTTTCAGTAGATGTTCAGGTGCAATTGAAGGTGATGATTGTCATCTTTAAATCCTGATGCAATGGAGCTAGATTACTTATGGGACAGCATTGTCTCCAACAGTTTCTTCCCATCCCACCAGATTGAGCAGTGTGGGCATGGTCTGGATCCCATTGGTTAAACAGTGTCACTTGGTGCAGGGGTCCCCAACCCTCAGTCCATGGACCGGCACCAGGCCGCAGCATGCCAGCAACTGCGCCACGCAAACAAACGAAGCCCCATCCGTGGGATGCAGGTAGCACACAAAACCACGCCCCCTCTGGTCCACAGAAAAATCTTTCTCCATCGAACCAGTCCCTGGTGCCTCTGACTTGTTGTATCCTAGGGAGTACAGGTAGTCCACCACATACAACTGTAATGGAGCCTGGACCTGATTTTATGACATTTCTGCAGAGGTCATTAAGCTAATGGCAAGGTCATTAAGCAGGCCAGTGGTTTGCTGTGGGCATGGTTTTGCCAAAAACCAGAAGTAAATTTCAGTTTTCACAAAAAAGCATTGTAAAACACATGATCACGTGACTGTGGGATGCTGCAAACAACCATCAATGCTGCCATGTTGCTGAACACCCAAAGTTTGGTCACTAACTGCAGAAAGGGCTGATCTTTGTAACTTCATATTCAGGTCATAAGAACCTATTTTTGGGTCAGTCATAACTTTAAATGGTCACTAAGGGATCAGTCATAAGTTGAAAACTACCTGTAGGTCTTCTCTGTCTTGGCGTCTGTCTTGTGGAACAGCCTCCCTGTTGAATTATGGTTGGGAAGACCTGAGTAATCCCTCAGACACCAACATCAGGGTGCTAATAGGAATCTTATGTGGGTGTAAGGTATATTTGTACTGTATCCTGCTAATGAGATTTCAAAGGCCTCCAAGTACCATTTTTATGTAACTGTTTGGAATTTGTCTAAATGTTTGTCTAAACATTATTTTATTTTATTTGGAATCAGGACGCCTCTACACTACATCTGAGACAACTGCATTGCAGATTCTTGGTCTATTTCTGTATTTCTCACTCTCTCATACTTGCATAACTTCCTGCATTTTAAAATCTGGAGGGGGGGAGTTTTCATTACCACTTATAACTTGCCCTTTGTGACCTGCTACATGATTTTTGAAAAGCCTGTTCTCTTTTCAAGGCAAGTGGTGGTTGGCAGCAGACAACAAGAAAACAAGCCAGCAGTACCTATTAATATGAAGTCAGTCAATCAAAATAGAGCTGGAAGGAATCTTGGAGGTCTTCTAGTCCAGCCCCCTGCTGAAGCAGGAGACCCTATACCAATGGTGGCAAATCTATGGCACGCATGCCAGATGGGGCAATCAGAGCCCTCTCTGTGGGCATGCATGCCATCGCCCCAGCCCCACCTCCCCCCGCGGCATCCTCACCAGCAGCCCCCCCCAGAGGAGAGTTGTCCCCGGGAACGGCCTGCACAGAACAGCACAGCCAAGGACATGGCAGCCGGACAGCGGGGACAAGACCCTGCTCTCGCGCCCCATTGCGCACAGATGATGCTGTGGGGCGCAGGCGGAGGGCATGGCCACCATGGCACTGCTGGGCTGCCTGGGTGATGTGCTGCGGCAGGCCATGGAGGTGGTGGATGGCCCTGCGGGCAGACGGGGTAGGGCAGGGCTAGAGTGGGGTGGGGTGGGGTGGGAACGGTTTTGGGGCACTCGGTCTCTAAAAGGTTCACCATCACTGCCCTATACCCAGTGCTTTTTTTTTTTTGTAAAAAAAAAGGTGCCGGAACTCACACACGTCATACAACCCGCCTTGTCTACCCTACAAGGTTCCATCCATAAAAGGTGCCAGAACTCCATTCTGGGCGTTCTATGACAAAAAAAGCCCTGCCTATACTATTTCAGACACGTGGCTGTCCAGTCTCTTCTTAAAAGCCTCCAGTGATGAAGCACCTACAACTTCTGAAAGCAAGCTTTACCACAGGTTAATTGTTCTCATTGTTAGGAAGTTTCTCCTTAATTCCAGGTTGCTTCTCTCCATGATTAATTTCCATCCATTGTTTCTTGTCTTGCCTTCTGGTGGCTTGGAAAATAAGTTGACCCCCTCTTCTATGTGGCAGCCCCTCAAATACTGGAATACTGCTATCATGTCACCCCCTAGTCCTTCTTTTCTCTAGACTAGCCATTCCCCACAACCATTCTTCATATGTTTTAGTTTCCAAGCCCTTAATCATCTTAGTTGCTCTTCTCTGCACTTTTTCCAAAGTCTCAACATCTTTTTTGTAATGTGGTGACCAAAACTGGATGAAGTATTTCAGATTAGTGGCTTTAGTCAGTTTTTATAAAGCGGAACTAATGCTTCATGTGATTGCGATTCTATGCCTCTGTTTATGCAACCAAAGATTGTATTAGCTTTTTTGGCTGTCACCGCACATTGCTGGCTCATATTTAAATGATTGTCCACTAGGACTCCAAGGTCCCTCTCATAGTTATTGTTTTTGAGCCAATAATATGCACTGATGGACAGCAGGGAGGACCCTGCTGGTAATTTGGAGCATTTTCACAATCAGCTATAAATCAGCCTATAAATTAGTGCAGTTAGACTGCAAACCAGAAGAGGATACAATGATCGATCAAAGTAATGTAATGTGAAAAAGCCCACATGTTTTGCCATGTAAGCTGCAAATATGCAAGCCAATACAAGGCAGTTTAACAAAAAGAATCTTGCAACTAAAGAAATCAAGCTTTACTGCTGGTTCTCCCCACCAATATTATCCTTTATCAGACTTCCATATTTTATAACTTGATCCCGGAATCCACTGTGGGAGAAGTTGGAAAGTTGGCTGAAGTTCCACCAAGACAAGCATCTTCTATTTCAACAAAAAAACTTTGTTCTCCTGTGGAATTAGAAGAAATCCCATGGGTCGGACAATTTGTAAAGCATTATTTGTATTGATTTCTCATTTAATTTAAAGCTGTGTGACTCTTCTGTTGAAAAAATGTTTACAAACATCTATCATAAAGGAGAACAACGATACATTGATATTTTGTTTTAAATCTTCTCCACTGGTATCTGCAAACATTAATTCCTATCATGGTTTTGACACCAATCTACAAAGAAAAAAATGACTCCGCTCCTTTGTTGATGAATGAGTATTAATGAGGATATTGGTTTTTGTAATCCCGACTTACATTCACCAATTTTTTTAATAGTGTTAAATACCACCTTGATGGGAATTATGCTTTCACACACTCATATCAGAAAATTTACATTTTCTAAGGGTTTAATAATGCATATTTGACTTTTATCTCAGTATGCATACCTGCAAGGCAGTGAGCCTCACTGAAGTTAGTGCAGTTTAAATACAAATAACCTTGTGATTGTGCTTTATAATCACCCCTCTTTTTCTCTCAGACAGATTTGACTTACAATCACATGACTCTATATTAATAGCCCCTCTAATATACTAATTACGAAGAATTAAGTCGCATCGTGTATAGTTTTAAGTTACTGTGGAGTCTTGGATCAGAAGTAGGAAATACGGTATGTAACTTGGTAACTTCCAACTTTCATCAGCCATAGATTGACCTGGAGGGTCATACGTTACTCATTCCTGCTATAAGGCCCTTTGTGCATGGCAATCTTAAGCTGCTAGCTAGTCTCTTGTGCTGAAAATGGCTGGAAAGTTAAGAAGTTGAATGCTTGGATCTCCATCTGTTCTTCAACTTTGCCAGTGATGCTAGCCAGGTGGTTTGGCTTTACTGGTGAATTCTTCTACTTCTTTACTCCCCCTCCATACCAGAAAAGCAAGCAACAATTGCTTTCCATTCTGTGGCCTGGTGTTTGAAGGCACATGTTTTTCACCGATGGACCTTTTCTACGAGCGCTCACACTTAGCACTTTTTGTGTGGCATTTCCACTGATCAGAGGGGGACAGAAAACACACCATTTCGTCAATAAATTGGAATGAATGAAACGAGAGGCCCTTGGTGCTTTCTGAGCTTGGTTGTTGCTAGCACATCATCTTGCTAGCACTGATGATGTTACCTAGTTTTGGTAATGAAACGACTGCAAGAAAACAACCAAGCTCAGAGAGCACCAAGGACCTCTCTCACCGTTTTATGTTTTTTTCTCCCATCACTTGAACAAAAAGAGGAAAGTGTGAGAACTTTACAGGGGGAGGGGGTAAGCCCACTATTTCATCAGTCCACCGTGAGAATGTCCCTGCAATAAGAGGCAGTCAGTACAGCAATCTAGGTTAAAGTAACATCACCATGCCAGCACAGAAATCACCGATATGGGTGTGGGGCAAGAAAAGGCTAGGGGCAGCTTGAGGATGTTTTCTGCCCCAGGTTCAGTTATTGAGCTGTCTGGGGACAGGATAAGTAGAATATTCAGAAGAGCTTCTAGATCAGGAGTGTCAAACTGCTGGCCCGCGGGCCGGATGCATCATAGCAAAAACGTGCCCACCCCATTGCCGGCAATGGCAAAAAAAGTCACGATATGTCATGACACATCATATGACGTTGTGAGTTTGACACCCCTGTCCTAGACAAAGCTCTAAACTGAAGTCAGTTGAAGGCACCTGGATTAGGGCAGTCCAATGCCAAAGAGAGGAACTGACTTTGATGTGGAGCAGAAAAATCTCTTGGACTACTCCTGCCTCCCATAACCTTTGCAATTCTGACAGTCTCTCAAAGCAAGCCCTTTTCCCCCTTCTTCTCTTTTCCAATATTCTGGTACTAAGCACTAGTGATTCAGTTCTGATGAATATTGCAACAGCTGGAGCTCAAGGGTACTAAATCAGGCTGGCTGCTGTTGTCTCTATCTTTAAATTAGTTACTAAAGATACTCAGTGTCAAGAAGTGGGCAGCTATGGCTATGCTTTCCTGATTCACTAGTCAATGTCAAGGGAGAAAGGGAATACCAGGTGACAGTCCTAGCAAAAGTTCTACATAAAAAGCAAAGAAAAACAGAGATATATTTCTTCTCTCCTCAAGGTTAGTCATTTCCAATGGCTTCCATTTCCTCCTTTATAATGAAAAAGTAGTCTGTTGTGATCAGCATTCCTATATTCTGAGTGAGCGATTCAGAAGTAACAATATACCTATGGATATTTCTACTAGTATAAGAAATGTGAATTCACTATTTGGAATCAACTTTATTGTGTGGATTTATGTGAACAATCCCATCACAGCTGGGCCAAGCTACCAGTTAGAGATTCATTCAGTTTGCTTGTCTTAGGTAGCTGGATAGTTGGAGGGGAAGTTCTCATGACTGCAATATAGCAATTGAGGAATACACTTGATAAGAAAGAAAAGAAAGGGAGGAACTGCAATAATATATATATATATATATATATATATATATATATATATATATATATATATATATATATAAACTGATTGGGTGGGAGCTTGGCTGTGTTCTGGTTGGGTGGAGGTTTGTTCTGATTGGGTGGTGGTGTGTTCTGATTGGTGTGGAGGTGTGTTCAGAACACACTTCCACCCAATCAGAACACAGCCAAGCTCCCACCCAATCAGTTCAAACCCCCACTGGCAGTTAAAAGGAAGAAACAGCTAAGACAACACATTGCTGCTCGAAGCACGAAGCTGAAAACACAGCCTGAAGATGACGAATGGGACTTCGTCGAAACGTCGCCAAGACACTTCCAATTTTACGCGGGAGAAAACCCGAACAACCAAAGACCTACATACAAATACCTGCGAAAACCTCAGAAAACATATATATATATATATATATATATATATATATATATATATATATATATATATATATATATATAGCAACTTTGTATAGAAGTTCAAGGAAGAAACCCAAGTTAAATTAAAACCTGCCCAGAAATGCAAGAAACCCAGGGATAGAGAAAAAGAATTACTAGGCTAGAATATTATCTGCTGTTGCCTGCAGCCTTGGAGATAATGCTTTTCAAAAGCAAAATCCCGATCATTCAAGCAAGTCCAAAGTAGAAATAATGGAGGACTTTAATTATCCTTATATCTCTTGGAATACAATCCCTGTAACTTTGGTCTTTCCTAGAAATTCAGAATTTATGTTACTGACATATTTCTCCTTCAGAGGATGAAAAAGGCAGAAAAAGGTCAGCTATATTTTTCTTAACCAATAAGGAAAACTTCATTGTGAAATGGGAAAAGCAGGAAATAATGGTGTAAGGTGGAATTCTTGATGTTATGGGAAACTGAAACTGAGCGTAATCAAATATGTTCCTCAGTTTTCATGAAAGTGAATCTGGAGCAATGACCAATAGGTTTCCTTGGTAGGAGAAGTTAGTGAGATTTTCTTTAAAAAAAAAGATACTAAAACATAACTGAACGAAGGAAGAAAATATAAAGATGATGTCGCTACACAAAGAACTTAGGGAAAATTTGAAAATTAAAAAGGATATTAGGAGGTCCAAAAAGGAATGGGTAACTAAAACAAACTACATACAATTAGCCTGGTACATACAATTCATTGGAGAAAGCAGTTATGGAGTTAGCAAAAGGAAACTAGGCCATCAAAGAACACAGTGGCTGAACACCATCAAAACTGACACCACCCAGAGCATAGAAAAACTCAAAGAAATAACGCAAGATCAGAAGATGTAGAAAGACCTGGTCCATGGTGTGGGAAGTCAGCTCCCCAGAGAAGGAAATATTAAAAGGGCAGAAAAATATATTTCCTCAAAGGATCTTAAAGAGGCAGAGAACATGCCCAGTTTTTCTTAATAGTCCCAAGTCTCCCTCCCCGAAGCAGAAACCAGCTCTGTAGAAATGCAGATGTAAACTATTCAGGAAGATTGAAGCTAGAAGATTAAGAAGACAAATCTACATATCCCACCCAAACTCTAAGACAGGACATAATAGGATTAACCCACAGATGCCAAAAGGCACACTCAGACTCAGGTCAAAGTTCATGCCACAAGAACAACTCCAAACAAAAGGCTCTAGAGGGTATAAAAACCCACTCCCTACATGTGCTCATGCTCTTTTCTTCCAGACCCATCTTTCTGGCTGGCTCTCCTCTTCAATAAACTGCAACCTTCTTTCTAAAGAGGTCGCCATGTTGTTTATTCCCAGCTTGGACTGAACCATGATGAAGACTTTTCCTTCAACAGTAGAATCACCAAGAATCAGACATGACTGAAAGGATAATATCGTCATCATCAGAGAGGAAAACCAATGTTCTTAAGGTTAAGAGATGCTAAGAATAACAACAGTGGCTAATTCAGATTTGTTTAAATAATAAACTGAACATTGAGTTGGCTTCTCAGTGAAGCTGGCAAAAGAACTGTAGATAATAAAGAATTGTAGATAATAAAGAAAAGGCAACTTCAGTTTTGAATCTTTCTCATCTGGACAGAAAATATGCATTCCAGCAGACACTTGTGAAGAGCTGATTGAAGAAGCAGGATTCCAGCTTAAGAGAAATACATAGGGAGTACAGATAATAGTCTGAATGAGTTCAGATATCCAGGGAACTGGAGAGATTTTCTGAGGATCTAGCCCAGTGGTTCTCAACCTTTTTAATGCCGCGACCCCAACCGGTCATAAGTCGAGGACTACCCAACCGATCGTAAGTCGAGGACTACCCAACCGGTCGTAAGTTGAAGACTTTCCCTGCCCGGGAGCGCCACGCATGCATGGTGCCGCCCCCTGCGCCAGCTGAGGTGTAGCTGGCAAGCGGCAGAGATGGCGCAGGCCAACCACCGGCTGGGTCACCAGCTGGCCCAGCCCAAGGGAGGTAAGGCACCCGCCGGGCCCCATGCACGCCAGCAACCCTCCCTGCACCCGCCAGCCTCCCACCTCCCACCCCTGGCCCTCTTTTACTTACATTTTTAGTAGTTGCTCAGCAGGGAGGGGTGGAAACTTCCAGACAGCTCGCCTTCACTGCAGACAACTTGCAGCACCGTTTGCAGAATGGGACTTTTGGCGGGCTCAGCAGGGCAGAGACAGCCTGGACAATTCCTATTGGCTTTTGAAAGCCAATAGAATTAGACTCTATTCAAGAGAGTCTATTCTATTGGCTTTCAAAAGCCAATAGAATAAAAGGGAGTAGCACAGCTAAGGAAAAGGGGGAAAAAATGGCGCACTGCGTTGTTTGGAGACCCCCATGAAATGGTCGTTCGACCCCAAATGGGGTCCAACCCACAGGTTGAGAACCGCTGATCTAGCCAATGAAGAAATATTGGATATTGTGGTGAAATTGGGTGTTGAGTTGAGGGAAGGAATTAAATGGCTGGCTAGCCTTGAGTCACTTGTGGAGAGGAAGGGGCTAAAGGAAGATCTTCCCTAAAACTTTGCAATATTTATTTAGGGGTTATGCATTGAATGCTTTAGTCTGGCAAGATTCCTGTCTATAGGAGAATAACAATAAACATATCACTCTGAATAGGTCCTCATATCATTTCTTGGTTCCTTGTGCCTGACAAGTATGGCTGAAGTACCAAATAATAAATTGGCAGATGCATCCACTAAGTCCATTATTAAAATAGAGACCATGAGAACATCCAAAAATTTCAGCTGTGACCTGGTCTGACCTGGTGGGAAGGGAGCGGCACTTTTTTAAAAAATGTAAGGTGTTTCAAACATTTCAGCATTCTTTCTTCCCCCTGGTGACAAGTTGGAAGACATTTCTTTTTTTCACTATATTTTTTAAAATCTATATAAAAAAAATAATCAGCTCAGTATACTTATAGCCCCTCCCAATACATCATTAAGGCTCCTATATTTTGTTACTCAGAACTAAACCTACTGTTGTCTTCTGACTTTAAAAAAAAATCAAATTGAATAGCTTGGGTGGGTTGTGGGGAGGAAGAAGGGGGTTCCTGGATGTCTCAGGTTTTCCTTCTGTATTTCAAAGGATGGCATGAATGACTTCTACCTTTTCCTAAACACTGGAGTTAGAATTTTATTTCCAGTTCTGGCGCTATTTTTTGCCCATTGTTTCAGAGCTCATTGTCTACTCTCTCGGAAATTCATTTGCATTACAAATTTCATGTCGCCAAACGGTTGGCAGATAATAATTACTGCTTTAAACTGTCAGCTGAAATATGCCCAAATAATGGCACTATCCCCATGCTAGATAACTTTGCTATTGCCCAGCCAAGAAAATTAATTGTTAAACCGTTTGGTGTGAATGGGAAGAGGTGGAGCTCAATGAAAGTGAAGCAGTGGTAATTCATCAAAAAGGATTGTTTCTTTTTTTCCCCCTCCATAATTTTTCATATGAGGGGGCTCGAAATGGTTGCCTTAACACATTTGTCAAAAATGTATTAATGTGCATTTGGTTTTCAAGCATTTCCTCTGAGCACAGCTACTGAATGCCTTTTCCTGGGCCAAATTGGCTGCAACAATATTGATCTTTGGTTGTTTGTCTGGAGTTCAGTCTTTTGTATTAATAATGAATTGTTTGTACCAGTCAGTCAGCAATGGAATCTCCATCCTAAATCAAAGTGGAAAACATTACAAATTCATGCTTGCTATGGAGCTTCCTGATTTCTTGCCATGTTTCCATCTACCAGTTTTCTATTATGATTGGAGCACAAAGGAAACTTTTTACATCAAGAACTTGAGTTAGTCGTTCACCACTATCTGTCCCCTCTCCTGCCTATATATTATCCTGTTTATACTATATGATTGGCAGGACAGGAATATCTTCCCCTTCTTTTTCCATGTTGCTCCATCCTGTTTGGCAACATTTCAGGACCCGAATCCACGATAATGAAATTGTCTTCCTTTTCTACTCCGCTTCTTTAGTGCACTTAAGACAGATTGAAAACTTATTTATTTAATAGCAGAATAACAGAGTTAGAAGCGACCTTGAAGGTCTTCTAGCCCACCTGCCTGCTCTAGCAGGAGACCCTGTACTATTCCAGACAAATGGCTGTCTAGTCTCTTCTTAAAAGCCTCCACTGGTGAAGCACCCACAACTTCTGAGGGCAAGCTGTTCCATTGGTTAATTGTTCTAACTGTCAGGAAGTTTATCCTTAGTTCTAGGTTGCTTCTCTCCTTGATTAGTTTCCATCCATTGTTTCTTGTCTTGCCTTCTGGTGTTTTGGGGAATAGATTGCCCCCCTCTTCTTTGTGGCAATCCCTCAAATATTGGAACACTGCTATCACTTCACCCCTGGTGTCATTTAGTAATCCAGGTCAGTTATTGGAAGTAGTTGTGAGTAGATGTTGAGAATGGTAGTTAGTAAAAGTAGGTAAGAAAGCTATACTGTAGAAAATCTTATTAGTTAGGTCGTATGTCAAAGTGTCAAGTTACAGATGTGGGATGTTATGCTTCTTTAAGTGTTATTTTTATGTCAACTAAATATATCATGATGTTGAGAGTCTCATGGTTGTATGACTTCTTTTTGTTTTAGCTTAATTGATCATTATAATTGTGATTAGACCATACCTCAGGGAGGGGCATGACTTTGTTTGTATTGTTTACCTGTGATCCTTTACATAAGGGTTCCCAATCTTGGCAGTTTTAAAACTCATGGACTTCAACTCCCAAAATTTCCCAGCCACCATGGGGGATTCTGGGATTCAAAATTCATGTGTCTTCAAATTGCTAAGGTTTGGAAATTCTGCTTTACATGAAGGCAATAACAAGACTAGGACACCAAATTTCTCAGTATGAATCAGCCTTACCACCTCCACAATTTCTACAGACCCTGTCAGCCAGTATTATTTAACCATGCTCCAAGATGACAGATTGGTCTATTATTATTAAATGGTTTTAATAAGATGTAGGCTTCACAAAATGTGGTTTGTTTGGTTTGGGCTTCACATATTGTATTAACTTATCAATTAAGGCCACATGGTTAAACTATGGAGTTTTTTTTTTAAAATAAGAGCTTCCACCATGAAAGTTGAGAAAACAGGTAAGGTAATGAAAACTTTATGGTGTACAAGTGACTTGGGTTTGCACACTGCCCTCAGCTAAAATACAATTTGTTTGGTTTTAAGTTAGAGCGGTAGGTGAGCTCAGTAATTATGATTTATAAACAATGCTTGTGGGATAGTGTGATGGATGAATTCAAGGAATTGTGCTTGTTTAATAGACCATAGTTAAGCAAATCACAATTTCATGGGATGTATAAACCACTCTACATTATCAGGACTGTATAAAAGAACTGCTTTATGTCCTTCCTGCAGGCTGCTTTATAACAGAATGGGCGGTTCTCTTGTTTTAACCTAGTTTTGCTGTTCTGTTGATGTTTTCCTGCCAGGTGGGCAACATGTAGTCTTTCTCCCCTTCCCTCCAAGCCCACCTTTAAAATCTTTTGGTCAAACTCCAACACCCTGAGAAATAAAGCTGAAAAAAATGGGTCTTTGGACACATTTATTCATTAAATGTGTCAAGTCTGATCATTGTTATAACAATGGTCATCATCAACAAACAGATAAAAAATACCTGTGCTATTGGGCTGCTTTGCCTTTAAGTTTCTATAATCGTGCCAGCTACAATATATTGTTTCAAACTCCCCTGTTTACACAGCAGTCAAAAGAATATCTGGTTCTAGGGTAGAAAATAGTGATCAAGAAAGTGGATATATTGGTATATTGATTAGTGTAACTTGCATTTCAGTTATTAACTTGGCCATTTAGTCATAACAAATATGCAAGTTTTGTTATAGTGGGAAATGGCCCAATTTTGCTTGATCTGAATCTCCTGCACTGCCTGTTTGAAAGTAGAACAAAGCTGGCTCACCGAGAACTGAAATTGTCCAATGCTTCATATTCCTGGAAGCAGAAGCTCCTCAATTTTAGCTTTTCCAGTCTTTCAGGAGGAGAACGTTGGGGGATAGAAAATCTAAATCCTGCTAATTACTGCAGTGGTTAGAATGCAGTATTGCAGGTAAACTCTGCCAACTGCCAGCAGTTTTATCCTGACCAGCTCAAGGTTGACTCAGCCTTCCATCCTTCCAAGGTCAGTAAAATGAGGACCCAGATTGTTGGGGGTAATAGGCTGACTCTGTAAACTGCTTAGAGAGGGCTGTAAACCATGGAGAAGCTATATGTAAGTCTAAGTCAGTGTTTCTCAACCTTGACAATTTTAAGGCATGTGGACTTCAACTCCCAGAATTCTACAGCCAGCAATGCTGGCTGTGGAATTCTGGGAGTTGAAGTCCACATGCCCTAAAATTGTCAAGGTTGAGAAACACTGGTCTAATGCTATTGCTAATACCAGGACTACAGGAGTACTTGTAGCTTCATCTGCAGCACACCTTCCCTATCCAAAAAAGCAAGGGAGATGCCTCCATTAGAATGCTCTCCCTGTAGCCAGGTTTTGTGTGAAGCAGGAAACACAATATATAAGTGGGCTATTTCCTGATCAGTATCTGGATATTTTTCCATCTCATATAGCAATGCAGGTTACTGACATTACTGACTATTGCCAAAGCCTACTGTGACTCTATGAGGTAGCATCATTATCTTATTACTCAGTGGTACTGGACCAGTTATGAGCTTCCTACTACTAATTCGTTCTTGTTTAACACAGGCAATAAAGGCTCTTCTCTGCTTCCTGCCTGGGATGCCATCTAATCCATTGCTGAAATTCAGATTTATCTGAGTGTTGTTAACATCCCTGCTCATTTCCAGCATTACTATTCAGGGTATAACTGGCTTCTACAGAAACAGATATGGCTGTTTCCTTCCTCCTGCCCCTTCTAATGTCAAGTAAAAGATGTATGTTATGGTCCTGTCAGGCTCATGATCTGCTTTTTGCACTTCATTGCTTGCAAGCATGCATGGGTAACTTGTCCCTGTAATGTTTTCCCATCATGCATCTTTTAATAGCCATTACTAGGGAGATGCAATGATCTTGCAACAGTCATATCGTTCCTTCTAAAGCAGGCATGTCAAACTGCCGGCCTGTAGGCCGGATGCGTCATAGCAAAACCGCACCCACCCCATTGCTGGCAATGGGGAAAAAGTCGCGATACATCATGCAACATCACGTGACGTTGCGAGTTTGACATGCCTGTTCTAAAGTGTTTATTTTGGCTCTTGGCTTTAAAAAGTGGGGGTGGGGAGGTTATTGTCTTATTTAGTATACGCATTGTGGTACACATTTTCTTGCTACTCTGTAACCTAGTACTATATTTTGTCCTTCTTAAATGCATTTCTGTGATCTTACCTTTTTTGTTTCTTTTTATCCTTTTTCTCAAGCAGCACCCCATAATAGTGTCCAAAGAGCAGTGATCATTTTATAAGGATGTTATAAAACCAAGGGTTACATTTATGACCCCATTTTCATCTTCTGGCATCTGTCGTGAAATAATTGTATATGAGAAATCCCACCCACCCTGCATGCTCTCTCTCTCTCTCTCTCTCTCTCCCTCCCTCCCTCCCTCCCTCCCTCTCTCTGTGCCTGCCTGCCTGCCTGCCTGCCTGCCTGCCTGCCTGTCTGTCTCCAGACAACAGACAGACAGACAGACAGACAGACAGATAGATATGCAAGAAAGCAGGGTGGGTGGGATTCCTCATATACAAAGAAAGAGAAATAGAGAGTATGCACACCCACATATGCACACAAAACTACACAATCAGAGAGGGAAAAGCAGAGCATGAGAGAGAAATTGCTTGCCACCCACCATTCAAAGCCAGGAGGGTTATTTGTGTCCTTATTGTTTCCAAAGACTTTTGTCTAAAGTGAGCTGAAAAACCAGCACCAATATTTGTAGCAGATTGATTATGTGACTGCTGACGTGTGCCTTCTCTTGGTAGTTTTAAATTTCAGTTTTCAGTAAGAAGAGCTGGAGCAAGGCCTATAAAATTATATCTTTCTTGCCTTCATTTTCCCATGCCACATGATGCTTTTATTAAGATGATATAGTATTTTCATTTGCCTTGAAATCTTAGTTTCATGACACTAATTTGGTTCAGATGGTGGCACCAGACACAAGAAATTTTGAGAACTTTGATAGTCTACAGGACAATCAGATTTCTTTAATGCCAAAGAGGAAGAGTTTTTAAATACATAAGATAGTAACATCCATTCTTGAATTGGTACTATCACATTACACATAAAGCACATGGTAAATTTAACAGATGAAAATATCCCTCATTTCACCCAGGCAGAGGATAATCTGAAATTGTGACTGGCTATTCTATTATGGATTAAAGATTTTAGTATCCTGGGAGGAGTAGCACTAATTGTTCAGTAAAGTTCTAAGATAAGGCAAGGCTCTTTATTATAGGATACAGGTAGTCCTCAACTTACAGCCACAACTGTGTCCTAAATTTCTGTTGCTAAGTGAAATAGTTGCTAAGTGAGCTTTGCCCCATTTTACCACTTTTCTTGCCACAGCTGTTAAGTGAATCACTGCCATTGTTAAGCTAGTAACACGGTTGTTAAGTGAATCTGGCTCCCCCTTTGACTTTGCTTGTCAGATGGTCGCAAAAGATGATATAACATGATCCCGGGACACTGCAACTGTCATAAATACAGTAGCCAAACTTTTGATCACATGACCGTGGGGATACTGTAACCATCATAAATGTGAAAAATGGTCACAAGTCACTTTTTTAATGCCATTGTAACCCTCGAAGGGTCACTAAACAAATAGTTGTAAGTCAAGGACTTCCTGCATTCCTTTAGATGTGATGGTAGCAAATTCTAGGGCCTGTTAACTCTCACGGTCATAACCCAAATTACATGCATGCGGGCATCTTTGGGGGTAGCATGGAATCAAAACATAGCTGTATATATAGGTATTATAAAATTGTTTTCCTTGCAATGGTTCCCAGGAGTATGTTTTTCTTTATGGCTGCATTTGTGATCCACAGGATCAAACTGGGAGGAAATCTTCTTTTCTGTAATGAATAGTTTGGGTACTTAATTACTCTTGTTGACTGTTTTTGTCCTTAGGGACAGTCCCAAGGAATATCCATCCCCCACCCCCACCCCCCAAAAGGAAACTTCTCCTTTGTTGATCATTGACACATGAACCAAGAGTTTTAGTTTGTTCTCTGTCTGATGAGTCAGAGTGAGAAACCATAGTTTATTGAAGCTTGATTTCTGAGTTGACCAAGAAAGAGAAGTCAAGCATCACGATTCACATGTCACGGTAAACAGAAGCAAACCCAAGGAAGAGCTGCCGTGCTTTAGTTTGTCTCTCTTGCTAGCGGGTGGTCCTAAGACAACTCACTTTGGGAAAACAAGAACTCTTCAAAACCATGGCTTGTGCGTGAACTTGAGCTAATCTGCTCAAGTTCACGCAGAGATGGTCGCACCAAGGCCACGTAGACATGACAGCAGAAGTTTTGAGAATGACAGGATTGGAAGATGACTGAATTTAAGAGAATGAGCTCTTAAACCTCCTGCTACCAAAGAGCCAGGAGTGGCATTTCTCGTGTGTGTTTTATTTTCAGGAGAAAATTTATAATAAATAAAGACATGCCATTTGAACTGACCATAGCTTTGTAGGTTTTGTGTATTCATTAATGATTGCTTGGTCATTGTAACATCTTCCTCCAAGAAGATCGGAAATCTAAAACATATGGTTCTTTCACCTCCATTTTGTATTCATCTAAGCTTGTGAGGCAGCCTGAGAAGACACCATGAGACTCAAACCTAACCTTGACTGGCCTACTCTTCTTAACCTTGGTTGCTGGATTTGTGTATCACAAATACATCCTGTGAGAACCCAAATGGTGGTTGTCTTGGTGTGTTTTTATAGCAGGCCTACCTTTGTCTATATCACAGTGGATTATATCTCTTTCTGTTGCATCAGTTAAAGATTGCTCCACATTTATCACTTTCATCTGGTGGGCTTATTCTCCAGCATTTCAGTGCTTCTTTCCCGGTTTCTCTGCGTGACGTAGACCTAGCTTGGAGGGTTGGGGATGGTCTATTGACTGAGCAATGGAGTCAGGTACACTTGACCAAATCAGGGCTAAAGTACAGGGAAGCAATTAAGGTTCATTTAGTGTATGCACTCGGTCATGTAGCTTCAGCTAATGCTTTGTTTTGAGATTGAGCCCCTTTATGGCCAAAGGGATCCTTCTCTAGAGGTGCTGGTTCTTCCCATTTACCTAACTCAAGAGAAGGGGCCCAGAGTGGTTGTGGTCAATGGGCATTTGATCATTGCTGCTTCGTACCATTTAAGGATCTTAACAAAACCTCAAATCTAAGATATAACCACACATACGTCTTGTATTTCAAAGACACTTCAGGAGTGTTCTGTGATTGGAAAGAAACTGAAACCTTTATTGTTCTTCTGGAATGCTTTGTCTGTGTTGCGTACTTGTTGGGAGGGGTAGATGGGTGAAAGAGTGAGATACGATTAGCTTTTTTTCAAAACAATGGTTTGGTGTAAGAAAAACAGAGGACGTTCTGATGCTTAGCCACTGGGGTTCGCATAATAACATGTCTCTTGGTGGTTGTGTTAATGAAGTTAGGAAATGAGTTGATTTATTGATACTATAATTTAAAAAAAAATAGGTTTAGATGCTTTGATGATAGAAATCATTGCTATTCTGGAAACAGGCACATGACAAGACTGGGCAGCCGACTGGTCTTTGAACTGGTAGAAAAATATGTCAGTCTAAAAATCTTTGTTTTGATTACCTAACCCTGTTCTGCCGGGTGATACTGTCATAACTATTTTAATACAGGACAAGATCAAGGAAGTCACTGATGGCCTCCCTACATTTTGTTTTCCCTCACACTAAGTGTTGATTACTAGTGGGAAGAACAGTCAGCAATCAGTCTCTTTAATCTGGCAGAACGGGATCATAGACTCCTTGAAATAACTTGTGGATTAGGAAAATGGCAAAGAAATTTAGGAAAATGGTGTCCTGAATAAAAACAGTGAAAATGTGTCAGCCCTTCAAGGTAGGCCCAAGTTATGAATGCTAACACTATTTTTATTATATTTATTATATTATATTTATTTATTTATACATATCCCACCTTTATTATTTTTTTATACATTTTATAAATAAATCAAGACAATCAACATATCTGTTGAGTCCTTTGCGGAAATGTAAGACACGAGAAGCAGTTGTAGTTCTCAGTTTTCTTTATTCTGCGTTCAGCTTACAAGTAGATGGCTTCAGCAGCTCCCAAAACCTCCCAGCTTCTTATATAGACATTTCCCGGGTCAATGCGATACTTTTCCCGCGCCAGCACCCGCGCATGCGCACGGCGCTGGCGACAGCCTGTCTGGTCCCGGGCAGCTTTGCACCTGCCCGGGACCGCCTGCAAACGCCCCGAGCTGTTTGCAAGGCTCGGGACATAACACCCCTTTCCCCCGGGCTAAAACTACTACCAACATATAATCATTATTTTATGCAGTGTTCTGCTTCTCAGTGCTCCTATCGTTACCTGGCTTTTGTTTAGCCAGCAGTGTTATGTAATCCTCTAAGTATTTAGGAGACTTCCTTGCTCTCTGTGACCTTCTCAGCTCTGGGTTTCTGACAGGTGTTCCCTGACTGAGGGGTGACAAGAGCCTGTTCCCCTGATCATGCCTTGGTGCCTTCCAAGGACTTTGCCCCGATGCCTGGCCTGCTTGCTCGCCCACCGGGCTTGTCAGGCCAGGGCTTCTGTCACTTTGTGACCTGGTTGACCTGCCTAGCTGTAGGCCCTCGGGCCCCTTGAAGTGATAGCCACTGCTGGGCGTCTCTATAGAACCTCCTAGGTCCGTCCAAGACCTGTCAGGAGGCTGTCCAATCCCTCAGCCCCGTTCTGTGTCCGGGCTCGTGTGGGTCTCTGTACCTTCCCAAAACTCAGTTACTCCCTGATTTGGGATAGAGGTGTTGCGGTCGGGACTTGGTTCCTCGACTAGCTCTGTGTATGTTTGACCCCCTGTAGGATTAGGGGTAAGGTCAGGCCAACTCTGGGGATTGTGTGCCAGCTCTTTTGCGGGGAATGATTTATTGGGATGCTCCCGGGTATCCTCTGTGACTGGAGTGCTGTGTGATGTGTGTGGACAGTGAGTATGCCCCCGGGGTGACTCCCTGGCTGGAGTAGGCATGAGTGCTGTTGTGTGGGTAAGCTCCATGAATTCCTTTTCGGAGCACTTGCGGAAGCTTGAAATGGGCCGTCAGTGGCTCCATCAGTGGAGATGGGCAGCAACTCGTGCCCTTCCCTTTGCTTGAAGGTGTGGCGCCATGCGATGACGGACATCTTGGGCTGGAAGTGCTCCTTCAGTAGCTTCTTCAGATCTGCGTAGCTGACAGACTCTACTGGAACAGGTGCTGCAAGGTTTTCTGCGATTTCGAAGGCGTCTTGACCGCAAACACAAAGCAGGGTGGCAGCCTTCAAGCTCTCTTCCCTCACTTGGTTTGCCTTGAAGTAGTTCTCCACCCTGGTTATGTAGGACTCCCACCGCTCTGGATGTGAGACGTCGAACTCCGAAAGCCTTCCAACCTTTGCCATCTTCAGGAGACGGGTCTATCAGCCAGCCTACCCCCGAATGCGCACTGGATTGGCGAGTAGCTGCCGAGTCGACACCGTTCCGCCGCTCAGGACTCACTTGGGTAAGCTTACACTTCTTTCTTTCCAGGCGATGTAAGGCATCCCACCCTCGTCGCCAGTGTTGAGTCCTTCGCGGAAATGTAAGACACGAGAAGCAGTTGTAGTTCTCAGTTTTCTTTATTCTGCGTTCAGCTTACAAGTAGATGGCTTCAGCAGCTCCCAAAACCTCCCAGCTTCTTATATAGGCATTTCCCGGGTCAATGCGATACTTTTCCCGCGCCAGCACCCGCGCATGCACACGGCGCTGGCGACAGCCTGTCTGGTCCCGGGCAGCTTTGCACCTGCCCGGGACCGCCTGCAAACGCCCCGAGCCGTTTGCAAGGCTCGGGACATAACAATATCTAATACTCCTCCCTCCTTCTATTTTCCCCACAATAACTACTCTGTGAGGTGGGTTGGACTGAGAGAGAGTGACAGGCCCAAAGTCTCTCAGTCGGCTTTCATGCCTAAAGTGGGACTAAAACTCAGTCTCCCAGTTTCTAGCCTGGAGCCTTAACTGCTAGCTAGATCAAACTGGATCTCATAAGGGGGAAAAAACGAATAAATTTAATGTTACAGTAACAAAATGCAAGTCTGAATACGTTCCTTCCTCCATTCATCTTGGAAGGTCTCAAATTACATTTCAGTCCAGGATTTAGATATAGTTTGCTTGAAGTCTTGGTTTTGACTCTTCCTTCTGCTCCTCAAGGTTATTCTTCTGCCCATTACAAAACTACAACAATCTGAAACCCCTTCTGGCAAAACCAGTGTAATACTTGTGATCAAACCAGCATAAAATATAGCTGGCAGAACCAGATTCTTTCCTATTTTAAATCTACAACTAAATTTCATTTTGATGTGTGCCGTTGTGCCCACAGTAAAAAAAAAATGACAATGAAGGTTATCTTATCTATCTTATCTTACAACTTAGGACTTTTTGGGTATAGATCTACTATTTGTTTAAAGCAGCCTTAAACCCTTGTTTACGAAGCAGGCTTAGTGTGCTTACAAAGAGCAACCAACATGAAGCTGCTCCTGTAGTTTGAATAGAAGGATTTAACTAGCCTGTTTGCCCTTAAATTTTCTTTAGTTATTTCTTCCATTAATAATTTAGCAAATGAGCTTTGCACATATCTCATCTACCCAACAAAGTATGGGAACATTTTTTAAAAAAAAAACTGAATTAAAATGTTAAACTCTTAAAATATTTGGGTATTTCTAATAATATTTTGTTTTGCTGAGAAAAGAATCAAAACAGTCCAGTGTGAATAAAACACCTTTGAAATAGTTATTTTTATTTCCACCTAGTCTCTGATAACACTCCCCCCATCCCGATGTATAATAAAAGAAATAATTATCCTGAGACAGTTATTTTTTTAAAAAGGGTGGATGCACTGAGAATCTTGGCAGAGGATTCTTTGTACGGTTGTGAGGTTAAGTTGAACTTATCATTACTCAGAAGGAACAAGTTGCCTCAGGCAGCAGAATCTGCAAAATAGTGGTCCATCCCTGGACTCTTGATATAGCTGAAGCAGTGGCATTATCAAGCAATAGCCCAGGGCACATGCTCTTCCCTCTTTGGTATCATTTCAGTAAATAAAAGAAAAAAATACTGTGAGGAGATCGGTGGCCTTCTCCCCTTAGCCAGGCAGCCAGCTGCGCCAAGATGCCTGTATAATGCCATTTGATATAGCATCTTTTCCATAGATTATAAAAATGAATCTTCTGTGGGAAGCCCCCAAATTCCAAGGCCCCCCGCCCCCATTGCTGCGTCCTTCGGGAGCAGCTGTGATGTGGTATAGACCTAGCCCTGGAAATAAGGGAAAGATGAAGGGGCACTTTCCATCTCCATCTAGATGGGAAGCAGTTAGACCAGTGGTTCTCAACCTTTCTAATGCCGCAACCCCATAATACAGTTCCCCATGTTGTGGTGACCCCCAACCACTTATACATCATCGGGTACCAGGGGCATGGCCAAAGAAAAGGGGGAAAAATGGCGGACAGCCTTGCTTGGCGACCCCCGTGAAATGGTCGTTCGACCCCATATGGGGTCCCAACCCACAGGTTGAGAACCACTGAGTTAGACTCAAGGATTGGCCTTGATCAGCTGCCAGGTGCATCTTCTTATCAGGAGAGAGGAAGTGTCTTATGTGTCCATGCCTTTGATGCATTTCCTGGCCCTTCCTTGCACCTAGGAGAGATTTTGATGATGGACCATGTTGAGTCCTCGAGTCAACGGCGAATGAATAGAGCACATTCTGTAATTCCAACAGCCTTTTATTTCAGTAGTTCTCTCTCCGTCACAGCTCTGAGGCTCGCAGGCCTCTTTGATTCCTTTAATAGAGTCCCCGGGCAAAAAGGTAACATTTTGGCACACTTCCGCGCCTTGCACATGCGCGCGAAGCCGGTGCCACTCAGTCTGGTCCCGGGCAGCTTGCAACTGCCCGGGACCATTGCAACGTCCCGAGCCTGCCTTTGCAGGCTCGGGACACAACATCCCTTCCCCCCCGGATGAGACTTATTAACTATATAGGTAGATATACGCGACCTCAACACGAGCGTGGTGTGCCAACCCAAGAACCTGCACATCTGTTGCAGCTGTTCACTAGCCACACCACAGAATGGTACCAGGCTATTGTTTTGGAATTAATTGCCCAATACTCACACTCCCAGTTTTCCAACAACAGCAGGCACCCTCTCACTTTCCTTGCTTTGACAGCAGGGTTACAAAGTCCTCAAGGTACTTGGGAGATCTTTTTACTGTCTGTGACCTCCTCAGGTTCTGAGAACCCTCTGCTTCCTCTTGTGCAGAGGATGGAGTGGAGTTGCCCCCTCTTTTAAACCCTGGTGGTCCCCGTGAACTGTGTCCTGTTGCCTGGTCTGCTTGCTTGCCCACCAGGCTCGTCAAACCAGGACTTTGCTCCCCACTGAACCTGGTTGACCTGCCTAACTGTAGGCTCTTGGGCCCCTCTATATACCCGCCAATGTTTGGCATTTCTGTAGAACTATCCAAGTCCACAATGGACCTATCAAGCGAATGCATCCCTTCACTCCCAAGCCTCATAACGGGATTGTCTGGGGTTTCTGCAGTACCCCAGTACTCAGTTGTCCCCCATTCTATGCCGGAGGTGCCAGAATCAGGATTTGCCTCTCTGACTACCTCCCTGTGTGAAGACTTCCTTTTGGAAGCAGTAGTAGTGCTGGGCCAGCTTGACTGTTTGTGTGCCAGTTCTCTTGCAATGTTTGGGTTATTTGGATGCTCCCGGTTATTCTCCCTGACTGGAGTGTTGAATGGTAGTTGTGAATGATGAGTATGCCCCCTGGGTGACTCCCTGGCTGGAGTAGGCACTGGTGCCTGTATTATTTCTTTTTCCCTTGAATTCCTGTTTGGAACACTTGTGGAACCAAGGAACAGGCCTTCTTCGGCCTCTCTGTTTGGCCCTGGCTGCTGCCAACACCCTTCCCTTTGCCCATAGTGGTCCCCCTCCCCCCTGGAGAAAACCCAGGAGTTGCAGAGGGTAAGTCCAGTCTCATACACAGCTGATTGATATGCCGCCAAAGGACACGACCGTCGTCCAAGGAGACCTCATAGGACAATGGACCAGTGACCTTGCATACTATGGCAGGAACCCACAAGTGACCGGGCCCATAGTTCCGGGTCCATACTGGGGCACCCACTTGCAGACACCGCGGTGCCCTGGGTTGGGTGACCTTAGGAGGCAGTCCGTCCAGGTGCAACCTTTCAAGTTTGGTGATCAGTTTGCGCCCCCAACGAAGTTCAGCTGGGCTCTTCCCAGTGGAAGTTGAAGGTGTGGTGCGGTAAGCAAGAAGAAAGTCTGCCAATCTGTGGTGCCAGTCTCCATAGGTCAGTTTCTTTAAAGCATCCTTGGTGATGCGGACCATCCACTCAGCCATACCGTTGGTGGAAGGGTGGAATGGTGCAGAGGTGGCATGACGAATCATGTTGGCCTGCAAGAAAGCCTGAAACTCGAAAGAAGTGAATTGAAGACCATTGTCAGAAACCAGGACATCTGGGAGCCCATGTGCAGCAAAAATCCCTCTTAGTACTTGAATGGTCTTGGCAGCAGTGGTGGAAGAGACAGGTACAACCTCAATGGCTGTCAACACCTATCTTCTGTGAGCTGCACTGGTTGCCTATTGGTCTCTGGGTCCAATTCAAGGTGTTGGTTATTACCTTTAAAGCTCTATATGGCTCAGGGCCAGGCTATTTGCGAGACTGCCTACTATCTCATAGTTCCCTTCGTCCGGTTAGATCCCACAGGCTGGGCCTCCTTCAGGTCCCGTCGGCCAAGCAGTGCCATTTGGCGGGGCCTCGGGGGAGGGCTTTCTCTGCGATGGCGCCCACATCTTGGAACCAGCTCCCCCCGGAGATTAGGACAACTCCCACCCTGTTGGTTTTCCGCAAGCTGCTTAAGACCTGGCTTTTCCGGCAGGCCTGGGGTTTATAAAATCTGACCCCTGGATGAATGTTATTGTATTGTTTGTTTTGTTAATTTATATTGTGTTTTTATTGTTAGCCACCCGGAGTCCTGTGGGAGTGGGGCGGTCTATAAATTTTACTAAATAAATAAATAAATTAAACAAGGACCAAGAAGAATTGACCCTGAAAGGGCCCAGCGTAATCTACATGCACCCTAGACCAAGGTGACTGTGTCTCCTCCCATCTATGCACAGGAGCTTGAGGCATTTCAGGGCGTGAGCATTGACACAAGTGGAATCCATGCACTTGAGCCTCTATTTCCCTGTCTAACCCTGGCCACCATAAATGGCTACACGCAAGCGCCTTCATCCTGACAATGCCAGGATGACCCTCATGAAGGGAAGCCAAGACCCTAGGCCTCATTGAGGAAGGAATAACAACTCTGCTGCCCCACAACAGACAACCCTGAAAAGTGGATAACTCATGCTTCTTGAGCCAGAAACTCTGAAACTCGGTACCTGGACAACTCTCAGGCCATCCAGACAAAACCCAGGACAATACACGAGTGAGTGTGAGATCCGTGGCTGATTCAGCAGCCACATCCCTGGCATTTAAGGGAGACTCAGGCAACGCCTGAATGGAAAGAATGTTGATGGCAGGGGCAGGGTCAGCCTCTACCATTTGTAAAGGTAATCTATTAAGGCCATCAGCATGGCCCATTTCCTTGCCAGGTTTGTGAACCAATGAAAAGTCATAGGCTGACAGAAAGATGGACCATCTCAGCATTCTAGGGGAAATGATATGGGGAATTTGTTTGTTTGTAGTAAACAACCCCAACAGAGGCTTATGGTCAGTATAGACCGTGAAGTGTGTGCCATATAGAAAATCATGGAATTTTTTAATTCCAGCAACAATGGCCAAGGCTTCTCTGTCTATCTGAGCGTAGTTTCGCTCAGCAGAGGACAAAGTTCTGGAGTAATATCAGTTCTTAAATGGCTAAGTACAGCTCCCACCCCATAAGGGGAAGCATCACAAGCAATGCACACAGGAAGAATTTCATTAAAATGTGCAAGCACATCATTTGATGTAAGTAAGGCCTTGACCTCATTGAAGCTTTCTTCATGTGCTTGTGACCACTGCCACACTGCCTGTTTGTCTAAGAGTCTATGAAGTGGCTCAGCTACATTAGCTTTGTTAGGTATGAATGCATTGTAAAAATTCAAGAGGCCCAGAAAAGCTTGTAACTCAGCTTTAGACTTAGGCCTAGGAGCTTGCAGTATAGCATTTAATTTAGACTCAGCAGGGTGAATACCCCTGGCATCTATTCTGAATCCCAGGAAATCTGTAGAAGACACTCCAATTTTGCATTTGTCTTTTTTAAGCTTGAGACCTGTTTTCCTGAAATGCAGCAGAACAGTCCTCAATCTCTCAGCTAAATTTTGAGTGGATTCTCCTGCTATTAGGACATCATCAAAATAGGGACAAACCCCTGGTATACCTCTCAGGGTGTTTTCCATTACACTTTGGAAAATTCCAGGAGCTACATTCACTCCAAATTGTAGTCTTTTGACTTTGAATGCCCCCCTATGAGTTACAACAGTCTGTGCTTCAGCAGCAGCTTCATCAACAGGTAACTGTTGATAAGCCTGTGCTAAATCCAGCTTTGCAAAAACATGCCCCTCTTTGAGGGAGGCCAAAATGTGGCTGACTACAGGTACAGGATATGCATGTTGTTGTTTAGTGTGCATTTTTAATCTGCACAGATGCGATTCTCCCCATTAGCTTTGAGAGGCGTGACTATGATTGTTTCCCATGGACTTGAGTCAACAGGTTCTAAAACACCTTGCTGAATCAATTTGTCTAATTCAGCATCAATTTTTCCTTTCAAAGCAAAGGATACTCTCCTTGCTTCTACCCTAATGGGAGTGACAGTGGGGTCCAGTTTCAAGGAAACTGGGGGGCCTTTGTATGCTCCCAGCTGGGGACTGAAGACATCTGCAAATTCTTTGCAGACTTCTTGTAAACCTAATGTTTGCAAATTGTGTAGCCCTTTAACTTGTATTCCCAAGGCCTCAAACCAATCGAGTCCAATGAGACTCATTCGTTCACCCCCAACTACCAATACATCTAATGGACCTTCAAAATCCTTGTATTGTACTTTAAGGTTGGCCTCCCCCTTAACATACACCTTGGAATTTTGGAAGTCTGTTAGAACTATATTGGATGGCCTAAGCTTGGCCTGGAACCCACTGCTAGAGCAAATCTTTCTGAAAGTGTGAACAGAAATGATTGAAAGGGCAGACAAAGTGTCCAGTTCCATAACCAATGGAACTCCTTGCAACTTCACCTTAAGTGACAGTTTCTTTTTAATGGCCTGTGTGTGCCTGTCCTATAAATGCTTCTACATGATACACAGAAACCCACCCTGTTTTGGCTGGGGACCCTGGTACCTTTTAGGCGTAATTCTTCTCGGGGTTGTACCTTCTGACAGCCCAGACATACAGCTGCTATGTGGCCTTGCTTTCCACATGCTCTACAGATTACAGAATGGAACCTGCAGTTGGTCCTCTTGTGGCGACCTCCACACCCAAAGCACTTGAGTACAGCTGAAGACTTTTCTTTGCCTTCCTTCTGCTTCCTTTCTCTGGCTGGGTAGAGATGATCCACCTCATCTTCAGGATCTTCTTCCGAGCTCTCCTGGATTCCCTCATGGTGCACGTAGACGGCTTCTGGGCTGTTCCTGATAGGCCTCATATTCTTGACTGCCCCCCCTGCTGCCTCTTCTGCAGTGATCTCTCTCAAGGCATCTTGGAATGAAATGTCCTCTTTTGCAAAGAGTCTCTGTTGCAAGTCTCTGTTCCTAACCCCCCATCGGTCTCTCAACCTTTACTTCTAAATCTTTAAAATCACAAGGCTTAGCTGCTCTTCTCAAGGCTGCAATGTATTCTTTAGCTGATTCACCAGCTCTTTGATCCCTCTATTCAAAAGTGTGTCTCCACGCAATAACAGACAACTTGGGCTGAAAATGTTCCTTCAATAACTTTTTTAAATCTGTGTATGTGACAGATTCAAGAGGAGCAGGGGCTGCCAAATTTTCTGCAATTTCAAATGCATCTTGACCACATACACACAGCAAAGTAGCGGCCTTCAAGCCATCTTCTCTTACTTGATTTACTCTAAAGTAATTTTCTACTCTGGCAACATACGACTCCCATCTTTCTGGGTGAGTGACATTGAATTCAGACAGTCTCCCTATCTTTGCCATTCTTGCTTCTTACACTAAGAAGGGGTCTATTAGCCAGCTTACCTCCAGCGACACTGTACTGGCAGGCCAGGTGCTGAGTTTAATGCCGTCTTCCTCTCTCCAGGACTCTTGGGGTAAGCTTACAATTCTTCTTTTTTGTTTTTGTAAGCCATCCCACCTTCATCGCCAGTGTTGAGTCCTCGAGTCAACGGCGAATGAATAGAGCACATTCTGTAATTCCAACAGCCTTTTATTTCAGTAGTTCTCTCTCCGTCACAGCTCTGAGGCTTGCAGGCCTCTCTGACTCCCTTAATAGAATCCCTGGGCAAAAAGATAACATTCTGGTGCGCTTCCGTGCCTCGTGAATGCGCGCAAAGCCAGCGCCACTCAGTCTGGTCCCGGGCAGCTTGCAACTGCCCGGGACCATTGCAACGTCCCAAGCCTGCCTTTGCAGGCTCAGGACACAACAGACCAGATATTGTGAAAGAAGGTTGATGTAGCCTTGGGAAGAGGGAAGAGAAAGGAAGAGTTGGAGTTGCAGGAAAGTTGACTCTGTCCAAAGAAAGAGGAAAGCACAAGAATGAAAATCGAAATAACCTGGCCTTCATTTTGTTAAGAAGGGGCAGTGAGAAACTGATAGGCTTTCAACACTCTGTTATTCTATCCTACAACAATTAAAAAAATTCCTACTACTCCTGATTCTTGATCTTGTCTACCATAAAGGGCTGATAGGAGAAGAGGGCACTGTTCAGTATAGGCCAGAGTCCATTTCGGCTAACGAAAGTTAACAGACTGGCTTTACTTGAGAAAGAGCAACATGTGCTTCCCTCAAGGCAAGATCCATAGTACCCATTTTTAAATTGATAAAATACCACAGTAATGGCTAAAATAACTAACCATTTGCTTCCCTCTTATGAACTGCCAGAACAGCTGCACAAGATGGTTTCTTGTCTCTGTTAAGTGATGGAACAGGCCTTCAGTAAAAAAATATTTATGCTTCAGGTTTCACAAAGCTACACAACTAAATGGGAAAAGAACATGGATGAAATTTGTGATGGCTGGACCAGAATTTCATCTGACTTTAATGGTTTCTTCCAAAGTTTCATAAAATATTTTCTGTGCTAAAAGTATGAAATGGATTTATTAGACCTTTTAGACATTGTCTCTCGGTTTGGAAGGATAATTTTTGTCTGCTCCTTCTCCTACTTGCAAGCTTTAATGCAAGATAGAACTATGTACCTCTCCCTGAGGATTCAGGCTTGAGATTCCAACATCACTGAATTACTTAGTGTCTGCAACAAAAGAGTTTCTCTAAGGATACACTCACAAGTTCTGCAATGAAGTCCTGCATAGCAGAGGATATAAGGTGCCTTCAGGAGAATTCATCCACACTTAGCAACCTTACAGAGGAATTTAAGATTCCTCCAAAAGCCTTTGAAAACCCACGTGGTACATTGCTGAACTCGCCAGGACCTAATGATCCTGTTGGATTCTTTAAAAACTTTATTTTTTTAAAGGGGTATGGATTTTGTTCACAAAACTAGTACATTTTAGTATAGTTTTTTTATAATCTGTATAGTTTTGATGTTCTCATATTTTAATCATTTTTTACTTATATCTTATAAGCCGCCCACATAGTTTAAAAACCTTAATAGGGGAGAGAGTTGGGGGGGGGAGAGGAGCCCCTGCGGATTTTACTCCACTAGTCGTTGTCAACTATAGGGGGCAGTGCTTATCTCCATTTTGAGGCCATTGACCCAGCGCTATCTGAGGATATTTCCACAGTCATGTGGCCAGCATGACATCACAAAGTGCAGTTATCTTCTCACTGAAATGGTACCTGTTTATCTACTCTCATTTGCATGCTTTTGAACTGCTGGTTTGGTAGGAGCTGGGGTGAGGATGGGAGCTCACCCGGTCGTGTGGTGCTTGGTCTCGATCCTGAGTTGCCGCTTTACAGCTTTCAAGGCCAGCATCTTAATTGCTGAGCCACCGTGCCCCGGTTATAGGTGTGATGAGGAGCATAAAATTGGAATACATACATGCATACATACATACGTACGTACATACACACATAAATAAATATCAGTCTGAGCAGAACAAACTGTTAGAAGAACTCTATGCCTGTTCAAGCATTCCTTCAGCAGAGAAAGCTGATTATGTAATGTCAGCTGCTAACGTTGGCTTCCATAAAAGATGCTATGGTCACAGTTCACCAGCATTTCCAGGGCTGTGGGTTTCTTAATCCCTATTCTAGATTAAATCACTGATTACATCCGGTGGCCTGCATCTGCCTGAACTTTCAGCTTTTCTTTTTCATTGAAATCACTCTCTGATTATGAGGCAATTCTAAACAAACCTTAGGTCTTTTACAGAAGATTAATTTCCCTTCGGACAGTATCAAATAACAGACAGTTCACACAGGAGAACCGTGCTGAACTACACAAATAAATGAACTTTGGAAAGAAAGCATATTTGCTATTAATTTAGGGGTATGTAATTTGGTCTAATGTGTGTGCAATGCACAAACATTTTTGACAGACTATTCACACCTATGATCTTGTAAATATTTGCAATTTTCTAGATCATAAATAACTGCTGCATAAGCAGTTCTTTCAGGACACCATTTCTACCCCATTAAAGGTTAATTTACAGGTTAGTAACCTATAGAAAGAAGATATGTGCACTTTTATGTTAAATGTGCTGTAAAGGGAGACGAGTGTCTCCAATGGTAATTTGTAATTCTCTGGCGGCCCTTCGTTGTGGCACCACTCAAAGCTCAATGTGAATTCTTTTCATCGGTTCATGTTTATGGCAAGCTTAATCTTCTGTTTTAAAGCAGGAGGGGGGCAGGAGGAGGGTGGCGGAAAGATCTTAGCTGTTCCGGCTGTATTTGAAAGCATTCATGTGTTTGTTTAAACAGTCTCGCATAACACACAAACTCATTCGTCACAGTGCTCCGATACCTGCTTCTGAGCTTTGACGTGGCTCACGAGGAGGCTTGGATGTGGCTGAAATTGTGGAGGAGGGTGATCAAATCACAAAGGTGCCATGGCTGCACCCTCCTCGGTACAAGATGTATCCAATTCTAACCCTGGCCACGCATTTTAAAGTGACCTATGATCTTTCATATGGAATCCAGAAAATCTTTTCCTTTTTTGTTTTCTCCTTCTCATAATAGTCTCCTCTCCTCTCCCCCACCCCACCCACCGCCTTTTCTATTCAGTCATATGCCTGTCTCCTCTCCTTATACCACTCCAGCCAAAGTTGCTTAGTTTTCTAATAAGGAAATATCAAGTTAACCCTTTCCTAACAATTTGGTAGAAAGTAAATAATTTTTCATTTCATGTCATCAATGTCAATGGAAAATAATTATCTAAACCAACCAACCAACTAACCTCTAAATGAGATAGATAGATAGATAGATAGATAGATAGATAGATAGATAGATAGATAGATAGATAGATAGATAGATGGATGGATGGATGGATGGATGGATGGATGGATGGATGGATGGATGGATAGATAGATAGATAGATAGATAGATAGATAGGTAAGTAGGTAGGTGGGTGGGTGGGTGAGTGGGTGGATGGGTGCATGGGTGGGTGGGTGGGTGGGTGTGTGGGTGGGTGGATGGATGGATGGATGGATGGATGGATGGATGGATGGAGATAGACATAGAATAGAATAGAATAGAATAGAATAGAATAGAATAGAATAGAATAGAATAGAATAGAATAGAATAGAATAGAATAGAATAGAATAGAATTTTTTATTGGCCAAGTGTGATTGAACACACAAGGAATTTGTCTCCAGTGCATAAGCTCTCAATGTACGTATAAGCAACAAGTGATAAATCATGATATAATTTGTCATAAATCATAAGATACAACAGTCAGTAATAGTCATAGGATACTAAATAAACAATCAACATAAATCATACTAGGATACTAAATAAAACAATATAAATCATGAAATATAAGCAATAACGTTATAAAAAGTTAAGGAATGGGAAGTAGAAAAAATGAGAATAGTCCTACTAGATAATGTGACAGTGTTGTGGGAATTAGTTGTTTAGCAGAGTGATGGCATGGGGAAAAAAATTGTCCTTGTATTTAGTTTTTTGGGCATGCAATGCCCTGTAGCGTTGTCTTGAGATGAAACAGTTTACGTCCAGCATGCGAGGGGTCTGTAGATATTTTCACAGCCCTCTTTCTGGCTCGTGCAGTATACAACTCCTCAATGGAAGACAGGCTGGTAGCAATTATTTTTTTCTGCAGTTCTAACTATCCGTTGAAGTCTGTGTCTGTCTTGTTTGGTTGCAGTGCCAAACCAGACAGCTATAGAGGTACAAATGACAGACTCAGTAATTCCTTTGTAGAACTATATCAGCAGCTTCTTGGGCAATCTGAGCTTTCTGAGTTGGCGCAGGAAGAATATTCTTTCTTGTGCTTTTTTGATGACATTTTTTATATTAGGTGTCCATTTTAAATCTTGAGATAGTATAGAACCCAGAAATTTGAAGTCTCTATTGTTGATATTATGTTGTCTAGTATTGTAAGAGGTGGTAGAATAGAAGGGCTTCTCCTAAAATCTACTATCATTGCTACAGTTTTGAGTGTGTTCAGTTCAAGTTTGTTCCGGCTGCACCACAAGACTAGTTGTTCAACTTCCCATCTATATGCAGGTTTGTTGTTGTCTCAAATGAGACTAATCACTGTTGTATCGTCAGTTCTTTAACAGAGGGATCCTTTGAGATGCAGTTGTTGGTATATAAAAAGAAGAGAAGTAGGCAAATTTTAAGAGGTCTAACAGCGGATCCGGGATGGTTTTCAGGTGGGCCAGCACTAACCTTTCAAAGGTTTTCATAACTACAAATGTCAGAGCAATCGGTCTGTAGTCATTCAGCTCCTTAATGGAGGGTTTCTTCAGCACCAGGATGATAGTAGAGTGTTTGAGACAAGAAGGAACATAACACATCTCTACTGATTATTAAAGATGTGAGTGAAGATGGGAGCCAGTTGGTCACCACAAGCTTTCAAGCAAGAAGGTGTTATCTTGTTTGGGCCTAGTGCTTTTCCAGGCTTTTGTCTGTGAAATAGATCTCACACATCTTCTTCTGTGATCACCAGAGGTGGGGGGGGGGGTAGTGGAAATGGATGGGGTCAGTTGTAGGAGGCTTGGCTGTTGTTGGTGTATCTGCGATGGGGATAGTGGCAATAATTGACAGGGTTTCCTCTCAAACCTACAGGAAAACAATATAAATCTGCCAATTGTCAATTCCCTTCAGCATGGAAAGGAGATTTGCTGTAACCAATGATATTTTTAAGAGTTTTTGTTGGTTCATTTGTTGAGAACCAATTCCTCAGCTTTTCAGAGTGGATTCTTTTTTGCTGCTCGGAACTCCCTTGTTAATACATTTCTGGCCTGATTGTACAGCATCCTATGTTATTTTGTGTAGACTTCCTCTTTGGCATGCATCGCTGCTTGAATTTAGCTATGAACCAAGGCTTGTTGTTACTGGTTGGTACACATAGGTCTTCACAAAAACTAACTATCAAGAGTGGAAACTTGGCAGCTAAATGCCTTATTATTTTCATCTTATCATTAGAGAGTAAGGGGGGGGGAGAGATGAGGCTTTGAATGGATTAGTTAGAGAAACGAAACCTCTCCAGTTCTGCAGACGTTAGTTAGAGTTAGTTTTCCTTCGCTGCCCTATACCATGATGTATTCAACAAAACAGTAAGATTTTCAGAAATGAAAGAAATCCTGGACTTTATTTGGATACTCAAGCTGGAGGTTGACATTAACAATATGATGGTACAGTATCTGTGAGTTCATCCAAGTCTGCAGAGGTATCTTCGAAAAAGTTCCAATCTGTGCAATCAAGGGAAGCATGTAGCTTTAACTTTGCCTCCATAGAGAGAGATAGAGAGAGAGAGAGAGAGAGAGAGAGAGAGAGAGAGATGTATTATAGACTATTATATATGACTACAGCTTGTGTGTTTCTGTGACTGCAAACATGTTTAGAGATATCTATAAATAAGCTACAGTGTACTGTTATTGATTTTTGTTAAGTGATATATATATATATACATTTATATGTTTTCTGAGGTTTTCGCGGGTGTTTGTATGTAGGTCTTTGGTTGTTCGGGTTTTCTCCCGCGTAAAATTGGAAGTGTCTTGGCGACGTTTCGACGAAGTCCCATTCGTCATCTTCAGGCTGGTGTTTTCAGCTTCATGCTTTGAGCAGCAAGCACGAAGCACGTGCTTGAAGCACGAAGCTGAAAACACCAGCCTGAAGATGACGAATGGGACTTCGTCGAAACGTCGCCAAGACACTTCCAATTTTACGTGGGAGAAAACCCGAACAATCAAAGACCTATATATAAATATAATATCAGTATATATATATATATATATATATATATACTATATATACACATAAAAAGACAGAAATCAAGTTTTCCCCATTTTCGAAAATCACACATTCTGATATCCTGCTGTTTGTAAATAAGAAATAAACTGCGCATCATAATAATAATAATAATAATAATAATAATAATAATAATAATAATAATAATAATAATAAAGTTGGAAGGGACCTTGGAGGTCATCTAGTCCAACCCCCTGCTCAAGCAGGAAACCCTACACCATTTCGGACAAATGGCTGTCCAGTCTCTTCTTAAAAACTTCCAGTGTTGGAGCATTTACTGCTTCTGGAGGCAGGCTGTTCCACTGATTAATTGTTCTCACTGTCAGGAAGTTTCTCCTTAGTTCTAGGTTGCTTCTCTCCTTGATTAGTTTCCACCCGTTGCTTCTTGTCCTGCCTTCAGGTGCTTTGGAAAATAGCTTAATTCCCTCTTCTTTATGGCAGCCCCTGAGATATTGGAATACTGCTATCATGTCCCCCCTTGTCCTTCTCTTCGTTAAACTAGACATACCCAATTCTAGCAACCGTTCCTTATATGTTTTAGCCTCCAGTCCCCTAATCATCTTTGTTGCTCTTCTCTGTACTCTTTCTAGAGTCTCAACATCTTTTTTACATCGTGGTGACCAAAACTGGATGCAGTATTCCAAGTGTGGCCTTACCAAGGCATTGTAAGAGTGGTATTAATACTTCACGTGATCTTGATTCTATCCCTCTGTTAATGCAGCCTAGCACTGTGTTGGCCTTTTTGGCAGCTGCAGCACACTGCTGGCTCATATTTAGGTGATTGTCTACTAGGACTCCGAGGTCCCTCTCACAGTTACTACTATTGAGCATGGTGCCACCTATGCTGTACTTGTGCATTTGGTTTTTCTTGCCTAAATGTAGAACCTTGCTTTTTTCACCATTGAATTTCATTTTGTTAGTTAGTGCCCAGTGTTCAAGTCTGTCCAGATCCTTCTGTATCTTAAGCCTGTCTTCTGGAGTGTTGGCTATTCCTGCCAGCTTGGTGTTGTCTGCAAATTTGATGAGTTCCCCATCTATCCCTTCGTCCAAATCGTTGATGAAGATGTTGAAGAGCACTGGGGCATAACATAGAAATAATTTAATGTATGTATTATATACCCAAATCCATCTTTAATTGATCACAAAAAAGTGGCTTCATTGGGAATCAAAATGGTAGGCACAATGCCTCTCTTTTTAAGGGTGTGCAATGCAAGCAATAGACATTGTAAAATGACAGGGTTTTGATGGCCAGGTTCTGCTCCCATTTCAATGTTGTTGAACACCCTGATGCCTGATCAGACATATATTTTCTTTAGGGGTAAAGGAAGCAGAGGTGAATCAGGAAAATGGCAGAATTATTCCTCATCCAAAATATGTACACTATCCGAACAAAACCAAAATTCCCAAAATAAAACAGTACAGTATGGTATCCTAAGAAAAGAACAAAGAATAATATACTTTATGGCATAAATGAAAAATTATCCTTAGAGACTGGAACTGAAAAGAGTGAACCATGGAAAGATTATTTTGGAAATATCACAATGAAAATATCCATATTTTCCACATGGGTTGCACAAAGCCATTTGACAGAAGCAACAGCTATTAAAACCCTAAACTCCTTTGTTGATATTGCTTCCCATCCTAGAATTTAATTGGACTGTTACTTCTTCTTGTTTGGAATGTTGGGTCCTTGGCAAAGATAAAAGCACCAAAACAGTGCTAATATTCCTATTTCTACTTTCTAATCTTATTTTCAACTTTGCGTTAAAAAGAATCTCTCTCTTACTTTTTCCACTCACTTCTTTTTGGTAGTGTTTCAGAATAAGAAGCATTAGCTTTAAAAGTTCTATCCAGTGTCATATTTTGAAAAGGATAATTTCTTAGTCCTAGCCAATTGTCAAACAACTGTTCTATTATCACTTCACTTTAGAACAGTGTTTCTCAACCTTGGCAACTTTAAGATAGGTGGACTACAATTCCCAGAATTCCCCAGGCAGCAAAGAAATCCACCCATTTTAAAATTGCCAAGGTTGAGAAACATCGCCTTAGAACATTTAACCCAACACTCCATTTTTTAATGAAGTTTGATGTTGTTTTTTTAAAAAAAAGTCAGGGATCCTGGGAACCTGAAAGGTTCTCTCTTCCATTTTCAATAGATACAATGATTATCCACAACAACTTCAAACTCATAAATAATCCTGTTCTCATATCCATTTTTGGTATCATAATTATAAATGGATTTCTATTTTCACATTGCAAATGCTACCTTGCTCAAGTCAACTGCAGAGTAATGAAGTAAATGTGGGATTGTGGTGGCATCAGCTCTTTGAACAGTTCCAAAGAGAGAGTACAAAATTGGTTAAGGCCCAGGAGTAGCAGATACATTTGGACAATATCTCTATTTTATTTATTTTTATCCTGCCTTTATTACTTTATCAGTACAGGTGGTCCTTGACTTACGACCACAGTTGAGCCCCAAATTTCTGTTGCCAAGTGAGATACTTGTTAAGTGAATTTTGAACCATTTTATGACTTTTCTTGCCACAGCTGTTAAGTGAATTACTGCAGTTGTTACATTAGTAACACAATTGTTAATTGAATCTGGCTTCCCCATTGACTTTGCTTGTCGGAAGGTCACAAAAGGTGATCACATGACCTCTAGGACTCTGCAACCATCATAAATACGAGTCAGTTGCCAAGTGTCTGAGTGTTGATCACATGACCATGGTGATGTAGCAGTGATTGTAAGTGTGAAAAACAGTCATAAGTCACTTTTTTCAGTGCTATTGTAACTTTGGTCACTAAATGAAATGTTGTAAGTCGAGGACTACCTGTAATTCAAGGCAGCAAATAGTCCTTCCTCCTCCTATTTTCCCCACAACAAAGTCTCTCAGCTGGCTTTCATGCCTAGAGTGGCACTAGAACTCACCATCTCCTACTTTTTAGCCTGGTGCCTTAACTGCTAGATCAAACTGGCTTACAGGCTGCAAGACCAAAAAGAAAAAAGGCTGTTCCTTTAGCAAGGTGAGGAAAATAAGTTTTTCTATCTTTCTTCTCCAAAGATTGCTGCATTGCAAAAGTTTCCCTCAACCCTGCTTTATATTTGCTTCAGCCCATTTTGACATTAAATTTATTCACGGATAGGGAGTGGAAAGGTTTTATGGAAGTGGCCAAACCGGATGATCAGAAAAGGCATAGTCTTCCTTTTGGTGCATGCTTACAGTTAATGATGTGGAATTTGTGGCTCCTCATACATATTTGTGTTTATTAGGCAGACTGTTTCTACTTGAATAGGTCTTTGCCTTGTTAATAAGGCTTGCCTCAAGACATTCCTGTTTACCTCCCTAGCTTTTCTCTTCATTTTATTTATTTATTTATTTATTTAAAACATTGATAGAGTCATCCATCTTATAACTAGTGCTGGGTGGCTCCCAAGCAAAGTGAAGATCTCCTGATCTTCACTCTTTTGTTCCTTCTTGACCAAAACCAAAAATTTGGAGAAGCGATTGCATGAAAAGAAGTGACAGCGACAGGCATACAAATGAAATTGTAGTAGGTGTAAGTGCTGGTAATGGAGAAAAATCTTTATAAGCATGTAATGTTTTGCTTTATGTAATGTTACTTTAAGCTCTTGAGCATTTCTGAGTTGTATATTGAAAATAGAAATAAAATTCAGGAGACCGTTTTGCAACAATTGAGCTCCCAAGCCCCAAGACAACTTCTCTTTTGAGTAGATGCTAAAGGTGAATTTGATTTAGATATATATGCACCTGCACACTTAGCCCAAGCAGAATGGCTTCTTATTTGCACTGCTGGAAAATTCAGCGATTGATTCTCTTATCTAAATGCCCACTTTCTCAAAAGCTGGCCATAATTTTTCTCGCAAATTACTGCATATTAAAAAAACGTTGTAGGCTTCATTTTCACAGCTATTAGCCTTATGAAGCCTGCCCCCCAACAAACATTTTTCTTTCTGAAACACACTTAATACCCAATAAATTAAATGCAGTTGAATGAGTATATTAGATTAATAAAATTCACCATTTAAAAGGCTAATAAATCCAACTGCAATTCTGGGAAAGCTTTTGCTATGCAAACCAGGACCTTTTGGGGCAAATAGCAGTTTATATTTTCAACTTTTGAAGTCACACGGCGCCTAGAATTACATTCTTTAGAGAACAAGGACTTTCCCAGGACCAGAGGAGGTTGATAGGACACAGACTAATATACCAGCCCTCCCAACATGGTGGTGCCATAGCTTGGTGACAGGTAGCCAAAATTTGACATAATATTGGGTATAGATCCATGTATGTGCACATGTTGATATGTGTGTTAACCCTCAAATAGGGGTTTCAAGTCTCCTGTATTATGAGTGAATTTCTCCCAGTTCTGAACAATAAAACAATAATTTTGTTCCTGCTCCCCCAGGGAGATCATTATCTCTCCTGCTACACTATGAGAAAATAGGCCTGCCCCTATTAGGTATGTATGTATGTAGATACAATACTGTATGCATTTAGAATTTCCCTAAGGAGATCTACCCATTCTATCTGGTCAGATAGGGTAGGCATGCTTCTGTGTCCTTCTTCCAAATATTGTCATCTGATGGGAGCTAGAAAGCGTACCTTTTCCAGAGTAGTCCCTGCCCTATGGAACCCTCTGCCCCTTGAGGTTTGTCAAGCCTGCACCCTTTTAGCCCAGAGTCCCCAACCTTTTGGACACCAGGGACCGGTTCCGTGGAGAAAAGTTTTTCCGCGAACCAAGAGTGATGGGTTTGTATGCTGCGTGCATCCCACAAATGGGACTTTGCTTGTTTGTGTGGATCGATTGCTGGCATGCCACAGACCAGTACCAGTCCACAGACCAAGGGTTGAGGACCCCTGTTTTAGCCTATCATAAGGCCTTAAAGATTTGGGTTTTCCCTCAAGCACTAGGAAATTAGATGATAGCAATTGCATTTAGACTTATATATCACTTCACAGTGCTTTATGGCAATCTCTAAAGTGGTTTATAGATATTGCTATATTGCTCCCCGCAGTCTGGGTCCTCATTTTACTAACCTCGGAAGGATGAAAGGCTGAGTCAACTTTGAACCGGTGAGACTTGAACTGCTGGCAGTTGGCAGAGTCAGCCTGCAATACTGCATTCTAACCACTGCGCCACCACGGCTCTTATGGTACATTTAGCATAGATTGGCACCAGGTTTTTCACTGTTTCTAATGTTTTATGTTTTAGCTGGCTGTCTTTTATAGTTTTAAAAAACGATTTTATAGGGTTTCTTTTAATCTTTGTTTGGGAGCTGCCCAGGGTTAAAAGATGGGCAGCTATAATAATGTTTCAAATAAATAAATAAATATGTACGTCTATATGAGTAGATTTTTCTTTTTTTTTTAAAAAAAAGGCAACAAATAAGCCCCCTTCTGTGGTTGGAAATGATAAATGCTGAAATGGAATCACCAAGTGATTTCCCCCCCCCTAAAGTTTTGAATTATTTCTCAATGAATTGCATACTGAAGATATACCCTGGAGGTAAGAACATAGCCCAGATAAGTCTGACTGGCTTTCTCGGATCCTTTTCCCAGGTAATGGGCTTGGCTGGACTGCACTGTGAGTTAAAACAGATTTGTAGACTGAGCTGCACAAGTATTTCAGAACAAACTAGACAGTGACAAATGTAATGCTTGGAGGGCCATTCTTAAGTGGCCAAGATGGGAGATGGGATGCTTGTTTGTGAAAATGGATGGGTAAAGGATCAGGCATACTCTATTTCTTTGGTTCTTATCTTATAGAAATCTTCTGCTACCAGTTTTAGCTGGAGCGTCTCGCTGATCATTCTTTCAACTCCATGGATTTTATCTCAATGGGCAAGGTAGAGTAATTACAACACAAGTTGCTTTATTTATCTTGAGTATAAGCAAGAGGAGAGCTATCTTAACTCTTGTCGACAATTGTAAGGTTTGCCAGGCAATTTCAGATTCTATTAATGCTTTTTTTTTCTTTATGCCCCTTGGCAATGATGTCATTTTGCTTTATCTTCTATTGCATCTCACAAATAAATACCCTGTTGTGTATTTGCATCTCAACCCTGGATTTCTGTTGTTTTCAATAGCTCATTTGGTGTTGTGCATGTAATTTGAGATGAATAAAACATTTTCATTAAAATCTATCATTTGGGTTTTCATATTTGCTTTTTTATCTACTCAGACTTACTGAAATTTAGAAAGCATCTGTTGGTGCTGATATGTAACACAGCTTTATGATGTAATAAATAAATGCTATAGATTTCTTCTTCTTCTTTTAAATTAAACCCTTACAATAACTTTGGGATTCTAAGAGAATCAGAATTCTAAGGAACCTGTAACTAAAACTTTCCATCCAAAATAGATACATAACCTCTTTCTAATTTATGAAACTGTTTCTAAAAACAACAACAACCCCCCCAAAAACACCTCCCCTAAGACTTCAAAGCCTGAATTCTCAAACTAAGTATAGTAGCATAATTAACAAACTCAACAGACAAAGGTCAATGGAGTACCGTAGAAGAGAAGAAACCAGGAAACACATAGATTAGAGCAAAAAAGGAAAGGAGGGTGTGTGTGTGTGTGTGTGTGTGTGTGTGTGTGTGTTTGTGTGTTTGTAGGAAAAACAGAGGAAAGTGAAAAGAGATTACCAAGCATGGTATCAACAGGGATCATTTCTATGCAGGTCGTTCTCACTTACCAACTACAATTGAGATTGACCACTCTGTTGCTAAGCAACATGGTTGTAAAATGAAATATGCCATCACACCCAACTTAACGATGGCAGTTTGTCAGTCCTGACTATGTTTGCTAAGTGAATCATCTGTGATCTTTAACCGAGATGTCATAACTGCAACTTGCGACCTCTTGCCGGCTTCCCCATTCACTTTGCTTGGCTGTGGAGGTTGCAGATGGTGATCATATGACCCTGGGACACTGTAGTGGCCAAAACTTTGAGGACAGGTCATGTCTCCTTATTCAGCACAGTCATAACTTTGAAAGGTTGCTGAAAGAATGGTCAATAAGAGAGGTCTACCTGCACTTCTTTTTTCTTTATCAGTTTGGAAATTAAACACCAGAAATGAAACAGTTCCCAAAGCGATGTGCCTTTACAATTTTAGTCCTGCGGGGGGGGGGGGGAAATGCATTATTGCATTATTGAAATGTCCCCAGGTTAGATTGAATATTTTCTGCTCTTCCACATAAACACAACAGGTCTATATTGTCAACAGAAGGTAAAACACAATAGGTTTGTTTTATTTCCCTGAATCACTGGCATTTGTCTGCTTCTTGTGAAAAACACTGCTATCCCAATCCATTAACATACAGTAAACTGTTAGCAAGTTAGTGCCTCAAGCATTTATGGCATGGGTCCAGGGTATCTGCCTCCAGGTCCTCCATCATTTTGGATTTTAGCTTTTCTATTTACCTTGCTTAATTTTACCTGCCTTGTATTACCTTTTTAAAAACTTTTTATTATATTGTAAGCCACCCAGAGTCAACTGTAACAGAGTCATGGCATACAAATTTCATAAAATATTTCATATAAATAAATAAAAAATTAGTTTAGAAGGGTCCTTATTCGATTCTACACAGGCTGCTGGTGATAGATGGGATTCTTCTCAAACTTATTCCCATTGTCTTTCTATATCTTGAGTCTCTCTATATTAACTCCTTCCTGCTGGTGTTTCATAATCAGGAGCTCAGTTCTATAGCTACTTCTTATATTCTCAGCTGAGGAAGAGAGATAACGGATCATTGGCCCCATCATTGGACAGTGTACGAGAATAAAGACTTGGGATGGGACTTCCTTTGTTTACTTTAACTGATCATTCTAGTTTGTTAAAGCTTTGATTCAACACAAGAACCAAACTCAGAGGTCTATCCACCTTATAAAGCCTGATTATCTACACAGACCCAAGGGAACCTTAGTGCCCATATCCAAGCCCAAGGCAGATAGATTTCAGTCATTTTTAGCCATAAGGAAGAAAGAAACCGAATTTTCAAAAACAGAGATATGAACTTGTGATAAGCCAAATGGACTTGATGATCTCCCTTGAGATTCTGCCCAGAATCTCAATCTGTATGAAAAAGATATACTAGGCAGATAGATTTATGAGATTTTGATATTTGTGCCAACTCATCCTTCATTAGCTAGCTACCCAAATCACGTATCAAGGTCTTGTCTTTTTCTTCCAAGTCATTATACTCATAAGCGTTAAATATTCAGAGCCAACCTTGCAATTGTAAGGTTGCAATTCAAAAGTGAAGCAGCAAATTCTCGGCATGGGAATACCAAAGATGTTAAAGGACAATGTGTGGTGCACGGTGTTATTCGCCACCTCTTCCAGGGCAGTAGAAGAATTGTGTCTTACTAGAATAAAGTCCAAGTGTCAGCCTAGCTCACTCGCTGCTCGCACATGCTTGCCCACTATTTCCGTGGTCCGGTTCTGAAAGGCTCAAGGCCCAGTAGTGAACTACAGCCCATGGGTTGGGGACCCCTGGCTTAGGCCATCTCAAAAATATTTTGTAGCCATTGTATTTATTTGGGGGGGGAGAAGGAGGATAGTAAATTGACTCAGTAATATCAGGTAATACCAAGTCAGAGATGGCTTCAAGACCAGCATGCTTTATACCAAGGGTCAGCAACCCACGGCTCTGGAGCCACCTGTGGCTCTTTGAGTCTTCTCCTGTAGCTCCCAGCCTCCTCTGCCATTTGTAGAGACAGAGAGAGGCACTTGTGCTTCTCTGCTTCCCTTCTCTCTGTGTGTGTGTGTTTGTGTGTGTTTAAAAAAGAGAGTGGCCTCATGCCACACTGTTCTGATGAGCTGACAAGCTTATTGGGTGGGGCTCCTCCCTTTGCTGCGTGTCTGCAGGAAGCAGGAAGGGTAGGAGAGAGCCAGCCCAATAATTGTGTCAGCTTGCCAGGTAAGCAGAAGATCGGAGAGAGGGAAAGAGAGAGGGAGAGAGAGAGAGGGAGAGAGAGAGAGGGAGAGAGAGAAAGAGAGGGAGAGAAAGACAGAGGAAAGAAGGAGAGAGAGAAAGGGAGATAAAGAGAGAGGGAGGGGGAGAGGAAAGAGAGAAAGAGGGAGAGAGAGAAAATGAGAGAAAGAGGGAGAGAGAAAAAAGGGAGAGGGAGAGAGAGGGAGAGAAAAAGAGAGGGAGAGGGAGAGGAGAGAGAGGGAGAGGGAAAAAGAAAGGGATAGAGGGGGAGTGAGAGAGAGAAAGAGAGGGAGGGAGAGGAGAGAGAGAGAGAACTCATGCACAGCAGCCCTTATTTATTTTTAATTAAATTCTTCAATCAAGCTCTCCACCCCCCTTGCATGCACTTTTGTGGCTCCCAGTGTTTTCTTTTCTCTGGGAAACGGGTCTAACTGGCTCTTTGAGTAGTTAAGGTTGCAGACCCCTGCTTTATACTATATGTCCTTCAATGCAGAAAGACAGGAAAAAGAAGCCACAAATTTAAATCCCAAGGCTATGGAGAAGGAAATGGCAAACCACTCCAGTACCTTTGCCATGAAAACCCCATGGACAGTACTAAAAGGCAAAAAGATATGACGCTGGAAGATGAGCCCCTCAGGTCGGAAGGTGTCCAATATGCTACTGGGAAAGAGCAGAGGGCTAGTACTAGTAGCGCCAGAAAGAATGAAGCGACTGGGCCAAAGCCGAAAGGACGCTCAGCTGTGGATATATCTGGTGGTGAAAGGAAAGTCCAATGCTGTAAAGATTTTTTCTCCATAGGAACCTGGAATGTAAGATTCATGAATCAAGGCAAGCTAGACGTAGTCAAAAAAGAGATGACAAGAATGAACATCGACATCTTAGGAATCAGCAAACTAAAATGGACAGGAATGGGTGAATTTAACTCAGATGACCATCAGGTATACTACTGTGGGCAAGAATCCCTCAGAAGAAATGGAGTAGCCTTCCTAGTCAATAAAAGAATTGGAAAAGCAATACTGGGATACAATCCCCAAAATGACAGAATGATCTCAATTCAAATCCAAGGCAAACCATTCAATATCACAATAATCCAAATCTATGCCCCAACCACTGGTGCTGAAGAGGATGAAATTGACCGGTTCTATGAAGCCCTACAGCACCTTATAGAATTAACACCAAAAAATGATGTCCTTATCATCATGGGGGATTGGAATGCTAAGGTAGGAAGCCAAAAGATAACTGGAATAACAGGCAAGTTTGGCCTTGGAGTACAAAATGAAGCAGGGCACAGGCTGATAGAATTTTGTCAAGCGAATACGATGGTCATAACAAACACTCTTTTCCAACAACTCAAGAGACGGCTCTACACATGGACATCACCATACGGTCAACATAGAAATCAGATTGACTATGTGCTCTGCAGCCAAAGATGGAGAAGCTCTATACAGTCAGTAAAAACAAGACCATGAGCTGACTGTGGCTCAGATCATGAGCTTCTCATTGCAAAATTTAGGCTTAAATTTAAAAAAGTAGGGAAAAGCACTAGGCCACTCAGGTATGAACTAAATCATATTCCTAATGAATATACAGTAGAGGTGACAAATAGATTTAAGGAATTAGATCTGATAGACAGAGTGCCTGAAGATCTATGGATGGAAGTTCGCAACATTGTACAAGAGGTAGCAACTAAAACCATCCCAAAGAAAAAGAAATGCAAGAAAGCAAAATGGCTGTCTGAGGAACCTTTGCAAATAGCTGAGAAAGAAGGGAAGCGAAAGGCAAAGGAGAAAGAGAAAGATACACCCAATTGAATGCAGAATTCCAGAGAATAGCTAGAAGAGATAAGAATGCCTTCTTAAATGAACAGTGCAAAGAAATAGAAGAAAACAACAGAATAGGGAGGACCAGAGATCTCTTCAAGAAAATTGGAGATATGAAGGGAACGTTTCATGCAAAGATGGGTATGATAAAGGACCAAAATGGCAGGGACCTAACAGAGGGAGAAGAGATTAAGAAGAGATGGCAAAACTACACAGAAGAACTATATAAGAATGAGCTTAACATCCCAGATAACCACAATGAGATGGCAAGCATGTGGCAGGGCTAGATGAACCAGACATCCTAGAATGTGAAGTGAAATGGGCCTTAGAAAATCTGAGCAACAACAAAGCTAGTGGAGGTGACAGTATTCCAGCTGAGCTATTCAAAATCTTAAAAGACGATGCAGTAAAAGTACTACACTCAATTTGCCAGCAAATTTAGAAAACTCAACAGTGGCCACAGGATTGGAAAAGGTCAGTTTACATTCCAATTCCAAAGAAAGGCAATGCCAAAGAATGTTCAAACTATCGCACCATTGCACTCATTTCACATGCTAGTAAAGTTATGCTTAAAATCCTACAAGCTAGACTCCAGCAGTATGTGGATCGAGAACTACCAGAAGTACAGGCAGGATTTCGAAGAGGCAGAGGAACTAGAGATCAAATTGCCAACATACGCTGGATCATGGAGAAAGCTAGGGAGTTCCAGAAAAACATCTACTTCTGCTTATTGACTATGCTAAAGCCTTTGATTGTGTGGATCACAACAAATTGTGGCAAGTTCTTAAAGAGATGGGAGTACCAGACCATCTCATTTGTCTCTTGAGAAACCTATATGCGGGTCAAGAAGCAACAGTGAGAACTGGACACGGAACCACTGATTGGTTCAAAATGGGAAAAGGAGTCCGGCAAGGCTGTATACTGTCACCCTGCCTATTTAACTTATATGCAGAGCACATCATGAGAAAGGCAGGGCTAGATGAATCAAAAGTTGGAATTAAGATTGCCGGGAGAAATATCAACAACCTAAGATATGCAGATGATACCACGCTAATGGCAGAAAGTGAAGAGGAACTAAAGAGCCTCTTGATGCGGGTGAAGAAGGAGAGGGCAAAAGTTGGCTTGAAACTCAACATTAAGAAAACCAAAATCATGGCATCCGGCCCTCTCACTTCCTGGCAAATAGATGGGGAAGAAATGGAGGTAGTGACAGATTTTATTTTTCTGGGCTCCAAGATCACCTCAGATGGGGACTGCAGCCAAGAAATTAAAAGACGCTTGCTCCTGGAGAGGAAAGCTATGGCAAATCTAGACAGCGTACTAAAAAGCAGAGATATCACCCTGCCAACAAAAGTGCGTATAGTCCAGGCCATGGTTTTCCCAGTTGCAATGTATGGCTGTGAAAGTTGGACCATTAGAAAGGCTGAGCGCAAAAGAATTGAGGCATTTGAACTATGGTGCTGGAGAAGACTCCTGCGAGTCCCTTGGACTGCAAGGCGTTCAAACTGGTCAGTCCTAGAAGAGATCAACCCCGACTGCTCTTTAGAAGGCCAGATCCTGAAGCTGAAACTCAAATACTTTGGCCACCTAATGAGAAGGAAGGACTCCCTGGAGAAGAGCCTAATGCTGGGAAAGATTGAGGACAATAGAAGAAGGGGACGACAGAGAATGAGGTGGCTGGATGGAGTCACTGAAGCAGTAGGTGTGAACTTAAATGGACTCCAGAAGATGGTAGAGGACAGGAAGACCTGGAGGAACATTGTCCATGGGATCGCGATGGGTCAGATACGACTTCACAATTAACAACAACAACAACATAAAAGTTATTTGCATCTTCTCACTGGCAGGGGTCAATCAACTCTTCTGTTTGGTTTCATCCTTGTCTACTGAAAAAAAAAGAAAGAAAACAAGCTAAATTCCATCTGTCAATCTTCTGCCAGGTCAAACTGAAAGGCTGACGAAGTATTAAGTGTCAGGAGATCTGTGATTCATTGTCAAGCCTTGGTATGGTAGGTTATCCTGAACAATATAAGGGCCTATGAATAATATTGATTTTTTAAAACAAATCACTGATTTTTGAGATCTTTTGTTCTTGGTTTTTTAATTTTTTTCCTGGATTCTTCTTGAAAAAGGACTCTTTAAAATTATAGATAGGCTGTCATAGAAAAGGCTATCATAGAAATAGAATAGTAAAGCAATGGTTTCTCCAAAAAGTTAGTATCATTTCATGCGTAACTGATACCGAATAACTGTTTCATTATAATTGCTTTCACACCTTAGTGCCTTTTGTATTGTATTACTTATCAGTTTAATTTTCATATCACCTCAGTCGGTGCACATCTTTCCAATTATATCAGTGGAATTGTGCTGCAAAATACTACATAATAATTAAAAGCAATCATTTATAGGAAATAATATAGCAAGTTATTTCTCAGATAAGGCTTAGCAAGTTTCTATTATTCTCAAGTACGCGGGAATTAAACCCTGTCGTATCCTCTTGAAATACAGAATAGTATAACTAGTTTCTCAAAAATTACAGCACCGAAGACCATACTGCAGAAAGGAAGAGACGAAATATAAACAAAACAGCCTGGAGTCCTGTTATTCTATTTGGGTTTAAGCTCACATTATCTCATAAGTGGTCTGCAGATGCCTCCTGTGGCTGCTGTCAGTAAGGGAGTTAGAAAGAATTTCAGTCTGCTTTTTCCTACCTTGAAATGTTATTCAGCAGTAAATTGCTGGGACTGCTTCCTTTGAGTTAAAAGAGAAAATCAGAGAGCAGCAGTCTCATAGACTTTTGTGGAGAATAATAGTGAAATTTACTTTTTCAAAACAAAACTTGACCAAATTACTTTGCCGTGGGGTCTAAGCTCAGTACAAAAGAGCATTTGATTTTGCCCCATTTATTCAAACTGCTGTTGAAGCAGATTAAGGAGAACAACAGTAGACTGGGTTTTTCAGTCTCAAATACAGCCAATTGCACTGCGTGGCATTGCCACACTTGTCTCCCTCCTCCCCTCTTTGCCTTAGCACAAAGTTCAAAATGTTTGTTTGAGATACAAAAAGAGCAGGGTTTTTGTTTTGATTTGGACTTCTTAGTCCACACACATGGACCTGTGGCTGGGTTATGCTACAAGCTGCAGACATACATGGATGCGTCTCCCATTTTTAACAGTGCCTTATGTCCTAACCCTATAGTTAAGGAAGGCCTTTACAGAAGTTGATAGCAACATTTTTATTTCTGTCTCAAACGTTTGGGCCATTAGCCTTTTCCTAGTTGGTAGGCAAATCAAACATCATACTAATGAAGTCATCCTAGCTATGGGGTAGGGCTCTGACATCAGAAATTTTAAAACTCCTCCTATGTGAGCCTTTTTTTTGGGGGGGGGGTGTCCCATTCTGTTTCCTTCCACTGTTTCCTTCCTTCCTTAAAACTTCCAGTGTTGGAGCATTCACAATTTCTGGAGGCAAGTTGTAATGGAGTTGTACTGGAGGCAAGGTACACTGCAACCATTGATTGTTTTGGAAATGGCTACTGGAGCTTCTCATTAATGTGAGAATTGCTCTCACAGTTACCAGAATTTATACCCCAGTGAAACTCATTCTCTTTTGGAAACAAACTGCAGTTGGCATGTCGACCTAAGCTGATTAAAAGTGCTCCTGGCTGTAGGTTTTGGAAAACCAGAGATATGTGTGCAGAGCTTGCCCACACATTGCAAAAAAAAAAAAAGTGTAATGTAGAAGAAGTCAATCTACCTCCTATCTGGAATTTTCAACCCTCACCATGACCACTTCCATCTTTCATTCAATTGCAATTTCTCTCAAAATGTTCATTCCATTTCTTGTTGCATCAACGAAACTGGAAAAGGCCCTCAACCATCTTTCTAATAACTGAATAGATTAGGAAAGACGTACAAGGATTCTGGGAGATCTGGGCAAATGCAAGTTTAAGTAGGTGCTATTTTTTGCTATCACCAATAGGTTGAAATGCTGGCCTAATGCAGACAGTGAAGTGGGATGGACTTAAAAAGTGTTTTATGCATCTCCAGACACAATTGTACTTATTGAATATGATTGAGGAAAACAAGCAAAAATCTGCTGAGCTACTTATGACCCATTTTCATCATGATTGCACACTCACTGCTCACAGTTACATGATCACATTTTGGGTTCTTGGCAACTGACCTACTGATGAGCAACATTTTTGCTGGTTTCCAGCAAAAAACCCTCCCTTGGAGAAAATGGATTCACTTAACGACTGCCACACTTATGTCTTATAATCATAACAATTTATGACTGTAATTTCGGGCTCAGTTATGATCATGAGTCAAGGACTACCTGAACTTGCCTATTCTCAGTTGGAAGAAAGACGTTTGAAAGATCTTTGCTGATATTTGCTGAGGTTTTGAAAGTTATATAAGGCCTATCCATGTGCAACTAACATACGATTATTATGAAAGAACCGCTGGTCAAATACATACCATTTTTCAGAGAAGAGAAAATTGGGCTGCTCAGATCTCTCCTTTTCTGTAATTAGAGTCTGTAAAACAATATGTTTGTGTTTGCACACATGCACAGTCCTATCCAATAATATCTGCTCTTTTCTGTGTGTTTTATTATGCTACTTTTGTACGTAGAAGACAAGCAGATAAATGTTTTAGGGGAAAAGTGGGTGGTTTTGTACATGGAGGGTTACTTCACTTTGGGGAGTTTTTTTCCAGTAGCATTTAATCCATTTTCTCAAACTTTATTTAAGTACAGCAAATTGTTCAGAGAGCTGAGTAAGAGCTGAAAATCTACCAAATTTTGATTCAGGAGGAAATTAATTCCTGACAGAGAAACTTAAGTCTTTCTTTAATTAAGCCACTGAAGTTGCTCATTTATTTTTATTTTTCCAAATATTTATTATCTTTTTTCCGAAGGCCTCATATCTTAGTAGTCTTATTCCAACATATGCATTTTGTTTTAAACAAGTATTTAATAACATTGCTAATCATTTATAATGCTGCCTTAAAGGAACATAAAACCATGCCTCATTGTTCCTCCCACGAGTTTCAGAGGACATCTAAGGAGAGTTCATACATGTAATGATGTCAACAGGAGTTGATTCCAGGTCAATGGTCATTGCCAGTATGTCATGTTTCATATCATTTTGTGCAGATTTTACAGTAATTTATATTTGTACCTTAGATTTAAGACTTTTAAGACCAGCCTTCCTTATATAATGTTCTCCAGAAGTCTTGAAAGTACAACCTCAGAATTCTCAACTAGAATACAGTACAGTACAGAGAATGGTGTGGGAGAGGTGGATCTGTTTGTTGTGATGGTTGTTGTTGTTAATCAGTCTTTTGGCACAAGTGAAATAGCTCATGTGTTTAAAGCCCAAAAATTGCATAAATAAAAGCTGATAAATTTAATCAAGTGGTTTTGTGAAATGCTGGGATAAGCACCGGGGAAATCGGGAGATTCGGGCAGTTCAAATGAGTATAAATATTTACTGCAAGCTGAAGTTCTCTACAAGAATCTGAACTACAGGTAGTCCTCGACTTATGACCACAATTGAGCCCAATATTTCTGTTGCTAAGTCAGACATTTGTTAAGTGAATTTTGCCCCATTCTATGACCTTTCTTGCCACAGCTGTTAAAGAGCCACTGAAATTGTTAAGTTAGAAACATGATTGTTAAGTGAATCTGGCTTCCCCATTGACTTTGCTTGTCAGAAGGTCACAAAAGGTGATCACATGACCCCGGGACTCTGCAACTGTCATAAATACGAGTCAGTTTCCAAGCATACGAATTTTATCACATGATCACAGGGATGTTGCAACAACAGTCATACATGACAAGTGGTCATAAGTCCCTTTTTTCAATCCTGTTGTAACTTTGAACAGTCACTAAATCAAATACTAACAATCAAAGGAAATTAACAGGAGTTAAGAAGGAATTCAAGATGGGCTGGACTTAGATCTCTTGTGGGCATGCAGGGATTCATGACTGATGACGTGTTTGACCCTTCCTTCGGGGTCAGCCTGGTCATCTCCTGCACATAGTTTTGGACACTGGAGGGAGGACACCCATCAGAGGAAAGAAATTGGGGCCAGTATAGTGTATGGTTTTCATTAGAAAGCAGTGAGGAATTTGCTACCGTGCTTTGTTCTGAGAAATTGTACTGCTGATGACAAAAAAAAAGTTAATAATAGTTGTTATTGGGACCGACACAGAAGCAGCTGGGGAAATAAGAATTATCTGAGCATCTCAGAAGCATTGGGATGCTTTTTTTTTTGCCTTCTATTTTTATTTAGAAACTTGGCTATATTCCATTAAAAAGAAACAACAAGGTTACAGTGTTAGAAACAAACTAAAATAAAACTTCATAAAAAAGTAATAAAACGTTAGAAATCTTTAAAAATGTGTAATTTCTGTGAGTTGACTATAATAGACCACTAGAAAGAGACGGTACCGCTTCTCTAACAAACAGCCTAGGTGAACAAGTATGCCTTAAGGCTGTGCCAAATCTGATGGTTGAAAATGAAGACACTGAAGTGGTGGCTTTGATTCTGACTTTTGGGACACTCTATGGAAGCGAACGTTGGATTTTGAAGAAGCAGGCTAGAGACAGCATTGATGCTTTGGGACTTTAGCGTTGGAGAAGACTCCTGAGAATAGAATGGATAGCCCAAGAAAACAAACAAATGGATCGTAGAAGAAATCAATCCAAAATTCTCACCCAAGACAAAAATCATCAGGCTTCACATTAAGTCAAGGTCTAGCTCTCTTGGGAGAAGATGCTGTGAAGGAAAGATAAGGAGGAGACCCCTAACCAGCAGCAAAGTAGATGGAATCAATTACAGGACAATGGCTACCCTGTTGGAAGACCTGAAGAACTAGTTGGGGACATGTCTATGTGGTTGTTCAAAGCAACACCAACTGGATGACACATGATCAATCAATCAAATTCATGGACATTTATGTTGTAAATTGACAAAGCACATATAAATTCTAAACCACAAAGGTCTTTGTATGTCATGATACTTTGTGTCAAGATCTTCAACTTGGCTTGGTAGGAAAGTGGTGGCTGCTACAGAACTTTCAGAATTTGTATGTTCACAGCAGATTGTCTCATTCAGCCACCTAGGTCAAGTATTTTGCAGTAGTTATACAGATAGTCCTTGACTTACAACAATTCCTTTAGTGACTGTTCAAAGTTACAAAGCCATTGAAAAAAAACCCCACTTATGACTGTTTTTCACAGTTGCAACCTTTGCAGCCTCCCCATGATCATGTGATCAAAATTCAGATGCTTGGCAATTGACTCATTCTTTTGACCGTTGCAGCCATCCAAGGTCATGTGATCCCTTTTTGCAACCTTCTCACAAGCAAAGTCAAGGGAGAAGTCATATTCACTTAACCATCGTGTCACTAACGTATCAACTGCAGTGATTCACTTAACAACGGTGGCAAGGAATGTCGTAAAATGGGGCAAAACTCACTTAACAAATGTCTCACTTAACAGCAGAAATGTTGGGCTCAATTGTGGTCATGAGTCAAGGACTACCTATGCTTTGTGGAACAATCAGATCTTACATCGAGTGCATTGAAAAGGTAGAGGTTGCCCCTGTCCAATTGGGTCTGATTCTAGGGGGCGATGCTCAGCTCCCTTTCTTAGCCAAGGAAGCCAGCGCTGTCCGAAGATGCTTCTGTGGTCATGTGGCCAGCATGACTATACGCATTGAAAAATACGTTTAAAATGGGTTATATTTTATGTTACCGTATATTCCGGCATATAAGACGACTTTTTTTTTCAATTTTTATTATTTTATTTTCATTACAATCATAAGAAAAAAAATTCAGATACATAAGAAGTTAAAATACAACACACAAATTCCGACATTGCTCACCCATTTCCCCCCAGACCGCATCCCCCTCTCATCTCTTCACTTCCCCCTTCCTTCTATCTCCTCCTCTCCTCCCCTCCCTCTCTCCTCCATCTTTCTACTTACTTATCCCTCTCCTCTTCTTCTCAATCAGATGCGGTCTGAGGGAAAATGCCCGAGCAATCCTCTATCACTAAAATCTGAACTATTGAACATACTACCCATACTTTCCCCTCCCCCCCCTTTCCCCCTCCCCCCGACTTCCCAGAGCTCAGTACAGAGTTACAAAAAAAAGAAGAAGAAAAGAAAAAAAAAAGAAAACTAAACATAGTCAACTTAAATTTACTACTTATACAATAACCGGAATCCTAATAACCCTTAACTCTCTGCAAACTTGAATTCATAATTTAATAAAAATCCATTATTCATAAAATAAATGAAACTTTGTTGTTCCATACTTCTTCTGAATATATTCTATCCATCTTCTCCATACAGAAACATATCTCTTTTGTGAATGGTCCTTTAAGTAAGTAGAAATTTTAGCCATTTCTGCTAAGTTAGAAACCTTGAACACCCATTCTTCCAAAGAAGGCAGAGAATCTTTTTTCCATAAGACGACTTTTGAGAGCGTTGAAACAGGCGCCGAACTCGGGGGTCGTCTTATACGCCGAGTTGTCTTATACGCCGGAAATAAGGTAGTTTCCAGCATATAAGTCTACTTTCTAGGCATGCGACTCGGCGTCGATCATCTTATACGCTGGAAATACCGGTAGTTTCCGGTGTATAAGACAACTTTCTAGGCATGCGACTCGGCGTCGATCATCTTGTGACTCAGTGTCGATCGTCTTGCGACTCGGCGTCGAACTCGGGGGTCGTCTTATATACCGGGTCGCCCTATATGCCGGAATATACGGTATGCTAAATTAACCAACAAACAAAAATACAAATACTATATCAACATTAAAGGATTAACATAACTTCAGAATGATAAGTATATAAATCACACACACATAGATGCATATACATACATATACACTGAAAGAAAAATTACGAAGCGAACAGCTTCAAAAATTCTATATTGTTCAAGTTCTTCTTTACAAAAAACCCCAGTCAAATGTAAACAGTGTATATGTATCAACAATCCATTGCTGTAAATCAGGGATAAACTTTGCCTTCTGTAATAATTCTTCTTATCAATTCCTATATCCCCAAATTCCACAGTCCTTTACATTTTTAGTAGTTTTCCAAATTCTTAGGGGTATAGCCAAGAATATATGCATTGGTAAAATGCAACCGTTGATCCAGAGTTATGTTAAAAAGCCTATGTATATATCAGCCCAAATTCAACAATAATAAGAGAAGACTAAACTATGTGGTTTAATGTTCCAGCTCCTGATATATATCTCCAGCAGCGGGATGATCATAACCAACTTTTATTAAAGATTCTAAGTATATCTAAAACAAAATGGTTGTTGTTTTAACCTCATCTTAAGATCATAAGAAATTGATTTCACGTTGTTAAATGTAACCCACCATTGATTTATCATGACAGGCTATTTAAACTCATTATTCCAAAGTCAGATAAATTATATCAATTTCATCAGCTTTTTTTTTTTTCAGATTCCTAATAAGAATGGTTACTGGCATAGGAACATCAGATAATTCTTTGAGAATTTTTCACCAGCATTGAGCTTCAGAAGCAAGAATCACATCTGGGTCAAATAAACTAAATAACGAATTCCAAATATTTGGAAGCTAATCTAGACCCTCCAATCTGATTCCCTTATTAGAGCGTCTGGCCTGTGGAGTTTCCTCATTTAGCCTGCTTAACATTTTCACCGATCTTAAAGTCCGCCCAAGGACAAGTTGGGTAAAGAGTTTTGATTCTCCTTTCTTGCAGATCAGAAAATATTTTCACCTCTGAAAAAAACAGAATCTTCCTCAGCCCTGGGAAAAGAAAACGCCTTTACTTGGATTGATCTGCATTGATAGAAAGGGATTTGGGTTGAGAGGGATGTATGTCTCCGTACATGTGTACTTGTGTGGATGGATGACATACACGCAAACATATAGGGAGCCATGCCAGTAATGGCAGTAGACTGAAAATCTTTCTCCACCCTGGTGCTAAATGGTACATAAAATTGCTGATGGTTATGTTTGTCTCCAGTTTCATTCATACCAATTAACGATTGACTCATCCTACCCAAGCCATCTCTGGTGGTAGATCAGAGTCTATATCACAGAAATTAATATATCATTCTGAATCACGCCTTTCCACTAGGACAGCTTTGTCATGTGATCTTTATGCCATGGGAAATTGGGGGGAAAAGGTACATTGATACAAATACAACAAGATTAAGCATAGGAATGTGCATGACACAAGTTGTCATGATTGCCTGTGGGTTTAGAAAATAGCTAGGCTCTTGGGAGGTTGAACTGATCTCAGTTTGAGGAAAAACCTGTTGACAACATCTTGAACAGTTTACATTGTCTACAGCAGGGGTCTTCAAACTTGCCCTTTTATGACTTGTGGACTTCAACTCCCAGAATTCTGGCTCAGGAATTCTGGGAGTTGAAGTCCACAAGTCATAAAAGGGCCAAGTTTGGAGACCCCTGGTCTACAGGGAGTTATCGACTTACAACCAAATTTGAGCCCAAACTTTCTGTTGCTAAGTGAGACAGTTGTTAGTGTGTCTTGTCCCATTTTACAACTTTTCCAGCCACAGTTGTTAAGTAAATCACTGCAATTCTTAAGTTGGGAACGTGATTGTTAAATGACGTCCCCCTTGATTTTGCTTGTCGGAAGGTCGCAAAAGGTGTATGACCCCGAGACACTGCAACTGTCATAAATATGAGTCAGTTGCCAAGTGTCTCAAATTTTGATCACATGACCATGGAGTTGCTGCAATGGTTGCAAGTGTGACTCAATTAACAACTGTCTCACTTAGCAAGAGAAATTCTGGGCTCAGTTGCCCCATTCTAATACCTTTTTAGCCTAAGTTGTTAAGTGAGTTACTGCAGCTGTTAAGTTAGTAATACGGTTGTTAAATGAATCTGGCTTCCCCATTGATTTTGCTTGTCAGGGGTTCTCAAAAGGTGATCACACTGCAACCGTCATAAATATGAGTCAGTTGCCAAGCATCTGAGCACATGACCATGGAGATGCTGCAACAGTCGTAATTGGGAAAAACAGTCATAAGTCATTTTTAATGCTGTTGTAACTTTGAATGGTCACTAAACAGTTGTAAGTCAAGCAAGCAGTATTTGTATTGTGCCAGCAGAAATAGACTAGACTAGACTAAATAGAATAGAATAGAATAGAATAGAATAGAATAGAATAGAATAGAATAGAATAGAATAGATGGGACCTTGGAGGTCTTCTAGTCCATCCCCCTGCTCAAGCAGGAGAACCTATGCCATCTCAGACAAGTGATTGTCTAGTCTCTTCTTAAAAATCTCCAGTGATGGAGCTCCCACAATTTCTGGGGGTAAGCAGTTCCATTGGTTGATTGTCCTCACTGTCGGGAAGTTTCTCCTTTATTCCAGATTGCTTCTCTCCTTGATCAATTTCCATCATTATTTCTCGTCCTTCTCTCTGGTGCTCTGGTGAACAACCTGGCCCCCTCAATAGTTCAGCCTAATCTCTGATATCAATAAGGTTCATATGTTATCTCCTTAGCAATTTGAAGTTGATTTTAAAACCTTGCATGGGCTTCACATATTATTCCCACCTCCTTCTCTTTCACCCCCACCCCCCACCCCTGTGAGAGAATGCCCAGAATGAGGTCAATTCAGACTTTGGTTCCAAATTTGCTGAGTTGATTTCAATAATGCAGCCAACTTCAGGGAAAGAGAAAACCTGTTTATACAAGTGCTCTACTTCTATTGCCAAAATAAGTGGGAGCCCCAGACTCATTCATGCATACTCACCCATCACAACTCTGCTTCCATTTTTTTTAAAAAAATCACAACTATTGTTTTTTTTCCCCCAAAGGAGTTACGCAGATTTTGTGTGACTATATTAGCCACCTTAGAAGAGATTGTCGTTTGTGTGTGAATAATTTTCCTTTCCTAGCTGCTCCCAGAATATAGGTAAAAAGTATTTCTAAAATATATAAATTTGTCATGTTCACTTAGTAGCAACGGTTCTTTTCTACTACCTTTCTAATTGTCCTTAGTTCAAGTGGTTGGCAAATCATCTGGACTTTGATTTTTTTTATTTTATTTTTTTAAATTTTGTCATCACAGTTCTCTTCAGCACTAACCAGCAAGGGCCAAAGAATTGGGTTTCTGGCCACTGAAATGCAAAATACCATGAAGGCATCAGGCCATACTTGCAAAACGCAGCTAGTTTTATTAAATGAATAGGACTCAAGATCCTAATCCCCAATCCTATCCTAAATGCTTTCAAATAAATTCTGTTGCCAAGAAACAGTAACCAAGTTACTGTCTCTAGGTTTGAGCTTCTGTGTAAGCTGACCCATCCAAAACAAGGGAAAGTGTAGTGTGATTCCTATGCTCAACGAAGTAGAGAGAGCGCTCTGGTATCGCAGTGCCCAAGGCACAAATTGTCTATCTCAAATCTCAGGGTGAAGTGATGAAGAATAGCTTGAGAATCAATTGGCTGTTTCTATTCCTCAGTTGGTTTTGACTATGTTGGCAGATCAAGCCAACCCGATTGAGGCACAGTTATTGACTTCATACCCCTTTTTGTGACCTCCGTCGACACTACAGTATTTGTTTTCTCTACGCATAAATGTATTAACGTCTAGTAATTAGTGTGTAAAATGGCAGCAATATCAGTGCAAACAAATTGCAGCAATAAGAACCAGGAGCCCTGAATTAGTGGAGAATAGAAAGAAGAAACAGAATGATGGAAAAGGTGGGGGTAGATTCAGGAGTTCTATCTATGGTTGTTTGAAGCTCAAAGGAGTGATATTAGATTTTCTAGCTCAGGATGTTTCAAGTGTATTACTCCAAATAGATTAGATTCCTATAAAGAAATTGTCCCACATAAGAGAATCATCTCGAACCTGCATGCTGCCCCCCCCAAAGGGAAATGGACTAAAGGTGAAGATAGAAAGTACGAAGACCATTACCCAAGAGTTTTATTTCTATAAAATGCAAATGCCAGGAAGAAATTTCTGCCTCAGGGGCAAAAGATTTTTTTGCTTGACTTTGAGAAAGAAAAATATCCTCCATTCCTCATTTTCTTGGCCTCCAGTAGGATCGGTACCTTCTGAACAATGAGATAGCAGTGTTCCAATATTTGAGACTCCTACAAAGCCGAGGGGGTCAACCTCTTTTCCAAAGCACCAGAAGGCAAGACAAGAAACAATGGTTGGAAACTAATCAAGGTGAGAAGCAACCTAGAACTAAGGAGAAATTTCCTAATGGTGAGAGCACTCAACCAATGGAATAGCTTGCCTTCAGAAGTTGTGGGTGCTCCATCACTGGAGCCTTTCAAAAAGAGACTGGACAACCATTTGTCTGAAATGGTGTAGGTCTAGGATATCCTGCTTGAATAGGGGACGGGACTAGAAGACCCCAAAGGTACTTTCCAACTCTATTATTCTACGTTCTATGGTCATCAATGTCAGACCCAGCACACCGCCCACCCTCCGGTAGCCCCGTTACCAGTCTGTGCAATGGCAGACAGTCCACACAGCATTAGAGAGGTCCCAGCAGCAGATCCGGTGGCTCCGTGTTCCGTGCCGCCATTACAGCCGCCGAGTTGGTCGACTGGGATTCCCAGAGTGGCAGCTGATTAGCCCACGTGACCAACTAACGTCATAGGGAAATGCCCGGATGGCTAGTAATTAACAGCATGGGGCGAAAAGCAGCGAACGAGAGTGAAGCTGCTTCGTCGTCATTATTTCTATTGGACTTCACAGTGTCGCTGGGTCTGTCATGAATGGACGCTGGGACAGAGGACTGGGCGGTAGAGCGGAGTGTTGTGGGCTTGGTTAATTTGGCTTCTATGTGTGGGGCGTGGACTGGGGCAGTAGAGCGCAGCATTGTTAATTAGTTTATTGGTGGGGTGTGGCTTATCAACTGGGTTTGGGGAGGCGAGGGTGGAGTATGATCACGGGTGGTAATTGGTGTGTGTGAGATCTGGGCGTGGTAGTTGGTTGTATTTAAGGCACTGGAAGGAGGTTACTTCCAGTGCTAACTTTATTTCAACACTGTGCATTAAACTTGTTGGTTGTTCAATGTTCCTGTTTCCTGGCTTTTGTGAAGCTCAACCAGGACATTCTTACAATCTATACAAGTAATGTAAACATACTGACTCCTTCATGATGACTTCAAATCCTGATGACTTCATTGACTCTCCATATAGTTTTCTTGTCAGTAGTGTTTAAGTGGCTTGCTAGTAATACCTTCTGTGATGTTTTTTGACCTCACAGTCTAGCTTAGTGGTGGTGAACGTATGGCACGGGTGCCGGAGGCGGCACTCAGAGCACCCTCTGTGAGCACGCACGCCGTCGCCCCAGTCCTAGGCCTTCAGCTGGGTTTTATAAAACCTTTTTTGCTTTAGGCCTCTGCCGCGGTATAAAAAAAAAGGTTCAATCAGTCAATTTCAACTTCTCACGGGAAAAAAAAGATCTTGCAAAATTGGAATTGATTGATTGAACTTTTTAGTCCCACCCAGTCTGCTGTTACCACCGCAGCCATGCCCACCCAATGGGCCACACCCACCCGGCACCCGACTATGCATAAGTGGGTTTTGGGTTGCAGTTTGAGCACTTGGTCTCTAAAAGGTTCGCCATCACTGGTCTAGCTTATAGCTCTGGGATATCCATGTATTTTTTAGAAACAACTAAGATTAACTAGGTGCTATACCTGCTGTGTAGGAAGTGGCAAATCTGATTATTGCTCCCATTTATCCAGATTTGTTGGTGTTAGGAAGATTGTGTAGGATCTCTTTGCAGAAGAAAACTTAAGTCATTAGCATATAGAGTTAGGATAGGGACAGGGAAAGATAGGCATGAAATAAAGAATTTAAGCCTTGTTCAGGTAGTCAGTTTCTATTTCTAGTTAACATATGATAGGAAAATAATGAGAATAAATCAGTTAGTTCACTCCCAAATTCCTTTATGTTTCTGAGCTGGGGGAGCACATAGGTTCTTATAAAATCAGAATTTTGCATTGCAACAAGAACTTAAGCAAGTTCTTAAAATCCCCCAAACCACATTCATTAAGGACTATATGTAGCCCTCCCTAAACAACAGTAAGTGAGATCAGCAACTCCATTGCTAAACAAAGTGGCCATAAAGTGTGGTGTCAAAGCCTGAACTGACTTATGATGGCCATTTGTGACTTCTATAGTTGTGGCAGTTGTGATAGTTGTAGCAGTTTCAATTGTGATAATTAAATGAAGCACAGTGCAGTTGTTAAGCACAATGTTATGTGATCACCCTTTGTAACCTCTGCTGGCTTCTCATTGGCTTTGCTTGTCGGAAGCCAGCAAAAAAGGCAACAAATGGAATTCACGACTACAGGATGCTGTAATCGTTGTAATTGGAAGCCAATTGCCAAGCACTCAAATGGTAATCATGCCACCATGAGGTGAAACGGCGTAACTTTGCCACCAAAGTGGCAACTTTGAGAACAGTTATAAATTTCATTCAGTGCCATCAGAACTTGAATTAATGGTTGTTAACCGAGAAATATCTGTATTGGGTTCTGTCTCCCTTGATAGAAGACAAATTGTAAACATCTCAGTGTTAAATAATTGAGCTAGCTTTTATTCTCTCCAGAACAGGTTTCAGGGTGGTCCAAATTCTGAACGTCCACAGATGGTACTCTCATCCATTCCAATCAGATTTCATAATGATTGGGTACATCATCACTAACTACAAATGAATGAATTGAAATTCATCTTGTAGTCTTAAAGAGAATTTTTATAAAATGATGTATTGTTGGTATTTGTCACCAGAGAGATTGTCTAGAAGAGGGGTCTTCAAACCTGGCCCTTTTATGACTTGTGGACTTCAACTCCCAGAATTCCTCAGCCAGGCACGCAGGCTGAGGAATTCTGGGAGTTGAAGTCCACAAGCCATAAAAGGTCCAAGTTTGAAGACCCCTGGTCTAGAATGTATAAAGGTACTTTGAAATTATTCTGGAAATGTGAACAATGTGAGAGGACATTTTATTACATATGGTGGATGTGTAAAAAAGTTCAACCCTACCCACAATAGAGGAATGATCAGTGAAGCTGATGGAACTTATTGAGATGGCTAAATTGATTCCCTTGATCATACAAAAGACAGCGTCTACATTTATGACTGACTGGAAAACCCCTTATAGACATTTTACATGAAAGAGAAAAAATTACACCAGAGACTTTTAGGGGAAAAACCTAAATAATAGAAAAAGTCAGGTTTTTTTGCAACCATAGAGTAACCATAGAACAAGTGATAACTTTATATTCATACTTTTATTTGCTGAAAGAAAATTGGAAGTGCTTCTATCTCTTTTTATCTTTTCTTTCTGTAATTTTTTTCTTTATTTTCTTTATTTTCTTTTTTCTTTATTCTTTTCTCTATTCTTTATTATTTGTGTTAGTTTTTTATCCTTTCTTTAAACCTTTTAGCAAAATTTATATTAATAAAACCAACTATAAATGACTTCATTGACTTAAATCTCAGATAAATTATTCTTGAATGCTTGGATGATCCTTAGTACTGTGGTCACTAATCTAATAATTTATATTTTTGCTTGACAAGCTAACTCCATTTAAATTAGGTTAAAAGGAATAGAATGCTTTCCTGACTATCAGATCACCAGCCTAATCAGGCAAACTGTGAAGCTACTTTTAATTGAATATTTTATAGACTTGGCTAAAATTGTAGTCTAATCCTGGAATGCTCTCACTTCCATAGATAAAGCACCACTTGAGCACCCCTTGTGACACCGTTATTACAAATCCTGCAATCTAAGTGACATTCAAAGCAGATTATTTGTGATACTTAGACAATTCAATAAGACAGCGAGGAATCCAAAGTAGTCAGTTTTCCTGTAAGTCCCTCTCCTGAATTCATTGAAAGCCATTTTGCTCGCGCTCCTACCTGAAGTGAGTTTGTGCCCTTGAGACCATCTTCACAGTTTTTTAATTCTCTCCAACCCAACAGAATATTGGAAAGAAGTTATATAAAGAAGTCCATCCATCTCTCTCTTGTCTGCCAACAAGAGAACCCTGAAAGCAAAGCAGAACTGGACGAAATTTCATGTGGAAAGACAAAAGGAAGATGAAGTTCAGAAATGGGCTAGAAATATAGAGAAAAAAGAAAAAATCTGCAGATTTCTTTATCCAAATAAATTCTCTAATGCATCCAGTGCAGAAGGCAGTTAGGCAGTGGATCAGAATGTTGTAGGTCCTCCTATCCTATTCCCATCCTTCATCATGTGACCCAGGCCTGACCTATTTAGAAAGGGTTGGAAAGGGTTCTCGAAACCATGATTTGCATGCATTTCCTACTTTCTTTTGAATTATGGTGGCCAGAGCGCTCTTTCATTGAGATCTATCCATATTTCAGGTTTTTTTGTGCACGATCCTTTTTAGCAGTCTCTTCTCCATTTCTGATGGTATTGACCTGACTTTAAAATGGATTCACAGCTTAGCCTGAATATCATATCCATCAAAGGTTTCTGATCAAACTGAAATATAGCATGAGATGCTGTAGGATGCCATTCTGACCTTATTGGATTCAATATTCTTAATTGACCTGGATGAAAAGATAGAGGGATGGCACGAAAACAGAGTTAACAGAGAACAGAAATAAATCCATTAAAGAAAATGAGCTGAAGATATCAGAATGCAATTTAAATGAGACAAATGCAAAATTATTGGGGAACCGTAAATCTAACACTCAGGTATGGAATGGCAGATGTCCAGGTTGGGAGTACATCCAGAATAATCTGAATATGGGTCAGCAATATAAAAAATGCAAATGCAATGTTAGACTAAAACATGAGAAATAGCAGCTTTATTCTGTGTTGCTCAGAGCTCACCTTAAATATTGTATCTGCTATAGTTCTGGGCACCACCCTTTATTTAGAGCAGGCGTGTCCAATCCATGGCCCATGGATCACATGTGGCCCAGGACAACTCATATTGCGACCCCAGAAGATCGTAAGCTTGGAACATTATTATGTGTTTTATATACATTTGTTATACCTTATATTTTATAGGCAGCCGAAGACAATTCTTCTTCACTCAGTGCAGCCTAGGCAGGCCAAAAGACTGGATTTCTGTGCTTTAGAAGATCTGGAATACATTCAGATAAGAGCAATGAAGAGGATCAAGAAACTAATGAGACATTGAAGGGACTGGGAAAGCTCAGCCTTGAGAGAGAAAAAACCTTGAGAAAAAAAATGACTAAGGACAGATATTGTAGCCCTTTTCAAATGATCGAAATAATATCACACCGAAGAATAGCATGACCTGTTCCTTGTGTTTCCAAATCCCAGGATAAAGAATGATTTTAAGCTACAGGCAGATTCTTATTAGGATGTTGGGGGGAAAAAACATTCTGACAATAAGTGTAGTTCAACAGAAGAATCAATTATCCAGTGAGATGATGGTGCTTCTCCTTCCTTGGGCACATTCAAATGGAGGCTAGACAGCCATTGTTGGGGGGATGATTTTGCACTGAACAAGGGGTTACAATCAGTCATCCTAAATGGCTTTTTCCCGGTTCTATGATTCTGTGATCAAAGTTTTCTCCGTGCCGCTTTGTATGCTCAAATAAGCCTGCTGGCTGACACGCTATAGACCTCCTGGGTCTCACCCACTATAGCATATTAGACAGCTCCATTTCAGTTTTCCTTTCAACTTGAGGCACTTTCACATGGAGCTTTGGTGATGTTCCTAGATTGGTACCTTGTTCCTTTGATCCCAGGCTATCAACATTGAGCAGCTCGGGTGCTTTTCCTTCCGCTCACCTGTAATGTAACTCTAATTGCAGCTGCTGGAGCTTCAGAGTCCCATTGATAAAAACTCCTACTCCTTCATTTATTCTGCAAGTGCTAAGTTGCTACATTGCCTGAGCATCGTGCATTGAACTTTGTAGGTAGTTTTTAGGGAGTGGCAAAAAGATCCACCTGCGGTGCTTAAGGGATTCCATGCTTGTGAAAATATCTGAACCTTGGACTGGCAACTTATTATATGTTATAATAAGATATGTTTGTGCTGGGGGCAAAAACGATACCAAAGTTATGAAATGATGATTTTAAGCATGTATTTCTGTAGGCAAGCTGAAAGCCTAGGGCAATGATATAAGAAGTATGACCCAGACCTTAGCACCCCTATATTGTCCATTGTGGTAGGACAATATTTTTTGGGCTTTATTATGTTTGGAGAATTTGTGGGTTTTGAAGAGCAACATGGAAGCTTAAAGCTTTTCAGTTACTTAAGGGCCCTCCAATTCTGAAGAAACCCAGGCTTTGGATATGGGCTTTAAGAAGATCGAAGTTTTGCAACTCTACCCTAGGGCATTATGATAAGGAAGCCTTCCTTGGTCTGGAAATGAGTATGGAATGATGGGAATTGCAGTCAAACGCATCCAGGAGCTACAGATGGGAATATATCACTACTGCAGAGTCTTAAACCAAGCACAAACATGCACACACTTGGCAAATCTCCCTCCTTGTCTTTTTAATCCTACGTTCCTTTGCCTCTGGACCTAAATTTTTTGTTCTGTTGCTGAACTGGCCCCATCTTTTACCTCTGAAACTCAGAAGAATCTTGTAGTGCAGGGGTGTCAAACTGCCGGCCCGTGGGGACCGGATGCGTCATGGCAAAACTGTGCCCACCTGCGCCCGGCAATGGAAAAAAAGTCGTGATATGTCGCGACACATCACGTAGCGTTGCGAGTTTGACACCCCTGTTGTAGTGCTTGGCTTTGCAAGCCTTATTTTCGTAAAGATCTCTCTCCTCTCTTTATTTGGGAGATCGCAAAGGTGGTTTTTCAAAAGGCAACTAGACTTTGTTTCTCCTTGAAGACAGTAGACTTTTCATCCAAGAAATTTCTTCAGTTCTGACTGAATAGTGGAGGATGGAAAGATTTATATTCCTTGCAGTCATCTGTTGGTTAGCACTTTTTCTGAGGGTTGTTAAGGCCACTTGGAGATTTATCTGTGCCCTCAGGGTCACCTAAGTAGTGAAAATGGGTGTGGAACCTTCTTGGAATTGCTGAAAGGACTGTGTTCGGAGAGTGGCCAGATGGAATATAAATCCTCCACCATTCAGTCAGAATTGAAGAAACTTCTTGGATGAAAAGCCAAAACGTCTTCAAGTCCAATTGCCTTTTGAAAAACCACTTTTGGGACAACCATGACCTGGATGACTGAGAATCTCCATAGATATTTGGAAGATCCCATGCCTGATTTTTTTAAAAATTTTCTCTCATAATGGTTAGGAATGCTATGCTTTTACTAAAGTGCTGGGATTCTAATCAATCTATTTTGTTCCATAGGACAAAATAGAGCTCCTGTGTGTCCGTGGCTTATATCCTGCAGTTCATTTCCCCGTTTTGTTAAAGTACAGTGTAAAGTTTTCCATGGATAAACCGTGCTCCTGCAATGATCATTAAATTGGGGGAAGGCGGGAATTCTTTAGGTCAGTGGTTCTCAACCTTTTTAATGCCGTGACCCCCAACCGGTCGTAAGTTGAGAACTACTCAACCGGTCGTAAGTTGAGGACTACTCAACTGGTGCAGCACCATTTGCAGAATGGGACTTTTGGCAGTCTCAGCAGGGCAGAGACAGCCTGGACAATTCCTATTGGCTTTTGAAAGCCAATAGAATTAGACTCTATTCAAGAGAGTCTATTCTATTGGCTTTCAAAAGCCAATAGAATAAAAGGGAGTAGCACAGCTAAGGAAAAGGGAAAAAAATGGCGGACTGTGTTGTTTGGCGACCCCCGTGAAATGGTCGTTCGACTCCAAATGGGGTCCCGACCCACAGGTTGAGAACCACTGCTTTAGGTACTTGGTTGATAAGAATAAGTGCCACCTGCAGTCCTACTTTTCAGATTCACAATTGCCTCTGTAGATTAAGATTCAAACTGCACCTCTGAAGAGTAATTGAAATCTTATCTCTTATCTCTTCAAGCATCCTGGTTTGAGAATCTGATGTTACACTTTTACATTACAGAATAAATCCATTTTAGGAAACGCTGAACATGTGTCAGCAAACGTTTCAGAAAATACTGACAATTGTTGGGATAGGATTGTTCCCTGTTTCATAGGGTCTCAGCCTGTCCCCAATGATTCCCCAGAATTGACATTGTGTATTATGTCTTGCATAACTGAGCTACAAAAAACACGTGAATATTATAAATAATGTGGCAGACAATTGAAAATGACAGGATTTGAAACAAATGTCCTAAAGGCTCTGAATTTTATTCTGTTGCTAGGTGCTTAACAGGACTCTTATGGCTGGTTGCAATGAACCAAGAACATATAGCATCCCTTATCTGATCACGTTTATTTTAGATTTTAAAACACAAAACAAAAAAAGGTTTGCTGCATTTTTAGCAATCTGCACTCTCACAATCCTATTTCACCTAGGATGATTGTTTCCCCCCAAATTACTCATTTTACTCGAGCTCTTCTTTTTCATCATATAGTTTTAAGGCAGCGTGGCAGGCATGGTTTGGGGTTTGCGCTACAGCTTTAGCGTGAGTGTACCGACACGGATTTCATAACCTTTCAAAAGCTAATTAATTAATGCTGACTGGCGGATACGAGTGTTCGGTGATTTTGCAGATGTCCCAGTATGATGGATCCGGCTCCTTGTTTTTGTGACTGGATTGCAGCCAGCTTTATCAGAACCTTGCCAAATGAGAGATGGGATTGTGAACTGCTCGACCAACATCCAGGATCTGGACTAGTTTCACTCTTATGGATTTCACAGAAAACTAAGTGTTTTTAAATGACAACTCAATGCCTATTTGATCTGTCTGGGTGGCAGTTGCTTACAATTCTGTTTTCTCTCCTTTTTCTCTCTCTTCCCTTTCCTTTACTCTGGACAAAGATTACTATTTCTTCTTTCCTACTTGCTTGCTGGGCTGATCAGTTGTGAAAGACCGAGTGTGAGAGAAGCAAGAGGATAATAGCATATAGCATCATATAGCTGGGGCTTCCTTGACAACACAAATAAGACTCTTTGATAGCAGGTCTTGGCTACAGTGCTAGGAGGGCACCAACTCTTCAAGAATCCAGTAGTGTTTATTTGGATATTGTCTTCTGTTGCTGCAAAGGATTTTTTTTTTCTTTTTCCTTGCTTGCTTTGTGTTTTGGAAAAGCTTTCACGCTGGCAGGCTTCAACTCCAGCAATTGCTCATAGCCAATATGTATGCATGTTTGTTTTTAATTAGTCACTCATTGTGGGGAAGAAATCCGGAGTCTCTCTGTCCAGAAGCTTAATCACACTAGAGAAATCAATGTGATCTTACTGAATGAACAACGTGGACCATTAATTTACTCCTCTTCAGCTTCATAATAAAACACTGGTGAGTGATCTTTTATTCTTTCTCATGCATGTCTTCTCGTTTACAGCAAGCAAAGCTGGGGGAAACATGTGGAGGGGGGCAGGGAGAAACCTGGCAAATTGATGGACTTTATAGTAGTATTATATAATGTTCTTCTACCTGTTGTGCATGTATCTTTCAGGGTACCTTGTTAAACCACCAGTGACACTCGGTTCTTTCCTGAGTTCCATAGGCTTGGCACATACCTCTGTGGATTGATGCAGGCACAAAATTTAGGAAATTCCCTCTCCAGACTGAGTTAGAAAACTGTGTAGAAATTACTTGGCACGAGGGAGACAGACTACTTTGCCAACGGTTAGAATTCAGGTTATACCTATCTGAATATACTGGCATAAGATACATTGATGTATTATAAGAAACCTATCCTTACTTCCAAAGGATGTCTGATCGGCATGATGTGTTTCCAGTATATATTTTGTGCTGTGGATCATGAGAGTTTGCAGACTTCTGATTTGTGCTTAATTGTAGTGATTATGAGAAATGCAGCATGCAGAGAGGGTTGCCTCCTCCTCCTCCTCTCCCCCCACTTTAGCAGTGTAAGGTTTATGCAATAGTTAAGCTACTGAAATATCTATCACAGTGATCATTCCTTTATTGCCATAATGTTTAATTCTCAGCATTAGGGACAGGCACCAAAAGAGTGGTGGCCAAATACAATTAGCATGTCAGCAACTGAGATGCATATCCCCTTGCTGCGTTCCACAGATGTCCCGGCTATCTAACAATTCCCCCAGCTCTGATTACAGCATTGAATAGCCTGGAACCCAAACATGAGGAATCATTTGGGATGGTCCCTACTACTCAGATTGCCAGGTCTCACCTGGGACCCACTCCTGATAGAGCTGATGTCTCCAGAGATGAAAGCCTTCCAGTGCATTGACTCATTGCTCCATCTAGCGTTGACTGTGATTAGTTTGTGCAATGAAGCCATGCCAGTTTTTCTTTCCACCAAGCATTGATATCAGTGAAGAAGGTATGTTGCAGAACAAGGTGCTCAGGACCCAACTGTATCTGCTCTATCCCGTGAATCTCGTCGGGGTTCCCCATACCAAAAAGTAGTATGAAGAGAGGAAACCGTGCGTGTGCTCATGCAGCTAGCAAGCCTGAGAAATGGGAGAAAAATCAAGCAGGATCATTCTTGCTGGCTGAAATCATGAGACAAAGGATTAAGGTGTTCTTAGCAAGGCAAGTGAGGGGGATATGAGAGAAGATCAATTGGGAAGCAATTGATGGAAAGGAGGTAGGGCAACAAGTAACGCTCTACAAAATGTATCTCAACGTTGGGTTGAGAAACATTTCATTCTAGGGTTTAAGAGCTTTGACTGCCATAGCTACACCCAGCTGAAAAAGGAAGCATGGACTCCATACTAGATATATGAGTTCTATCACCCCCCCCCCCATGCAGTCGGTTGAATTTTTTGCTTTTACAGTATAGCAGTGAGTAGGAAGCATGATTGGTTTTCTCAATTAAAGAATATTGCACATAGTCAAAACCACTATGGAATTGTTGAATTTTAGAACTACATTAGGTTTTACATGTCTTTGGAAATTCTCAATCATCCAGATCATGGTTGTCCCAAAGGTGCTTTTCCAAAAGGCAACTGGACTTCCTTGGAGGTTTTTTTCTTTGAAAACATTCTCCTTCTCATCCAAACTTCTCATCCAGATGACTGCAAAGGATATAAATCCTTCCATTCCCTGCCATTCAGTCAGAACTGAAGAAGCTTCTTGGATGAGAAGTGAAATGTTTTTTGGGGGGGAAACCCCAAGAAAGTCCAGTTGCCTTTTGGAAAAGCACTTTGGGGATTAGGTTTTACAATGACTACCGTTATACAGTTGTGTGTTAAGTGGGTGCCAAATAAATCGGTTCAATACATACATATCCTCGTGTATACCATATTGTTCCTTATATAATGGATCATCTTTTAGTAAAATAGGCCACCACAAAACTTGGAGGAGCTAGATGGGCACAGCTGAGTGCATGGAGATAGAGACGATATGAAACTTTCCTTCTTTGAAGTTGTTTAGCAATAGCAATAGCACTTAGATTTATATACCGCCTCATAGTGCTTTGCAGCCCTTTCTAAGTGGTTTACAGAGTCAGCCTATTGCCCCCCAACAATCTGGGTCCTCATTTTACCGACCTCAGAAGGAGGGAGGGCTGAGTCAACCTTGAGCCAGTCACGATCAAACTCTTGGCAGTGGGCAGAGTTAGCCTGCAACAGTGCATTTTAACCATTGCACTACCATGACTTTAAGCTAACTTACACTAGGGTCCAAGCCTGTAGCTGTTTAACTGGTAAAATATCATTTAAAAAGAGTTGCATAAGTTCCAAATAGTTGCATAAGATGTTGACCTGCTAAATATTATTTATTTATAGAAATATATGTGCCACTTTTAGTTCAAATGTTGAGATCCACTGAGTCTCATAAAAACCTTGCAGCTTCCCATTATAGGCTTGTGGCTGCTGATTTTCCAAGAAGCAAAATATCGGGGAGGGGACAATTCTTACAAATCAGATATTACTCTTTCTGGACAAGCCCTACATAACTACACCTCAAAGGGAAGAAAAATCTCTGTTCTATTGCTCTAGACGAACATTCATGCTTGGAACAGCTTCCATGCAGGAGATTCATTTAACTCTGAATGACTCTCATCCTTTAGAAAATCTCTCTTTTTTGGAAAAACAGTAGCAAATATCTAGTGAATGCAGCTCTCTGTATATAATAAGGGCAACCCATATAAGAAACCCCAGCCACTGTACAAAGAATGTGATAGGACCTTGAGACAGAAAGAGAGATAATCAGATGGTTTCACAGCCCTCTATAATGTCTTAATACTTCTTTGATTTTGTTCTTCTACTTTGAGGATGAAGGTTCGTTCTCCAGGCTTGTGGGTTGGTTTATGAACATTTTGTTACTAGGCTAGGTAATGTCTTCAGCAGAGTTTAGGGGATGTCAGTGTCAGTGTTCTTCTGTTTATAAGGGCTTCAGGTGTGTTAAGTGAGGGTATGTCAAGTGAGGGTCTGTGATGGGTCAGGTGTGATTCATCCATGAGTCTTGTGATGGGTCTTGTGATGGGGAGGTTACATCAGGTCAGGGTCATTGGGAGGTGACCTGCTGGTGGGAGGGGGACTTGCGTAGGTTGGTTAAGGGTTAATGTTGTCTCTGGTTGGCTGTGCGGTTGATTTGGATTCTGAGGGGTTCTTAGGCTGGGTGTAGGTTGATGTGTCTGTTGATGGAATTGCTTGTGGAGTGCCAGGCTTCGATGAACTCACGAGCATGGCAGGTGGTAGTGTGGCCGATGATTTTTGCTCCAATTGAACTGGTGCTGTTTGGTGTCGGTGTGAGTAGAGATTAAGGATTTGGGATCGTGGCGTTTGACTGCCAGCCAGTGTTCGTGGATCCTGGTTTTTAACTGACGTGATGTTTGTTCCACGTAGAATTGGTTGCAATGGTTACAGCTGATTTTGTAGATTACATTGTTTCTTTCATCCTTCTGCATCTTGTCTTTGGTTCTGGATAATTCCTGGCAGAGTGTGGCTGTGGGTTTGTGGGCTGTTGCTATTCCTAGGGGGTTGGAGAATTCTGGCTGTCATTTCCAACATCCGACACATCCACATCATTTCTTCTACTTTCCTTTGGCTTTCACTTCTTTTATTTCCCCCCACCCCTCTGATTGTCATATTCACACCTTTCTACTTTTATTCTTTTTCTTTAAAAATATGAAAGGTTGTGCATTCTTTGAGACGTTGGCAAATACTTAGAGTCAGAATGAGGCTATTCAATTAGCTGCTCGAGTATGCATATTCTCAATGTGATTTTGTGTACTCTGCTGATTAAGGCGTAATTCAAGGCACTATAGCAATCCTGTTTAATCTGATTGATTGTATGAAAGTTAAGTGTCTGCACACAGCACCCTTATCCCTCATGTCTCTTGATGAGCAGACTTGTATTTTAGATGAAACACAAAGGTCTGGAAAAAGTTTCTAAGTATACTTCCCCTCAACTCCTGGTTTCTGATGTGATCAGAGTCCTGCATTATTGCAGTTCCAAAAGACAGTTGGACACATTGAGAAACATTTGCCTGTGGCCATCTATCAACCCACGAGAAACAGTAGAGATTGGGTTGATTCACTACAAATTGAATGTTTACCTCATTCACAGTTTCAAAATGCAAATCAAAATTCAGATTCCTTTTACCTTTGTACTTTGTAGTTCAGTACTAATTTTAAAAAAGCATGCTCAAAGTAAAAAGAAAAAGAAAGCATGTATTATGCACAGAAGTATATAGTGGTTGAAATGCCTATGTTTAGACGAAATTGGGTATAAAAATGTGTATGCACACACATTCAAAAGGTTCTAGGTTGCAGGTTCAGCTGTGGCTCCTGCCGAGGTTGAAAACGTTTTCTGCCTGAAATGCAGAGTACAGGTAGTCCTCAGCTTATGACCCCAGTAGGGACCAGAAAAAAGTATCATTAAGCTGTGCAGTTGTTGAGTGAGGCATCACATGACTGTTCCCAATTCTATGAATGTTTTGCCGCACTCGTTAAGCAAATCACTATGATCATTAAGCAAGACTTCACATAAGTACAACAATAAGTTGTACTTCCCCATCGATTCTGCTTCTCAGAAGCCAGCTAGGAAGTTTGCACATGACAATCATGTGACCACAGGATGCTGCAACCATCATAAATGGGCAGCGGTTGCCAAGCCTTCAAATTATGATCATGTGATCACAGGGACGCTGTGACGTTCGCAAGTGTGAAGACCAATCGAAAGTCACATTTTTAGCATTGTTGAACAACTTTGAACAATTGCTATGGTAAGCGGGACCTGTCTGCCCAGGAAGACCCTCAACTTTTATAGATCCTTTGAATGGGGAGTGCCACCCCATTCAAGATCAGGAGTTGGAATATTCTCAGACATGGGTGGGCCAAACACCCATAGTCACTCAGCTTTGATAAACTGTCAAGAGCAAGGAACCAAGAATGACACGATGATTTACTCAGAGTAGCTTCTTTATCGTTACTCATTTATAGACACGAATCTTGCCAGACTAAAGCACAATCTGCATAACTATTAGATATAGTTCCTGCGTGCCAAGGATTCCAGGCTGATTTGCCTCTTAGGTCCTTGGGAAAGACTCTCTCCCTCTTGCAACTCTGCACTAGATCAATCACATAAACCCACATAGCCTCTAGGCACTGGGACACAACCTCAACAGCTTTATTTGGCTGTACAGGAGTAAAAAGATAGACTTGGGTATGATTAGCATAGTGACAACACCAAAGCCCCAATTGGTGGATGACCTCACCCAGCAGCTTCATGTAGATGTTGAAAAGGAGGGGAGACAGAATAGAATCCTGCAGCACCCAAGCAGGTATGGTGAGGAAGCAATCTCTCCCCTCCCGCCCCCACACATATACACATACACATTCACACTTACTGAAACCAGTCCTTGAGAAAGGAAGAGAACCTTTGTAAAACAGTGCCCCCAATTCCTAATCCACAGAACCAGTTCAGAAAAATGCCCTGGCTGACACTATCAAAACCCATTGAGAGATCAAGGAGCACAAGAACTGCCATCTCAGTTCTGCCATAGGTGATTGGCAAGCATAAATAAAGCAGTCTCAGTACTAAAGTCCAACCTGAAACCTGCTTGAAAGGAGTGTAGATAATCTGCTTTCTCCAGGGTTCTCATCAGCTGCAGACCAACCATCTTCTCCACAATCTTCCCCCAAAAGAGAAGGTTGGAGACTGTTGATAGGCCATTGGGCCCAAGAATGGCCTTCTGAGGAGGGTGTCACCACTGCCTCTTTCAAGGCTGGGGACACCATCCCTCTGTCAGAGAGGTTAGCACCACAGACTCAGTTATGACCTCCCTGGCCACTTCATGACTTAGAAGAGACCCGGATCCGGTAAATGGGTGGCCAACCTGACAGCAATATGAGCCCTGCCCACTTCCTCAGGAGTCACCAGTCAAACCCATCCCAGAAAATGGGTTCTCTACCCTTGACAACAGCCCCTCTTCTAGTCCGTTCTCGGTGAAAAATGCCTATAAGTTACTGGACTCTACATATAATTAGAATCAGATAGAGATTAAAAGATAACAATACATGTAAATAGCTTTACATCTGAAAGCATTCCCCTTAGGAAATCATTTACACAGTTGTTAATTCCACATAATATATGCATTCTAAGTTTCTTTTGCAGGGTGGCTGGCTCCAGATGCTCAACATCATAAAACAGACTTTCTGTGTTTTGGGAAGAATGTAGACACCGAAGAAAATGCATCTGTTTTCTTTTTTTCAGTTAGTCTGTTTCCCGCTCACCTGCATGGGCATGTTGAACCCTTCTGGGTCTTATCAAGTTTGAGCCTAAGATTAATAGGTTCCCTTTCAACAAACAGCTCACCTTTAAGTAGCATTGGAAGTTTTCTTCAGAACTTATTGTAATTGCATCTGATTTTTATATATTTTCATCTGATTCAGTAAATAAGTTGTGGGTTAAGAGTCTGATTCCATGAGCTGAGACCAGTATCTAGAAAAATACAATTTCTTTGGCAATCTACAGGCAGGTTGCATAAATTAGTTTTCCTAATAAAATATTTTTACATAATATAACCACAGGGAATGCACCAATCAAAATTGGTGTTCTGGATGCTACATTTTTCTTCATAACGGATTTCTCCAAGGATGCATGTATTACACATCATATTTTTTCACCTTAAAAAAATGAGATCCCCAGTTAGTTGTAATTGTGTAGCTGTAATTAGAGGTGAAATAAATGATAATTGGTTTCTCCTCATTATACTGAATTAGTGAACCAAATGAACTTAGATAACTGCCTATGACTTGAACCCAGACAGAGCTACTTAAAATAAGATAATGATTCCTCATATTCAGGAAATACACTAAGCATACAATAGAACATGTGTGAATGCTACGAGAATGCTAAATTGCATTATAGGAATCTATGATTGTCTAGAATATTGGTAGCAGATGACTCTATAGAAAGAAAGTATGTGGGGATACCTGTTGAAAACAGATGTCCACAAAAGATTTGGAAGGTAGAAAAAGAAAAGGAAATGAACTATTACCTTAAGTTCATAGTATTGTTGAATGTGAGGCAGTGTTTCCCAAACTTGACAATTTTAAGGCATGTGGACTTCAACTCCCAGAATTCCACAGCCAGCGTTGCTGGCTGTGGAATTCTGGGAGTTGAAGTCCTCATGCCTTAAAATTGTCAAGTTTGGGAAACACTGATGTAAGGAATAGAAGGTATTTGGGAGATCATCTAGGCCATCCCTGGCCCTGGGCAAGAACCCACAGTATGAGTTCTCTAGAACTCATTGAGTTAAATGCCCATTCAGCAACTTATACTGGCTGTAATTAAAAACAAAAGGAAATTATTTGCCTATCCCTATATGCCAACCCAGTCAGAGTAGTAGACCTGCCAGATGTTGAAATATGCTTATGCAGGAGAACAGAAGACTTCATAGTCTAGCCTAGACAAATATTGCAGATGGACTGTTCTCTATCATGTATAGCCTACCTCCAGGCATATGACATCAAAAATGATTTTGTTTTGATTGGTTCCCTCTCTGCCGCATAAGCTGCCAATATCATAATCTTGGATCCAATGCACTGGCTAGTTTCAAAATCACTCTAGTTCTGGAATCTGTACACTTTTTTTAGTCTTCATTTCAATAAGCCTGACAAAACATTTCCTCTCTTTTAATTCTCCTTCTACGGCTCCCTTTCCCACAATTTTCCTTCCATCAAAGGTGCTCAGTCAGCTTTCTCTCACTTGAAACAGACACAGAGGTCCCCAAAGTCACCTTAAAAATAAAAATAGAAGATGGCACAAGCCAGGCTTCTTCTGACGTACGTTCATGTGCCCAGAAAAAAAAAAAAACTACAAAGACGAGATGAGGTGACAGAAAGCATAATAAGAAGCTAGAGGGGTTAGTGAGAAGCAACCTTGCCTTTTAGTAAAGGATGAGTTGTTTTAACTGGATAGGGCTACTTTATAGGAATGTCCGTAAAATGCCATCTCCAAAAGGAGCCCTGCTTTAGAACTACGCAGTAGAACAGGGGAAAGATGTGGGTGGGGTTAATAATACCCTTCTCTACTGCTGAAGTTGATGAGGGCTGAAGAGAAAAAGGTTACATTCTAAGCTTCAAAATAGAAATCAACGTTATGAAAATTAATATCTATTTTCAAACGTGGAAGGAACTATCTATCTATCTATCATGTATCTCTCTCTCTATCTATCTATATCTATCTATCTATCTATCTATCTATCTATCTATCTATCTATCTATCTATCAGTATCTATCTTTCATCTATTTATCCCTGTTTATCTGTCCATCCATCCCTCTATCATCTATCAATGATCTATCTATCTATCTATCTATCTATCTATCTATCTATCTATCTATCTATCTATCTATCTATCTATCTATCTATCTCAACCTACCCTACCTACTTACTATCTACCTACCTTTTTAATTTATTTAATAAATTGATAAGGCCACCCATCTCACACAAAGTGACTCTGGACAGCATACATTACCTCTATCTCACGAAGAAAAGATTGGACAGCTCTTTTAAAGCCAAGAGGTAATTGGGGTATTCAGAGACATAACCAAAAGATCTGCCTCTGCTTCTCCTACGTCTTAAGTTGCTACATCTTAAAAAGTTAAGATTCCACCTATCTTTTTGTTCTCACTCCTATCTTTTCCATGTGCTGGGAAGCACTTCTCAGGTTCCTTTTCCATTTATAGGACCCTCACTTGAGTTTAATGAAGCACATTCTTCGGTGAGCATACCAATTATTAGCCTGTCTCCCGGCATATGTTAGCCATTTACAAAATTCATCTGTTTACAATAGTTCACTAGCCTTGGAAGCGTGCAAGGCTATTTGTAATTTAAGCCAATTTAGGTTTCAGACCTCCGCCACCACCACTTTTAACAGGTAGAAAGTTGAGAGTGGTACCAGTGCTTGTGCCTCTGCTGAATTGCATGACCAGTTAGTGAGAAGGGTTCAGTGGGAAGAAAAATAGAAATGCTTCTGATGCCTGGTTATCAAAGCAAGGCTGGGGCTTCATTATGGACTGGATCTAAGGAAGGAATGACACTACTCTAAGCAAGCAGTTCATCCTGCACATCCCAGTGTTGAATTTCTGAATTAGGTTCCACAAAAAACCACTCGCTTTCCAGTTATAAAGTGAACATTGGAATCTGGGTGATGCTTAACACACTGATTATACATCAAATGGGTGGATAGTATAGCACAGTGCTTTCTTCAGAGCAATAAAGAACCACAGAGATGAGTCTGGAAAAACTGTGACAGCAGTTTTATATGACTTAAGTCCAGATCAGGAAGAAAATGGGACGAACTTCAAATTTGCTCTGCCTTAATGCTCTGGGATATATGAGGGAAGGAGAGAAAAATGATATCAGGCTTTCAAGATTTTATTACCACAGTCTATATTGATAAAGCATAAGTGCAGCAGTACCTGTAGAGTCTCTTTCTTGACCTGGTCCCCTTTGAAGAGCTGGCCAGAAGTGTAGGCAGGTAACAACAGTCTGGTGTAATAAAAGGTACACAGGGGAGCTAGAGCTTGTGTGGTTGTTTCCTAAACATCAACTCTTTATCTTGTGAATTGCACCACTATTACTCCTGGTATCATTTTATTAGACTGCCCACAAGTGTCCCTACAGCCCCAAAATGTTGCTTGATTCTAGAGTGCAAGGCAAATTTGTTCTTTGGGTGCATGTGCAAGCAATGAGAAAATATGTGCGTTTATTTTAAATGTTGAAAAACTTGTTTTTCCTTTTTCTTTTTTCTGCAAAAATAATTTATGGTGGATGGCCCCTACTTTTTCAAAGAAGCACAATCAGATCAAAGGCAAAGGAAAATAAGAGGAGAGAGACAGTGTCGAGAATAGAAAGAAGCAGGGCATCTTTTGTCAGGGTCATGAAAAAAACATTGAAAAAGCCCTAATGCAAGGCTGGACAATTGCTTCCTCTAGCCAAGGGGTCTTCAAACTTGGCCCTTTTATGACTTGTGGACTTCAACTCCCAGAATTCCTCAGCCAGGCACGCTGGCTGAGGAATTCTGGGAGTTGAAGTCTATAAGTCATAAAAGGGCCAAGTTTGAAGACCCCTGCTCTAGCCTGATATTACTTTACTGTGGTGGACAGCAGCTCTCTTAGGTATTTGGCCAAAGTTTTCCCTCTCAGTTGCTGGGTTCTTTCAAATGGAGGTGCCAAGTTTCTTAGGTCCAGCGAGTATATATCCCATCGCTCTGAGCTACAGAGTTCCTGCGATGTTCTGAGAAATCATAGTTTACTTAATCACTGGCATGTCGTTCCTGGCCCTCTTTTGCAAAATTTCCTGGAACAACAGAACCAACGATTTTATTTATTTATTTAAAGCGGCAGCAGTTGCTTGGGTCCCACCCATGGAGGACAGGATCCCATCTGAAGTACAATTCCATGTATGAAATGATCAGAGGAGTATGTTTTAGTCAAGGCCCCCAGTGTAAACCGGTTAAAATAGAGTACCAAAAATGCTTTCGGTGCTTCAGATTTCTCTGCCCACTCTCAAAATTGGGCTATTGGCTCTAAAAAATAAAGGAAAATGAATTACAGTGACAGAGAGAAAGCAAAAATACAAACATGGAGTGGGGTGGTGCTCAGATAAACACTCTAATTCAGGGTTTTAAAAAGGCCCCTATCAGCATTAATAAGGACAAGTGCATCAATCAAAAATGAGGAATTTCAAAATTATTTCCAGTCCAGAGAAATTGAACAAAAATAATTTGATTTGGGACTGGGAAAGCAGGCTGAAAACAGGCCGAATATTCACCACTGAGGTAATTTGTTCTTTTGTTTGCCAAAATGGCTGTTCTCATGTAGAAACTTAGATTTCTAAGATTCTAATATAGGTTACTTTCAATGAACTCACTTGCCAGGTTGAAGAGCGCCCTTGTTCTAATAGCAAAATTGTCCCTTCCTCTTGCATAGGAACTGCCCAGTGAAAAATGACCCAGCAAATGCAGAGCTTACAACTTTCCCAGACAAAAAAGAATAACCCTCCATCTTCTCCCAATGCTGCCAAGCGTCTCTATCGGAACCTCTCCGAGAAGCTGAAGGGAAGCCACTCATCTTTTGATGAAGTATATTTCAGAGCCCGGACAGACCGTCTCAGTCTCCGAAAGTCTTCAGTGGTAAGTCTTCGGCATCTTCTGCATTTGTCCATTCGTACAATTTAATCTCATAACCTGTTCATGGTTCATTCCAATAGTTCCTACATTTCTCTCCCCAGCTGATGCCGACTCCCTTCACCAATTTTTTGCCCATGTAATTCTTTGAATACTATATCAGGGAGATGTGGGAGGCATCAGCGAGGATAATTACAAGCCTTTCCAGTAAAAATATGAGGGAAAATTATATTGTTAAGGCTAAACTCATTTACACAGCTATTCTATAATTTAGTTTTGATGGGTGAGGTACACCATTGCCAGATTGGTGTATAATAGCCAATATAAGTGTGTGTGTGTGTGTGTGTGTGTGTGAATAACAGGATAACAGAGTCGAAAGGGACCTTGGGGGTTGTCTAGTCCAACCCCTGCTCAGGCAGGAAACCATATACCATTGCAGACAAATGGACATATAATGTCTTTTAAAAACCTCCAGTGTTAAAGCACCCACAACCTCTGGAGTAGGAGCCAGTATTGTCTTTGGGTGATTGTCTAGAGAAGACCCTGAGGTTTTCTTGATCATATTTTTGGAAGTGGTTAGTTCAGTAGTTAGGCTGCCCCGGAGTCACCCAGCTGGCTTCATGCCTAAAGTGGGACTTGTAATCTAATGGTTTGAAGCTGATGCCTTTAGCTACTACAACCTAACTCTCCATATGTACTATGCATCAGGAATAGATAGGCAAGTTTTCCATAGTGGGAATGGTGCATTTTTAATTTTTTAAAAAATGTCCACCCAGGGCAGAAAGGGTCATGGCAATGGTATTACTGGTTGATTTTTTTAAACTTATGGGTGAGGATGTTTTAAGTAAGATTGTTGTTGTTGTTAATTGCGAAGTCGTGTCCGACCCATCGCGACCCCATGGACAACGTTCCTCCAGGTCTTCCTGTCCTCTACCATCTTCTGGAGTCCATTTAAGTTCACACCTACTGTTTCAGTGACTCCATCCAGCCATCTCATTCTCTGTCGTCCCCTTCTTCTATTGCCCTCAATCTTTCCCAGCATTAGGCCCTTTTCCAGTGAGTCCTTCCTTCTCATTAGGTGGCCAAAGTATTTGAGTTTCAACTTCAGGATCTGGCCTTCTAAAGAGCAGTCAGGGTTGATCTCTTCTTAAGTAAGATAGGTGCATTAAACTTAGTGGAAGTTTACCATATGCACTTCTTTTCCTATCTTAATAAAAGCAAGCAACCCATCAAAATATGTACCACTGAATTTCTTTGGCAAAATCTAATAGACTCTGCCTTTATTGATCTGGGATCATAAATAAATAAATGGATACTGCTAGCCTCAAAACAGCTCCCAGGTTGCCTGCTTTTCCTACACAAGTTTGGCCCAGTTCAGAAAATCCCCAAGTAACCCAACAGAGCAAATGCAGCCATGTCTTTGAAAATATCCCCCAAGTCCATATGCCAGAGTATAGCAGTAAAGACAGCCCCCTGCTTCTAAATATGAATTGCAGTACAGTAATTCATTCAGTAATGAAGATATACCCAGCACAATCCCCACCTCACAGCACTTACAATGCACAAATGTTTATACCACATTGGCTACTTTGCATTAGTCACAGGAGCATTGCCAGCAGTCTAGCTCAGGAGGTCTTCAAACTTGGCCGTTTTATGACTTGTGGACTTCAACTCACAGAATTCCTCAGCCAGCATGCCTGGGTGAGGAATTCTGGGAGTTGAAGTCCACAAGTCATAAAAGGGCCAAATTTGAAGACCTCTGGTCTAGCTGCAGTGTCAAATCCAGAGGCATCCTTTTAGGCAAAGCTTTGAACTCATCTCTCTCACACACAAATACCATTTTGGAATTCATCACCCAAGGGAAGGAAGGAGATTCCTAATGCCAGTGTCCATCTCTTCCCTAGGCAGGACACTAGCAGAGACTACTTATGACCCTCTTGAGAAAAGGCTTCAAAGTCCCCCAAGAGATTCTGAACTAATTTTGGGGGTGCGTGTGTAAAGAAGGGATCAATTACTACAATAACAGACTTGAATGCAGGACATTATGGGGCAATTGTCCCTGACCTGCCACATCCATTCTACATATTGAAATCACATTGCTCGCATAACTTTATCGTATATTATATCATATGGCTTCTGCCTAATGCTATAGCTCCTTAGCCAATATAAATTGCAACACTGCATTGGGTTTCTCTGTTTACACTTCATACTATAGTGCAATTCCTTAATGTTATGGCTCTTCTGAGTGACCGTGATTCTGAGAAACCCTACTCCTCCCTTCTCTCCAACACAACATTATGGAAGCACAAGTAATAGAACACAGTCAAACTAGAGTCTTGGACTTTAAGAGAGCTAATTTCAGTAACCTTAGAGAGGGCTTGGGAAGGATTCCATGGATGAGAATCCTCAAGGGGAAAACAATTCAAGAAGCCTGGGAAATTTTGAAAAGTGAGATAATAAAAGCCCAGTCTAGCACAATACCAACAAAGAGGAAAAATAACAGCTCTCAAAAGAAACCAGCATGGCTGCATAAAAAACTCTCTGATAATTGAAAGATAAAAAGGACAGGTATAGAAAGTAGAAAGAGGGGCACATAACTAAGTCAGAATATCAGCAAATAGCCTGAGCCTGCAAAGATGATGTGAGGAAAGCTAAGTTCAAAATGAACTAAGGCTTGCGACCAAAGTCAAAAATAACAAAAAAAAGCTTCTTTCAACATGTAAAAAACAAGAAAAAAGTGAAGGAAATAATTGGTCCATTAGTGGGTGAAAGTGGCAAGAAGGTGACGTAACAGGAAGAAAGCAGAACTATTTAACTCATTTTTTGCATCTGTCTTTACACAAAGGGAAAAAACAGATCAACCTACCAAACATAGTGCCATAAAAAACAGAATAGAAACGCAAGTTAAGATAGCCAAGAAATCAGTAAGTGAGCACCTGTCCAGCCTAGCCGAGTTCAAATCACCAGGACCAGATGGATTATACCCCAGGGTTCTCAAGGAACTGGCAGATGTGATCTCAGAACCATTGAACTATATTTTTCAAAGATCCTGGAGCACTGGGGAACTACCAGAGGACTGGAAAAGAGCTGATGTAGTTCCTATCTTCAAAAAAGGAAAAAAAATGGGGCCAGGAAATTACAGACCTATCATTCTGACCTCAATTCCTGGGAAGATTTTGGAAAAGATAATCAAACAACGAATCAGCGAACACCTAGAGGCAAACAAAGTCATTACTAAAAGCCAACATGGGTTTGTCAAAAACAGATCATGCCAGACAAATCTTATTGCATCTTTGACCAAGTGAGAAAATTAGTGGATCAGAGGAATGCTGTGGATATAATTTACTTGGACTTCAGTAAGGCATAAAGTAGATCACAACCTACTAGTTGATAAGGTAGAAAAATGTGGGTTAGACAGCATCACCACCAGATGGATCCGTAGCTGGCTGACCAGCCATACTCAGCGTGTGGGCCTCAATGGAACTGCATCTACATGAGCCCAGTGCTCTTCAACAACTCCATCAATGATTTGGACGAGGGGATAGATGCTGAAATCAAATTTGCAGATGACACCAAGATGGCAGGAATAGCCAACACTCCAGAAAACTGGCTTAAGATACAGGAGGATCTGGACAGACTTGAACATTGGGTGCTATCTAACAAAATGAAATTCAATGGTGAAAAAAGTAAGGTTCTATATTTAGGCAAGAAAAACCAAATGCACAGGTATAGTATAGGGGGTACCTTGCTCAATAGTAGTAACTGTGAGAGGGACCTCGGAGTCCTAGTGGACAATCACTTAAATATGAGCCAGCAGTATGCTGCAGCTGCCAAAAAGGCCAACACAGTGCTAGGCTGCATTAACAGAGGGATAGAATCAAGATCACATGAAATATTAATACCACTTTACAATGCCTTGGTAAGGCCACACTTGGAATACTGCATCCAGTTTGGTCACCACGATGTAAAAAAGATGCTGAGATTCTAGAAAGAGTACAGAGAAGAGCAACAAAGATAATTAGGGGACTGATTGCACTGAATTTTAGTCAGATCAACAAAATATTATCTCAGGAGCTTCTGGTAATCAATTATATGGATAAAACCATGTCATTAAAGGTGATAGTAAAGCAATGGGGCAAAGAAAGAATCCTTAAATGAGGATCATAAATGGGATGGGGTGTGAGACCATCCTCTATCCAACATTCTTTGACTTCCGTGCCAGCTGTTCCAACCCAAATATCTTGGCAAATATCTGAAAATCCCTTGGTTCAATGTTCCTAGGAGATTCCTGTGCAACCAGGAACCCAGAGGGAATACGTTATGTAGTAGATGGACACAGAAATGACAGCAGGGTCTGTTCCAGAAGATCTTTCAACAGACTTGACAGTAGCATCTGGTGCTCTTGAACCCCAGAGTCTGAGTGGCCCAGGAGGCAGGAGGGATTGGATCCAACTCTCACTCATGCTGTTCTAGATCAGGGGTCTTCAAACTTGGCCCTTTTATGACTTGTGGACTTCAACTCCCAGAACTCCTCAGCCAGGCAGGCTGGTTGAGGAATTCTGGGAGTTGAAGTCCACAAGTCATAAAAGGGTCAAGTTTGAAGACCCCTGCTGTAGATACTCAATCAGCCTAATTATAAGACAAAGGATGCATTCAGTTTATATTGTTTAACATTGATTGGTGCCATTATGGACAGTATTACATGAGATATTCAACCCCTATCATACATTTGTAGTTTTAACTAAAGTGTGGGAGTAATTCAACGTTTTTTTTTCTCCCACTCTGTTACTGCAAAGGAAATGATTCCATTTAATTCTTTCCCATTTTTATTAAAACTCCCCCTTTCCCTTGTGATAGGACAATTCTAAGTTATATTGAAAACTGCAATCCAGACTGCATTTCTATCATTTCCAATTAACTCCACATACTTTTGGTAAGAACTTCACTTTTAAAAACAGAGTGACATACACAATATACACATATGGCTTATAATGGTTTATAAGACAAACCAGTCAATGTTCACATTAATTTAAATGCAGCCAAAGTTAATTAAAAAAGAGCATGGTGCTGTTTAATTTCAGTATAGTAGCGCAGACAAGTGTTTGCTAGCTAAGTGCCCATTTCTTTTCCTATGAATTTATAGGCTTTTGGGCTATTTTGTGCCTATTCTGAATCCTGGCAATAAAATTAATCCTAAAACTTATCATAAAAAGGATTCACAGGGAAAGCATATGATTGCCCTATTTATTCATTTGTTTATTTAATATCTTGCCTCCATTATTTTTACAAATATATCAGGGCAGCAAACACTTCAACACACCTCCCCCCCCCCTTATTTTCCCCACATCAATGACCCTGTGAGGCAGGGCTTGAACTCACAGTCTCTCCCTTTCTAGCTTAGTGCCTTAACCACTAAACCAGTGGTTCTCAACCTTTCTAATGCCGCGACCTCATAATACAGTTCCCCATGTTGTGGTGACCCCCAACCACTTATACATCACCGGGTGCCAGGGGCGTGGCCAAAGAAAAGGGGAAAAAATGGCGGACAGCCTTGTTTGGCGACCCCCGTGAAATGGTCGTTCGACCCCAAATAGTGTCCCGACCCACAGGTTGAGAACCACTGCACTAAACTGAACTGGCTCTCTTGTAGAAAACTAACTTCTTTATACCACCACGTAAGATGGCAGGTGAGGGACTCACATGAAGGAGAAGGCTAGATTAGAATTCTCTGTGGCGTGTAGGTCGTGCTGGCTTTGAAGAGAGAGGGAGGAAGAGGATTTACTGGATTCGTCAACTGCAGCCTCTAACTAGGTCAGTTCTGCTTTTATCTGCCTTCTTTCGAGTGGAGGGCTCCCCCCTCCCCTTAAATAGTTGCTTTTGTGTCAGTTAATTTCTCCAGAGATGCACGTTCTGTGAACTTCACAAACCCATCCAGCAGGAAAGCTCAAGGGTAGCTCAGGCAGCTCTTCGGAGCATTGTGGGAAAGCATATAAATTTGTGGAATAATTGCTTTCTGCCACGATTCTGTAAGGACATATTATGTGGTACATTTCTCACCACAGAATAAAGACTGAACCGTTTTCTTCCCATCAAGGAAAGCCCATTCTATATAAGTAATAGCTTCTGGCCACTCTCGGCCTAACCCGCGTAGCTCACAAAACAAGGAAAATCCCCTGCAGGGAGCAAAATCTTTGTCTCCCCCCACCCACCCACTTTTAATGACCCAACCCCAGTTCCCAAAGGGAAAAATTGCTTTGGGGATACAGGGTCGAAATCCTATGACACGATAGGAGTATTCTAGCATTTGAGGGGCTACCACAAAGAAGAGGAGGTCAACCTAGTCTCCAAAGTACCATAAAGCAAGACAAGAAACGATGGATGGAAACTAACCAAGGAGAGAAACCTCCTGGAATTAAGGAGAAACTTCCTGACAGTGAGAACAATTAGGCTTGCCTTCAGATGTTGTGGGGCTTCAACATTGGAGGTTTTTAACAAAAGACTGGATAGTCACCTGCCTGAATGGTATAGACTAGAGCAGGGCTTTTCAACTTTTTCACCCATTGTACCACTTTTAGGATATGGCAATATCCGAGTACCATCAGTCGCCTAGCAAGGTGTCAAAAACTTGATGACCAAAAAAAAAAAAAGAAAGAAAAGGAAAAAAGTGATAAAGTACAGGTAGTCCTCGACTTACAACAGTTCGCTTAGTGACTGTTCGAAGTTACAATGCACTGAACAAAAGTGCCCCCCAAGGCACAGCCAAGCAAGACACCTGCCTGCCCACCCTGCAGCGCTCTCATTCCCTTCCCCCACTGCCACTTTTCTAGGATGGTCGCGTACCACCTGCCAGGTGCCAATGTACCTCAGGTGGTACCCGTACCACTGGTTGAAAAGCCCTGGACTAGAGCAGTGATGGCGAGCCTTTTAGAGACCAAGTGCCCAAACTGCAACCCAAAACCCACTTATGTATCGTCGTGTGCCAGGTAGGCATGGCCCATTGGGTAGGCATGGTCCATTGGGTGGGCGTGGCTCTGGTGGTAATGGCAGACTGTGTAGGACTAAAAAGTTCAATCAATCAATTCCAACTCCCCTGCGAGAAGTTGAAGTTGATTGATTGATTGAACCTTTTTTTTTTTTTTTGCACAAGGCAGCGGACGCCTAAAGCAAAAAGGTTTTATAAAACCCAGCTGAAGACCTAGGACTGGGGCGACGGTGTGCGTGCCCAGAGAGAGGGCTCTGCATGCCACCTGTAGCACACATGCCATAGGTTCGCCACCACGGGACTAAAGTCTCCTGCTTGAGCAGGGGGCTGGACTAGATGATCTCCAAGGTCTCTCCCAGCTTCTATTCTATTCTATTCTATTCTATTCTATTCTATTCTATTCTATTCTATTCTATTCTATTCTATTCCCAACATGAAACAAGCTTGCTTCTACTTCTGCTATGGGGAATTTTCTTTATCCTTCCCTTTCTTTTAATGCTTTGTTCTCCCTTCCTTTTCCAGAGGTTGCCCCAATACTCAGGATCCAATGTTGTAATTGGGAAAAGGGCTGCCAGGAAGTTGTGCAGTTGCTGAGTCCTGTGGCCAGAGGTGTTTCTTCACTTCTTGCCAGAAGCCTTTTGCTCTTTGTATACTGTTTGTAAACCACTCAGTGTCATCTCTAGACAAGATGGCTGACACACAAATTTGAATGAATTAATGAAGACAGAAAGCCCAAACATTTATTCTTTGCGCTGAGTAAAGAGACAATCACAATTTTAAACAAACGGGCTCTCAGAAAATAGTGCCTCCAGAACTTGCATACTCACAACAAAGAGCAGGGGTGGGAAATTAATTTTCCCAAGGGGCCACGTGAGAAACCAGGATTATTGTGAAGGGCTGAACCAACAATGCTGTGAAGGTGCATAGGCATACATGCACACACATATGTAAATTGAAAAATAATAGCAGTCAGCTGAGATCTGCTCTGGATGGATATCTCTTAGCACATGGGCTGCAGCATGTTGTCCAAGTTAAGTTTATGAGTGGTCTTTAAAGGCAGGAGAATTGTACCCCTGTTCCTAATAACATATAACATATGCCCAGAAGTTGTTTGGTCAAATATCTCACAATATTTTTGCAACTTTTTTCAAACCTCTCAGCATCCTCAGCTGGATCTTGTTGTTTGCAGAATATAGCTCCTGCCATTTTTTTTAAAAAAAAAAAAAATGGCTAGTCTAAAAAAAAGAAGAAATAAGGGAGACGTGATAGCAGTATTCCAGTATTTGAGGGGCTGCCACAAAGAAGAGGGGGTCAAATTATTCTCCAAAGCACCAGAGGGCAGACAAGAAACAATGGTTGGAAACTGATCAAAGAGAGAAGCAACCTGGAATTAAGGAAAAACTTCCTAACAGTGAGGACAATTAACCAGTGGAACAGCTTGCCTCCAGAAATTGTGGGTGCTCCATCCCTGGAAGTTTTTAAGAAGAGACTGGACAGTCACTTGTCTGAGATGGTATAGGTTCTCCTGCTTGAGCAGGGGGCTGGACTAGAAGACCTCCAAGATCCCTTCCAGCTCTATTCTATTCTATTCTATTCTATTCTATTCTATTCTATTCTATTCTATTCTAATTATCCCAAAGGGATAGTAAAAGGGGAATTTTGTAGGACCCTCTAAGTCACCACTGCTGAGCATTGCTGCTGAGATAGATATCTTTGTCAGCAAAAACTTTATGGATGATAACATGGTTCTGTACCTGTTTCTTTCAAGTGCAATTGCAAGAAAATGGGTTGATTTGTTTCCTCTGGTTGTTCTTTTCCATCTGAGCAAGCTGCCTTTTAAAGGGAGGTCTAATGGTTGTTGTTTTTTTTTTCTGGGCTTAAATACCAAGTTATGTAATGCAGCTACGTGACGGTGAGCAATATCAATCCTTCCTCCTTCATATACAGCCATGTTCTGGATGATCTGGAAATATCAGATCACAGGGATGATTGGTGTGACATAAAGTATGTGATGGGTGATGGCACGTTTGGATCCTTGATATGGCACTTACTTCTGCATAGTGAGATTTTCTAGAAATGGCACATCATGTTAGGTATGTTTTCATTAATTGTTGGAGTGTGAACCTCTATCGCAGTGGATCTGTCCAGTGAGTTATAGATTTAATTCCCATAAAGAAGTATCAGATAATGATGGGACATTTCTGAACCTAACTTTCTTTCTCAGGATTATCACAACCCTGATTTATTTTTAGCTCTGATGGCTAAAATATTCTTTCCTTTTTATTTACTTATTTTTATTTTTGCCAACTATACCATAGGACAGGGGTCCTCAACTCCTGGTCTGTGGACCAGTACCAGGCCATGGCATGCCAGCAACTGGTCTGCACGAACAAGCAAGGCCCCATCCGCGGGATGCAGGTAGCACACAAAACCACACCTCCTCTGGTCCCTGGAAAAACCTCTCTCCATGGAACCGGTCCCTGGTGCCCAAAAGGTTGGGGACCTCTGCCATAGGATATTAGGGGAAACCTATTAGCATATATTTATTATTCACCATTGCTGATTATAAGCCCAAACTTTCTGAGATCCAATGTTTTAATGAGTGCTATATGTAATTTCATACCTTTGGATTTTTTTTCACCTCCAGCGTGAATTATATTCTTTAAGGAGCTGATAATTTCTGCTACCAAATTCCAGGGATTAGCTCAGAGATGGAATTCCAGAGGGCAATCCTCTTCTGAAGCTAGTATTTGTTTTAGAGCAGTGGTTCTCAACCTGTGGGTTGGGACCCCATTTGGGGTCGAATGACCATTTCACGGGGGTCACCAAACAACGCAGTCTGCCATTTTTTCCCCCCTTTTCCTTAGCTGTGCTACTCCCTTTTATTCTATTGGCTTTTGAAAGCCAATAGAATAGACTCTCTTGAATAGAGTCTAATTCTATTGGCTTTCAAAAGCCAATAGCAATTGTCCAGGCTGTCTCTGCCCTGCTGAGCCCGCCAAAAGTCCCATTCTGCAAATGGTACTGCACCAGTTGAGTAGTCCTCGACTTACGACCAGTTGGGGGTTACGGCATTAAAAAGGTTGAGAACCACTGTTTTAGAGTAAAGTCCTGAGCTCAGTCCATTTGCATTTCAAAAGGAAAATAAACAACTCTACATCTTCAATGCAAAGTGATGGGTAGAGTCATATAGAGTTGGATCTGAAATTCTTTTCTCCATTCTCTTCAGTTAAAACACAATCAACAACAAAATCTCTTAATTAAAAATGAAGCATCATCATTATTATTATTATTTAAACTGAAAGGCTGCTACAATCTGAATCTCAGTACTAAATTCTCTTCAACTGAAATCTATTCTAAAATTATTCTACACCAACCTTCCCACTTGGGTAGTCTTTTATATGTGTTGGGATCACAATATCCCAAAGACAATTTGGCTTGAATTCAGAACTGGAGGCTCATCATAGCTGGAAGATGCCAGCCTGAAAAAGGGAGAGGGCTGTTCAAGAGGGGACAAATTACTAAATTAGTATCACACCAACACAACACAAGCTGTACCCCTTTTGTATATTTGTAAATCATGCATATGGTAGAGACAGAGCTTAAGGTGCAACCCAGCTTTTGGCATTCTGATGAAGCACTTGCAGATGTCTCTGCATGTTTCATATTCCTTGAAAATTATTATTTCATCATTATTAAAAACTATTTGATATTAAAAATATTTAATAATAATAATTAAAAAGCATTCATTCCATTCATTAATTCATTCAAGGCTGGTTCACACATTATAGTAAGCCATAAAATGATTTCTTTGATTTAGCCTAAGCGAAGCCATCCATTATGTTGTAAAATATATCTAAAAGAACACTGTTGGTGCATGATTCCTTCTGCTTATTGAGGCCATTCAAATAAGGGTCCCAAAGCTGTTGGGGTATAGGATAGATAGATAGATAGATAGATAGATAGATAGATAGATAGATAGATAGATAGATAGATAGATAATTAGAGAGAAAGATGATTAGAGAGAAAGAAAGACAGAGAAGGATAGAGAGATAAATATAGATAGATGATTAGATAGCGAGAGAGAGATATAAATAGATATAAATGATTAGATAGATAGATAGATAGATAGATAGATAGATAGATATAGATAGATAGATAGATAGATAGATAATTAGAGAGAAAGAAAGACAGAGAAGGATAGAGAGATAAATATAGATAGATGATTAGATAGCAAGAGAGAGATATAAATAGATATAAATGATTAGATAGATAGATAGATAGATAGATAGATAGATAGATAGGTAGGTAGGTAGGTAGGTAGGTAGGTAGGTAGGTAGGTAGGTAGGCAGTCAGGCAGGCAGGCAGGCAGACAGACAGACAGACAGACAGACAGACAGATAGATAGATTTTGTGATTTATTTAAGCCATTTAGTCCAGCCCTGTTCTTCAGAATTAACTATTACTGACAGGGTAAATAAATTACGCATATTTTATTTGTTTGAAATATTTATTTACAGCAATTTTCCAGCCTTGCTATTTTTCAAAAGCTAGTCATAATTAAAATCTCAGTAATACATAAAAAGTATGATAAATGGTGCAAAGTTAAAGCTAATAATTCAGAATTTGCCAACCATAACATAGTAACTAAACTCATGTTGCTTTTGAAAGTCACTTGAAAGTAAAGGTGGTCATTTGGAAGCACTTTGAAGGAAGCCATTCAGGGAAGGCTCCAAGTCTGAAGAGCCCTTAATGGTCCTCTGGTGTTCACTTCCAATGAATGCTGCTCTGAGCATTGTGGAACCTTATAAATGTCACCCTCTCACTGTTGAGATGCAATTGACCAAACATATAGCATTGTCAGATTCACTCTCTGAAGTAAACTATGACTCTACTGTAATTGGCACTTACTGTGGCTTTAGAAAATGGTGGGAAGGGGAAGGAAAGTGAGAGAGAGAGAGAGAGAGAGAGAGAGAGAGAGAGAGAGAGAGAGAGAGAGAGAGAGAGAGAGAGAGAGAGAGAGAGAGAGAGAGAGAGAGAGAGAATAGCATGTATCCATTTCAATCAATCTCAAGTTTCAGAACAGAATTGTGAACAAGGCCTGAGACAACAATTGTCTCAATATTGCCCATGGATAAAGATGGCAACATTTACTCTTACATTATCCACCCGCCCCACACATCCATCAGAAAAAGAGCTTCAGCATCTTGTTTTGAAACATTTCAAGATCAACCCTATACCAAATGTCTAGCTGTCTACTTTCATATAGTTACTGAAATGTACAAAAATGTTGAGTACCCTTTAAATAATATTTTTAGTGTAACGTTTTTAAAAATTGATGTAAAAGTCCATAAGGCATACCCAGTTATTTCACCAACAGAACTTCCAGTGCTGCGAAGCCATGTTCGAGGCTGTGGAGCAACAGGACCTGGATGCTGTCCAGGTTCTTCTTTACCAATACACCCCGGAGGAGTTGGATCTCAACACACCTAATAGTGAGGGATTAACAGCTCTGGACATCGCTATCCTGACGAATAATGTGCCCATTGCCAAGATCCTCATGAAAGTTGGTGCAAAAGAGAGTCCACACTGTAAGTATCGCAGGATGCAAAAATAGCTGAATCATACTAAAATGATTGAATGAATCAAAGGGGAAGTAGCACACAATTCTTTACAGGGCTTTTTTTGTCATAGAACGCCCAGAATGGAGTTCCGGCACCTTTTTGGGATGGAACCTTGTAGGGTTGGCAAGGTGGGTTTTATGACATGTGTGAGTTCCGGCACCTTTTTTTTTTTTAACAAAAAAAGCACTGGTTCTTTAAAGCCACTTGTATTTTTGCTTGTATACAATCAATCAGCAAGAAGAAGAATCCTATCCTATCTGGATCATGGAGAACTGGTAGATGTTCCATAATTGCCTACTCAAAGGCTGAAGTATTTATATCAAACAATTATTATTAAATGTACTTCCTCAGGATTTGTACATGCCTGTCCCATTTATTCCATTTTACATTTGGTGGGGTCAAGATTCCTCTCTTTAATTCTGCCTTTTGGAACCATTTTCAATCATGATTCTATTACTGACCTTTTTTTTAAAAAATTGAACTATGTTTACAGCTATGTTGTAACTTTGAAAGGTTGCCAAACAAATGGTTATAAGTCAAGGACTACTTATATGCCCCTGTCACTGTATTCTAACATGCTTTTTGCGTTCGGATCCAAAAGCCTTCTATAACTTCACAAGCTATATAATAATTGAGCACAATGCATACATGCCATAGTGGTGTGTAAATCATGGCAAACCAGAGTTAAAAGCAACTGTAGCCTAATATAATTTATAGAGCTGGCCGGTGAAATTTTGTTTTGAACAGATATGAATGGAATACAGTGCTAGTCATAAAATACCTTTTCCCTAGTTCTACAAGAAGAAAGCATACAGACCCTGCTGTTGTGGTTGCAGCCAGCTGTTGGCCTGGCAGGAAGACAGAATGGAACAAGGCAATAACAACCATTTAAATCATCCATTCATTCCAGTGTGACTAGTAAATAAAGGCCCTGTGGATATACCTGAAAAGTTTTGGTTTCTTTTGGCTGTCAAGCTTAATACTCGTTTTTGTCCCCCTGGACATCTTAAGGATATTCATTCAAATCCAAATTTGAATCTGGGATTAATGATTGGAAGGAAGTGGTGCTGTGAGATGCTATAAAGCAGCATTTCCCTATATATTTCAGAAATTTAAAATGCTTAACCTGTAAAATTTTAATTCACACTGCCCTTTTTTGTCACACCTTTTCAAAGTATCTTCACGTACGTATCTGATTGGAGAAAAGGATTTTTAATGAACTAAGTTATTTTAAGCCACAACTGCAGTAAAACAACAACAAAAAAAAAAAACAGTTTGCAAATGGGCCTTCTTGAACAGTAGTTTGTATCACAGGCCAGACTCTCATGTGGCATATGATTGTACCAAAATGCGTTGCTGGCAAAATTTTGATGGAGCACGAGCTTTTATATTAATGTATAAATTTCACTATCATACAAATGATGAATAAATCATAGAGATATAGAAAGATTGCAAAAATGGTTTTTGAAATACTGTGTTGAAAAACAAAAACTGGTAATACATAAAAATTCAATGATTAGACAAAAATCCCTTCCAGCAGAATTTTGCTTGGGTGAGATATACTAATTGAAAAACTCCCCTTTTAAATTGCTTGCAAAATACAATCTAAACGATCACTTCCTTTTTAAGGCTACTTGTATTTTTCATATTATGTAGCTCCCAAACACATGATTTTGTTATTTAGCAGTAATGAATAAAAAGTCTTTGGGCTACCTATTAGTATGGCAAAATCCTGTATTTGGCAATAAAAATAAATTTCCTTCAAGCGAAGTTTGAATTCTTGTAATTATAAGGATACGTCCATAGATCACAGTATGAAAGCTGTTTGTTATTGCCTTCTTCAAGCTATGTTTTCAACTTCCCAATTTAGCTTACAGCCCTCAGATTTCATGATGGTCTCTTATCCAAATCTGGCCCTGCTTAGTTTTTAAGTTTATCTAAGATTCTGCCAGCTTGAAAAGTGTGTGTATGTGTGTGCGTGTATGTGTGTACGGATGTATATGTATATAGATAGTCCTCGACTTACAACCACCATGAAGTCCAATATTTCCATTGCTAAGCGAAGCAGTTATTAAGTGAATTGCATCTCATTTTAATCATGTAGTCCTTAAGCGAATCTGGCTTCCCTCACCAGCTTTGCTGTCATACAAGCCAGCTGGGAAGGTCACAAAATGGTAATCACATGATCTTTGGACATTGCAGCCATCATAAATACAGGCCAGTCACCAAGCACCCAAATTTTGATCACATGACCATGGAGATGCTGCAACAGTCATAAGTGTGAAAATCGGTCATAAGTTGAGGACTACTTGTATGTGAATCTTTACCTACCTACCGTATGTGTCTGTATGTATGGGTGCTTGTTTGTGTGTGTGTGTATGGGTAGATGTGGGTGTGAGTGTATATGTCTGCATGTGTGTATGTGTGTATATGTGTGCGTGTTTGTATATCTCAGGAACAATGATGTGTCATTTTATTTTATTTATCAAATTTTTACAACAGCCCCTCTCCCATCAATTCAGAGACAGGGGATCCGGGGTCTTCTAAAGGTGACCAAACTTTGCTTCCGATTAGCCCTGCTGGCTCACAGCTGTCTGGGGTTCAGTCATATCAGAAGGAGCTCCCCGTGGATTCCCCATCACCAGACTAACCTGAGACGAGAATTCATAGGCATCTAGAACTGAAAACAGCCCTCAGTAAATTCAACTGCCCTAGGATGCATTCATTTTCAATAGCAACAAACCTCACAGGAAACCAAGCAATGGTAGTTGTAAATAAGCAGACAACCCAGAGCAGTGGTTCTCAACCTTTTTAATGCTGTGACCCCACAACCGGTCGTAAGTCGAGGACTACCCAACCGGTCATAAATCGAGGACTTTCCCTGCCCAGGAGCGCCGCGAATGCGTGGTGCCACCCCCTGCGCCGGCCGAGGCGTAGCTGGCAAGCGGCAGAGACAGAGCAGGCCGACCACCGGCTGGGCCACCAGCTGGCCCAGCCCAAGGGAGGTAAGGCACCCGCCGGGCCCCACGTGCGCCAGCAACCCTACCTGCGCCCGCCGGCCTCCCACCTCCCACCCCTGGCCCTCTTTTACTTATGCTTTTAGTAGTTGCTCAGCAGGAAGGGGTGGAAGCTTCCAGACAGCTCGCCTTTGCTGCAGACAACTTGCAGCACCGTTTTCAGAATGGGACTTTTGGCGGGCTCAGCAGGGCAGAGACACCCTGGACAATTCCTATTGGCTTTTGAAAGCCAATAGAATTAGACTCTATTCAAGAGAGTCTATTCTATTGGCTTTCAAAAGCCAATAGAATAAAAGGGAGTAGCACAGCTAAGGAAAAGGGGGAAAAATGGTGGACTGCGTTGTATTGTGACTCCCGTGAAATGGTCGTTCGACCCCAAATGGGGTCATGACCCACAGGTTGAGAACCGCTGACCTAGAGCCAAGAGAGAGAGTTTGGGGCTCATTAGACCCCAGAGAGGATACCTGAGCTCTGGCTGGAAGATAACCATCAACCACAGGCTTTCTTTGAACTTGCCTGTGGTACAGCACAGACTGTTCTTGGTTGACCCTTGTCCAAAGCCAGGCCTGTTGAGTACCTGAAGAACAGCTCGCCTGCTTGATGACACTCCCCACTGTCTCCATTCAGGGAACCGTCCCACCTCATATTTTTTTTCCCCCCTTGTCTGTGTGCTTGCAAGGGGAGAGCATGTGATTTGTGGAATTAGCTAACCATAGTTTAAACCGAAACTCAAATTCTGACATCTTACTTAGAACTTTTAGAACAGGGAATAACAGAGTCAGAAAGGGACCTTGGAGGTCTTCTAGTCCCACTTCAAGAGCTTGAATTTAGCAAACTCTCCTGTTAATTTAAAGTAGAGTTAAATTAACAACAGTTAGTATGGATCTGCCAGTCTTTATACTCCAGGAAATTGTACCTTGATGCTACAATTTCCTGGCATTTTTTTTAAAAAAAAACTGGCCTCCTTTAACTTTCCTGGGAGACTTTCTCTCTCTCCTTGGTTACTGTAGCTGTTCAGTGAAAAGAGTTGTGTCATTTAATATTTATTTGTTTATTTTTCTGTCATGGTTCGTGACTGGAGGGGAAAAAAAAAAGAATCAGGGGTGACAGGGAATAAAGCACGTGATTGACGGCTAAAGTAACATTCATTAGGCATGACAAATCTACAAGAAAACACAGCCTGGAGTGTTCTAAACAGCAATTAAAAAAAAACACACGACTGAGCTGATTTTTCATTGACCATCTATGAATAAATGCAGACTGATGGCACGGAGGGGCAATCGTAAATAAGTATTCATTTCGTGCCTTTAATGCAAACATGCCTGTGAACACAGGCCAGGTACCTATAGCCACTTCACTTCCGTGGTTAAATAATGCACGGTGCTGATCACCATTTGCATTTGCTATCTCCATCCATTGGAAACCTGAAGAGGAGAATTTTATGAAGAGATCACTGCTGCAAGTGGGGTCCTTCTTCCAAAGCTGATAGCTAAGATGGGATGCAAATTGGTATCAAATAGATCAGAGGTAGGCAACTTTGGCTCTTTTATGACTCGTGGACTTCAACTCCCAGAATTCCTGAGCCAGCATGGCTCAGTTTGGAAACCTCTCCCTTTCCCCTCAGCATGGCTGGCTCAGGAATTCTGGGAGTTGAAGTCCACGAGTCATAAAAGAGCCAAGGTTGCCTACCCCTGAACTAGATCCTTTATGTGGCAATTTGCTTTGCTTTGCTTTGCTTTGCTTTGCTTTGCAATTCAGCCTGTACAAGGTTGTCGTCGGTATACAATCACAATTGCATCCACAATTTCTGTTGCTAAGCAAGGCAGTTGCAAAGTGAGTTGTGCCTCATTTTACAACTTTTTGCCATGGTTGTTAAGTGAATCATGCAGTCCTTAAGCGAATCTGGCTTCCCTCATTGACTTTGCTTGTCGGAAGCTGGCTGGGAAGGCTACAAATGGTGGTCACATGACCCCGGGACAGTGCCAGTTGCCAAACACCCGAATTTTGATCACGTGACCGTGGGGAATGTTGCAACAGATATGTGAAAATCACTCCAAAGTCACTCTTTTCAGTGCTGTTATAACTTTGAAGCGTCACTAAATGAACGGTTGTATCTGTATGGTTAAATATTATGTTTTGCGATTTCACGTGTAATGTGAGCCTATTTATTTTGGCTTATTCAACAAACTACAGTTAAAATAGACCATGGCTTAACATGCTCTGGAAACCCTGCTGTGATACCATTAAATGTTTAAGAAGTTGTCAGAGTATTTAAAGACTCGTTTCTATAAGAAATGAAAGGGTATTTGCATTTACCATAAATTATTGGTAACAGTGGAGTGCGGTTATAGTTTAAATAACTGCCAAGGGATTCTGTATATATCTATTTAAAAGTCTATTTAATCACTCAATAACCAGCATTTGGTGGATTTGCAAACATAGTAAGTTAACAATACTGGTTTATAAACACAGTGACCAAATTAAAAAAAGTACTACTGTGCTTTATCAAATATTTTATACAACAAAATGAGAAAAAGAATCTTTGAAAAATTCCTACAATTCATTAAAATGCATTTTATTCTAACTTAAATTGTTGTAAATTTAACATCAAAAATGACATCAGTGTGGTCTTAAACATAACCAGCAATGTCCAGAGTTACAATTTTACAATGCAATATATATTGTATATTACAATGCAAAATGTAGAAAATTTTTAATGCTGAATCTAACAAATCTTTAGGGAGATGATATTCAGGTCAAATGCATTAGAGTAGTCTCTGTAAATCAGTAATTTGAACAAAGAAGGTTAGAAAAAGGAATTATCTTCCATGAACTCAACTATATTTTAGTATCTTCTTTAATATAATCTGGTTGTTTGTTTGTTTGTTTTTTAAATAATCATTCTATCCAGAAAGCAAAAATGTAGGCAAAATATTTATGGCTTGTGCTAAAATGGTCCCACAATTGTTTTTTTGGGTGCAATATTAAAAGCATCCAACTCCATGGAGTGGCAAGTAAGCTGTTTAAGGATGCAGCAACAATGTTGCAGTTCCTTATAGGTCACAACTGCACAACATATCAATATAACAAATTATCAGCCCTTCAAAGGAGGCCAAATCAAGAAACAAACATCACAGGGATTTCAGGGACATTATTGATGAAAGTATAATAACAGAATCTTGAAAGTCTGTCCAAATTTCTCTCTGTCCCCATCTAGGCTAAAAAAATAAAATAAAAATAAGGCACAGTTATTTTGAGTTTCTTTCTCACACTTGCTTCTGGATTGTACGATCCTTCCTTCAAGTCCTCTTCTTAATGGTTCTTTCATATTTTTCCCAACATCATCTCAAAATCCCTCTACCCAAATTTACTGCAGAGCCATATCTTTGAGCATTACTGACTGAGGCTAGAACCAAAGAAGGATTTTAGGCAAAGATTCAGGGACGCATCTCTGAGAAGATGCTCGTTTTTGTAGATGCTAAAGGAACCCTTGATAAGATAGAAAACCAGCTATTAGTCACTGCAAAGTGTTAACGGTCAACCATAGATCCAGAAGACAGAAATTCAAATGTTATGTGTACTTTTTTCATCCACATACCTCAACTTTACAACTGCCCTGTTTAATAGTGTTTGAAGTTAATGACAATCCTGAAAAAAAATAACTTTGCAGCTTGTTCTCGCGCTTATGACCATGACAGCATCCCCACAGCCACGTGATTTGAGATTCAGATACTATACAATGGCAGGTGTTTCCAACTGTTACAGCACCCCGTGGTCAGTTGATTGTCACTTGTGTGCTTCACCATCAGCTTCCAACAAGCAGAATCAATGGAGAAGCTGGCACTAAAATTGCAAGTTGGGGTCCCATGATATTTCACAACAACTGCACTGCATGGCATTGGTAGTCAGTAAATGAGGACTACCCATATTTTAATTGAGAACCAGTTGGTTCTCTCTCGAACAGTAGATGACACCTTTACAGGTTATTGTAACAGACTGGTCACCATCCCTGGGTTTATCCACAAGTATGCAGGGTAATACTTTTTAAAATACCCATATTTCTCATACACTATATTCTCTCATATATGATTTCGTATAAACTCCTCTGTCCTCAAAGCTGATTAACTTCTAAATTTTCCTTTGAAAAGTCCCGGAACTTAACCCAGTTCCTCTTCCTAGCAGTTGTCAGTGTGGAAGGCAGATCCGTCCATCTGAGCAACTTAGTCCAAGAAGCTCAGCAACGGGTGAGTGACCTGTCTGCACAAGTCATGAGTGAAAGTCTCGGCACAGACAGCTCTGAGAAGGAGAAGCAGCTGAAAGCCTGGGAGTGGAGATACCGGCTTTACAAACGCATGAAGTCCAGCTTTGAACATTCCAGTAAGAGCCGTGGGGAGAAATGTTTGGATGAGTGAAATGTGTAGAACAGAAATAATTCATAGACTGGGTTTCCAGGGATTCCTCCTTAGTGTTTCAGTTGAGCAACTAACCTGGCTTGACAAATGGGTTACAGATAGAACAGCAACCTGCCTGCTCTTAAAATAAGACAAGTGCAGGATTAGAAAAGAATTATTCAGTTGTCTATTCGTGGAGATGGACATTTATCATAAAGAAGGTTAGCAACTATTTTTAGACGTTCTTAAGGAACCAGCTTGAAACAGTAGAAGGACCTCTTGCTTTGCGATATAGTAAAATACGTTTCATATCCAGTGCAGTCATGATGTCAGAAAATATGAAATCTTTAACAAATAATCTATGTTTCACATGCAGGAAAGTTTTAACTGCTAAAACTTTGCCAGACTGACAAATTCACAAACGTGCATTAAAAACAGCTTCTTATATTTGTTTTTAAAAGTTATAAAATAAATGATATCTAAACATACAGCACAATCGGGGTCTAAATAATTCTAAATGCGAATTGGAATGAATTAGCTCTTCCATTATTCTGTCCCCTTGGCAGAGCCTGAGTGACTGAGGAAAGGTCTGACGGTGATATTCTAAATCTTGTACGGTGCTTACATATAAGAACGTGCCATTGAAGATACGCTGTGTTCTCTCAGATAGATGAAGAGAGCAAGGAAAACCAATGGTGTCAAGCAGTCTCATTAGTATAGATGCCTTGTTTTCATTACAAACACAAGCGACTTCAGTAGAAAGCTCACCCAGGTTGCACGGTTTCGACTCATTTCTTCAATGACCCAGGGCAGGGTTGGAAAAGTATTTGTTCCGCATGGAGTACAGTGTTTTTCCTCTGTTCGCAGGAGCCCCCGAGGCACCAACCAACATCTGCCTTATGGTAACAAGCAGCACATCACTCACTGTCACTTTCCAAGAGCCTCATAGCATCAATTCAGCAGTGGTTACAAAATACAAAGGTAATAGATTTGTATCGATTTCATAAGCTTTCATTAACGCTCGTTAAACGAAATGGGGGCTTTATATCTTTTTTGGGGTAGTTGAAAGAAGTTCCCCAATCTGACATGGATTAGATATGAACTATATTTGATTTATTTTAGTAATGGGAAGACAATCTGACACCTTAAAGCCACGTGTGCCTCAAACTTCCTCCCTCCCTCTTCTGTATCTCTCTTCAATGAAAGCATGTTTAAGCCCTAACACGGTCTTGGTAGTAATTAAGAAAAGCTAGAAAAGACACAGAATCCTCCCTGCCCAAACCTAAGAGAGGGGAGGGGGGAGGGGAAGGGAGGGAAGATCATAGCCCTCTGTTTCTCATATACCAGCCACATATACCCCAGGTAGAACATCTCAGTGTGATATTGAAATGCAGAACTGAGACACTCACTCCTCAGTTGTTGTTTTTTTCAGGATTCACAGCTGAACATTTGTAACACTGAATGCTAGTCCTCCTTTCTATTAGCATGTGCAGCTCACAATGTTTTACTTCCCATCATTGTTTGGGGAAAATACTGTTTTGACTAAGCACAGTTTGTCTTCATTTTGCTCCTGCCATAATTCCCTTTATTCTTCACAAGTCCTTAAAGATTCGCCTTCCGTTAATTCACCTATCGATTGATACTATCACAGATGAGAAAACATGAAAGAAAGCTGAAAGTGGGGGCCATTCCTTAATGAAAGCCACAAGGTGTTATTATGGGGGAAAGCAGGTGGAGGCATCGCTATCTATACAGTGCTCTGAATTCCTATATGAAAGGCAGGAGATTAAATTTATACATAAATAAGGGCAGGAATATTTGTTTCAGTAGTAACTAGGGATTATCACAAGAGCCACCTAGTTACTTGTCTGCTACTTCCTGGTGGTGTTTGGGGTTACCATCCCATTTCACTGAAATCTAGATTTTTCAGTTTCTAGAGCCATATACAGTTATAACCACAAGAGAGCTCTGGCCTAAAAGTGGAATTTGTTATGTTGTTTGACTGCAGGTCCAAATTAACTTCCCCCAATGTCATCATTGGCATCCTTCAGTCTTGAGAGACTATGGTATCATGCTCTGGAAAGAGGTTCTAAGGCAGCAGCTGGTGTGGTAAAAAGGCCAATTCAAGAATGGCAGTCCCTTCCACATTGAGGGCAGATACAATCTGTCCCCTGTCCAGCCCCCAGATTTCGCTGGTTCTGGGACTACCTCTTTGCCTCAGCCTGCCGCACAAGTGTCTCTTCAAATTGGAGAAGGCCATGCTGCCTCTTTAGCTTCCAGGCTGAACGATCAGAGGTCAAGGATTCCCAGCTGTTAATGTCCATTCCCAAGGCCTTTAGGTCCCTCTTGCAGATATCCTTATATTGGAGCTCAGGTCTCCCTCTGGGGTGCTTTCCTTGCACTAGTTCTCCGTACGGGAGATCTTTCGGAATTCGACCTTTTAAATGTGTTGGATGGCTCACCCGTTATTATCTCTCAGTTTCTATAGGCCAGTGGTTCTCAACCTGTGGGTCGGGACCCCATTTGGGGTCGAACGACCATTTCACAGGGGTCGCCAAACAAGGTTGTCCGCCATTTTTCCCCCCTTTTCTTTGGACACGGCCCTGGCAACCGGTGATGTATAAGTGACTGGGGGTCACCACAACATGGGGAACTGTATTATGGAGTCACAGCATTAGAAAGGTTGAGAACCACTGCTATAGGCCATAGTGATTGAGAACTATGGAATCTGGAATCTCTCCGTGCAGCATTTGAGGCACTAGCTTGGATGTAGCTGTCACAAATCTTTCTCAACCTGTTATTTTATTTATGCTTTCTTGCTCAAGCTTAGGACTAAACTATACCCGTATTTACAGCAAGGGTATAGATTGCAAACCTCTCCTTCCTTGGGAAGACATGCTCAGGAAATAATCCGAGAGGGGGGGGGGCAGAGATCCATCTCTCAACTGTTGCTTCCCGTAGGAATTTTTCTTACAGAAAACTAGTAGACCTTGAAGTAATCCAACCTCAGAATGTCTCTTTGAAGTGTTCTAAGCCTGAAACAAAATATATACGCTCCAAGGTCTTTGTTTTGAGGTCAGACCAAAATAAGCTATTTTGCTTCAAGCTCGGAATAAAATTTAGCTGCTTTGACTGCTCTGATTATTCCCAAGATCTGCATGTGGTTGAGCTGCTATTTTAGGGGTTGTGATTGGGATGCTTGCTAATTTGTGATTGTGATTGGGTTGCAGGGCTAATCAAATCCCTGGTTCTCTAGGTTTAAATTGGATGGGGTAATATTGGAGCGAAATCTGGAGAGGAAGGCGACAGCGAAGCTGATGGTGAAGCAGAAAGAGAAGGCTGCATCCAACAGCAAGACATTGCTGCTATCTTTTTAAAAAGGGCAACCTAGGGTTCACCTGGGAAACACTACCTGGAATGTAGGTAGTGAAAAGGATACAGGTGTCCATGGAAACATCTGTGCTTCATAGTTTTGGTAATGCTACTGAGATTGCAAAATGCAAAGGCTACCAATATAGTGTATACTTTTGTGAACTATTGATGTTGAGCTTCCAGATGCATTTAAAACCCAAAGAAGCTGCATTGTTCAAGTACGGCGCGTTGCCCTGCGTGCATGCTTTTGGGTCTTGTAGCTTCGATATTAATGCCATTCATGTAATTCGGAAGCTCCATAGCCATCAGTTGCTTTTACTGAGGCTGTGCCTGGTAGATGGATTGCAAAAAGGGAGCATGCTAAACGGTAGCTTAATCTTGTTAAATAGGCTAAGGTGGCAGTGCCTGCAGAAGAATTGGCTAAGAGGATTTCAAAAAGAAAACATTAAGAAAATTTCATTGGAAAAGTGTGATGTACAATGTCTGCCTTTCTGGCTGGATTTGTTTGTCTTCAGGCAGCAATGGTATCACTAGATTGGAAAGTTAAAACAATTATCTATTTTATCTTGTCAAAGTGTTGGCTCAGAGTCCCAGGATCTGAGGAGGAAAAAGAGAGAAGTATCTGATAACAGATTTTAAATTAAACTCAGGAATTTTCTAGGGGTGAAAGCAGAGTTGTGCCTGTGGGGATTTGTTTTGATTTTTAAAAATGTTCTTTTGCTTGTTTGTTATATTCTGTAAATTGACTGGCTGGCTGGCTGGTAGTGTATACCATAGAACTTAGAATTATAGCAGTGGAAGGGACCTCAGAGGTCTTCTAGTCCAACCTCCTGCTCAAGGCAGGAGACCTTATCAAGTGGTTGTCTTGTCTATTCCTGAAAACCTCTGGTGATGGAGCACTCACAACTCTGGGAGGCAAACTGTGCCATTGATTAATTGTTCTCACAGTTAGGAAATTTCTCCTTAATTTTAGGTTGGTTCTCTAGTTAACAAGCTTCCACCCATTACTTCTTGTCCTGCCTCCTGGTGCTTGGAAGAATAAGTCAATCCTCTCTTCTCTGTGACAGCCCCTCAAGTATGGGAAGACAGCTATCCCCAATCTTTCTTTTTTGATACGCTAGATACACCTACCTCCATTAATCTTTCATCATAAAGTTTAGTCTCCAGACTCCTTATCATCTTTCTCACTCTTCTCTGCAGAGTTTCTAGGGCAGGGGTGTCAAACTCAATTTCACTGAGGGCCGCATCAGCATTGCTGTTGCCCTGGGGGGGGGTGGCCAGAGTGGGTGCAGCCTACTGGGTGGGTGTGGATGGAGTAGGTGTGACCTACTGGGTGGGTGTGGCCAGTTCTACATCATTCACATCAAGGTTGCCTATGGGGGCCTGGGCAGAAGTGGGACAGATCTGAGGGTCTCTGGCAGAAAGGGGTGGGACCAGGGCAAGTGCCAAAGCATGGTCCACCGGGGCACGTGCCAAGATGGCCACCACAAAATTGTACATTGGCTCCCAGCTGGCCTGGGCCAGGGCCAAGGCAGTGGGGGCCATTCCCTCACTGTTTCCAGAATGGCTTTGCAGGCCACTTCGCGGGCTGCATCTGGCGCCCAGGCCTTGTGTTTGACATGTCTGTTCTAGGGTGTCAGCATCTTCTTTGTATTGTGGTGATACAAACTGGATGCAGTATTCCAAGTGTGGCCTCACTAGTGAAGTAGAACTTGGTACTATCACTTCTCATGATCTTGATGCAGCTGGCTTTTTTTGCAGCTGCAGCACACTGCTGTCTCATAATTTAGTGGTCGTCCATTAGGACACTTAGCTCTCTCTCACAGTTATTACTACTGAGCCAGGTTCTGTCTGTTGTAAACCTATGCATTTGGTTCTCCTACCTAAGTGAGGACCTTTCTTTTCTCACCACTGAACTGCATCTTGCTGGATAGGGCCCAGTGCTCAAGTCTGTCAACATCCTTCTGATTCAGGAATCTATTTTCTAAAGTGTTAGCTATTCCCTTAGCTTGGTGTTGCCTGCAAATTTGATGAGTTCCCTTCTATCCCCTCATTTAGATCATGTATGAAGATGTTGAAGAATACTGAGCCCAAGACAAAACCTTGAGATGCCCATTGTATGTTTCCCTCCATGTGGATGTAATTCCATTGAGAACTACATGCTTGTGCAGTTGGTCAGCCAACTGTGAATCTCTTTGGTGGTGGTGGTACAGTCTATTCCATATTATTCTATCTTATCAAGACATAGACTCTGGTCTACTTTGTCAAATGCCTTACTGAAGTCCATGTAGAATCTAGAATAGAATAGAGCTGGAGGGAACCTTGGATGTTTTCTAGTGCAGCCCCCTGCTCAAGCAGAAGAACTTATACCACTGCAGGCAAGTGACTGTCTAGTCTCTTCTTAAAAACCTCCAGTGATGGAGCGCCCACAATTTCTGAAGGCAAGCTGTTCCACTGGTTAATTGTCCTCATTGTTAGGAAGTTTCTAAGTATATTATATCCACAATATTTCCCTGATCTACTAATTTAGTCACTTTATTAAAGAAAACAAATAAATTTGTCTGGCATTATCTGTTTTTAACAAACCCATTCTGAAAAACCTTGTTTGTTTTGAAGTGCTCACAAATCCATTGTTTGATTATCTTTTCCTGGATTTTCTCAGGTATTGATGTCAAGCTGACTGATCAATAACTTCCTAGATCCATTTTCCCCCTTTTTTCTAGACTGGAACTATATCAACTCTTTTCCAGTATTCTGGTAGTTCCCCTGTGCTACAAGAACTTTGAAAGATTACATTCAGTGTCTCCAAATTACTTCCGCCAGCTCCTCCACAACCCTGGGATGTAAACTATCTAATCCAAGTGATTTGTAGTCATCCAGAGTGGATAGGTAATCTCTGTCCACCTATCTCTTCCTTCAGGATCAGAAGATATGGAGAAATCTGGCCCATAGAATTGCCAAGAGTCACACAATTGAATGGATATCATCATCATCACTAATTCTTTGCAATTTTGACTTGTAAACCTATTCTATCTCCCTTGGTATTGCTTTTGGTAGGTTGAGTTATATCTTCCTTTTGTGTCAAAACAGATGCAAAGAAAGAATTAAGCAATTATGCTTTCTCCATGCTGCCTGTCACCTTCCTGCCAATTATTCCCATTAGAAGATCTATCATTTTCTTGACTTCTTGTTCCTTACATGTTGAAAAAAATGATTTTTTAAAGTTATTTTTGGCAAGAGTTGTCAGACTTAGCTCATTCTGGGCCTTAGCTTTCCTGAGTCCCTCCTTGCAGATTTGGGTTACTTGCTGTTATTTTGTTTAGTTATATACTCCTCTTTCCTTTCCTTTTTTTTTTTGTTGTATTTGACCTTTTTGTCCCTCAGTTTATCAGAGAGCTCTGACTGCAATCATACCAGTTAAATTGGGTGTCTTTTGTTTTTTATCTGTGATATTGTTTTTGCTTGGCCTTCATTATCTCATTTTTCAGGGTTTTCCAAACAGGAATCCTTCCTAATCTCTCTCTTAGTTTGTTGATGTCAGCTCTCTTACAGTCTAAATTACTAGTCTGACTTGGTTCATTTACCTGTGGTTGCATTATGGTGAATTGAAGTATGACATGGCCGATCTCTGCCAAAGTTCTTATAAATTCTACTCCCTCAACCATTTCATCCCTATTAGCGAGAATTAAGTCCAGTATAGCTGTTCCTTTAGTTCCCTCCTCAACCTTTTATAAAATTGTCAGCTAGACACATCAAGAACCTGTTTGATCCCCCACTCCACAGTTTTCTTCATTCCACCTATTCACCTAGCCATGGAGTGAAAGAAAATTTAGCAAGATGTTTATTTTGAGGTCCAGTGTTCCCTATGGCCATCAAATGAATTCATGTTTTCTTCGATCAGACTATAGTAAACGCAAAAACCTTTCCCTAGAAACTCAAAACAAAACATCATTTTCTACTTGGAAATTTTTGTGCACAGCCCTGATTTCCTTTCCCAGCTGATTTTACACAAACCAATGTTGAGAACATGAATTTTCTTTACAAATTTGAGTCAAGGAAACTTAAAGGCTTATAATAGCATGTGGGAAGTTGAGACAAATTGACTTTTAGAACATTTATTTTTATTTTATTTTTTATAGTTTTATCTGTTTTTGGAATACACTTTAAGCACTTTGTTCATAGTATTAAATATATAGCCGTGATGTGACTTAAAATAAATAAGTACATAAATGGTCTAATAGGAAAAAAGTTTTGAAATTCTCCTCTATTCGTCGGCTTCAAAGCAAACTATAGGTATTGGGATTCGCCAATTTTTATAGACAATTCATCCCCTCCTTTGCCGCGGTAGCCCTTCCTCTGACTGATTTACTGCGCACAAAGCACACAACGAGTAAGCCACGCCCCAGACAACTTCTGGATTGCCCACCAGACATGCTTGGGTGACAGGCGTCTCGGTGTCTGTAGAACTTCGAGGTTCTTATGGTCTGTCCACACCTCAAATGGCTTTGCAATGGGGAATGGGGAACAACCATCAGGGCTTTCTTATAATGTTTTACAACAAAGGTATGTGACTTTTAAGGCTAAAACAATGCAATTATATTAATGCATCCTAGTTCAAATATACACAAATTAATTAAGTATTTAAAAACCACATGTAATTGCTACTACACTTCCATTTTAAAAGCAGTTTCTCTGGAATGTCCTTGTTTTCTTACCAGATATGAAAACGATTTTCTGAAATTTTAGGAGACTCGGCTTTGCAAACATAAATAGGATGGCTCTTTTCAGTCATTTGTGTATATTTAGAAAATAGAATAATAATGTTTTGGTCATTCTCTAAGCCAGTGGTTCTCAAACTTTTTGAATCCATGGCACAATATTGAATACAACATTGCTTTGTGGCACACCAGAAAATTATTGATCATATATAAGTATTTTTAAACATATACTGCACGGTTCAAGGAAAACTTATACATTTTTTTAAAAAAAATACAAACATTACTGAATATACAGGTTGTATACAATTAACATAAAAAGGAGGCATGGTAGTGCAGTGGTTAGAATGCAGTATTGCAGGCTAATTCTGCCAACTGCCAGAAGTTCGATCCTGACTGGCTCAAGGTTGACTCAGCCTTCCAACCTTCCGTGGTCGGTAAAAGGAGGACCCAGATTGTTGGGGGCAATATGCTGACTCTGTAAACCGTTTAGAGGGCTGTAAAGCACTGTTAACTGGTGTATATACTGTAAATCTAAATGCTATTGCTATAATACAAAAAATGAAAAATAAAATACCATGCACAGAAAATCATTTGCCACATTAGTAATAAGCCAAGTCATGGCTATGTGTCATGGCACACCAGTTGAGAACTAATACTCTATGGCAGAGGTCCCCAATCTTTTGGGCACCAGGGACCAGTTCTGTTGAGAGAGGATTTTTTCCACAGACCGGAAGGGGGTGTGGTTTTGTGTGCTGCCTGCATTCTGTGGATGGGACTTCACTTGTTTGCATAGCCCAGTTTCCGGCATGCCACAAACCAGTGCTGGTCCATGGGCCAGGGGTTGGGGACCCCTGCTCTAAGGCATGTTTGTGTTTGCACACATGTAATTTAAAACCTACATTAAATAAAACCATGCATCTTAAATTCACCGAGAATGGTATTATCTATTTTTTTTCCAAGTCTAGCCTCTAGGTCATGCTGATTAAGGAATTCTGAGAGTTAACTCATTCAGAAGGTGGCAGATTAAGGAAGGCCCAACAGAAAGACAGGCGAAGGTCACAATTTAGATTGCCTAGATGCCACCCTTAAAGCCAAAACAACCTGATCATAACTTTTCTTCACCTCCTCCCATGCATGCAATCCTGCTGACTGATATGATTCTGCTGATTTTGTAGGCTGGAGATGAACGGCTAAAGAACTGCCATAAAGGTTGGGCCACAAAATTAGTCCGTCAGGCGTTTGTTTTCAGATGACATTCTCTGATCCACCAATGCAGAAGCTTTCACCACATGAATGACTATGCCACTTATGAAATCTGCTAGTAATCGCTTTGAAATAATGTTTAGTTCAAAAGTGGTGTACAGGTAGTCCTTGACCTACAACCGTTCGTTTAGTGATCATTCAAAGTTACAACCAGTGCATCTGCTCGCAGCAGGAGGCCATGTGGCTCATCGCACTGATTGCAATCACACCGGTGCCGCTGCTCGCAGCAAGAGGCCCCATGGTGCATTGCAGCAATTGTGCCAGTGCAACTGCTTGTGGCAGGAGGCCACAAGGCTCGTCACACTGATCATGATCGGCAGCAGCAGTGCAATTGGCACAGCAATCCTCGTGGCCTCCTGCCATGGTCAGCGGCTCCAGTGTAATCGTTGTGATTAGCCATGTGGCCTCCTGCCACAATTGGCGGCACCAGCGCATTGGTGCCATGAGCCACGTGGCCTTTTGCCAAGAATGTCGGCACTGGCATGATGCCATGAACCATGCAGCCTCTTGCTGAGAGTGGCAGTGGCAGCATGATGTGCCACATGGCATGAGGCCGCGAGTGGCTGCAGAACTCAGACAGCGGCGTGACAGGTGTCAGGGTGTGGGAGGCCTGGCTGCAGTGGTCCTAAAGTAAGTGGGTGTGGGGTGCATGGGGCAGCTCAAGCCTCCTCACCCCAGCTTGATTTTTATGCGTGCGCCTTGCCGCAAACTAGGGCTTATTTTAAGAGTAGGGCTTATATTAGGCCCGTGCATGAAAAATCAAGGTAGGAGTTATTTTGGGGATAGGTCTTATTTTCAGGGAAACACGATATTTATAATGGTTGCAGTGTCCCACAGTCATGTGATTACCTTTTGCAAGTTTCTGACAAGCAAAGTCAATGGAGAAGCCAGATTCATGTAATAATGGTGTTATTAACGTAACACTTTCAGTGATTCACACAACTGTGCCAAGAAGGGTTGCAAAATGGGGCAAACTCACTTAATAACTGTCTTGCTTAGCAGTGGAAATTTTGAGCTCAGTTGGGGTTATAAGTCAAGGACTACCTGAACTGTATATTCATTTATAAAAGATTGTCCATTGTCATTTACAGATCCCCACAAGTCCCACTACATGTATATGTATATGTATTTGGGATAACTGAAAAGGAATCATAAATACAAGTCAGAGTGTAATAGACAAATATTCACATAAAATATATATTCTACATTATAATAAGTACTGAGATTTTTTTATCCAATGTACTGAACTTTTGATAGAATATAGCATCCTAATATGGAATTGATTTAGACTGGTCTGCATATTGCTTGTATTATTCTATGTATTCAGATAGATAATGCCATAAAAGAGTGGTCTGATTCTGAGTAATTGCTCCTTTGTCCATTAAATAATGGTAATTGATATTAAAAGGCTTATATTGGTGTTTATGCTTGCTTTTGCCACCCTGATCTCTTTCTCCAGTCTTGGAGGCTTCTAATTTTCATTCTTCACCTCAAAGTCAGTGAAACTTTGTCAGGGAAAGTAAAATTTCACAGCTTAAAAGGCCCCATGCTGAGGAGAGAATTTCTTTGATCCCCAAGCACCATCTTCAGTAGCTGTGTTTTAACAAGAATATAAGGATTTTGTTAGGAAAAAAAAAAATAGCAGAAATACTCAGTGTGTTCCTATTGAGAAAGATCTCCATTTTGGAGTATGTCACTTGAAGTACCTCTGAAAAAGATTTTAAAAATGTTTCATTGCATGGGAAGTTTATACCTGAGCTGTAATTTGGTGGAGAATGGGATTTGGAAAAGAAAATATTCTCACTTTGCAGAGGAGGATAGACAGAAAAGATTTAGGTGTAAACCTGAGGACACTTTTCTAAATCCTGTGAATGAGGAAATCTTAGGCAAAATAGTTAGTTTTTAAGGATCTGCTCATCCTGCTTGTTGTGTCCTGAGCCTGCAAATGCAGGCTCGGGACGTTGCAAGGGTCCCGGGCTTTGCAAAAACTGCCCGGGACCAGACTGAGTGGCGCCGGCTTACGCCCGTGCGCAAGACACGAAAAGGGCCTTATTATGTAACCATGTTGTCCGCGGATCTGGGCATATAAAAGGAGGCCTGCGTGCCTCTGCTTGTTGTTGGAGTTTTGGCTGAAGTACAATAAAGAGTGTTGTTCTACAGAGATGTGTCCTATTCCTTCACCTTCGTTTCAAGGACTTAACACTGCTACTCTGTGTGTGAACTGACATTAGCATTAGCAGTAAGTTATAAGATGTTTCTTAGCACAGCCACTCTTACCAACAATTCCTTCTGCTAGTCTCAGAAGTTATTTTATTTACTTTACGTTTCAAGTGGCCATCAATACATGGGAAGACCACCTCAGCTGCTCAGCATGTTTACTTCTGTGAATCTGTCTGGACCACATGTGCTCCAGAAACATTCGGAAGAAGTGAAGCTAACCCTGCCATGCCAGTACATTTCTTGGAAGCTTCTCTGGAGATGGTAAAGGTCTCCTGGTAAACCAAAGAAAACGAGGTGGCAAAGGCAGAGTTTATGCCAGTGGTGGTGAACCTATGGCACGTGTGCCAGAGGCGGCACTCAGAGCCCTCTCTGTGGGCACCCGCACCATGCCCCAGAGATGGCAACCATTCTCTTCAACCAGCTGCCCGCTAACTCTCCGAGGTCCCACATGGCGGGATGCCTCCCAGCACCCATGCGCTTGCTGGCCTCTGCGTAGGGGGGGCCAATGGTGCCAGGCCCCTGCCTCACCCTGCAACAATAGCACACCCGCCCTGCCTCGCCTTGCCTCGCCTCACCCCGCAGGACCAGCCTCCTGCCCACCGCCCTACCTGCCAGAAACCCCCTTGATCTCCCCTAACCCTGCCCTGGCCCCACAGGTGTCCCTCCCCAGGAGCAACATCGAGTTGGCCATGCCCACCTGTATGCCATGACCACTGTAGCCATGCCCACCCAGCAGGCCACACCCACCCAGCAGCCACGCCCACCCGGCACCCAGCGATACATAAGTGGGTTTTGGGTTGAAGTTTGGACACTCGGTCTCTAAAAGGTTTGCCATCACTGGTTTATGCCATCCAGGCAGATTGGATTGTAACACCCAGAAGAGTCTGCCTAGAAATTAGTTCTAACATTGACATGAGTCTCCTGTTTTTTTGATTGGGGCTCCTATAAAAAAAGGTGAACATTCAAATTAAGAAGAAGAATATTTATTTGCTAGATTCGTAGTAATATGCAATATGTGTGGATAATACATGGTAGGTTACTAAAGTTATATATTTCTGGAGTTTATAAAAGGTTTCAAGTACATTGTCAGTTTAATATATGTTTCCTTGATCTTGAAATGGAGAAAGATGCTGAATTTCTGAGAAGACCTAGGCCCATTTTTCTCTATCCAGAAAATAAGTAGGTCTCTCAGAGGAAGTAAAAGACTAAATGTAAGAGAGACATGGGGGTTAATAGTACTGGATGAGTATATATGTTGCAGTTGGGAAATGGAAGTGAAACATACAATTTTGGCATACATTCTGGGAGACCAACAGAGTTCTTTCATTAAAAGAGCTCTTATTCAAAACTTTTCTTTAGATGGCCCAATTCTTCTTGCCAAACTAATTTTTAAAATTAGATTTGAAGCCTGGAGAAGATATAAATTTATGAGTGGGTTTTTTTCCCCCAAATGGGATGATGGTTGAAATAGTACAGAACTATTTGACTTAACCTATTAAACCTCACTGGTTGCATCACTAGGACTGTATCTTTTTAAAATTCAGCCTGTTTCTTACCCTGTGACATAGTGAGGTAATAAGTCAAGCCAATACCCACACTTGGTAGTTATTTTCTGTTGGCAAATAAGCTACAGTTAGCTAAGAGAATGGAATTCCTCCACAAGCTTTTCTCCAGAAAATTTTCCAATGAATTGGCAAAGGATAGTATTTTCAGGCTGCTGACAAGATTCATACTGCATAAATAAACATGGCAGAACTAACCAAGACACCTGTTTGCTTTTTCAGGGGCCATCCATTGAGTGTGCCAGAGAGGTATATTTTATCAGGAGCGCTCATGAAAAAAACCTATATATTAAGGCATATATATGTGTGTGTGTGTGTGTGTGTGTGTGTGTGTGTATATGTATATGTATATAGGTCTTTGGTTGTTCGGGTTTTCTCCCGCATAAAATTGGAAGTGTCTTGGCGACGTTCCGACGAAGTCCCATTCGTCATCTTCAGGCTGGTGTTTTCAGCTTCGTGCTTTGAGCTGCTGAAGATGACGAATGGGATATATATATATATATATATATATATATATATATATATATATATATATATATATATATATATATATATATATATATGGTACAAATAAAATACGAACACCAGGAGAGTATAAATATAAAAATATACTTTACTAAAAGCTGCCAAGCTTTCGTTTGGAAACTCCAAACATCATCAGGGCTAAGGAGCCAGTAAACAATGATGACTTAAATGGGTTTTGCCGGCATCTGCAGCCGGCTCATGGACCGCATCACCGGTCCCGGCCGGTTAATTAGTGTTCCAGATGTTTCTTTATTACTCTCCTTACGCTTCCTTCTATGGTTCTTCCGGATCGTTCCTTCCACTATCTCATTACTGGTATTCATCTCCTCCACCACCCCTTTATCCTTATTTCCTTCCATAGCACTGACCCTCCTTCCCTTTTTGTTTTCATTCTCTACCCTGGGGGCATCTGTTTCTCCTCTATCAGTGTTACAAGCTTCCCTGGGCTCACCGACGCTCCCCCACACACACGCTTTTCCCAATCCCTGCTCCACACCCTTTCTTCTCACTCTTCCACTGTCATGAGTAACTTTCATACGGGTGTTACATATTTGGGGGTCTATGCCCTCCTCCTCTGTCCTGGCAATCTTTGTGTCGACAGTTCTCCACCGTTCCATTTGTTTGCTGCGTGATCGGGTGCTTACCCCGTCTCTCAATTCATCCCTCCTCCCTATCGCACGCTCTTCCCCATTGCTGATAGGAACGGTATTCAGGCGGACACCAGGTCTCCAGATCTCTGCATTCTGATTCCCTGCGTTCTCACTCCCCTCTTCTGTGCTCGTCTTTGGGGGGACTTCAAAGTGTTCGTCCCGGGAGGGGGCTGTATTGTTGGTGGGGGTATTCCTTGTCTGCAGGGAATCCAGGCAGAATTCCGTGTCTCTCCCTTTCACCGTATGCCTAGGCAATCGAGCCATGCTTTCGTTCTTCTTCTCCCCTCTACCCACAGCGTCAGGCTGCAGGCTCCTCATGCTGGATCTTCCACACTCTCCACAGTTGTTGTTAAGTTCTGGGGGTGGGGGTCTATCATGATGATATTGGGGGAGGGGGAGGTCTTCCATTGGTGGATGATTACGTGTGTTTGACAGTGGTAGCCTCCTCAGACGTTCATTAGAGCGGTATTGGTGTTGATCGGGCGAAACTGGGGTGTCCCTGGAGTGTAGAGGGTTGGCCAAAGTTCCATCTATCTGTTCAGGATGGAGGCCAGGTATCCCGTCACGTTTACAGCTGTGCAAGCATTGTTCAGGCCGCTTATAATAATTGGCATGGTGTTTAAAATCCCATTTCCTCAATGCTTGTTGAGCTGGATGTAAGTCAATGTGACGATTAACCGCATCTTTGTTGGAATACCACGTCTCTTTCAATAGCCGGCCTCCCTTAGTGGCATCCTCAGACATAATGCAAACATTCACAAAGTCAAACTGGTGGCCATGTTGTGCCATATGCATCCACAATTGAGAATGCTGCTCGCCCCTTCTTATAGCTAACTGATGTTCATGCAAGCGAGATCTTAAACGCTTAGCTGTTTCACCCACATAGTTGCCATCGCAGTTCTTGCAATTGATTTTATAGATTACTGCTGATCTATCCATGGCAGGGAGTGGGTCCTTGGGGCGAACGACTTTGGACCGTAATGTCTGATTGGGTCTGTGGGCCACTTCTATTCCATGGGGGGCCAGCAGTCTGACTGTTGCCTCCGAGACGTTATTAATATATGGCAAAGAAACACGCATTCTTTGTAATGATGGTTCCTCTCTCTTTTGGTTGTTCCGGGACTGGGGTGTAAGACCGTACTGTCTGATAAACCTCAAAGGATACCCATTACGTTGGCAAATCCGGAAAAGGTATTGCCTTTCTTTTATGCAAATTTTCCAGCATATATATATATATATATATATATATATATATATATATATATGCTGGAAAATTTGCATAAAAATACGACTCCTGGGCATGTCTATGATACAAATAAAATATGAACACCAGGAGAGTATAAATATAAAAATATACTTTACTAAAAGCTGCCAAGCTTTCGTTTGGAAACTCCAAACATCATCAGGGCTAAGGAGCCAGTAAACAATGATGACTTAAATGGGTTTTGCTGGCATCTGCAGCCGGCTCATGGACCGCGTCACCGGTCCCGGCCGGTTAATTAGTGTTCCAGATGTTTCTTTATTACTCTCCTTACGCTTCCTTCTATGGTTCTTCCGGATTGTTCCTTCCACTATCTCATTACTGGCATTCATCTCCTCCACCACCCCTTTATCCTTATTTCCTTCTATAATACTGACCCTCCTCCCCTTTTTGTTTTCATTTTTCATTCTAAAATATTTACCCATTCACAACTCACCTTGCTGCAGCATGATATAGGCCGTAAGTGGACGCTAGTGCTTTAGATTTCATAGCGGCCCTAGAGCCAGCTATGTATAACATAGGGGGGATGAAGATACTAAGAGTTCGATAAGACAACAGGTCACTGGGCTGCTTACAAGCCATAGATACCATCACGTGCTATCTAGGGATGAAACCCAAGCCTTTCAGCAACTTAAAAGAGATGATAGCATTGTTATACTCCCAGCAGATAAAGGGAGGATGACCGTTGTCATGGACAAGACGCTGTATACCACCAAGGCGCTCGAACTCCTCAATGATAGAACAGCCTATAGAATAGTTGAGAAGTATCCCTCAGTTACCCTCAGGAATAAAATCAACAAACTGCTTAATAATCTTAAACGCAGTAAGAAAATCGGAGATGATACCCTAAAGAAGATACGCCCCGGTGACATGGCGCTCGCTAGATTTTACAGGCTCCCAAAAATCTACAAGGAAGGCACCCCACTTTGCCCTATCGTGTCATTTATAGGTACCCCTACATCGGGATTAGCGAAGTGGCTTAGCACTCGTCAGGGCCACCTTGTGGAAGGTAGCCCCACAACAGTCAATTCTGCAGAAGAATTCCTCAACAGAATTAAGACCCTTAGGGTGGAGGATGATGAGAGGATGGTATCGTTCGACGTTACCTCCCTCTTCACCTCCATCCCCCAGGACTTAGCTATTTCAGCCCTGGGAGAGCGCTTGAGAAATACAGAAGGGAGCCACCACCAGGACTCCCTTCAGACAGATGACCTCCTGCGATTAGTGGAAATATGTCTCACCACCTATTTCACCTTCCAGGGTACCATCTTCGAACAAGTTAAAGGGACACCTATGGGCTCCCCCATTTCTAGCACTATAGCGGAAATTGCTCCTCGAAGCATGAAGCTGAAAGCACCAGCCTGAAGATGACGAATGGGACTTCATCGAAATGTCGCCAAGACACTTCCAATTTTACGCGGGAGAAAACCTGAACAACCAAAGACCTACATACAAACACCCGCGAAAACCTCAGAAAACATATATATATATATATATTCTTTCTGGAGTTAGCACTATAATTCATTGTCATTAGGCCATGCTTTATTATTAGTCCAGAGCTTGTTCAATTGACATGCATGACAATGACTTTTCAATTATCACTATAGATTTTGTTTCTTGTTTATTTTGATACTATGTTTTTCTAATCATATGGCCCAAGAATGGTTTCTTTGAGTCACCCTTTACAATTTTTAATGTGTTAGAAAGGGGGAAATTTTCAGTGTGTTGGCAACAGTTGTATTGGTTATTTAGAACACTGAATAATAGAGTTGGAAGGGACATTCGAGGTCTTCTAGTCCAACCCCCTAAAAATGGGTGTGGGCCTTGTTGGAGCTGTTGAAAGGACTGTGTTGTAGACTGGAGATAGATGATGTCGTATCTCTCTCCCTCGAGTATTCCTCATCTATCTCTAGTCTATGACACAGTCCTTTCAATAGTTCCAAGAAGGCTCCACATCCATTTACACCACTCAGGTGACCCTGACATCACAGGTAAGCCACCAAGGTGGCCTCAGTGACTTTCTAAAAGAATGCAAATGACCAGCTGTCTGCAAGGAATATAAATCCTCCCATTCCCCACCATCCAGTCAGAGCTGAGAAGCTTCTTGGATGAGAAGCGAAATGTCTTCAAAGAGAAAAAAGAAAGTCCAGTTGCCTCGTGAAAAACCACCTTTGGGACAACTATGACCTGGGTGACTGAGAATCTCCATAGACATATTGGACTTTATGTTGATGCTGAAAAAGTAGCTTTATGACCAGTCCTTGAACTTACAACTATTGATCTCTTTGAAATCAGCAGGCATTCACATCAGTCATAGGCTCTGCAATTGCATGATCATCATTTGTGAGCTTCGCAGCCAGCTTCCAACAAGCAAATTCGGTAGAGAAGCTGGCAGTAAATTTCAAGTTGTGGTCACATAATGTCACATTTAATGACCATTGGTGATTTGCTTAATGACCACAGTGGAACAGATGTTGTACATCTAGTATCATCACATGATGTTTCACTTAATGACTGCATCACTTAGTGAGGAAGCATCCAGTCCCAATTGTAGTTGTTAAGTGAGTGCTATTTCATCCTAGGCATTTTTAATACACTTTTAACGATAACAATTTTTAAAAGTAAAACATAGGAAGCCACCATATTGAGAATTAGGCTGTATTTTTAGACTAGTGTCATTTATGTTGACTGGCAGTTTTCTTCCTGTTGTATGCTATCTGGAGATGCATTGGATTGAATCTTTGCATAGGCAAAGATATTTTTCCCAGTTCAGCTATGTCCATTCTCCCTTCAGAGCCCTATTTGGGGGGAAGTGAGGTTGTGTGTGTTAGCCCATCTCTTGACATTCACCTCACAAGCTATCAATCATTTATCTCTCTTTCTTCCATCTTTTTCTGTCTCTTTTTCTCTCTGTGTGTCTGTCTCTCATCTATCTTACTGCCAATTACATTTATAATCCACAGCAGTTGTACACAGAAAGTGTCACCATTATTCAATGTAAAAAATTCAAAAATAGATAGAGCTAGATAAGTCTTGGCTTTCATGTAAGGTTTAATGCCATTTATCCCCTGTTGTGTTCTTTCTCAGAAAGAGAAACAGGGAAAGAACACAACAAGAAACAAATGGCATTAAACCCTACATTTCCCCCATCAATCTGGTTTTCATAGCAAAATATGGTATTAATATATTTGAAGAGCATCAGAGTAGAAAAGACCTGTTTAAGATATATCTTCATCAAAACTCCTGTACTGTCCTCTATCTCTCAATCAAGGTCATTGACATAGGCTTAAAACAGAAGCTCAGCGCTGAAATAGAGCATAATAAATGGCTAATCTAAACACACATTATGCAGCAACAAGATCTCTAGATCTTAATGATGTGGGAGGGGGGGATGAGAACAGCTTTTTGGGATTATTAATAGGAAGCTCTATGTATGAGCAATAAACCAGAAGCCTGAAGTCCTATTTTAGCTAGAGAACTAAATAATATGTCTTATGAAATGCTACAAAGGCAAAAAAAAAAAAAAAAAAAAAGTCAGTCAGTGCGCCTGACAAATTTGTGTTTTTTCAGGTGTGGAGAAAAATTCAGATTTTCCTTAGTGTTTACCAATGATAGATAGGTAGTTCTCCAACTGGGGAATTAATATCTTTGCAACGTGAGATATGGAGTTTCAGAAGATGTGCATTGAACCTCTGAAATTCAAAGTACATATTAATACATAGTATTCACACTGATTTTCCCCTGTAGCAACCTTAACCCTAACCCTAAGAGAGCATGGCTAATACTCAATAAGTGCCTGTGACTGAGAATGGACAAACTCTTGAGTCTCACTGTGCCTAAGCTAATGATAATGGTAAGCTCTTTGCCTAAGCTTGATATGGTACCACACTGGCCTTTAATCAACTATCCCCATTTCTTTCGTAGGAGGCTGGAAGTCTTAATTAAACCAATTTCTTCTTAAAATGTAATGAGCAACATGTGAAATCAAAAAATAGACCTGCTATAGAACTAGACCAGGGGTGTGAAACTGCTGGCCCAAGGGCCGGATGTGTCACATGGAAGCCATGCCCACCCCATTGCCAGCAATGGCAAAACTGTCCCGATACGTTGCGTGACATCACGTGATGTCGTGAGTTTGACATGTCTGAACTAGACAAACTGACCCACTGGATCATCATTTCAGAGATATCAAATTTCTCAGTGCCTTTAATAATAGCAGAGCTTCTAATATACTTGAAAAGTTCTTAAAAATTCAGGATACATTCAGAGATGTATCTGCCTTGAAAATGGGTCAAGGACAACTTGGCTTGACCGAGTTGCTGTGGATGGCTGGGATGATATGGCCATGGCGAACTGTCCCAATTCCTTTGAAAATAGCCCATGCTCAACTGTATAACACAGTCAACAATCAGCACAGGGTATGTTTCATAACATTTTGTATTATGCCATAAGCTGTTTTATAATAATGTTTATATTGTAATATGTTTTATAAAACTTGTTGAATTTTAATTTCATGGAAATCATAGGTTTTGGTCATGGGATATATTCTGTAAGTTAGCCAATTTGAGGTACTTGGTTCAAAAACTGTTGCCCTATGATGATCTGATTTGCCCATTTAAAGGTTACTGGAACTAGAGGAATAGAACGGGATGGGATGGGATGGGATGGAATACCATGAAGAAGAAAGCAAAGCAGATATTCATCCATCTAGACCAGGGGTAGGCAATCTTGACTCTTTTATGACTCGGGAGTTGAAGTCCACGAATCATAAAAGAGCCAAGGTTGCCTACCCCTGATGTAGACCAAGAGCTTGGAATGCTCTGAGTTTCAATTCATGTGCATTCATATAATAAATGTTGTACTAAATTACTATATAGTTTCCAACAGATCGAACCTGGCTCTTTCCAAAGTTATCTATACTTAATGAATGTGGCTATACAGATAGACAAGAAATGCACACATGCCCACATACAATACAATTCACCCGTTTCATCATAGACAATATTTTAAAAGTGCAATGTAAGAAAGCAGAACTGACAGATGTGGACTTCAGAGGTATCGAAGTGGTTTTGATTTGGACATAAGACTGCTATTCTTATGGGCAAAATTAAAAATTAGAACTAATTCACAGAGCGTTTTCAAGAGCTTCTATAACAGACATGTCAAACACAAGGCCCAGGGGCCGGATGCGGCCCACAAAGTGGTTTCATGTGGCCAGCGAAGCCATCCTGGAAACAGTGAGGGAACGGCCCCCGCTGCCTTGGCCCTGGCCCAGGCCGGCCGGGAGCCAATGTACAATTTTGTGGTGGCCTTCTATGCTGAAACACATTCAGTCTTAGCTCGACAAGGCAGTCTAGAAACAGTGAGGAATCTCCCCATGGGGTCATCCCCACCCCCTGAGTGCATGCTGGGGAGGTGTCACCCTTTGTGAGGAATGAAGAAATGGACCATGCCTTGGTGCTTGCCCCGGTTCCACCCCCTTCTGCCAGAGATCTGTCCCACTCCTGCCCAGGTTCCCACAGGGCCCCTTGACGCGAATGATATAAAGCTGGCCATGCCCACCCAATAGGCCACACCCACTCCATCCACGCCCACCAGTAAGGCCACACCCACCTTGGCCACATCCACCCGGGCCCCGAGGGCAACAGCAATGCTGATGCGGCCCTCAATGAAATTGAGTCTGACACCCCTGTTCTATAACAACAGCTACTTTGAAATAATGCTTTCTGAGGTCTGCTTACCACCATGAGATAATATAATTTTAAAAAGTCATGGCAGGATGAAAAAATACATAAACTATTGTTTAAGAATAAGCTACAATGTGCAATAATTGGCTCTGGTCATTCCAGTCATTCTTCAGAGGCAAATTTGCATTCTTTGACTGTTGCTTTGCTCCTTATGACAGTATTTGTGTGGATTATCCCATCAGATATGCAGGACAAAATGCCATGTGGACTAGAGCTGTATAAATAGAGGGTTTCCTCTGACTTCTTATCTTAGCACCAAGCTGTCATTCAGTTGTTATTATGAAACAACTCATGAATTTAACACAAATGAAGGCAGATATAAGTGTTCCAGAATAATGTTGCAGGATCCAATCTGGGTCGGTCACCGGGACCAGGGGTTTTGTCTTCTGAGCTTTTGGACTCATGCAGGAGAACATCCTCAGGGAACTTCTCTTTAGCCAGAATGTGTATTTTGGGCAGTTCTGTGTGATATTTATATGGTGCCTGTTGTATGTGGCTTTTTAGATGTTGATCGGGGTGTGTTGATGGTTGGCTTTTAAGTCGTTAGCTGTTGTTTACTTGTGCTGCCCAGCCCTCATCTTCTAAGTACTTGATAGGCTGGTGATAAATAGGCACTCTTGTTGACTGACGAGGGGCCTGTTTCCCAGGCTTCAATCACTTCCCTGGCTGTTTTTGTGCCTGCTCATTCAACAATCTTAGTAGTTGCAAAATTGAATGTGTGTGAATTTATGAATCATGAATTTATCTCCATTCTCAAGCTGTTCATGAGATAAAAGTAAGTGTTCAGAAGCCCCGTTCTTTATCTGACCAATACAGTACGAATGAAATGTTCAGTAGGAACGAAGAACTGATTTTCAAGACAGCTAGCAGTGACTGGGAGAAGAATGTTGCTGCTTTAGTATGAGCAAAATCAAGCTCTAAATAAAACATAGTGATTTTCTTTTCTGCTTCTGATAAGCAAGAGAATCTGACATAGTGAGGACTTTCCTTTGAGGAGGGCCACCTATCAATCATAAAAGAGGATATACAGTAGTTTTCATAAGAGATAATTAATATAAGCAGAAATACTGTATATCTGACAGACAATCTTGGCATCTCTAATCCCAAGAAGGTTTTGTGAAAAAGAAAAAAAAATATTGAGTATGCTGCATACAGGCAAAATATTTTCTTTATTTTAAATGCATTATTTTTAGCTTTATCTTTTCTTTTCAAAATTCATCAGCCCAGAAGATAGATCGTAATATGGGTTTGCTTAGAGAAGATGAAAATCTTTTTAAACAAGTAAAAGATCAAAGACGAACTCATATTAAGAGAATTTATGGAGTACTAGTAGAACTGGATTCAGAACCAGAACTAATTAAAGAATGTATGATTAAATGGGCACAAAATTTTGGTGAACCAGTTCTACTAGACACTTGGGAAACCATCTGGGTGAGGAATGTTAAATTTACACAAGCCCAGAACTTAAGGGAGAATTTTTACAAAATGTTTTATAGATGGCACCTTGATCCACAAAAAATGTCTCGTATGTATCCTGACTTACAGCCTAAATGTTGGAGATGTGGTTGTTTGGATGCTACTTATTATCATATTTGGTGGTCGTGTAAAAATATAAAAGCTTTTGGATTAAGATATGGTGGAATATTCAAAGAATTTTTAGAAGGAGGGTAAAATTTACCCCACAATTGTTTTTGTTGGGTATTGTTACTGATTGTGATGTTAAGGAGGTTATACTGATGTTAAATTTAATTACAGCCGCAAGGTTGTTAGTAGGGCAATACTGGAAGAAGGAATCTTTGCCTACCTTGCAAGAATGGTTTTTTAAAGTTTCTTATTTGGCGGAAATGGCAAAGATTTCGGCTTTTTTAAAGGATCAATCGCAAGAGAAGTTTTTTGCGGTATGGGAAAAATGGATAGATTTTATACAACATAAGTTGGATATAAAAAATATTACTTAGTTTTTCAATAACCTATATATAAATTTTAATATTTTATAGATTGTATTTTTTTTTCTTCTCTGTCCTTATATTTTTTATTTTTATCTCATCTTATTTTACTTCTTTTTTTTATATACATATCTTTTCTTCTTTCTTTTCTCTTTTATTTTAAGTAATTTTTTTCTCTTTTTTTAATATCTATGTTTTGTTTTTTTTTTACATATATATTATTGTTAATTATCTTATAAGCTTAGGTAATGTATTTAGATATATTAATGGTTTATATTTTTTAATTTTTTAAAGATTTTTAGAAATTTTAATCAGGCCTATATTCAGCTCTGGGAAGGTGGGGGGGATGGACTGGGAGGGTTGGGGTGGTTGGGTAGGGTTGTTTTTTGTTTTTTATTTTTTTTTCTCCTTATTTGTAAAAACTTTTAAAAATTTTCAATAAAAAAAAAGATTATAAGAGCGAACATTTTTAAAATTATAACATTTTATATTCTTTTACTTCCCTTTTTTCTCCTCTCCCCAATGTCTTGATTTCTAGTCACTTGGCCAAAACTTACTAAAATATAGCTTGTCCTGGTTCTTGATTATTCTTGATGTATTGCTTCCTTTCTAACAGTTACCTACACTGCACATTCCTATCATGTGTAATGAAATACAAAGAATGACCTCACATTGTAGGCTCCCCCTTCCCACCCACCCCCCAGTACAGGTTTTCTGACAAGGCAGCACATCCCTTTTGTTTGACATTAAACAACTAAGATGGTCTTCTCCAATTTATGCTGGCACTGTAATGGAATCTGTCTGTTTTGGCAGTTTGTATATCCAGCTTTGCTTTTAAGTGATTTAATGCAGCAAATGTTATAAAGCCCAGAAAAATTGTGGTTTACAATGGAAAATGTGAAAGGCCATCAAATATAATGACACTTATAGGCATGTTATAATGAATGGCAGCTATACATAGGAAAGAAAGAACCCCTACAAGATGTGCGATTAACAGCCTTTCATAGAGGTGGCTGGAGATAGTGCTGTGGCTCTCTGTAAAGTCTCTGCTACTTATGTTGTTAAAGCCTTGGCGAATGCAAGGTTACCAGAGAAAAGTTAACATTTATTTAACATGGATGTATTACTTCTCACAGTAGGTTTGAAGAGGGCCAATTCTTGGAAGAGAGTATTAGATCTAAAGACCTATAGGAAGCATAATATAGAAAAATTAATCAGTGGAATGACTTGCCTCCAGAAGTTGTGGGTGCTCCAACACTGGAGGTTTTTAAGAAGAGATTAGACCACCATTTGTGTGAAATGGTATAAGGTTTCCTGCTTGAGCAGGAGGTTGGAGAAGAAGACCTCCAAGGTCCCTTCCAACTCTGTTATTCTGTTAGAAGAAATGTATCACTGCTCTTGGCCAGAATACAAGAGATGGTAGAACTTGTTCAACATGAAGGATCTCTCAGAGAAGAGGCCTCCTCAGTGGTGCTGCCTTATGGAATACCTTTCCCATTCATATTTAGATTTAACTTGTGTTTTTTTCTTTAGATGTGGTACCAGATTTGGGCTGTAGAAATTTGGAAGCTACCAGATGATGGCAGAGAAAACTTTAGCCCTTTGCGGATATCTAGTGGTTATCTGAATTTTTGCAGCCCAAATCTGATAAGCCTACATTAGGTATCAAGCAAACATTTCCCAGTTTTTAAATGTCTTGGATTCCACTTCCATCTTTTCCCACCTCTCAGATTTGCCAGCTAAAATGCTAACTATAATGATAATAAATGAAGTCCAACAAATATAACCTATTCTCTTATATCACTGGTCTACAAATGTTGGGAAATTATTGACCTCCGAGATATAATGTGTTAATTCTTACATTAGATGGATTAGAAAACAGGTGGTAAAGGTGCTGGTTGGCTAAAGTTTTTAAGACGTTTCACAATAAAGGTTTATATACAGGCGAGTATATTTGTCTATAAGGGAGGGAATGGTCATGATGCCTCATAACTTCTCGACAAAGCATGGTAGAACAATGAAAATGGTACCACATAGAAATGTATAAAATTATCTTCACTTTGAGACTAAAGATTATTATCTAACTGTAATTTATTGTTTTCTTATTACAAGGCACGTTTGTCTTGGTCAGATCTATGTATCATATAGTTACATCTGGTGGCTTGTGAAAGTGTCATTGCCTAACATTTCCAAGGAACAGTTGCGTGATATTTTCCCTCAGAAGCCAAGATGTCTCGAAATTGTGTAAATAATGCAGACATCTTCTACTACAGTTGTGGCGAAGTTATATTTGCATCTCAAAAGTGCAGTGTGATAACAGTGATTAAAAAAAGGCATACCACCTATATTTTGGATGCAAAATAGGGGATCAGGACAAGAGTTGGGCCCCTCATTATTGTTGCATTACATGTGCAACTTATCTGCATTATTGGCTAAACAAGAAGAAAATGTCCATGCCTTTCACAGTCCCAATGGTGTGGAGGGAACCCACCAATCATTTTTGCATGGTTCCCCCAATTGCAAAAGGGATCTCAAGATCTCAAGTGGACCGTGGAATATCCAAACATTCTATCCACACTGTGTCCTGTACTCCATGGTGTACCCAGATTGACCAGAATCCTATCTCTAGACTCAGATGATGAGAAAGACAATGAGCAGGATGCAGGTGATCCAGAGCCGTCTAATGTCAGTAGACTCAAACTTTAGCCCACTGTATGCTCCTCCTGAACCGCATCTAATTTCACAGCACAGAGTGAACTAAATGACCTGATCAGGGATTTGGAATTGCCTAAGAGTAAAGCAGAACTACTAGGCTCCAGATTACAACAGTGGAACCTCTTGCAGAGTGAAAAAGCATGAAAATGTATTAATGGTATCAATGAAAAACTGAATTTATAATTATTGGTGTGGCACCATTCTCATTGCTATATCACATTTTGTAGAAAAGTTATAGAGTGTGATCCCACAACCCCCCTCATAATTTTGAATTATTTTGATACAATTTTGACCTGAAGCTGTATCTTGGAAACTGGAGCCAGTTAATACCCAGGACTTATTTTTCCTTTATTAGTTACCCAATTCTGGTAAAATTTAGTTAGTTTCATGTCTGAGGCTTTCTCCTTGTAGACCACTGATTTTATCTGTTAGATTTTATCTGTTAGATACAGCTGCAGTTTGTATTCCTGTTTTTAATTACTTAGTTTATAGTATAATCTCAGACATCTTAAATATAAATCCCACTGACTGCAACTAGGCTTGTGCCCATGCCAACGGAGATTGCATAAGATTGTGCAATTTTTAAAATTAAAAATGACTAAGAAAACTGGAAGGCAAAAATTGCCTTAAAGTGCTTTAGCATTTACAGACTTCCTTCTGAAGCAACCCATGCCAATCTGACCTTTACCTTTTTGGTTTGTTTTCTAGTGGAATGGAGCTGTTCCGAAGACTTTTCTCCTTTGGCTGGAGAAATCATAATGGAAAACCTTCAGTCTTTGAGATGCACTATTACCGGCCTCACAATGGTAAATGAAAAGTTGTTAATTAAGGTTGCCCTTTTTTTTTTTTCAAATGCTAGCAGAAATCTCTAATGGAGAGAAGCAGCTGAGTGCCATTTCTCTGGCAAGTCGTTAAACACATTCTGCTTGGCATCCAGCATCCCCAAATCACCAAAGAGTAGGAAAACTCCATCACTTTTTGTGTGAGTTTGCTATATTAGCGGGGAGAGATCAGAAAAGAGTGGATTGAAAGCCGGCCATGCCATGGATCAGGGGGCTAATCTTAGGGCAGATCAAAGGCTTTGAGAGATTCAATTCTGACTCCATGTCTGATGGCTAAAATAACAATTCTGTCTTCGCTGCTTCGTTGGGGAAACAAAAGTCACTAGATGGACTAACTTAAAAGGGAAGAAGTATGTTTTTATAAAGATTAAAAGTGGATGGAAGATGGGCAATCAGATGATCTCTCAACAGACAATCTGGTGAGAGTGAACACATTTACCTCCACATTGGTCCTTCATAAACAGCTGAGGGTGGATTTGGTTGGTAGTAAAAAAAAAAAAAGCAAATAAAACAGCATCATTATCAGCAGCAGAAATGAATTTACGAGAAAATAAATCAATCATTCTCCACTTACAAAGTGGCTAAATAAACAAATGTTTATAACCTCCAAGCCTATAATGTTCACAATACTTCCAATCAGGATAACATATACTTCATAACGTGTTTATACTATTGCAAATCTCAGAGAGTCAGAATCAGGACGGGCACATTATTGATTTTAAAACTGCATACGAACTAACAATTTAGACTATATTATTGCTGCCTGTATTGAATCTTTTTACGATATTAACATTCCAAATTTGAATCTCTTCTTTTTAAGATGTTTTCAAAATTGGATTTGTGCCAAGCAAGTAATTACTTAGGGCCATATCCGTGAGAAAAGTTTTCAGCTTCAAACCAACAGATGGGCAGCTGCAATACTGATCTCCTCGAATACTTGAATACTTCTCTCCAGATTATTTAGTAATCCAGTCAGTGATTTGGATGAGAGGATAGATGGAGAACTCACCAAATTTGCAGACAACACCAAGCTGGCAGGAATAGCCAACACTCCAGAAGACAGGCTTAAGATAAAGAAGGATCTTGACAGACTTGAACACTGGGAGCTATCTAGCAAAATGAAATTTAATGGTGAAGAAAGTAAGGTTCTACATTTAGGCAAGAAAAACCAAATGCACAGGTATAGTATAGGTGGTAGCTTGCTCAATAGTAGTAACTGTAAGATGGATCTCAGAGTCCTAGTGGACAATCACTTAAATATGAGCCAGCAGTGTGCTGCAGCTGCCAGAAAAGCCAACACAGTGCTAGGCTGCATTAACAGAGGGGTAGAATCAAGATCATGTGAAGTGTTAATATCACTTTATAACATCTTGATAAGGCCACACTTGGAATACTGCATCCAGTTTTGGTCACCACAATGTAAAAAAGATGTTGAGACTCTAGAAATAGTACAGAGAAGAGCAACAAAAATTATTAGGAGACTGGAGGCTAAAACATATAAAGAATGGTTGCTGGAATTGGCTATGTCTAGTTAAATGAAGAGAAGGATGAGGGTGAGTGGTGGGATTCAAATATGTGAACAACTAGTTCTCTATGTGGATGCTGCTTCTGGAAGTCCATTTTGGGCCTGGGCAACAAAAATTAGCTACCGGTTCTGCCAAACTGGTGTGAACTGGCTGAATCCCACCACTGATGAGGGGTGACATGATAGCAGTCTTCCAATATTTCAGGGCTTGCCATAAGGAGGAGGGAGTCAAGCTATTCTCCAAAGCACCTGAAGGCAGGACAAAAAGCAATGGATGGAAACTAACCAAAGAGAGAAGCAACCTAGAACTAAGGAGACATTTCCTAACAGAACAATTAATCAGTGGAACAACCTGCCTCCAGAAGTTGTGAATGCTCCAACACTGGAAGTTTTTAAGAAAAGGCTGACAGCCATTTGTCTGAAATGGTACAGAGTTTCCTACCTGAGCATGGGGTTGGAGTAGAAGACCTCCAAGGTCCCTTCCAACTCTATTATTAATATTATTATTAAATCATAGAGCTTTTTCCTTAGGCCTTAGAGATAACATGAATGTTTGTGAGAGGATTGTGGTGAAGCAGTACCCAAGATGAGTGTTAAAACTTTGAAAGTTCAGTCATTTATATCTCCAAAGTGAAGTGCATTGGCAGCTGAGCTTTCAATACACCCCCTTTGGTTCCAGATCTCTGATGGTCTCCTTCTGACAGACAGAGATACCAGAAAAATCTCATCATATCCTGGTGCTGATTAAGGACAGATGAAAGGAAACTCTTGTTAAAACAAAGCTTGGCAGGTGATCATCATCTCCTCCAAGAAATGTCTATTTTTCTTTTGAAAATTTAAAAGGTGGTTAGGGATCTAGGCCTTTGTTTTTCTTTTAGCAGCAGAAACACCCCATCTTGTCATAGCAGTCTGGAGTTTTTCACAGAGGCTGCTTCTCCTTTGCAGGACTTCCTGGACTGACTATTTTGTTGTTAAAAGAAAGAGAAAACAAAAGCCCCAGCCACCCTGTACATTTTCAAAAGTAAGTCCAATATTTCCCTGTCTGTAAATGGACCTTGGGTTGATTCATTCATTCATTCATTCATTTAAAGCAGCTGGAATATGACATCAGTCCCGCATAAACAAGATTGGATGTATTCAAAATTATACATCCCTGGTTTGGATATGAGCCTTGGGGATTTATGATGCTACCCTCTAAATAAGGGGGGAAATGGCATTCCCTAATTGTCCTCTTGACTTAAATTAAAATATCAACCAGGAAAAAATTCAAGATTTACTTATACATTTTTCAGTTTCCAAAATATTTTCCCTCTTCAGCTGATCTATTGATGTGCCAAATACCCAGCAGTTAAGTATTTAAATAAAGAAAGAACAGTTGATGAGAGGGGTTGTTTTGGGGATGAAAGAAATTTTGACAGGGATAAAGAGCAGGGTGGGTTAATTTCAATTTTTTCTTGACTAACTAGGGAAAAAAAGAGATATTTGTGATTGTGGAGGATATACTCCAAATCACTACCAAACTTATACATTTTAAGTGGAATAAGAATGGAAGTAAATGCTAATAATTTTTTCAATTTACTCTTCCCCAAACTTATTACTCCCTACATACTGAAAAACTTTTTTAAAAAAATTATGTGTTATGTATCATAAGTCCCAAAATGGAAACATTGAGGACAAGGGCACCCCAAAACAAGCATAATTAAGGGGAAATTATATATATTAGGGGAAAGTACCTGTAAATGTGTGTGTTTGTATAAGGAAAAAATATTCAAAAATCTGTGAAAATACAAACATTTTTTGCTAATTTTGTAAGCTAATAAAAAAAAATACAGAAACAAACTTGTGAAAGGGAAGGTACAAAACTGAACAACAGTTAAAATTGAGGTGGGTAATTTTTAGGGATAGATAAATGCTCTGGCCAAAGTACATTATATGAAATGTATTTTGCATCTAATGTGTCCCAAGATATGAAGCCAATATTTAGCAGAATCAGAGCAGACAGAAGTGAGATTTTAATCTTTTCTTTTGCTACTGTGATTTACAGACTAAACTCTCTTTGAAAATTATATTTGCCTTAGAAGATGCCCACAGATTATTTCCCCCCCAAAGCCAGTATTGTACTATTTCCCTCATTTTCCTCAGTAACAGAGCAGAGAAGACAAAGGTTTAAATGTCTTCTCCACAGCTACTTAGAATACATGTATTTTTGAATTGCTCCAGTAAGAAGCAAAGGAGGCTGAGGCTAGTAAGAGCAGAGAAAAAAAGAAAGCATTCTCTTTGCCTTTTTTCAGGTTTTGCTTCTTGCATGATCCTCTTCCTCCTCCTCCTCTTCTTCCTTCTTTTTCTTCTCTTTCTTCTTCTCCTCAGATTGTCCTTGGTCTCATTTGCCACCATACTAGGTAATCCAGTGGTGGGATTCAAATATGTGAACAACCGGTTCTCTTTGTGGATACTACTTCCGGAAGTCTATTCTGGGCCCGGGCAACAAAAAATTAGCTACCTGTTCTACCGAACCGGTGCGAACTGGCTGATTACCACTGAGGTAATCCCAATTGGAGTGGAGATCTGCCTGATATCAAGGCACGCCTGTCTGACATGAAAGTGTCCTAGATAACAACCACAAGTTGCCTCAAATTAAGGTGACCAACTGTTCTCTTTTAAGGAGGACAGTCCTCCTTTTGTAAGTTCTGTCCTCCCTCAAAAAGTGTCCTCCTTCATGTCCTCCTTTTCGATATTTGAAGACTAATCTGCAGGGCTTTTTTTTCCCTCATAGAACGCTCAGAACGGCGTTCTGGCACCTTTTTTTGATGGGGTTTTTTTTTTTCAACTTTTGCATGAGCTGTGCTACTCCCACTATTGGCTTTTGAAAGCCAATAGGAATTGCTGCTGAGCGCACCAAAACACCTGGCTGGCAAACTTTGCACATGCACGTTGTCTATATTATTGTTGCAATGAATAAAATGTTTCTTTTATTTATGATATTTTTTCTTCAATTTATTTGTTTCCTCCTTTTCATTGTAAAAAAGTTGGCCACCTTACTTAAATGCTGTTTATTCTGCTGAATTATAGGAGTTGAAACTCTGGCCAAATTGGCATATCCTAATATAAATAGCTTGGGGGAGGGGGAGGGAATGTGTTTTCGTCACTATGTTCACCTTTGCCACTGCATAACTTTGTGACTTCAAAAAATGTACCTTGGCCATGTATATAAACTTGAAGTTTTGTCTTTTATTTTTCATTTACAGGGCCAAAGGTATTATGTCCAAGTGTACGCCCATAACATGAAAGGCTGGGGACAGCCTCAGACTTCCTCACCTTGCTGTGCTTCTCCTTCTAGTAGGTTAAGATGCTTTTGGTGTTGATGTTACACTTATATGACCAGTGCTTGTTCTCTCTCTCTCTCTCTCCCTCTCTCTCTCTCCCTCTCTCTCTCTCTCACTCACTTTCTAGCTGGTAAAAAAATCACTATAAAAAAATTAGTAAAACAATGCTATTAGCAAGAGACAAAATGTTTAAAAGTGGCTATTCTCTCTTTCTTCAGAAACTGGTGATCATATCTGGTAGTTGAGAGAAACAAACATAATATTAGTATTAGAAGATTTTTCTCATTTCATTATGGCCTGTGCAAAAGGTGATGCAAAGGGATTGCAGGACAAAGCAGAAGAATTGTTTTCGCTCTGTTGATTCATCTGGGACATTATTGGAAGCAAACTTGATATCGTGACAAAATGAGCTGAAGAGGTGGAGTTTTAATCCGATCCTACAATACACAGAAAAACGCATGCTTGGGTGACTCTTATGCATTACCAGTGCATTCTTTAAACAGTAATTAGGTTCTAATTGACATTTGAAGAAGAAAAAAATCAGAATATTACAAAAACACCTAGAGATGTATTTTTGTGTGATATGTTGTTCCTTCCTTCCTGACATCCTGCTGTTTATGAACTATATGATTCACTATTTAAACTGATTGGGCCCATGCTGACTTTCTTTGTTCCCACTATCTTTTATTCAGGCATTAGAATAATTTCTTATTCTGCCTGAAAATCTAATAAATTGTAGTTGGGAACTATTGATACATAATCAATGGGAACAATTGATTCACTATTTAAACTGATTGGGCCCATGCTGACTTTCTTTGTTCCCACTATCTTTTATTCAGGCATTAGAATAATTTCTTATTCTGCTTGAAAATCTAATAAATTGTAGTTGGGAACTATTGATACATAATCAATGGGAACAATTTATTTTTGTCATAAATATTCTCTCCAGCATTGCCGTTCACAGTTTCGATTAGTCTGCAACTACTTTAGTTCGGGACTTTCTAGAGTAGAATCCTGAAGTGGTTTTCTCCATTTACCATATTATTTTTCTGGTTTCACATGATTGATAGATCGTAGTGTATTCTTTACATGTGTCGTTTATTGCTTTAGTTTACTTCTCAGTCCCCTATGTGTCCTCCAATAGCTTCAGTGTCCCTGCTGATTCTTTCCTGCAGTTCAAGACTGTTTTGTTTTTTCCCGTTTTTGGTTTTTGCTCAATTGACAAAAAAATCACATTGCACAAAGGAGAGCAATACAGGTAATCCTCGACTTACAACAGTTTGTTTAGTGACTGTTCAAAGTTACCATAGTACTGAAAAAAGTGATTTATGACCATTTTTCACACTTACGGCCATTGCAACATCCCCATCATAACCAAAATTCAAACATTTGGAAACTGACTCATATTTATGACAGTTGCAGAGTCCCGGGGTCACATGACCACCTTTTGTGACCTTCTGACTAGCAAAGTCAATGGGGAAGCTAGGTTCACTTAACAACTGTGTTACTAGCCTAACAATTGCAATAGTTCACTTAACAACTATGGCAAGAAAGGTTGTAAAATGGGGCAAAATTCACTTAACAAATGTCTTGCTTAGCAGCAGAAATTTTGGGCTCAATTGTAGCCATAAGTCAAGGACTACCTGTAGAAGGAGGGAAATTGCGGGAGCATGCATCTTACTGCTAAAAGATGTCAACATCTTGCATGTTGGAACCTACAAATTTTCAGAAGGATACAATGTATGTACAAATTGCAGGACGATGGATGCAGGAGCTAACTATCTACACAGACATCAACACAGACACACATACAGAGAGTTGAAGGTTTATTGTTGTTGTTTGACTGGCACCAGAATCACATTGTGCAAAAACGGGAATACAGAGAATCTAGTAGCTAAGATGAAAGGACCTGAATGTCTTCTTGTATTTTATAAACAAACATCCAGTACTGTAACTATCCAGTGTTTAGAGATGCCAGCAAAATAGAAAGTCAACACAGCTTGGTGAACTCTAGCATAGATCATCATTCAGCAATTCTCATCCCAAAGCTTTGTGATAGGAAAATCAGCTGAAAATATGACTATTTGTAAATTATCAGCCTTTGTGAAAATCCAGTTTTCTGATTCTACAGTAAAAATGTAGGAATCTATTTTGATTTGTGAAGATATGAGGATGCAAGAGAAATGGGCATCTTTACTTGTCTTCATAGAGAACCAGTATAGCAATCAGGACTCTTTGGCCAGAAATAAATAACCCCTCACTTATCCCTGAAACAACTAACTTACTCAACTAACCTCTTGCTTATCATTGAAACACAAATCCTTTGTCTTTTGTTTTGCTGTGTTTAGAGTCCTTTCCCCTGTTCTGATAGTCATTGACCACACTGGAATACTGAGAGCTGGGAGGTGGGACAAGGCAGCCAAGCATTGTCTAATATCAGCATAGACCACTCCATGGTGATATAAAGTAGTGAAATGTGCTGTTTCAACAGTGGTATTCACACTTAAAATCAACCTTTAAGCTCAGAAGGAGTAAGATAATCTGGGATGTGGGATGTACTGTAATCACAAAGCAGGCAATTAACATCTGACACTTTTTATAGAAATATGGTAACATTGATTTCTGTATAAATCTTTTTAAAAAACTAACCAAGCTTAAGAAAGATTCAGATTCTGATTTTCTCTGCTTCAGGGGAAGTTTGCTTTCACTTCAGCTATCTTGCAGATCAATGTGATTCAAGACAGAGTTTGACCCTGTTAGTCCTGAGGACATGGATCAGCTGATCCTTGCAGCTATGAATCTGACTACCTGTGACTTAGTACAGGTTCCCCCCCTTCCTCCTCTTCCCCCCAATTGGACAAGGCATGTACAGTTGGGTCAGTCTGTTTGATGTTTCCTTGTAAGTGGAAGTTCATTGGTCTGCTCTGGAGAGACAATTATCTGCCCTCTCCTCAAGAGACCATCATTTGACTTAATGGAGCTGGACAATTTCTGTCCAGTCTCCAACCTTCCCTTTTTAAGGAAGTTGTTGAGAAGATGATCTGCTTGCACATCCAAAGAGCCCTGGAGGGAATGGATTATCTGGACTCTTTCCAGTCAGGATTCAGATCTGGATATAGCTTCGATTATGCTTGTTTGTAACTTCACCTAGTCTCAAAATGGGGCTACTGCATCCTGGCCCTCTTTGACTTCTCTTTCAACATCATCAGTCATATGTCTTTCTGAACCCCAACTCCAGGGACTAGGGATGGAAGTTGCAATGGTTCCAGTTCCTTTGTTCATAGCTAATTCCAGTTGACATCAGGTTAAGATCTAACAATATACCCTCTTCTCACTTCCCATTTGAAATGATTACTGAAAACAGGGTATTCCATAAGTAAATCACACAACAAACAATCAGAATAGAAGCCTGCTGTGGGATCTGATGGACTTCAGAGACCAAGTTCATTAAAACACAGAAGGTATTCTTTTTTTAGTGAGACTTTAACAAAAAAACCTTCAAAAAAGTAAAATAAGGAAATAATGTACTAGGCACCAAGTAGCAAGCTTTGAATTACATGCCAGATTCTGAATTTTAAGACTTAAGAGTCAATCTAACTACATGCCAATACAGACTTCAGAGTGCAGCTGGAGAGGGAAGAGGTTGATGAAGATGCTACATTCCTTCTGTATTCAGCTCTTCCTGTATGGTGTTGTACTACATGTGTAAAGCCATAGTATTTAGGCTTAAGAGACTTGATTATTGTAAAAGCTCTTCATGTTATACAGATGGTTCTCGTTTACTGACCATTTGTCCAGCGACCATTATAATGGCACTGAACGAGTGATAGTTACAACCAGACCTTGTACTTATGGCCATTTCAGCATATCTGTGGTCATGTGATTGCTGTTTGCAACTTTCCTTGCGGGCTTCCCACAAGCAACTCAAGCAGGGGAAGCCTGCAGGAAATTGGAAATCACAGTCATGTAAGGACCTCATATAAAGATCCACATAGTCTTTGTTTAAGCTGCTGTTACTAAGCAGTGAAGTCACATGGTCATTTTTTTAAACTTACAATCCCATATGTTTTCAGCCCCAGTTAATGTCATTAAACGAGAACTACCAGTATAAGCATATAGAGAAAACTTAAAACCATCTGGAAAGCATTTGCCACAATATTCAGGGGGATGTACCCAAAGTTTGTGTTTTGCCTTTTTAACTCTTAACTTGAGCCAAGTTAATCATTCAAGGACTTTGCCTGAGTTTGTTATCTATACTTTGTTTCCAAGATAGGCCTTTGCTCATTAACAGTGTGATACCAGCAAGCTAAACAGAAGTTTTGAATAAAGGTAATGCACAAAGACAGTTCTGCCTTCAACTTTTATTTTTCTGGAAAGCAAGTACGTGGGACTGGCTGATGGAACAGGAACATGGCTGAGGATTTGTCCTTTTGAACATTGGTTTTGATAGAATGGAGAGAGAGATTGAGCCCAGGGCTCCTGCTTTTCAGGGTTTGCAAAAGACATCTGTGAACACAGAGTGAGACATAAATATGATGATACCCAATATGATGACATTGGCTCTGTCATCCAGGGGATGCTGTTGAGGTTCTACTCCCGTGCCTGGAGGCTGTAGAGGTCTGAATGGGGAAGAATAAATTTTAGCTCAATCCTGTCAAAAGAGAGCAACTGTGAGTTTTGAACCCTTCCCCACACAGATTTGGGGACTTTCTATCTCTGGCTTTGAGCAAGGTTCACCCAAAGTTTGAAGGTAACTGGGTCCTCCTGGATTCATGGTTCCTGATGAAGACCATGGCTATAAGGGCTTTTGCACAAGTTTGCCTTGTGCACCTATTGCTTCCATGTTTGGACTGAGAGGCCCTACTTATGGTGATTCATGTCTTACTTCCCTCACAATTGGTTTACTCTAATATGCCATACATAGGGCATATCTTAAAGAGCCTCTGGAAGTTGCAACTGGTCCAGAATGCATGGCATGGGCAGTTTGTACCATTTCATAACACTTTGACATAAAACCTATGCTGTGTGCATTGCACTGGCTTCCTGTAAGCATCTAGATGCAATACAAAGTGTTTGTTATCACCAATAAATCTGGTGGGCCCTCACCAATAAATAGCACAGAGGGCCAGATTATTTGTGGAGCCATTATGTTGATTGTCTCTGCTTGTGCCACCAACAATGGCAGGGTTGTCATGTTTCAAGTCCATTACATTACTCAGTGTAATTTTCTGTGACCCAAGAGTTGTGCCTTTCTTACCACAACTTCTGCCCTATGGCTTCCCTCCAAAGATCCAAATGGCCCTAATGCCATGGGCTTTATGCAAAGCATTACATTTCTGGCTATTCCTCCCAATTTGGGAGGTCAACCTCCTGACCCCAAAGACTGGAAGAACAGCCAGATTGAATGAGCCCTATTGGTTAATTTGTTTAGTTTTAATCTCAGAATTAGAAATAGGATTATTTATAAAGCTCACGCATATGTTATGTCACTTGGTTTGGAGTATTATCTTTAATATTATGCTGTTCATGTGGGTTTTAACCCTCTATTATTTGCTGCCTTGATGGAAACTATAAATTCTTCAGATAAATAAACAAGCAAGCTCAGGCTTCAGAGCAATCAAAAATGTACTGCTACTAATAACTACTGTATATAAGCTTTTCTGGACTGGAAAGATTACACTATTGGAATAAAGAGCATGATGTATTAACCATAGTTGGCAGGGTACATGCCATTCAAGTGGGTGTAGAGAAAAATGTTAATATTGATATTAAGAGACGGTGATTTTTTTTTGTAATAAAGATTTTAAGCATGCAATACAATATATGAAAACCACAACTATTCACAGACCAGTGTTGATGGGAAAACAAATAGATTGTCGCTGCTATGTTAATTAACATGTCATGAACACTTAACCTTATTATACTTCACTTGATCTACTAATATATACAAATTCTCTAATGATTTTATATCCTCTGACAAATGTTCTGATACAAATAAAATGAATGTTCTGATACAGATGCACAAATCAGCCAAATAAAACTTATTAACTCAGGCCAACCCAAAGAACATGGGTCTACTTGGTTTATAAATTATTGCTTGCAAGAGTTATATTTCAATTTTTCCACTGATTTGAAAGGTTTTATTTGGCTTTAGTTGTTGGTGTGTATGCAGCCATTATATTACAGAAATGTGGTTACCCTGAATGTATCTAGCCTCTTAGATGAACCGTTTTGCTATTAGAGCTTGGAAATAGTTGTGTTTGCCAAAGGGTGATGGATTCTGCTCTCACCTATCAAATCCTTCCCAACTTCCCAAGATGTTGTTTGGTGGGTGTTAAAAGTATTGTCACATATTATTATTGTTATTGTTGTTGTTGTTATGGATCATCGCACAGTCAGCCAGATGTTCAGACTGGATTTGGCATTTTGTCTACCTATCTTGTAAAAAGTGCAATATCTGCAAAGCAAAATAAAACCAAATGCAATAAAATGAGGTATATGCCTGTGCATACCTTGTTCTGAAGAGGAGCATTTTGAGGGAACCCAGATGACTCTACTAGTTATAATTTCAACAACAGGTTGCCATCCTCTAACTCATGTGATATTTATAAGTCATTTCCCAATTTCTCCAAAAATATTACCTGAGCGACAAGTCTTATAAAAGACTGTTCTTTTTAATATTTGGTGTGTTTCTGAATTAAATTACTATGTCACTTTTTCACCGGGAGCTCGATACAGCCTACTTAACATTCCCTTCAGCCAATTCATCTTGAAAACAACCATGAGAAACCATTCTGGCTAAGATTGGGATAAATAGTTTCTTCTAAATTAGGAGCTGCGACTTGGCCTCCGGACCTGTTGATTGGCCAGAAAAGGCCCAGCAGCATCATAATGATGTCATCAAAAAGGGAAGGGTGAAAAAACTGGGTTGGTCTGGGGTTGGGCTACGAGAGCAAGAGTATGAGAACAGAAGTGTTTCTTGCAAAGACTTCTGCTCTTCCTCCCACTCCTAAAATCTCCCCAAAATGTCAAAACAAAGTAGAAATTGCACTACTAAAATTTATTTATTTATTTATTTATTTATTAATAAAATTTATATGCCGCCCAATCCCTAGGGACTCAGAAAATTGGTCATTTTCTCACTGCATTCCAACAGTATAATCTTGGAGTGATTCAGAGGCCACCAATGAGATGGGATGTTGTTGGATTGCTCACCTCTTGGCAAGGAGGTTGGTCCAAAGTCACTCTGAAGACTCCCAGAGCTGAATATGTGAATTTGAACCCAGCCTCCCCAGTTCTACTTCAAACTAGCGTACATGAGATGAGCTTTATCCTTGGCAGCTTATTTTTGCCTTCTGATCTTGGCAGAGAAAGAGAGGATTATCTAAAACAATTCACTCCCTTCACGACCAGGTAGAAAAATGTTAAGAGAATTTCCCCATTCTCAGCTCATGCTCTAGTGATGCCCCCAAAAACCGCTCTTCTTTAGAGAGAGAATTTCTTTGAACTTAGCAAGGGATAGTAAAGCAAGCTGGCTGGTAGCCATTTGCATTTTACACCCAGGGCCTGATCAAGGGCAAACATTAAAATAGGGGCCCGGGGCCCTGGGCTCTAGTTCTCTCGGTAGCCAGCAGACAGGGGAGCAGGGCCACCGCTCTCCCCTTTGCTCGACTTTCATCTCGTTTGTTTCTTTTGTTCACCAGACTGGAAAGACTGTGATGGCAGAGAGCCTAAGCACCGGGGACAGATTGAAGCCCTGGAACGTTTGCTGCAGCAGGTTAGAGCGTCTCGACCGAGCTACAGTTGCCGAGGTAAGAGTGAAATATCCATCGCGAAGGGCACCAGCCAAGGCCTCCATGGCACTTGTAATTTTAGCAGCCTTCTATCTGGGTTATACCTTTCCACTCATCAGGAAAGGAGAGATATTAATATTGGCCCATCTGGAATCACTTTAGCAGACTATCTCGCTCTGGCTTCTCCAAAGGGGCAACATAGCAAACATTTGAAAACAAGCTTTCGCCAAAGTACTCTCCTCCCTCCTTCTCTAACCCACCCAGCCCCGCCTCATTGCACCCCCCTTTTCTCTCTCTCCTTCTCTCTCTCTCTCTCTCTTTCTCTTTTTCTTTCCCTCCCAGTCTCATAAATGAAAAGCATTTAAAATGTCGAAATCCTTCCTTGCTTGTTTGCAAGAAGGGGTAACAGAAAATGTTGGAAATGATGCTTTGCTTTAGCCATCTCCTGGACAAATGAGAAAATCGCTGTATTCTGCAAATTCAATAAAATCTGCGGTTTTATTAAACTCCTACAATCTGCAAGAAAAAGGCAGCCCAACTGGATCACAAATAAAATGGCTTTCCCGTGTTGCTGCATATTCCAAGCCTCCTCCTCTCAATAATGGGAAGGAGCTTCCAAAGCCATGACTTTAATTTCACTCAGTCCTTCTAATGCCAGCTTTGCTGAGGAATTCTGGGAGCTGAAGTCCACAAATCTTAAAGTTGCCAAGGTTGAGGACCCCTGTATCTAATAAATGTGCCATTTATGCTGAATGTTCTTGTGAATCATTAAGCACCAAGTGTCAATGCTGCAAATATTGTATATTCTTGCTTTTGACAATATGCAGAACTGTCTGGTATTTATGGGGTTAATACAGAGCAGAAGGGGGGGTAGGGGGTAAAGCCTGGGAAAGAAACAGGAAGAAAACCTTTGACTTTCACACTAATTGGATAATGTGATATATGACGGCTAATTTAGGGAGGGAACATGCTGATAATTTAACTGCTCAGAGGAAGAGAACTTAGATCCTAGCATCCCTCCACTGTGCCTGTGCCGACATTTTGTAACAATCAAAGGCTTTTAGGAAAATAAATGCCTGGAAGTTCTTTGAAGTGTTTCATTAGCCGGAACCATAACACCAACGTTCATAATCTACACCAGGGTGTCTCAACCCTGATGTAGATTAAGATGTGTGAACTTCAACTCCAAGAATTCTGCAGGCTACCTGGGAGTTCAATCCACACATCTTAAGAGTTGCCAAGGTTGAGTGACACTGGTCTACACACAAGCTAACAGGAATTAGTGGGATACAAATACTTCATGGGACTTCTATCCTCAAAAATCCTCATTCAAACATCTACGTTGCTAGGAGAGTTTTCAGGAAAGGAATAGATTGGGACTATGCGAACGTTTACAAAAATGGGTGAGATGGGAAAGGAACGCCTTTCACATTGGTTGAAACTTTTCAGAGTTTAATCTGTTTATAGTAGCAGTAGACCTTTTGCAAAAAAAAAAAGTTTCTTCATTTCTCCAGCAGTCTGGAGCTGACCACATGACCACACAGTATTGCTGCTGTATGTTGTGGAAGTAACAGATGGAAAGTTATCACAGAGAGAAGCAACCTAGACCTAAGGAAAAAATTCCTGACAGTGGGAATAATTGATCAGTGGAACGGCTTGCTTTCAGAAGTTGTGGATGCTTTGGAGGTTTTTAAGAAGAGATAGAACAGTCATTTGTTCAGAATGGTGTAGAGAAGGGGTAGGCAACCTTGGCTCTTTTATGACTCGTGGACTTCAACTCCCAGAATTCCTGAGCCAACATGGCTCAGCTTGGAAACGTCTCACTTTCCCCTCAGCATGGCTGGCTCAGGAATTCTGGGAGTTGAAATCCACGAGTCATAAAAGAGCCAAAGTTGCCTACCCCTGGTATTGAGTCTTCTCCTTGAGCAAGGAGGTTGGACTAGAAGGTCTCCAAGGTCCCTTCCAACTCTGTTATTCTGTATTCTCTAAATAGGGGGTTCCCTCTAGGGAATCAGCACAGTGCCTTTTGTCAAAATGATGTCAGCCCTTCAGGGTAGACCAGATCATGAAACATTGGAAGAATTGAATGATACCTTAGCAAAGATAGGATGCAGGAGCAGAATTTTGCAAGCCTCCTTGTGCTTCCCCCCCCCCACTCTTAAATCCCAATAAAATCAGAAAAGGGCCTGCTTGAGTCCCTTCCAAATCTTGTTTCCCACTGTGCTACTTTTCTGTTCCATCTGTTCTGTTCAAATAGGCTACTCCTATTTCTCTGCCTAATCAGTGGTCTGATCAATGAAACAGTTTTGTAGATGCTGCCACCTAGACCTTATTTGGATTATTACCAATTGGAAACTGAGCAATCCCAACATGAATTGTTCCTCTGCACCGTCATAATCTGCAGGTGAATCGAAATTTTTGGAGTTTATTGACGCACTGTAAGGACAAAATAAATTCCAAGGCTAAGGTCACAGGGTGAAGACTTGACTCTTTTGTATGCTGTTACGCAACAGTTCTGACTTCAGATCAAAAGTCTGATGTTCCCATTTTTGTAACTATGGTAACATCCATGCGAGAAGAACATGCCTTTTGAAAAGGACTGGCGACATTGCCTGAATAAGTGGGTTATTATCATCATCATCCTGTCGTCAACAAACAAAATTATTTTTGCTATCTTAGCAGAAAAGTGCAATAGAAATTGACTAAATATTAAATAATAACAAGGAGAAAATGGTCTGGATAATGCATTTGGAATGTGGAACAGTACAGGTCATTCTCGTTTAATGACCAGTTGTGTTATGACTGTTCAAAGTTATGATGGCGACAGAATGGGTGCTTTAAATCATAAAGCTGGGCTATCATACATGGTTGTGTCTCCCCCCCACGGGCACATGACCATGAGTGGGCAGGTTAGCTTTACCGCTTATCACTGATTTCTGTGGTCATCTGTCTGTGATTCACGATGAGGGGTTTTTTTTGCTGATTCCCAGCATTTTCTGCCAATTTCCAGGAAAAAACATATTCTGGTGTGAGAGAAAAGTTCCTTGAGGATGGGCTCCAAAATGAATCCAAATGCTCAGAAGACTAAACCTCTGGTCTCGGTGACTGACCCAGATTGATTTCTGCAAAAAACACCCAGTTAAATTAATGGTTTTGCTTAATGGTTGCTACCTTCACTTAATGGCCAAATTGTTCACTTAACAACAACAATAATAAAGTTGGAAGGGGCCTTCTAGTCCAACCCCCTGCTCAGGCAGGAAACCCCATACCATTTCAGACAAATGGCTGTCCAGTCTCTTCTTTTTTTTTTTTTTTATTGAAAGTTTTATAAATTTTACAAAAAAGGAAAAATAATACAAAACAAAAGACAACATATACAGAAAAATAAAACTAAACAATACATATATTAAATAAAATAAAAAAAAAAACCCATCCCCCAGCCCTCCCAAAAAAAAAAAAAAAACCCTCCCTTCCCCCCCCCCCTGAGCTTCCCAGAGCAGAATATAGGCTTAAAAAAAAATAAAAATAAAAATTAAATTAAAAACTTTATATTTATATATATAAAAAAATTATCTATAATATATATGAAAATAAAACTTATGAAAAAACTATATAATATTTTTGTATACCCAATCTAAATTGTATAAATTTTATCCATTTATCCCAAACAGCAAAAAACTTCTCTTGCGTTTGTTGCTTTAAGAAAGCCGAAATCTTTGCCATTTCTGCCAGATAAGCTACTTTAAGAAACCATTCCTGCAATGTAGGCAAAGATTCCTTCTTCCAGTATTGTCCTACTAACAGCCTAGCGGCTGTGATCAAGTTTAACATCAATACAACCTCCTTTGTATCACAATCTGTAACAATACCTAACAAAAATAATTGCGGAGTAAATTTTACCCTCCTTCTAAAAATTCTCTGGATATTCCACCATATTTTAATCCAAAATGCTTTTATCTCTCTGCATGACCACCAAATATGATAATAAGAAGCCTCCTTATAACCACATCTCCAACATTTGGGTTGCACGTCAGGATACATATAAGACATTTTTTGTGGATCAAGGTGCCATCTATAAAACATTTTATAAAAATTCTCCCTTAAGTTCTGTGCTTGAGTAAATTTGACATTTCTCACCCAAATAGTTTCCCAAGTGTCCAATAAAACTGGCTCACCAAAATTCTGCGCCCATCTAATCATACAATCTTTAATTAGTTCCGTTTCTGAGTCCAATTCAACTAAAACCCCATAAATTCTCTTAATGTGGGTTTGTCTTTGATCCTTCAGTTGCTTAATAAGGTTTTCATCTTCTCTAAGAAAACCCACCTTACAATCCATCTTCCATCTATCTAATAATTGCCTATATTGGAACCAAGAATAAGTAAAATTTTCTTGTGCTAACTCTTCCCGTGATTTTAATTGCCAGTTTTGTCCATCCCATTTAAGTAACTGTCTATAAGACACCATATCCATTTTAACCCCTCTTTTTATTCCTTCTATCGCATGCCAAGGTATAGCCCATAATGGTACTTTAAAATCACTTTTATAATATTTTCTCCAAATCCTAAGTAAAGAAATTCTTAAAATATGAGATTTAAAAGCCCAATCTATTTTTTTATTAAATATTAAATAGGCATGCCACCCATAAAGTAAATCCCATCCCTCTAAGTAAAGTATCTCAGAATTTGTCAAATTTACCCAATCACTAATTAATGTTAAAACCACCGCATCATAATATAATTTCAAATTTGGTACCTTAAGTCCACCCCTCTCACGGAAGTCTTGCATAATTTTAAACTTAACCCTTGGTTTTTTCCCTGCCCAAATAAATTTGTTGAGACCCTTCTGCCACTCATTTAAATTAATCTCATTTTTCAAAATTGGTAACATTTGAAACAAAAAAAGAAACTTGGGTAGAATATTCATTTTTATCACTGCAATTCTTCCCATGAGGGTGTCCAGTCTCTTCTTAAAAACTTCCAGTGTTGACGTATTCACTACTTCTGGAGGCAGGTTGTTCCACTGCTTAATTGTTCTGACTGTCAGGAAGTTTCTCCTTAGTTCTAGGTTGTTTCTCTCTTTGGTTAATTTCCATCCATTGCTTCTTGTCCTACCTTCAGATGCTTTGGAGAATAGCTTGACTCCTGCTTCTTTGTGGCAGCCCCTGAGATATTGGAACACTGCTATCATGTCACCCCTCGTCCCTGTTTTCATTAAACTAGACATACCCAGTTCCAGCAATCGTTCCTTATATCTTTTAGCTTCCAGTCCCCTGATCATCTTTGTTGCTCTTCTCTGTATTCTTTCTAGAGTCTCAGCATCTTTTTTACATCGTGGTGACCAAAACTGGATGCAGTATTCCAACTGTGGCTTTACCAAGGCATTGTAAAGTAGTATTAACCTTCATGTGATCTTGATTCTATCCCTCTGTGAATGCAGCCCAGCACTGTGTTGGCTTTTTTGGCAGCTGCAGCACTCTTCTGGCTCATATTTAAGTGATTGTCCACTAGGACTCCAAGATCCCTCTCACAGTTGCTACTTTGAGCAAGATACCACCTATACTATACCTGTGTATTTGGTTTTTCTTGCCTAAATGTAGAACCTTACTTTTTTCACCACTGAATTTCATTTTGTTAGATAGCGCCCAGTGTTCAAGTCTGTCTAAATCCTCCTGTATCTTAAGCCTGTCTTCTGGAGTGTTGACTATTCCTGCCAGCTTGGTGTTGTCTGCAAATTTGATGAGTTCCCATTGATCCCCTAGTCCAAATCATTGATGAAGATATTGAAGAGCACTGGGCCCAGAACAGAGCCCTTAATGATAAAATTAAGAGCACAGCGCACTTAATGATTAAAAAAAAGCCAGAAATTTACTTCTCGTCTTATGGGTGCCTCTACTTACAAGTGTAATTCCAGGGTTAAGTTGAGGATTCCCTGTAGCTCCTACAGGTGGATATATGTAGGATTAAATAGAGACAGAGCCTGGTTTCTGGAAGAAAATATAACATCCTGAAGAAGTGATATTTCTCACACACACAAACAGGCACACACAAACATTAAACTAACAGTAGCAACATTTGAGGGAGTAATACCCAATATAATGGTCCTTGTTTATCCACACAACCTGTTCATTGATCATTCAAAGTTGCGACAGCACTGAATGAATAGGACTTACAACCAGTCCTCAAAGATCTGGATGTTACAACACTCCCATGGTTACATTTTCACAATTCAGGTGCTTGGCAACCGACACGCACTTACAATTGCATGGTTGCAGCATCTTCCCATGACATCATTTATAACCTTCCCTGCTGATTTCCCACAAAGTCAATGGGGAAGTCAGCAGGGAAATTTTCAAGTTGCTTTGGTGTGTCCCTTTGGCCTTCCTGTATTTGCACTGTGCCACACCATCCATCTCCTGTCCCTCCTACACTTGTACCATACCATCCAGACAACCTGGCCTTCCTGTGCTCACACACAGCCTGAAAAGCCTTCCCCCAGCCTCACTCCACTCATGCTTAGCCTGTGCCAGCCTTGTCCAGCTTTTCCCAGCCCCTGCAGAACTTCCCTGGCAACCCCACACTCCTTACCTTGGGACTCCTACCACTTCCCAATTAATGACCCATGCATGCTGGGGTTAACAATGTCAACTGGGACTGCTGGAATTGTCATCATTAAGTGATGCAGTGATATGTCATTGCATATATGTCATTATTAAGCAATCACATTGCTTAAGGATGGCAGTCCCGGTCCCAGCTGAAACCTGAGATCTACTATCTGCAGTTTTTATTTCCAGGATCAGAGGTGCTGTAACCCTGGGATGCCACTTGAAAAGGGCAAGGCCTGAATTGCCTAAGGAAGCTTCAAAGATCTTGTAGTGTACGGCAAACTATTTTTTAAAAAGCCACTTAACCTTTTTCTTCCCAGAGTCGAATAAGTGTTCCAGACAGAAATGGAAATCTTAGACCAGCTTCTTCACAAGCAGCCAGTGGGGCTCTCTAGGTACCTTAATATCTGTGGGATGACCAAAGATGACAGCAGCCCTAGCAGCCCCTCCCAAAGGAGCCCTCCAGGCTAACTTTTAATAGGACAAAAGGAGGACATTAAATACGTGGAAAACACAATAAGCTCGGATTTTAATTAGTTTGAAATCAAATTTACTTTTAATCCTGGCCTCATTTGCTTCCTTGTGTTGGTTGCTCCTCGGTTTTGTGTGTGTGTTTGTGTGTGTGTGTGTGTGTGTGTGTGTGTGTGTGTGTGTGTGTGTGTGAGAGAGAGAGAGAGAGAGAGAGAGAGAGAGAGAGAGAGAGAGATTTCATACAGGATTCAAAGATACACCCTCTGCTCTAATAATATAGATTTGTAGCTGGAGAAAATACGTAAGAGAAAATTGTCAAACAACAGAGCTTCCAATTTTCTTCCTCTATAGTAGCTTCCAAACCAAGCCGTAGGAGGGGAAAAAAGTTTTAAAATAACCTCAGTATATTTGCAAGAGAGAATTGGTTGATGAAAGAAAGCTTAAACACCTCTCTCTCCGGTCACTTTTCTTCACCAAACGGCCTTTCATCTCCTGCCTTCAGATAACTTATATACAAACTGTATAGTTCTTTGTTGGTTCTTATGGGCAGGCTTATTTAAGTTTAGTAAAATTTAGTAAATAAAATTTAAATGTATTTAAAATAATAAATATATGGGGAGGTGAGCGGATGGACAGATAGAGCTGGAAAAGAATTTTTTTTTTCTTATATAGTTCTACAGTTAGTGATGGTAGACCTTTCACTATAGGTTTCTAAGCATTGTTTGTCCTCTGGGGGAAAAAAGTGCTGTACATAGGACATGCATGCCAGAGGCGGCACTCAGAGCGCTCTCTGTGGGCATGCGTGCCGTCGCCCCAGCTCCACCTCCTCCCATGGCCCCCTCTTCACCATCAGCCCCCCCAGAGAAGAGTCACCCCCAGGGGCGGCCCAAGTGGAACAGCGCAGCCAAGGACATGGCAGCAGGGCAGTGGAGACAAGACTCCCCCCTTACCCCCAGTGGTACACAGTTGATGCTGCGGGGCACGGGCAGAGGGCGTGGCTGCCATGGCACTGCTGGGCCTCCTGAGTGATCTGCGGCGGGCCATGGAGGCAGTGAGTGGCCAGGTGGGGGGTGGGGCTGAGCAGAGGCAGGGGCAGGACAGGTTTTGGGCACTATCTAAAAGGTTCACCATCGCTGATATAGGAATTGTAGTTTTTACCTACACTACAGACAATGAGGAACTAGGAATCACTAATAAAAAAAGACGCCTCTTCGCCAACCTATAATTACTAGATACAGACAGAAAGTCAAAAGAACTTATCTATATAAAGATGACCTGGTGAGATATTGATTTAAAAAACTAATCTGGGAGAAAAAACAACTATATTGGGACATCAGCATTTTCAGAAATGCTTGTAAACACAGGTGGTCCTTGACTTACGACCACAATTAAGCCCAAAATTTCTGTTGCTGAGACATTTGCTAAGTGAGTTTTGTCCCATCTTATGACCTTTCCTGCCACCAGTTGTTAGGTGAATCACTGCAACTATTAAATCACTAACCTGGTGATTAAGTGAATCTAGATTCCCCATTGACTTTGCTTGTCAGAAGGTCGCAAAAGGTGATCACATGACCCTGGGACACTGCGACCGTCATAAATATGAGTCAGTTGCCAAGTGTGTGAATTTTATTCAAATGACCATGGGGATGCTGCAATGATCATAAGTATGAGATAATGGTCGTGTCACTTTTTTCAGTGCTGTTGTAACTTCTAACAGTCACTAAATGAACTGTTGTAAGTTGAGGACTGCTTGTAGTTCAGCTGTTCCTTTGGAACTTGCTCTTTGTATATTAGTAGCCTTAGACATGGTCTTTTTTCCCCCTAAGTTTAATATGACACATATAGACACAGAAATCAACCAATCGATGATTGCAAGCAACAAAGTCATCCATTTGTCTTCAGAAGTAATGTAAGTGTGTTTCAGCTAGTACAGGTTGCTTGGCATTTTTTGGGGGGGGGGATCTAAAACCTTGGATTTTTTTAAACAAAGTTCTCTTCTTCTCCTTTTATGATTAATTTCAAATATTTTTTTTGTAGTTAAATGGATCCATGTGACAATCTAAGGAGACCAGAGAGTGGGAGTGCAAGGCTTTCCTTATCCAGTGAAATGCTGGACAGCTAATTCCAAAGCCAGTCCATAAAAACATTTGAATAGTACCAGCTCTTCTTATTTATTTGGGAAAAGGCAAATATTCTCAATGTAATGATAGTAACAACAATCTTAATAATGTACTATAAATTTAATAATTTACAGTAATTAAATAGTTTCTATGGTAGTTTCTTAAACTTAATATGACACCTGACTCCAACAACTCTTTGGATAGCAGCCTCCTTCAAAGCAAGAAGTACATTTAATTGGCACAAACTGGTCTACTCTCTTGATCTTCCCTGGAAAAATAGCCCCAGACCTTGTTCAATATGCATCACCATTTTTAATTGTGCTGTTGAAAGCTGATTTACCAATAACAATGCCAGTGCCAAGCAGTTGCTTAGTGTATTATGGGATTATATTGTGCAGAACATCAATAAGTTTGTTGCATGCTGTACCTTGGTACTCAACTGCTTTGAAACTTGTTGAATTTAGTACTCAACACATTGTGATATGAAAATGTTGTCCCAGTACTCAACACACAAGCTAGAACTTGTCGGTGTCGGCTGCCTTGTGACTCACTATAATATTATTCCTTATGGGAAAATTTTGTTTGGCATTCATCCTTTTAGGTACTCATTGCTCATTAACGATGAGTACCAAGGTGCCACTGTATATTGGAAGAGCATTCATTGTTAAGTAGAGTGCTCTGTTCAAACATAGAAGAAGGTTTGGTTCTCAATAGCCTTTAAATCCAATTCATTGATTCCAATTCATTCATTATCCACAGTAGAGGACTTAAGCTGGGCAACCCCTAACCTGCAGGCTGCAGGTGGCTCGCCGAAGTGGCCCATTTTTTTTCCTGCTTCTCCACTGGATATTAGAGGAAACCTTATGATCTCTTACAGCTATTGTTATAGGGGGACAATATTTTACATTGGGATTCCGAGAGAAAGTTTGGTCTTCCCCACACCTGCACTGCAACTAAGTTCACTCCTTCTGTCATACTAATGGCAGAAGGAAAACAAGCTGGTATTGCTGCATGTGCTTTAACTTTTCCAGCAATTTGGGGATCTGGTCAGAATGGTTTCTTCCCGGCTGCATTTTGGAGACAGGTTGTGTGGGAATGAATGTGCATGGCTGTTATGTGCCAGAGAGAATGACTGGAAGAAAACTCAAGAAATAAATAAAAAGAGAAAGAAAGAAAGAGAGAGAGAAAGAGAGAGAGAGAGAGAGAGAGAGAGAGAGAGAGAGAGAGAGAGAGAGAGAGAAAGAAAGAAAGAAAGAAAGAAAGAAAGAAAGAAAGAAAGAAAGAAAGAAAGAAAGAAAGAAAGAAAGAAAGAAAGAAAGAGGCATTGCCACTCAGTTCTTTCTTTGGACTTGCCTGTTCTGAATTTTTGACCTTGCTCCATGGGCAGCATTGCAAGCCTTTCTCATGTGGGAATGCAGATTTTTGATTGCCCAAAAATTTCTCACTTCTCTGCCAGCTTAGAAAAGCTGGGAACTTCAGTGAACCTGAAAGTAGAAGGCATGAGCACTTTTACTCCCAATATACTTTTATTCCTCAATTATGTTGACGGTTAATTTTGTAATCAGTCCCAGATTGGCTACCAAGTACGAGGAATACCAGTTGCATCTTCCCAATATCTGTACCATCCATCTTGTTTGCACTTTGAACTATAAAGTTCACTCTTTAAATGCCTTGCTGTGATGTTTACCTTAAAACGTGGCCCTCTGGATATAAATTATTCTGATGCTATACCTAACTGAGCAATTCAAGAAATGCCGAGAGGCAGTTTTCATGGCAGTCAAGTTCTCTTATACATTTGAAAGTAACTTTGAATCTCTTCTCTGTTTGCTTAGAAGTAGCTAAAAGTTAGACATTTTTGCTCTTGACTATAAGTTACCAACTTACCCATTATCTTCTATATTTAAGAGTAAAGCAATCTAACAATTTTTCTAGAAACCTCCATTTTGTATGTTGATTATGCTATACAGATATCTAACAATATAATGTCATTTAGTGTCTTCTCCAGCTGAATGTTCTTATCTTTCCAGGATAAGAACAAGAGAAATACCTGGGTTACTTTAAATTGTTCTAAGTGCAAGATATCTACTTGTTTTCAGTTATGAAAACATTCATTAATGTATCCATATTTACCTATAACTTTTAAAAAGTATTTATTTATTTGGTAGTTTTTGTGGCTTTGAGTCAATGTTGCCTCCTGGCAACTGCCTAGACAAGTCCCTGCAGTTTTCTTGGCAAGATGTCAGAAATGGTTTGCTATTGTCTGCTTCTTCAGGCTGAGAAAGACTGATGGGTCGAAGATCACCCAGCTGGCTTCATGCCTAAGGTGAAAGTAGAATTTATAGTCTTCTGGTTTCTGGCCTCAACCACTACACAAACTGGCTGCTTTAAAGATACATAGACAATGCATTGTTGTCTCTCGGTTTCTAGGCTGGTGCATTAACCGCTATACCAAACTGGCTGTTTTAATTTTTATGGATTGTTAAAAAATTTTTTTTTTAAATAGTGAAGAAATGAATTGCATATTAACAGAAAATTTATTTGTTGTGATTTGCATTTTTCAAATAATGCAATGAAGCAAGAATATTTAGGAATGTCTTCAGATGGCCCCACACTGGACCAGGGTTTCTAAATAAGGGTACACGTGTTTTTTTCTTTTCTTTTTCAGTGGTATTGTGCTGGACTGGGCTTTTATGATCATATTTTTCAGAGTTTCCCATGCTTGAGTTGTTTTCCCCTTTAGGATTTTCATCCGTGGAATCTTGACTAGGCTTTCTCTGAGTTTGTTAAAATCACTTCTTTTAAAGTTAAAGACACTGGTTGGATTATGTTTTATTGCTTGTGTTTGCTTTATATTGAATTCCAATATGACATAGTCACTCTCACTCAAAGTTCCACAATTTCAACTCCCTCTATCACTTCTTCTTTATAGGTAAGAATTAGGTCCAGTATAGCTTTTCTTCTAGTTCCCTCCTCTACCTTTTAGATTACAACGTTGTCAGCTAGATTGTTAAGAATCTGTTTGATCTCCCATTTGCTGCAGAGTTTGTCTCCCAGTTGATATTAGCGTAGTTAAAGTCTCCCATTACTACTGTGGTGTCTTTCCTACATACATTTGTTAATTGAGTAGCAAAAAGTTCATCTATTTCTTCTGCTTGGTTGGGTGACATGTAGCATATGCCTATAATAATAATAATAGAGTTGGAAGGGACCTTGTAGGTCATTTAGTCCAACCCCCTGCTCAGGCAGGAAACCCTATACCATTTTGGACAAATGGCTGTCCAGTTTCTTCTTAAAAACTTCCAGTGTTGGTGCATTCACCGCTTCTGGAGCAGGTTGTTCCACTGGTTAATTGTTCTAACTGTCAGGAAGTTTCTCCTTAGTTCTAGGTTGCTTCTCTCTTTGGTTAGTTTCCACCCGTTGCTCCTTGTCCTGCCTTCAGGTGCTTTGGAAAATAGCTTGACTCCCTCTTCTTTGTAGCAGCCCCTGAGATATTGGAATACTGCTATCATGTCCCCTCTCATCCTTCTCTTTGTTAAACTAGACATACTCAATTCCAGCAACCGTTCCTTATATGTTTTAGCCTCCAGTCTCCTAATCATCTTTATTGCTCTTCTATGTACTCTTTCCAGAGTCTCAACATCTTTTTTACATTGTGGTGATCAAAACTGGATGCAGTATTCCAAGTGTGGCCTTACCAAGGCATTGTAAAGTGGTATTAATACTTCACGTGATCTTGATTCTATCCCTCTGTTAATGCAGCCTAGCACTGTGATGGCTTTTTTGGCAGCTGCAGCACACTGCTGGCTCATATTTAAATGATTGTCCACTAGGACTCCAAGATCCCTCTCACAGTTACTACTATTGAGCAAGGTACCCCCTATACTATACCTGTACATTTGGTTTTTCTTGCCTAAATGTAGAACCTTACTTTTTTCACCATTGAATTTCATTTTGTTAGATAGTGCCAAGTGTTCAAGTCTGTCCAGATCCTCCTGTATCCTAAGCCTGTCTTCTGGAGTGTTGGCTATTCCTGCCAGCTTGGTGTCACCTTCAAATTTGATAAGTTCCCCATCTATCTCCTCGTCCAGATCATTGATGAAGATGTTGAAGAGCACTGGGCCCAGAACAGAGCCCTGGGGCACCCCACTACACACTTCCCTCCATGTAGATGCAGTTCCATTGAGGACTACATTCTGAGTACGGCCGATCAGCCAGGTACAGATCCATCTGGTGGTGATGCTGTCTAACCCGCATTTTTCTATCTTCTCAAGTAGTAGGTTGTGGTCTACTTTGTCAAATGCCTTCCTGAAGTCCAAGTAAATTATATCCACAGCATTCCTCTGGTCCACTAATTTTGTCACTTGGTCAAAGAATGCAATAAGATTTGTCTGGCATGATCTATTTTTGACAAACCCGTGTTGGCTTTAAGTAATGACTTTGTTTGCCTGTAGGTGTTCGCTGATTCATTGTTTGATTATCTTTTCCAGAATCTTTCCAGTATTGAGGTCAGGCTGATAGGTCTGTAATTTCCTGGGTTCGTTTTTCCCCTTTTTTGAAGATGGGAACTACATCAGCTCTTTTCCAGTCCTCTGGTAGTTCCCCGGTGTGCCAGGATCTCTGAAAAATATAGTTCAGTGATTCTGAAATCACATCTGCCAGTTCCTTCAGAACCTTGGGGTGTAATCCATCTGGTCCTGGTACCTGAACTCATCTAGGCTGGACAGGTGTTCACTTACCATTTTCTTGCCTATCTTAACTATGCCAATGTCATTCTTTTTTTCCTTTTTTCCTAAACACTAATATAGTTACTCAAATGCCATCTACTTTTGTAGGTTTTCTGCAATTGTGTTTGATCCATCTTCTGTAGATTTGGTACCAATGAAAGCTACATCAAATCCATAGTGCAGGCAAATAATAATTTCCTCTTTATCCTTCATAATTTCTGCTCTCCTCATTCACCACGTCAGTTATATTTACTTTTATTTAGTGACATAATGAAAAATTGTTTTAAGGTCACTTCACTTCCAAACCTTTTAATTACTCAGTACAGAACAGATTTATGCCTTGTGTCTTTCCATAAAAATTTAAACTCTGGCTGTTACCCCATCATCATTTTTGACTCTTGGAGGACAGCTGTTTAAGATAATACTGTTGGATGACTGTACATAATCATCAATATCAGAAAGACTATGCTTCTCAATTAGTCCTTTCGCATTTACACCTGTATAAACATGTCTTGGCAACATATTTCTTCCGCCATATCTGTTATGTCCCGAGCCTTGCAAACGGCTCGGGCGTTTGCAGGCAGTCCCGGGCAGGTGCAAAGCTGCCTGGGACCAGACAGGCTGTCGCCAGCGCCGTGCGCATGCGCGGGTGCTGGCACGGGAAAAGTAACACATTTACCCGGGAAGCGTCTATATAAGAAGCTGGGAGGTTTTGGGAGCTGCTGAAGCCATCTACTTGTACGCTGAACGCTGAATAAAGGAAACTGAGAACTTCAACTGCTTCTCGTGTCTGCTTCCCGCCAAGGACTCAACACTGGCGACGAAGGTGGGATGCCTTGCACTATCTGGAAAGGAAGAAGTGTAAGCTTACCCAAGGAGTCCTGAGCGGCGGAAAGGAACGGCGTCGACTCGGCAGCTGCCCGCCAATCCGGTGTGCATTCGGGGGCAGGCTGGCTGATAGACCCGTCTCCTGAAGGTCTAAAGATGGCAAAAATCGGAAGGCTTTCGGAATTCGACGTCTCACATCCAGAGCGGTGGGAGTCATACATAGCCAGGGTGGAGAACTACTTCAAGGCAAACCAAGTGAGGGAAGAGAGCTTGAAGGCTGCCACCCTGCTTTGTGTTTGCGGTCAAGACACCTTCGACATCGCAGAAAACCTTGCAGCACCTGTTCCAGTAGAGTCTGTCAGCTACGCAGATCTGAAGAAGCTACTGAAAGAGCACTTCCACCCCAAGATGTCCGTCATCGCATGGCGCCACACCTTCGAGCAGAGGGATCAATGGCCCGGCGAGTCGGCCAAAGAATTCATCGCCGCATTACGGAAGGCCGCCAAGCACTGCGAGTTCAAAGACCTCGAAGAACGACTGAGGGACCGATTCGTGTGCGGGTTAAGGCATCGAGATCTACAACAGAGACTTTTCGCTAAAGAAGAACTGTCCTACCAAGATGCCTTAAGGGAAGTCACCGCAGAAGAAGCAGCAGGCGGCGCTATCAAGAACATGCGGCCGATCAGAAACAGTCCAGAGGTTGCATCCGTGCACCAGGAAGACGCCCAAAGGAACTCCGAGGAGGATCCGGACGAGGAAGTCGACCGTCTCCACCCCACGACGGAAGAAAAACAGAAGGGAAGCTCTTCAGCTCCGCTCAAGTGCATTGGCTGTGGAGGTCGCCACAGGAGAACCGACTGCAAGTTCCACTCCGCTACCTGCCGGGCATGCGGCAAACAAGGACACATTGCAGCTGTGTGTCTGGGCCGACGAAAGGTACAACCTCAGGAAGAACCGCGCCTGAAAGGTACCAGATTCCCCAGCCAGAATAGGGTAGGGTTTTGCGCTTCGCGAAGAAGCATCCTTAGGACAGGCACACACAAGCCAATTAAGAAAAAGCTGTCACTCAAGGTGAAGCTACAAGGGGTTCCATTATCTATGGAACTAGACACAGGGTCTGCCTTTTCAATTATCTCCTTGCATACATTTAGGAAGATTTGTTCCGGTAGTGGAACTCAGGCCAAGTTAAGGCCTTCTGACATTGTGTTAACAGATTTTCAAAATTCAAGAGTGTGTGTTAAGGGGGAGGCCACCCTTAACGTGCAATACAAGAGTTTTGAAGGTCCACTAGACTTATTAGTAGTAGGGGGTGAACGAACGAGTCTCATAGGACTCGATTGGTTTGAGGCCCTGGGGATACACGTCACAGGACTCAACAGTTACAAACACTCGACCTACAGGAAGTCTGCAAAGAATTTGCAGATGTTTTCAGCCCCCAGCTGGGCACATTCAAAGGACCCCCTGTGTCCTTAAAGCTAGACCCCACTGTCACTCCCATTAGAATTAAAGCAAGAAGGGTCCCTTTTGCTTTAAAGAGTAAAATTGACACTGAGTTAGACAAACTGATTCAACAGGGAATCCTAGAACCTGTTGATTCCAGTCCTTGGGAGACCCCCATTGTCACGCCTCTAAAGGCAAATGGGGACATTCGCATTTGTGCTGACTACAAATGCACTCTGAATAAGGCATTGCAGCAACATGCCTATCCTGTTCCTGTGGTCAGTCATATTCTGGCCTCCCTCAAGGGGGGGCGCGTTTTTGCAAAGCTTGACCTAGCTCAAGCGTATCAACAGCTGCCTGTTGATGATGATGCTGCTATAGCTCAGACTATTGTGACCCACAGGGGAGCCTTTAAGGTAAAAAGGCTGCAGTTTGGAGTGAATGTCGCTCCTGGGATTTTCCAAAGCGTAATGGAAAACACACTGGGGTATATACCGGGGGTTTGCCCCTACTTTGATGATGTCTTAATTGCAGGAGACTCCACACACATTCTAGCTGAAAGGCTAAGGGCTGTTCTGTTAAGATTCAGGAAGTCAGGCCTCAAGCTCAAAAAAGACAAATGCAAGATTGGGGTGCCTTCTACTGAATTTCTGGGGTTCAAAATTGATGCTGCTGGGATTCACCCTGCTGAATCCAAACTGACAGCTATTTTAGAAGCACCTAGGCCAAAGTCCAAGGCCGAACTTCAGGCCTTCCTGGGCCTCCTGAATTTCTACAATTCTTTTCTTCCACATAAAGCTAGTGTAGCTGAGCCTCTTCACAGGCTACTAGACAAACAAGCAGTGTGGCAGTGGTCACATACACATGAGGCTTGCTTTAACAAAGTCAAGGCCTTGCTCACTTCTAACAGTGTACTTGCACATTTCAACGAATCTCTTCCTGTGTGCATCGCATGTGATGCGTCCCCTTACGGGGTAGGAGCTGTCCTGAGCCACCTCAGGTCTGATGGAACTCAGGTTCCTGTTGCATATTACTCCAGAACATTGTCTTCTGCTGAGCGCAACTACGCTCAGATAGACAGGGAGGCTCTGGCTGTTGTTGCTGGAATTAAAAAATTCCACGATTTTCTCTATGGCAGGCATTTCACGGTCTTTACTGACCATAAGCCTCTGCTGGGACTGTTTACCACACGTAAGCAGACTCCCCAAATCATTTCCCCTAGAATGCTTAGGTGGTCTATTTTTCTGTCTGCATATGATTTTTCTTTACTCCACAAGCCTGGGAAAGAAATGGGCCATGCTGATGGCCTCAGTAGATTGCCTCTGCCAGTAGTAGAAGCTGACCCTGCGCCAGCTGTCAACATTCTATCAATCCAAGCCTTGCCCGAGCTCCCTCTTTGTGCCAGGGATGTTGCCGCTGAAACAGGTACAGATCACACACTTTCACGTGTCCGTTCCTGGGTTTTGTCCGGTTGGCCTGAGCACTGCCCTAGTCCTGAGTTTCAGAGTTTCTGGTCCAAAAGAAACGAGTTGTCCCTTTCTCAGGGTTGTCTGCTTTGGGGAAACAGAGTTGTCATTCCCACCTCAATGAGGACTAGGGTCTTAGAATCCCTCCACGAGGGTCATCCTGGCATTGTTTGTATGAAGGCTCTTGCACGCAGCCACTTGTGGTGGCCTGTTTTAGATAAGATATTGAGGCTAAGGTGCATGCATGCCACCTGTGCCAACGATCTCGCCCAGAGATGCCCCAAGCTCCCGTGCATAATGGGAGGAAACGCAGTCCCCATGGTCTAGGGTGCACATTGACTACGCTGGGCCCTTTCAGGGCCAGTTCTTCTTGGTCCTTGTTGACAGCCATTCAAAATGGCTTGAGGTTGTACCTGTCTCTTCCACCACCACTGCAAAGACTATTCAGGTACTGAGGGGGATTTTTGCTGCACACGGGCTTCCAGATGTCATCGTGTCTGACAACGGCCCTCAATTCACTTCCTCCGAATTCCAAGCTTTCTTACAGGCTAACATGATTCGTCATGCCACGTCTGCACCCTTCCACCCGTCCACCAACGGTATGGCTGAACGTATGGTGCGCATCACAAAGGACGCATTGAAAAGACTCACCTACGGGGACTGGCATCACAGGTTGGCTGACTTTCTCCTTTCTTATCGCACCACACCGTCCACTTCTACAGGGAGAAGTCCAGCTGAACTTCGTTGGGGGCGCCAACTTACTACTAGACTTGACCGGTTGCATCCGGACAGACTGCCTTCATCTAGCTCACATCCTAGGGCACCTAGACAACTACTTGTGGGTGCCCCGGTTTGGGCTCGCAATTACGGGCCTGGTCATACCTGAGTCCCCGTTTCTATTTCCAGGGTCACAGGTCCTCTCTCCTACGAGGTTGCCCTGGACAACGGTCGTGTCCTGCGTTGGCACATCGACCAACTCCGCCCTAGGCGGGACTTTTCAGATGAGACTCCTGGGTCTTTTCCAGGGGGGGAGGGGGACCCTTTGGAGCAAAGGGAAGGGCACGAGCTGCTGCCCATCTCCACTGATGGAGCCACAAACGTCCCATCCCAGGGTTCCGCAATTGCTCCGAAAAGGAATTCATGGAGCTTACCCACACAACAGGCACTCACGCCTACTCCAGCCAGGGAGTCACCCCGGGGGCATACTCACTTTCCACACACATCACACAGCACTCCAGTCACAGAGGATACCCGGGGCATCCCAACAAATCATTCCCCGCAAGAGAGCTGGCACACAATCCCCAAGGTTGGCCTGACCTTACCCCAAATTCTACAGGGGGTCAAACATACAGGGAGGTGGTCGAGGAACCAAGTCCCGACTACAACACCTCTAGCCCAAATCAGGGAGTAACTGAGTTTTGGGAAAGTACAGGAACCCACACAAGCCCGGACACAGAACGGGGTTCAGGGAATGGTCAGCCTCCTGACAGGTCTTGGACGGACCTAGGAGGTTCAGCAGAGACGCCCAGCAGTGGCTATCACTTCAAGGGCCCGAGGGTCTACAGCTAGGCAGGTCAACCAGGTCACAAAGTGACAGAAGCCCTGGCCTGACGAGCCCGGTGGGCAAGCAAGCAGGCCAGGCATTGGGGCACAGTCCTTGGAAGGCACCAAGGCAAAATAAGGAGAACAGGCTCACATGTCCCTCCAGTCAGGGAACTCATGCTAGAAACCCAGAGCTGAGAAGGTCACAGAGGGCAAAGAAGTCTCCTAAATACTTAGAGGATTACATAACATTGCTGGCTAAACAAAAGCCAGGTAACGATAGGAGCACTGAGAAGCAGAACACTGCATAAAATAAATGTTTATATGTTGGTAGTAGTTTTAGCCCGGGGGAAAGGGGTGTTATGTCCCGAGCCTTGCAAACGGCTCGGACGTTTGCAGGCAGTCCCGGGCAGGTGCAAAGTTGCCCGGGACCAGACAGGCTGTCGCCAGCGCCGTGCGCATGCGCGGGTGCTGGCGCGGGAAAAGTAACACATTTACCCGGGAAGCGTCTATATAAGAAGCTGGGAGGTTTTGGGAGCTGCTGAAGCCATCTACTTGTACGCTGAACGCTGAAAAAAGGAAACTGAGAGCTTCCCGCCAAGGACTCAACAATATCCTTATAGCGTTGCTTTCATCTCACTGCCAGCCTTTGAGTGAGAGCACTAAGTCATCCTCCAATATACCAGGCAGTCTCATGAGAGATATACATTTCTTTGCTTACCCATCACCCACCATGCTGGAGGAAACCTAGTTTCCAAAGCACCTGAATGCAAGACAAGAAACAATGAATGGAAACTAATTAAGGAGAGAAGCAACCTGGAACTAGGGAGAAATTTCCTGACAGTGAGAACAATAAACGAATGGAACAGCTTGCCTTCAGGAGTTGGGGTGCTCCATCACTGGAGGCTTTTAAGAAGAGACTGGATAGCCATTTGTCTGGAATCGTGTAAGGTCTCCTGCTTGAGCAGGGGGTTGGACTATAAGACCTCCAAGGTCCCATCCAACTCTGTTATTCTGTTGTTTTGAACTCAGATGGCTGGGAACAGAAGTAATCAAGGCAAGATAGGGAATGGCAATGGAAATGGCAAATTGCATTTTGGTATAGTTTCCTTCCAGCTCTAGGGAGGGTAGAGAGTGCTTCATAGTAGCAGTGGGGAAAGGTCTCGTATCTATACAAAGGTTCGTGTGCCCAAACATGCTGTTGAACTCATGTTTTATTGGTAGGCTTTGCACTGATGAACAATCAGTCACATGTTACCCAGAAGTTACAGAATGTCCACAAAACTCCTACACTTATTTAAAAATTGATTGACATTAATAGTATTGTAGCACTCTCAATGAAATCTCATTTTTCATTGTGTGAAAAAAAATCTCACACAAGATTATTGGGAAGGAGTGATCACTGAAATCTAATGAAATTTGAGAATTTAGAATCATTTTTGATTGATCTAGCAGGGCTCTTTTTATTTTCTTATGTTAAGTATTTGCAGAAAGTTTTTCGTTTTACGGCTTTATAGCTTACCCACCTTATCATTTATTGATGCTGCTTCCTTTTGGATACAGCTTTGCTGTCACACAATTAGTATCACACTATGTTATTTATTAGCTAATTAAATGGCAGGCTTTCCAATGTTTCTTCCAATGGATCTCAAATTATTTTTTAATCCCACTCGAGTATTTCTGGCCCCTGTTTATTCAAGATTAAACAAAGCCTATCATCAGAGTGGGAAGAGCTGTGACAGTGCTAGTGTTTTGGTTCTTTAGTACTGGCCATTAAGATCCTCATGGAGTGAAGCCAAATCATTTGATTAACCAAGTAGTGTACTTCCCCTCTGTAAATGCTCTCTGTGTTGCAGCAAAAAGATCCACTCTTCAATTATATCAATGGATTAAAAATTGATATAATTGCACTGTAGTTTTTTTTTCTGTAATACTTTAAAAAAAAGGGAGGGAGAGAGGGAAAGAAGGTATATGTGTGTGCGTGTGTGTGTGCGTGTGTGTGTGTGTGTATACACACACACACACATACCTTCTTTCCCTCTGTGTGTGTGTGTGTGTGTGTACTCTTTATATGAATTTTTATTATATTAGTAAATCTAATACAAAATAAACTTAAAGAAAAGAATAAAAAGTAGGAGAAAAGGTGCAAGAAAAAAAGACAAGAAACAGAAAAGTAGAGATACAATAAAGAGAAAAGAAATATAGAAAGAAATGACTTCCAACCTGCATCACAAGAGGTTTAAAGAAATTTAGGGACTCTTCACCCCCTCCAATGTTACAAACATTTACCTCTTCATCCCATATCCCATCTCTTGTGTATAAATAAATCCATAAAGAATCATCTTCTCAGTCTTGGTGAAGATAGGAAGTCTATAAATGGTTGCCAGAAGTAAGAATTTATCTTGTTTTAACCTTGATCAAATAAAGCAATTGTATATCCTTTACTTCTAACAGTCATAATTTTCAGTTTATTGAAATATTGTCATATGATTTGATTTCTCTTCATTTTTCTTTATCCCATCATGCAAAGTTCTTCAAGACTTTAACAGTTCTTTTGTATCCAATATGAAAAAATTATCAGGGTCACTCTGTTGGTTTGCCATTTGTATTTCCTTTCTAAAGTTTAAGGCCTCAGGTAGTTTCTTTTCCAGATCCATAAAACATTCTTTTCTAACTTGTTCTCTTGGTCTTGTAAATCCACTTTTGATGCCATGTCTATGTTGTCAGCTATTTTTTTTTTTACATGTGACATTTCTTCAATGACATAGTCTATTCAGAGATACTGTGGCTATTATTTTTCTGATTCCATTCTTCAAAAGTCTCATTCTGTATTTTCATTCTTACAATGTTTTACAACATTTTGCAGAGTTCTAAATCTTTACCTAAAAACTTTAGTCCCCTCTAGTGTCCAGTTTTTGAAATATAAAATTTCTTATTTTTGTTTTGTTTTTATAAACACCAAAACAGAATCTATTAAAATCTTATTTAGCTTTCTTGTTCTTTATTTCAGATTCTTTAACTTTTTTAAACTTATGATTAATTTTTTTCCCCAATTCAGGATTGAGGGAAACTCACCCAGCATTTTCAGACTTGGCAGTCCAAAGATCTTAGAAATGATTAATACGCAATTTCTGCAAACTTAGTGTTTGTTAAAAGTCTCCTCCATGGTTCCAAGCAAAATGACTGATCCTGTCACCTCCCAGTGCTAAAGCCCATGGAAAACCCCTGTCTTGCAGTTTCCTCTTGAGGATCAACTGTCCAGAGAACATGTGAGCAACCTCCCATTTTCTCCTAACCTGGAGAGGTTCCAAGGAACTCGGTTTCTTGCTCTTTGCCCAAGCCATTAGCTCTGCTTTCACAGAGCTGTCTTCAATTCACCATAGCTCTCTTGGAAGTCCAAGGAAGGAGCTTCCTGATTGGAATTTTCCTCATAAGTCTTTCCTCAGTGTTCTGAAGTTAATAGATTGAACTGTCACTTGTCTCCAGTGGTGGGATTCAGATATACGAACAACCGGTTCTCTGCATGGATGCCGCTTCCGGAAGTCCATTCTGGGCCTGGGCAACAAAAAAATTAGCTGCCGGTTCTGCCGAAGTGGTGTGAACTAACTGAATCCCAACACTGCTTGTCTCCCAGGTGAAAATAAGCATGAAGAAACCTGCCAGGATAGCAATTTTTTATTCTAAACTCTTTCTGCAAAATAATAATATGTATTTTAATTGTTCAGATTTTGAGCAAACAGCTCTGATGAGTGGCTCCTCGTGTATTCTTTAGATCTTTATATATTCCAGATCCAGGATTCTATAGAATTTTGTTCCGCAGCATCTTCCTCTGTTGCCTAGAGTCAGAAGATGAGTAGGGAGCCAGATAGCTCTCATGCCAATTGTGTCCCCAAGAATAAGCATTTCCTTTTACTCTATAGAATAACCGTTCGCTTTCCATTCAGAAAGTAATGGGGTGTATTCAAGAAATGAACTCAGCCTAATTGATTAGGGTGACCGTAGGAAGCCAGGGACTCAAATTCATGCTTAAAATCTTGGGGAAAGATGATTGAATAAGATAGTTTTAGGAAAATGACAGCAATGCAGGGTGATTGAAATGCTTTTTTGTTATTTACAGGTCCTCTGTATTAAAAGATAAGAAAAGATTTGAAATAGCTAGGGACTCTATTCCTGCAAATTTTAAAGGGGACTTTATTGATCCTAGAGATGAAGGTAAGTGATAGTATGGTATTATCTTCAAAGATGTTGTACCGAAAGAAAGATGACTAGACCCAAAGGATCGTTAATGTATCACTGTGAAAAATATTATATCATATTGGTGCTGGGGTAATTGAGCTCTTCTGGTATACCTGAATCTCCTAGTTCTTGTAGAAGTTGTTCTTTCTAGCTATATTTTATAAATAGGAAGAATTTGTATAAACAATTTTGTAACCAAAATCTTGAAAACCCATTTAGTGATATTGCTGGTGTTACTCCTGGCTAAACCACAATCCTTCCCAGTGATCCAGTTTTTAAAATTCAAGCTGCCCTAATCTACCTGGGTTCATTTTGCTAGGAGGATTTATTTGTTTAAAATGTACACTATATATCCGAAGAAAACAAGTATTTACTTGGCTTAGCTTTTCATTTAAAAACTTGCAGCAAAAATCTCACCTGACTTCACATTGCCAGAGGTCCACATTCGGTCATCCAAAGCCCAAACACTTCTTTCTGGAATCAGTCCAGAAGAAGACACAACATGCCTGCATGCTCGGAAATACCTTTTTTTTTTCCTCTTCAAAATCAACATGCTGCACAGCTGTAATAGGCACAGATTCTGCATGAATCCGAACATTTTCCTGAATTTGTCCAAATTAGCCCAATTCAATTTAGGATTCAGGCTGCATATGAAGCTGGTGTGTTTCTCATTCCCCAAGTCTTTCCTAACATCTGACTAAGGCAGTGGTTCTCAACCTGTGGGTCGGGACCCCATTTGGGGTCGAACGACCATTTCACGGGGGTCACCAAACAACGCAGTCCGCCATTTTTTCCCCCTTTTCCTTAGCTGTGCTACTCCCTTTTATTCTATTGGCTTTTGAAAGCCAATAGAATAGACTCTCTTGAATAGAGTCTAATTCTATTGGCTTCAAAAGCCAATAGGAATTGTCCAGGCTGTCTCTGCCCTGCTGAGCCCACCAAAAGTCCCATTCTGCAAACGGTGCTGCACCAGTTGAGTAGTCCTCGACTTACGACCGGTTGAGTAGTCCTCAACTTACGACCGGTTGGGAGTCGCGGCATTAAAAAGGTTGAGAACCACTGGACTAAGGCATCCTATATCTCTTCTTTTTTTTCATTGTATGTGATAAAAGTGTTGATGGTATTTCACTGCCATCAGTTACAAATCAAAATGCAAATATATTTATCTGCTTAAATATATGCCAAAGCTTACTCATATGAATAAATATGTTCAAATGCAGTTAACACTATGCGGCCAAATCACTTTTTTTTTAGTATGACAAATTTAAGAATATAGAAAAGGTAGCAGTATGTTAGATTTCTGTATCCTCATAGTAGTGATGAGAGTAAGTCTAGCAACCATCTCAAATTTATTCAGAATATTTGTGCAGACGTTATTTTGTCAGTCAAAATAGCTGTTGGAGTAAATTTTAAAAAAAAATGTCTTATTGTCTCTAGTTATTTTTTCTTAACAAAGGAGAGAGTGGGAACAATCAAGAACTGCAGGGCTACAGAGGATTCTAGTGTTTAAAACTGTGGTTATTCATGAGTGATTTCTGCTAGAATGAGACTCTGAAAATTCCCATTGTTTTGGAACTTGGCATGAACAACTTTAAAGGAAAAATTGCTCTGATCTGCCTAAGTCTATCCATGTCCTCTGTCTTCCATGAGACTCCTGCACCACATTGCATAATTTTTTATAAAAATGTTATTAAAAGTTTAAAAGGGAACATAACATCAGCACAAACTAATACAGAACAAAGAAAAAGAGAAAGAATTGAAAAAAAAACTAAAACACAGAAAGAGAGATAAAAAGGAATAGAAAGAAAAAAGCTTCCATTTTATTTTGCAGCAAATATGATTAGAAAATTGTCTTATTCTAGAGTTACAAAAAACTTTCCCTTTTTTCTATTATTCCTTTTTTTTCTAATCATCAAAACCCACAAATCCTAAATGCATTTTTTTCTGCTTCTTGCAAAAAGTCTATAAGGGGTTTCCAGTCAGCCATAAAAGTAGATATTGCACCATATTTCAGACTGCTTTTTCAATAGGCAATTTTTTTTACAAAACATGTTTTCTGGGAATCCTAAATTATGGCTTGAATATCTTTATATTTCTATTTGATAAGAGTTAAGCAACAATGACTTCCACTTTTATTAAGGCTGTAGTATAGATGCATGTAGTTTAGAAACATAAATTATGGTGGGATTTACTCCCATGATATTCTTCAACCAAAATCTCCCTGCAAAGCTAGGTTGGGAAAAATTGTTCTCTTTCTGGATTACCCTTTCTGCCTGCTGTCAGTTCCCTTCTTTTTCTTACTATAAGGACTATGCTTTAGAATAAAAAAACATTAGTAATATACAGCTAGTCCTTGATTTACAATAGTTCATTTAGTGACCATTCAAAATGACAACAGCACTGAAAAAATTGAGTTAAGAATTCGTTTTCACACTTAATGAACATTGCAGCATCCCCATGGTTATGTGATCAAAATTCGGAAGCTTGGTAACTGACTTATATTTATGACGGTTGCAATGTCCCAAGGTCATGCATTCCCTTTGGCCACATTCTGATAAGCAACATCATGCCAGACAAATCTTATTGCATTCTTTGACCAAATGATAAAATTAGTGGACCAGAGAAATGTTGTGGATATAATTTACTTGGACTTCAGTAAGGCATTTGATAAAGTAGATCATAACCTACTACTCGATAAGATAGAAAAAATGTGGGTTAGGCAGTATCACCGCCAGATAGATTTGTAGCTGGCGGTACTCAGTGTGTTGTCCTCAATGGAACTGCATCTACATGGAGGGAAGTGTGTAGTGTGATACCCCAAGCTCTATGTTAGGCCCAGTACTCTTCAACATCTTCATCAATGATTTAGATGAGAGGCTAGATGGGGAACTCATCAAATCTGCAGACAACACCAAGCTGGCAGGAATAGCCAATGCTCCAGAAGACAGGCTTAAGATACAGAAGGATCATGACAGACTTGAACATTGGGCGCTATCTAACAAAATGAAATTCAATGGTGAAAAAAGTAAGGTTCTACATTTAGGCAAGAAAAACCAAATGCACAGATATAGTATATAGGTGGTACCTCTCTCAGTAGTGATAACTGTGAGAGGGACCTCGGAATCCTAGTGGACAATCACTTAAATATGAGCCAGCAGTGTGCTGCAGCTGCCAAAAAAGCCAACACAGTACTAGGTTGCATTAACAGAGGGATAGAATCAAGATCATGTGAAGTGTTAATACCACTTTACATTGCCTTGGTAATGCCACACTTGGAATACTGCATCCAGTTTTGGTCATCATGATGTAAAAAATATGTTGAGACTCTAGAAAGAGTACAGAGAAGAGCAACAAAGATGATTAGGAGACTGGAGGCTAAAACATATAAGGAACGGTTGCTGGAATTGGGTATGTCTAGTTTAATGAAGAGAAGGATGAGTGGGGACATGATAGCAGTGTTCCAGTATCTCAGGGGCTGCCACAAAGAAGAGGGAGTGAAGCTATTTTCCAAAGCGCCTGAAGGCAGGACAAGGAGCAACGGATGGAAACTAATCAAGGAGAGAAGCAACCTAGAACTAAGGAGAAACTTCCTGACAGTTAGAACAATTAATCAATGGAACAACCTGCCTCCAGAAGTTGTGAATGCTCCAACACTGGAAGTTTTTAAGAAGAAACTGGACGGCCATTTGTCTGAAATGGTATAGGGCTTCCTGCCTGAGCAGGGGGGTTGGACCACTAGCTGACCTCCAAGGTCCCTTCTAACATTATTATTATTGTTGTTGTTGTTATGTTAGTGGGGAAGCCAGATTTATTTTAACAATCATGTCACTAATTAACAACTGCAGTGGTTCATTTAACAACTGTGGCAAAAAGGTGATAAAATGGGGCAATATTCACTTAACAAAAATCTTGCTTAGCAACAGAAATTTTGGGTTCAATTGTGGTCATAAGTCGAGGACTACCTGTGCATAAATGTATAGCTTTATAATTGCCACTATCACTCAATAAAAATACATCCTATACTTCAGAGCTGCTCCAATTCCCTTTACTTTCTCTCATTTTCTTTCCTTAAATACTCCAGATAGTTTTAAATTGCAGAATGTGGGTCGCAAGCAGTCTGTCTCCAGAAGCCTGAAGCATCTGTTCCATTCTTCAAACAAATTTGTGAAGACTTTGAAAAGGTTTGTTTGATTTAAGAGAATCACAGTACTACATTTGAAACTCCCAGGAGTCTCTCTCTTGCATAATCTGCATTCTATACTCTGAAATTGTTTCATATTTTGGAAAACACTACAAGCTGAGGCAGTAACCACAGCAGGATTTGAAAAAAATGTGCTAAAATATATTAGGATCCTTCCTCAAAATTCAGCTTTCATTTCTATTGCAGTTCCTGTCTCTTCAGTATAAACCTCTTACCTGGAAACACGATCATTAATTCAATATAGTACAGTTCTCCCCCCAAAAGGGTAAAGAAGACCAAAAAAATCCCTCATGCACACAGATCTAAATCCTGGCTAATACCTAGCTTCTGATCTTATCAATGTAAGGTTGCCACTTCTAGCTAAGAACCATTCTTGGAGATCCCTCTCCCACCCAATTAATATGTGCATGGGGCACTTGTAAATATGTATGTGTTATGGATGGTTGGATATGTATATCTGCCAAAAACAGATTCCAAATATGGCCAGACCAGGAGAAATTGATGATGCTTTAAAGTGCTCCCCAAAAGTGATATGTGTACACCCATGCATTTATTTGCTCTTAGATCTAGACGTCTGCACAGCCTTTATAAGTCCCTGTAAAGGGAGAGAAATGAAAGAGTGAACTGGATGCAGAGGAGACAAAGGGAATAGAGTAGGATAGGGTAGGGATGAAAAGGAAGAAGGAAAAAGGAAGGGGAGAGGAGAGGAGAGGAGAGGAGAGGAGAGGAGAGGAGAGGAAAGGAGAGCGAAAGGGGAGGGGAGGGGAAGGGAGGGGAGGAGAGGAAAGGAAAGGAAAGGAAAGGAAAGGAAAGGAAAGGAAAGGAAAGGAAAGGAAAGGTTGTTTGGGTGTGACAAAAAGGATTAAATCTAGCAGCCAAGGAGCCTCTTCTAAAGAAGCAGCCAATCTTCAGAGTAATCTTCAAAAGCATTCATGCTTTCTGGTGACCCTGTTCATTTGTCCAATCCTTTGTTTCAACAGCTTCTTTATCCTTATCAGCAACATAAGACCCTGTAATTTCACAGGTAATAATTTGTCTCCTTGATAAATCCAGGGAGCTTTTTAGTCAAACTAAAACCTCATGCCTAGAAAGGTAAAGATGACCTTGGATCCAGCTTAACCCTTGATGGCTACCAGGACACATCCATGCTGTATTCTCAGTAACAGCATGAGAGTGGTTTGCCACGGCCTCCTTCCAGGGTACTTTTTAAACTTCCCAGTCCAAGCAACTGCCCTGATAATCTCCCATCCAAGTCCTTACTAGGCCCACCCTGCTGAGCTGCTGAGCTCGGACAAAGCCAGCCACCCGCTAAGACCAATCAAAGGCATGCTTACCAGGAATAAGTGCCTTTGAATACAACCTATATAGGATTGTACTATATGTACAATCTAGAAAGAAAGAAAAAAAAAATGCAGGCAATACTCTGCTATCTAATTTCTCACCCTGAAGCCAATTTGTTTCTATTTTATAACACTTGGACCTATAGTTATTTGGATGGAAGACAATTACAGTAATCTGTACAGAGAGGTTGGATGTCAACTCCCATGCTGGCTGGGGGGAGGCTTATAGAAATTGTTCTAGTATTTGAAGAGCCCCAGATTAGGCAAGGCTGACTTAACCCTTTACCCTCTAGTAAGGGATGAATTGTATGTCAGGGGAGTGGAACAGTTGGGGCCATCTCTCCACTCCTTTCTGCTCCTCTCCCCCCCCCCCACAGTGTGGACATGGGATGGATTGAAAACCACAGGAGAGGCAGAGAAAGGAGTTTCTAGTGAAGCTGATTTTTGTGTGTTCTCTCTAGAATATTGTCCTTGTCTCAGAAGTAAGGAGAGTTTATTCTCTGTCTGGTAAACAAGTTCATGACGCAAAAGCTAAGTGTGTTAAATGGGTCGCTTGTATGAATTAGGGAGTTTTCCTAATATATCTGATTCTCCCCCTCCCCCAATCAATTAGGTCAGTGTTTCTCAACCTTGGCAGCTAATTTAAGATGGGTGGATGTCAACTCCCAGAATTCCCCATCCAGCTTCTGGGAATTGAAGCCCACGCATGTTAAAATGGCCAAGGTTGAGAAACACTGAATTAGATCTATTACACAAACATAACCAGTGGCACACATTCTGTGCAATCAGATTACTGATTTTATGAAGTCAGATCCAAATTTGCTTTAAACATGCATTAGTAAACCTTTTTAAATAACTCTGAGCAAATCTGATGCTAATATACTCATAATTTGAACTGTCCCTTGTCCCAAGGTAACTTACCTAATCTTCTGAATATTAAAGCTTTGGTCCTGCACAATATATTCTTTCATCACCGGCAGTATTCTTTTTGTCTTCTTTGTATTTTATATTTCTTTCCAAAGAGAGGCTCTGGTAATCATTCAGTTAAGTAAACCTGCTCATTAATCTGTATAACTGGTTGTAAGTATAAATATGTTAAGGGATTGGATTTTGTGTAAGCAATGATGGACTATTACCCTGGACAAAATCCAAAGTAACCCTATTGATTCATGGGGTTGCAATGCTGGATCATCTTGCTATAAATAGCAATAATATAATACCAATTACAAGAAAGTTTTTACACTGATGTTCCAGGTGAACCACAGAAGCGCATCAATAAGAGTCTTAAATGTTAAATTCCACAATGGAAAAATCAGAAATGTGAGACAAGTATTCCTCAAAAACAGCATAACACACCTTAAGTGTGGTTTTGGACACGCTGAATAAAAGCAGTTCAACAATAAAACTTAACAGAGTGGATAGCACCTGAGGTGAATTGAGACTATATTCTCCAAACTACTGTATATCCTAGATCAGTGGTTCTCAACCTGTGGGTCGGGACCCCATTTGGGGTCGAACGGACATTTTACGGGGGTCGTCAAACAACACAGTCCGCCATTTTTTCCCCCTTTTCCTTAGCTGTGCTACTCCCTTTTATTCTATTGGCTTTTGAAAGCCAATAGAATAGACTCTCTTGAATAGAGTCTAATTCTATTGGCTTTCAAAAGCCAATAGGAATTGTCCAGGCTGTCTCTGCCCTGCTGAGCCCGCCAAAAGTCCCATTCTGCAAACGGTGCTGCACCAGTTGAGTAGTCCTCAACTTACAATCGGTTGAGTAGTCCTCGACTTACGACCGGTTGGGGGTCGCGGCATTAAAAAGCTTGAGAACCACTGGCCTAGAATCTTCTGCAATGCAGAAGTTTCTGTATTTAACCCCACAGCCTCCATTCCTATTAGATAAATAAATTTATGGAAAGTGTCACCTGGAAGCAGAAGTTTGAAAAACAAGAATTCAAAAGAGAGAGTTATAATAAAAGAAAATTTGACCCAGCAGGTCTGTTTTACGTCAACTTTCATTTATTTCAAAACAAATGATGTAACAAATGAATGGCTTTTAGCATTTCTAGTTTTCCATTATTTCCCAATAATTTGCAACCCTGTGATTTTATTTTTACCTGAGAGCTCTGGGCTTGATTTTAAGTAGTCAGTTTTTATAGTCACTGCATTCTTTTCCCATAACAACTTCTTCGGACATCCTTCTGGGTTCTGCATTTGTGATGGCAGTTAGATTTTCTAAGACAATCTGGAGCAATGTGCAAGATTTTCTGGAGAAACAAAATTATGGGTGCTAGAAGGCAACCAGAAAAACATTACTGTTGCCATTATGACAAAACAAATTTAAAAGTAGAAAAAGAAAGGTATTCATACTAATGCGAGTATTGGTAATTAATGCAATAATTGACTGATATGCAATTTTAAAATATTTTAAAATAATAAAAATAATTTTGAATTTAAGGGAATATTTTACTTAAGAAAATGACTAGTATAAGAAGATAACTTGTTTTTTTTTCACATTTGACTGATAAAAAATAAAGTCTCCAAGTTGAACTTAACTTCTGGTAACTTCACGACTGCATCCATAAACCATTGTTTTCTTGGCAACAAAACCAGTGGTTTGCTGTTGTTTTTTTCAGCATCCCAGATTGGACTACAATAGTCTTCCTTAAACTTGACAACTTGAAGATGTGTGGACTTCAACTCCCAGAATTCTCCACCAGGAATTGAAGTCCATACCTCTTAAAAGTTGCTGAGGTTGAAAAACAATGGTCTACACTACAGATTGGGATTTTTAAAATTCTCCCTACTGCCCAGACTTTACCCTTTCAAGTCCAAACGAGGCTAGTTAGGTCTCAGAATCTGATGCTCCATGTTGATTTATCATTTCCAAATCCAAATATTTTGCTACTACTTATCCAAACATAATTCAGATGAAAATGATATTGTGAGTAGCTTTGCCCATGCAAGGAAGCCAATGTTACTTCAGACGTTTGTAGAGTTATTCTACAGACTTGCTAGTGTTTAACATGTATAACATTTCTAGGAAATTCTCTCTTTGAGGAGCAATGAGTTGAATTCTATTGTTTCAATCAAGTGCTAGGCCAGCTTAGAGGAACATAAGGACTTCTTGCTTTGCAGAATGCAAATCAGTCTTTTTTTGAAATAGACACCTGATCATTCCTTTTTTTTCCTTCTCATTTATTTTAATGCAGAGGGCTTTATTTAGCTGTGATATTTTACTACAAAGACAACATGTTGGTAACCAATGAAGATCACATACCAATAGTGGAAATTGATGATTCTCACGTCAGTTCTATTATGCAAGATTTTCTCTGGTTCACAAAGGTAAGTCACAACCTGCCATTTTCTCCCTTGGTTGAACTCCTCCAGGCAGGAGGATATTTCTGGGCTGGTCCCTGCCCTCTGCTTTCCTTTATATACAAACAGCCCTTCTTAGCCACATGCATGCCTGAGTTGTGTGAGGACACACTGTTGTGAGCCCTGCGGGATGTAGAACAGAGGTAAGGAATCTGTGACCCTCCAGGTGCTGGACTCCAGATCCAATCAGCCCCAACCATCATAACCAATAGTCATGTAGGAGGACCACATGTTAAACAATCACTTAGATCTGGATGGCCAAAGGACATCTAGGGGATCCAGGAGGGATGGGGAGTAGTAAGTCAATTTTCCATGATTGCATTTTAAGATGAAATCTGGTAGCCAACTAAACCAAGTATTTTTTAAATCTAGAGGCTAAAGACTGATGAAGGATTAGAAGGCTTATATGGTATACTGTATGGCTACAGAACACTGTAAACATCACATTCATAAAATCTGAATGTGATATAATTGTATAGAAACCATGCAATAGCATCCACTGTATAGAGCAGGTATAGGCAACCTTGGCTCTTTTATGATTCATGGACTTCAACTTCCAGAATTCCTGAGCCAACATGGCTTAGCTTGGAAATCTCTCCCTTTCCCCTCAGCATGGCTGGCTCAGGAATTCTGGGCGTTGAAGTCCATGAGTCATAAAAGAGACAAGGTTGCCTACCCCTGGTATACAGCAAAGAAAACATGCAGATACAGTGGAGGGATTGAACCCTGCCCCCTATCTAGAACATATCTCTTGGCAGTCCTACATTCTACATTCATTTATTTCACATTTCAGATAGTAGATTGTGAGGATGTACTCACCCCAGCATAGTCTAAAATTCCTCTTTTCTTTCTGTGCAAGCGAAAAGAATTGTGCCTTTAAACTGGTGAATTTAATGGTGACGTTGCGTCTCATTTAGTCATAAGGGCGTGGAAGAAAAAAAACTACTGTGCAAAAGAGGAGAATTTGGGGTGTCTTTGCTGAGTACCAGAGGGAGACCTTAAAATACTGAGGATGGTTCCAAGGGTAACTGATACATCTATGTGTCAGTAAAGGGCGGATGCTGCAAAACTTGTTTCCAATTGAAGAATAAAACAGAAACAGGTTGGAAGCAAACCCATCGTCCGTTGAAATTACAGCATGTGTATCTAGCTAAGCGCAATCTCCATATGGGTTTCATAATGTATCAGTAATGGACTCTTGTTTGTATCAACGCTACTTTTCTATAACTATTTCTAGAAACTAGTATTAGTATTAAAATTTGTATGCCACCTGGCTCCCAATGACTACAGGCAGTTCACAAGTAAGAACATTTAAAAAAATACAATAAGAGACAAAAATAAAAGAATAAAGATGACAAGAATCAGACAGGAACAAAAAAAAAGAAACCAACCCACACAATCCAAGGGGGATTCACTCAGCTTTGCCAAAGGCTTTGGCAAAAAGGCAAGACTTCAAGGCTCTTAGAAACACTAACAGGGTGAGAGCCACTCAGATTTTGGCGGGACCTCATTCAAGAGGTCAGGTGCTGCTGCAGAGAATGTGGGCTTCAGGCGACAGATGGCATTATTTAATTGAAGGAATCCAGAGCGTACCAACCCTACAAGATTGAATTGGCCAGGAAGCGACTATGAGGAAAACATGTCCCTCAGTAACCAGGTCCTAGGCCAGGGGTCTTCAAACATGGCCCTTTTATGACTTGTGGACTTCAACTCCCAGAATTCTTCAGCCAGGCATGGCTGAGGAATTCTGGGAGTTGAAGTCCACAGGTCATAAAAGGGCCAAGTTTGAAGACCCTTGGCCTAAGCCATGACCACTTTATAGGTAACAATCAGTTCCCCTGCAGCTCACAAAACATTCTGGATGAATTGAAGCTTCTGGGAAGTGTTCAAGGGCAGCCCCATGAACAGTCTGTGGCAGTAGTCAGGTCATGAGGAGATGACCAGGGCATGAACAACTCTCTGAAGAGCTTTCTGACCTAGGAAAGGGCATAACTGACATATCAGATGAAGCTGTTAAAAGGCCTTCCTGCCCACAGCTGGCACCTACTCATTGAACAGTAGCAATGAGTCCAGAAAGACCCCCAAATTGTGCCCCACTCTTGAAGGAAGTGCAACCCCATCCAAGGTCAGAGATGGAAGATCCCCAAATCCAGGGTATGGGGGAATAGACAATGGGAAAGATGAAGACCGGACAATAGTTATAAAAAGCCATTGGGTTAAAGAAGAGCCTGTTGAGGAGAGGTAGGAGAAAGACCAGCCCCTCTGTCACAGAGACCAACACCACAGCATGGGTCCAACTGCAGAATGCATCCTTGGCCACTTTTATGACCCAGGAGGAGCCAGATCCAATAAATAGGTGGTTGTGTTTCTAGCAGAGAGGATCCTACCCATTTCCTCTGGAGTCACTGGCTCAAACTCATTCCAGATCATAACCAATCTTGTTTATTTCTTGCTCCTACAAACCTGTTTTAATTGATCCAGAATTTAAATAAATCCAGGCAAGTCCCTTTCTTCCCATTAATTTGCAAGGGTACAAAATGGATCTTGGATTTCTTAAAACACTAATGCTGATAAGGATTGGCATTGGATTGACATTGGAATTCACTGAAGTCATTGGAAGGGAAGATCCTTAAGATTGCTCAGGATGTTTAATAAAAGTCAGAGGGGGCAGGTGCAAAAATTCATCTTCATTTCTCTCCCCATGTTGTCTTTGAGCCCAGATTGATTATTTTCATAGAATGGCATACAGGTATATTAGGAGAGATAAATGGTGTGTATGCTGATTAGATGCAACACAACTCTGCTCATTTAATAACTTCAGTCAACACACTGCCACCCACAGCAGCTACTTTTTTGGAAGGTAACATTCATTCATTCATCTTTCCTGCCTTTTTCTCTCCCCCCCCCATCCCCTGCCAATTGCACTCTGTATTTTGCAGCTGTCTTGTATGTGGGATGAGATCAGATGGCTGAGGCAGAACATGTCTGTTTCTATGTCCTCCTCCACAGCACTTCAAGCCAGGCAGAAAATGCTGTCTGCAGCAGCCCAGTTACAGGTGAGTGATAGCTCCTGCTTTCCGTGGTACATCTCGGCAAGGGTAGGGCCTCCAAGGGAAAAAGCTGCCAGCTGTCCCCTCCTTTAGCCCTTCCTTCTGGCATGGCCTCAAGAGAAGAATTATATGCTGTGAGGCAGGTAAGCAGCAACATGGTTTGAGAGCCCAGCCAGAGCTACCGTCAGAGAGAGCAGAATTAAATGTGATGCGGGAAATAAATAGTTGCCAGCCTAGGAGGATTTTAAAAAAGCAAATAACCTGCTCAGTCACACAGCTGATGGAGATACTTGATTATTGTGTTGGCAGCATTCTAGACAGCAAATCCTGGCCAGCATCAAACAGAGAGCATCCTGGATAATTAATTAGGTGACGGGATAACAATCTCTGGGGCATCTGCTCATTTTTTTTTCCCCTTGGATAGCCACTTCTGGTGGGATTTCAGACAAATATCTTCTCTACCTGCTTTGACAAAACTGAGAGAGTTGAGCCTTTAAGGATCTTTGTGGAAATCCACCATTAATAACTACAACAGCCTTCCGCAACATGGGGTTCTCCATATTTTTTTTGAAATTGCAACCCGTGAACTTACTCATCAGCTAAAAGGAAATTTGGAAATTGCAGCTTGAACTTCAACTTACTTGGGGGAAGTAACTTGGGAGAGGCTGGCTGTGATCTCCAAACTCAAAAAACCTTATTAGATAACCTTTATTGTAATTTTTTCCTGTGGGCGCAATGGCACATATTAAAAATGAAATTCAGTTGCTTCCTCTCGAAGTGTACACATACATAACACACATGTAAAACATACTATATACAATATATGTACATCCTAAGTATTTTGAGGATAGATGAGTGGGAGTAAAAATACTTCTTCTTTTTTGATAGTGGTTATTTACAATTAATACACAGGAAACAGAGTAGTTGCACCCCAAATCTCAGTCTCAGACAGGCCAAGCAAGGGTTCATAACTGGCTGACCAAATAAAAGAATGGCTGTATTATTAAATTAGTTAGACCTGAAATGAGGCACAGTAAGCCAAAAAAAATGCCAATTCTGTTTCCTATAACACAAACAAAATCACTTCCAGATCAGACTTGCTCATTGGTGTAAACTGTGAGCATGCTTATTAATATGCAGTTGGCAACATTTCCCCATTACTTTTGCTCATCCTTTCCTGATCTGTCTACTCCAACCATAGCGGAGCTACGCTGGTGATACTTCAATCACTTATTCCTACATGGTTTAAGGATCTATTCATTATTATTTTTTTGTGCCTCCTCTAGTACCTGCCAAAGATGTGGAGCAGTTGATGGGGGGGAAGTACACAGTGGTTTGATCATGTTATCCAGAAGCAGAATAATGTAGTACTATAGGTCAAGGCTTTTCAACCAGTGGTACAGGTACCACCTGTGATACATTGGCACCTGGAAGGTGGTACACAACCATCCTAGAAAAGTAGTGGGGGAGGGGAATGAGCTGAACCAGTGGCAGCACCGCACAAGCCTGAGCAAGAGATGGCTGGAGCTGCAGGGCTGTCAGGGCTCAGTGGAAGCACCAGGATCAGCGCTTCTTCAGGACTGTCAGGGCTCATTGGAAGCATCAGGATCAGCGCCAGGCTCCAGCTGGAGCTTGGCGCTAATCCTGGCACTTCTGCTGAGCCCAGAAGAAGCGCCGATCAGCTGGAATGTTGCAGCATCTCCAGGGACTTGTGATTTACATTCAGATGCTTGGCAACTGATTCATATTTATGACGGTCACAGTGTCCCGTGACCAAAACCTGCTGCAACCACCCAGCAGATGGGGGGAATAAAAACCAAACACCCCCCACCCCACCCCCACTGCCAATCCTCAACAGAAATGCTCACAACAATGAAAACCTCAGATAGGAGAAAGTGCACTGCCGGGCGGGCAGGCAGGTGTCTTGCTTGGCTGTGGCTTGGGGGGCACTTTTTTCAGCGCTATTGTAACTTCGAGCAGTCACTAAGCGAACTGTTGTAAGTCAAGGACTACCTGTACTTTATCACTTTTTTCCTTTTTTTGTGTGTCATCACGTTTTTGACACCTTGCTAGGCGACTGGTAGTACTCGGATGTTGCCATATCCTAAAAGTGGTACAGTGGGTGAAAAGGTTGAAAAGCTATATGTAGTCCTCATTGTACATTCATTTAGCGACCACTCAAAGTTACAACAGCACTGAAGAAAGTGACATATGACCATTTTTCACACAGCCATTGCACCATCCTCATGGTCATATGATCAAAATTCAGACACTTGGAAACTGGCATGGATTTACGACAGTAAATACAGTATCCTGAGGTGGTCCCCTTTTGTGACCTTCCGACAAGCAAAGTCAACCTGTCAGGCAGATCAGAAAGCTAAACGCCGCATCCCAAATGTGCTCTCCCTTGTGTGAAAAATAAACTCCCTAGAAAACCTGACTCTAAATTTCACATGCTTCTTGGTAACATAGGTGGACATGTCTAGCTGAATAACAGGTCTGACTTACAAGCCTTGTGATTTTTTTTTATTTTTTTTGAATTCCTGCCCTCCTGGGCAGAGAGCGTGCTAAGCAATCTCCAAATGATTAAAATAAATAAATAAAAATAAAATTAAGTCTATCTGACTCTAAGCAAAACCTGTAGAGGCAGCGAAAGAGCAGAGGGCCCATAAGGATACAGAACGCCTACTGTGTGCCTTGGTTGGGGGGTGCCTAAAGCTAAAATAGCTACTTAAAGGCACTTCTAAATGGCAGCCAGTGTGCTGGCTGTTCTGAGTGCTTTGGTTATAAACAATCTTAATAATGCTGCTCAGAGGTAAATAGTAGTCTGCTAAGTGCAGATAGAGTCTGCTCAGGGTGGCTTTATCTATCAAATGAGAATGTCATTAAGGTTAAATGTACAGCCCCTCTGCTTTCATAATGAACAATGTGCCACATTGTCAATTCAGTTTTGCCTTTTAAATCATTCCTGCCCCCCCCCAATTACTTGCATACTGTAGACCTTTTGAAAACTTCCAGAGTCATGAGCATATTTAAAATGCTGGGGATTTTTCTTTGAGACATCTGGGCATCTCTTCAGGAAACAAACACTGGTCCTCAGCCCTAGGTGAGTTACTAAAGAGTATGAAAAAGCTAGACTATAATCAAGAGGTGATCTAGAAAACTTTAATTCCAGTGCTGGGAGCGGTCATGTTCTTTCAAGATTGGCCTGAATGTTCTGTCATGAAATTGTCCTGCACAAACCTTCATGAGATGCAATTGTCATATTTTATAAAGATGCTGAGATAACCCTAAACATGGTAACTGCTGCTGCTGCTGCAAAAAAAAATCTGTTTCAAATATTTATGCCAAAAAAAGCAAATATAAATTATATATGTCCCAGAAGGACTGCAATGGGGATCTCAGAGAACAGTCAGAAAGTGCACCCATTTTCCTTCCAAGATGACCATATCCCATGGTCTTTTAATAAGTTGTCCTCATTCTGTCGTAATGCCACTGAGCTCTGCAGGGATGCTTGTTGACCTAGAAATTATACATAGTCTAAATGTCTATGGAGCTTCTCAGTCATCCAGGTCATGGTTGTCCCAAAGGTACTTTTTCAAGAGGCAACTGGACTTTCTTGTTTTTCTTTGAAGACATTTCGCTTCTCATCCAAGAAGCTTCTTCAGCTCTGACCAGATGGTGGGGAATGGAAGGATTTATATTCCTTGCAGACAGATGGTCATTTGCATTCTTTTAGAGAGCCGCTGAGGCCTTATCTGTGTCCTCAGGGTCATCTGAGTGGTGTAAATGAGTGTGGAGCCTTCTTAGAACTGCTGAAAGGAAAATTTGAAAATTGAATCAAAGTTGAACAGCCCTCTCTCAACAGAGGGGGGGGGATACGACATCATCTATCTCCAGTCTACAACACAGTCCTTTCAGCAGTTCCAAGAAGGCTCCACACCCATTTGCGCCACTCAGGTGACTTTGAAGACACAGATAAGCCTCCAAGTGGCCTCAATGATTCTCTAAAAGAATGCAAATGACCAGCTGTCTGCAAGGAATATAAATCTTCCCATTCCCCACCATCCAGTCAGAGCTGAAGAAGTATCTTGGATGAGAAGCGAAACGTCTTCAAAGAAAAACAGTTGCCTCTTGAAAAAGCACCTTTGGTATGTACATAGTCTAATTGTTTTCTGAAATACAAATATCTCTGTCTTGTATACATTAGTAGTTGATATTACACTTGGCATCAGTCAACTCCCAACTTTGTAGCTTTCAACTCAACCATAATTTTTATGTCCTTCAAAATGAAAATTGGATTTAGAAAGAGAGAGAGCTGCATATAAACAGCTCCATCAGTGCTTGTGATCTCAGGTCCAGCATTGTCAGTGTATCTATGGAGACTAATTCAGAGGCTAACAGGTGAATCAAGCTTACAGAACTGGAAGACTCGTCCCAAGTCTAGAGTCCCCCAGGTGTGCTAGTACAGGAGCTCTCATAATATGTGACTAGCATGGACATTCTAGGAATTTCCTTCACATCTGGAGATCACCAGGATGGGGAATATTGATATAAACCAGTGGTTCTCAACCTGTGGGTCGGGACCCCATTTGGGGTTGAACGACCATTTCACAGGGGTCGCCAAACAAGGCTGTCCGCCATTTTTTTCCCTTTTCTTTGGCCACGCCCCTGGCACCCGGTGATGTATAAGTGGTTGGGGGTCACAACAACATGGGGAACTGTATTGTGGGGTTGTGGCATTAGAAAGGTTGAGAACCACTGGTATAAACCATACATCCATATTCTACCCAGCTGTTTTAACAGAAATTTTCCTATGTCCTACTAAGGGACGCAGAAGGCATTTCAAATTGTAAACAATCACCACGTTGGATTAATTCTCTTTGCTGTGAAGAAAATGCTCAAGTTCCCATCTGTTAGAAGAGATCTAAGCCTATGAATGTGACCCATTTCCATTCAAGCTCCCTGGGAATGTTGTCATTATAAGATTTTATAGTTTTATGCAGACCATTTTGTGAAATTCCTTCCTTTTATCAACTGATTAGCAGCAGTGGAGCTATATAGAACTTTCCCATCATTTTCTATTTAATGCCATCTCAGCAGTACAAACCCATATTTCCTCCTAGAAGATCCCAGGATCCAGTTGCAAACATCTCAGATAATGGTAGCATTAGGAATCTGCCCCAGCCCCTGCTGCTACTTATTAGACAGGTTATGCTGAGCTAAATGGAGCAAATAATAATTTTACCATACTATCTTGTAGATTCAGTACAACTCAGTGCTCAATCCAACATATTCTATTTTGTTAATATATGCTTAATTCTGTTGATAGAAAGATAGTACAGACATCATCAATTTGAAACGAACAGAACTGTTGGGTTTCCTCTTTGTGATAATTGTTACCCTGACTTGGGATTTACCACCTTGTTGAAACAAGAAAGTCTCAGCGCTGTTTTTATTTCCGTTGAACAGCTGTTGAAAGCTATTCTGCTATTCAAAAATGTGCATTATGACCTGTGAAAATGAGTCAATAATTGTGTGTTTTATAGTCTTCAACACTTCCCTCTTCAATCACAGAACCTGTTAGGTACACACAACCTGGGCCAGATCTATTATGAACCAATCAAAGACCGTCATGGCAATGTTATCATAGTGACAATCAGAGAAGTGGAGAGCCTCTATTCATTTTTTAATGGCAAATGGATGCAGATATCTAAGCTACAAAGCCAGAGAAAATCACTTTCGACACCTGAGGAGCCAACGGCGTTAGACATCTTGCTTATTACAATCCAGGTAACCCTCTTTTTCTCCATACCTGTCAAATTTCAACACATAAGCAAGCTTTCCTTCTGATAAGCTCTTGGGAACTCAGTTGTAGCTTGGCAGGCACCATATGTTAGAGATTCAAAGGACATATTTGTTGGCTTGTTCCAATCTATTCCTTAGTCAGGAGACGTGAATACTGGAAATCAGTTCAATTAAAAGTGGAGAATTAACTAAACTTTATTTATTTGGTTGATTGCTTGATTATAGCTTCCTAGCCCAAAAGACTGTCCCCGTCCTGCATCCAAACCAAATTAATCATGCATAGTTCTCTCCAAAATTGAAAGCATGAAATGAAATCCTTATGAGAGCCAGGCTGGTATCATGATTAGTCATTGACTTGAAATAGGAAATACCAGTCCAAGCCTACCTTCACCCATGGAAGCTTAATGGGTCCAGATGCTCCCACACTCCCAAGCCAGCCTATTTCACAGAGTCTTACTGGGGAAAATAAAAGGAAGCATCGTATATGCTGCTTTGAGGAAGAAGGATCTACATCTAATAAGCAAACCAATTAAATGACTCAGAAATCTGTTTAAAATATTTATGATATCTTGTCGGAAATTTTAAAAATGATTTTAAAAAATACTGCAAAACAGTATAATTAAACTGTTAAATTAAATAAATAAATTTTAAGGTCATTCAAAAGATAAGTAATGTCAGGAAACTAAACAAAGCTAGTGCTCCAGTTTTGAGGGCACCAGCAGCTGGGGGAAAAGATGGTATTTGCTTTTCACCCAGGGTGCCAAAATGTGTAGGACATCTTACCCACAAAAAAATTGAAAAATTTTGTCAGCCTCAGCATAATATATATATTATGCTGAGGCTGACAAAATTTGTCAATTTGTCCATTTCAAACTCAGGAAGACCCTCAAAATTTAGTTTTAAAGTACTGTATTGCCAGAAATGACTTGAGGTTGAAGTGTTCTCATTATATGTCTGCATTGCCGAGATCTGGCATCTGTCCTAAGCAAAGGATTGGTGGAGCAAGTTTTAGAACTACTAAATCCATGGTAAGATAAAACATAGCCCAGCACTTGGATGACTACATCCTACTGGAGCCAGAGTTGGGAAACGTATGTTCTGAGGATATGCGCCCAAGTAAGAAAAGCAGAAGGAAGTGACCTCGGATTAGCAGTTTGTTAAACAAGAAACAAGCAGTGATAGACAGAGAGAAACCACTTTTTGAAACTTGCCATCCACACCCCATTGCCTCCTTGTGATCAGTCAGTCATGAGGTGTTGAAGATTCAGTGCTCCTGGAATTACACCTCTGACACAATGACCAGCAAGTTAAGGGATACTGCAAATTTTCTCCTCCACCTGGGGAAAAAAAATACTAATAATATTTGGATTTTAGAACTCGAGCAGGAGAGCCTTTGTATCCCTTTTTGCTGAGAAGAGACAAATGTCAGCTTCGGGAAGCACAGCCACTCCTGTCGCATGTCATGTTTAACACCGGAAGCTTATTCTGACAGCCACTGACACCTTTAATTTTCTGCCTCTGCTCCCTACTCTGCCTTTTGAAATCCCTTGGCAAAATCTGCCAAATTCACTTTTAGGTTATATTCTGAAGCAACAAAAAAAAATTTAAAGGAAAATCACATGAACTCTCTTTTCTCCAGATTGCTCACATTTATCTGTTAGCAACATTTATATTTCTTTGTTTGTTTCTCTGTTTCCTTGTTTAATAAATTTATATAGCAGTCCAACTGACACGCAATGACTCCATAACCCTTTCCTGCAGTTACTTGGCCTCAGGAGACCTCTCCATATTCAAACCACTATTTTTTTTTAATATGATTTAATTCCAATACTGTTTCCCCCACCCCCCCCCCACCCCTCTTTTTCTTTCCATTTTAAATGCTTGGATCCATTTCTCAGTTACTGATAATAGAGAATGTTAGCAAAGAAACAAAAGATAGGATAAATGAATTCTACTATGAGACTGTCAGTAATAGCCTCCTGATGTAGGAGGGAGATTGGCTCTAGATCTTCCAGCTCTTATTTCCAATGCTTTCATTGCCCATTTAGAACAAGTTAGGATTAGGAATATTTCCAGTTCCAAATGCTGGGCTAAAATGAGGTGAGGCGTGCTTTATGAATACCTTAGCAGATTCCTTTTGCTGCTGCAGTCAAATCACTGCTGGGAAACTGTCAGTGAATTTATTTAATCTACAAATGAACATACAAATAGGGGATTGGGATTGCATATCTGATGCCCATATACTGAAGCCACTTTCTGCACAGTAGCTTCTGTCCATAACTCCCTCCCTTGGCTCCAACGGAGAGCCAGTTTGGAATAATGGGTTAAGGCAGGGGTAGGCAACCTTGGCTCTTTTACGACTCGTGGACTTCAACTCCCAGAATTCCTGAGCCAGCATGGCTCAGCTTGGAAACCTCTCCCTTTCCCCTCAGCATGGCTGGCTCAGGAATTCTTGGAGTTGAAGTCCACGAGTCATAAAAGAGCCAAGGTTGCCTACCCCTGGGTCAAGGCATCAGGCTAGAAACCAGGAGACTGTGAGTTCTAGTCCTGTCTTAGGCATGAAAACAGACTCGGTGACTTTGGACCAGTCACTCTTGCTCAGCTCTGGGAAGCAGACAAAGGCAAACCACTTCAGAAAAACCTTGGCAAGGAAACTACAGGAACTTATCTAGGCAGTCTTCAAGAATTGAGCATGATTGAATGGAAGAAAAAAATGTTCCAATTAAAAATTGGAAGGATTATTTCCATAGATTTCAAGAAGAGTGGGGCTGTTAAATGCCGACTTTGTAACAAAACACAGGACATCTCACTTTTTTGGAGGGGAGAATCATAGAGTAAGAGATAACTTGGTAATTATACTTGTATTTGCTGCAAAGGAAATCAAAAGCTTCTTTCTATTCATCATTTCTTTCTGCACTTTTTTCTCTTTTTTGTTTTCTTCTGTATTAGTTTGTGTTATTTTAGTTTATATTTTCTCTTTAAAACTTTAATAAAATTTATAGATAAAAGAAACAAAGCACGGGACTTGGGGATCAAAACTACTTCTGCTGCTGCTGCTGCTGCTATAACTACTACTAATCATATTAATAGTGTGAATAATAATAATAATGCAAAATATTTCAAGAAACTGCAGCTTCCTATAATAACTCCAGCAATGCTACAAAAAACTGCGCTACTCAGAACATCTTACATTTTAAGGAGGTATCTGGTGGATACCTAGGATGCTGGCAGCAACCCGTGTCAACCACCTGTGCCAATCAATGTGAATGTTCAGTTGACTGAGGTTCATGTCTAAATAATAATAATAATAATAATAATAAGTGACAATACTTTTAACACCCATTGAACAACATCTTGGGAAGTTGGGGAGGATTTGATAGGTGAATAAAAATGGCAAATGGCTGACTGAGCAACAAACCATAATAATAGATAAAATTCCATATTGCCCACTGCTTGGTGAGCCCTTCTTTCTTTTTTATATGGTAGAAAAGTCAAGAAAATTTTTGAATCTATTTTTTTTTCTCCAACAGGACACACTTTCCTATCACAGAAGGAGCCAACAACGCCTGGCTCCGGGCCTTTATTTGGGCTACCTAAAACTCTGCAGTTCCGTAGATCAAATCAAAGTGCTTGTGCTACAAAAGCTGCCTAACATTCTGTGTCACGTTAAAATCCGAGACAATTGCAATGTGTCCAAGTAAGTGGAGGAACCTGGTTGGAATTAGCTTCTGAGTTGACATGGCTTGGGTTCCCTTATTCACTCACTCTGTGAATTTGCTTTCTCTTTGGAATGGTGCTCTCTGAAAATATTTTTCATCACTAGGGATATCAGGGCATATACCAAGATTTCTTATCTTCATCTGTCATTTATCTACCCATTATGCAGCAATCAGCCAAACTAATGCAACCTGACAAGTAAGGAAAGAAGTAGCCAACTCCATATCCCAACAGTGAGATCCAGGGATACAGTTCCTACTTGCCTTCACCCAGGGACTAATTAGCCCTTTCACTGTAATCCAGTTGAATGGGTGCTGATCAAAGATCAAGACAGGCCAGGCTTGCAGAGATGTTGGGGTTTATTTGTTTTGCCTACCTAAAGCCCATGTAGACCTTCCAATGGCACCTACACCTTGACCAAGGCAACATTACAGTGTTGCACCTTAAACTCTGCCCCTTTCAGGTGTTAGGCAACATCACGATACATGTAGAAATTGAGTGGTACTTGCACCACTCCCCTTGTCCTCCTGCTATAGATGCTTCTGTCCACCACTCCACTAAAGTACACATACTCCCACAATCCCCTTGTTTCAGACCAACAGAGTTGGAAGGGACCTTGGAGGTCTTCTAGTCCAGTTTCAGCTTTATGTCTTCAATCTTAAGAAGAGAGGAGAAATAAAAACCCAGGCTGGCTACGTTCAATGAAGAAACTAGATGAGTTAATGAGAAAATTGAGTCCACCCACCCGCCCGCATGAGACCCTAAGGAATGTGCATTAAAAAATTATAAGAAACATGGAACAGCCTGCATGTCAAAGAAAGTCTTCATCTTGATATGCACACGCAGAATGGAATCAGAAAGTTGGCCCTTTTTTAACCACAAGCAATTGGGTCTGTTACAAGTTTAGAAGATTTTACTATTAGAGAACAAAGCCTAAACGTACATTCAGTAAATTCTTCCTTGTGCAATGAACTTTTGTTATATTTCTAATTTTAACTTCATTCCCTATACAGAGAGGAATGGGAATGGATCCAAAGACTTTCTGGCTTGGAATCTATGGAAAATATGGATCATTCTGCAGAGTGCCCAACTCGACTGTTTTTTGAGCTCCAAATGGCAATGAAAGCTCTTCTTAAACAGATCAATCTTCCTCTACAACAGGTTTTATTTCTATATTAAATTTGTTCGTCGCCTAACTCGCTGTGAGGCTATGCAGTGTGACTCTTGTCATCCATCTCATTTCAAGTAGTTAAAGTCACTGGTGGGGAAAATACCACTAATACATGCATGCATGTATTTGTACCTATGTGTGCATGTATGCTGATCAACAACACTGAACTTGAGCTGATTTGGTATCAGATTTGATTTGTGTAGATTTTGCTACCAGTTAGGGCAGTGGTTCTCAACCTTTTTAATGCCGCGACCCCCAACCGGTCGTAAGTTGAGGACTAAACCGGTCGTAAGTTGAGGACTAAACCGGTCGTAAGTCGAGGACTACCCAACCGGTTGTAAGTCAAGGACTTTCCCTGCCTGGGAGCGCCACACATGCGTGGTGACGCCCCCTGCGCCAGCCGAGGCGTAGCTGGCAAGCGTCAGAAACGGAGCAGGCCGATCACCGGCTGGGCCACCAGCTGGCCCAGCCCAAGGGAAGTAAGGCACCCGCCGGAAAAGGGGAAAAAATGGCGGACAACCTTGCTTGGCGACCCCCGTGAAATGGTCGATCGACCCCAAATGGGGTCGCGACCCATAGGTTGAGAACCGCTGAGCTAGGGAAAGATGGAGTTATATTTTGTTTGCCTCCGGACAGATTAATGAAAGCTGTATTATAATTCATAGCCTCGTTGCCTTTGCAAACTTTCAGAAATGATGCTTTACTTTTAAACTTACAGTGAGCTCATGGTGAAACCCTGTATAAAACTTAATTTAAATCAAGATAGTAATCAGTGCCATAAAACAAATGGCCAGCTGTAAGTGGCAATAGAGCTTGCTCTTATATACCTCTGAACGTGTGTGAAATATGATTTGAGCTGGAGATTGAAATGATCCATATGTATATATGAAAGAGCATTCCTGAGAAGAGGAATTTAACCTGGGCAAGATTAGTGAAGCAAGTTTTATGACTGTAGCAGAAAAGTGATTTATTTAGAGGGAATAAATGATATGGATCGGCAATGCCAATTACGTCTCCTGGGAAGAGTGTCCAAGGGCATCTGCACTAGATGTGTGTCCGTGGGAAGAGAGAGGGAAGGAAGTGACCTTAGATTAGCAAGCAAGAAGTGTGTGAACTGAGAAACAGAGTGGGAATACAGGGTAAATCTTTAACTCTCTGTCTGCACCCTCCTGATCCTGTGGCCAGTAGGTCATGAAGTGGTGAAGGGTCATTACCATTGGTTTTGTACCTTCAAAAGTTGGATGAGATGTCGGATAAGCACCAGTATATAGTGAAGCAAGTGGATGACTGCTTCTTGTATGTCCAGGTACCAAGCCTTTAGCCCAAGATGCATCTCACACTGCTGTGTTAAAACAGAATAATTTGTTGTTATACAATTTAGCTGTCACCAATGCATTTGCCATGCAGTCAGATTCAGCTCACAAGAGCCAAGTGCATACACCCAAATACAATTGTCTTCAGTGGTGATTTGTGTACGGTCTACATAGTCTCTTGAAATGATGATGATGATGATGGTTCCATTGCTTAGTCTTCTTTATAATTAATCAGTCTCATTTTTTTTTCACTGTGCTTCTTGTTTTTTCTTACTAGAGACTGCAGATCATTTGCATTTTCAGCCTTCAGTGTAGTATTATCAGCATAGCACAAGGTATTCCACCTGCTTATACCAGTAATATCACCAATTTGATTTCAGTCAACAATCCAATATATGGGTATCGTTTTGATTGTTGGAAGACTGTAAGCCATGAAGAAATCACTAACACTAGATTGGCATAAATCAATCAAGTTGTTCTCCTGCTTCATTTTGGTTTTTCTAGGCCAGGGGTGTCAAACTCACAACATCACGTGACGTGTTGCGACATATTGTGACTTTTTTCCAGTAATGGGATGGGTGTGGTTTCACCATGACCCATCTGGCCTGCAGGCTGGCAGTTTGACACCCCTGTTCTAGGCCATAGAACCCAACTATTTTTTGCTCCTTAATATTTCCAACTTTGGCACTCCAGTCCAACAACAACAAGCACATCTTGCCTATAAGTGCTGTGAGTTTCATAATGAACTTCTGAAGATCATCAAGCTTCTGTTCTTCTGGATCAGTGGTTGGATAATCTGGAGAAACTTGAATAGCTAGGGAATTGTGGGAATTGAAGTCCACACATCTTAAAGTTGTTGCATAAAAGAGTCCTGAAGTCTTTTTTTTTTCTTTTTTTTTCTTTTTTCTTTTTTTTTTTTTAGTGTAAAGCTACTTTGTATAAAGTGATTTTATTATGGCTACACAAAGATGACCAAGGATATAGAGAACTCCAAGCTATCATCAAATTCACTATCTTTTATGTGGTTACCCTCTCTTTTAAGTAACAAATCTGATCACTACTCCCCCAACACGTAACCATTTAAATTGGAACAATTCGTCCATTGAGCATATTGTGTTGAGGGGAGGTGGAACCTGGCCTGATTCTGCAGGCCTTTAAAAAAATTAAAGCTAAACTGAAAAATGAAGGAGACTTGTGTTGAATCATTGTAGGCAGCAATATCTCAACTTTAAGACTTAGAATTTCTTACCAGCCAGTATTAGACATCTGCTTCTGAAATATCTGTACAGCATTCATCCCATTTTGAAATAAGTGGTGTTTCTTCTCTTTTCCTAAAGGGGTCACATTCTATAATGGGAGCAATGCTTTGTGGGGAAAAGTAGAACACGGTAGATATAATCCATAATTCAGTTTGGGGTAAAAAGAATTCTTAACAAAAAATATACTATTTGATGTTCGTGTTTTTCTCTAGTGCAGCTTGTTAATTTTATTTATTTGCATTATCCCAGTGCAATGTGGCAGGCTGATAGAAAAGCAAGGGAGCAGACAAAACTCCCTCCAGAATTCTACCTAGTTTGTTTTTAATAAAGTTCTGAATATTTGAACCAAATTGATTTTCATGTTTCCACATAAATGAAAATCTTGGGAAAATCATGGTGTAGGTTTTCTGGTTAATAAGTAACATGGGTGTTATTTTCGGGGGGGGTGTGAGTCTGGGGTTTTCTATGTATGTGTATGTTTTAAGGTGGAACATTAGGGCATGAAACCTTTTCTGAAGCAGGAATAAGAAAAGCACACCCCAATGTCTCTGTGTGTTGTGCCTGCATGTGTGTATGCCTTCACCTACATCCAAATGCCTATAGTTTTATAGACATGCCTGTCTGGCAGATGTTGTGACAGTTTGTTCTAATGTTTTATATCATTGTGAGGGAGGGGTGTTGCTAAAAATGCCATGTTATAACTTTCTCCTTCCCCCGTCCCCCCATTTCTTTTCTATGCATGTCCCTCTGTAGGCTAAGCTGTTCCGTCTGTATACACAGGAGGTGTTGGAATTGGGTCACAATGTGTCCTTTCTTCTCCTGCTCCCTGCCTCAGACGACGTCTGCACTGCCCCGGGACAGAACAACCCTTACACCCCCCACACAGGATTCCTTAACCTCCCTCTTCAGATGTTTGAACTCGGTATACTACCTTGGTTCTCCTAGAAATATTAACTCACTTGCCTTACAATAAAATCACAAAGTTGTATCTGTTCCCCCATCCAGTCTCTGCCTCCCTCCTCAGCAGAGAGTCCATAAATCATGTGATTTCTTAGCAACATCATTTTTTCTCTCTGACTCCAGATAGGTGTGAGAGAGAGAGACAGAGACAGGGACAGAGAGAGAGAGAGACCTGCTACCGGGTTACGTGTGCTAGTCATCATTCCCGCCCTGCAGAAGCTGGCAGATATCACGCAACACACAGCCCTTGAGTGTAGTAAAGCATGCAGAATCAGGTCATTTTGAAATGGGTTAATCAGCAAAGCAAAGAAGGTCGGTCTGGCTTAGTGATGATTTTGATGTTTTTCATAATTGCCACCCATTTGCCTATGCAGAATAGTTGGAGCTTAGACAAATACATCCATTATATATGCATTGGTCATTGTATTTAGGAGAGAAAGCATTTCTGTGACAAATGTTGCTAATTAGGAGTCATTCTGGAGGACAGCAGTTGTTTTTGGAGTAATTCCATTTTATTTGTTTGGAAGAATTGCTGCTCTGATTACCAGTACTGAAGAACAACTGCAGAAAGGGGCTGCTTCCTTCCTGCCTAGATTCCCAGATACAACCAGAAAAGATAAGAAGCTGAACTAGATAAACTTTGATTCCATTGGGTCAGGAACACGTTTATAATTTTTGAGGGCATCTGATTAGCACACTCACAAAGTGGATTTGCTTATTCCCAATCTGCTGGCAAGAGCTGTGATGGCAGGGATTAATATGCAGTATTGCAGGCTAATTCTGCCAACTGCCAGGAGTTCGATCCTCACCCGCTAAAGGTTGACTCAGCCTTCCATCCTTCCAAGGTCGGTAAAATGAGGATCCAGATTGTTGGGGGCAATACGCTGACTTGGTAAACCGCTTAGAGAGGGCTGTAAAGGACTGTGAACTGGTATATAAGTCTAAGTGCTACTGCTATTCCTTGTAGGCATGGCCAGCTACAAAACATTAACCAGAAGGCAAACTAGCCCTGGGGATGTACTTACCATTATTGTAAGGTGTGATTGTCAACACTATAGTGCTAGATGCCCTACATTGTATTGCAATATTGTGTTTAATTCTTAAATCAAATAATGTTTTGGTAAAGGCTTGGAGTTTGGTAGACTGCTGAGAAATATCTGGCACGGCTCATGGCTCCATGCTACCATTCCTATAATAAAATATGACTTTTAGGATTCAAAACAAATGGTTCCCAGCTGGTAATCTCCAGATACCTTGCAACTACAGTTCACTGGTTCACAAGTTTCCCTGCCAATCAGGTGTTCAACTTGGTATAAAAAGATTGGCTTTGGCCATTGAGGCTTAGGGTTACACTTTGCACTTCTCCTATTCTTTTGTTGTTGTTGTTGTTGTTGTTGTTGTAAAATCCAGGGAGTCCCTAGAGCTGCTGCTAAAATTTGGCAACGAAATGCAGAGTGCACTTCCTAGAAAGTGAAAACCTTTTTTCATATTTTTCTTGAAATAAAGAAGGAAAGTAGGTGCATTGAGCTCAACTCATCCCTCCAGTAATGCCACCCTCATCCTCAGTAGCCATTTAAGTGCACTCCAAGCTACTGTACAAAAAAGTAAATCCAGAAATTGTGATGTTTCCAGTAGGATTAGAAGCACATTTAATATCTGCTATAGATCTGCAGAGACAGCAGAGGTAGTAAAGCAGTTTGACGTAAACAATAAGAATGGAGGCTGCTCTGCTCATCCGTCTCAATGCAATGAATTTATAATGCGGGAATCATAAGCATTCCAGGGAGAATTCTACTAACAGCTCAATTTTGCTTTCCAAACAAAAAGTAACTGATCTCATGCCCTCGAGCAGAGGCCATTTTCTGATTTATTGCACATTTTTCCCTAGTGCCTATAAAATAGCTGTGATTCACCTCCCAAATATTGGAAACTTCCACTCCATATTAGCTGGTGGCTACTGGATCTTTAACTGTAAAACCACAGATGACTCTGCTAAAGTTAACATTTGTTACACCAACATTATAGGCCTGGTTTTGCAACCACACCGCAGTAAGGAGATGCAGCTCTGAAGCTAAAACAGCAGTTGTCACATTTTGCTAAAGTGCCACCTGTGTAGGGTAAGCCAGATGCTCAGAGAGTCCTTTAGAAATTAGCCCTGTTGGGAGAGGATGAAAAGAAGTCAGTACTGCTTCTTTCTTTCCTTTTTTCAGACATGGTTGAAAAATATGTTGGCATGATCAAAGAGAGATATAAAGAGCTTGGGAAGATCTTAAAACATACCTAGGTTAAAAAGAACCCCACGGGTTTTCAAGCAATTAAAAGGAGATTGTGACATTCATTTGCAGGTATAGCTTTGTCAAACCTTTAAACTAATAGAAAACCTGCTCAACCTATGAAACAATTGAGGGAAGCTAAAATTCTATTAAGAAGATTATTGAAACGTTTCAAATATTCAGTCCTGAACAAATCACACACTGAATTTGCACCGTGAATAGTTGCTAGCACTATTGTTAGGTTAGAGGCAGGACCATTAAGAATCTACTGCAGTTTTCCTATTACTGTAACTTCCCTTGTATTTTGGACACTGCTGATTGGAAGTGGTTGCCAAGATTTTAAGTAGGATTTTTTAATAATTGTTTCTGGAGATGCCAGTCATTCAATGTGGGATGTTTTGATGCCAAATATGGGCTGAGCCTAAACAAGCAGTATATAGATTATGGAAGTTTGTAAGTAGGGTATGTTGGAGACCCAGTGAATACCAAAACAAAAACAAAAACCCAAGTCCATCAGAGACTAACCCTTTGTTCAATGGAGAGTGTTGTTAAGAAGATGACTCTGTTAAAAACACATAACACATTTAGATCAGCTTACATAAAGTGTGGTCAGACATTGAGAAGCTTTTTATAGAAACTTCCCTAGCTGTCCTGAGAGCATGACTATAACACCTGTCTGAAACTTCTCAAAGCAGCCTAATCCTTTTCTTGGATCCTGCAGCACTTGTAAAACACAATTGCATGTTTCTGAGAAAGCTGCTTTAAAAAGCTGCATAGATGCTGATGACTTTGTGTTGTTGTGTGCACCAAGGACCTTTTTGGAGACTGAATTCAACGTGTGGCAAAAGCCTTTTTCTTATATTACTTGTTGACATTGCACATGAATAAATATTCATTATTAACCTACAGTGGTTATAGTTTGTGTAAGAAGAGGCCAATGTGTGTAGAGCTGATACTATCTCAGAAAGCTGTGATGAAACACACATAATTGCCTGTAGGATGTGCTTCATGATTGCCAGTAGTAATTTGTTCAGAACAGAAAATGATCAAAGGGTGAGGGGGTGGTCCAAGTTTAGCTCAACAATATTTCTATTGTGGAGACAGAAATAATACTTGATGGAGCTTCTCTGATCAATATATTATCACACCTAAGACATAGATCTGGCAACATAAATGCAGCATGAACAGAAATACAGACTTGCACCTCTTCACTTTTTGTTATTGCTGTTGTATTTTCTTCTTCAGTTTTATTGGGAGGTGGGGTGGGAGAGAGAGAGAGAGGCACCATGATTAACCAGAATTGAAAATCCATATTCAGAAAGGTATATACAACTAGCTAATGTGATATTTTTATTGGGCCAATATCTGTAGATGTAATGAAAGTTTATGCATTTTCAAATTGCACTGAACTCTTTATCAGGCAGAATGGAGAGGCAGTGTTGTTCAATAACTCTTCACAAATCTGAGTCTCATCTCATTCTATATACTTCATTAACCTGGTACTCCCCATAAGTACTTGCTGGGAATTATGAGAGTTTATTCTAACAAATCTGGATGACACCAAAGAGGGAAGAACATTCTATATCATGATCTAAACCAATAGTGTTCAAAAAAAAGGGGGGGGGAAAGTTTGAAATTGGTTGCTGTCTCTTGAAAAATGTGGTATACTCCTAAACTCAATCTGTGATGCTCTGTTAAAGGAAGGCTAGTAGAACAGAGATTTTGAATGGCACCTCAGGATATATGTCACTGAGGGTGGGAGAAGAAAGCTACCACTTGCAAATGCGAAAGAAATAGCATACTGTACCACCAAACTTCCATCTTGTAAAATACAGAGAGCAGGGTTTGCCACAGCACATGTTTCAGAAATATGAAACATTTGGTGAGTAGATTAGTATTTCTGCAATATATTTTAAAATACCTGAGTCTGGATTGGAAGGTTTGTAGTTCACAGAGCACATATTTTCGGTGAGAAGGTCTTAGGTTCAATCCCTTGCAATTCACATTAAACAACATGGGATTAGATACCTGGTAATTGAGCAGACTTTCTACTTACGTCCTGCTGTAGGCAATATTGAAAGAGTGGAGAATTGGACAAAGAGCCTAACCTGGTTTAAGACAGTATCCATTGTTCTTTTCTTGATCCATTATTCAATTCTTTCATAACACATTGGTCTTTTCTTATATATAAGGACTTGATGAATTTGTTATGAGATAATTGCTATTCTGGATGGACTGCAATTTTATTTATCAATACCTCATATGTATCTTATTGAGACAGAAAGGTATTATGGCCAGCATCTTCATCTGTAGGGAATTCTTGTAGGCAGATGTGAACCTCTATTTTACTGCAGGAACAAAAGTGATGTTAAGTATAATGAGTATAGGAAGCTGTGCCCTTCAGATGGACTAGAACTTCCCTTATCCATGAATATTTTAACCATAATAAAGCATGGAAGGCCTGTTTAGCAATGTTGTCCTTGAGATGGTTGTGTAGCATAGCCCAAGGAGCCAAGTACAATTCAGAATGGATTTTACTGCTCATTTGATACACAATTGAAGCAAAGCAGTTATTGATTGGCATAAACGCATTATTGATGAGCTTATGCTAATATCAACACAACTTTGTAGATTTTACTCAAATAATGAATAACACCTGATCATTTTTCAGTCTATGAAGTATAGTGTTTGAAGCAGAAAGCTTTATCTGGCTTTCCATCCCTGATGGACTTCTGTGTACAAGCACACTCTGGCTTGTGTTTTCATCCTGCCTGATTGAGATTTATATGTACGTTTGAAGCTTGCATACTTTCTACACCAACAGGAAACTATCCAGTAGAAAAAAAATCACTTTAACCTTTCCTAAGGACTTAACAGGTATGGCAAAAGCTTTTAAATTTGTAAGATGCAGAGATGCTTAGGGGGCAATTGGCAATGCAGAACAATCCAGTTGAGACCAAGCAGAACAAAATATAGACCAATAATGAGGAATCATTTTTTAAAGTTTCAAGGCAGATCTTTAGTACATCCAAAATATAATCATAAATACAGCCAGATATATAAGTGAGATATATGGCTGCTGTCTTTCTACTCTACTAATCGAATACCTGTGGGAGTCTCTGATCCACAAAAGCTTAAGCCACATAATTCTGTTTGATGCTAAGGCCCTACATGATGCTTTTGTGTTTTCACTACCCTTCTGTAGTTTTAGCACTTCACATAATCCTTGTTTTTAGGGAATAATGTAAGCTATGGCAACTGATCTCGATTAAACGCTTTCAAACGGTAAGTCTTTATGGGTCCCCTATGTAATACACTTACTTCTGTGCTTTGTTGTCTCCTCAGTTCATTTCTGCAGTTACAAGGAAAAATTTATTAGCCTCTATTGCCGCCTTTCCGCTGTCATAGAGCTAGATTTTCTGAGCACCCAGCAGTCCCTAAGAGAAGCCATTTCAGACAGTGAAGTTGCTGCTGCTAAACAAAGACACCAGCAAGTCCTAGATTACATACAGGTAACCATCTGTTTTCCCACTACTCGGGGTTAATTTCTGGCAGGGGCAGCATTTGAGAACCTAAGCAGAGAACTGTTGGGTGAGGCAAGGCATAAAGAGGTGACTGTTAACATGCAACTTGAGTTTTATGAAGTTTTTAATTCCACTTTTCCCTCCCGTCTTCTTCGAATTGCTTACTTTATGAGTGAATCTCAGGGATAAAATCATATGACGAGTCAACTGAGGTGTTATAGAAAAGTCTGTCAGTTGGGGTTATACAGGTAGTCCTTGAGTTATGACTGGTTGCATAGAAACCATTCAACGTTACAAGAGCACTCCCCCCCCCAAGGTTCTTACAATCTGCTTCTGAAGTGTTGATGGCTGCTAGCCTAACTTGTGGTCAAATTACTGTATTTTGGGCACACAATGGTTTTGCATTTATAGCCCTTTGCACTATCCTGCAGTCACATATCCACGATTTACAACATTTTTGCTGAAAAACAGTGTTTACTTGCATTTTTGGGCAAAATGCCCCATAGCAAACAATAGGTTTATTTAACAACAATGGTGATTTGCTCAATAAACCACCACAAACCAAGTATAAAATTGCATCAGTCACATGATGACCTGCGTTACAGCTTTCACAACTTATGACCATAATGGGAAGGTTTTATTACAGGCATAAATTGGGGACTACCTGAAACCCATGCCTTTTCTTATGTGAGCAAAAGCTGCACATTGCAATAGGCACAGGGTAACTGAGTCCAAGAAATCAAGCAAAGGTGGAAGGAACAGACTCAGATTCAGTACAACAGAGATATCAACATTAAGGTGTCATCTATCATAAACCCAAAAGTGCACCTTCTCTGTAGCAGCACCTGACCTCTGGAACAAGCTCCCTCTGCCCCAGATCAGGATGGCCCACACTCTGTTGTTGTTTAGAAGAGCTGTAAACACCTGGCTCTTCAGCCCAGGTTTTGGAGAAGAAAAGTGAGACCCCTCTCTTCATCATGCTTGCCATATTTTATCTTTATCTTTGAAGTGTTACTGATTTCTTTGGATACTATAGTATTAGTATCAATTAAACTTTTATAGTGCCTGACTTTCAATGATTTTGAGCAGCTCACAACAATCAAAGAAATTACAATCAATTCAATAACATTTACCAATAGTAATAGGCACCTTGGGTACGATCCCAAGACAATTGGAGCTCCACTTGAACACCATTGGCATTGACAAATTCAACATCAGCCAATTACAGAAGTCAGTTTTACTTGGAAAAGCTTACATCCTGTGATGATATCTGTAACACCATCAAGCATCCCCATCTGTCTGTTCTGAGTCCTTGGAAAGGACTCGATAGGTGGACAAAAATGCCAAATCCAGTCTGAACATCTGGCTGACTGTACAATGAACTATAATAATTTAGAAGATATTCTCTACTTACAAGAACAAGAAGATGAAATCAAATCAGCATTCCAGTCATTACCAAGAGGCTACAAGAATTGATGGAATATCTACCACAGAAGCATGGCAGGCTACAGAAGAAGAATCTGTAAATCAAATTATGCTAGTAGAGATCTGGAGAAGGTCACAGTGATCAACAGATTGGAAGAGATCAGTCTACATACCAGAAGAAAGGAGACTACAGTACCGTAGTACTGGGTAGAATAGCAATACGTTTTGTGTCTATAGCTACAAAGATCAGAATCATGCAGACCATGGTTTTCCCTTGGACACTCTATGGAAGTGAACCCTGGGCTTGAAAAAGCAAGACAGAAAGTGTATTGATGTTTTTGTGCTTTGTTTTGATGAAAACTCCTGGAAGAAAAGAGCAAAGTAGATAGCCTTAATTACCTCAGCAATAACTCCACCATTGGAAGACCTAAAGGACCAGATTGGAAATACGTTGTCCTAGAGAAAAATCTATCAATGTGATTGATATGAGTCAACATCTGTTTGATGATATCAAATCAATCAATTTTAATATAGTTAGCTTATATTTCTAACCACTTCTGATAGTTTCAAGTGATCTTAAATTTAATCCAGGATGCAATCCATTTCTCTTTTGTGACATTACTATTTTGTAAATAAATCATTAGCTTTATCAAATAGCCCTTGGTTTCAAATTCTGAAACAAATGCCTTCTTTTCCACATCACTTAATATCCAATGCTTTTAACATTTTAAAATTTATTTGTATTAATCTATTAATTAATCTAATTATATCCCCATCCCCCTGTTCCCTATTCTCTCCATCCAGATAGGTCATTTGACAGGAAATCTCCCCCCCCCCAACTTTTAACCTCTATCTTCCCAGCAGCTTCACCATCCCACAAAGTGATTTCATTTTATACCAATTGTTGCATTGATTACTAGTTCCTTCTTGGTGCTTTAGTGAATGATGTGTGACTAAAGAGAGAGAGGGGTGTAAATAATTGTTGGCAATTTTTTTTTCATTTCTGCATTTTTTAAAAGTAACTGAAGTCAAAAGCTTGCTAAATAAAGACAATGAAACCTTGTACATATGTTTAAAAAGTAAAAGACATAAATTATTATATTCGTTCACATACTGTTAATTGTTTAAGACTTCTTTTTTTAAAAAAAAAAAATAACATACCAAGTGGTAAGGATTCTAACAAGTGAGGAGGTCTGTTCTGCTCCTGACAAACATTTCATAGAAAAGACAGAAATTTACGTCCTGGGTTGCATGATTATTTATGATTGATGAAAATGTGGCCATTTTTTAAACCACCATGTTTGTACCAAATTACTGTGACAGCATATTGGACCTGTCAGGTTCCTTCTCAAATGAAAACCAGCTGTATTCCACCTACTGGCAACGGAAAAAGGGGGGAAAGAAACACTAATTCACTCCACCGCATACCACAATCTTCAGCCGCAACCGCAAAACCACAAGAACATTTGTATGATCCTAGATCTAAGACAGTCACTATACAAACTAAACACTGTAAAGAGTGAAGGAGTCCATAAACGCTGTTCAGCAATGGGAACTGGTGAGAAACTAAATGGTAAAAATTATATGTAGGCAAAGAATATGTTGTAGCCTGATAGGCTATGGAATTGTGAGAAAAGAAGTTTTTTTTCAGATTGACTAAGATATAACAAATATCTGAAGCTGACTTTGAAAATAAATCTTCATTTAAATATACAGTGTTATATGTCAGCCATTCTTAAAGACATAGAAACAAGCAGTTGTACTTTGGTCTTTCATATACATCAAAAGAGATTGGGTAACATCACATGAGAGGTAAAGATTTATTTGGTTGTTTATTCGTGCAGAAAAATTATATGGCTGCCCATGACTCTGGATGGCAAACAGCTAGTTTGCTAAAGAAAAAAACAACTTGGAAATTATTGTGAATACTCTTCCAATCAATAGTTGTTCCAAAGTGTTTTAAAATTATGGCAATGTTTCATTATTTATTTACAAATTGAGTTTTGCTTTCTATGTTTTCTTTCCTAACTTTGGGTTTAGGGGATTTTGATCAATTTCCCTATTTTATTTATAGGCAATAATAATGCACATTTAAAAAGCAGATAATAAAGGGATATGAATATAGCCAAACTTGTAACAAACTGGAACATCGCCATATGTGTGTGGTGATATCTCCCTCACATATGTTTTAACATCCTTCCCCCAGCACTTTTGGGAGATGCCCACGTGAAATAGCTGTATCTCCGTCCTTCAAGGCACAGCTTAGTATGTACCCATGGACACTAGGTCACAGGTGACAATGTGTACATCTTCTTTTTAAGGAATTGTGCCAAACCTTTATGGTTGTTGTCACGAAATGCAGGTTATGGTATGCTAGATGGCAGAGGTTATAATTAATACCTTAAATTATGTCCAGGAACTAAGAATCTATTTTATTTATTTATGTTAGTTATATTGCATAGAGTAAAAAACAAATCTAAAGAAAAAGATAAAAAAGGAAAAAGAGGTGCAAGAAAATAAACAGGAGAAGAAAAAAAACTAAAGTTATGAAACATAATTACTTCTGACCTTTTTTTAAAACAGATATTTAAAAAAGCTATCATCTCTCCAAAAAAACCAGAAAGTCAGAACTCATAAAACTTTAGTGGTTGCTGTGATTTGCTAGCTAGGCTAAAATTAATAATGCATATAAAGTGCCATACTCTGAGAAATTGGAAGGAGAAGGTACAGTGAAAAAATCTTGAGTGCACGAGAAGGCAGTTCATCTTAAAGATCCTTATCAAATTCTACTAGGGTTATCTTTCTCTTGCAATTAACAAAAGTCAATTAAATTTGTCAAACCAAACAAGAGTTGCTTGTGAAAATATGTCTGTATTATTTCCCCATGCAGCAAATTGATGAGATCTGGCGTGAAATGAGGTGGATCAATGAAGCCTTGCAGTATGCACGGTATAGACCCACAACCTCTGGCTTGCCCCTCGTGAAAATTCTCGATCTCTCAGAGGAACCCCTGCAGAAGAAAATAAGCTCAACGTCCTCCCATCTGGACTGTCTTCCATCCCCACCTCCTTCCCCAGAGATAGAGATACCAAGGAGAAAAGCTGGTAAGGGTAAAATATCTTCCATCTCTTTCATCAAGGTTTCCACCATTTCTGATTCAGTAGAACATAGTCACCACTGTAAGCTAGAGCTGCCTAAAGAACTCAAAGTGGCTGTGTTACATTTGCCACTGGATTTGGCATCTCTGTGATAGGTCTCCACTCCAAACATATTATTCAGCCAAATTAACCGAGGAAGTGTTATCCTTCTGTCTACAGCTATATCTGGCTGGCTTAAGGTTGACTCAGTCTTTCATTCTTCTGAGGTCAGTAAAATGAGCGTCCAGATTGTTGAGGGCAATAATGCTGACTCTGTAAACTGCTTAGAGAGGGCTGTAAAGCACTGTGAAGCGGTATATAAGTCTAAGTGCTATTGCTGTTCTGAAGAGTTCCCTTCTCTCATTTGGCATCATTCACATTTGGCTCCTAAATTCCCCCATCAGTATGATTAATGTAGAATAAGCACAACTCAAATGCTATGTTCTAATCAGTATTAAAACTGTTCTGCTTGAACATCTCTGGGTATGTCACATTATATTCAACCTGTAAAAATGTTTTCACGCTGCACCACAAATCTCTGCACTGCCGTGCTTGAGCTAACCAGTGCTACTTTTGCTGACCAGTGGTGCAGTCTTAAAATAATCATCCAATTATTGCCTTTTTCTCAGTCATTATCTCTGTGTGTTTGTGTTTTAATGACTAGAGCCAATCCTCTGCTCAATAAACCCATTAATGTGAGCACAAAAGCTCAGCTTCATTTAAACAATTAACATCTTCCTGATATTGGAAGCATAACTCAGGACCTAAAATATTAACCCTTTTGGTCTGGACTTGTTTCATTATTGTTGCATTTGGAGATGACATCAACAAAATTATTAACATGACTCTGGATCAATCACTGTATGTTAACTATGCATATATTCTCCATGTCTATATTACTAGGACTTGATCAAAATATGACGAATATGGATTGGGGGCCATGGGAGTTGGCTAAAAGAATTATTATACAACACTAGAATGGAAAATAAGTAATACGTAGACTTGCAGCAATGGATTACACTTAGATGTTCTCTGTCAACGTTTGAATTAATCTTTTTCAACAAAGGAGTAAAAAAGACATTTGAGCAATATGCTCAAACTGTTTTGGACTTGTATTTCTAATATAATTTCCAGCTCTTTATTAAACTTTATTAAACAAAAATTTAATAAATAATAATAACAAATAAAAAGAAAACATTTTAAAAGAGGCATTTCTCCCAGGGTATCTGCGCTAGGTGAGAATCAGGGATACATTGTTTGCCAGCCACCCTGAAGTATTTGACTGTCAATAAACTTTGTCCTACGGCTCACACTTCAGCAGAATAATTAGAATATGATGGAGGATGAACAGACTGAGATAAAACCCTCTTATCTTTTATATTCCACTCCTGGCCCCTCTATCATCATGCCCCACTAATAAATTAATTAATTAATTTGCCATCCATCTCACCGAAGGGAGTGGCTTACAACATTAAAAGGAAAATAAAAATGATAAATAACAACAAAAAATCTTTGTTTTTGGCATTGTTACATTAGTCAGGAGACTATAAGTCTTTTGCGAAGGAGCAGTTTGGCTGCCTGTTTACCAGCTCTGTCAGCTACAGGCTTGCCTGCTTCCCATGGTGTGCCACAAGAGGGCAAGCTGGCTTCTCACCAGAAAGAGAGAGAAACAGCTCTTCCTGCAGTTTCATCCTAGGCCTCCTCCCTTCCCCAGAGCTGCCTCGTAAACAGGCTCCATAACCATTTGGCTGCCTGCACAGAGTACCAACTCATCCCCCACCACCACCACCAAGTGGTACCTATTTATCTACTCGCATAGAACATGCTTTTGAACTGTAAGGTAGGCAGAAGTTGAGGCAGGTGACGGGAGCTCACCCCGGCTCACAGTGCTAGGACTTGAACTGCTGGAGCAAAGTCCATCTCCAGCGTCATTAAACCACTGAGCCACTGCACTTCTTATTTAAAAAAAATGTAATAATAACAAGAGTAAAGGAATAAAATGATGAAAATATGTTTGTTAGCTCTGCCCAACCAATGCCCTCCATATGTGTTGGATATCCTTTCTATCTGGAAAAGGACCAGGCAAAGGAACACATGTAAATTATTCAATGTTTCATTGAATTCAGTGGCCTGCAATAAAAGAATCCCTATTTTTCTACCTTCTTCTATTTGGCCCAATCTATCCTGGCAGAATATATACTTCCTCTGTGTCCATCCAGCATGCAAATCCAAAGGATAGTATCCATACATAATACTCTTCACTTCCCCGCCTCCAGTAGATAGTTCAGGTGACAAACTGATATGAATTATTTCCCATGCCATGCACACTGAAAACTGAGATCTGCACATAAAAACAGAGCCTCTTTCACAAACAGCCCAGCATCAGAATAAATATACTGAAGGAAGCGCATGCAGCTGATGTTTGCGTTCTGAGATTGAAGACTTGTTTTTATTTTGGTTTGGTTTGGGAGCTTTTTTTTTTTTTTCAGCGCTTGTCTGGTCTCTCCGTTTTGTGTTGGGAACAGATGAATGGCATCACGTACCAGCCGTAGGACTTTCCAAAGAATCCACGCTCCTGCGGCTGGCAAAAATCCCACAAGGTTACTCCAGCTGTCTAGAGTCAGGCAGTCCTGAAAATGCAGGGAAGAACAAGCAACAAGCTCTTCTGTGCTTTCCCCCTTTAGTAAGAAAAAGTTAATTGCTCTGAGTAACAACGGGGGTTGTATTTGATTGATCCAAGGATTAAGCTATTTTTTATGATGCATCAGAAACATGGGGGGAGGAGGATAGCGGAAGGAAGCCTCTCCTAAACTTTTGTCATAATCCCTTTTAGCTTCCCAGTGTGGTAGGTTCCAGCCTCAATTTCCCTGGAGAGCCCTCACTGGAAAATCATTCCAATAGCTGATTTTCCCCATCAAGGTCTAAGTCCTCCCTATGTGTATTCACCCATCCATCCCTTTCTCTGTTCTCTTTTAGTGGCACCCGTAGCTCATATCTCTAGAATGGCCCCAGAAGCAAGGATAGTGCTTGGATGTCTTATTCCATATAGACAGTGGTGGGATTCAAATATGTGAACAACTGGTTCTCTGCATGGATGCCACTTCCGGAAGTCCATTCTAGGCCTGGGCAACAAAAAATTAGCTACCGGTTCTGCCCAATTGGTGAGAACCAACTGAATCTCACCACTGCATATAAACCAGAGGTCCCCAACCCCCAGTCCGCAACCTGGTACTGGGCTGCACATCATTCAGAACCAGACTGTGGAAGTGGCAGGCGAGTGCACATACATGCGCAAAGCTGCATTCATGAAAGCAGCGCAAGCATGCAAAACCACCCCCTTCTCTCCCCCCCCCCCCCGTTGCCTTTGCCTATCCACTGAGCCAGACAGGTTGGGGAACACTGATATAAGCAACTCCCTTTTCCCACTGTACAAGCAGGGCTGCTTTATAGTGGAGCCCAAATCTGGTAGATAAGATTACAGTTTCAGTTCTGTCCAATCTAATGCACTTCACTGGAAGTTTTTAAGAAGAGACTGGGCAGCCATTTGTCTGAAATGGTATAGGGTTTCCTGCCTGAGCAGGGGGTTGAACTAGATGACCTCCAAGGTCCCTTCCAACTTTATTATTATTATTATTATTATTATTATTATTATTATTGACTTCTCCCCCCCCCAGAAAAAAAATTAGCAACAGTAATATAATCGAGTCTTTGAACAGGTTATAGTCCAATTTAATGGAGTTAAAACTGTGCACAGTATATTATGCAAATTATTCAGATTCCAAGTAATATAACTGCATTTTTCTAAATTCTGTTTGAACGGAAGAAAAAAAATCTGTTAATCTATTTGCCTTAATATTAGTGGAATTTAGCATCCAAGGTCTAAATGAATAATCATAGTGATTAATCGTACCTTTTGTTTGTTATCATGAACAAATTTCAGAGTAGAGCTTATACAGATTTCTATTCAGACTAAAAGCACTGCAGAATTAGGCACTATTTATAATGTGCTTTTGCTCTGAAAATACATGTAGCACAACAGCCAATCATTTGGCATTCTTCGAATGGATTCCTTGTTTCTTCATGTTATCAGAGTTTCAAAGCATACAAATGAGAGGCATAGTTTTAAGTAAGCCTAAAACTATAAGGGCTCCTTTTGTTCTGGGGCTGGACAATTGGACATAAAGATTGATAGAGAAGTCAAGAATACATGAAGCCAATAATTCATGGTGAGGTTATCTACCTATCCAAAGTCCATGCCAAACAAGAGATGAAGCATCAAACATAATTAGAGATCAAAAACAGATGCAGGACATGATCCAAGAATCAAAAAACAATATTTGACTGAACGGGTAACTCAAAAATTAAAGGACTAGCATTTCTGGGCTGAAAAGTATCAGAATGACTATGAGTGGCCATCTGAATGTTCACAGCCCAGAAATGATAGCCCTATCAGAAGTAAGATGTTGGCTGAATTCATGTATCACACTAAGCCATAGTTTTAATCATGGTTTGTTGAATAAGCCATATTAACTAGATTCACCCATAAAACTAAGCTACAAACCACAATTTGTAGAGCGAAACAGTTGGATTTAGTCATCCTATTAAGCCAAAATTAAACAAATTGTATTCTGATTTAGGACAATATGTGAACCAAGTTCAATGTTTATAGCAAGTAGTAATTTAGAAGAGAAGGCTGAGCTGTCAAAGCTCATAACAGGCTCGATTGCAGAGCCTTAGAAAGGGCTTAATAAAAAAATTGGGGAGAGGCTGAATAAGACTTTTACTTAGAAACAGAGACTATTCCTGAGTAGACTTTTTTCAGAAGAAGTCCCTGAGTCCCTCTTGTTATTTCTTCAGTGGATCCTTCTATATTTAATGGGCAAGTAATTCTACATGGTCTTGAGAACAAAAGAGGGCCCTGATACATCTGAGCAAGCAGTGTAAAGTTATCTCCTCAAAGGACCATGATCCCACCAACCCCATCCTGATCAACACCAATATTTTGGGTAATACATTCCTCCATGTTCTCTACCGAAGGGGAACACCAGAAATGGTTCTTAAGTTCTCCTCTTCGTACAGTATTTGTAGAAATGTATTCAGTAACAAGGGCAGTGCAGTGGCTCAGTGGTTAAGATGCTGGGCTTGTTGGCTGGAAAGCCAGCCGCCCAGGTTTGAGACCCGAGCGCCATGTGATGGAGTGAGTTCCCATCCTCGCCCCATCTCCTGCTCACCTAGCAATTCGAAAGCATGTGAATGTGAATAGATAAATAGGGACCCTTGTGGTGGGAAGGTAACACCAATCTGCGATATCATGCTGCCAAATGACAGCGAAAATATGTTTGGATAGCACTGGCTCAATGGCCTTGAAATGGAGATGGGTACTGCCCCCCCTATAGTCGCCAACGACTAGCAGAGTAAAATCCGCAGGGACTCCCTTATTCATTAACAAAGAAATATATTTCAGCTTCATTTTGCAGTAGAGGGAGGTTAGGCATCCAGTTAAGACATGCAGTCTGTTCAGGGCTAATCATTTCTATTCTCTTTGCAGATTCCCAGCCATATTCTGACGAAGAAGGTTGCTCAGAGGTATTCCTCCCAACCGACAGCGACTACGATTCCAGTGATGCTTTGAGTCCACGAGAATTGGATTTGGTTTACTCGTCCTCCCAGGATATCTCCCACCAGGCCGTGAGCTGTTTGAGTGGTAGTGCTCCAGATGTCCTCCAAGTCCACGACATCAAACCTTGCCTGACTCCGAAACAAAACCCAAGAGGGAGCAGCATCTTCGAGACAGAGGTCGATCAGTCTACGGAGAACATGCAGGGTCTGTCCATTGGAAGGCTTTCACCGAAAAACCCAGAAAAGAATTCCGGCTCAAAGCAATCCTTGAGTTTCCTAGGGAAAAAAAAACACGGGAAGCATCAACACTACAATTATTTCAGCCGACATCATCGTTGGCTCCGTGTACACAGCGAAACCCAGTCTGTCTCTCTTTCTGAAGGCCTCTACACTCCCCATCTCACGCAAGCCATGGACTACTCTCAAGAACCCACTCCTGGGGAGCAGATCAGCATTTCTATTGATTGTCCCCGCAGTACTTTCTTATCTCATGCTTCAAGTCTCCCAGAAGAAGGGAAAGACAAATACCAGGAACTGAGGCCAAACATCCGCCGAATATATGTTGAGCCTTACAAGACCACCTTATCCAGTGAAGGTAGCAACAACCAGTCTGGAGATCATACAGATTTTCACAGCCCTTTAGGTCAGGGCAGGATTGCAGAAGATCAGTCTTGTTCTAACATCACTGAAGTGTTCAGTAGCGATCTTTAAGAGATCATGTTGCTTGGTAACTCTGCTCCTCTGCCCTGCCTTCAAAATACGATCACACTTGCCGCAAATGGGAGGCTAGTTCTTCAAAATAAACTTTGCATTCGGAAGTCCCAATTCATGTCTCTACCAAACCGAGAGCAGACGTTCGCCATTATTTTCTAAGAAAAGACATAGGGGAAAAAATTTAACTTTTGCCTCTATGCTTACCTGCATTACAACTTCTAAAGTTAAGTGGCCGATTCTTGACTCTTATATTTGGCATTTAACAAGGCAGAAAGAAAAATGTTATCTTTTTCACATGAAAAAGAAATTTGCAGGAAACTTAAAATGTTTCACTACGGAATTTTCCCATCCTAAAAAGTCAGCTTTGTCCCATGCTTATTGAGTAGCATTCATGGCCCCAGGAGCTGATTTTTAAAAATAAAAAATTCTCTGAGCATCAGGAACTTTACTGTGTTTCACCAGACTGGGCAACGCAACATCAGTAAGGACAATTGTGAATAATTCACAGCAATTGTTCAGAAAAATAATGTTGATTTTTTAAGAATGACAAGATGCCAGTGGGGCAGGCCAGAAAGGTCTCTGCAAATTCAAAGAAGATTATCTGATTATCTGATTTTACCTTTTCCTCCATTTTAATCCTCTGTGGGAAAGATCACTGAAAAAGATCTTTTCCTTGATCCCAAAGTTCTACTGGAAGAAAAAAAAAATCCCACCCACTGTTTTGTTTTTGTTTTGTGGTTTTCATATCTACAAGAGTATGAGCAGTTTTGCTCCTACAGCATTTTTCAGCTATGCCATTTGAACAGGATAAGTCTTTCAAGATACAGCTACCTTAAATCATTAAATCAGACCACTTTCTCTCTTCAAGATTGTTTTTTGCACATTATGGGTTGGTAATTCCCAACATTCTTCAGGTGGAAACCCAGCTAAGTGATATAAACAGATACAGTTTTAGAGACAGCATCAGTTGGCGATCTTATTTGGAAGGAAGTCTTTCACCTTATCCTTTTTCTTACATTTCAGCTGTTCAGTTGATGGGATTTGACAGTTCACCCTACCAAAAATGCAGAATGAGCACATAAATTTGTGGGAACACTCAGGCGTAATGGCATGGGTTCTTCATCATAGTTTACTGATTAACTGTTTTGAAGAGGTGATCCTCCAATCATGGTTTATCTTTGTTTCTTGTGAAATCTACTGATCTCAATATTTTGAATGTAAGTATACCATTGGGACTCGAATCCCCTTTAATTTATACAACTCCTCAGTATGCAGACGGATGTTCATATAGGATCTCATCTCCAGGTGGCTCCAGGTGGGAAGTTAGATTTGTGAATACTGCCTTGGACCACTTCTTAGATGGAAATGTACCATGGGACTCATCAATATATGTTATAGGACCTGGAGAGGAAAGGGTACTATTAAACAATTCTACGGTTAAGGGTATAGGTCATTTTGGTTAAGTTTAATTGATAACAAAATGAAAGTTTTACTCAAGTCAATGAGGCCATCATCAAGTCAATGACACCATTATCAAAATGTTTTTGCACAGAAATGAAAGTATCTACTTGCACTATTCACAAGAACATGGGTACCTCTGTAGTTCTCAGCCCACTGATCTCTAGGGAAAGCAGAACCAAGCATGATTACACCTCTCTGAATAATCAGGACCCCAACCTTATCAGGAGACGCTCAGATCCTGGAGCCATTTGAATGCACTAATCACCTCTACTGAAGTTGTTAACTGCACTGATGTTTGCAGAAGAACTAATCATCTCTTGCATGTGCAGCAAGCTACCAATTTTAAGGGGAAATGGCAAGTTTTCCATGATACTATCAAGATTTCCAGCTAGCATTCATTAGTGTCTGCTTACTTGCAGGAAATCTGCCCCCCTAAAAAGAACAACAGCACTCAGTTTTCTGCTGGATTAGTTACCCACATCTTCATTAATGCTTAGAAACTACAGGGGCCATGCAGAAAGTTATGTCTACTTCTTTGTTGAAGTATAAATATTTTTTTTCCCAGTGGAGCCAATGAAAATTTGAAATAGTGTGATGAGAAAGGGGAGTTCCATATGCATTGGTGTATATAAATATATACATGCATATATACAGGGAAGGGAATGTTTTATTTCCAAAATGAATATCAAGAGTCTTTAAATATTAATGCTTTGAAAAGATATATGCATCTTTCTATTCTAAGTCTTACATACATGCTCACCAAAATGATATATTCAGTTGCTGGTCAACTCTTTAAATGCTTGGCTCATGACTGTTACAGGGTGTAGATAAATGGCATAGATAATAGATGATTATGTAGATACAGATGTTTATATAAATGTAGTTATAAAGATATAGATCATATAGATATGCTGCCTTATGGAAAAGTTTCTGGTATATTTGAGAAAAGATGTTGCACTATTCAGAGTTTTTTCAGGAGTTTACTTTTGCCATCAACAAGAACAACACCCCCACACACAGAGATACACACAGAGACACACACACAGACCAAGCACATTTTTGTATTTGTATCTGGTTACCATGGCAAATGTTCTGGTTTCCTCTTCTTTCACCCATTGCAATCTCACCCCATGTAACAGTAACATCTCTCCTAATGTTACTGTCCTACAAAAAATTTAAAAATCCCTTGAATTGGTAAAATAGCCAGAAACTTAGTTCCGCAGTTACATTCTTCATGTTTTCTTCAGTGCTGTTGATGCCAAAAACAAAACACTCCACAGTATGCATACAGTGGGAATATGTCCCAGTTCTGGCCCACTTTGAGATTCATTCTCCATTTTTCCTTAAATTTTCTCAGATTCAAGAATAGGAGATAATTGAGGGTGAAAAAGAAAAATCTATCTTGCACATACTAAGAGGGCTGGGCAGGCATGGTTACCAAGCCACTTTTTTTTTGGGGGGGGGGATGTTTTCCTATTTTAAAAAAAATCTGGAAGATAACTGGGATAATTCCAAAACCAGCTATTCCAGAATAATTCCACTGAAGCCAGGAGGCATCTTCTAAGGCAAGTGGTTGGTGAGCTGGACCACCAAACCATTGTTTTGCTGCTTTGCTCAGTTGGACAGGGAAACAATATGAATGTCATGAAAGATGGTATGTTTGGGTAGGAAAGAAGCTATTTAAAAGAAGGAACCAGGTAATATTTCCCAATTTTTACTCTCTTGTCTGAAAGTTTAGCTACTGGACAGAATTATACCTACTCTTCTCCCTTAGGGGAAAAAAAAGCATCTTAAGAGAAAAAAGTGTAAATGAGATTTGTAAGATATTAATAGCAGCATCAGCTTGATCACAAAAACAGCCAAAAGGCTACTTGCAATGGCAATATTTTGAAGATTGCCACTAAACCAGCATGGGATCCAAAAATGCATCCCCAATCCTTTGCAATGTCCCAAGCAGAGAATGTTGGGGCACGACCTTTGGGTGTGTGTATGTGTGTATGTGTGTGTGCAGCAGCTTGGGAGGCAAACATGTTTTCAGCCAGTCTTATTAAATGCCATCCGGCCTTGTCTATATAGAGCAATTTGGCCCTTGATTGCTTGTTCTTGTTCTGATTCTTATTGTAATTTGTTGCTGTTCATGCAACTGAGTGTATGTTAAAACTTTTAATTGTACATTAAATGCACAATTTTGTGTGCTTTAAATTTCTGTACATACACAGATGCACAATACTATAAATACTGTGTGTCAATTGTCCTCGGGGAATTTTGCCTCCCAAATAGTATTTTCATGTATGTTTAAAAAATGTTTAAAAATACTGCTGTATTTTGCGTGCCTCTCCATGTGTGTGTTTAGAAAAGAGGACTGGCTCTTACACAGAATATTAAAGGAATCTAATTTTCGACATATATTTTTGATAACTTGAAATGTATTAAATACTCTTTTAATGGAAAATTTGATCAGCCTAAAAAATACTTAATCTATTTGAATGAGTGGTATTCATAGCCATGTTATTTTTGTTTTTAATTGGGATGTGATTTTGTGTATAATAAGGCATCATGGATAAGATTTCCTTTTGAAATTTTAAAAACATAAAAGTATTTTTTTAATTGCATTTTCAGTTTATTTTACTCTCCAGTATTAGATTCAGATCACTCATTCAGTTCCATACAATTTGCTTTTGGTCCCTGCTTTTGGAATTGAGCTAGATGTTACCATATATACATGTGCCGCCCTTCCCCATTACAACTGAATCTAGCATTCTTTGCAAATTGACCAATTCCAAAACATCTTTACAACCAAGCCCAGGAAAGGTAGTAATTGGCAGGGTTTCAAAAAAAGCTGAGCGTTTATTAATTGCTTTTGCTCACCCAGTGACTTATGGGGTCTCCCCACTTGCAGGAGAACTAAATGTTTCAGGAAGCAAGTTATGATGTAGACTTTTGTGGGCTACTCGCATTTATCCTACAAAGTGCCCTAACGGTCTCTGTTGCTCCAGTTCTATTTTTTTATTATTATTATTACTTTTGTTTGCCGTCCACCTCACCATGAGGTGACTCTGAGTGGCTTACAATATCATTGTGGAAGCTGCCCTAGAATAGTGAAGGAATCTCCCAATAATCTCTCGTTCTCGCGTAGCCTTATTTCCCTGATACAGTAGTGCAAAGGATTGAACCTGGAATTTGGGGCCTGCAAATCATTAGCACTGGAAAGACTACAGGTATTCCTCAACTTATAACCAGTCATTTAGCAGTGGTTTGAAATTACAATGGCACCGAAAAAGTTGACCTACAACCAGTCTTTACCTTTATGACTGTTGTAGGATTCTCAGTCATATGATCAAATTTTGGGTGCTTGGCAACTGGCATGTATTTATGATGGTTGTAGCATCCTGGGAGCATGTGGCCACCATTTGCGACCTTCCCAAGTGGCTCCCAACAAGCAGAGTAAATGGGGTATTCGCTTAACAACTGCCCGATTCACTTCACAACTGCAGTGATTCGCTTAACCACCATAGCAATAAAGTGTGTATGACTGACTCACTTAACAACTGCCGTGTTTAGCAGCAGAAATGTTGGTCCCAATTGTGATAATAAGTCGAGGACTACCTTTATGGATTTCAGCTGGTTTACCCTGAATTTCAGCTGCATGCTCATTTTACAAGTTGTTTGATGAGTGGTGACAACATGCTCTACTGTCATCATGGATATGTGCAACTGCAGCTGCTCAGAAAACACACTTAGCAGTATCCCACATGACAAACTGGCATAAATTAGCAGTTTACCACACCCATAGCTGATTATACATTTCTGGATGCCTTCCTCCATCTGTATCTTCATACTTCTGCAAGCAGCAGTGTTGTGTAGTAAAATCCCACTCCACTGCAAAGCCCACTACTGCAGGTGATTTTAGTCCAATCTCTGAATGCCAACCTCAAGCAATGTGGTGGCCTAGTGGTGAAGACGCTTGCTTCGCACTTGGAAGGCTGAAAGTTCAATCCTAGGTAGGGTCAGATGTTTCTCTTTAGAACATGAAGAGAAAATATCTGCTGCAAACTCCGCATAGGCATCAGGAAGGGCATCCGGCCAGTAAACGCTCAGCTCCATCTAGTCGCCCTGACTCTATCCTAAATAGGGACTACAGGGTCATAAAAAGGGAGGGTTTTTTTCTGTATCAACCTCATCTGATTCAAACATGTAACATAAAAATAAAGCACCCATGTATCCGACTGAGTTCATTAGGAGAAAAGGGATTCTCCAAGGAGATGCTTGAAAGAAGAGCAATAAGGTTCAGAGGAGGGGAAAGACTGAGAAAATCATAGTTGGATAAAGACGATAATATCCTCCCTCTGAGAGGTCAAAATTTCAAAGAAGAAAAGGTAGGATAGGAAGTGGTGAAAAGCAAAAGCAGAAAAATCTGGAGAGACTTGGCATAAAGTTGTGGCAGTTTGCTTTCTTATTGTCTGCCTTTAAGTTGTTTGATTACTAGTTCTCACTCCTTTTCCATGAGCTTCACAATCTTGTTAACCGTAGAAGGAAATAGTGCGATATGTAATGTAGTCTCCACAGAGAACTGCTACAATAGTTGTCTGCTTCCGTGATCAGCCGAGTGCTAATTGAGCACCATCCTAGGGCACAGACTGGGAGATTCAGGGGATCCATATGGAAGAACAGTGAGCCATGAAATGAAATTGGTGCAACTACATAATGCTGCTTCCTCTTCCTTTCCAAATTGAGCCTTTGCACATCAGTATATATGGTAACAGATTTTCTACTGAAGTCAATTTGAAGCACTCTTAAGACAAAAGAAACTTATTCTGTAAGCTTCAAACCACCATCGAGAACATTTTAAATTCATTAGTCTGCTTCGATAACAACAGACAGGGTTGTACAAAAAAACAAACAAACAAAAAAAGCAGCCAAGGAGTTTCACACGAAAGTGTTTTACCAACATGTGTCCTTCCTTTTCGGTTTCCAAAGATGACAGTTTTGTTGCATGTACCAGCCTAAGTAAATAAGTAAATAAACCATGAAAATGCTCTCAGTAGTCACGTCCTGGTGACATACATGACATCATCCCTCCAAAGCCGTGCCACTAAAAGAAACCCTAGTATGTGTGCATGTGTCTTTATGGAATTGGGGCATTTCTGCATGGACCACAATGTATTCTCTGGGATTTGCTTGGTTGGTTGTTTATGCTCACCAGAGTACCTCTTTGCACCAGATAGAATCAAGGTGAGCATTCACAGTTTCTGTAAAACCCGTTCCAAATAGTCATGCCTCGTTGTAAAGGAAGGACTGTGTCGTTTTCTAACTGCCTCTTGTGTTGTACACTGAAATGTTTTAAAACCAAGCAGAGAAAAAAAAAAGCAGCTGTGCAACGGAGCAGCTTCTTAACAGCATGTTTGTGACTTGCTCTTCTGATAGCAGCAACAGTTTGCATTTTTTCCTTCTGTTTTCTTATTCAAATGTGTTGTCCTTTCCCAAGTAAAATGTCGCTTTTCCTTAACAAACCTTAATTTTTAATTTTGACTTCAAATAAAAGAATACAATTAAAACATCAACAGGAGCTTTACATTGTTTTAATCACACTTGGTTTGCATTTTGATTTGCTTTCTGGAGATCTGGGAATTCAGTATTTTACTGCTGCAACCTCCATTTTGACTTTCCTGACTTTCCTGCAGAGGTCAGGCCTGAAAGAAAATGAGCCGGCCTACCAGCCTATCCACCTCTCCAATAGAGGCCTAACGGCAGCTTCCCACTGTACTCTTGCCTGCTCCCAGGCCTTGCTCCATTCCCCATCTAATACAAATAGTCCTTGACTTACAACTGGTCCCTTAATTACCAAAATTATGACCTCCCCCCAAAAAGTACTTATGGCTTGGTTCCAAAGGCCTCTCCCTCTCTGCTGGTCACGTGACCACATTTCAGACACTTGGCAACCTGCCCATATTTACAAGGGCATTTCAGAAATAAACCTCCATTTGGTTATCAGTGACAGACAAGATCTGAACCTTCTTAGTAGTAGTCACTCGGTGCTGACTTCCGGTGTGGTGTTGATTCACGATAATGCTCGCCTGCACATCGCTAGACGCACCCAAGAACTTTTGAAGCAGTTCAGTTGGAATGTTTTTGATCACTCACACACATACCCCATAGCCCAGATTTGGCACCAAGCGACTACTACTACGGAAGTTCAAAACTTGTAAGACCTTATTGACAAATGCCTCAATTTGAATGGCGATTATGTCAAAAAGTAATGTAATGTTGTAGTTTTCTAATGTGTATAATAAAAGTTCTGTATCTGCGAGTGTCTATCATTGATAGCCAAATGGAGGTTTATTTCCGAATTGCCCCTGTACAACTCTTTGCAATGTCTTGTGGTTATATGACTACGATTTACATTTTTGCCCAAAAATGAAGTTTATTTCTAGGTTTCAGCAAAAATGCCCCATAGTGAGTAGTAGGTTTGCTTAGTGTCTGTGATTCACTTCATGAAACCGCAAGGAAAAAAAAGTAAAATTGGATCAGTCACCCAGTTTATGAACGTCATGATTTACGACCATAATGGTTGTATCTTCACACCAACAAGGCTATTTGTATTGAATTCTCCCCCCCTCCCATCCGCCAAATAGTTTTGAATTCTAACATTTGTTGGAGGAAGTCATTCTCTTTAACTACAAAAAGAAATGGCACAAAACAAATCAATTATCGTGGCCGTAACCGTAAGAAGAGAAGGAAGAATGTCTAAGCTTCTCATTCATCCATTAGACAAGAGGCCTTCCTTCGGATGGGTAGTTTGTTCCTTCTGTAGCTCGGCATATCAATTTCTGAATGTTTTAACAAAGTCAGAGAAATGTGTTTTCTTCCTCACTCTCGCTCCCTTCTCCTGCCAATAAAATAAAATGTAGACAGAAGAGGAAGCTTTTACCGTATTTATTTCATCTCTGCTTTCGACACATAATTTGTAAAATAGGCTTGCCTAATTCCTAAGAGAAAAACAACTGGAATATTCTCAGAATTCATGCACGATCCATAAGAAGGTTTTTCACAATCACCCGTAGAGGGTGTGCATAAAAGTCTGTCTCACAGATGAGACTAACCCAGATATAGCATAATGTGTCATATGTAAGACTATCTATCTGAAAAGAGATATTGCCTGTCTTCTGTGTGATGTCCTTCAGTTTTTTTTTAAATGTACCATATTCCATTCCCAGTCTTCCCTTCCTTCAGATCTGGTAAGCATTCCCTCCAGCTGTTCATCCAAGTTACCAATAAAAATATTGAATAGTAGTAGAAGGTCCACGAGACCAAATGTTATAACATCCAACTGAATATCTCTCTCAAGTTTCATGAGCGTCTACTCATACCTACTACTTGAATATGGTCTTTGACATCCTATGTGTCCACTTAATTCTGATTCCACTCAGTTTCCATTTAAGTAGCTTGCTACTCAGAATATCAAGACATACTTTGTTAAATCCTTTGCTTAAATCAACACGCGCGCATACACACACATCAGCTGGATGACCTGGGGCCAATCTCTCTCAACCAAACTCACCTCACAGAATTGTTGTTGAAAAAAAAAGGAGAAGGAATGTGTGTTGGATAAGGTGTGTTCGCCACCTTAAGTTATTTGTAAAAGCAATTAAAAGCAGGTTGTAAATAAATAAATTTATAGCTTGTTCAAATTGCTGTCAAATATGATTTTGATGGCACAGTTGTCCTTTTAAAATTTATATCTGATCATAATGACATGCAATGCCATAAATGATATGAAGTTGGTGTTTTTATGAAAAAAAAATAGATGCACAGGTATGAGATTACAGTAACAAACTTTACCTCGCAAGGCACAAAAAAGCACTCTGATAAATTGCAGCATATTTAGTAGGGAGAATCTGATTCAAAATTCAGAAGACATTTATTTCCTGTGTTGGGAGTGAGGAACATGGTTCATGGAAATGCAATATATTTAGTCCCCAAAAATGATATTTTCCTTTCCTCCTTCTCCATGTTGGTCTTGCAAGTGCTAATACAAGCGGTCTCAACTTACAACAGTTTGTTTAGTGACCGTTCAAAGTTACAACGCCACTAAAAAAAATGACCTATGGCTATTTTTCACACAACTGTTGCAGTTTCCCCACAGTCACGTGATCAAAATTCAGACACTTGGCAACTGACTCATATTTATGATGGTTGCAATGTCCTGGGGTCATGTGATCCCCTTTTATGATCTTCTGACAACCAACATCAATGGAGAAGCCAGATTTATTTAACAACCGTGTTACTAACTTAACTGCAGCAATTCACTTAACAACTGTGGCAAGAAATGTCGTAAAATGGGGCACAACTCAAATAAATGTCTCCCTTAGCAACAGAAATTTTAGGCTCAATTGTGGTCGTAAGTCGAGGATTACCTGTGTGCCCAAACAAAATGCAAGTGTGATCACTCTAAGGGCATATTCATGTTTAAGTCTAAGTCACTTTATTAGGAATAATGCAGTAACAAAGACTAAAACAACAAGAGTTTAACCTTATTTCGAATCTACACAGAAGAGAAAAGTACTGGTATATTAACCCTTAGTACTGGAGTGACAGAGTAGAATAAGAGAAGCTGAAGATAGTATGGTACGCAAAGTAAGAAGTGAAGATAGAAGGGTAAAGAGCTTCCAGCTTGGATGAGCATTGCTGGAAATCCAGGACAATAGTCATTTAATTCCTCTGGGTTTTTTAATGTCACCTTTCAGAGGAAAAACAGAACAAAACACGCAGCCCTCTCATAACATATAACCAATATCATAGCAATAGCTGAGAAGAATATAAAGAAATTGCATATTAAATTAAAGGAGGGTTTAAAACACCCTTGTTCAGTTCAGCAATTGCAGAGAACACCAATAATTTCCCATAACTTAAAAGACAATACCAATAACTTAAAATCTAATTTGGCATCTTTAACTAAAACTATAATGACAATGCCCCTTTATGGATTACTGCCTTGTCATGGCGAAGGGGCTTGCGTAACTCAATGAAGCTATAAGCTATGCCGTGCAGGGCCACCCAAGACGGACAGGTTATAGCAGAGAGTTCTGACAAAATGTGATCCACTGGAGAAGGAAATGGCAAACCACTCCATTATCTTTGCCATGAAAACCCCATGGACAGTACTAAAAGGAAAAAAGATATGACGCTGGAAGATGAGCCCCTCAGGTCGGAAGGTGTCCAATATGCTACTGGGGAAGAGCAGAGGGCTAGTACTAGTAGCGCCAGAAAGAATGAAGCGACTGGGCCAAAGCCGAAAGGACGCTCAGCTGTGGATATATCTGGTGGTGAAAGGAAAGTCCATGCTGTAAAGATTTTTTCTCCATAGGAACCTGGAATGTAAGATCCATGAATCAAGGCAAGCTAGACGTAGTCAAAAAAGAGATGACAAGACTGAACATCGACATCTTAGGAATCAGCGAACTAAAATGGACAGGAATGGGTGAATTTAACTCAGATGACCATCAGGTATACTACTGTGGGCAAGAATCCCTCAGAAGAAATGGAGTAGCCTTCATAGTCAATAAAAGAATAGGAAAAGCAATACTGGGATACAATCCCCAAATGACAGAATGATCTCAGTTCGAATCCAAGGCAAACCATTCAATATCACAGTAGTCCAAATCTATGCCCCAACCACTGGTGCTGAAGAGGATGAAATTGACCGGTTCTATGAAGCCCTACAGCACCTTATAGAAATAACACCAAAAAATGATGTCCTTATCATCATGGGGGATTGGAATGCTAAGGTAGGAAGCCAAAAGATAACTGGAATAACAGGCAAGTTTGGCCTTGGAGTACAAAATGAAGTAGGGCACAGGCTGATAGAATTTTGTCAAGAGAATACGATGGTCATAACAAACACTCTTTTCCAACAACCCAAGAGACGGCTCTACACATGGACATCACCAGACGGTCAATATAGAAATCAGATTGACTATGTGCTCTGCAGCCAAAGATGGAGAAGCTCTATACAGTCAGTAAAAACAAGACCAGGAGCTGACTGTGGCTCAGATCATGAGCTTCTCGTTGCAAAATTTAGGCTTAAATTGAAAAAAGTAGGGAAAGCACTAGGCCACTCAGGTATGAACTAAATCATATTCCTGATGAATATACAGTAGAGGTGACAAATAGATTTAAGGAATTAGATCTGATAGACAGAGTGCCTGAAGAACTATGGATGGAAGTTCGCAACATTGTACAATAGGTAGCAACTAAAACCATCCCAAAGAAAAAGAAATGCAAGAAAGCAAAATGGCTGTCTGAGGAAGCTTTGCAAATAGCTGAGGAAAGAAGGGAAGCGAAAGCAAAGGAGAAAGAGAAAGATACACCCAATTGAATGCAGAATTCCAGAGAATAGCTAGAAGAGATAAGAATGCCTTCTTAAATGAACAGTGCAAAGAAATAGAAGAAAACAACAGAATAGGGAGGACCAAAGATCTCTTCAAGAAAATTGGAGATATGAAGGGAACGTTTCATGCAAAGATGGGCATGATAAAGGACCAAAATGGCAGAGACCTAACAGAGGCAGAAGAGATTAAGAAGAGATGGCAAAACTACACAGAAGAACTATACAAAAATGAGCTTAACATCCCAGATAACCACAATGAGATGGTCACTGACCTTGAACCAGACATTCTAGAATGTGAAGTGAAATGGGCCTTAGAAAATCTGAGCAACAACAAAGCTACTGGAGGTGACAGTATTCCAGCTGAGCTATTCAAAATCTTAAAAGACGATGCAGTAAAAGTGCTACACTCAATTTGCCAGCAAATTTGGAAAACTCAACAGTGGCCACAGGATTGGAAAAGGTCAGTTAACATTCCAATTCCAAAGAAAGGCAATGTCAAAGAATGTTCAAACTATCGCACCATTGCACTCATTTCACATGCTAGTAAAGTTATGCTTAAAATCCTACAAGCTAGATTCCAGCAGTATGTGGATCGAGAACTACCAGAAGTACAGGCAGGATTTCAAAGAGGCAGAGGAACTAGAGATCAAATTGCCAACATACACTGGATCATGGAGAAAGCTAGGGAGTTCCAGAAAAACATCTACTTCTGCTTCATTGACTATGCAAAAGTCTTTGATTGTGTGGATCACAACAAATTGTGGCAAGTTCTTAAAGAGATGGGAGTACCAGACCATCTCATTTGTCTCTTGAGAAACCTATATGCGGGTCAAGAAGCAACAGTGAGAACTAAACACGGAACCACTGATTGGTTCAAAATTGGAAAAGGAGTCCGGCAAGGCTGTATACTGTCGCCCTGCCTATTTAACTTATATGCAGAGCACATCATGAGAAAGGCAGGGCTCGATGAAACAAAAGTTGGAATTAAGATTGCCGGGAGAAATATCAACAACCTAAGATATGCAGATGATACCACTCTAATGGCAGAAAGTGAAGAGGAACTAAAGAGCCTCTGGATGCGGGTGAAGAAGGAGAGTGCAAAGGTTGGCTTGAAACTCAACATTAAGAAAACCAAAATCATGGCATCCGGCCCTCTCAATTCCTGGCAAATAGATGGGGAAGAAATGGAGGTAGTGACAGATTTTATTTTTCTGGGCTCAAGATCACCTCAGATGGGGACTGCAGCCAAGAAATTAAAAGACGCTTGCTCCTGGGGAGGAAAGCTATGGCAAATCTAGACAGCATTCTAAAAAGCAGAGACATCACCCTGCCAACAAAAGTGCGTATAGTCCAGGCCATGGTTTTCCCAGTTGCAATGTATGGCTGTGAAAGTTGGACCATAAGAAAGGCTGAGCGTAAAAGAATTGAGGCCTTTGAACTATGGTGCTGGAGAAGACTCCTGCGAGTCCCTTGGACTGCAAGGCGTTCAAACCGGTCAGTCCTAGAAGAGATCAACCCCGACTGCTCTTTAGAAGGCCAGATCCTGAAGTTGAAACTCAAGTACTTTGGCCACCTAATGAGAAGGAAGGATTCACTGGAGAAGAGCCTAATGCTGGGAAAGATTGAGGGCAATGGAAGAAGGGGACGACAGAGAATGAGATGGCTGGATGGAGTCACTGAAGCAGTAGGTGTGAACTTAAATGGACTCCAGAAGATGGTAGAGGACAGGAAGACCTGGAGGAACGTTGTCCATGGGGTCGCGATGGGTCGGACACGACTTCGCAATTAACAACAACAAATAATGACAATGACAGCAACAAATATGTGTCCTTAAGGTCTATTTCCAAGTATATAAATATATGCTAAGGGAAAGTGCTCCATGTATTTGCTGGCAGTTCTCCTTTTTCTGCCTTAAATGCCTGATGGCAAAATCAGCTTGTTTGATCAGGGACAAAACGAGTATTTTTATAAAAGATTTAAGGCTTTTTATGGACTTTTTGATGAAAATAGAAAAAAATTAAGTGATTTTTGGATTTGCTGATTAAAAGGGTTAAATATGAGATGGGAGAATTGTATGATATAATCTTAAAAGGGGAGCAGCAGTTTGTAACTGCTGTAAAGACGATCAAAAGTCAGGTTATCTTTTTTAAAAAAATGTGTTATTTCTCATTTTTCTTTTATGTTTTTCTTAATTTTGCTCTAAGTATGTTCTTACGTTTATCTTTTACTCATGTAAAAATTGTTAATAAATAAGCATAAAAAAAAGTTAAAGACCAAATTTGTAATAGACACAAAGGACACCCTCCCCTAGTTTTTCAGCTATAAAGATGACAGAGAAGAAATGTACCTTGACTTTTGCCAGATACTGTTAACGTAATCTTACAATAAAGCAGAATTAGTTCACCTGGGTATTCTTGCTGTCTTGACTACCTCTCAAGGTTGACACTGTCCCTTCCTGAGCTGCTTTTTTCCTGTGTCACTCAAAAATCCTAAGGGCAAGTTAACCAGCTCAACCCTGATCTTACCAGTAGTTGAGTTGGCAGCTGTTACCTGCAATTGACAAGCCTAATCAGTTTCACACTAAAAACTTTTATGTGCCCCTAAGCTGCTGGTGTCTGGCAATCAGGAAAGAGCTAGGCAAACAGCCAGGGCTAGAGCATGCCTTTCAGTGTGTATTTCTCATTGTGTACCTGCTTACTCTATTCCAATCCCTTCTTCTCCAATGAATGTAAATGCAAACATTAATTCTCTTCTTGCTAGTTATTCCAGCTCTCAGATGAGCATTACAAGGAAGTGAGGGGGAAGAGCTATAGATTAATCCCTTTATCCAGCTTCCTCATGAGTTGAGTTCAGAAAACCTTCACTGTCATTTGGGCTCATCTAGCTTTTTGGGTTGGTTCCTTCTGACACTGTAAAGCAAAGGAAACTGAAGTAAAATCATAAGCACAGTTGCAATCGTGTGATTTTTCACTTATTGACCACTTTGCTTGTTGACCAAGTTGCTGGTCTTACTTGTGACAGAGAATGAGATGGCTGGATGGAGTCACTGAAGTAGTAGGCGTGAGCTTAAATCGACTCCAGAAGTTGGTAGAGGACAGGAAGACCTGGAGGAACGTTGTCCATGGGGTCGCGATGGGTCAGACACAACTTTGCAACTAACAACAACAACTCTGTTTCTTATCATCTACATTCAAAGTAGAGACCAACTCATATATGAGATATGGAGAAGGAAGTGAGGATAATTGTTGTCCATATATGAGATATGGAGAAGGAATTGTTGTCCATGTACATGCATGTTAATATAGACACAGATACCTTCTCTATGGGGACTGGTCAGGGAGTGTAGATACAAGTTGTCTATGTGTGAGGGTCTAATTAGGATGGATGCCTATTTGTTACTTGTGAATTTGGATGAGACATTGTGCTTGCCATCTTGTCCAGATTGTGACACACATGCAACAACATGACAAATGCCTCCTCTCTTCATCTTTAATGACCAACCCAAGTTTCATACTTTCCTACAAAAAGAAAAGGTGTAGCTTCAGCCTATAAATAAAATGCCTTTTTATGTCATATCCAAAGGGCAGCTTATTTAGAAACATGTATCTAAAAATGCAGAGTTCTTTAACTAGGTTGGAAGGAGAGTGGAAGATAAGTAGAGGAGGACCAAAGAATATAAATGAGTTTGCAGATAAGCTAAGTAAATTCTCTGCATCTTCATTGCTGAGGATGCGTGGCAGATATATTTGTGTCTCATCTGACCTCTCTGCTGAATCATGATGGGAAGAGATAATAGTCCAATCCTTAATGACAAATTGAAAACAAACATATTACCAAAGCTAGATGATATCCATCTTGAAGCACTTAAATAGTGCTGATCTTCCAACCTAAGTTATATAGGGGACCCCATCCCTCAGACCCAGGATAAAAATGGGCAAACGTTTGTTTTTCAAAGAGATTTAGCTGAGATAGGTGTGGAAAACCAAGCCAATTATCATCCACAAATGATAACTAAAACATATGGGATTTTTTTTTTCTGAGTAAGTTGCTGGGATACTTTTGAAATTATAAAACATGTACAAGCAAAAAGAAAACTCTCCCCAGCTTTTTCCTCACATAATGCCTGCTCATCTTTTTAGATTTCTTTTGAGAGGGGCAACAAACACAAAGACAGGAACAATCTTGTAAACCCTGTCAGGTTTGCCCTACTACAGTAGGTCCTCACCCTAAGCAAACTTGGTGTGGTAGATTGGGCAGAGAAGGGACAGAAAATAGGAACAAGCTCTTCTTGGCATGGATTATCCTGTCTGCCCTGGGGTTGTGAGCATCACTCTGGATCACGCCAAACAAAAGGGGGCAGCAAAAGATCATCCAAAGCTGCAGGAGCGGATCTTGAAATGATAAATATGGTGTCATAAATACTTGCAGACATCCTGACTAGGGAAAATAAAAGAAGAGATAATCCTGATGTCCTGTACATGATGAAGGGATTAGATTGGCCAGAAAAAGTAGTGGCAGTCAAGACACATGTCTCAGTGGAAATGAAATCCCAGACTTTGGCTGCTGTGGAAAAAGCAAATGCTACGTTGAGGATCATTTGAAGCTTGAAAAACTGCCAGAGTTTGTGAAGCTTTGCTACAACGCTCTTACTACATCCAAATTTCTCTGAGCCAAGGTAGCATTAGAATGCTTCACATTCTCTTCTTTTGCTCCTCCTGCTTTAAAAAACGCATCAAGAGGCAATGAGTTTAGAAAATATTGCCAGGTGGGGTGTGGCAACTTTTTTCTTTTCTTTAAAAAAAAAAAAACAAAGAGGGAAACTTGGACGCTTCTTCATTTCTAAAATTTAGTTTTATTGTTCCTTCTTGCAAAGCTTACAATGAGCTTGGAAAATTATTATCCCAGCATTTCTGCAAATGAAAGCTCAACCCCGCCAGCCAGCTAATGAATCAACCATAAAAACTGCCTCCTTGGTAGATCTTCAAAGGCCTCTGGAAGGAAAACAAATAGAATGGTTCCCCCTTTAGAGACAGCAGGCTAAACATGAGCACCATCCTTTGTGAGGCCACATGGAGAGAAGAGAACATCGATTAGCTGGTGGGAGCAATTGGGGGGGAAGGGGAGGGGTACCCACACACAGCAATGTTAGAGTTGACTTTGTTTGAAAGCAGTATAAATCCTTTCTCTCTGTTGTTCTAACAAAAAACCCCAAGTGCCAAACCACGATTTGAAATGAGATAAAAGTGCAAGCACCATTTTCTCTTTCGCGGAAATTAATACCGTGGATTCATTAAAAAAAACCTGCACGTAGCCTACCTAACTGCCAGTAGTAAAGCAATGGGACACTTCTGGTGCCAATACACGATAAACCAATTATTGTTAAATGTAGTCAAGGAGATAAGGACAGCCTTTATTTATATATGAATATCATGCTGTGATAGAGGTAAGGAACGGCTGCTTTTTTTCCCTCCAGCAGTTGTCTGAATATTTTTAAAATTATTAAATTCATCCCATCCTTTGCTAAAATGGATAAACCTTAGTGGGTGGCTGCAACATCTATGTGGCTCCGACCTGATGGAATCAACTTCCCCCCCGAGGTTCGAACTACTCCCATCCTGCCGGCCTTTAAGAAAGCCGTTAAAACTCTCCTGTTCCGGCAGGCCTGGGGCTGATGTCCCTGGGGGGGGGCATATGATCGGACTCGCGGTATGATTGTATTATTTTATTGTTTTATTGTTAGATGATTGTTTTAATTTTGTACGCCGCCCTGAGTCCTTTGGGATTGGGCGGCATATAAATAAAATTAAATAAATAAATAAATGTGCAGGACAGATAAAAGAAACTTGGCTATCAGCCATGATGGGACCTCTAGGTTCAACGATTGCATTGCTTTGAAAACCAGTTGTGAGGGTGAAACAGGGAGACCATTTTAAATTCTAGATTTAGTCATCTTACAGAAACGTCTCACTTTGGAATTGCATTATAGGTAGTCCTCGACAATTGAGCCCAAAATTTATGTTGCTAACTGAAACATTTGTTAAGTGAGTTTTGCCCCATGTTATGACCTTGCCACAGTTGTTAAGTGAATCACTGCAGTTATGTTAGGAACACAGTTGTTAAGTGAATCTGCCATCCCCATTGACTTTGCTTGTCAGAAGGCCACAAAAGGGGATTACGTGACCCTGGAGCACTGTCTGAATTCTGATTACATGGCCATGGGGATGGTGCAACAGTTATAAGAGTGAAAAATGGTCATAAGTCACTCTTTTCAGTGTCCTTGTAACGTTGAACGGTCACTAATGGTTGTAAACCAAGGACTACCTGTATTTTGTTGTTGGATTGTATTATTATTTTTTTTACTGCAAAATATGACTGCATTTGGAGGGATTTTCCTGATTATTCTGTTGAGCGGGCTCTGGATCCCTGCCCTGGACTCCCATACAGTATAGGATAATGCCAGAAACAGGATGTTGGATGGACCTGTCATCTTAGGTATCAAGGTTTGTCTTAATTTGTGGACTCCATATCTTCTCATCTCAGTTGATCCCAAGGCAAAGGCTTTTCCATTGAGATGCTACTGCCAAGCCATGCCCTTAGAGCAGGGGTGTCAAACTGCCGGCCCGTGGGCCAGACGCATCACGTGGGAGCCACGCCACCCCATTGCCGGCAATGGCAAAATCGGCCTGATACCTTGTGTGACATCACGTGATGTCGCGAGTTTGACATGCCTGCCTTAGAGTGATCAAAAACCAGAGGTCTTGTTGGGGAATCCACTGCTTTTAGCAATGCTACGGATCCATTTCAATAAATATCAAAGATCAGTCTATAAGTGTTCTCCAATGATTTCCACAACAGCTGCATTTCTACCTCTTGTCAGTCCTAATTCTTGAGATTTTGGGAGTTTAACTAAAGTTGGCAGTAGTCTTTTACTATTGCTCTTATAATCATTGTTCAAGTTTTATAGCAATGCCTTAGAGCAGGGATGTCCCACCTTGGTAAATTTAGGACTAGATGACTTCAACTTCCAGAATTTCCCAATCAACCATGCTGGCTGAGGAATTCTGGGAGTTGAAGTCCAAATGTCTTAAACTTGCAAAGGTTAGACATCCCTGCCCTGGAGGACCCTACTGGTAATAATTTAAATATAACTATTGAATTCAATAATACCCATCATTATTTTGTCTATGCTTACCTACCATCAGTCTGTGGCTGGATTCATTCATCACCTTAAGCTATGGTTTCCGTAATCATGGTTACTCTATAAAATACAACTCGGTGGATATACACAGCAACACACATAATTTATACGCTGGCTTGATGAACACAATATGCTAAATTGATATTTGTTTGTTGTTTGTTTTTCCCATTTCTTAACTATCCATCTTGCTCATATTTAAATTTAAAACCAACAAATTCTGTAATGACTAATTTGGCGTGTTGTATGAAACACAGTCAGAATGCAACAGGTTTGATATTTTCAGTTCTTCCCGCTTTTACTTGAAATTCCTGTCCACATGGAAATAATTAATTGGTTTTTACAGCTGACAAACTGAAGCTAGGAGGCTAGTCAATTCAGGTCAGCAATGGCTATGTTGACATTCAAGACTTAAGTCATAATATATGTCACTAGACTATTTTGTTTTACTTTTTCTATGAGGTGCTACTATGGTTTATACCCCCTCTGACAAATCTATGCTACCTTTAAAATCCTGCAAATATTTCCCCTCCCCATCAGAACTTTTGAACAGGGCTGTGAAAAATGTCACCTCAACTCTGTGTTAAAAGCATTCATTTTTAACTGTTTTTGTGTTTTTATGGTTTTAATTGTTGTGGGTTAGGGTTAGGGTTAATTCAATATATTATCTCCTATATTGTATTGAACACACACACACACAAACACATACACAGTGGCGCTTTATTTATCCACATACTAAATAAATAAATAAAATTATTTGGATATTGCTTGCTGCCATCCAGAGTCAAATGGTTTAAGATGGGTGGCTATAGAAACTGAATAAAGAAACAAATGAATAAATAAAATGATGACTATATATAAAGAGTAGTATTTATACTTATCTATAAAAGTGCTATCAGTATGGACCCAAATTACTCCCTTCAAAAAATGTGTAGCTCTGTAGAACATAGTTCAACAATCTATGATGAAACACATAACAGAATAACAGAGTTGGAAGGAACCTTGGAGATATTCTATCTAGTCCAACCCCCTGCTTAGGCAGGAAACCTTATACCATTTCAGACAATTGGTTGCCCAATCTCTTCTTAAAAACTTCCAGCGTTGGAGAATTCACAACTTCTGGAGGCAAGTTGTTCCACTGATTAATTGTTCTGACTGTCAGGAAATTTCTCCTTAGTTCTAGGTTGCTTCTCTCTTTGATTAGTTTCCATCCATTGCTTCTTGTCCTGCATTCAGGTGCTTTGGAGAATAGCTTGACTCCCTCTTGTTTATGGTGACCACTTAGCTATTGGAACACTGCTATCATGTTATCCTAGTCCTTTTTCATTAAACTAGACATACCCGATTCCAGCAACCATTCTTTATATATTTTAGTCTCCAGTCCCCTAATCATCTTTGTTGCTCTTCTCTGTACTCTTTCTAGAGTCTCAACATCTTTTTTACATCATGGTGACCAAAACTGGATGCAGTATTCCAAGTGTGGTCTTACCAAGGCATTATACAGTGGTATTAATGCTTCACATAATGTTGATTGTATCCCTCTGTTAATGCAGCCTAGGACTGCGTTGACTTTTTGGGCAGCCTCAGCACACTGCTGGCTCTTATTTAAATGATTGTCCACTAGGACTCCAAGATTCCTCTCATAATTACTACTATTCTAACAACCCAAACTAATAAAGAGCACAAGCAAGAAAGAAAGAAGTAAAGCAAAAGTGCAGAAAGAAAGAATAAAATAATACAAAAGAAGCTTCCAATTTCAGTTATAGCAAATGGGAGTACGTTTACAAAATTCTTTAGAATTTTTTTTAAAAACCTCACTTTTCCTATTATCAATTGTTTTCTGATCACCAAAACCACAGGTGCATTTTTTTTCCTGTTTCATGCAAAAAGTTTATAAGAGGTTTCCAGTCGATCATAAATACGGGTATTGTGTTTTTTTTTTCTCTAATAAAAGAGGTTAATGAATATTTGGCCGTTTGAACAAGCAGTCTGTGGTGAGATAAAATATTATCCCTTTTTTAATACTTGCCTTGTAGCAAATATGGATGGTTTATCTATCTAGCCCCTCGTCACCTCATGTCTGCTAACTATACCTTCTTGTCTACAGAGGCTGGGGGGGGGAGGCGTGAGTCTTTCAATCTTCGCAGTGCAAGATCTGTAGTTATCTTTCACCAGTTGTGCTTCTGAATGTCAGTTTGTTCCCCTCCAAAAGTTCTTTCTGCTAGTCATACAGGTATATTTGCAAATGACCTCCTTGGTTCATTTTGCCTATGTGGTTTCTCAAATATGTCTGGGGTGGGAAGATCTGTGCTCAATAGCATGGACTCTTTCAAAGATCTCTCCCTGCCAGAACCTTGTCAGCCTTTGGCTTTCACAAAAGCTCAGGAGAGCCTCATGGCCAGCAGTCCTGCTTGGCCGCCCTCCGAGCCCAGGGATGTAAACTGTGTGCTGATTGTCAGGGCTACTCACCTGGTCTAACCCAGCTCATCAACAGCCCACTGTCAAACTGGAGCTTAAGATGGAAGCTGCTGAAGTATCTATCCAGAGGCATAGCCAGCCAAGCTTACCGACATAGGCGTATTTTCGTAAAGAAATAGGCAGTGTCTGTGGCTGAAGGGCCTGAGCTGCAATCAACATCAACATCAACACTACAAGGACACAATATTTTCTCTCCTGATTACAACATGCTCATTTAGTTTGGAATTCCTCGGCTGCCTGAAGACTACAGGGCAGTGGCAGAGTTGTCTGTGTGCCAAAGCAAAGAGAAAGCACAGTGTGTGTACTCCTGCTCTGCTAGAAAGCAAAGGAGTCATTTGGAAGAGGAGTTTGCAGGAGACACGTTCAAGGTAGCTCACCAACCCAAAAGGCAAAGATCAACAATGCACTATTGCAAAAGTAGCCAAGGCCATCGATATCAGGAACAACAAAGACCCGTGGATCTTCAGTGGAATGAAAATGGCCTAAGGCAACACAGGAATTTAGGATTGGTTTTGGAAGGGAAGGTACATACATTAGCATAGATGTTTGAACTTCCATTCCCAAGATTTTTTTTAATCTTAGAAATGCTCAGGAACATAAAAAAATGTTGACATTCTCCCGGGCTGACAAATCTTCAAACAGCATGTCTCCAAAAGTTAAGTAGTTAGTAAAAATCAAAGTGTTGTGTTATAAAATACTGTCCCACATTGCTTTGCCAATAATGGTTTCTCTTATTAGGTTTTTCTCCTCCTTTGATCATTTCCCATCTTACATTTTTCTTTCAGAATTCTGAATGGCTATATATCTATGTCACAAACATATTCAAGATCTGATCCAGCACAAGCTTAACAGAATATTATAATTTTTAACCCAAGACACAAACAACGGTAAACATCAAGTGTTCCTGTTTCTTCTTATTTTATTTCATATACCAAAGACGGAAATTGAAAAAGCTTATTCCCACCTAATTACTACTTCCCCATACCCATCCATCCCATGCAAGAGATCAGCTGAGGGACTTTCCCCATTGCCAACTTGAAATGCTATCCACCTCTCCTTGAGTTGGCAGAGAATTATACCAACATGTTATTATTCTGACTGGGATCTCTTTCTATCTAGTTTCCCTCTGTTCCCAGTCAGCGTAGACATCTGATTTTGCCATGCCTCTGACTTGTCAATCAGGCTATTTTAAAACACAAGTTTAGTGTTCTTTCAGAAATGTGCTAAAGCTGCATTAATAATAATAATAATAATAATAATAATAATAATGTTGGAAGAGACCTTGGAGGTCATCAAGTCCAACCCTGTGCTCAAGCAGGTAACCCTATACCATTTCGGACAAATGGCTGTCCAGTTTCTTCTTAAAAACTTCCAGGTTGGAGCATTCACAGCTTCTGGAGGCAGGTTGTCCTCTGGTTAATTGTTCTAACTGTCAGGAAGTTTCTCCTTAGTTCTAGGTTGCTTCTCTCCTTGATTAGTTTCCATCCGTTGCTTCTTGTCCTGCCTTCAGGGGCTTTGGAGAACAGCTTGACTCCCTCTTCTTTGTGGCAGCCCCTGAGATATTGGAACACTGCTATCATGTCCCCCCTCATCCTTCTCTTCATTAAACTAGACATTCCAGTTCCATCAACCTTTCCTTATATGTTTTAACCTCCAGTCCCCTAATCATCTTTATTGCTCTTCTCTGTACTCTTTCTAGAGTCTCAACATCTTTTTTACATCGTGCAGTATTCCAAGTGTGGCCTTACCAAGGCATTGTAGAGTGGTATTAATACTTGCGTGATCTCAAAGCTGCGTGACTGCTGCCTTCAGAAGGCTTTGTCAGGCATTTTGTGGGTAAATATCTCTATGGAACAAAGGTGACAGGCTCTCTAGCAGCCAGATCATAAGGCCTTTTTGGAGGACAGGTCCTTGGTGAAGAGAATGGGGAAGAAGCAGGGAGGATGGGAAAAAAACCGGGGCCAGAGGAATCCAGCAGTCCTGGTTAATGGAGAATCCAGTATTTCAGACATCGGTAACTATACTATTGCTTGGACAAGCCCAGCAAGTTCTCAGGACCCCTTGACCACACCCTCTGACCGTCTCTCAAAGGTTAAATTCCCCTACATAGAAGCACCTAAAGATGATTCAGGATCAGAGGCTTGAACTTCATCAATCTGAGAGGCTAATGGAAAGATAGAAACTTTAAGAGGAGAGGAAATTCTGCAGTGCCTTTGTGATATGTCTCAACTGTGCACTTGACAGAAGCTCGGTGTGGCTTAATTTATCATATACCCTTCTTGGGAAAAGTGTTCAGAACATCTCTTCCAAATTCAGATGTGACCCCAGTGTCTTGGACACTGGTTTTTGCTTCACTTTGTCTCTTACCTCCCCTCTGGATTTGTTCCCTGGTTGGCTGTTTATTGGTCTCAATCCATGCTTTCGTTGTGAACACAGCCTAGCTTTAAGGTCAGGTGTCCACCCTTGGCAGCTGTAAGACTTGTGGACTTCAACCCCGAGAATTCCTCAGTCAGCCATGCTGGCTGGGAATTCTGGGAATTGACATCGACAGGTCTTTAAGTTGCCAAGGCTGGACACTCCTGCTCAAGGCTTTGGAAAAGGCTTTTTCACAGGCTGCTTGTTCTCTGTTAACTGTGAAATAGCCTGAGCTCACTTATCTCTGACTATGGCAGATTTATAGCCTGCTAATTTACATTCTAACAGCCAGCCAAGCCTGCACAGAAAACCCAGGCCAAATTCACTACAGAATACAGAGTCCAAATAAATTCACCCCCTCTTAAATCTCTCAATTACAGCAGGTGAAAAATCAAATAAAATAAATAAATAAATGGCTTGATGGTTAGTTTTCCTGATGTGCATGTGAGCTCAGGTTGAGCTTCTTGATTAATCTTTTCCAGAAACCCCCACTTTTATCTTCCAAAGCTCCCAAATTTATTTCTCAGTTGACAAACTCCAAAACTCCTGGCATAAACCGAGTTTTACCAAAAACATTAAATTCAACATGCTGTGCTGCCGTGCTAAGCTTCCTTTTTATAGCCATAAATAATTCTCTGCATTTTCCCAAAGATTAGCTTGACTCTATCCTTCCCCCAAAATGTAGAAAAGGTAATTTAGAAAAGGATTTTGCGAATTGCCACCCAATTAAGTATGTTACCCACGAGCAGCAAATTATATGCCAGGTTCTTATATTACAATCTCTTGGATTAGATATCCTTTGGGAACATACTGCACCCTCCCTAAAACACTGGAGTATAAGGAAGAGGAGGAACTGCCCAATTAAATTTATAAGTTTCTATTATTATAGCCAAACTCAATAAAAAATGGTTTTAGCCTTCCTCTGGTGTCCTAGTGTGGCCAACAATTGTGACAAAAGTCAGTTAGGTCAACCTAGTGGTGCTTAGTTGTATAAGAGATTCAGATAAGCAGAGGGAACAAGAGTCAAGCAGGGGAAAGATAGTGTAGCTCCAACATCAAAAAATATAGTGATAAGCCAAGCAATGCCAGGTCTTCACGGATGGGGAAATGATTTAATTAAATAACTGAAAGCTCATGAAGGCTCTGAGGCATTACTCAACAAAGGAGGCCAAATGTCTCTCTGTTGATCACAGCTGACTTTGCATTCCTCAGGTTGGGCTCACTCAGGACAGTGTCTCATGCAGAGAAACGGGATTTCAGCTTCCTCTGGAACCAGGTAGTTCATACTTACCTGGAAGGTTAGGCTCTATTACAGTGTTTCTCAACCTTGACAATTTTAAGGCATGTGGACTTCAACTCCCAGAATTCCACAGCCAGCAATGCTGGCTGTGGAATTCTGGGAGTTGAAGTCCACATGCCTTAAAATTGTCAAGGTTGAGAAACACTGCGAAGTCTATCATCAAAGGATACCTCCACCACTGAGAGGGGAGGAAGAAAGAGGCTGTGTTCTTCTCTCAGAAAATATTCTGTGCAGCAATTTTCCAGTTTGTTCAAAGTTAGAACAAGATCTCTGTGGGGTAATCTCACAAACGAGGATGCCCTGGCTGCTGTCGCCTCTCAAGATAAAATTAAAGAGAAAGCGTCAGTATCCCTGAGATTTGTCCTTGAGGCTGAGATAAAGGGATGGTGCCGGGTCCTATGACTTCAAGGCCTTATTAACCAGGGCAGTGACATCCAATCTAAAAGAACTCAGCCCAGGACAATTCTGACTGCAGAGAATAGTACAAGCCTTTTTCAAAAGCCTCAGAACCAAAGAGCGTGCTGATATAAATGTTTTATGCAGCTCGATTTCATACTTGCCAGTTGAATGCAGTGTTTTAAAGGTGGAATCCCCCCCGGATGGGATCCTGGAGGCCTACAGTAAGAAAAAGGGAAAGGAGAAAAGTTGGAAGAAGATCATTAAAAAGAAAAAGAAAAGCAGCCATGAAATCAGCAGGCACAAGCGGTTATGTCACCTCCGGACATTGTGTCGTTAACTTGAAACTGCCCATAGCTTATGCCAGTGTTTCTTAAGCTTCTTGCCGTCAGGACCCCCTCCTATTTTAAAAATTATGGAGGACCTCAAAAGAGCTTTGGTTTGAATAGGTTGTTTTTATCAATGCTCACCAAACTACACATCAAAATGGATCAAGCCGCAGAATATTTGTCGGATCATGTAAAAATACTGTCAAACCTAAATAAATAAATAAATAAATATAAATAGATAGATAGATAGATAGATAGATAGATAGATAGATAGATAGATAGATAGATAGATAGATAGATAAATATTTCACAAGTCCATCCTATATTTTTAACAAAAACAAGAATAAGAAAGTGATATTGTTTTCAATTTTTATTAAACTAATTCAGGGGTCTTCAAACTTGGCCCTTTTCTGACTTGTGGACTTCAACTCCCAGAATTCCTCAGCCAGACACTGCCTGGCTGAGGAATTCTGGAAGTTGAAGTCCACAAGTCATAAAAGGGCCAAGTTTGAAGGCCCCTGAACTAATTTATATAGCCGCCCAGCTCTCACACAGTAACTCTTCAATACATGGCAAATAACGTCCATTTTGTGGACCTTTGAGAGAATCATGGGGCACCCTGAGGGGAGCACCCTTTAAGAAATAGTGGCTTCAGCCAGTTTTCCTAAGATACAGGCGTTGTAGAGGTTGCAGTCTCATCTAGAGACCGTCTGAGTGGCAAAGATTAGATGAAAGCAATGATTTGATAGAGTTGATAGCAACTTGATAAATCCAGACTACCAAGGCCCTGTTTGTTCAACTGATACCACTCACTGTCTGCCTGGCTGTCTCCCAGTTGTCCTTGGCATCCCTCAAATTACATTGGTTAGATTATGAGGCAGTAATCAACTTCTTGAAAGTACAATTGAAGGATGCTGAATCCACCTTTAGGAATTAAATAGAGAAGGAATAAGCTGATCGGTCATAAAGCAGAGCAATGTACAAACAGCAGTCACGCAAAATATAGGAATAAGTCTATTTTGACTTATTCCTATAATTTGTATTATTGCTATTTGGACAGTGCTTCTGTTTTATGACTGATCAATTTATAGATTAGAGAGAGGAAAAAATAACTGTGGGATAGCAATGAGAAATACGCAGAGCATGCAGCTTTACTCCTTAATTCAGGCGTAGCAACCTTGACTCTTTTATGACTCGTGGACTTCAACTCCCAGAATTCCTGAGCCAGCATGGCTCAGCTTGGAAACCTCTCCCTTTCTCCTCAGCATGGCTGGCTCAGGAATTCTGGGAGTTGAAGTCCACGAATCATAAAAGAGCCAAGGTTGCCTACCCCTGCCTTAGTTCCTTAAAGGTCTGAAGTTACTGTACAACATCACTGAAAAAAAGTGACTTATGGCCATGTTTCACATGACCACTGCAGCATCGCCAGGGTCACGTGATCAAAATTCAGATGTCTGGCAACTTGATTCATACATATGGCGGTTGCAGCAGCCAAGGATCACGTGAACCCCTTTTGCGACTTTCTGACAAGCGAAGTCAATGGGGAAACCAGATTCACTTGACAACCATGTTACTAATTTAACAACTGCCGTGATTCACTTAACAATGGTGGCAGGAAAGGTCATAAAATGAAACAAAACTCACTTAACAAATGTTCCATTTAGCAATGAAAATTTTGGGTTGAATTATGGTCATAAATCGAGGACTACCTGACCCGAGTTATTTAGCTATAAACCCGTTTTTAAGTCAGAATAAAACTATGCCAGCATGAAATTTAAATTAGCTGTACTCCATTGTTTCCACTATGTCTGTCTGAAGTCACTGCAGAATGGGTTGTTGCGATTATACAAGTGTTATGATGATACTAGTGTAGAGCGTGATAGGCAAAGCTAATGAATTGAATCTTCCAGGTTTGCTGTCCCCTCCTCCCCCTCCCTTCAATAGATCGCCAGTCCTAGAGAAAAGCACCTATCAATCATGATACTATAGCAGAAACAAAGGTGGGCCCAACACCAGAACTCTCTAATGAGATCTGCCTCAGGTCCTAGATCCCATCCATAAAGCATGCAGCAAAGAGGGACAATCCAGAAGAGAGCTGAATTAATGGCAGTATTTCTTGGAAGAGAGAATGTTTGTTTATTCACAAGAGCCGAGGTGGCGCAGCAGTTAGAGTGCAGTACTGCAGGCCACTTTAGCTGACTGTGTTCAGCAGGTCAGCGGTTCAAATCTCACCGGCTCAAGGTTGACTCAGCCTTCCATCCTTCTGAGGTAGGTAAAATGAGGACCCAGATTGTTGGGGGCAATGTAAATATATATAAACATTGCTTACTGGTGTACACCGCTTAGAGAGTGCTTGCACTTAAAGCGGTATATAAGTCTCATAAATAAATAAATAAATAAACCATTTATAACCTGCTTTGTTCCTGAGTCAAGGCTGTTTTTATAAATATGATAAAATAATGCAAACATCTACATAAATACAACAGAAAAAACAATGCATGATGTTGTATGCTGGTCAGAGTCCTCTGCAACTATATAGTAACCAAATAAACAAGCAAAGAAAGAAATCAAGCCATAAATAAACTTTAAAATATGGGTTCTTAATCTAGGTTGCGCATATCCCTCCTGGGATCTGTGAACCTGAATGAGGGAAAAAACTTCAATTTTACTTTCATTATGCTCTGATTGAAATCTAGCTTTTCATTTCATAAGGTACGTAGGCAACAAAATACTGTTTTTTGGGCCCAAATGTTTGTTGACTTCAATAATTCTCATTAAAATTATTATACCCCCCAAAATGTGTTGCCCTGTGACTGATTTAAAGGTTAATACAGAAGCACATGTATTACTAAATTACATATGTCTTCTTTTTAATATTTTGATGACTGTATTTGGGCATAATTGGTTTCCTTGGTAGTACAAATTATATTATTTTATAAACTACGTAATCCTTGACTTATGACTACAATTGAGCCCAAAATTTTTGTTGCTAAGGAAGACCGCTGTTAAGTGAGTTTTGCCCCATTTTATAACCTTTCTTATCACAGTTATTAAGAGAACCACTTCAGTTGTTAACTTAATAACATAGTTATTAAGTGAATCTGGCTTCCCCATTCACTTTGTTTGTCAGAAGTTTCCAAAAGTGATCACATGATCCCAGGAGACTGCAACAGTCATAAATATTTGCCAGTTGCCAAGCATCTGAATTTTGATCACATGATCATGGGACACTGCAACAATCATAAATATGATAAATGGGCATAAGCCACTTTTTTCAGTGCCATTGTAACTTTGAATGATGATTAAATGAATGGTTGTTAAGTCAAGGACTACTATACATCTTTCTGAGAAAGATCCATAGTTGTTACCAGATTGCCAAAGGGATCCACGGCACAAAAAGTTTAAGAACCCCTGCTTTAAAAAGGGATATACCTCAGTCCTATTCGGCAAACATTCTCTAAATGCTCTTTCTGAAAGTCAGGTTTCTAAGTCTTTAGCAACTAACCAGAGTGTGGGGGAACCTACAAATTTGAGAGTGTCAAGGAATCGGGTAGCCACACAAAAACCTCGTTTCCATGTGTGCATCCCTTCTCGATCCTGAGAGAGAAGGAGAACCTGGAGCCTTGCTTCTGGCCTGTTCAAACGGAAAGGATAGTCCTTCAGACACACAGGTTAATATGATATAGGCCAGGGGTAGGCAACCTTGGCTCTTCTATGACTCGTGGACTTCAACTCCCAGAATTCCTGAGCCAGCCACGCTGAGGGGAAAGTGAGAAGTTTCCAAGCTGAGCCATGCTAGCTCAGGAATTCTGGGAGTTGAAGTCCACGAGTTATAAAAGAGCCAAGATTGTCTACCCCTGATATTATAGGCAATAATCCATACCTTGAATTGTGTCTGGCATCAGGCCTATAGTCAATGCAGTACTGTAACATTATTGTTATATTATTAAAACACCTCTCATCTGCCTATATTCATTCTGCTGTGTTTTACACCAGCTGAAGTTTCCAAGTCATCTATAAGGGCAAGCACAAGTCAAGCACATTGCAGCAATGCTGTCAGGAAGCAAGGAGGATGTGAATAACTGTGGCTAAGAGCTGTGACTCTTACACCAACCAAAGCTGGGCAGTATCCATCTGGCCACAGATTCCACCTACTGCTCTAACAGTAGTTGTCCATCCAGGAGGACACTCTAAGATACAGACCCTCCTTCAAGAACAGAGCAATTCATCCAGAGCTACTGAAGGAGCCAGAAGAGGACCCAAAGCCTTCTAACTGACAGCAAGCTTGTTTCTCTGGAATTACGCTTCCTGGATTATTATTTTTTTTAATAAGAGTGTAGAGTAGAGTAGAGTAGAGTAGAGTAGAGTAGAGTAGAGTAGAGTAGAGTAGAGTAGAGCCTTCTAGTCCAACCCTGCGCCCAAGCAAGAGACCCTACACCATTTCTGACAGATGGCACTCCAGTCTCTTCTTGAAAGCCTCCATGATGAAGCTCCCACAACTTCTGAAGGCAAGCTGTTCCATTTGTTGATTGTTCTATCAGAAAATTTCTCCTTAGTTCTAGGTTGAATCTCTCCTTGATCAGTTTCCTTTATTCCTTGTCTGGCCTTCAGGTGCTTTGGAAAATAGGTTGACCTCCCTCCTCTCTGTGACAGCCCCTCAAATATTGGAACACTGCTATCATGTCTCCCCTGGTCCTTCTCTTCACTAGACTAGCCATGCCCAGTTCCTTTAACCGTTCTTCATATGTTTTAGCCTCCAGTTCCCTAATCATCTTTGTTGCCTGATAAACTCCAGACACCAAGACAGAATGTCTACTGCAACTTCTGCTGAAGGAAGACATCTATGCACAGTTACCTCTATATACAGACTACCTCCCAGCACAATAGCTCAGCAGTTAAGCTGCTGGGCTTGTCAGCTGGAAAGCCAACAGCCTGAGTTTGAGAGCCAAGCGTCGCATGACAGAGTGAGCGCCCATCTTCGTCTAGCTCCTGCCCACCTAGCAGTTTGAAAGCATGCAAATGTGAGAAGATAAATAGGTACCACTATGATGAGGATAAAACTGTGCTCTGTGACATCATGCTGGCCACATGCCCCCAGAAACATCTTCGGACAGCACTGGCTCACAGCCTTGAATTGGAGATGACCTCCACCTCTTAGAGTCAGCAATGACTAGTGGTGTAAAATCCGCAAGGACTCATTTCCTTTCCCCAGTAATAGCAAGTAGATGTTAAAAGAACATGGGAGAGAATCCTGAATCCTGTGAACCCTCCCCCTCCCCCAAAGAATGGCCACAGGTCTGAACATTTCTCCCTCACTCATATTGGCTGAAATTGCTCGCTCAGAAAAAACAGGCCTCCAATCCATGCAAGCAGCGTGTTTTAAAATTGAAGGAAGTAACATTAATGACCTCTGCTAGGCTGATGACATTATTCTGATAGCAAATGATTGTATTTTCAATGCAATGATCGAGGAATGATTGCTCTGTGGTTAAATAGAAATGGAGACATGTCTAAGCCAGTAAAGATACAGCCCATAATATTAGCAGGAACGAACAGCAATATGTTACAGCACACATATGTTTTTCCTCTGATAAACTATGCAAAGGGAGTTACTCCATGATAAGAGCATATTTTGCCTACAGAATGTTCCACTTTCCATCCAGAGTATCAGTATGGCTGATCCAAAGCTTGGCTTGCTCATTTTAAAGCAGGGGTTCTGTCAATGTCAATCAGAGAACTAGATGAATTAATGATACTGACTCCAGGCAATTCAGAAATTTTGCCAATCCACATCAGAAGTTTTAAAGCAGAGATACATATCTCATTCTATTTCCCTATCTGCATTTCAGAACCTCACCTCTTGCCCAGTATTCATTTGCATATGGTATAAAGCTACTATAGTTCTTGACTTAAGACCACAAACGAAACCAACATTTCCCTTACTAAGCAAGGCAGTTGTTACGTGAGTCCCAACCAGTTTACAACCTCTTTTGCCACAGTTGTTAAGTGAACCACTAAAGTTGTTAAGTGAATCACACAGTCAGTAAGCAAATCTGGCTTCCCCTGTTGACTTTGCTTGTTGAAAGCTGGCTGGGAAGGTTGTAAAAGGTGTTTATATCGTAAATACACGCAAGTTGCCAAGTGCCTGAATTTTGATCACATGACCATAGGGATGCTGTGTGTTGGAATATTCATGAGCAGGAAGAATCATGTGGTAACTCAGTCAGCCAATGTGAAAAAAGTGCTACTGAGTCTGTGCAAAAGGGTATTGAGTTAGGAGCTGAATTTTCAGTCTTGGGTTTGTCTCTGTATCTCTCTGTAAGAAGTCTTCATTGTGCTATGTTGCTGTAAAGAAGAATGTATGGTATTGTAAATATTTTGACATGAATATAAAGAAGTTATTTGAATCAGCTAAAATGCAGTCAACTGTGAGAGCTTCTGATTTATTTTTTCACCAATAGAGAAATTAAAATTCTCTAACACTATGAGAATAAAAAGTGGGAATTTCTTCAGTTCCGTTGTAATTTGGAGCAGTTGTTAAATGTACGGTTGTAAGTCAGGGACTGGCTGTATGTGCCAAGGAAGCATGCACACATACACTTCTAACTCTGCACCATCCAGCTTTTTAAGATGACCTGTGCTCGTATCAGTCTGAATTACAGACTTTTCCCATGCCTTAAAAATAAGATATTAGAGGTGAACATTGCATTACCACAGGGGAAAGGTGAGCCACACCACATCTTACTGCCCCTTTTAACGCATGCAACACCTTCATAAGAGTAAAGAGTGATGAGAACTAAAGAGAAATTCAACCTACAAGGTATTTTTTTAAAAGACGCTATATAATAATTTTGCTGATGTTGAAAATGCAAGCAGGGTCAGATTTAATAGTTAAGATTGGAGATCACTGGAAATAATGTGAAGACCTGTGAAGTTTGATAGCTAAAGGGAAATTCTTATTGTATTTGTTAGAAACATTTACATAGCCGCTCATCTTACAACCAATGCTGGGAGGCTCGCAATCAAAGTTCTTAAAGAATTCATTAAATAATGCCCTTAAAAGAATTACAGTAACTCCTTCTTACTGCTTTTTTTTCTTTTCTTTTTTTTAAGTCACTTGTTCCAAAAACACAGATTGGATACATAATCATAGTTTTTCGAAATTATGGTTAGCTAAATAAACCCAAACACATTTAGCAATAAGTATACAAGTTACAACCACAGTGTCTGGATCGTATCCCCTCAAACCAGACAAACCACTTTGTGGCATATTATAAAATATGAACCTTGTCATTGTGAATTAATAGTAATTCCAGCCAACATATGAGCTTCTTTGAGGAAACAGATCATCAAGAGTGTTATGCTGAATCCCATCATCTTGAACAGACCAGGTTTTTCATCTGGAAACACATACCTTGCTAAGATCTTAGCTTGATTTTTGTAATCACCAGTTCAGATATCCAAAGCATATATCTGGATGGCAACTTAGTTGTCTGTGTGAAAGAAACTGACAATTTCTGCCCAGACATGGCAGAAATAAGTAATTAAATTTATTTACCCGGAGACAATTTTCTTTCATGTTGGTTTTGCCCAATAGAACAAGAAGAATAGATGTGACGGCTGCAAAGCCACAACCTCCAACCGCACATTTTTTCAAGCACTGCATCTTTCTGTGTCTCTTTACTATCCACACAAGTCCCTTCCATATTCAAGAGGCAAGAGTCAGATCTGAGCCCATGATTAACAGACTTTAAACTGTGGTTCATTCTCCAAGTCAGAGCCTCTTTTTAGAGAAGGAAGATAACTTCCTCTAACTATTCCCACAGGAATGGTATTTTGATCCACTATTAATATAGTCCTCGACTTACGACCATAATTGAGCCCAAAATATAAGTTGCTAAGTGAGACATTTGTGAAGTGAGTTTTTACCCCATTTTACAACTTTTCTAGTCACAGTTGTTAAGTGAATCACTGCAGTTGTTAAGTTAATAACACGGCTGCTAAGTGAATCTGGCTTCCCCATTGACTTTGCTGGTCAAAAGATGGCAAAAGATGTTCACATGACCTGGGGACACTGCAACCGCCATAAAATATGAACCAGTTGGCAAGCATCCAAATTTTGGTCATGTGACCATGATGCTGCCAACGGTTGTAAGATGCTTTTTTTTTCCAGTGAGGTTGCAACTTCAGTCATTAAATGAACTGTGGAAAACTACCTGTACTTTTAAAGCAACGCCCTCTCCCCGACTTTCTCTGGGTATTCCCTGATGGGGGGTCCCTCCTTGTCACTGCCCTTGTTGGCAGGCCTGAAACCACCAAGTTTGCTCTTCAGAATTAGCCTTCCATAGGAGGAGCCCTTTGTAGAAATCGGGGTACTGCAGCTTCCCCGATTGTGGAAAGTTGCCCGCCAGCATTTGGGTTGGCGTCCGCCATCACCCGCGTCTCAGGACGGCAACCTCCGGAGGCCGGCGCGCGTTATTTCACCAGCCTCGAATCTCCAATTGACGCGCCCGGCTGTTTGATCGCCCCCCCCCCCATTGTTCGTCCGCAGTTTATGGCCAAAACCGCTCCCCCCCACACACACACACACCGCCGACGCTGCCTCGGCGGGGAGACGAGGGTCGGCTCCCCAGCTCTGCCAATTGAGCTCCCGCCGAGGTGTCTGCTAATTGACTCCTTTCATAGCGGAGGGGCGCGTCGGGTGGCGAGGGGAAGGCGAGGCGGTTCCGCCGATTTGGCACGCTCGCCCGCCAGGCCGCCGCGTTTGAAAGCGGGAGTCGAGGCAGGGGACGCGGGTGATTATTCCCAGGGGCGGGCGAGGAGGGGGAGGGCCCGTCGAGCGGATCCCCGTGGCTCGGCTCCAAACTGAAATATTGTCCTCCGTCTCCATGACATAAACACAGAGGCAAGCCTCCGATGCTGGCGCCAACTTAGGCGAGGGGAATGTGGATGGAAAAGGGAGAAGGCGGTGTGTGTGTGAGAGAGAAAGAGAAATGCGGGACTTAGAGAATGCTATTGAAATTTAAAAGAAACACCCCCCCCCCCCCCGCATCCCAAATTTCTCATCAGTTCTTTCTGATGGCTTCCGGAACCCCGTAAATAATCTGGGGATTTTATATAAATAGATCCCGGATTAGTTCCTGAAAGATCTACGAAGGGGCACCTAATGGAAGGACAATTGAACGGGGGCTTTTGAAGGTAAATGCCAAGCTGCCCCGTGTTTTAAGAGCTGGTCTTGTAAGCCCTGCCTTAAAGAAGAGCTGGAGAAGATCTAGGAAGGAAATTGGGGTCTATCTTTTCATCTATTCTAGAGCATCAGTAGCGGATTATTGGGCTGGTGACATTGTCTGGCCAACCTTTCTGGGGCCCTGAAGCTAAAAGGGGATTCAACCTGGTTAATACTTGGATGGTAGTACTTAGACTGCCAGAGAATTCTAGATTGGGAATTTTTATTTATTTGTATCCCGCCTTTATTATTTTTATAAAGGACTCAAGGCGGCAAACATATCCAGCAGGCCTTCCTCCTCCTATTTTCTCCACAACAAGAACAACCCCATGAGGTGGCTTGGGCTGAACGGTGAAAGAAAAAGTGTTCTCAGGAATGGAGGCAAATATACTTGTCCCAGGATAATGTTGCAGGATCCAATCTGGACCTCATAGAATAATAGCCCAAAGCACACATTCTGGTAGAGAGAAATTCCCTGAGGATGGGTTCCAGCAGGAGTCTAAAAGCTCAGAAAACAAAATCTCTGGTCCCAGTGACCAACCAGATTGAATCCTGGTTCTAATAAAACATTTCAATATTGTTGCTAAGAAAACTGCAGGTAGCCAGGGGAAATCAAGCTCAGCCAGAGAACATATTTTACCTTTTTTAAAACAGGAACAGTACTCTGGAGAAGGAGGATTTCATTGCCCAATCGTCCTACTCATGTGCACAAAAGTATACCTTAAAGATCAAGATTGTTAAAAGAAAGGAATAAAAAGTTTATTTGATCAAGGTAAGAAGAGATATGTTATTATCTCTCAGACTTTTGCTGACATCAGGATTGAGGAGGCTTTGAGGATTTGTTTATAGAGAAGAGATGAGATACAACAAGAAGAGATCGTTTGTATTTTAAGACAAGATGATAAGTTACTACAATTGTCTATACTTGTGCTGAAGGGGAAAGTCAATTATATATTTTCTTTGCAATATTCTTTTCTTTATTTTCTATTTTTTCCTTTCTTTGCATTTTCTATTTTTTATTTTCTTTTTAGTTGATATTACTTTCTGTCTTTTTTATTGTAACGATTAATAAAATTATTATTTAAAAAACACAATTGTACCTGTCTTGATTTCTGCTCAGATCTTTTTACCAATGTGCGGAAAATGGGGGACAGAACGAGCAGGCACCACTTCTCAAATAAACCAGATTACTCTGACCACGATCTGCAGACAGATGAATTCCATGCATATTTATTCAGTGGAAAGCCTGGCTGAATTCAGTGGAGCCTGTTGTGAGATGAGATGTATAAAAATGCCATCTTAGGTACTTTGTGCCTCTTGGGTTGGAATTGAACGGTTTTAAGATCAAAGGAACAGATGAACCAAATCAGCCAGTTACATCTGCTGTTAAGGGGCTGCAGGCTGTACAGTGGATTTAATGTGGAGTGTGAGATTTAGAAAATGAAGAAAGGGGAACGAGATCCAATACCAAGAAACAGAAGTTAGCAAAAGGGATAGGTGGATAGCTTGACCGGTGAATCTGTCTAGCTTTATTTACTTATAAAAGCCATCCCAAATTGGTGGCCATCATGATTCCTTATGGCAAAATCAACAGGTAAATATGCCATGTAAGGAAGTACTCCTTTTTAATGGTTTTGATCTTTAAAAGTTGCCCCAAAACAATGCATAAATAAAGGCATTTCTATACGTATTGAACACATACAGATAATCCTCAACTTACAACCAAAATTGAGCCCAAATTTTCCATTGCCAAGCACGACAGTCATTAAGTGAGTTTTGCCCCATTGTACGACTTTTCTTGCCACCGTTAAGTGAATCCCTGCAGTTATTAAATTAGTAACATGATTGTTAACTGAATCTGGCTTCCCCATTGACTTTGCTTGTCAAGAGGGTCACAAAAGATGATCACGTGACCCTGGGACACTGCAACCTTAAATACATGCCAGTTGCCAAAGTTTCAGATTTTTATCGATGCTGCAAAAATGTGAAAAACAGTCATAAGTCATTTTTTTCATTGCCATCATAACTTCAAATGTTCTTAAACAAATGTAAGTCAAGGACTACCTGTATAATGGTAGAAATTATGGAAATACAACCTCAAAGTATCAATACGTGTAACACTTGGAGAATGTTAGATGAGTTCAATCACAATGAAGTGGTGAACAAACCAATGAATTAAAATAAAATTGCTCATAATGAAATCTTAGCCAGTCTTTGGCGGTAATGAGTTAATGTCTCAGGTGGCAACATCAGACCTTCCTCTCCACCATCTTTCACGTTGAAGGTATGATTCAATCACTTTGGATTCAGTGCAAGGAATCCAAGGGCACCATCTTCTTTGCCTCAAGTAATAAAATTCCTTCAGCCCGATGAAAATCCCATTGGGATTATTTTGGAGAAAACCACCTCCTGGGATCCAAAGCTACAGAATGGACTGCAGAAAATCTAAATTGCAGCAAAGGGATAAATAAAAGTCTAGCTGTTTGTTGCCAGGTAGTAGCCCTTCAGAATTTTGCAGCCCCACTAAAGAACTGAGACAATAGCTTGAAGCAGGAGCCAGAGGAAGAAGTATCAGGGCTGGGCAATAAAAGATAGCAGCCAGGGTCCACAGTAGATGAGGGATATGAGCAGCTAAACAGTGAATTGGTAAGCTTGGAGGAATTAACCAAATAATAGAGTTGGAAGGGACCTTGGAGGTCTTCTAGCCCAACCCACTTATTCAAGCAGGAGACCCTATACCATTTCAGACAAGTGGTTGTCCAATCTCTTCTTAAAAGCCTCCAGTGATGAAGCACCCACAACTTCTGAAGGCAAGCTGTTCCACTGGTTAATTGTTCTCACTGTCAGGAAATTTCTCCTTAGTTCTAGGTAGCTTCTCTCCTTGATTAGTTTCCATCCATTGCTTCTTGTCCTGCCTTCTGGTGTTTTGGAAAATAGGTTGACTCCCTTTTCTTTGTGGCAGCCCCTCAGATATTGGAACACTGCTATCATGTCAGCCCTAGTACTTCTTTTCATTAGACTAGATACACCCAATTCCTGTAACCACTTTTTATCTGTTTTAGCCTCCAGCCCCCTAATCATCTTTGTTGCTCTTTTCTGCACTCCTTCCAGAGTCTCCACATCTTTTTTTCTATTGCGGTAACCATAACTGTATTCTTAAGTATGAATTATTGATAGAGAATCGCAGAGTTACGGAGGGAATGACTGACAATGCATATGGTGCTGCTTTGGGGGGTGGCAGACCTCTTGAGGCTTTAAACACATGTCTTCCTCTAACTTTACTTCTTCGAGCAATCATGGCTACCCCATTATCATACAAGCTTAGATGGCATAGAAGTCATAGGTTATCTTTACAAAGAACTAAAGCTCAAGTGCTATGACACATATCACAGATTTGTTTCCCTGTTTTTATTGCATTGTTATGGTATGTATTGTTTTTATTCTTGGGTTGCGAGCCTCTCAGTGTTTGGTTTAAGATGAGCAGCCATATAAATGAAATAAATAAAGGCCTACTGAGTTGCCCAGCCCTCCTACTGCTGGTCTGATTGTTGTTAAGTTTAATGGAGGATGCACACAAAAGAAACAGGGGGAAAGTATAGATTGTAGGCCTGCAGCCCAAGGATGTGTGCATTTTGAAAACTCAAGAGTTAATGCTGGAGATAAAGTAAAAAGAGTAGTGAGGTGAGGAGGATTGGGGGAAGGAAGGCCTTGCTTTCTGTTTAGAGGGATGTGAAGAGGCCCGATCAAAAGATCTGGTTTACTACAGTCATGCTTCATTATGGGGAACAAGAGGAGGGAGGGGATGCTTAGTCCTCCTGTGACCAGCTTAGGAGCAGAAAGCTCTTTAAGCCAACTATCTCCACTACCATGAGTTCTCAATAGAAATCCAGAAGGAAAATGGCAGAGTGCCACAATTCATCATTGACTGACAGCATCTCTCAGATTAAAATTTCTTTCATCCTGCCTTTATTGTTTTTATAAATAAATCAAAGTGGCAAACATGCCTAATATTCCTTCCTTCTCCTATTTTCCCCATAACAGCAACCCTGTGAATGGGTTGGTCTAAGGGAGAGGGACTGGCTCAAAGCCACCCAGCCAGCTTTTGTGCCTCAGGAAAGACTAGAAGTCTCAATCTCCTGGTTTCTAGCCTGGTGCCCTAACCACTAGACCAAACTGACTCCTTATCCATCTTTTACTGAGGAACCAAACAGGAAGCATGAAAAGTGTCTCAATGTACATCAGATTTATTTCATTTTCCACAAAATTAAATTTGGGACCGAATTTTTTTTTTAAAAAAAATCTAAGATGGAGGGAAAATGTCAGTGACAGGAAAAAAAATTATACACTTTCTAGTTAGAGGTTTGGATTTGAATCCCTGTATATTTAGTTAGGTCTTGCACTACATCTCCATTCACTCTTCCAGCAACTTCTCAGTATTACATACCTGAGAGACAAATTCAATAGATTAGCCTTCTTTAAAATCAGGTTGAAGAGATGATATTTTCTTTAACAAGACCTTATACATGTATTCATTAATGGGATACAAGTAATTTATGGTGTTCCTGTAAAAATGATTGTGAGAAGGAAAAATGGAAAGATTGGTCCATTCCATTCTCACTTCCAGATGGGTAAAGGATTAGGATACATAAGTTGCATGCAGGAAGCATGCATGGAACCTCAATTTTCATCCAGAAGTGTCAAGAAGAGGCAGGAGACTTACCTTAATTTAAAGATGTGACAACCCTAAATTGGCATTGCTCCTAATTTGTGGCTTTGGAATTCCATTTCTAGGGCTTTCAGAGACCGTGGTTGTTGAAAATCATCAGCAAGGTTTCCTGCAATTTTGTGAAATGCATGCACGAAAACTGTAACATAATACATATCATAGAAGTCAGCCCTGTAAGTCTGAAATAGCTGGTGTGGTGTAGTGATTAGGAGGACTACAGATGGGGACATGCTGGTTTAAGTTCAGCCTCAGGCCCAGGAGGTCCTTGAAGGACACTGCGCCAATCACTTCTCTCAGTCCAACCTTCTTCGCTAAGTTCTTTTTGAGAGAGAAAAAAAATAAGAGAGCTGAGTACTTGTATGCCCACTTGAGTTGCTTCAGGAAAGCTCAGTAATAATACTAATAAAAATCTTAAAGGATTTTAAAATCCAAGCCAACAGGCATCTTGTTCATAACATGCCTGATATAACACCCTAATTTTACACACACAAAAAACCCCTCACACTGTTTGGAACTGCCTATATTTTTAAACATTATCTTAATGATTGTTGGGTCCTTAGTTAGGACTTAAAGTATTGAGTTTTCACCAGTCTTAGATTGTGAATCTAATTGAAGATTACCCACATGTAATAATAAGTGCTACCAATAGTAATAGGCGCTTTGGGTGCCATCTCAAAACAACTGGAGCAGCACACGAACACCATCAGCATTGACAAAATCAACATCAGTCAATTGCAAAAGGCAACTTTACTTGGAACAGCTTACATTCTGCCACAATACCTTCTAACACCATTGAACAATAACATCTGCCTATCCCAGGTCTTTGGGAAAGACTGGATAGGTGGATAAAAAATGCCAAATCGAGTCTAAACACCTGGCTGACTATGTGACCAACCTTAAGAATGATAATTCCATCTGAATTATTCATTTTTAATTATGCAGAACATTAGTCTATGGCTTTGGTATCTTCCTTTCAAATAACAGAAGCAGTATTTTATCTGACTGGATGTCAGCAAATATATTTTAGATGAACTCAGGGGCAATTTACAGCTGTTCATTACTACAAGCAATGAAATGTTTATTTAGCAGCCTTTGTGAGATTTGGTTTGGGAGCCAGGCACCTGCTGGGCTGCCTAGAAAATGGATTTCATTTTGCCATCTTCTCTGGTGCCTCTTCACGCTCTGTGGTGTAACTACATCTCTCAGTGGAGGCAAAGTGATTCTCTACTTTGACACTTTTATCCTTATGCTTAAAACTACTGCTTCTCCCTGTGAAAAAATAGGGCTACCCTATTTTTAAATGTACCAGGCTTTTTGCTAGAGATGAGGTCTACCCAGTGGTGGGATTCAAATATGTGAACAACCCGTTCTCTGTGTGGATGCCCCTTCTGGAAGTCTATTGTGGGCCTGGGCAACAAAAAATTAGCTACCGGTTCTGCTGAAGTGGTGCAAACCATCTGAATGCCACCACTGGGTCTACCAGAATTGAGCTGCAAAAGTGGAGGGAACCTCTGCATGGCAGCAAAGAGTTCAGAGAAGAGTTCTGTATATTTATGCTGCCATCTAGTGGTTGGGGGTCTTGCAGCAGCTCTATATCCCTATTTCAAGAAATCAACTGATCCAAGAAGGATCAGTCTTTCTGTCCCATCAGCCCTTTATCAAGGTAGTAAAAACTTTGCAGGCTGGTAAAGTTTGAAGTATGTATAGGTCTTCCTTTTTCTTCCTCTGAGTATTTAAATACACCCAGAGGATTTTCCAGTTTGTAGCCCAGCAAACTTGGTTTACTAAGGGTTAAATACAATGGAATTGAAGGCACAATCTCTAGATAGTCTGCCTCCTCCAATAATATCAACCCTATAACCAAGCTGGGAAGTCTATTGTTTTATTAGACAAAGCAAGTTAAACTGTTCCTATCTCCTTTGCCTCCTTGAGAATAAACAAAATGAATATAGAAAGTAGTTTAATTAGTGTAAATCTGGGGCAGCTGCTTTACATAAGCAGTACAATTACATATTTCCATCAAGCTGTTTGAATGGTTCAGCCTATTTTTGTTATGGTAAACCAAGATTTCTACAGGTAGAATTACATGGGTTGTTCTCCTAAGAAACTGGCAGCATCTAAAATATCCTAGCTCAATTTCCTGTAGAAAGTCTCTGATCCTTTCAGGATTTAGCCCCTGGTCTCAGATCTTGCTGTGCTGAGTCTCATAAAGGAGACTCATAAAGCAATTGTTGCCGAGAAGGATCATTAGGCTGAAAATGAAGTCCAGCCTTCACACACACACACACACACACACACACACACTAAAGGGGAGGGGGATGGCTAGGGAAGAGAGAGAAAGAGAACAGGAAAGGTTTTGCTTAATTAGCTCTTCACCTATTTGTAATTTAATGATAAAACTTTTTTTAAAAAAAACTTTAATAAAGTTAGACTTGGAAGGCCAGTGAGATGGTATGAGGGAAACACCATTTTCAGCATCATAACTGGAATGAGATTTAGCTGCAAGAATAGTATTTGCCCAATTATGGAAAAATGAAAATTTACCATCTGATCAAGCTATAATTACTAAAATTTTAGATTGTGCAGAAATGGATAGATTAACACTGGAGACTAAAGAGAAAGATGATTCAATTTATTTTAAAACTTGGGAAAATTTTTACCAATGATTAGAGATACGTAAATGATGGGCTTCTAACTAAGTTTTAGATTTTAGGTTAATAATATTGTTATTTTTAGTGTGTTTAAAAGATAATGTGATAATTATGATTATTTGAGAATGTACTAATGATGATAATGTTGATTAGATGAGAGTTTAATAATTTTGTTTACCTATTTAAAGGAAGTCTATTTATCTATCAATTTTTAGTATGATGGTTACAGTTAACTTCATTGCATGATTGCTGACGATATGAATTATATTATTTAATACTTAGACCCGGACAGAAACTTGTTTGTTAAAGCATGAAATTATTGTTGGGGGTTGCCCCCATTATTGTATTTACCCCTACCCTACCCCAAATTCCACATCCCTCCCTTTTCCCATACCCATATTGATCGTATCCTTTTTTACCTATACAAAATTTAATAAAATATTTTTTTTAATAACTGGGATGATATTTTAATATTATTTATGATGTGGGATCAATGCGGGATCACTCCTAGGCTGCATTAACAAAGAGATAGAATTAAGATCACATGAAGTGTTAGTACCATTTTGTAAGGCCTTGGTAAGACCACATTTGTAATACTGAAAAGAAGGACGAGGGGGGACATGATAAGAGTGTTCCAGTATTTGAGGGGCTGTCACAAAGAAGAAGGGAATCAATCTATTTTCCAAAGCATCAGAAGGCAGGACAAGAAGCAATGGATGGAAACTAATCAAGGAGAGAAGCAACCTAGAACTAAGGAGAAATTTCCTAACAGTGAGAACAATTAACCAGTGGAACAGCTTGCCTTCAGAAGTTGTGGGTGCTTCGCCACTGGCGGCTTTTAAGAAGAGACTAGACGGCCATTTGTCTGGAATAGTACAGGGTCTCCTGCTAGAGCAGGGGATTGAACTAGACAAACCCTAGTTCTGAAATTGTTCAAAGAATCCTGCTCAGAGACAATTGCTCAAGATATTTCCTCTATTTTTCTTTCTTGCCTATCTCACTCAGTCCCAAGCGGGTGATGGATGTCTGGAGACCGTTTGAGGGAAAGGTCATCTTTGTGTTGATGCCTGCTTGGCCCACTTGCTACTTCCTTTTGGCCTGTGTTCTTCATCTGCACATTTCATGGCCTCCACTTTTGGAGAGCAATAATCTTCCCTGAGGAGCCATGTATATTCAAATGTACATGGATGCAGCACTTTTGGCAAATGGTATCTCAGATACAGAACGAGAGCTTCATCCAAACTGGATTCTCACCTGTCATGTGGACTTCAGGAAACAACCACACTGACTGGGGAGTTCTACTGGTTGAAATCCATACATCTAAGGGTGCCCAGGTTGGGGTAGAGGAAGAATACAGGAAAAGAAACTGGATGACAGTTTTCAATAGGTGTTTATTTTACAGTAGACATCTGTTTTGGGGGACTCTTGTTATGTTGCTATCAAATAATCCTTTTAAAAATGTTATCAGTAAATGTCATTAGGGAGTTATTTGCAATTTCTCCTCTGTCTGCCAGTCATTCTGCCAAATTGGTTAAAGCAGAAATTAGGAAACCCCATATAAGATTCTTGTTATCAGAACCAACGACTTGTTAATAATCTTTGATTTGGTGACAATTTTTCGCTTGGCAGTTTCTTCAGTTGTTTGGCATTGTTCATGTTCTCCAAAGGATCATCTTCCCTATTACAATCTTCTTACACAGCAATATTGAAAACCAAATATCCATCTTTGGTACCCTCAATCTCCTAATCACAATAAGCATTTTCTCAGCATGATCATTCATTACTCTTAGGTGCATGATTACTTTCTGTGAGTTTATTCCAGATATTTGTAACATGTGGTCAACTGGAAGGGGCACTCAACAACATTTGGAAGATGGCCAAGGCTCATCCTAGGATTAGGAGCCACCACAGAAAACTGGAAGAAGAAAAACACTTTTTCCTGCTTATTTGGGCAATGATGGATATTCTTACGTTTACTTCTCTCATCCAGCTACCTCCCCAACATCGCTTGTTAGAACCACAGGTTGAAGGAATCTAAGCTCAGTTCAGTGTAAAATCCACTACAGGTAGTCCTTGACTTACAACAATTCATTTAGTGTCCATTGGAAGTAAAAATGGTTTCGGAAAATAGGACTTGTGACCATTTTTCACACTTGCAACCATTGCAGCATCCCCACGGTCACGTGATCAAAATTCAGATGCTCAGCAACCGACTCGCATTTATGACGGTTGCAGTGTCCCAGGGTCACGTGATCCCCTTTTGCAACCTTCTGACAAGCAAAGTCAATGGGGAAGCCAGATTCATTTAACAACCGTGGCAGGAAAGGTCGTAAAATGGGGCAAAATCTGCTTAACAAATGTCTTGCTTAGCAACAGAAATTGTGGGCTCAATTGTGGTCGTAAGTCAAGGATAACCTGTATAGTATCTCAGACATATTACATATAGTGGAGAAGACTTCACCACTTCATGTGGCAGCCTGTCCCACAGGCTGACAATTCACCCAGCTTGGAACCTGCTTCCTTACAGTCTTAACCTATTGGTTCTTATTCTGCCCTTTGCTATAAAGACAGCGCATCCACTCACTCTTCTGTGTGGCAGCATTGCAGATATTCAAGAGCTTTAGCGTCTCTTCTCTGCGGGTTAAACATACACAGATTCTATGTACTTCCCAAGGCTTGGTTTCCAGACTCTTCATTATCTTAGTCATCTTCTTTTGAACCTGCTCCAATTGATCAGGGTCCTTTTGAAATTGTGCCTAGAACAAGACACAATATTCCCAATGGGCTTTCCCTTTGTCTCTTGATCTGAACTCTGTATTCAGATTAATGACGTTGCACAATACAGGTAGCCCTCGACCTATGACCATAATGGAGCCTGCCCATTAGGGTGGCAAGTGGTGACGGTCATTCAGTGAGATCGCCTCGCTTAATGACTCTCACATGCTTTTCCTGATGCAGCCATTAAATTACTGCATGGATCATTAAGTGGAACACGGGGTGCCTCGGGAGTGGGGGTGGTGTAGCTTTTGGAGGGGGCACTGTAAGTTTGAACAGTGCTAACTGACTGGTTGTAAGTCAACTACCTGTAGTATTTATCTTTCTAGCTTCTTCACTACTTTGGGGAACAAGGACATCTGCTCTTGCTGAGCACTAAAACCCAGTAAACTGGATCTGACTGATGGGTCTTCCCTGGAAATAAAAAAATCCTTCATACTGCTATTGGTGTTTAGCTAATGGCTGATAAGGATATCCAAATTGTTTTACATCAATGTTTCTCAACCTTGACCATTTTAAGGCATGTGGACTTCAACTCCCAGAATTCCACAGCCAGCATTGCTGGCTGTGGAATTCTGGGAGTTGAAGTCCACATGCCTTAAAATGGTCAAGGTTGAGAAACACCGTTTTACATGGATTACTGCCAAGGAGGTCTCCCTTATTCTACGCCTGTGCTTTATATTCTTCTAACCCAAATGTAAAATTATAATTCCTCCCTATTAAATTTTAGAAAAACTGAATTGCTTGAAGATTTTGCCCAGTATGGATATCAAGATGACAGCTGTCAAGATGAGTAGCTTCCTGGGTCCTTCCCCCCCCCCCTTTTTATTCAATGGAAGTGTGACATGGCCTTAAAAGCACCCTTGTGTTCGAAATGGCATGTCACAACTAACACTGCAAAAAGCCACATCAGTTTGTTTATGTTTATAGACATCGTGTATGTTGGCCGTTTATGTATGAAATATATTTGCATAATGTGTTGTCTACGTTCCATAATTTGCATAATAAAATGAAATTCAAAATCTCTGCACGTCGACATGCTGCCATCTGCTCTTTCCATTTATATTTTCCTCCAAACAAGCAAACAAACAAAAAGAAGAAAAAAGCATATTAATGGATGGATCTGATCTTACCCACACCTGCCCATCCCAAAATGTAGTTCAGTATGTAACAGGCGGGACAGTGAATCTTTCTCCTTTCATAGGAGAAGCAATCTTTTCAGCTACTGGACCAATGTTTGTATACAGAGTTGGATCAGAAACTGATCAGTGGTTCAGGAAAATGCCAATCATCCTGATGCCCATCAATTTTCCTGCCCAAACTAGGTGAGATTGCCTTGGAGGTATGTAGTGCTGGAAGTGTTTGACATTCATGTGGGCTTTGGTTGTTATCTTGTTATGTGGAAACAATTTTTCCTTATAACAAATATTAGTTGAAAAATACACCTCCCAAAATGTAGTTTGCACCAGCTTTATTGGTGATATTGAGACATCAGTCATGCTAAGAACCAGCTAATGAAGAGATATGCTCCGTATATGACACATGTTGTTATTTAATTCATATTACAAGATCTTAGCAATATCCTAAGCACTCCACTGATCTTTTTCACTTTGCCCCTCCAAAACTACTCTAATCTTAGCACTTTCATTTTTTTTACTTATTTAGTCATTTCTGAGAACAATAGGACATGGAAACATGCAAATAAAAGTACTTTTCCCCTAACTTTCTTTCTTTTTCTTTCTTTTTCCTGGCCAAGCACAGCGAACTGCATCCAAAGAAATACTAACAGGCTGGATTTATTGCAGAAGATAGCATGGAAAAAGACAGACAGACTGAGGTGGCTAAATCCAGTACCGTGATATATTGAGCCAAATGTGAGAGGTATAAATACTTTGCCATTGACACCACCTCTCCCTTTTAAAAAGGAAGACAAATACTCTCAACACTCTTGTCTCAGGCTAGCTTGCTGAAGGCGCCCTCATAAAAACTTAAGATAAACAGTTTATCAAGAGATGAATGTTCCACTGCAGTTTTGAAAACAAAGCTCTCTGCCTTTCAGAAAGAAAAGGAGGGGGGGGGAACCTCACCAAAACTGGATCCTGGTTAGTATGGACTTAAAAGACATAGAAACAATTGCTGCACGAATGGGTCAGCCAGTCATCGAAAAGAGAAATTTAAAAATGCTGTCCCACTTTCTCTAGTGTTTACAAACAAAGAAGTATACATGCAGGAGTCAGCTCCATGTGTGGCTGAGTGTGTGTAAGAGAGAGGGAGGAAGAGAGGGACAGGGAGAGGGGGAGAGAGAGAGAGAGAGAGAGAGAGAGAGAGAGAGAGAGAGAGAGAGAGAGAGAGAGAGCGCTCTTATTGTACTCCAGATATTGAGGTATTTTAAATGACAAGCAGTATACACATCAAATAAAGTCTCCTATTATTCCATGTTACCCCAGTCAGCACCTAATCCCTGGAAAAGATGCCAGGATTTAGGCTGTTTCATTTTCTTTATTATTTTAATAGAGGAAGGTCTAACAAATGTTAAGCAAAGGGAAAGCCCTGGCTGATCTTCTGAGCTTGGGGTGGCAGGGAGAGTTTTCCAATGCTGTCTCCACTTTAGCTCATACAGAAGTGAATGGCATTCATTTATAAGGGGAAAAGTAAGGTGGCGCAACAGCTAGAGTGCAGTACTGCAGGCTACTTTAGCTGACTGTGTTCAGCAGGTCAGCGGTTCAAATCTCACCGGCTCAAGGTTGACTCAGCCTTCCATTCTTTCGGGGTAGATAAAATGAGGACCCAGATTGTTGGGGGCAATGTAAATATATATATACATTGCTTACTGGTGTACGCCGCTTAGAGAGTGCTTGCACTTAAAGCGGTATATAAGTCTCATAAATAAAATAAAATAAATAAAGTGGATGTTTATGCATCCCCAACATAGGGAACATAGATTTGCATATAATTTACATGTGAGTGCTTTTTCTCTCCCCTTCCTCCACTGCAAATATCAGGATTTGTGGCCCGTTTTACAGTGTTGTTAGTGAAATCCAATAATCACTTCCAGCTTTTGGCAAAATTGCGTTCATAGCGAACCATTGGTTCACTTAATGACCATTGCAAGAAAAGTAATCATAAAATTAGATTGGTCACATGAGTAACTCAGTTTACAACCATCGTGAGTTATGATGGTAAAGGGCAGGCTCCATTACAATTGTAACTCGAGCCCTACCTTCAGCGGATGTGGCTTCTTTGGGCATCTGGAAATCACTTTGGATGAGTGACGTGGGGTGACCCTGCCATCCACCAGCTGGAAACATGATGTCATAGGGCTATGTTCTAATGTTTTTGAGGTTTCTTGAATCCTGATCACACTTTTTCAAAGACTTGCACAGTCTGTCTTTTGGGGCTGTGCCATCTAAGAGAGGCACCTCTACTTGAATCATTATGGAGATTTCCTGTCCAGTTATGTCCGACTCTAGGGGACAGGGTTCGTCTCTGTTTCTTAGCTGAGGGAGCCAGCAAAGACAATTTCTGAAGTCCCTAAGTCTTAAAGTTGCCATGTTTGCTGACCCCTGGGCTAGAGTAGTGGTGGCGAACCTATGACACAGGTGCCAGAGGCGGCACTCAGTGACCTCTCTGTGGGCACGCACACTGTCGTCCCAGTCCTAAGTCTTTAGCTGGGTTTTATAAAACTTTTTCGCTTTAGGCCTCCGCTGCCGTGTGCAAAAAAAAAAAAAGGTCCATCAATCAGTCAATTTCAACTTCTCGCGGGGAAAAGAAAGATCTTGCAAAGTTGGAATTGACTGAACTTTTTAGTCCCACCCAATCTGCCATTACCACCGCAGCCACACCCACCCAATGGGCCATACGCACCCGGCACCTGACGATGCATAAGTGGGTTTTAGGTTGCAGTTTGGACACTCGGTCTCTAAAAGGTTCGCCATCACTGGGATAGAGCATCAGTAGAATTCTAACTAATGGAGGTGTATTTGTTTTTGCAGTCTAGGCATTTGCTAGGTCTGGAAACGTGACAGCTAATTCTCGTCCAAAAACAGTTTCTGACTCTAGTTTCCTTTGGTCCTATTGATGCATCTGTCTTCTCAGAATTTCTCAATCCTAAGCATTTCATCTGGAGGCTTGTTTTCAAAAGGAAACTTATTTATAGATCATTTATCATGGCTCCTTTATGTTTCCTGCCCAACTCTTCCTCCTCCGATTTCTGCAAGAAATGCTTGGCCTTGGGGTGGCACCCAGGAGCCACATTCTTAAAAGCTGTGGGTGGAGTCAGAATAGCTAAACTGGATCTCATTTATCTCATTTTGATTTACATTTAACCTTAATTAAAGGTAAATATAGTTAAGATGACTGCTGTCCGGTCACAGACTTAATATTTTTTTCCTTCTTTCACATGAACATTTATAATTTGGTTCCTGGAGGCTACAACCCAAGACTTTGGGAAACACATTCTAATCTCTACATTCCAAGGTCCACCTCATTCTGTAAAACAATCCTGTTAACTTGGGAGAGCCGATACTCCCCATTGCTTACTCACCAATTATACAGTGACCTCTCTCCTGACATCTAGAAATTAGGACTTCCCACTTGAAAGCAAACATCTCTTCTACAGAGCTGGCTTCTACTTGTTGCATCTCAACACTGTGTAGACTTCTGTCCCAGGATGCTTCTGTTGCTGCTGTTTTTAAATTACAATTACAATTACAAAGGATGTTGATGCTGAGTACATAGAAGTATTTCATGAAGGCCCATGTTTAACTCTATATTCCTTGCCGGCCGTGACTCTAATGGTCAGATTATATTTCTGAAAGCAAGCCAACAAACGGCCCTCTTCCATGTGATACGCACAAAAACATCTATGGTAGGACTGATTTTCCAAGAAAACAGGCTGAAGAAAGCATACATATGTTCAAGATAGTAGCCAAGGGAGCAAATACACAAGTGACGGATACTTTCAGAGATTGATACTCCTATCAAATGGTAAGGACTGGTACATTTTTATCCACACAAGTCACCTCCCTGACTTTGGAGCATAGACCATAAGCCTAAGGACTGTGTAATTTCAGACTTCAAATAGGAGAGATGTACTCTTTGAGGCATATCTATGACATGTTGCAGTGTATATAGTAATACCTCCCCAATTATATCATCCTGCTGCTTTAGATCTAGCAGATAAGACATCTGCAGAACTTACATTTGGTAGGCTCTATGCAGTGGGCCTTATCCACCATGGTGCTCACCTTATGGAACTTTCTCTCCACACACACACCAAAATTAGGTTAGTTCCATCCCTCTCAATGTTCTGAAAGTCCCTCAACATCTGGCTATGTTCCCAAGCTTTGGGATCTTAGAGAACTATAGATGTGTTTTAATGGCTCCCCTACTGTGGATATATTCTCTCTCAGGTTAGGATTTAATAGTAATTAAACTTCTATTTTTTAATATTTGTTTTTATGTATATTGTTTTTTGCCATACCCCCGTCGCTTCTTGTGAGATGGGCAGCTATATAAATTTGATAAACAAACATACTCCATTCCAAAGACCGAATGTGATTTTTCACCCACAGGCTTGCTATTGGGTGTGAGGCAAGCACATTTCTTTCAACGTTTGATAGGGTGAGAATGTGCAGTAGGAAATGTGAGCAGGAATCTGGGAGGAAGCAACTTTGAGTGCTGCCAGATTTGGGGAGAAGCATAAATCATCCCCATGGCTTAGAAAGGCTGCCTCTGCTGGGATGCAAAATGCAGAAAGAAACAAACACGATCACCTTGGCCAATGCAATGAAACAAAATGATGGATGCTGCTATCTGTGGCACAATGAACTAGAGATACTTGCCTATTGCTTCATTGCTCCATAGTAACAAGCCTGCTTAGTATCGTTTCAATGATTATTTAGAAACTTATCCTAGCCAAATTGATATCTGGAGAAGCATCACGCAATTGTTTAAGATCAACCATAAAATGACAGCAGTCAGATTAAAAGAGGCTTAGCAGTAGCCATGCTCACAAAAAGGTAGGTGAAGGTTGCCAAATAATCTGTGTTAAAGGATCTTGAGTATATACACAATGAGACACGCTTGACTGTTTACTTGTGAACTCTTTGGGTAATTGAATGTTTGCTAGACCAAGGTAAATGGCACAGGAGGCCTCATTCTGCCTGTTTTATTGATTCTGCAGCCTAAACAGTCATAAAAATGATGTTTCTTTAGTAAACAAAGCAAGAAGATGGGAATGTTAAGGTTATTCATTTGAAATGAGGCATTTGTAAGATATTTCCTGGCCTTTCATTTTGTCCACAGGAGCCGAACATTTTGAGCCCCTTGATTATCTGTTGAAAATATCATTCAATATGCCAAATCCAAACCTTCAAAGTTCAACCTTCAGAGTCAATATTGACCTTTTGAGATCTTCCATCAATCTTTAAACACTCAGCTTGTCCTTTTTATATCTTCTTCATAACTTGCACTTTCTGCGCTGCGGCATCTTCATCTGAATATAAGAGTTCACTAACTCTCTATGGCACAATTAAATAATAAGGATCTAATTATCAGTAGTGAATTTTATCATGTTTTCTTAACTAGCACTGTTGGTGCTGATGGCCTGCTTTTCTAAGCAATCCTGATCCACATGTCCTCCCTTCCCCACTACCAGGCAGCTATTTTAGAAGCAAAAAATAATAAATACATATAAATTTAATATATAGTTCGGCCTTGGGCTCTAACTTTTTAACAGCTGAACAAGTATTTTTGGATTTCAGAAGCCAACTCAGTGTAGCTGTGTCTGAAGAAAACTCCTATCAATTACCCTATCTACTACTGAATCACTTGCTATGTGTATGTAAGGTGGTTAACCACTTGCTCAGACTGAAGAAGCTACTTGGATAAGCAGCAAATTGTTTCAGACTAACAAGAAAAAAAAGTCCAGTTGCCCTAACTCAACTTCCAGAAAACTCAACCTGGATGGCTGAGAGTCTTCATCGGCATAGTAACTAGACAGTTCATATAACCTGGCTAAGCACAACCCGAGTATAGTATTTGATAAGGGGGGAGAGGGGAGTTCCTGACCTCAAAGATTGATAACATATCAAGAGGTTGGTGTGAATTGTCTTGTTGTGTGTTCAAGCAATTGCTCGTCCAAAATATCGTTATTATTGTTTTTAAAAGGAGACTAACACTGTAGTTTGATCTGGCAAAACAAGAATGAACAGCAGGCACAGTATTCAGGTACTGGCGGGAAGGAGACAGTCCAGGACTACAGCACAGCTGGAAGGGAGCATCGGATCCCCACCCAGAACAGGTTAAGGCAAGGCACCTCCCCTTTGGGCATTAGTGTGCCTCACACTGACTTCATGGAGTGATCTGAACCACAAGACAGAAAACACAGTTTCAGTAGCAGAACATCTGGCTAATCTCACAATACAGCATTAACAGCAGGATTACCAGTGTTAAGGGAAACTGCGCAGATGTGCCCTCCTGAAGGAATAATCTCCTAATTTTCAAAACCTGTCAAAGTCATCAGGACCATAGTTAATTCTCGCAAATATAAATGTCATAAAAGCAAGCACTTTATTTGGGAAAAGGCCTTGGCGATGCTGTTCCCTTCTTTGAAACTGTCAATCATAAAAACTCTTCTTTTTCTTTTCTTTTTCTTTCTTTCTTTCTTTTTTTTGATAAGAGTGCGCTTCAAGGAAAATCTCCCCCTTCTCTGAAAATATAATCTCTGCATTTCTCTACGTATCTCGATTGCTTCTCAAATTTTAGAAGGAACTTGATCGTGTTTGGCTGGATTGGTCAGCCCAGAAATGCCTACCTCCAAAATGGTTCGATGCACATTTCTCATTTTTGCATATCTGCAACAAGCTCTACCCCGTTTTAGAAACTCCCATCCTCTATTAAGGCTGAAGAATGAACATTTGGAATTGTTCAAGCTTTTCTGGAACAAAACTGGCTATTTCCACCTTTTTCCTAGCCTTTTTCTAAATGTACTTTAAACTCTTGGCATTTGAAATATTATTGGTAGTAAGCCACCCTACCAGCAAGAAGAAGGATAATAACAGAGTCTGGCCTGAACAGTCTTTTAATCTGAGAAAGTGGAGAATTTAATTAAATACATTTTAGAGCAGAAAATAATTTTTTTCCCATATCTGTCTCCAGAGGGTTATGAACATCACATCAGATGTTATAATCCGACTCTATCTTACTCAAGGGTAATTACCTTGAAGGAAAATGATCCTCTCCAACATCCTCCATAAGCTTTGTAGCTGGATTTGAACTTGAACTTACCTTCTAAAATCAACAGTACATTTTAGATCAACCTTCCACAACTTTGGCAGCCGTCAAATAAGTAGACCACAAATCCCAGAATTCTGAGTAATGGCCATATTGGTACAGAGCGCAGATAGTTTACATTCATACATCTAGCGGGCATCCAGGTTGGGAAAGATTGCTTTCCATACATTTATTGATATGTTTACAGGATGCCACGCGTGTGCAACTAAAAGAGATCAGATTCGTGCTCTGAAGAAAATCAAATTTTAAATTCCTTACGTGGCATACCTGGAAGGAAGGTCCTGGGAGACCTGGAAGGAAAAGAGAAATGTAAAACAGTCAAAGGTATGATATATTATTCTTTCACTTACTTGGATTTAGATTCAGTTGCAGGCCTTATAGGGGGTATGCCGTGAACATTAAAAAGTCGATGTAAAGGCCTTGCAGAAAAGTTTGATTTTTTGAACAGGGGTTTTGAAAGAATCGGGAATCAATATGTTTTCACAGCCATCCCAATCAAAAGGAAGTCAGGTAGCAGATGCTGGTTGCTGCCCCATTTTATTTCTCCATGCACAATGACCTCTTGTGCATCAGTTGCAACCCTTTCTGGAACTAAGGGCTTTGCTCAAAAGTCAAATGCATTTCATATGGCACGGAGCTGACCCTAAGGACAATTTAGAAGTTGGTTTAACATGCATTGGCCCTGATATTTATGGCGCACTGAGGGTCACTCGTGCAACAACTCTACTACAAGAACTGCATTAGTTGCCACTTTGCTCTGGCCTAGGTGCAATTTCATACTTAAAGACCTATTTGGGCTAGGCAGGGGCTGGATCTCTCTCCATCTGCCTTCTCTGGGTTAAACCTGCCACCCTCTGAAATCAGAGACAGTATTAGGGCCCCACCACCAAGGAAATGCCATCTGCAGAGAACCCGAAGCGGAAGGACTGAAGTATGACCCTTCCCTTTGGAAAAACCTACCCCTGTGTATTCAGATCACCCCATCCTGATTATGCTTCTAAACAGCTCTGGGAACATGACTGGTTAGGACAGCAGGTGACAGCATCTACCTGACCTTGTAAAGTTAAGCAGGGTCAGGCCTGGTTAGTGCTTGGATAGGTCACAAGCAGAAATCCCAGTTCTATCAGCTCAACTGGGATATCCAGAAAAAGCTACCTTAAGGAAGCATGCAATAGCACACTCTTTTTAAAAAAAAAAAAAACCTGCATGGTATATGTAAAATCCACACAAGATCGATCATTCATTCACAGGATTTGTATGGCTGTCCATTTAAAAACATAACTCTGAGCAGTCCCTGTGTGGCAAACAAGTGAATGATTTCACGATACCTTTGCTAAATCAAATTTAGTTTTAAATGGTAAGTTAAAATCTTAAATAGATGGAATTGCCTAAGCAAGTCTACTTGACGCTCTAAGTGACAACACCTTGTCACAATGGCCAGGCAACAATGTTGTTTTTTCGCTTTGCAACTCTCAATTACTTTTTCTGTGTCTGCACCCACGAGGAAATTGCAAAGAGGGATGCGAGCTCAAGCTGCGGCCAGCAGAGGGCGCCCTCCCTTCCCCTCCTTCTGTCTCTCTCGCTCTCCCCCCCCCCCCCCTTTGACTTAGCATTAGCCAGCAATTTCACGCTTGGAGAAAGGCGGCGTTTGCAGAGCCCTTCTTGAGCCAGAAGCCAACTAGAATTACATCACGGGCTCAAGCGTGGAGCCGCGCAAATAAATGCAGCGGCAACCTGGTACTAGGGCCATCCTAGGGGGGGAAAGGCACGAGGTGAGCGAGTTTGAGCGGCTAAGGAGAAGCCAGTCCGGAGGATGCAACGCGGCGCTTTGCAAGGTTGCACAGGCTCGCTGTCGCGGTGTATAAAAGCTGGCCGTAAGGCCGCCTTCTAATTCATAACCCAGCTCAGCGAGGAGCGTGCCCGGTGGAGCAGTGGCCAAGCCACCTCGGATAGTTCTCCTTTGCTACAGAGAAGCAATTGAAGAGGCTCCTGCACAGAGCATCACTTTCCAGCCGCGCTTTGAGCTTGCCGCGGACGCAACGGGGAGAAAGAGGCTGCCCCCTCCCCACCTACTCCCTTCGGCTGGGCCGGCTGGAGCAACCGCCTGAGAGTGATTGCCTCCAGGACTTCGGGAGCAGCAGATCGCCTTTGCCTCCCCCCCCCCACAACACACACGCCCACGAGTTCGCTCTTTTAAGGAGAAGTGCCTGAAAAGAGCGAGTCGGTGGTTTCCATAGTGATGGAACAGAAAGTGCAGGAAATTTAAAGACGCTGGATCCTCGCGCAGCAGACAAACTGGTGCCAACGTGCGTGGCGGCGGCGGCGGCGGCTGTTGCAAACTGCAAAGAGACGGGAGCCGAATGGAAGTTTGCAGAGGTCTCTCCTGAGTGACGCGGCGCGCAACTCCTTAAGTCCGGAGACAGAACAATTGCATGGGGCACCCTACGCTTCTCGCTTTCTGCACCGGGCTGCCGAGTTTCACGATCAGCATTCCTTACTTCTAAACGGCGCTCTCTTTTTTTTTCTTTTTTTGCTGCTGCTGTTGCCTACTCACCGGATCCGAGGAAAGGCGTTTGGGCAAGGAGGCTGCAGCCGCTGAAGGCAAGCGGCAGGGGACGGACCCTCCTCTCCTGCCCCTCCTTGCTTGGATACCCTCACCTCCTTTCTCCGGCCGATGTCTCTGCTCAGGCCCGCTTCTGTGTGAACCCTGCCCCCTTTCCCCTCCATCCATCCCTCTGTCTCTCTCTCCGAGCATGGATCACCTTCGGTGGCTGGTGAGGCTTTACGCGTTGGCGGTTCTCCTAGGTTTCCGGCTGGAACAGGGCGCTTGCCAGCACTACCTCCACATCCGACCGGCCCCCAGCGACAATTTGCCCTTGGTGGATCTAATCGAGCATCCGGACCCTGTCTTCGATCCCAAGGAGAAAGACCTGAACGACACGCTGCTGAGGACCCTGCTGGGCACCCACTTCGACCCGAGCTTCATGGCGATCTCCTTGTCCGAAGATCGTCTCGGAGGGGACGACCTAGCCCAGCTGGACCTGCTGCTGCGGCAGAGGCCCTCCGGAGCGATGCCCAGCGAGATCAAAGGTCTGGAGTTTTACGACGGGGGGCTCCAGGCCAGCAAAAAGCACCGGCTGAGCAAGAAGCTCCGTCGGAAGCTGCAGCTCTGGCTGTGGTCTCACACCTTCTGCCCGGTCCTCTACACGTGGAACGACCTCGGCAGCCGCTTCTGGCCCCGCTACGTGAAGGTGGGCAGCTGCTTCAGCAAGCGCTCTTGCTCCGTCCCGGAAGGCATGATTTGCAAGCCGGCCAAATCCATGCATCTGACCATTTTGCGGTGGAGGTGCCAGCGCCGCGGGGGGCAGCGTTGCACGTGGATCCCCATCCAGTACCCGATCATTTCCGAGTGCAAATGCTCCTGCTAGGGTGGGGGAGCCGCAACGCGTGTGCGCCCTCCGCTCCAGTCGCCGCCAACGTCCCGAGGAAAAGAACAAGCCAAAGCAACACCTTGCCTCTTTTTCGCACCGAACCATCCGGCCCGCCAAGCCGGGCTTTTGGGTCGACTTCAAGACGCTACAAAAGAGATGGACGTTGGCCTCCCCGTTGAAATGTTGCACTGCTCCGGGTTGTGCAAGCCAGGCAACTTTTTGCTTTTGTGTAAAGGCGAGCGTGCGTCACGAAAGACCTGGGAGAGTCCTTGCGCGCGCGGACCCTCTGCCCTGGAAGACCACCCAAACGCCTCTGAAAGCAGGTCAGTGTCACACCGCGAACTCTCCTCGTCTGCTGTACTATTAAGAGTAGATTCGCCCGGATCATCGCGATTGAAGTTTTCTCCACCCACCTCCCCGTCTTTAATTTATATTCCAGGAAGAAGCGTTTGGAGGATTTAAAAACAAACGCTCCTCAAATCTTGGTTGTTGGATTTTTTTGTGTTTTTTTTTTTTTTTTGCAAAGGCTTTTTTTTAAAGAAAAAAGAAAAGAGGACTTTTAACATAAAACATTTTATTATAAATGGAAATATTTTCCATTCTTTGGGGGTGGGAAGTCTTTTGAGTGATTTGCGTGTGAATTTTTTTACAGACTTCCGAGGTTATTACTAACGATACTATGATGAAAGGTTAAGACACCTTGTTACTGTTGTACATAGCGGGTTTGGTGTTATTGTTTTTTTTTTTTCTTGGAACGTCTTTTATCTTCTGTACGTGAAAGAGAGTTTGCTATTTATTCTTTATATTCATTCCCTTGTAGTCGAAAAGTTCAGCTCAAAATTAAAATCAACCACTAAAAGATCAAACCCTCCTTGGATTCTTGTGGGGCGCGGTTGGGGAGGGGGGGCGCCGGCCGAGGCGGCGTGCGGCTTGAGAGGCGAAGGCACCGCCCCCTCCCTCTTTCCCAGCAGCGCCACCTTCCTTGGAAGCCGGTCCCGCCGGGTCGGATCGGCGCGACTTCCCAGCCAGCCCGCTCCGCTCTGCTTGGGAGCGGGAGAAGAACTCTGGAAGGCGCGCTGCTTGTTTGTTTGCTCGCTTCTCCGCCGCCCCGCATTTGGCCGTCGCCCCCTTTGGAAGGCGCGAGGCAGACGCCTTCGGAGAGACGGCGGCGGGAGGCGGGTCCCGAAAAGGAGGGGGGAGCCGGGTGGTTGCCGCTTTTGACATCTCATTTACCAGGAGCCACGTGTCTCTGACACCTACCCTTGTGGCCGAGCCCCGCTGAAACTCGAGCCCCGACGGCGCGTTCTTTGGCGCTCGCTGCAGACAGTCGCCTATCCCGGGCACGGCCGAGGCAGCGCCCCTCTCCGCTTATCCGCCCCTTTTCTCTTTAACCCTTTCCCTTCGGGAAGGGGAGCGCTCGCCCGGCGGGAAATTTCCCTGCCTTTCCCTTGCTTTCTCCTCTTTCCCCAACCCCAAACTGACACCCCCCCTTTTTTTCCCCAGTAAAGATGAGTCTCTTCTCCCTCATCACATCATACCAAATGACTCTAGAGAGTAGCCCTTCCAGCCTGTCCGAGTTAGTCCCCCGCTGTTCTAACTTTTGCTCTACTCTGAAAAAAATGGGACGATGTTAGCATGTTTGGGTTTGCATTGGTGAAGGAGTTTTCACAGCACCAGAGGTCTCCCGCCTACCACTAGAGCCAAAAAAGAAGGAGAGGCTCTGATCAACCTTCCCCATCAACCAAGGATGAACTGAGTCGGCAAACTCAGTTTTCTGACTCAGGAAAAAAAAAAAAAAAGTTTCATGCAAACAAACTTTCCTCTCTCACCCCGCAGAGCTTGGTACTCTGGTACTTCTTTTCCAAACCAAAATAATTTGTAATGTCATGCAGGATGCTTAAGAAAGCTCATTTTTACACATTCACCCGTTGATGTGGCACCTACCCCTGAGGTGCATAGGTCCAGTCACGTACAGAAGTTGCTTCTGTTTTAGAATTGCTTAAACAGATGTGGGGCAGTCAAAAAATCAGATATTTACATGAAGGTCTAGCACGCTGATGTCCGGCCTTTTGGTTTCCTGGCCTGTACTAATTGGAGAGGAATTGTCTCTGGCCACATTTAGTTAATGTATATAAAACACATAATAATGTTAACAGTTTTACCATCTGCTGCAGCCGCATTACTCCCCGTACCTCTGCCTAGGATTGCATGCAGCCCATGGGCCGTGGGTTGGACGTTCCTGCTTTGCTCTATTACTTGACATAAAGGGCGCACATCTTTTCTTGTAGCAGTCAGAGATACGATATTATTGCTAAACTATCCCATAAGTGCAGAAGGTATTTGAAATTGGGAGATTGCATGGCTAGCAACTTTGTCTCCAGGAGCTGGGCCTAGTGCTTTTAGGGCTAATAGACGAAGAGGCATAAATCGTGTAACCTTCTATGCAAGCATAGGGAAAGTAGAGGCACTGCCTACAAAACAGGAAGGGACTAGCACAGGATTTTGGGGGCCTGTAATTTGTTCCTACAGATGCTTGTGGAGCAACTCTGCTTTTTCTTCCTTTATCTTCAGTGCCCATAACCTACAACAGTGTCTCTCAACCCTGGCCACTTTAAGATGGGTAGACTTCAACTCTCAGCATTCTCCCAGGCAGCATGCTTGCTGGGGAATTCAGGGAGTTGGAAGTCCACCCATTTTAAAGAGAAATGCCACTCTACAGTATTCCTTTCTATAGTTTGAGAATTGTGATCCAGCTAGATCACTTTTCTTTCCAGAAAATGGTTAGGGGCATCTCCCCTTTTCCCCTTAACTTGTTTGAAAAACTAAATACTGGCTCCACTGAGGAAGAAAATTTCCACGTTAAGGCAACTCCTTTGTGGGGCAAACACAAAGATTACTTGGAGAGTTTTCCAAAAGTACCTACTCTTCTGTGGTGCATATTTATTTGGTTCCCCAAGTCAAGTTGACTTTGCTTAGCATGGGAATGACTCCCAGCAGCAGCAACCCAGGAATCCTTAGTACATTGATTAAAAGCCCTCCAGGAACTTACTCTAAAGTAAGAGAAATAAGAATGGCCCTGTGGATCAGCTTAAAATACAGTAATACTTAGGATCACATGAGCCATACAGGGTGATCTTAGGTCAAACTTATCTCCTCATCAGCACTCAAACATTAACATTAAAGCAACATGCTTTAATCAGATAACTTCCTGTAGCCTATTAACCTAAGCTGATGACTACAAAGCCTCGTGCTTCTAATTCATCAAAACAGTCAACAGTTTGCTTCCTTAGAACAAGTTGTCTCAAAGCCACGCCTCCAGACAGGCCTTCCAATCCTGAGCCTGCCAATTCCAGATGTGCAACTGGGTGCTGAGGATGCCAGATGGTGAGTGGCTGGAGGATTAAGGGGAAGTTTGGCCCTACATTTAAATATTCTCTGTCTCTTTTCTCTTACACGCATACACACCCACGGTACAGCCTTGAGTCACTGACTGGTCTATTTTTAATTATAGACTCTTGAACTCCTCAAGGGAAGTTGGAGAGCAGAAATGAAATAAAAAGAATCAATCCAATTCTCCATCTCTTCCAGGTCCAATAATTGGAGCCACCATGGATGAGTGGTTTAAGCATCAAGTATTATTGTGCCAAGTTAAAACGGCCGTCTTAGATTAGTTAAGAAAGAACTGTATATTTGAACTAAAGATGTGTTCATAGAATACATCTGACAAGTCCGAAGCATAATTGTGACATAGCATCCTACGCTTCGTTCGTTTTTATTTTTTTGTGGAGGGGTTGGGATGATTTTTTGTGTTGGGTTAATACAATGTTATTGTGGTAGTTTATGACCCACTATATTGTATGAGCTCAGAAACTGGACTAATTCAGTGGCCAGCTTAAGGTGAGTGGTAAGGACACAGCCAGTGTTTCAAGGGGAGGAGCAGTTCAAGTCTGAATCCAGCAGTAATTTCTCAGTTATTTAAGCAAGATGACAAGAAGTGCTTCTGTCCCTATTGGACTTCACTGTGTGATATAGGTGAAAATACGAGGCAATACAATGCAAGGTTAGACAAGTTGTTATTCTGCACACACACATACACACACCCCATTATATTTTATAATATGATTCCCATAATTCCTGACCTCAAGTTATAGTTACTAAGTAGGAAAGGGCAAATAATTTGGGCAAAGTCGTATTGTGGGCTATGTTCATTCTGTCCAGTTGCTCAACATACTTATTTGCTCCTTTCAAGCTACTAATTCCTCTGAAAACTGAACTTCTAAATTTTACTTCTAAACAGACATCAGGACAATTAAGTTATAATTGGTTGACTTTAGATTGTAGAAGTATCTCAGCTGTGAGTTTGGCAATGAATGCACTGTTGTTTCTTTATCCCTCTCATGTATCTTCCCTGTTATTGTCATAATATACTAAGCACGCATATTCATTAAAAACAATCTGTAAATCACTATTACAATAATCAGTGACTATGACTTTGGCATGGCAGAACAATTCTGTGCTAATTACTGTATAAATGTCCATAAATCACAACATCTCTCTCTCACACACACACACACACAGAGAGAGAGAGAGAGAGTTGCTAATGTACACAATCTAATATACTCTATTTTGTGATCATCTGGGTTTTGGAATAAGATTCAGAAAAAGTGTCACCTTAAAAAAAGCGACCTTACATTTCGGAGAATTCTTACAGATAGAGACCAAATTGGTGTTTGAGCATTTTTCTGTATTTAACTTGCAATCTAAGACCTTAACAACAAACTTTAAAAAGGCTTGTGAAAATCTATGGCTAATGACATTAAGTATAGGCTTCCCTCCTGGAGTCCTAGCCTCTTCCTTTAAAATTTTCTGATGCTGAGGCATCCTCTCCCTCCTTTCCTTTCCCTTTTTTTTACTGCACTTTTCCTTCCAAGGGGGGAGGAGGGGGGGGGTCTACGTACCTTGACTGTTGCGGGTATTCATTAACTTCATGAACAGGAACAAGGGGCACTATTACTCATATAAAGCACCCTGCCCCCTAGACTATCTAAAGGTTCATTGTAAAAGGATTAACAGTTAAAGACCTTCATCTTATGATTCTTTCATTTAATCTGAGTGGCGCCTGAAAGACATGCTGGATGGATGATCATGTTCAGAATATTTTTCATGTCAGATATCTCAGGATTTCAGGCAGGGGTAAAGGGGTGTGATTTGCATCTTAGAAAACTTTTAGGGAGTGTGTGGGGGGGCATAAACATTGATTTTTTTCAAGAAGGAAAGAGAAAGATCCATATAAAGAGAAAAGACACAGAGTGAAAATAAATACCAGTTCCAATCAAAATATGATTTTCCCCCAAGCCCAAAAGTCTACTAGTCCTACTTGTCTGAAGACTAGTAACTTCACTTTAAATATTTTGGTCTTCAAGGAAATGTTCAATATAGGCTGATGGTGTGTTATCAAAACATCCATCTTTGTCCTGTATTGCTTTGTAAAATAATAAACGGGTATGTGAAGACTGAAGGAGACAAAGCAGAGGGCACGAAAGAAGCAGCTGCATATTAAATTCTTTAGCCTTCCTCCATAAATGTGCTAGACTACATCTCCCAGCAGACCCAGCAAACATAACTCATAGTTAGGAGGGATGGGAGGTAATTGCCAAAGATCCAGAAGGACTTACCTTGGGAAAGGTGTAGGTTTGGAGAAGGTGGGCACAAGTGTTTTGGGGAGAACTATGATCTAAGGCACATCACTGAGGCCTGTTTCTTCCGCATAGAATTCTTTTGGCTGCAAGTTTAAGGGAACCACAGTAAATAGCTGAGATTAAACTGAGAAATATGTATATTTTTCTTTCATGCATGCCCATAGTATGGAGTGGTAATGCTGTACTAGGTTTTCTATACAAGGTGGAGAACAAGCTGTCCTGAGGCTGTTGCGGATGTTATTTTTCTAAACAAAATAAAATGGAAAGAAAAGAAAATACAGAAAAGTATTTGGACAAAATTCAGCAGCACTTTTTCGTGCGGCTGCTGATAAAAACAGGATCGCCAACGTCCGATAAGGAATATGGAAGAAGAAGAAGAAGAAGGAGGAGGAGGAGGAGGAGGAGGAGGAGGAGGAGGAGGAGGAGGAGGAGGAGGAGGAAGAAGAAGAAGAAGAAGAAAAGAAGAAGAAGAAAAGAAGAAGGAGAAGGAGAAGAAGAAGAAGAAGAAGAAGAAGAAGGAAGAAGAAGAAGAAGAAGAAGAAGAAGAAGAAGAAGAAGAAGAAGAAGAAGAAGAAGAAGAAGAAGAAGAAGAAGAAGAAGAAGACATAGTTCAGATGACTGGACCCTTTCATGGAATATATAATTTCAAATCTTCACCATAAAATGCATCACAGTGCTCAAGAGATTCTAGAGTTAGGAAACTTAACGATTGAAAATAGGACATGAAAAAAGAACCTATTATTTGGTTTGACCCACAGGATGTGCCTTATGTTGTTATGTCTTATTTACATATTTCTTTTGACCAATATCATTTTGTATATTTTATGAATGTTCTCAGACACTCCTCTCTGGTTTCATGACCTTGAATGGCTTGAATAAGATGCTTTTGCACCGCCACTGTGTGCAAATTTGTGGTATTGGTTTATTCAGCTTGCCTTTTTGTAGGTGAGTCTATATAGCAACAACAATAATAAATCCACATCCTTTCCAACCAGCATTCAGCAATATGCATTTGCAGCAGGATAGAGGGTGTGGAGAAATATATTCATAGTTCATCAATGAATATGCTATGCAAAGGGCTGGCAGGGAATAGTTGTGAGCCACTGAAATTTGCCTTCAGGCACAGAATTACTTCAGATAAACAAATGTCTTTTGATGGTTCAGCATCTTTGGGTGCCAATGCAGGAAGTGAGCAAGCATAATTCTCACCCAAGCTAGTCTAAAAATTTTGGAAGATAAGAGAGCTGAGGTGATACATTGGCATTTTTCTGCATTAACAGGATAGAGTTGCTATTTTGTTTTGATGTCCTCTTTTGTTCTCATTTTGGATATTCATAGAGTGAAGCAGAAAGCGACTTAACCTCTGGTCTGCTTCTCCTGTGGGAATAGAGGAAATATCAAAGCAATGATGTGCTTCCTGTTGGATCAACATGAAGAACTTATGAGCCTTAGTCATGCCTCATCAAGTTCAATACATTGTACGTGCCGAGCTGTCACTTCTGAGTTGCATCGGAAATGTGGTCAGTTCACACACCTATAGCAGGGGTTAGAATTAGGCAGGGCATTACCTTCTATGGTTTGCTTGTGGAATTCATTGAACTGAGTATTAGATCTCTGCCCAGGTACAACGTCTCAATGGCTACATTGGAAGGCTGAAAGAAAAGCACTCTGCAAACCCACAGAAAGGCAATTTTAAAAAATTATTTTATCATGTTTATTCAACTTATTATCCTCATCTCAATAAATCCTGAGAAAATAAGATTTTTCAAAATGTAAAATAGCTTGTTTGATCAGAAACTGGCAATTATTAGAAGCAATTTTCTAATTAAAATTAAAAGAAATCTTCCAGAATAAGTTCAGCCTTGGGCATTTTTCAAAGAAACAGTGCTCAGCTGCCAAACACCCTGAATAAAACCTTTGGGTCAAGCTGCAAATGGAAAGTTGGCATCCAAATGGCATAACCAAGGCATTCTTGGTTGATTCTAAAAGCTGAGCAGGAGAATAAGAGATACGGTAGTCTCTAATGTATGTCAATCAGGAGAATCTGTTTAGAGCAGTGGTTCTCAACCTTTTTAATGCTGTGACCCCCAACCGGTCATAAGTCGAGGAGTACCCAATTGATCATAAGTCGAGGACTACCCAACCGGTCGTAAGTTGAGGACTTTCCCTGCCCGGGAGCACTGCGCATGTGTGGTGCCGCCCCCTGCGCCGGCTGAGGCGTAGCTGGCAAGTGGCAGAGACAGAGCAGGCTGACCACCGGCTGGGCCACCAGCTGGCCCAGCCCAAGGGAGGTAAGGCACCCGCCGGGCCCCACGCGCACCAGCAACCCTCCCTGCGCCCGCCGGCCTCCCACCCCTGGCCCTCTTTTACTTACAATTTTAGTAGTTGCTCAGCAGGGAGGGGTGGAAACTTCCAGACAGCTCGCCTTCGCTGCAGACAACTTGCAGCACCGTTTGCAGAATGGGACTTTTGGCGGGCTCAGCAGGGCAGAGACATCCTGGACAATTCCTATTGGCTTTTGAAAGCCAATAGAATTAGACTCTATTCAAGAGAGTCTATTCTATTGGTTTTCAAAAGCCAATAGAATAAAAGGGAGTAGCACAGCTAAGAAAAGGGGGAAAAAATGGCAGACTGTGTTGTTTGGTGACCCCCGTGAAATGGTCGTTCGACCCCAAATGGGGTTGCGACCCACAGGTTGAGAACCGCTGGTTTAGAGCTTGAATTGTGTTAGGAAACTATTGCAAGATCTGCTTCATGGTACTCTCCTGCCATGCAAAGAATGTGGTAAAGATTGCAGTATTTATAAGGGTTTCACATAAAAAGGAGGCATTTCAGCTCAGACTTTTGGCACATTTTTTTTCTACCCAAAGTTGAGATTGCTATTATGACATCACCCTGAATCTATAAATCAGGGCTTGTCAAAGGAGCCAAGCCAAAGTTGCATTGGCAGGGCTGAGCAATTGCCTCCTGCTAGGCTTGCTGGGCTAGAAATAGATGCAAGATATCAGGCCCAGGTGTACTCTTGAGTTTTCTCACCACCACTTCCATGCCCAGCAAAGTCCAGAGGGAACTAGCAACATGTAGAGACTGGAGGATCAGATTAAGTTCACTCCTGCTTTCAAAATTAAGATTGAAGGCAAGACTTTCATTACACACTTTTTCCCCGACCAGTCAGGCAGGGGAAAGAAGGTAGACCTGAATAATAAAGCAAAGAATGAAATTAGAATTTTGGCCTACCCTTGGCCCCAGATACTCCCATCACCAGCCCTTATTAGGATGTAACACCATAGGGCAAGGGGGTAGGGGAAAACTTGTCTACTAAAACAAGATCCCCATAATAATAGTAGTAGTAGTAGTAGTAGTAGTAGTAGTAGTAGTAGTAGTAGTAGTACTAGTTGGAAGGGACCTTGGAGGTCATCTAGTCCAACCCCCTGCTCAGGCAGGAAACCCTATACCATTTCAGACAAATGGCTGTCCAGTCTCTTCTTAAACACTTCTAGTGTTGGAGCATTCACTGCTTCTGGAGGCAGGTTGTTCCGCTGGTTAATTGTTCTAACTGTCAGGAAGTTTCTCCTTAGTTCTAGGTTGCTTCTCTCCTTGATCAGTTTCCATCTGTTGCTTCTTGTCCTGCCTTCAGGGCCTTGGAAAATAGATTCACTCCCTCTTCTTTGTGGCAGCCCCTGAGATATTGGAACACTACTATCATGTCCCCCCTCGTCCTTCTCTTCATTAAACTAGACATACCCAATTCCAGCAACCTTTCCTTATATGTTTTAGCCTCCAGTCCCCTAATCATCTTTGTTGCTCTTCTCTGTACTCTTTCTAGAGTCTCAACATCTTTTTTACATCGTGGTGACCAAAACTGGATGCAGTCTTCCAAGTGTGGCCTTACCAAGGCATTGAAGAGTGGTATTAATACTTCACGTGATCTTGATTCTATCCCTCTGTTAATGCAGCCTAGCACTGTGTTGGCCTTTTTGGCAGCTGCAGTACACTGCTGGCTCATATTTAAATGATTGTCCACGAGGACTCCAAGATCCCTCTCACAGTTACTACTATTGAGCAAGGTACCCCCTATACTATACCAGTGCATTTGGTTTTTCTTGCCTAAATGTAGAACCTTACTTTTTTCACCATTGAATTTCATTTTGCAATGGAACAGTAACGAGGGCAGACTTGATTGATCCCATAACGAGTCTTCCAGCGGATGGTGGAAGATGCTGTAAGTTACCGGAAGGGCTCCTGTAGATTTCAGTTTGACATACCAGGAAAAGCGGCTGGATCAACTGAGAGTTACCCAGTAACTCTACTTGCGTGTTTTTTTTTAAAAGAGATGTACACATTCCATAATAATAAAGTGGTTCTGAAATGGAAGGTGTTTCGAAAGCAGCTTGGAGATCTGATACAGGTAATCCGCAACTTTGAAATTTGAAGTTATAATGGCACTGAAAAAAACTGACTTCTGACTGTTTTTCACACTTAACGACCATTGCAGTAACCCCATGATCACGTAATCAAAATGTGGACACTTGGTAACTGGCTCATATTTATGACGGTTGCAGTGTCCTGGGGGGCTCGTGATCACCTTTTGCGACTTTTTGCAAAGTCAGTGTGGAGAAGCCAGATTAATTTAACAACCGTGTTACTAGCTTAACAGCCGCAGTGATTCGCGAACCAGCTGTGGTGAGAAAGGTCGTAAAATGGCTCACTTAACCATGGTCTCACTTAGCAACAAATGTTGGGCTCAATTGTGGTCATAGGTCTAAGGCTACCTGTAGTCACCTTTATCTGTTATCTGTTGAAATAGGGCTGGAGGAGAAATCAATAGCTGGAAAGTTTGCCTCAGACTCATGAGACTCAATGTCTCTTCAAGGCCACAACTTAGGGATGCCCTGGCTCAATTCATTGAATGAAATAGACTCAGACCTTAAACCAGGGGTACCCAGCCGCCGGTCCATGGACTGGTACCGGGCCGTGGCATGCCAGCAACCAGTCTGCACAAACAAGCAAAGCCCCATCTGTGGGATTCAGGAAGCACACAAAACCACGCCCCCCCTCTGGTCTGTGGAAAAAACTCTCTCCAAGGAACTGGTCCTTGGTGCCCCAAAGTTTGGGGACCTCAGCCTTAGATCATTGGATGGGGATGTCTCATAATGGTAGGCTTCTGAAACCCTCAAAAGCCTCCCAGGATGAAGACAATGGCAAGTCACCTTGGTCAAGAAAGTTGCATGGTTGCATTCGTGTAGTGATCAGAAGCCGAATCCCATTTCAGACATCTTTATTTTTTTACTCCCGTTTCAAGAATTGATGAGATTCTACCCCACTCAGCTTTTCAAAATAAGCTAGAGACTAAAAGCAGTAGAATTTGAAAGGCCTATTCTTTCTAAAATGTTCAACAGGGGGAACTAGCATCAGCAGTGACAATGGGGCCTGCCATTCTGTCAAGGCTGCTCTCCAACAGGTTGTGGTTGAAATGGAGAAAAAAAAGGCTCTAACATTGGTGATGACAATAAACTGGAAGTGATGGTCTACTAGCTCCCAGGTCTTGCTCAGGAACCCTGCACCTGCTAGTTGGCTGAACTGTGATTCTAAATAGGCAGCTCTAGGGTTTTACTGAAATGGGGCAAGAGCACCAAAGGCAGGGCTGCGAATGACATCTGATTAAATCACTTGATATAATTAGGCTTAATAGATACAAAGGTTGTCCTCTAAGATCTAGCATGATTTGACTGCCTTGTCTCTTGAGTTTCAACATTTAGAAGGCTTTTGACCCCCCAAAAGGACTGTGACTTCGGTGTCCATTGATCTGAACTCCAATAGAACTGAGGTTTTGTTTGCTTCATGATCACTAATCTCGCCTCCATCTGCCCACACAGATATTTAAGGAGGAGGAGGAAGAAGGTCAGTGGAACTTGGTTCGAATCCTGAATCCTACTGTTACTGAAAGAAAAAAGAAATATTTTGCCCAGACCTGATCTGCCTTTTGATAGTAGACTTATTTTGCGATATCTCGGCTGAGGCTTTGTGCCTTTATGAGCTAGAATCCTTATGTTAGATGGTAGCAAAGACAGGGCTAGGAGGGTGAACACAATTGTGTTCAGGCCCACGTGCATTTGCCTCAGCGACCTCCATTTTAAAAAAGCACCTTTATGTTTCAAAAACCAATTTCCCTTAACCCTTATGCTAGCAGGGAGGTGTTGAGCCCTGGTCTGCTTGCTATTTCCCACTCTCCAGTGTAGGCCCACACAGCAGCAAGGAAGATAAAACAGGAACTGATTAAACCTTCAGATCCACAGTACTGTTAAGTCCAAATCAGAAGAGATTGGTGGAGGGGGGGTTGGGGGGGGGGAGAGGAGAGGAGATGGCCCAGGACTACTAGTTTCCAAACGATGATATAAAGAGCTTTTCACTTCTAGGCTGCTGGCTCCACTCCAGCAGAGGCAGTTAAGAGAAAACCACCCTCATCCCATGCCTGCTCACTGGGCTGGACAAAGTGAGTTGTAAGCCTCAGTATGAGTCCAACTAGACAAGGATCTGCATCACAAAGGCAACACATTAATCAACGTGCTTGTTGTCAGCTTCAGAAGAACAGCCAGAGATAAAAGGGGGGCACAGGAAAAGAATGATCTCGCCACCCTTTCAGGGACCCCTGGTGGACAAGTCAATGCCCACGTGGAAGTCGGGCAGCAGGACAGGAAGCCAGGAGGCGCCAGGTCTCAAGAGGCTGAAGTGCCCCAGCTGTTGAGCCAAGTGTGTTTCTTCCTTTGGGCCAGCCCTTGGCAATCGTCAGGGAATGAGCCAAAGACTTTATTTTAAGCCAGAGCTGCTGGTAACAGGTATTATCTTCTTTTCAGCCACTTCATTTATTCATCAGCTCAGCCCAGCCAAAAATAATCTCAAACGGTGTTGTTATAAAACTTGGTGAAAATGCTTTCCGTCTTTTTAATTGGTGTTTTAGCATTGTGAAATGCTGTCAGGTTCTCTTTACACTGTGGCGATTATGCCTGTAGAACAATGGAGAAGAAATTTCAAAAGTGAACAAGAAAATCCAAAAAATCTTCCAGTTTGAGATACTGCAGGAATAATGTATAATACTTACATAACAAACTGGGCATTGCTAAAGCACCTCACATCATCATCATCATCATCATCATCGAGAAAGTTATAGAAAATGATAAAATTAAACTGCTCTGGGACTTCAGAATTCAAACAGACAAGCACCTGCAACATAACACCCCAGACTTAACAATTGTCGATAAGAAAGACAAAAAAGTCTGGATAGTGGACGTGGCAGTGCCTAGAGACAGCAGAATAGAAGAGAAAGAACTGGAGAAGATAACAAAATACAAAGACCTACAAATAGAAATAGAAAGACTGTGGCAAAAGCAAGCAAGGGTAGTACCAATAGTAATAGGCTCCTTGGGTGCAATCCCAAAACAACTGGAGCACCACTTGAACACCATTGGCATTGACAAATTCGCTATTAGTCAATTGCAAAAGGCGGCCTTACTAGGAACTGCTTCCATCCTGCGACGATATCTGTAATACCATCAAACATCCACATCTGCCTATCCCAGGTCCTGGGTAAGGACTCGATAGGTAGACAAAATGCCAAATCCAGTCTGAACATCTGGCTGACTGTGCGATGATCATAATAATAATAATAATAACAACAACTAATGTACAGCACAGCTGCAGTTATAACAGAATACCTGGGATGCAAAATCAACAAAAAAGAAAAACAAACAAACAGTGCACCAGAAAAATGGAAGGTTAGACTAGAAAATAAGATCAGCAAGTTAAGATCACATGCAAGCAAGCTAGAACAGATGAAAGAAAAGAAGCTGAAGAACAAGAAGACCAAAGAATACCTAATCAAGAAATACCACTTAGAAACAAGGAAGATCAAGGAAGCACTGGAAATAATAAAGCAACAAATAACAGCTATAGCCAGGAAAATCAGTAGATATGAAGCTCGAATTGCAAACTATAGGCAGAACCTCCAATTTCAATCCAATCAGAAACGTTTCTACCAATCCATCAATGGAGAAACTGCAAGGAATCAGTCAGTACCTGACAAGGAAGAAACAGTGCAGTTCTGGAAGCAGATATGGGATAACCCAAAGAAATACAACAAGGATGCGGCTTGGTTAAAAGAGGTGGATGCAAATAAAACAGAAGTTGAAATGAAAGAACTAGTAATAACAACAAAAATGGTAGAAAAAAGAGCAAAGAAAATCAAAAATTGGTCAGCACCAGGTGAAGATGAACTGCATGGGTTTTGGTTGAAACATCTAACTGTTATACACCCACTCATTGCCAAACAGTTCAACAATATACTACAAGGAGGAGAAATTGAAAAGTGGCTAACAACTGGGAAAACCTACCTAATAATGAAAAATCCAGCAAAAGGGGCAACACCAGGTAACTACAGGCCAATTACCTGCTTACCAACAACTTTCAAATTACTAACTGGTGTAGTAGCTGATGCAGTGCAACAGCATCTAGTTGAAAACAATCTCTTTCCACCTGAGCAGAAAGGAAACCGCCCCAATAGCAGAGGAACAAAAGATCAACTCCTAATAGACAAAATGATCTTGGAAAACTGCAAGAGAAGGAAGACCAACCTGAATGTGGCATGGATTGACTACAAAAAGGCATTTGACTCTCTGCCACATGATTGGATAATAAAGTGCCTAGAAATAACAGGAGTCAGTAGAAACATCAGAAAATTTGTGCAAAGATCGATGGCACAATGGAAGACACAGTTGCAGATCAATGGTGAGAGGCTGGGAGAGGTTAATATCAAGAGAGGAATATTTCAAGGAGATTCATTATCACCATTACTATTTGTTATTGCACTGTTTCCTCTGTCAACAATACTGAATAACTCAGGACATGGCTATCAAACATCAAAAACATCTGCCAGACTATCCCACCTCCTTTACATGGATGATCTGAAGCTGTATGGAAAAACATCATCTGAAATAGAATCGCTGCTCAACACTGTCCGTATATATAGCCAAGATATTGTAATGGAGTTTGGCTTGGACAAATGTGCCACACTTACTATCAAACAAGGAAAAATAATGAAAACTGAAGGAATCAAGATGCCCCACGAAAATAACATTAAGAGTCTGGATGAGGAAGAGTACTACAAATACTTGGGTATCCTTCAAGCTGACAACATCAAGCACACTGAAGTCAAGAAAAAGATTAGAGGTGAATACATCAAGAGAGTGAAGAAGATCTTAAAATCCAAACTCAATGGAGGAAATACCATAAAGGCAATCAACACCTGGGCAATCCCAGTCATTAGGTACACAGCTGGAATAGTGGACTGGACTCAAGCAGAACTAAAAGCAATGGATAGGCAGACCAGAAAAATAATGACAATGAATCATGCCCTTCATCCACGCAGTGACATTGATAGACTTTATCTACCAAGGCAAATAGGTGGGCGTGGAATGCTACAAGTACATCAGATGGTTGAAGAAGAAAAAATGGCTTTGGAAGAATATCTGAAGAACAATGATGAAGATGCACTGAAATTAGTATATCAGGAAGGCTTACTGACTACTGGAGAGACCAAACTGGCCTACAAGAAAGACCAAATGAAGAACAGAATAGAGGCATGGGAAGACAAAGCACTACATGGCCAATACATGAAAAAAATAGCTGGGAAAGCAGATAATAATAAAACCTGGCAATGGCTAAGAGCAGGAAAATTGAAGAAAGAGACCGAGGGACTAATTCTGGCTGCACAAGACCAAGCCTTAAGGACAAATGCATACAAAGTCAAAATTGAGAAGACAGCAACAGACAGTAAGTGCCGCCTATGCAAGAAGCTGAAGAAACAGTGGACCACTTGGTAAGCTGTTGCAAGAAGATTGCACAGACTGATTACAAGCAGCGGCATGACAAAGTAGCAACAATGGTGCATTGGAAGATCTGCAAAAAATATCATTTGCCTGTAAGCAAAAACTGGTGGGATCATAAAATAGAGAAAGTCATAGAAAATGATAAAATTAAACTGCTCTGGGACTTCAGAATTCAAACAGACAAGCACCTGCAACATAACACCCCAGACTTAACAATTGTCGATAAGAAAGACAAAAAAGTCTGGATAGTGGACGTGGCAGTGCCTAGAGATAGCAGAATAGAAGAAAAAGAACTGGAGAAGATAACAAAATACAAAGACCTACAAATAGAAATAGAAAGACTGTGGCAAAAGCAAGCAAGGGTAGTACCAATAGTCATAGGCTCCTTGGGTGCAATCCCAAAACAACTGGAGCACCACTTGAACACCATTGGCATTGACAAATTCGCTATTAGTCAATTGCAAAAGGCAGCCTTATTAGGAACTGCTTCCATCCTGCGACGATATCTGTAATACCATCAAACATCCACATCTGCCTATCCCAGGTCCTGGGTAAGGACTCGATAGGTAGACAAAATGCCAAATCCAGTCTGAACATCTGGCTGACTGTGCGATGATCAATAATAATAATAGTAGTAATAATAATAATAATAATAATAATAATAATAATAATAATAATAATAATAATAATAATAATAATAATAATAATGGAAGGGACCTTGGAGGTCATCAAGTCCAACCTCCTGCTCAGGCAGGTAACTCTATACCATTATGAAAGAGCACCAAGCGTAATGCTGGTTTTGGAGCTCAATTCAGAGATTTGGAAGTCTGCAGCTTCCAGCCAATTAAAATGGAAAAGAGCACATTGCAACACATTTACACTTTTTAACAAAATAGAATGCTACTGGTCCCTATTGTGGACCAGGCTGAGAGGGTAGTCCCTGCCAAGGATTTGGGACTAGCTCCTTTATATTGAGATGCTTTTGGGAGGGGGGGGGAAGTATCTATATTCTCATCATCTGAAACAGAACTTCGTGAAATTTGAAATCAGCATAGCTGCCTCCTGTGTGGGGATGGCTCCTGCCAAATTTGAGATAGGTACACTGAAGTTTCTGTTCAAAGGACTTCAAATTCAGGCTAAGATAAATCTACAAAAGAGCTGTTGGTCTGAAAGGACATTATACTTCATGAAACTAGGGCAAGGAATATAGTGTAAGTAGTCCTTGACTGACCTGCCCACCTAGCAGTTCTAAACCTTGCAAAAGCAAGTAGATTAATAGGTACCATTTCAGTGGGAAGGTAACAATGTTCCATGCTTACCACTTGACCATGGAAATTGTCTTCAGACAATGCTGGCTCCCTCGGCCAAGAAACAGAGATGAAGCACTGTGCCCTAGAGGAGCGGTTCTCAACCTGTGGGTCACGACCCCATTTGGGGTCGAACGACCATTTCACGGGGGTCGCCAAACAAGGCTGTCCGCCATTTTTTCCCTTTTCTTTAGCTGTGCTACTCCCTCTTATTCTATTGGCTTTTGAAAGCTAATAGAATAGACTCTATTCAAGAGACTCTATTCTATTGGCGTTCGAAAGCCAATAGAATCTATTGGCTTTCGAAACTCAATAGAATAGAGTCTCTTGAATAGAGTCTAATTCTGTTGGCTTTCAAAAGCCAATAGGAATTGTCCAGGCTGTCTCTGCCCTGCTGAGCCCGCCAAAAGCCCCAGTCTGCAAACGGTGCTGCAAGGTGAACTTTCTGGAAAGCTTCCCTCCCTGCTGAGCAACTACTAAAAGTAAGTAAAAGAGGGCCAGGGGTGGGAGGTGGGAGGCCGGCGAGCGCAGGGAGGGTTGCTGGTGCGCGTGGGGCCCAGCGGGTGCCTTACCTGCCTTGGGCTGGGCCAGCTGGTGGCCCAGCCAGTGGTCGGCCTGCGCCTTCGCTGCCGCTTGCTGTCACTGCCCAGGAGCGCCTGGGCCTGCCTGCCGCCGCCCCGAATGGGTGGTGGCCAAGGTAAGGCTAGTGGGGCAGCGGCAGGCGCAGGGAGGGTTGCTGGCACGCGTGGAGCCTGGCGGGTGCCTTACCTGCCTTGGGCTGGGCCAGCTGGTGGCCCAGCCAGTGGTCAGCCTGCGCCGTCTCTGCCGCTTGCCAGTTACGCCTCGGCCGGTGCAGGGGGCGGCACCACACATGCGCAGTGCTCCCGGGCAGGGAAATACAGGTAGTCCTCGACTTATGACCGGTTGCGGGGTCGCGGCATTAGGAAGGTTGAGAACCACTGCCCTAGAGTCAGACATGACTGACAGGGAAACTTTTACCTTTTTATTCATCGACTTACAACCGTTCATTTAGCTATTGTTCAAAGTTAACCACGGCACTGAAAAAAGTGACTTATCACTGGCCCTCTTATGACTGTCTCAGCATCCTCATGCTCACAATATTGGAATTCAGGTGTTGGTCAAGCAGCATTTATTTGTGATGGTTGCAGCATCCCGGGATCATGTGATAGCCACTGGCAACCTAACTAGTTGGCTTTCAGAAAGCAGAGTCAATGGGGGGACACCAGGTTCAATTAATGACCAGGTGATTCATTTAACAACTGCAACGATTCATTTAACAACCAGGGCAAAAAAGGTCATAAATCAGGTGAGACTCACTTAATAACTACCTTGCTTAGCGATAGAAATTCTGGTCCCAACTGTGGTTGTAAGTTGAAGACTGCCTGTATCAAGGTTTGGGTTAGGACAGGGATCCCCAACCCCCGGTCCGTGGACCGGTACCGGGCCATGGCTTGCCAGCAACCGGTCCGCACAAAGAAGCAAAGCCCCATCCATGGGATGCAGGCAGCACACAAAACCACACACTCTCCGGTCTGTGGAAAAACCTTTCTTCATGGAACTGGTCCTTGGTGCCCAAAAGGTTGGGGACCTCTGGGTTAGGAGAAGAAATGGAAATAAGTTACTCAGGAAGGTGAGGATCAGTCTTGTTTCATCCCAAAATCAAGAGGACCAGCCTCAAGTTGGATAGAGGTCAAAGTCCCACCAGGTTTTAAGAAGAATAGATGTTTGTGAACTGAGGCCAGTGGGTAATTGAAGAACATTTCTTGGGTATTTCTCAAGAGCTTTCAGGTAACATCTGGAGAATGTATGATCCCAGTGGCTCAAACTTTGTAAACCCAAACAAGGCACAGGGAACCAGTTTCCTTGCTAGGGCTTGGCCTTATTATACTGTTCAATTTGCCTTTCTTGCGTATATCTGGGTTTTTAATCTTGGTCTGAATTTTCTTTGGGAACCTGTCTTTGCCCATTGCATTTCCTACTCTTCTGAATACTATGCATAATTTGGGAGAACTGTCTACCGATTCTGCTGTTATTGATGTAATGTCTCCATGACATGGCTATAGCCCAGCTGTCAGGCTTTCGGGCAGCTGACTCAAACACAAAGTAATCCTTTTCCCAGGGACAAATCACAGGCTTCTTAACAAGATTTATTGAAGTGGAAAGGTTAAAGCCACAAGAATTTCAATAATGGAATTTATTTTCTATTTAGAACCAATTTCTCTCTTAGGATAACAGGGTGGAGCCATTCATAATTTACTGTGAAGTAGCAAGAAGGAGGGTCTTAAAATAATAATGGATAAGCCTGCAAGTTTCAAAATCATCTCTGGAGCCCTTATCGAAACAGATTGAAGGCCAGGAAGTTCATCTTCCTTTCCCCCTCTTTTTTTCTTGGGTTGACTCTCCAGCAGACTGGACTGTCCTCCAAACAAATTATGTTGCTGCAGAGTGGCAGGTTCCAGAGATTAATAAATATATTTCTTGGGTGATGTTGGCATTCTATTATAAAATCACCTGTCCAGGAATTTCCTAAGGGAAATTAAACAACAAAATTAAGCTATCAAAGGCTTCAACAGCAAAAAAAAAAAAAAACAAAAACAATGAATGCCTTATATTTGGCTGGGCAATGTTACTAACTTTCAGGTAATTATTCTAGCCTAATAATATCTTGTCAGTATATAAGCAGAAGGAAACCCTTCTGAGATCTTGAGGTACTAAAAATTGCTTTCACAGTGTGTGCTTCATGATGGTGAATTTTGAGTTTGTGAAGAGTGGGTCTTCATCCCAATCCAGCTACAGAGGAGACCAAGAATACAAGTGCTAACACTATGGAGCAGATAAAAAAATGTATAGCATTTGGGAAAGGAGAAAGGACCCAATTCCTATCCAGGCTGAGGAATGACAAGGGAAAACCAATCCCTCCCTCCCTCCCTCTCTCCCTCTCTCCCTTCCTTCCTTCCTTCCTTCCTTCCTTCCTTCCTTCCTTCCTTCCCTTTGATCAAAGATGTAATATTTCTGGAAATACAAAAGCAATAGAAAAAATGTGTCTCCTCCCTAAATTTGGGAAAAATGGAAATAAATCTATGCCACATTTATTTATAGCACTTTTATAAATATCAAGTCACTAGGTACTAACTATAATGTGAATTGTGTATAATTTGGTTTACACATAAAAGCATGTTAGATGTATATCTGAATTTACTTGAAATGTTCCCCCAATTGTTGCTGAACTCTAAGGAACATACCATCTTTTCATTTTTGCCTTTTTAGGAAAGATAGGCCAGAAAAAAGACAATGAAAACAGGGGGAAAAAAGTCAACATTGGCGTAAAACAAAAAATGTTATGAATACTGGAGTTTGTCTTCCATAAAAGATACAGAAAATTGTGATTTCTGGCCAGGGGGGATTTTAAGAAAAAGTGGCTCCTCAGCCCTCAGAACACACACACAGAGACACACATCATATGATGTACAATTTAATCTGTCTCATTTTCTAAATTTGAAGTATTACCAAATCAGCTGTTTCCACACTTTATTTTTTAATTTTTTATTATACTTCAAAAGTATACTCTAGTATAGTGACTGAAGTCCAGGGTAGAACTAGAAAACCATGAGTTCTAGTCCTGCCTTAGGCATTAAGCCAGCTGGGTGATTTTGGAACAGTCCCACTCTTTCAGCCAAACTTTACAAGGCTGTTATGGGAATAATAGAAGGCAGAAGCATGAGGTCTGTAGGCTGCCTTGCATTCAACAAAACATAAAGACGAGATAAAAATTCAACAACAAGATGTTAACTCTCGTTTTAGGAGCTTGTTGGATTCTAAGGAGGTAATTCTAATGTTTACCTAGGGTTAAACAGAGGTAGTCATAAGGATCTTTCCTCTCAAAACAGTTGTTGTGGTGAGACAACTGATAAGAACCATCCTCTGTCTGTTTAAGATAAAAATCTGCCAACAATTTATTTATTTATTTATTTATTTATATCCCGCTATTATTTTTACAAATAACTCAAGGCAGTGAGCATACCCAACACACCTTCCTTCTGCTATTTTCCCCACAACAGCAACCCTGTGAGGTAGGTTGAGGTGATAGAGAGTAGCTAGCCCAAAGTCGCACAAAAGGCTTTCATGTCTGAGGCAGAACTAGAACTCACTGTCTCCTGGTTTCTAACCAGGTACTTTAATCATTAGGTCAAACTGGCTTTCAATTTCTTCATTAATGCAGCCTAAAGAACTTGAGATTCTTAAAAAGGAAACGAAAATTGTGGTAGGAAAGGGCTTTGAGTCTCAGCTCTGAAAAAGTGACACCTAATTAATAATCTGAATTAAGGTACCATTCTTATTTTTTTTCCTCCTGACTTTGCTGCATTTAAGTAAGGAACGACAGGTGCAATCATGATTTTCTCTAATTGGTACCAGTTGAGTTTAGTTGCAAAGGCAGGGGAGAACTATTTTTGGTTTTGGGAATGGATCGAGTCGAATTGTGGGAGAAAGTCATGCTGACAGATTCCTCCATTCCTATAAACAGCTTGGGTGTCCCAAGGATGATTGTTTAAAGCTAACCAGGAACAGCTGAATGTTGGCTGTATATATGTTAAACAATCCCCCCACCCACTCGCTCCTTTGGCCATTAAAAGCGTGGCGTGTGGCACATAAATGAAACACGTTCAGAGCTTATTGAAGCTTTCTTTCAGCGGAGGAAACAATACGGAGCTGCCTTGTTTAATCCTTCTTCTCTAACAAAGCCAAGACTTTGAGGCAGACTCATTCCCATCAGGCTCTTTCAAGCCACCCTTGCCCAAAACGAGATGCTGCAGTTCAAGAGAGAGATTGCTTTTCCTTTCTTATGTATTGCCAAATGGCAAGAAAAGAATATAAAACCTAATGAAGTGTTGCAAGTTCGGCCCCCTGTTACATGGTCAGAGCTATCCTAAATAAAAGCCCCTCTCGTAAGCCCTGGGGCAAACACAGCCACGACTGCTTTTCCCTGCCTTCCTTTAAGCCAGGATCAAGTACAGGTAGTCCTCGACTTATGACCACAGTGCAGCCCAAAATATCCGTTGGTAAGCAAGTTAAGCGAGCCTTGCCCCATTTTACAGCTTTCCCTGCCGGAATTGTTAAGCGAATCACTGCAGTTGTTAAGTTAGCACCACGGTTGTAAAAGGACTCTGGCTTCCCCCGTTGACTTTGCTTGTCAGAAGGTCGCAAAAAGTGATCACATGACCCCTGGGACACTGCAACCATCATAAATACGAGTCAGTGGCCAAGCATCTGAATTTTGATCAAGTGGCCATGTGGGGACACTTCAACAGTCGTAAGTTTGAAAAACGGTCAGAAATCACTTTTTTTTCAGTGTCCTTGTAACTTCGAATGATGACTAAATGAACGGTTGTGAGGTGAGGACTACCTGCAAGAGGATTCCCTTGCTTCAAGGCTGCCTTCATGGGTATGTTACACCCTAAGAGCCACCCTGAGAATTTGCATGTGGACTTTAAGGGCAATAGAATTGAACAAGCATCCTTAAATCATGCTCCTCACAATTTGTGTGTTGTTGAACCTCCCAGAGTGCAGCAGACAGGAGTAAATATGATTTGAGTACCTACAAGTCCCATGGTGTGTCACCTCAAAAGTCCTCTTATAGTCCAAGGTCCTGTTTTCCCTCTAGACTACAGGTAGGCAACCTTGGCTCTTTTATGACTCGTGGATTTCAACTCCCAGAATTCCTGAGCCAACTAAGCTGGCTCAGGAATTCTGGGGATTGAAGTCCACGAGTCATAAAAGAGCCAAGGTTGACTACCCCTGATCTAGAGAGAAAAGTATTCCATCAACACAACATGAGCACTGTTGGATGGATAGTTTGCGGCAGGCTGGTGGCTCCAAAGTTCTCAGTAGGAAGATGAATTTGTGTATCCCCATCCAGGAGAAGGCTTTGCCTATTGGAACAACAATCCTTAGACCCATGGATTAGGCCTAGAGACTCATTTCATTAATCCCCCATTCCCTTTAAGCTGTTCCTGGTTTATGGTAGGAAGTGCCCATGGAATTGATGAGAGAGACTCCCTCTGTATTTGAATTAGGTTTTGTTAATGTGCTGAACTATATTCTGCAGAGGTACAGTATGCATAGGGAGAGGTGAGAAGCATTCTTGTCACAATGAGACCTTATGTTCCCCTCATTTATCTTCAATAATTCTATTTGCCAAGCATGCCCTTGCAGTGTTTTCAAAATCAACAATTTAATTCATAAAAAATTGCCCTAAGTTTCTGTGCCAGCATTAATGTCTTGCTAAGATGTTCACACACAATAACCAGAGAAGGCTATCAATGCTAACCATGAGGAAAAGTTGGAGATGGAATTGTTCATATGTATATGTGAGTTTGTGTATGTCTACACACACACACACACACACACACACACACACATGCACATACTGAAACAGAGCCATTCTTACAAGTTACTCTAAGTTGCTGAATTTAGAAATCAATGGCTCCATTAATTATCCCAAGTTTTATTTCTCCCCCTTACAAATAAACAAACAAACATGTGTCTGAATTTTGGCACGGAGCAGTAGGACCAATTAGAGATCTATTACACAGTATCAAAAACAAGCTAGCTTTTCTTAACAAGGTGAACACACCGTGACTCTCGCGATGAACGCAGAATGCAAACATTTCTTAATCGCTGGCGAGTTTCAGTTTGAACCATGAGTGAGTCCTTTCTCAGGGAGAAAGAGAGGTGGTCAACAGTTCTCACCACAGATTCTCCGCTGGAGATAGATAATACAAGCTGTGTATCGTTGGAACTGGAGTACGACAAACAGAGTCTATTCTTTTACACTGAGATCCCTGCTTAGGCCAAGACAGATTGAACATGACGATAGATCAGAATTAGAAGTTGCAGGACAGAGGTATTATTGCCAGTGGCAGGACTACTTCCACTCAAATAGAATTTGCAAATTTTCATTATAAATTATAAACTGAACTGGCTGGAAAGAATGTGGGCTTCTAACTGAATCTAAGACCCTGCAGCAAACGCTGCCTTTAATTATCTTTATAACAGAGATTACACTGTGTGGTAAGCAATAGACTAAAGCTTCAGAAGAGGTATTTGCAGTAAAAAAAAAATGATTAAGGTTCCCATAATATAGGATGCCAAATATAAGGCCTCCATAGTGAATTTTGGGCCATTTGGCTCTAAAGCAGTGGTTCTCAACCTTTCTAATGCCGCGACCCCATAATACAGTTCCCCATCTTGTGGTGACCCCCAACCACTTATACATCACCGGGTGCCAGGGGCGTGGCCAATGAAAAGGGGAAAAAATGGTGGACAGCCTTGTTTGGCGACCCCCGTGAAATGGTCATTCGACCCCAAATGGGGTCCCGACCCACAGGTTGAGAACCACTGCTCTAAAGGTAAGAAAGAGATGCTAGATTTTTCAGAACATTTTGAGTTTTCCCAAAATACAAGAACTCAGATCAAGGTATAAAAAGACTATTTTGATGGACCTTTAATGTGCAACTAGGCAACCCCATGCCCTATTGGATGATCGTTTGAGAGATATTTCCTTTCCTATATAGAGAAATAAAAAGATCACAGATGGACAAAAAAGCACTGGGAGAAGGAGAGACTTCTGACTTCTTGCCAACTTCCCCATTGAGTTTTCTTGTGGAAAGCTAGCAGGGAGCATCAGAAATCTTCCTTCCTTCCTTCCTTCCTTCCTTCCTTCCTTCCTTCCTTCCTTCCTTCCTTCCTTCCTTCCTTCCCTCTTCCCTTAGAACTCCAGCAGCTTCCCTTTTACTTTCTTATGGAACTTTGCAGGAAGAAAATCAGGGGAGAAGCCAGCAGGTATGCAAATGGGTAAGGAAGAGAATGAGGAGGCTGTGGCAGTGCGAGTGAGGAATGCTACTTGGGGTACACAAAAGTTAGCACAAGGGTTGAGAAGGGTGTGTGGGTATGCATCACATGGGTCGATTAGGGCAGGGGTCCCCAACCTCCAGTCTGTGGACCAGCACCGGGCCATGGAATACTAGCAACCAGGCCACGCAAACAAGTGAAGCCCTATCTGCTGGATGCAGGCAGCACATGAAACCACGCCCCTTCTGGTCTGTGGAAAAATCTTTCTCCACAGGACCGGTTCCTGGTGCCTCTGGATTAGGACATAGGGGGGGGGGAGCAGTGCAGGTCAAGAAGGTTGCCTGGGGGTCACGGGTATGTGTATAAAATGCTGCACAGGACAAGTAGGGGGCATGAGGGATCAGCCCCAGTCAAGAAGAATGCAGGGGTGTGTGAGAGTTGCCTGACTGGTCATGGGCTATTAGATGGATAACACAATCAGAGGAAATTTATGAAACCTCCAAAAAACTTTAATAGCAAACAAACATTGTTTTTTTCCCTTCTTCTAGTTGTTTTTTTACCTGAGTGGGAAATAATCTGCTTTGGGAGAAAGACCCAAAATGGAACTACCCCTGGCTAAAGTCATGGATGTTCTATTACACTTTTTATATCCCCCAAATTCATTAAGAATGTTTCTATAGCAACCATGATTATTATTCATCCCCCTTGATTCACCACCTCCTATAGCCAAGTGGGAGCTGTTGTAGTGTTTACTCTCACGCTGTGCACCATAACAAGACAGAAACTCTTCCTCCTAATATTAAGGAATGGATTCTGGATATGAGTGCCTTATTTATTTTTGAAATGTCTTTATGTTCTAAAAATGGGAAGATGGGCCAGTATGTTTCTAGATGGCTGATTAATGATAAGCTTAAGGACTAAATTAATTTTATACAGATACTAAATATGCATTATATCGATTTTTCCTTTCTAGTTTCCTTTGTTATGTTTAATTATCACCATAGCATTCTTTTTTCTGCATGTAACTACTATATTTTATGTGTATAGGTGGTCCATGCTAAATTATCCCAACTGGGACTGGCAATTCTGTTGCTAAGTGACATAGTTGTTAAGTGAGACACTGTGTGACCGCAACTTGCAATTTTACCACTGGTTTCTCTGTAGTGGGCAAATGGCAATTGGGTGATCGTGAGACACTGGGATGGGTATAAACACTCAGTTGTACCAGTTGCAACAGGGACAGATTTTGATACATGACCACAGGAACGCTGAAATGGTCACAAATGGGAGAACCCAGGGTAAAATTATTATTTCAGTGTCATCATAATTTTGAACAGTCACTAAACAGGGAAGTTATTGAGCGATTACAGATAACCCTCAACTTACAAAAGTTTATCTAGTGACTGTTCAAAGTTACAATGGTGTTAAAAAAAATGACGTGATTATTTTTCACACTTACAACCGTTGCAGCATCCCTGTAGTCGTGCGATCAAAGTTTGGATTCTTGGCCACTGACTGGTATTTATGACAGTTTGCAGTGTTCCTGAGTGATGTGATCGACTTTTGCGACCTGACAAGCACAGTCAATGGGGGAAGCCAGATTCAACTTAACACCTATGTTATTAACTTAACAACTTCAGTGATTCACTTAACAACTGTGGCAACCAAGATCGAAAAATGGGACAAAACTCATTTAACAACCGTTTCACTTAGCAACAGAAATTCTGAGCTCAACTGTGGTCATAGGTCAAGGACTACCTGTACTATCTATATATTGTATTTATGTTCAAAATTTGTGTTTATGTTGAGGTTGTACAGATAGTTGATTTACAACCACTTATTTAGTTACTATTCAAAGTTATAACAGCACTGAACAAAGGAGGGGGAGAATCATCTGATCACACAATCACCTTTTTTGCGATTTTCTGACACACAAAGTCAGTGGGGAAGACAGATTCACTTAACAGCCGTATTGCTAACTTTACAACTGCAATGATTCATTTAACAACTGTGGCAAGAGAGGTTGCAGAATGGGGCAAAACTCACTTGCCAACCCTCTTGCTTAGCCACAGAAATTTTGGACTCAATCATGTTCGTTCCTGTTCTTGTATTTATTTCACTTTTAACAAACAAAGTAATTTTTTTAAAAAGGCAAGAATGGTGCATGGAGGCAAGTAATCAATTGCATGAAGCATGTAGACTTAAAAATCTTTTCAACAACAACGAAAGGTGTGTATTTCAAGAAAGAAAGAAGAAAGAATTGATATTTTGCAAAAAGTCAACAAAAAAAATAAGGCAACTGGACATAGCTGAACTTGGACATATGTCACGTCATGACAGGAGGATCACAGCAAAAAGTGGACACTCCCCACACGGATACAACTTTCCTAGATGATTGTCTAGTAAATACAGTTTTTAACCCCAGACATGAAGACTTTGACACATAACACTTTTAAGTTAAGGTTACCAGACCTGGATTGTAAAACTTCCTACAAGTTTTACAGTGGCCAAAGGATGCAGAAAACACAAATTTCATTGAACCCATTTTGAAATATCTAACATCTGGCAAATGAACTTATTCAGGATCGGGTGGCGGAATATATTATAAATTCTCAAGCTGCGACCAAATTTGTGCACAATTTCTGCTCTGACATTTTTGCCTCATTTTGTTACTGCTTTAGAGCCAAACTCTTAATTCTTATGAATATTCAAACTGTTGAAAGTTTGATAGTGGACACCGATGGATAGTTGATGTAAAGGCTGTGCTTGTCAGAAAATGGAATCAAGTCTTTTTCTTTTCTGTTGCTTCCCAATATATTTATGGTCACGTTTATTTTCCTCACTTTTCATGTTGCTAGTCAATTGTAGTTCCCTTATTGCCACTCCATTACCATACTGTATCATAAAGGTTAATTAATCATTATGGACATTGAGGAGTTTCTATATAATATGGAGTAAGTGGAAGATTGTCAGAGATGATAGGGATATATATTTGATGATGGAGTATGTATCATAATGTTCTGTTCTGTACCTGAAGGCTGGCCTGTGCCTTCCTTTCCGGAGGACATGCAGTCTGAACTAGCAAACAGTGCTGAAGACTGAATTATTAGCCAAGTGAGATTTTATACATTTAATACAAGAGGCTATGAATGCACCAAGCAGCAAAATATTCCACGCTGCTCTTATAACCAAGTTAGAATAATATGAGTACAGAGTTTGGAGTATACTATATAATGTGTGAAATGTGCATTGGGGAAAAAGTGGATTGTTTATAGAAACACAAAATATAAAGGTTGGGAGGAATGGTTTTATATTATACCCATACCCACACCGATGAGGAGGCACGACCACAAACCAGAAGCCAGACCACAGCAGCATCATTAGCCACTTTAAACCCCTCCAATCCATACATGAAGCAAACTGACACCCACCATGAAGATGAGGCACGACCACGAACGCGAAGCCAAACAACAGCAACACAGTTCACCATCTCACATCCCCCTGCAACTCAGACTAACCTGAGCACAACAAAACCCCCACCCAAACAGAACATTCCCCCATCCAATCAGAGCACAGCCAATCCCCCATCCAATCAGAGCATAGCCAAGCCCCTAACCAATCAGAACACACCTCCACCCAATCAGAACACAACCAAGCTCCCACCCAATCAGTTCATACCCCCACTGGCAGTTAAAAGGAGGAAACAGCTACAATCACACATTGCTCCTAGAAGCACAAAGCTGAAAACACCAGCCTGAAGATGACGAATGGGACTTTGTCGAAACATCGCCAAGACACTTCCAATTTTATGTGGGAGAAAACCCGAATAACCAAAGACCTACATACAAACACCCGCGAAAACCTCAGAAAACATAAATATATAATCTAATACAAACTAAAAGAAAAAAAGGAGTAAAAATTGCAAGGAAAAAGAAGGTAAAAAAGAGAGAAATAATATAATAAAGAGAAAAGAAATATATAAAGAAGTGACTTCAAACTTTCATCCCAACAGTTTTAAACAAATTTAGCAACTCTTCACAAACCCCATCCCTGTAAGATTACAGACATTTATCTCTTCATCTTGTAACCCATCTCTTATTTATAAACAAATCCATAAACATCATCTTTTTAAGTCCTGGGCTCAGGAAACAGGTTATAAAGGGATTGCCAGAAGTAACATCTTATTTTAACTTTGATTAAATAAATGAACTTTATGTTCATTTTACTTGATCTGTGGGATTTGATTTCTCTGAATTTCTCCTTTATCCCATTTCACAGAGTTCTTCGAGGCTTTAACAAGTCTCGTAAATCCAGTAGGAAAAATTATCTAGTTCAGTCTCCTGCTTTGTCATTTGTGTTTCCTTTTTAAATGTTAAAACCTCAATTTCTTTTATAGATCCCATGAAAGATTCTTTTCTAAATCATTCTCTTGGCTTTCAGTTGTAAATCCACTTTTGATGCCATCTCTATCTTGTTAGATAAAATTTGTTCTGATGTTTCATCAATAACATCTTTTAGACATAGTTTATCCATAGTAGCAAACAGCATTACTGACATTATTGATATTATGACTACTATTTTCTGATTCTACAAAAATCTCTTTCAGTGTTTTTATTGTCAAAATCATCTTGTAGGCCTATATATATTTCCTCTAATTAAAATCTTTAATTCCCTCTAGTGTCCAGTTTGAAATCATGAAATTATTTATCTGTGTTGTGTCTAATAAAAACCAAAGCAGGATCTATTTCCCACAAAAAGCCGGTTGTACTTTATAATTAATTCCAAAATCTTGCTGTAAAAAACTTTCAATATGCCCATTTTATCTGGACCTTTAATCCATCTATAAGATCAAAAATCTATTTAGCATTTTACTATTTATTTCAGAGTCTTTAAATTCTTATAATTCAAGTTTTCTTTCATTTAGGATTAAAGATAGAGCCACTCAGCATTTTCAAAGTTGTCATTCTGAAGTCTGAAATAACTTAGTAATTAACAAGCAATTTCTGAAAATGATTAGGATGTCAAGTTTGTAAAAAAAAAATCAGTAAGATTTATTTAATGTTAGTGAGATTGTCTCTGGTCCCATCCTTTTTTTAAATAAATATTTTATTAATTTTCTAATTTTACAATCATGATTCATGAGTACTTAACAAACAACATGTTGTCTGGGTCCATTGGTAATTCAGTGGTACATATTAACTTTCTCAGTCTAGTTCCAATAGTACACCATCCAGTCCAGTGCTTCCTTGGTCCTCTCTTCTTCCAGTAGTATGCATTTTTCCACACTGGGCAAATACAATTCTTGTTACTGTTAATACATATACAATTAAATATAGACATCTTCATCACATTTTTCTGGTATTATACATAATATAGATAGCGTCAGTTTATAATATCTTTTCTAGCCAGAACATATCTCAATTGTATTTGCACTTAAAATCCCTTTATTCAATCAATATCCTGTTTTTCCCGTTTTTTAAAATTTTTAATTTCCCAGCAATGTTCAAAATATCTCTTTCACTTTTAATTTTCTCATAATAAATTATATTTTGGTAACCAAAAGCTTCCCTTATTCAAATCCTTTTAAAATTTTCATATTTCCCATCTCATAACAAAGTATAATATTCTAGTTACAAATCCTATCCTTCTAATTATAATAATACTTTTATTTCTAACAGTTATTTATTTTCTTAACCATATTCAAACATCTATTTAATAGTATAATAGCCCATCTAATAGGTCAAAACCTCTATTTTCTTCAGTCTTACCCTAGCTTTCTTCCTTTGCCAAATAACTTTCTAAGTCAGTGCATTTGAATCGTCAAGTAATTCTTCCTCTGTTTTTGTATATATTGTTTGGAATAAGGAAGAGAATTTGATCGAAGTATTTTTGGAAGACCGCTCAACCCATTTATATTTATTAAACAGCCTCTTCCTTCAGTTTTTCTTTTCATTTCTTATTTGTCAATATTCAGCATTTCTCCTAACAGCTTTATCATCCGTTTGATCAGCTCTTCTTCCTTATCCTCCAATGTGTTCTGAGATCTTGACAAGTAAGATATCTTTTCATTTCTGGTGTTATCACTGCATCTTCTAATTTTTATTTGTCTGTATCTATCTGTTAATTCCTTCCTTTTCTTCTAATTTTCCTTCTGCTTTCTGGGTTACTAGTTCCTTCTTTGTAGTCATTGTCTGGATTTGTAAGTTTAGGTTAGAAAATTGTTCTTTTATTTGCATTATTTTTAGTCTCATCGTGAAATAAAACAATTGTCTCTTGGATTGATTTCACCATAGAAAGAATTTCTTTCTGAGATTCACTAACATTTTCTTGCTGGTATATCAAGCAGGGGGCTTCGGAGACAAGTGTTAAAGATGTTTTTTTTACCATTTGCAGCTAAGTATGGAACACCCATTTTATTTTTGTATGTAGTCTTTATAATCCAATAGGGTTGGATTATAAAGCCCAAGAGTTTTTTTTCCCCTTTTCCCAGCGGCAGTCTGTAAAAGTGAAAGTTTCCAGACACAACAAAGAGTCTTATCTAAGTCTGGGCTTCAAGCCAAGTTTCTTTTAAGCATAATAAATTGTAGTGCCGTGATTCACCACTAGAAAGAGTACAGAGAAGAGCAACAAAGATGATTAAGGGACTGAAGGCTAAACATATAAGGAAAGGTTGCTAGAATTGGGTATGTCTAGTTTAACGAAGAGAAGGATGAGGGGGGACATGATAGCAGTGTTCCAATATCTCAGGGGCTGCCACAAAGAAGAGGGAGTCAAGCTATTCTCCAAAGCGCCTGAAGGCAGGACAAGAAGCAACGGATTGAAACTAAAGAAGGAGAGAAGCAACCTAGAACTAAGGAGAAACTTCTTGACAGTTAGAACAATTAACCAGTGGAACAACCTGCCTCCAGAAGTGGTGAAAGCTCTAACACTGGAAGTTTTTAAGAAAAGACTGGACAGTCATTTGTCTGAAATGGTATAGGGTTTCCTGCCTGAGCAGTGGGTTGGACTAGATGACCTCTAAGGTCCCTTCCAACTTTATTATTATTATTATTATTATTATTATTAGTAGTAGTAGTAGTAGTAGTAGTAGAAGATGTCGTTGACACCATCTTCCAACTTTCCAAATCCAAGCCTATTTTACAAACTTTCAAACATCTTTTCTAAAAAAAAGTCTAAAAGGTACTTTTAGTTCCCCAATTTCAAAACTATATATCTGTATTAATTCCAAGTTGATCTTGTAGTTTTCTCTATTTTTCCTCAGAGCAATTAATTCGCCACTTTTCTTTTCCTGAGTGAGCGGGGCAAAAATTTTCCTTCCCTCTCTCATCGGGGAGGATTCTTTGCTTTGGGCATTCTTTTCTCCAGGAGAGTAGTATTAAGGTCATAAGAAGAGGATAAAGTCTCACCCAGTTGCCCAAAAATTGCTGGTTACTGCTTATCTTCGGTTGTCAGCAGCTTCTGACTGGCCACACGAATGTAACCAGTTTTTCTCCTGCCGGTTTGGAGGACTTCCTCGGATCCAGCAGAAGGGCTACTGCCCCTCCATGATCAACAAGGGTCCCCTCCTTCTTTGTTGCCTCTCGGGGTGACTTTTCACCCTTTTTAGGGTCCCCAGTGGGGCAAATTCAATCGTGGAAGACGGAGCCCCGTCTTTCTGTGTCCACTTAACCGGACAAGTTTGTAAATTTAATGTGCTTTAAAAGTCTCCACCGTGGTTGTGAGCAAAATGACTGAACCTGTCATCTCCCAGTGCTCAAACTCACAGAAAATTGCTGTCCTGTGGTCTTGATTGTGAAGAGTAGCCATCCAGAGCAAATGTGAGCACTCTCCATCCTCTCCTTATCAGCAGAGGTTTCAAGCAACTGGTCCACTGATTGGTTGCTTGGCCTTTGCTGTGGTTAACAGCTCCATTTTCATAGTACATCTTTAGTTTGCTATATCTCCTCCCAGAGGTTTGGCTGGCCTCTTCTGGAATCAACCACTACCTGAGGCTGTCTACTCCATTGTGAACAGCTGCTCTGTTAGGAATTGTTTCCTGATGCCCCACCACAATCTACTATTTAGTTCACCTTCACCAGCACAAGGAGATCAGATGTCTACAAAGTCTGATCACCTTACTTGAATAAAATCTGAAACTGAAAACAATGTCCACCCATCCAACAATGAAATATTTACTAATCAAGAATGCTTATTGAACAAGAGTACATATGATAGAACCCATGGAGATGTTTCTTATAGAGAGGAAGGCACAGAATTGTAGAACTGACCTCCTACAGTTGTCATTACCGTGGATTCAGCATGGATAAGGGCCATAGGAATGGTTATTTTGATGGAAGGCCAACACACATTGGTATAGCCTCAAATATGAAGGCTGCCCCAGCCTGGGATGGCCTGCAATTAAACTGTGCCTTGAACCCATTCACAAGACTGGGCTTGTTTTCCATTGACTTATTGGAGAAGGAACTTTATGTCATACTGGAAGTCGTTGTTTGCCCTGTGTACTGCATCCCTATGTGCTGAACACAGATATGGCTTGTGATTTTAAGACATAAATAGACCTCAGTGTTCCAAGGTGAGTGTCAAATTAATGCTTTAAAATCCACATTTGGCCATAAATAGCGGAGCAGAGACAGACTGTGGAATCTGGCTTTTTTAACACGAAATCCCATAACTCATGCAGAATCCTCAAAAGAATGTCAGCTTTCATTTTTAAAAATAAATCAATCTCTACCCTTCATGGTTGCAGGGGAAAAATGGAATTAGGAATGAAATAAGGGGCACAGAGTAAGGGAGGATCTGGTAAACGTTGAGAAAACAGAAAGACAAAGAGTTCTTTTCACATGAGAATTGAAGACTGACAGAGACTCTAGGAGTTGCTTGTCTACGGAGACAAATTTCTTTTTTGAATGAGTCATACACATTGTTGGTGTGTAGCCTGAAACTGGGAACTGCTGTACTTCTGAAATGTCACTTCCTTCTCCTGTTTTCTTCTTTATTCTTTACTAAAAAGGATGAAATCCATGGTTGAATGTACAGATTCAGGTTGGCTGTCCTCCACTGCTAAGCTTTATTAATGGAGCTCTGATACCTGAATAGAGCAAGACCACTGGATTTGGTATATTGGACTTCAGCAATCTACATTCATGTCATACACTTATTCATTGTGGGTTATGTGTGCATTTCAGCCAAAGTGTTCCTGGTATTGAATTCATTTCACTGAAAGGTAGAAATAAATATATTTTGAGAATGGGGAGGCGAGTGATTTAAAGCTAAAGTCCATCCTTTGCATCAGACGTCCAAGGTTCAAGTTTCAGCATTACCACTTGAAAAGTATGGGTTTAAATGATCAGAAAGGTTCTTTGCATGACTTATTTAAATTCCAGTTATAAATTGTTGGGCCAAATTGACAAAATGGCTACATCTTCATTAGAAAGGCTGCATCCTGCTCTTTTGAAGGGCAATTCATTCCTTGGGTGCAAATTGTGATGGGGAACTTCGTGGAGCATCACATGTTCTACTGGTGGACTCTTTCTTTTTTTTTTTTTTATCTTTACCACAATATTGTCTATGTGAAGCCATTTTAGTCTTCCAGCTAGGTTTGCCCTATTCTATTCTTTTTCACAGCTACTTACTGAACAAGTACATTTTATTTAATTTTCAGCTGAACGTAGGTGGGAAATCTTAGATTTCTGGGGTGCATCAAAAGGGAACCAAGAGCTGTATGCAATCTGTGATTTCTGTACCCAATTTGTAAGAAATGATGGATTCCCGCCATGGGCAGCAAAATGGCAATTATTTCACAAATCTGAAAATTACCTTTGGGATTTTGTATCTGGGAACCAGTCTGCTCTCCTCTCCTACTCAATTCAGGGTAAGTTTAGCATTTGTGATACAAACAACTGCCACCTATTTTTAATGAACAAAACTGAAGATCCACACAGCTGTCTCTCCAGGAGGAAGTGTTAAAGAATCAAGTAAGTTTTGACAAAAGAACATATATTCCTGAAAGATGGAAATAGAAACAAAATTAACTAAAGCATTTTTATTTATTTGGTATTTATTTACTTGTATATTAAATTTATTTTAAAGGAAAAGTCAATACGGAATATTTCACAGAGGAAAAGCTACCCTTTCTTGACTTTACGTTTGTTTATTAAATTTGTATGCCACCCATCTTGCCAAAATGAATTATGTTACATAAATTAAGGAACAATATCCATAAATTTACTTGTTTTGATTAAAATCACCCAACCATTTTTGTCATGGTAATAATCATTAATTAATCGTGCCCCAGCCATCTATGAGATGACAGTCTAAGAAGCAACCTGATTTTCATTTGGTTTGCTTGTTTTACGTTTACTATTGGTATTTTGGATGAATTTCCAACCAGACTGGTGGATTTTATAAGAAGTAATGTTGATGGTGGGACTCCCATCCAGATAAACCCAGTATCCTTTGTATTACAGATAGTCCTTGACTTACAACCATTCAAAGTTATAATGGCACTGAAAAAAGTGACTTGTGACCATTTTTCACACTTATGACCGTTGCAGCATCCTCATGATCATGTGATTTACATTCGGATGCTTGACAACTGACTCACATTTATGATGGTTGCAGTGTCCCGGGGTCATGTGATCCCCTTTAGCAATCTTCTGACAAGCAAAGTCAACGAGGAAGCCAGATTCACTTCACAACCACTTTACTAATTTAACGACTGCAGTGATTCACGTAACTGTGGCAAGAAAAGCCGTAAAATGGAGCAAAACTCACTTAACAAATTTCTCTCTCTGCATTATAAATTTTGGGCTCAATTGTGGTTGTAAATTGAGGAGTATCTTTCATTGATCAGCCATGGTTCCCCTCAACATAACCACGAATGATACATTTTAGACCCTACTAGTTGGGTGCAGATTATTACTCAGCAGATTGCAGGACCGTTTTGATTTGGTAGACGTGGTGAAGCTGTATTTTGTTTACTCCAGATTTGTGCTGAGAAAGAAGCTACCTGTAGTTTAGAAAACTCTTTGTTAGTGCTATACCTACAGTATTTTTAAAGTCCTGTTAAAAATAAATTCCTGGAATCTTGAGTAAATAAACAGTTGGACAGAAGAGTCCTCTATAACTATGAAGTGGTCATAAATGATGGGTGATCTTAAACTACTTGGAATGTACAGTTGGCAAAACAGGAATGTCTGAAGAAAAAAAAATTCTCTTTTTTCTCTGTATTGCCATGCAGCAAGTCATGCCAAGATTCCTGCCCCCAACAGACCGCCCCGTTACTGTCTCCCATTCATTGGGTGGCAAAGGAGCTAACGATAAAGAAGAAATATATGTAAGTAGTAAACAAAGCAGCTCAAGCAAAAAAAAAAAAAAATGTAGGTAGCCTTGAAAAACAAAACCCTAATTTTTGAATGAAAGGCCTCAGTTCAACAGAATGAACTTTTCTTTTTGTCATCTCCAGCTTAAAGCAATTTTACCTGAGCAGTTCTATTTGCTATCAGTATTTGATTCCGTGGTCCAATCTTTGTTTGTTGATTTCTTTTTTTAAAAAAATTGAAAGCTACATTTGCTTTTTTGGAGATAGGCAGCCTTCACTCTTGTCATAACTATTTCAGATGTTTAATCTTGAAACCCAGTTTCTGTCAATCAGAATACAGGCAGTCCTTGACTTATGATGACAACGGAGCCCAAAATTTATGTCATTAAGTGAGGCATTTGATAAGTGAGTGTGGTCTCATTTTATGACTTTTTTTGCCACATTCGTTAAGTGAATCACTGCGCTTGTTAAATTAGTAACATGGTTGTTAAGTGAATCTGACTTCCCCATTCACTCTGCTTGTCAGAAAATTGCAAAAGGGGATCACCTGACCCCAGAATGACTGCAAGAATCATAAATTCAGATTCAGATGCCAAGTGTCTGAATTTTAATCATGCCACCATGGGGGCTCTACAAAGGATGTCAGTGTGAAAACGGTCATAAATCAGTTTTTTCAGTGCCATTGTAATTTTGAACAGTCACTAAATGAAGTATTGTAAGCCGAGGATTACCAATATAGAATTAAACAACGAGAACCTGAGAGCGGATTGTATGATCAGTTCTGGACTGAGTCCTGTCATGAAAACTTCTATCTTGGGTTATTCTAACTTTTCTTCATGTCAGCAGACTACAGATAATCCTCAACTTACAAAAGTTCATTTAGGGATCATTCAAATTTACAACAGCACTTAAAAAATGACTTATGACCATTTTTCACACTTACGATGATTGAAGCATCCCCATGGCCACATGATCAAAATTCGGACACTTGGCAACTGGTATGTATTTATGACAGTGGCAGTGTCCTGTCATCCCCTTTTGTAACCTTTTGACAAACAAAGTCAGTGGCATAGTCCTGCAGCCAGTGGGCTCCCAAATCCAAAGGCTCTTACTTCAGCTGAAGCCTCACAGTCCTTCACAGCCTCCAGACAGTGGGGTAAGGCCTTCACAGCACCACTTACGTCACCGGAGTAGGAAGATATAATTGGGTGTCATCAGCATATTGATGATACCTCATGCCATGGTGACAAATGAGCTCACCCAACGGCCTCACCTAGATGTTAAAGAGGTGAGAAGAAAGCACCAAAGCCTGAGGCACCCCATCCCATAGTAGGAGCCAAGGGCAGGACCCCCTCCTCCCCAATCATTGCCAACAGGAACCAGCCATGAAAGAACAAAGTGAACCAGCATATGCTGCACACCCTCAGTTCTCTCAGCCAATCCAGAAGAATACCATAGTCAATGGTAATATATAATTATTATTTCTGCAATTGAGTCATTGGATCCAACAGCTTGCTGCCCTGGCATCATACGTAATAAGTATGTAGATATAAACTCAAAGAGAATAAAACTGAAGATGTTCTAAAAATCAGAATCAAACACTCAAAAAGAACCACTATGCAATACCAGAGATTTGTATCAGTATATCTATTTCAGATATAAATATACATGATTGCAAATTAATTGCAAAACACAATCCAATTTCAGTGGTAGGAATGGCTAGTTCTTAAGGGTATGAATTCTTGTAGCAAAATACATTTCAATCACTCTATAATGTAAAGGTTTAATATCATACCAAGTTGTTTTACGGATCATCTTGACTGACAAAAGCAGTCAAGATGAAATCCTTAAAAGCACATATTTTACTAACCATAAAAAGCTGAAGCGGTTCTCCTGCAGACACCGCAGAAGGATGCAACTAAAGCTTTTTGCAAAGACAACTCTTCTAGACTAATGTCTCATTGTAAAAAAAAAAAAAAAGCATGGATTTCTGTTATAATCACATGAAGTAATAATATCAATGATGTGACAATGGACAGTTTAAAAGGAGAATCTAAGAATAACAATGAAATTACACAATTCAAATAGGCCTTCTCTTGAAATGAATAAAACACAGGATTACTGAATAAACTGTTTGTACAACACACACAAAGAAGCAGATTTCAATTCATTATTCAGCAGACTAACACTTTACAATGTGTCTATCATAGTAGAATCATAGGCCGGGGAAGAAGAATTGTCATTTTCAATTTCTTCATTTTTCTAGTCTTAAATTTACTTCACTCAGTTTTCTCCTTTTTTCAAAATGATTTTTTTTTAAAAAAAAAGTCTGTATAAAAACCCACCTATACTGCTTGTATGCATTTCTCCTAATGTAAACAAATTTGTACACAATTTTGCAACATATACGTGCATTTCAAGCAATATTTACTAATAGGATGCATTTTATTTTTTATTCATACATTTATTTTTATGTCTACCTTCCTCTAATATTTGTACACCTTTACTATTTTGTTTTGCTTTTTTTACTTTACTGGAGACCTGCAAGTACAAAGTGTCAATTCACATCTTAGTTCAGGACATTCAGGTTAGATGGTGATGAGAGTTGGACACCCCCTCCCCAGCCCAACTAAGAAATAATCTAGGAACACCCCAACTAAACTGGGTCAACAGCAGCCTGAGGCTAAAACAGCAAACACTTGACACACACAATGAGGAACCAGCTAGCAGCAATCAGGACACAACAATAAAAGTAATTAACACCTTTTAGGCAAGAAAAAGGAACTAACAATAGTCACAAACCAGCAAATCAAGAAAGACAAATTTTAACTCACCAATTAGAAATGGTAAGTTTGTTACCAATCAGAAATGACAAGTTTGGAAACCACAAAAGGGTATAAAAACCCCTGTTTAAAGATCACTCTGTCTAGCTAGCTGGGGACTCGAGCTGAATTGTCACTCAACGCTGATCCTCGAAATAAAACCTCTTTCTGGTAGCTGGCTTCACGATCTATTTCTTCTGCGCTGCACCGTCAAGGGGAATCCCGGCTGGAAGGACCGAACGGGGGAGTTCCTCCCAACAATCTGGCGACCTACGAAGGGACTTCCAGCTCACCCAGCCACCGGACCGGGCCCGGAAGAGTCATCACCCAGCCGGCAGCGGACACTTTGATCCGTGGGGAAGCCTCCTCGGACCCTGCCCGGTCAGCATCGGGTAGTAAAGGGAGTTTTTGAGTCTTACGCTCAAATAGCTACCAGGAAAGAGGGTAAGTGCCACCAAATTTAAATCTATTAGGTTAAAGGGTCTGGGGGAACGAAAGGAAGAATGCATGAGTGTGTGTGTGAGGCATCCTCCTCTTAGAATCAGCTGGAGCTCGCTCCCTCCGTGTGCCCTCTAGCCGCACCCCGACCTGCTGCTAGCTCCAGTGGAGCCGTGACCGGCGGAATTCGGGAAAGCAAGGGGGGGGCATCGGAGCGTGAGACCTTCTGGTGAGAGAGGAGGACCGAGCGGGCAGAGAAAGAGAACCCTATTCTGGGCAAGCCAGGACCCCTTCTGCCAGTAAATATCAAAGCAGTAGCCCCGAGCGGAGGTGGCCGCTCACCTCCGAGAATCTGTATTAGGAAAGAAGTCTCGCAAGGAGACTTTGACTGTATTGGGGGAAAGAAGTCTCGCAAGGAGACTTCGACTGTATTGGGAAAGAAGTCTTGCAAGGAGACTTTGACTGTATTGGGAAAGAAGTCTCGCAAGGAGACTTCGACTGTTAGGAAAGAAGTCTCACAAGGAGACTTCGACTGTGTTAGGAAAGAAGTCTCACAAGGAGACTTCGACTGTTTGGAAAGAAGTCTCGCAAGGAGACTTCGACTGTTAGGAAAGAAGTCTCACAAGGAGACTTCGACTGTGTTAGGAAAGAAGTCTCACAAGGAGACTTCGACTGTTAGGAAAGAAGTCTCACAAGGAGACTTCGACTGTGTTAGGAAGAAGTCTCACAAGGAGACTTTGACTGTGTAGTGTATAGAAAAAAATAGACTTTGCTTAGGCCCTTGCTGGGAAACCAATTTGGCTAAATAAAGGTACTTAAAAGGGAAAATAAGAAATAGTGATTCTCTCTCTCTCTCTCTCTCTTCTCTATGCAACCACGTGGTATGTTTAAAATATGTGCCTTCCCTAACTTGAGTTATCTGAAATTTATGGTGGGAATGAGTAGGATGTGTAAAACTAAGACTTCTGTTCTCTTGTCTTTGTGTATATATGTTTGTCAAAGTCTGTGCATGAGAGGTAAATGTGACTGTTAACTGTTTCAAATCCAAAGGAAAAAGAATTTTAAATTCTGCTAGAAATTCTGCTTAAAATAAGCCACAAGAAGGAAATACCTCACTCTGTTTGTCTGGCCAACAAACAGAGTGAAGAAAAAAAATTGTGTTTGTTTATTTGTTTTCCTCTTTCTCTCTGTGTACGCTCAAGAACAGCCTTAAGTTACTTGGAGGGATTGCTTTAAGTTTATCTGTTGGAAAAGTTTCACTTGCATTTACTGTATGTGTTTTATCTATCTTTTTCCTGAAAAATGTGTGCCTATCTACAAGAGCATTTTGAAGTTCAAGTCTGATTGTGTGGGGAAATAATTTTCTTAAGTTACTTTTCTTATCCTATCACTTACTGGTGAAACTACTATGAAGCTTTCCGAAACATAAGCATTTCTCAATCTCTAAAACGATGTGGTCTATTTTAGAATAAATGTTCTCCTACCTCTGGAAAGTTGCACACCTTAAAATATTAGGCTTTTAAAATTATTTGGAGTTTTCAGCATTCTCAAGCTGCCTAGCATTTTTTTTCTCCTCTTCCTTTCAAGTTGCAAGTTCTTGTCCATAATATGTTGCAAATGGTCAAGTTCAAAGGTGAAACATTTCATTTTGTTGTTCCCCATTTGTCTATGTTTAATAACTGCAGTATTAATGCCCTTTTCAAACTGCCTGCAAGCTACCCCCCTTCCAATTCTTTTCCTGTCCTTTGTTCTCCATACCTTTTGTCTGCCTCTCCTGGGAGAGTCCATCCAGAAAGTGGGGGGGAGACCTTGTTCTTGTATCTTTCAGCCCTGAAACCCTCTCCCAAGCCTTTGGAAGCAGAACACACAGACCCAGATGCTGCCTCCATCCATTTGAGCCATGGAATTGAGTTTTGAATCCAGCCATCTACTAAAAAGCCACCATGCAATCTGAGTGGGGAACATCTTCCCAAGTCCTACGATTTACCCAGATGCCTGTGAGAGCTGCAGAAGGAAGGTGGTGCCATGTGAAGCCTCAGAAGAGAAAATTAAGACTGTGGGGGGAGGGTGGAAACACATTGTAAACTTTTCTTTCTTGCCCCATTTGTATTGTAACAAGCCAGTTGAATGTATTAGTGGAGAGATGGCATTTAGGAATAGGTGGCAGAACAAGTATTGAACACCTTGGATTTATATGGTGGGAGGGAAAATTTATCCAGAATGTTTGTATTGACTATTTTGTAAAAGTAGCTGCACATACATGCACACATACACCATTCACACCATTCAGAGTCTATCCCCTCCACCTACCTTTAGTAAAGTTCCCCAGGCTGATTTTTGCTCTGTTGCACCAAAGCTTTGAGGGATCAACTTCCAACAGATAACAAGGGGGAGGGAACTAGGCCCCCTCAGGTGATTTGCAATTCATATGCCATGACTAAGGAAGCAATAGGAAAAATCCCAAACTTATGCCCTGAATATTTTGCACTGTTGAGCTCAGATTGGGATTCCTAGAACTCATTATGTGCAATTTAAAGAAAATTTAATAGCCTGGCAGTTGGGCATTACAAACCTGGATGCACTGAATTAAGAGCTAAGGCAGGAAACAACCCTTGAAACTGGGCAGCCAGTGGTCATGTACTAAGGAGAACCATGGCTGTGAAGAATTTTGGGGGGTATGCAAACCTGACTGGAAGCTAAAGGTGACATCCAACATTTAAGAGAACTAGCACAAAACATTGGGCACAACCAGTCATCCTGGGACCTTTCCTGGCTCTTTTCATGGTTACCAGACTTCCATTGGTTGAAAATTCTTATTGGTAGTATAATCACAGTCATAATAGGTGGAGCCCTCCTTTGTTGCCTATGCCAATTAATTCCTTTAGGGTTAAAATGCCTAAAGGTCTGCACAACTCCCATCAGAAGCAAGGGACAGAGCAAGAAAACATCTCTCATGATGTGCCAAATTGATCACCACTACCGTATATATGAACCAGTTGGGCTAATCACTGATACATCAGTAATAGCCCAAAATGGGGGAATTGATGAGAGTTGGACACCCCCTCCCCAGCCCAACTAAGAAATAATCTAGGAACACCCCAACTAAACTGGGTCAACAGCAGCCTGAGGCTAAAACAGCAAACACTTGACACACACAATGAGGAACCAGCTAGCAGCAATCAGGACACAACAATAAAAGTAATTAACACCTTTTAGGCAAGAAAAAGGAACTAACAATAGTCACAAACCAGCAAATCAAGAAAGACAAATTTTAACTCACCAATTAGAAATGGTAAGTTTGTTACCAATCAGAAATGACAAGTTTGGAAACCACAAAAGGGTATAAAAACCCCTGTTTAAAGATCACTCTGTCTAGCTAGCCGGGGACTCGAGCTGAATTGTCACTCAATGCTGATCCTCGAAATAAAACCTCTTTCTGGTAGCTGGCTTCACGATCTATTTCTTCTGCGCTGCACCGTCAAGGGGAATCCCGGCTGGAAGGACCGAACGGGGGAGTTCCTCCCAACAATGGGTAACCATTCACAAGAAACACTCGGGTTGGTGTCAAAGAATCATTGTTGGCTCTTGTGGGTTAGAGCTTTCCTCAAGCAACACATGACCAGGGCTGTTCCTAACACTGGACAAGACCACATGGCAGCCTTAGGCAGAAAATCTGGGCTTATCACTAAAGGCAGCCCATAGTCAGTTGTGTAATTAGTAATTATTTCATGAATGGAATAAAATCTTTGTGGAATATTTTGCCTCTCAAGTACCAAAACCTACTTGCATTTTCAATTAGAAAAATGACTTGGACTGGTTTTGCAGGATACAAAGTAATATTCACAATGTGTTGGGACAAAAACACATTTCCTGCCTGCTCTAAAAAGAAGTTACAAAATAGTCTGCACTTGTGGAGTGACGATACAAATAGAAAATAAAACTGGTGTTATGCAAAGTATTGTAGATTTACAGGAAAGTAAGAATCAGTAGGCTGGTAATCGTTGCTTGTCCCACTGTTTGATCATGGAAGAATTAGAAGTGAGTGGCAATGAAATAAAAGAAAACTGAAAAAGTAATGTCGTCTTTTAAAGTCCCTAGAATGCGTGAGAATTGTTGATTAATTGTTCAATATCTTCTAAGAAACTTAGGGCTTTGAAGAAGCAGGATAGGAAGTGAATTGACTCTTTTGAACCTGGAAACTAGACAGATTTTGTTTTCCTCAGGAGAAAACATAATTCCCTTTCTTTTTAAGTGGACTGGAGAATAACTCACCTAGCAATTTGTAGTCTTGTAGTTCCAAAGATTTTTCAATCTTAAAGAGGTATTAAAAATAAACTCCAAAGTGATTAAAAAGATGAAGTTTGGTCAAACCTTAAGTTTATGAAAAGCTGCAATTATGACTCAGAGCACAATGGAATCTGCAACTTCCACCTATCACAAGTGGTTGCAGAAACGATATTTCTGCCATCAGCTCACACACAAAAAAATAGCTGTTGTGAATACATATAGGAAATCTCCATATCTCTATTTCAGAGATAATTCTGGCAGTCCAGATATCTCATCCAGCTTCATTTTCAACTGTCATGGCCTGGCAATCCACACAGAGTAGAGAAATATGCAGGTGTTAGCTTGGCTCGCCTCATTAGAAGCCTGGCCCTTAATGAATTCTGGTTTTGGAGAAGACCACTGAGTATTAATATCATGGACAGACAAAAAAATAAATTGCTCACACAAATCAAATCAGAGTGCTAAGTTGAAAGACAAATTATCAGGCTCAAATTATCCTGTTTTGGATACATTATGAAAAGACCTAGTTCTCTGCAGAAGGTGCTAATGCTGAGAAGGGTGGAAGAGAAGAGAAGATGACAACCAGCAGCAATGTGGAGGGACTCAGTTACAGTGGTGATGAATGCACTGTTGGGAGTCCTGAAAGAGACAGATCGTCATGGAGAAACATCTATCAGTGTGGTCACTAGGAGTTGGAAATGACTTGACAGCACAACCTTAGAAAAAGCTCTCTTTGTTTCCAATACATGGTTTATGGATAAGAGGCTTTTTACATACAGAGGAAAAAGAAATGAATATAAATCTCAAAGTATTGGTGATTTCTTTATGACCAAAGACTGAGAAATTTAGTGATGGATATAAGACTGATAGTAAGTTCTAAGCGGAAACTGCCCACATTCCTGGGATTAATCCCTGGAAAAAAGCACAATTACCTTAAGGGGGTTCCAGGCAGATGCTACGCTTGTTTCCCCATTTGCTTCCAAGTACATTTGGAAATTGAATCCAAAGGGCTGCACGCAATAAGGATTCTGGTACAATTTGGGAGTACTGTAGCTTCAGACTTCCAGAACCTCAGCACTGTTGCAAAGCTGAGCAATTTTATTTCCTGCTAAAGAGCTCTGCAGTTGACAGTACTACAAAGCTAGGTAGGCTACTGTAACTGCTTGAGCTGCTTATAATGTGGTTTGCCCTTTGAGGGAACTTTCACGTCAGTACAGCTAGTGCTTGACTTACAACAGTTCATTTAGTGACTGTTCGAAGTTACAATGGCACCAAAACAAAGTGACTTATGACCATTTTTGAAACTTACAACAGATACAGCAGGGGTTCCCAACCTATGGTCCGTGGCTCAGGACCGGGCTGTGGGTTCTTGGCTAGCGGGCCACGGAAACGGCTGGCTGGTGCACGCATGCGTCGGCACGCATTTCCCCCCAGTCAAGCTAATGCCCGTGGCCCTATTTAGCATATGCGCACATACACAAATGAGAATGCTAGCGGAGGGCGTTCACAGCCCATTTGCGCATGCGCCGCTAGTCCAGTGATTTGCACAGCCTGTTTGCACATGCAAGAACAGGCCACTAGCCGCCGGGGTGCATGGCCGTTTGCGCATGCACACGGTGCCAGCACATGCCGCATGCATGAACAGGGCTGCTAGTGCCACTCCATGTGTGTGGCCTCGTGCACACGCGTGCATGCACGCACACCAATTTTGAAGTTGCTCTCCTTTCCTCAGGTCCTCAAGCCCAGAAAGGTTGGAGACCTCTGTGTTACAGCATCCCCTTGGTCACATAATCAAAATTCAGACGCTTGGCAACTGACTCATATTTATGATGGTTGCAGTGTCATGTGATCCCCTTTTGCGATCTGACAAGCAAAGCCAATGGGGAAGCCAGATTCACTTGACAACTGTGTTACTAACTTAACTGCAGTGATTCACTTCACCACTGTGGCAAGAAAAGTTGTAAAATTGGGGCAAAATTCACTTAACAACTGCCTCACTTGGCAACAGAATTTTGGGGTTCAATTGTGGTTGTAAGTCGAGGACTATCGGTACCTGAATTTCAAGTAAGGAAGGCGATAGCTGAATAGCTCTGCAGCATCTCTTGAGGATCAGTCCCCCAAAGAAACCCCCCTCAGATTTTCAGCCCAAGAGAAGCTGATGGAATGGTGATCTTCATTCTTCCCAAGTCAACAGACATGAAGATCATCATAAACAATCTTCAAATGCCTCCTGAAGTTTGGGGCGGTAAAAAAAAGTGGAAGCAGGGAAGTATCTTTAGGCTGCAATCCTATGGAAGGCTATTTGTATATGACCTGTATAATGCATTTTACTTACGATCAATTGCAGAGTTACAATTAATGAACTGGGATGCCTCTACGATCCCATGCTCAGATCCTGGAATTTTATTTCTATCCCAGAACTGAGTTCATAATCCTGACGTGTGCAAAAACCATTCCTACCAATATCCTAATACAGACTTAAGGGTCTCAAATCACAAAATAGACATTGCAATTTGAAAGGCTGACCAGCTGAGTCAGAAGAAAAGGTGTTAGGAAAAGAAAAACTGTGGAAGCCAAGACTGTGACCAAAAACTAAGATTATGACTAAAAGCCAAAATGCCAACCAGTTTTCCCTGGAATACCCCACTGCTTGCATGGTCCCTCCTATATCCCTATAAAAGGCAAGAAACTTTCTTGTACTTGCAAAATCTGGAAAAAAAATAACCCAGGGAATAAATTTTGCCTATTCTAAAGAAACAGAGAATTGCTTTGTCTTTATAGTGGAAGAGTAATATTGATTTTGATTACGTCAGTATCTGTGCCTTTAAAAAAAATGGCAGTAATCCCACACTGCCAGCGTTAAAATACTTTTTTCCCCAAAGAAGGAAACTGTTTTAGGGTCTCTGGTAGAGAATAATGGAATCAGACAAAATGAAGTCAAGCCAAGATCTGGAACTGTAATACAATCTAACCTTTTCATGTTTAGACTATAAACCATTTTCATACTACATTCTCCTAACTGTTATAGCTTTAGAAACAGCCACAAAGGAGACAGCTGGCATGTTTTGGTTATAAGCACTAATTCCACAACTATCAGTTTTATAGAAGCATCTATTATTCCAGTTCTTTGCAAATTAAAGGAAGTGTTCCAGTTATGATGAAGAAAAAAAGTCAAATCCCTGCCCTTGGCTTTTCATGTTATACTCTTGGGATAGAAAATAATTGAACACAGGACAGAAAGGTTGGGGGAACATGTCAAAGAAAAAAAATGAGTGAGCCGTGCTAAAACTATTGAGAAAATGCATAACACAAGAGCTAGTAAGACAGGAAGTCTAGCTGTGGTCCATGGAAAGTTCCATGAACTCCAAGTGAGGTCTGCTAATATTTTCAGGGACTGAAGAGAGAGTCATATGGCTCTCATTTTCAGATATATATTTCTAAAACCAAGGAAGGCAACATGGTACCCTCTATATAGATAGCTAAGATTATAAACCTTTCTGGGTGCGGTTGATGAGCATTACAGTCCAAAATAGCTGGAGAATACCTGTTTGGGGCAGGATGGACTTAAATAGACAAAACAGTTCAACTGAAACTAGGCCAGTTTTTGACTAGGAGAATATATGTAAAGCTATGAAATGTTATATAGCCAAATTACCTTAAGTCTTTAACAGAACAGAATAAGAGACTTGGAATAGATCTTGGAGATCTTCTAGTCCAACCCCCTGCTCAGGCAGGAAACCCTATATCATTTCAGACAAACAGTTGTCTAATCTCTTCTTTAAAACCTCCAGTGTTGGAGCATTCACAACTTCTGGAGGCAAACTGTTCCACTGATTAATTGTTCTAACTGTCAGGAAATTTCTCCTTAGTTCTAGGTTGCTTCTCTCCTTGATTAATTTCCATCCATTGTTTCTTGTCCTGCCTTCAGGTACTTTGGAGAATAGCTTGACTCCCTCTTCTTTGTGGCAACTCCTGAGATATTGGAACACTGCTATCATGTCACCCCTCGTCCTTCTCTTCATCACGTGATCTTGATTCTATCCCTCTGTTAATGCATCCTAGCGCTGTGTTGGCTTTTTTGGCAGCTGCAGCACACTGCTGGCTCATATTTAAGTGATAGTCCACTAGGACTTCAAGATCCCTTTCATAGTTACTACTATTGAGCCAGGTACAACCTATACTTGTGCATTTGGTTTTTCTTGCCTAAATGTAGAACCTTACTTTTTTCATCACTGAATTTCATTTTCTTTGTTAGCACCCAATGTTCAAGTCTGTCAAGATCCTTCTGTATCTTAAGCCTATCTTCTGGAGTATTGGCTATTCCTTCCAGCTTGATGAGTTCCCCATCTATTCCCTCATCCAAATCATTGATAAAGATGTTGAAGAATACTGGCCTAAAACAGAATCTTGGGGTACCTCACTGCATACTTCCCTCCATGTAGATACAGTTCCACTGAAGACTACACCAGTGATGGCAAATCTATGGCACAGGTGCCAGAGGCGGCACTCAGAGCCCTCTCTGTGGGCATGCACGCTGTCACCCCAGTCCTAGGCCTTCAGCTGGGTTTTATAAAACCTTTTTGCTTCAGGCCTCTGCTGCCATGTAAAAAAAAAAAAGGTTCAATCAATCAGTCAATTTCAATCTCACAGGGAAAAAAAAAGATCTTGCAAAGTTGGAATTGATTGATTGAACTTTTTAGTCCCACCCCGTCTGCCGTTACCACCGCAGCCATGCCCACCCAATGGGCTATACACCCCCCAACTGGCCACACCCAGCCAATGGACCACACCCACTCGGCACCCGACGATGCATAAGTGGGTTTTGGATTGCAGTTTGGGCACTCGATCTCTAGAAGGTTCGCCATCACTGGACTACACATTGAGTGCGGTTGGTCAGCCAGTTACGAATCCATTTGTTGGTGATGCAGTCTAACACAAAATTTCTATCTTATCAAGTAGTAGATTGTAGTCTACTTTATCAGATGCTTTACTGAAGTCCAAGTAAATTATATCCACAGCATTCCTCTGCTCCACTAATTTTGTCACTTTGTCAAAGAATGTTAAGATTTGTCTGGCATGATCTGTTTTTGACAAACCTATGTTGGTTTTGGTTATGACTTTGTTTGCCTCTAGGTGTTCACTGATTTGTTGCTTGATTATCTTTTCCAGAATCTTCCCAGATATTGAGGTCAAGCTAATAGGTCTGTAGTTTCCTGGATCTATTTTTTTTCTTTTTTTTGAAGATGGGAACTATATCAGCTCTTTTCCAATCCTCTGGTAGTTCCCCGGTGCTCCAGGATCTTTGAAAGATATAGTTCAGAGGTTCTGAAATCATGTTTGCCAATTCCTTCAGAATCTTGGGGTATAATCCATTTGGCCCGGGTGATTTGAACTCGTCTAGGGTGGACAGGTGCTCACCTGTCTTTTTCTTGCATATTTTAACTTGTATTCCTAATCCATTTTTTACTGTACTGTTTTTGATAGGTTTTTTTTTTCCTTTTGTGTAAAAGACAGATGCAAAAAAATGAGTTAAGCAGTTCTGCTTTCTCCTTGCTGCTTTTCACCTTCTTGCCACTTTCTCCCATGGACCAAATCATTTCTTTGACTTATTTCTTGTTTTTTACATATTGAAAGAAGCTTTTTTGTTTGTTTGTTTGTTTGTTTGTTTTGACTTTTGTCGCAAGCCTTACTTCATTTTAAGCTTTAGCTTTCCTCACTTCATCTTTGCAGGCTCAAGCTATTTGCTGATATTCTGCCTTAGTTATATGCCTCTCTTTTCACTTTTTATATTTGTTCTTTTTGTCTTTCAATTTATCAGAGAGTTCTTTATGCAGCCATGTTGGTTTCTTTTGAGAACTGTTATTTTTCTTCTTCACTGATATTGTGCTAGACTGGGCTTTCATAATCTCACTTTCAAAGTTTTCCAAGCTTCTTAGGTTGTTTTCTCCTTGAGGATTCTCATCCATGGAATCTTTCACAAGTCTAAGATTATTGAAATTAGCTCTCTTAAAGTCCAAGACTTTAGTTTGACTTTGTTCTATTGCTTGTGCTTGCATAATGTTGAATTCCAATATTAAATGATCACTCCCCCCCCCCCAAGGTTCCTGTAACTTCAATACCTTCTAACATTTCATCTCCGTTAGTGAGAATTAAGTCCAATATGGCTGATCCCCTAGTTCCCTTATCTACTTTTTGGGAGACAAAGTTGTCTGCTAGGTCAGGAACCTGTTTGATCTTCCACTTGGTGCAATTTGTCTCCCAGTTAATGTCAGGGTAATTAAAGTCCCCAATTACTATTGTGATGTGCTTCCTACATACCTTAGATAACTGACTAGCAAAAAGTTCATCTATTTCCTCTGTTTGGTTGGGTGGCCTATAGTATACACCTATGGCAATGTCATTTTCTCCCCTCTTATGTTGACCCAAATGCAGTCAAGACAGTTGTCAACGCTGCTAACATTGGATGTTCTTACTTAGACAACAGATGGAAATGTAGCCATCTTTTCTCTATTGCTTTTAGAGTTCATTGATGCTAGGAGGAGGAATGTGGATGAGAGTCCAGCTAGTCATAACAATAATAACTTAGCCGTGGGAACCCAAGGTTATTTGGTCCAGAGCTGATAGAAATTTGGCGGGCAGGTAGAAATTTGGTGGGCAAGAGAGATGGAGAGAAAGCCCGCACTTCAAGTTAATTGGGGAATGTGATTTATGACTGTTAATTGGAGGAGGGAATTGCGCTTTGCTATTTTGTGCCGGGGAGGGGAAATCAGTCTTTGGCTTCAACGATGTAGTGCCAATACTTTGTTTCTCGAATAAAAGATTCTTTAAGGAAAACAATGCCTCGAAGCTCTTTTGAAGAGATTCATTTGTCGGAACCATGACAACAGTTTTCATTGTTGTTGTGCTCTATTTCTGTAGAGATGTAGTTATTTCTTCTATATAGGGCAACTCCACCTCCTCCTTTATTTGGTCTGTTTCTTTTAAATAATTTAAATTCCTCTAGCTGTATATTCCATTTATGGGTTTCATCCCACCAAGTTTCCATAATGGCAACAATATCGTATCTGCCTTCATTTACATGAATTTCCAATTCACTCTGTTTATTCCTCATTCTCTGTACGTTGGTGTATTTGAGTCCTTTTTGACTGACCCTGTGTTTACTTTCTACATAACCTGTTTTGTGCCTGAGTCCCCCTACTTCCTTACCACCTGTTTGATTAGTGCACATGGTAGGGCACATACGATCAAAAGCTTGATTTTCCTTTGTCACAAGATTGCTTCAATACACAATAGAACACAGAATGCACAACAGAATTGTTAAAGACAGGGCCCATGCATAGTTTCCAGAAATCCGGAATGATTTGCAAACAGTGTGCAAACAATGCAGTCAATAAATATAGAAAATAGTGTACTTAAAGGTTTGGCCAAATACAGGGAATTCTGAATTTCCACTCCTTTCAATATTCAACTTCTGTTTGTTTATGACCTTACTCATAAAATTATTGAAAGTGAGATGCTCACTTTGGTATCCTAGGTCAAATGAGCGTATCTTTTTTTCAAAAGTATGTTTTGCATACAGCCTTATAGTTACAGATGATGCTGTCCTATAGAAATGAACACTGGTGGCAATGTATCCTAATAGCAAGTTGCATCTTCCAAAGCATTTGGCTGATTCATCTATGTAGGGCCCCCATTCACCTACTTGCAGCTTGGCCTAATTTTTTGTAAGTGTTAACCTGATATTTTTAGTGCCTGTGATAATGCCACAAAATATGCCTGGTTTTGTATTCATTTTTAGAACAGAAATGTTTATACAAGAGTCTTTGTAGAGATTTAGGGTACAGAGGGACTTAAACGTGGCGCCAACCACCCACCTCATGTGCTGTGTTTATAAAAAGCCACTTTAATACACCCCATTGTATAAATTATGTAAAAGAAAAAGAAATGAGAGAATTCTTGGTCACAACCAAGAGGATTTGCAAAAAAAAAAAGCATTTGCCTGGTAAGAGGGTTAACAAAGTTACATTTCCCTTCCATCACATGTTCTTTGTGTATAATCACAACATAACACATTGCAGAGAAAAGATGTGATGAGGGAATAGTTCATCGCAGGATAAACATTTATGGGAGTTGCATCAAAATATTTATTTAACTGTTGTTTTATCGTTTTTGCACTCTTCTTTATAAAATAAACTCAAATGTGTCTTACAGCAAAGTTCATAAAATCCATAAAGTTTGTCAGCTTCTGTTCTCTATTTGGGGACTGCTGTACATTAGTTTTACCTTTTTATCACCTTTCATTTCACAGTGAAATAGTGCTATCCAGTGCAAAGATGTGTTTGGGAAGGAAAACACTTACAGAAAGCGATAAACATCGCCTGGGGGAGCAGCAGCTGGCCAATTAATGGACAATGGTTTGTGTAGTTGCTAGCCACACTGAACAGGAAATAATAATAAAGACAGAGCTAGTGAAGCGATAGCTGCTAATATTACCAGAGAACCTTTTAAAACAAAAGGTTTATAATATGTGAGTATATTATAAAAGGATACAGAGGCATTGCTGGATAATATACACAACTGTAACTGGATCATAGAGGAATGAAAGAGAGAAACTTGATTACTGCAATGAACTATATGAGGTTGTTTTGAAAGACCACCCAGAAGCTAGTTCCAAATGCATTGGCCATGGGGCTTGCCAGTGGGCCTATATTGCACTTATTTTGCATGTAAAAAGTCTGTCTGTATGTATGTCTAACATAGAAGGTATAAAAGATATCAAAAGTGTGAATCTAAAGTGGCTGAATGGAAGCATTACATGAATGTATGAGAAATATTATATCTATTAGCAGTGGTGGGATTCAAATATGTGAACAACCGGTTCTCTGCGTGGATGCCACTTCTGGGCCTCGGCAACAAGAAAATTAGCTACTGGTTCTGCTGAAGTGGTGCAAACCGGCTGAATCCCACCACTGTTTATTAGGTGACAAAGCACCCAAATATGACAAACTAATGTTGAGCCCCAAGCATAAGCCAGAAGTCATAATTATCTGACTTCTGCCCTAGCAAAGTTATATATTGCAACAAGACAGACATCTGAAAACAGCAGTGTGGCATAAAACTGTCCAGTGTACCCTTGGTATTTATGTACTATGAGATGGTAAGAGGAGAGTGATTTGAATGTCTCTTTAGTTCAAGTCCTGGAGAAGCACAATTTCTGTTCTTTCAGTGTATCCCAAGTTGCAAGGGCACTGCCCTCCTAGTAGGGAGTCTTTCTGTATTGGCCTTCTAGGACAGTTGGGGAGCAAGTATGACAGAGTAAAGGCTCTTCCTTATTAAGAGACTTTATGTCATCAGGGGAATGGCAAAATACCTGAGGGATTCACTGGCAAAAATACCTGTGGGACCTGGCTATATCTGACTGGCATTTTAATTAATTCCATATCTAAGATTACTGTGAAAAACACTCCCTCAAGAGCAGTAAAGAACCAAACTATAAAAATAATTGTGAATTGATCTAGTTCCCAAGTCTGATAAATCTTGACTAAATTAAACAACAGTGTTGAAAAGAACAAGAAAATAGAATCTCATATGGTGATGTTTTACTTGAACCACCAGTAGATTTTTTTTTTTTTCTGAATTTCTCTGACAGATGCTTTCAATGGGGAGGCTCCACAGATAATGGCAAAAGCTCTGCTTCATGTAAAAAGCCAGAGCACGAATATAAACTTGTGTCACACATTTACAACTGAACTACACTGCGATTTGTGTAGCAAAAAAAGAAAAATCATCTTCCCATTATGGTAAGCTTTTAAAAAAAATGTAATATAGTAAAGTATTTGTCATGAAGAACAAGAAAATGGGATACAGATAGAAGATTTTTTTTAATATAAATTACTGTCCAGAACTTTGTATCATGACCAGCAAGCCTAAAACTATCACAAAGGCATCATTTAGATTCAGTAGAATTTCATGGCTGGAGTGTTCAGAATTCATGTCAACACAATTCTTGAGCAATCATTTGGATGTGATGCCAGAACAAACAAATAAACAAACAACTGACTTAGAAAATAAATACACTAGCTTTTTTCTCTTCCCAAATCAAGCGGCCACTTATTCTTTGCCTCCTGCTCCCCAAAAGCAGAAGTCACAGCAACAAAAAATATGCTAATATTTACATAAGCTAATTTATGCACAAGGATGCAAATTTAGAAATGATTGCATGGGAAAAAAACAACTTCAGTGCAGGCTGTACAGTTCTTCCTGCAGAAAGATACAAATGTAATAATTAAGAATACCTTAGACCAGTGGTTCTTAACCTGGGCGATATTGCCCCCCAGGGGGCGATTTCATTTTTCAGGGGGGCGATGAACAAAAAGGGGCGACGTGGGGGCAATGGAGCGAGAAGTTTTGGGGACACTTTTGAGACTTTTTCGTACAGTGAATGGCTGTATATCTGTCAAACAAAAACATCAGATCGCTCGCTATTAGTGGATTGAATTGTGTTTTCAAATGTTCCTCCCGCTAGCTTTAGTACAGAACGCCGTACATATGTAAATACGCATTGCTTATCTTCATGCGTGTTGTGCAGCACCTCTACCCATACAGTGGCGCGCCATTAGCCAGAATATGGGAGATATGGGGAAAAGACTGGAAATAAATTATTTACATCAATATGTCCTGATGAACAATTTTAAAGAAAACAAAAAAAGTGTTTGCATAAATTGAAGAATTATTTCCCATGTTGTAATTGAGAGATTATGTTGGGGGAGGGGGGCGATGGCAACTTCCTCATTGGCTCAAGGGGGCGATTCGTTCAAAAAGGTTAAAAACCACTGCCTTAGACCATGGATGTCAAATTCGATCGTGTCACGTGACATATCATGACATCGTGATGTTTTTTGCCTTTGCAGAGCTGGGGTGGGCATGGCCTGCACGTGACGCATCCGGCCCGCAGGCCGCTAGTTTGACACTCCTGCCTTAGACCATGAGAAATATAAAATACTGAAATCTTAAGACCTATATTGCTCCATCTGGTCTCTGGATGCAAATTATGACTACGTCACTATAAGCCCTCTCATCTCTTCTTTGGATTTGGATTAGGCTAGCCAGCAGCAGAATTCTCCTCCAAAACAAACAAAAAATAATAAAGCCTTTAGCCGCCCAATATGGAAATTAATTCCTCAGGAGCAATAGAAGTCTATCATTCCTTCTTTGGGTGAAATAAGTAGAATTGCAACCATTTATGAGTGGGGTGGTAGGAGACAAAAAGAATTATTTAAATACAGCATTGAGATTAGATTGGGAAATCCTTTCTCTCAGGGTAGAAATCCCAGAACAGTGAGGCATCACAGGTTCGTACATACAAAACATTATTCCAAATATTCCCTGAGAATGGTACCTCAACAGGAGACAATAACTTCATAGAGATATTCTTGATACAGATAGCATGGAGAGTGATGTGTATCTTTGCGTAGCATAGATATACATTTGTAGAAAGGCACAGGAGAGTTGTTTCAATTTCCATTTATTTTCCGAGGCCTAGTAAGGCTTTTCTTTGTTTTTCCAGATGACAAGAGAAATGAGGCAGGCGGCCCAGAGAGTTCAAAATTATGTCAGGGAGATGCATGTTGTCTTCCATCTATTGCCATCTTCTGGGGTTACTGTGTCCCAACCTCGGCAACTTTAAGAGGTGTGGACTTCAACTCCCAGAATTCCCCAGACAGTATGCTGACTGGGGAATTCTGGGACTTGAAGTCCATATCTCTTAAAGTTGTCAAGATTGAGAAACCCTGTTCTGTGGTAGATGTAACTTTTGTTGTTTTTATCCCTTCTGCTTCCTTTGCTTCTCCTATAGGGTTGCAAACATCTAGACAGCCACTAGAGTTTTCTCTTTCCGATGCATGGTAACACTAGTCCCCCAACTCTGATGGAGCAGCACTTCGAGGCAAAAAAAGTACTTGCAGGCAGGAGGTTGATTTTGCTGGCCTCCAAGGAGCCTGTGTGGTGATGGACCAAATGGTCTGGGATGGAAAGTGGCAGACAAGGCCCAACAAATAGCTGAGTTCTAGGGCAAATGTCCAAGCATTTCTGTTTTTTCTCTCTTGGCAGTGCTCAGTGTAAATTAAGAATTTATTAGCAGAATACCTACTGCTGTCATGCGTGTGTGTATAGGTGCCTTCAAGTCAGTGTTGACTCCTGGCAACTCATGTCCTGCTAGTAAAAAAGCTAAAAATCCCACATAAGTGTGATGGGGAGGGGAGGGGAAGAGACAAACAGAGAAAGTTGTGTGTGTTGGGGGGACAGTCATATAGATTTGGCAAGGGTACAACTGACATTATTCTTTATTGAAGAAATCATTCCTTGTCTCCCTCTCTTTGTATTCCTTTCTTAAAAAGTAACTTCTCCTTTTGAATGATCAATTATGTGCCCTTAAGTCATCGTCTACTCTTAGAGACCACATCTATAGATTTTTTTCTATGATGATCTCTAATTAAGTGATCTTTCAAAAAGGTCTTCCAACAGTACTACCATTGTAACTGAGTCCATCCAACTTGCTACTGGTCATCTTCTCTTTCCTTCGACTTTTCCCAACATTAGAGCCTTGTCCAGAAATGTAGTTCTTCACCTGTGTCCAGATTCTGAGGATATTTTAACATCCATCCTGTGGAGGCCTCTCTAAGCCTGGCATTGCAGCAGGTTGTGGTTTAGCTGGTAGGATGCTAAAGTAAGCTGTTGGGAAACTCCCTGGAGTGTGTTGCTTGAAGAACAGAGCTGGAATGAACTGCAAGCTAAACTCCCCACTCGCCACCAATTATCATGGCTGATGGCCATCTCTAGGTTGCAAGAGGATCCCTTAACACCTTGCAGTGGAGCAGCCTTGAGATCAAGTAGAGTTTCCTCAGTGGTCTCTGCTGGAAGCAACCCTGGAAGGAGGAATGAACCAGACATAACATCCCTGCTGCCTCCTTGCATGCAGCTGCTCCTTCAATGCTTTCATTATTATTAAAAAGACTGCTTAAAACAGTTTGGTGGTGATTTAAAACATTTGTAAGGTGTTTGGAGAAAGAGCAAGAATTAAAGTGCTCTTCAGGTTAATTCCTTTAGTTTGATCAAGCATGATATATGAAAGCCAATGTGGTGTAGTGGTTAAGATGTTTAAGGTGACCCAGATTGCTGCCACCGAAACTCCCTGAGTGACTTTGGACTAGCCATTTCCTCTTGGCTCTATCTACCTCATGGGATTGTGAGGCAAAATGGAGGAAGCAGTACAATGGATGCCACTTTGATCTTCTGAATGAAAGGCAGGATGGAAGTCAAATAAACAACAACTGCTGTAAGTCGCCATAAATACACTCTACATTCCTGATTCATTCCAGTGAATGCAGTTAAGGACATCCTTTCCAAATCAAAATGCCACTTTTTAAAATAAATGTTTCAAAGTGGGGGCAAATTTCTAGCGAAGGAGCAGACTCACTAGGAGGAGAGGAAAGAAAGAAAAATTTCCCAAAGATGTCAGAAACTACTCTGAGAATGGACCCTTCAGCTCCTCATCCCTGTCCACCAAAAGCTGGGCAGGGCCATCTGTAGTCCTTGCAATTGTGGGGGTTTATTCTCTCACAAAGATCTTCAACAGTGCTAAAAGATTGCCTGTTCATAATTAGCTAGAGGAGGAATTAAAACAGGTTCGGTGCTGTGCATAACACAGTACCACATTATCCATCAATGGCCTACTTATTTCACCAAGAGCCTTCTACAACTTTTTCTTTCCTTTCCATTTTCTAACACTTACTCAAAGTAAATCCCATTCAGCAAACACTCTGTCCAAGGTTAATTACCTTTTCTTCTGGCTTCATAATTTTCTTCATAATTAAAGGATTCTTGCCGAACAGCCAAATCTTCCTTTAAATAGTTGTTCTTAATTCTGCCATGTCACTTTATTTGAAAGTGGGAACCACCATTTTAAATCTCCTCAAGGTAGCTTGGAGAGCTACCTTGAGAGCTTCGGGGAGGGGGGAGATGAAGGGAAAGTGTAAAATGGCCATCTAGAATATATTGACATAGCTGGAAGTCTCACTTTCCAAGGCCTCTCCTCTAAGATGGAGTTGGACTTGTATTTGAAATGGATCCTCCTTCCATTTGAGGAAGAGGGTCCCAAATTAGCTGAGCCCTTCAGCCACGTAAGTATGGCCATTATTGTTGCTGAGCTTCCAGCTTAATTATTCATCTCAGAAATGTTCGCCTGAAGGTGAATGTATGGGAGGTCTTTTGCCGTACAAAGTGGTGTTGTGCTCTCAGTATTTAGTCTGCTTCAGGGTAGCTTCCCATGTGAAGGCAGCCAACAGAGGTCTCTTTCAGAGGGTGTTCTCCCTCAGCTTTCTACACAATGTGACCCAATGCTTATTTTTTAGAGTAGTTTCAAACATAACTTGATATGCGTGCGTACACACACACACACACACACACCAATCACCCAGCAAAGCTCTAAGGGCAGGAGAGGGGAGGGGAGGGTAAGGTTGTGTAAGTCTTTTAAAGCCTGATTTGAAAGATCCATTTACACTCTTCTCCCTGCCCCCAGATTAAGATTTATGAGTGAATAGACTGCTCTTGGAAGTGAGTCTTTGATTAAATGGAGTGGAGTTAGGACTTCGGCAAGTTCCCAGCCAGGAGCCTCGGCAGCAGCAGCATTCTGGCATTCACTTCCTTAGCAATTTGCTGATTCACCCCTAGTCTCTCTCCCATCTTTCTTACCTCTTTAAGAACAGGTCAAAAATGCTCTCTTCTTCCAGATCTTTTCATCCACTTTGCATCTGAGGAAAAAGCCAGAGGACCAGGAGTATTCTCATCTCATTTATTTAACAAAGAGCTGGAATGCTTTGAATGGGTTCTAATAGGGAGGGATGATCCAGCTGGTATATGCAGTCTCAAAAACTATCATGCTCTCTGTGCTGTTTTAGGCTACAGAATTTGAATGGTCCTTAGATGGCACCAAAGAGCCTCAGAAAATGTCTGGCTCTTTGCTGCCATCTTGTGATGGATTTTTTTTTAAATTATTTTGTTGTTTTGTTTTACAGTCCAGAGCTAGTAACTCTGCATCCAATGAAAAGTAAAATTTAAAGTTAAATCCATTAAATTTAGCTACACGTTTCTTACCAATATGCAGGTTGATATAGAATCACATCTATTGAAGGACATCAGTCAATGGCTGAGCATCTGCTTTGTGCGCTAATGATTTCAAATCCAACTCCTGGCAATTCTACATTTGGCTGGTAAATCACTGTTACCTTGAAAACTCTTACTCATTATAGTAAGAGTCTAATTTAATATAAAGAAATTTAAACAAAGATGTATATCCAAAAGTAAAATAAGGCATTAAAATGTCTCTGTACAAACTTCCTTCTATGAAGTCTTTTCCTTTCTATCTTTTCTTCACCAGCAAAACAGATACTTTGTAAAGCAGTATCTTGCGGAGTGCCAAGATACTGTTTTATTTATCTTCACCATAACTGGTGTCAACAGCAATGACATTTTTTTTCCTAACCTCAACTTGAGCTATTTATTTTTCTCCATGAAGTTTTAAATCAGTGCATCCCAAACCTCGATAAATTATACAGAATTGGATAAAGGTGAGGGGGTTTTCCCCTTTGGGTAACAATACGCAAACTCATCACAACAGGGACATTTAAATTGACTTATAAATTGCCACATATACTAAAATATATTAGAAAATCTCCTGAAGTATTCCTATTAAGACAGAAATCAATGAAAATTTCAGTGGTGATTTGTTGAAATGACATAAAGATCATTCAATGGCATCATTTTCATAATACAAGTAATCTTCAAGTTACGAACATTCCTTCTGCAACCTTTCAAAGTTATGAGGGTGCTAAAAGGGATTCCTCAAAATTTGGTGAGACTTTTTTGATAAGCAATTTGGGGTAATGAAGGAAAACATTTGGGAAGCACTGCTTTAAAAGGTTAAGGTGAGTTAACTGAAAGTCCATCTCCTCTCATATAAAATACAGTGACAGCATTAAGGAGGTATTGCTTTGGAACACTCTGATTTCCGTTCACCCACTAAGAAGGATTGGGGAACAGAACTGTGAGATAGGACATTTATTATAGGTTTTAGGGTATTATGTTTTTATATTTTTTATATATTTACCCATAACACAAGTAAAAATTTCATTTGCAGTAGTATTTTCTATTAAGAGATAAGAACACTGTTGATGACTTTTAATTAAGCAGAAAAAAACAGTGTTATTCCATTTGTTAGCACTTTACTTCAATATTGAAGATTTATTTATTTAGGCTGGGGTAGGCAACCTTGGCTCTTTTATGATTCAGGGACTTCAACTCCCAGAATTCCTGAGCCAGCCATGCTGAGGGGAAAGAGAGAGGTTTCCAGGCTGAGCCATGCTGGCTCAGGAATTCTGGGAGTTGAAGTCCACGAGTCATAAAAGAGCCAAGGGTGCCTACCCCTGATTTAGACTTTAATTCATTCATCTAATTTATGTGCATTCCAACAGCTTGTAGGGTTCTGGACACCCCATAAAGTACAGTTTAAAATAATGAAATATAAGAACATAATAAAACATAATATAAACTAGTTTAGTGTACTGGTTAAGGTGCTGGCCCAGAAACCAGGAGACTGAGTTCTAGCCCCGCTAAAGCCATCTAGGTGACTTTGGGCCAGTCACTCTCTCTCAGCCCAGCCACACCTCACAGGGCTGCTGTTGTTGGGAAAAGAGGAAAAGGAAGGAGCATTAGGTATGTTCACCACTGAGTTGCTGATCTTTTTTTTATCATTTCCTTATATATGTTTAATAAGGTTTCAGTTGTTTTAATGGTTTTCACTGCATTACAAAATAGGAAAAGGCATTTACTGGTGGAAAGATTCTAGAAATATTTTTAAATGCATATAAATATATAATTTAATAGTTACCTATAACGGAGCAATATCATGAAACTAATTTTATAAGACATCAGATTACTCATTGTGTACTGTATTTTGTTTGAGCACCAGGAGGTAAAACAATTAAATGTTTAATAAATAGATAATATATATAATTAAATGCACACTTTTGCAGAAATGTAGGTTTAAGTGCTAGGCTTTTTCTAAAGGATTTCAGAAAGATATAAATCAAAAATAAGAGGCAGAAGAGTTCGTTTTGTTTAAAAAATGCTTTCCTTGGGGAAATGTAGAGTGACCTTCAGTTACAACTGGGCAAGATAAATATTTACTCTCCCTAGTAGTGAACATCTTATTGAAGAGTAAATAGTATTTGGCAATGAATAGTCAATGTTTGGCTAGAAGTCAAGTACCACAAAGGCTAATTCTTTTTGGAAGTTTTTTGTGGACTTTTCAATTTCTTATCTCTATTATAGATATTCTTTTTACAAATGAGGATTAGAGTGATTCAATCCTACTTTTTATGACTTAGCAATTTTATTATTTCACTTTTACTTGATCTCAATATAATAGAATGGTTTTTTTTTTAACTGAATCAATTTTTTTCTTCTGAATCAATTCTGAAACTTTGCACAACTTTGCAAATTATTGATTTTATATATGTATTATAAACCCAATTACTGACAAATTTTGAATGACATAGCAAAATAGATGAACATCACAAGAAAAAAAAATCACAAAGTGTCATTAAAACAGTCAATAAAGAGAACGGGGACCCTTCTCCACTTGTGATAACATATGGTGGATGTTCAAAAGTTGACATAACCCTAGAGAATAAGAAGGGAGTATAAGAAAAAGTATACATATTTGGGGCTGTGAAATTTTAAAAGTATATGGAGATGTTAAGTGAATCTCTGTGGGAAAGACATTTAATATGGAGGAGGTCACTGAAAAATCACCAAATCTCAGCTTGTAGTAAGGTGACCAACTGTCCTCCTTTAGAGAGGACAGTCCTCCTTTTGTGAGTTCTGTCCTCCCTCAAAAAGTGTCCTCCTACATGTCCTCCTTTTCGATATTTGAAGACTAATCTGCAGGTTTTTTTTTTTCTCATAGAACGCTCAAAACAGCATTCCAGCATCTTTTTTTATGGGTTTTTTTCAACTTTTGCATGAGCTATGCTATTCCCCCTATTGGCTTTCAAAAGCCAATAGGAATTGCTACTGAGCGCGCCAAAACACCCAGCCAGAAAACTTTGCACATGTAAGTTGTCTGCAGTGAAGATGAATTGGCAGGAACTTTGCACCCCTCCCTGCTACACCATCTCCTAGTTAGTCCCGAAGATACCTGGAGGAGATTGGAGCGGCAACGCCATGGTAACTTTCTCTTGATCTTCGGCCCTGCTAGGGCAATAATGGCTGTGGGTGCAAGAGGCAGGGGTGAGGGGGCTGCTTAAGGCGGGGGGGTGAGGGGTGGCGGTGGCCAGCCGCCCCCCGTGCTATGGGAGCCATGGGGCCCACTCTACACGGTGGGGCAGCAGTGCTGGCGGGGCGGCTGCAGGCAGGGGCACGGCATGTAAGCATAATTACAATATAAAATAAATTATTGTTACAAATGTTTTTTATTATGCATTTATCATATTATAGTGTATTCTGTATTATTGTTGCAATGAATAAAATGTTTCTTTTATTTACGATATTTTTTTCTTCAATTTATTTGTGTCCTCCTTTTCATTGTAAAAAAGTTGGTCACCTTATTTGTAGAGATAAACCAAGAAATGTGTACCACATATATAGATGGGAAGAAATAATCCTCTGGACTTCCTATAAGGGGCTCTTAAGTTCAAAGTCGATATTTTGAATCTGGACAGGGAAAGCGTAAAGAAGAAATAACTAGAGGTATATCCCAAAGGTGCTTTTTCAAAAGGCAACTGGGATTTCTTTGTTTTTCCTTGAAGACGTTTGCTTCTCATCCAAAAAGCTTCTTCAGTTCTGACTCTTGGATGAGAAGTGAAACATCTTCAAGGAAAAACAAAGAAACTCCAGTTGCCTTTTGAAAAAGCACTTTTGGGACAACCATGGCCTGGATAACTGAGAATCTCCATAGGTATACAAAATCTGCCCAAACTCAGCTCTGAAAATCCTCTCAATATATCTGGTCCTTTCTAATAGTAATCCACTCTGCCTTGATGTCCACATCAGCACAACTTCCAGAAAAATAAAAGTCCATTTCTCATGGTCTACTGTAGAAGAAAGACAAACAGCTGTAATAGGGAAGCTAGACTTATGAAGAAATAAACCATGCCAAGTGTCATGTAAATCAGTGCCAAGATTTTAGAGGTTGTTTAAAAATCTAATTTTTAAAAAAGTATTCAGAATGGGACTGTTCCTTTGGGTCAGCATGTGATTGAATTTGCAGTTTAAATAATCTCTACAAAGGGAAAGATCCATGGCAAATGTCAGTCCAATACATTGAGGGGCTTTTATGTAATAGATTGGTTTGTTTGTAAAGAACAATGATGCCACTTGCTGTTCTATAAGATTTACTGCAAGAAAACTATGACCCACTCCTGACTGGCTTGGCAACAATGAGACAAAGCAAGTAATGTAACTAAGAATCACTCTCAAGTCTCCAAAGCACTTGATAGCAATAGCACTTAAACATATATACTGCTTCACAGTGCTCTAAGTGGTTTACAGAGTCAGCATATTGCACCCAACAATCTGGGTGCTTATTTTATCGACCTTGGAAGGGTGGAAGGCTGAGTCAACCTTGAGTCGGTGAGAATCTTTATCAATGATTTGGATGAGGGGATAGATGAGGAACTCATCAAATTTGCAGATGATACCAAGCTGGCAGGAATAGCCAACTCTCCAGAAGACAGGCTTAGGATACAGAAGGATCTTGACAGACTTGAACATTGGGCACTATTTAGCAAAATTAAATTCAGTTGTGAAAAAAGTAAGGTTTGGAACTTCCGGTGGTTAGCGTCGATGATGGCGGCTACATTGTAGCTGTCCTCCTGGGACAGCGTGAGAACCGCGGAGTACAGCAGTCACCAGCTGTCCCGCGGCTCGAAATCTCCCTCCCGGGCGAAGGGAGGGGGGAGAGAACCACCCGAATAGAGGTAGAGCATCTCAAACCCCCCAGGGATTTTGGGGGGGGTAGAAAGAGAGCTCCCTTGGAGTTCGGGTTGCCTCCGCCTCCCAGCTGTCTTTGTTTCCTTCGGGAACAAAGTGAAACGCCGCTACCATCTCCGCGCTTAAAGGGATTGGGTGTTTTTTTTTTTTACAAAGCGGACAGAGCTGGATAAAGGATTAGATTTACTGAGTTTTATTTTGCTTTTTAGTTTAGGTTGATTTTTTTCTTTTTGTTTTTTCTGTTTGTGTGGAGAGTGAAAGTAAAATGGCGATTTGAAAGTGTTTTTTTTTCGGGGAAAGTCAAACGGAACGTTATGGACTATATAGCTTTTTCTTTTTAAACTTTTTAAACTTTTCCTCTTTTTCTGAAGGTGGTTTTCTGTTTTTGAAATATCTTTCAAACTCTCCTTTGTTTTTTTTATTCTTTGAGGATTTTTTTTATATAAAGAGGAAATAAGAAACTTTTAAAAAAAAATGGCTTCAAAAAGGCAAGCAGCTTCTACAGTTCCTAAGGTGGCTTCTTCTCCTGCGATTTTACCGGTACAACAGCCTAAAGCTACACCACCATCCTCTCCTCCTCTGCCAGTAATATCTGTACAAGACATGAAAGATATAATGGGAAATGCAGTAACTCAAATCAGAGGGGAAATGAAGGAGCTTTTAGATCAGAATAAAACTGAAATTAGAGGGGAAGTGAAGAACCTGTTGGAGCAGAATAACACTATTTTGAGGCAAGATATAGTTATGGCTCTATCAGGACTTGCTTCTGTGGTTGAGAAGCTTGACTCTAGAGTCGAAGAGGTTGAAGACAAGGTTGACATCTTGGAATATAAGTTTGAAGGCATGGAAAAAAAGATGGAAATTTCACAGGATGATATTGTCATGTCTCAGTACAGAGAGATGGAATATGCCTTAAGAATCAGGGGTCTGAAAGAAGATATGCAGCAAGATCTGAGAGAGATTGTGGTAAATGACTTTGCTGTTATTTTGAATAGAGAGAAAGAGGAAATACACAGAGAGATTGAAAAATTATTTAGAGTTAATTCCTGGATTGCAAAACAGAGAAATTTACCAAGAGATGTGGTGATTTATTTTGGAAAGAGATCTCTGCGCAATGAAATTATACAAGCTTTTTATAACAAGAGATTTCAGATTGCTGCTCAAGATGTTATTATTCTAAAGGAGATCCCATCTAAAATTTTAAGAAAGAGAAAAGATTTTGCTTTTTTAGCTAATGAACTTAAAAAAAGAATGATGCCATTCAGATGGGAGATTCCGATGGGTATTGTTCTGAGCCATGCGGGGACGCGTTATAGACTTAATACAGTCACTAAAGCAAAGGAGTTTTACAGTTCGGTCCTGGGAGCAGGCTCACCATCATCTATGATGCAGAAAGTTCTGGATGGTAAAGAGGTGGAACAGCAGTCTGAAGGACTAGTGTGATGGCGGTTGGAGAGTTACAGTCAGAGTGGTTCCGACAAGCAGAGATCAAAGAGCAAAGAATGACCCATGCAGCGCATAGACGCAAGGAAAAGGAACAACAGAGGAAAGAAGTTAAAGAATCTCTTCAAGAAAGTGCTTCGTTGCCGGTGGGAGGAGCAAGACCTAAGAGTTCTGCGGCACATTCTTCAATGGCAGATCTTCAAGCAGTCTTCTCCAGGCTTCTGGTTAAGGGAGATGGTAAAGCTCCTGACTTGGAATGCTAATGGCCTTAATTCCCCTCAGAAGAGAAAGAAAATCTTTCATTATTTAAAGCAACATAATAATGATATTATTTGTTTGCAGGAAACACATATTATAGCCAAAGATCAAAAATATTTAGTCAATGCTCGTTTGGGATCTCATTTTGTATCTTCTGCTCCTGGGAAAAAAGGGGGCGTAGTTATTTATGTTAAGCAAAACTTATCAGCCTGTTTGGTAGAATCTGATCTTCAAGGGAGATATGTTATGATTGAAGTTGGCTTATATGGTAAGAAAATACTTATAGTGGGACTGTACGCACCAAACCAACAACAGGAACAATTTTATAGACTGTTACATCAGAAATTAACTTTGTTGGACTATAGATCTGTGATATTAATGGGTGACTGGAATGGTGTGTTAGATATACAAAGAGACAAAAAAGGATCTTCTATTTCTTTTAAACAGGCTAAATTACCTAAAGCTTTTTTTGATTTGAAAGAGGACTGGGAGCTACGAGAATACTGGCGTGAACGCAATCAGGAGGAAAGAGACTTTACTTTCTTTTCAGATAGATATCAATCCTTTTCAAGAATTTATTTTTTTTTTATTACAACTGATTTATATTTTAGGGTAAAGAATGTTAAAATTTTTCCTAGGACATTGACGGATCATAGTCCAGTCTGGATGGAGTTGGTTGATGAAAGAGAGGAGAGGAGATCGTGGAGGATGAATGAAAATTTATTTAGACAAGAAAAGAATGTTCAAAAATTAAAGGAGTACTTAAAGGATTATTTTGCTTTAAATATGCATAAGGGAACTTCAATGTCAGTGGTATGGGATGCAGGTAAAGCCTTCATGCGTGGGATTTTGATACAAATGAATAATGTTCATAAACAAAAGCAGATTCAGAAACGTAAGGAATTGGAAGATGAGATTAAATTAAAAGAAAAAATTTTGATCTCAAATCCCACAGATGAAAAGTTTAAAGAATCTATAAAATTGCTTAAAACACAATTTAATATGTTGATGGCTGATCAAACTGCAACTAACTTACTGTATATGAAACAAAATACATTTTGCAATGCTAATAAACCAGGGAGATGGTTGGCTTATCAATTAAGAAAGAAACAGAGACAGAGAATTATAGATAAAATAAATTATAATGGTAAATTGGTATATCATAAGGACTTGATTAAGAAATCTTTTTTAGAATATTATCAAAAATTATATAAGAGTACTAAAATACAGGCTTTAGATATAGATAATTATTTAAATGAAGCCAACTTCCCTAAATTAACAGAAGATCAGAAACAAGAAATTAATAGTTTAGTTACTAGTAAGGAAATTGAGATAGTTATTAAAGAATTAAAATTAGGCAAAGCACCGGGCACGGATGGTCTGACATCTATTTATTATAAAACTTTGGTACAAGAGATGATTCAACCTTTAAGAGAGCTTTTTAACAATATACTACAGGGCTTAGAGATTCCCCCGTCATGGGATAGAGCTTTTATATCTTTAATTCCAAAAGAAGATCAAGGTCTTATCTTACCAAAGAATTATAGACCTATATCTCTTTTAAATGTAGATTATAAGATTTTTGCAAAAATCTTGGCTAATAGGCTTATGAGGGTTTTGCATCAGGTTATACATAAGGATCAAACGGGTTTTATAACTGGAAGGTACATGAAGAATAATGTCAGACAGATTATTAACTTATTAGAATATTTAGACAAAAATAATCAAGTTCCTGCAGGATTGATATTTCTAGATGCTGAAAAAGCTTTTGATCAACTGAATTGGCAATTTATGTTAAGATTAATTGAGAAAATGAACTTTGGAGAAAAGATTTTACAAGCTCTGGGTGTTATTTATCAAAAACAAACGGCACAACTTATTGTTAATGGGGGTTTATCAGAGGTTTTTACAATAGAAAAGGGGACTAGACAGGGATGTCCACTGTCACCACTGCTGTTTGTTTTAACTTTGGAAATATTGTTGATTAAAATTCAAGAATCACAGGAAATAAAAGGAATAGAAGTTAATAAAAAAGAATATAAATTAAGAGCTTTTGCAGATGACTTGGTGGTTACCCTGTCCCAACCTATTTATTCTGTAGTAGAGTTATTACAATTGATATACCAATATGGACGGATTTCGGGTTTTAAAATTAGTAACAAGAAGACTAAAATATTACCCAAAAATATGACCAATTTGGATAAGCAGACTTTGGTTAAGTTGACAGATTTTGAGGTTGATGATAAGGTAAAATATTTGGGGGTTATTTTATCTGTTTCTAATGTAAAATTGTACAAAAATAATTATGAAAGGTTATCGCTCAGGATACAAAGAGATTTGAAAAACTGGGAGAAACTGCAATTATCCCTTTTGGGAAGAATTGCGGTGATTAAAATGAATGTTCTGCCAAAGTTCCTTTTTTTATTTCAAATGATACCTATCTTAAAGAATGAGATTAATTTAAATGAATGGCAGAAAGGTATCAGTAAATTTATTTGGGCGGGGAAAAAACCAAGAGTAAAGCTTAAAATAATACAAGACATTCGTGAGAGAGGTGGACTCAAGGTACCGAATTTGAAACTGTACTATGATGCGGTGGTTTTAACATTAATTAGTGACTGGGTTAATTTAACAAATGTAGAAATACTCCACTTTGAGGGTTGGGATTTACTTTTTGGATGGCATTCCTATTTAATTTTTAATAAAAAAGTTGATAGGGTTTTTTAATCTCATATTATAAGGATTTCTTTATTTCGGGTTTGAAGAAAATACTACAGAAGTGATTCTAAAATACCATTATGGGCTATACCTGGGCATGCGATAGAGGGGATAAGGAGAGGAGTTAAGATGGATGGTGTTTTTTATGCACAACTACTTAGATGGGATGGTAAAAATTGGCAGTTAAAATCTTTGGAAAATCTAGCACATGAAAATATTAAATATTCATGGTTTCAGTATAGACAAATAGTGGATAGATGGAAGTTGGACTGTAATGTGGGTTTACTTAGAGAAGATGAAAATTTTCTTAAACAAGTAAAAGACCAAAGACGAACTCATATTAAGAGAATTTATGAGGTGCTAATAGAATTGGATTCAGAGGCAGAATTAATTAAAGATTGTATGATCAAATGGGCACAAAATTTTGGTGAACCAGTTCTACTAGATACCTGGGAAATTATTTGGGTGAGGAATGTTAAATTTACACAAGCCCAGAATTTAAGGGAGAATTTTTATAAAATGTTTTACAGATGGCACCTTGATCCACAAAAAATGTCTCGTATGTATCCTGACTTACAGCTCAAATGTTGGAGATGTGGTTGTTTGGATGCTACTTATTATCATATTTGGTGGTCGTGTAAAAATATAAAAGCTTTTTGGATTAAGATATGGTAGAATATTCAAAGAATTTTTAGAAGGAGGGTAAAATTTACCCCACAATTGTTTTTATTAGGTATTGTTACTGATTGTGATATTAAAGAGACTACATTGATGTTAAATTTAATTACAGCTGCAAGGCTGTTAGTAGGGCAATGTTGGAAGAAGGAATCTTTGCCTACTTTGCAAGAGTGGTTTTTAAAAGTTTCTTATCTGGCGGAAATGGCAAAGATTTCAGCTTTCTTGAAGGATCAATCGCAGGAGAAGTATTTTGCCATATGGAAAAAATGGATAGATTTTATACAATATAAGTTGGATATTAAAAAATACTATTTAGTTTTTCAATAACTTATATTTAAAATTTAAAATATTTTATAGATTTTATTCTTTTTCTTTTTTTTATACTTTCTTTTATATTTCTCTTTTTTCTTTTTCTTTAGTCTTTTTTTTCTCAAGTATTATTTTTCTGGTATTTATGTTTTTTATACATATATTATTGTTAATTATCTTATAGTTTGTTTAATTAACGTATTCAGTATTTAGATTTATTCATGGTTTATATTTTTTTTAGATTATTTGAAGAAATTTTAATTAAGCCTATGTTCAGCTCTGGGAAGGTCGGGGGAGGGAATGGGAGGGTTGGGGAGGTTTGGGAATGGGTTGTTTTGTTTTTGTAAAATTTTAAAAACCTAATAAATATTTACAATAATAAAAAAAAATCTTTGGGAAAAAAAAAAGTAAGGTTCTACATTTAGGCAAGAAAAACCAAATACACAACTATAATATAGGTTGTATCTTGCTTAATAGTGGTAACTCTGAGAGGGATCTTGGAGTCCTAGTGGACAATCACTTAAATATGAGCTAGCAGTGTGCCACAGCTGCCAAAAAAAGCCAACACAGTGCTAGGTTGCATTAGCAGAGAAGAGTAACAAAGATAAATAGGGGACTAAGGCTAAAACATATAAAGGATAGTTGCTGGAATTGGGTATGTTTAGTTTAATGAAGAAAAAGACTAGGAATGACATGATAGCAGTGTTCCTATATCTCAAGAGTTGCCACAAAGAAGTCAACCTATTCTCCAAAGCACTTGAGGGCAGAACAAGAAGCAACGTATAGAAACTAACCAAAGAGAGAAGCAACCTAGAACTAAGGAGAAATTTCCTGACAGTTAGAACAATTAATCAGTGGAACAATCTGCCTCCAGAAGTTGTGAATGCTCCAACAGTGGAAGTTTTTAAGAAGAGATTGGGCAACCATTTGTCTGAAATGGTATTGGGTTTCCCGCCTGAGCAGAGAGTTGAACTAGAAGACCTCCAAGGTCCCTTCCAATTCTGTTATTTTATTTTATTCTAGAACCAAACCCCTCGCAGTCAGCAGAATTAGCCTGCAATACTGCATTCTAACCTCTGTGCCACCACGGCTCTTGTGATGATTGATTGTGGTATCTTAAGGCTGAAATAGACCCAGTCTACTATGCTTCTATAAAGGTCTCAAAGTCCTATAAAATGAGCTGAAAATCTCAGATTACTCAAAAATGAGAACCAAAAATAAGACTTACTGTATATTTTGCAAACTGTACATTACAAGGTATATCATTTATCTATATCTTGTGTGTATATGTTTAGGAGACCTATAAAGACTTCAATCCTTCCCTAAAGCAGCCAATAATGGTTTGACCATAAGGTTCCCTCTGATCTGAGGGTTGACATACTAACCACTGAATTACTGCTGGATCACTGGCATGGCTATTATGTTACCTCTTTGCAACACAACCATGCCCCACGAAGACATTTTTGAAATGGAGCATTGAATAGGTCTGGAATCAGAACAGAGCAGGTGTAAACCTTTCCATTTTGTATTGAATAAACAAAAATCTGATCCAAATTACATTGCAAGCATGCTCATGATCCATTCTTTGTTGTATTTAATGTATATCTATACAAATAGGTAAATGTGTGGGGTAAATCAAATGAGGGAGGTTGCACAACTGGTACACATTGACAAGATAATTCGCAAGTAATTTGATTGATTCATTTTAAAGGGATTAAACCAAAAAAGTGATAATTTTTTGTTATCTTCTGCACATCTACAGCAAAGGCTCTTATTCCTGCCACTTATGTCTCATGTCATTCCTGTTTCAGTACTAATGACATCTACCAGATGCAGACTTTTTTACCAGATACAGAATTATTAATATCCATAAAGTGGCATAAGATGACATACATTGTCTCATGTCAATTATAGATGTGCATATCTGGACAAGATCTGGTTCTTGTCTTATGTCTTATTTCTGTAAGTATTTAAAATACTGAACTATTATGTCTGTCTGTCTGTCTGTCTGTCTGTCTGTCTGTCTATCTATCTATCTATCTATCTATCTATCTATCTATCTATCTATCTATCTATCTATCTGTCCACCCATCTATCCATTCATCTATCGTCTTCTGCCAAATCTGATGGGATGATCATTTGTAATTGGGGGAAAAATTCCCTGGATAATACACTTCTATTCAGAAACTACAGAGATTAATTGGATTGTCCTAAACCTTCTACCCTTTTGCAAACGTTTTAAAAGTATTTACTAGAAAAGATGATTCAGGTTTACATTAGTTCTTAAAATACATTAAAATACAGTCTTTAACAGTGCTGTGTAACTTTCAGGGGACACTCTAATAGACACAATCCTCCAGATTGGGGGCACTCATTGCCCCAATCCTCTTTATTTAAACTGTCAATCTTAGGGATTGTATTTAATGTCTCATTTCTGGTTATAGTCTGGATTTTCAGGAAATATAGCCAGATCCTCTGTTACTGGCTAAAAGATTCATCTTCTTAAAGATTGGGATTGTCTCTAAAAATAAGTAAGTTGATTAGATCTTATGATTCTAAGAATATGCGTTTATCTAGTGCTCATTTGCTCAGTGTATAAAATGTGCATAGCAGATAATTGAGCTATTCTTGTTAAAGAACAGTGGCTCAAGGTCATGGGCTTTGGAGGCTTGGAGAGTTTCATAGGTCAGCTCCAACTCTTGGAAGAGTTAAAGAGTTTGATTAAATGTAATATGATAGATTTTGGAGGCTGCACTGGTCCTCACTCTCTGACTATTTAGAAAAGTTGCAAAGAGCCATCTCTTCTAATTATTAATTGTGTGCATATATTTCATCATTGGTATTAAACTCTATTTTTAACTTTTCACATTCTGTTTTTGCTTCATATTTGATTAGCTACCTTGAGTGTTTGCCAGAGTAGAAAAGTAGGGTTCCCGCAGTACAAAACCATTTTTTTTTAAAAAAAATCCTTAAGAATCTCAGACCCAGATATGTATTCTTTGCCACCCACCTACAGAGGCAACCAGAAATCTCCTAGCAGTGAATACATTTCATCAGATACAGTAAGATCTCATGGAAGACATACAGGGCTTTGCCAAAGACAGAGAGGGTGGGGCAGAGGACACCCTGCAGAGATGCGGCTAATAGGAACAGCAGCAAAAGTCCGAAATGGTGTAGGGTTCCTGCCTGAGCAGGGGGTTGGACTCAATGACCTCCAAGGTCCCTTCCAACTTTATTATTATTATTATGGATCATCGCACAGTCAGCCAGATGTTCAGACTGGATTTGGCATTTTGTCTACCTATCGAGTCCTTACCCAGGACCTGGGATAGGCAGATGTGGATGTTTGATGGTATTACAGATATCGTCGCAGGATGGAAGCAGTTCCTAGTAAGGCCGCCTTTTGCAATTGACTAATAGCGAATTTGTCAATGCCAATGGTGTTCAAGTGGTGCTCCAGTTGTTTTGGGATTGCACCCAAGGCGCCTATGACTATTGGTACTACCCTTGCTTGCTTTTGCCACAGTCTTTCTATTTCTATTTGTAGGTTCTTTGTATTTTGTTATCTTCTCCAGTTCTTTCTCGTCTATTCTGCTGTCTCCAGGCACTGCCACGTCCACTATCCAGACTTTTTTGTCTTTCTTATCGACAATTGTTAAGTCTGGGGTGTTATGTTGCAGGTGCTTGTCTGTTTGAATTCTGAAGTCCCAGAGCAGTTTAATTTTATCATTTTCTATGACTTTCTCTATTTTATGATCCCACCAGTTTTTGCTTACAGGCAAATGATATTTTTTTAAGATCTTCCAATGCACCATTGTTGCTACTTTGTCATGCCGCTGCTTGTAATCAGTCTGTGCAAACTTACCAGGTGGTCCACTGTTTCTTCAGCTTCTTTGCATAGGCGGCACTTACTGTCTATTGCTGTCTTCTCAATTTTGACTTTATATGCATTTGTCCTTAAGGCTTGGTCTTGTGCAGCCAGAATTAGTCCCTCGGTCTCTTTCTTCAATTTTCCTGCTCTTAGCCATTGCCAGGTCTTTATTATTATCTGCTTTCCCAGCTATTTTTTTCATGTATTGGCCATGTAGTGCTTTGTCTTCCCATGCCTCTATTCTGTTCTTCATTTGGTCTTTCTTGTAGGCCAGTTTGGTCTCTCCAGTAGTTAGTAAGCCTTCCTGATATACTAATTTCAGTGCATCTTCATCATTGTTCTTCAGATATTCTTCCAAAGCCATTTTTTCTTCTTCAACCATCTGATGTACTTGTAGCATTCCACGCCCACCTATTTGCCTTGGTAGATAAAGTCTGTCAATGTCACTGCGTGGATGAAGGGCATGATTCATTGTCATTATTTTTCTGGTCTTCCTATCCATTGCTTTTAGTTCTGCTTGAGTCCAGTCCACTATTCCAGCTGTGTACCTAATGACTGGGATTGTCCAGGTGTTGATTGCCTTTATGGTATTTCCTCCATTGAGTTTGGACTTTAAGATCTTCTTCACTCTCTTGATGTATTCACCTCTAATCTTTTTCTTGACTTCAGTGTGCTTAATGTTGTCAGCTTGAAGGATACCTAAGTATTTGTAGGAATCTTCCTCATCCAGACTCTTAATGTTATTTTCGTGGGGCATCTTGATTCCTTCAGTTTTCACTATTTTTCCTTGTTTGATAGTAAGTGTGGCACATTTGTCCAAGCCAAACTCCATTACAATATCTTGGCTATATATATGGACAATGTTGAGCAGCGATTCTATTTCAGATGATGTTTTTCCATACAGCTTCAGATCATCCATATAAAGGAGGTGGGATAGGGTAAAGGATAGGGTAAAGGATAGGGTAGATGTTTTTGATGTTTGACAGCCATGTCCTGAGTTATTTAGTATTGTTGACAGAGGAAACAGTGCAATAACAAATAGTAATGGTGACAATGAATCTCCTTGAAATATTCCTCTCTTGATATTAACCTCTCCCAGCTCTCACCATTGATCTGCAACTGTGTCTTCCATTGTGCCATCGATCTTTGCACAAATTTTCTGATGTTTCTACTGACTCCTGTTATTTCTAGGCACTTTATTATCCAATCATGTGGCAGAGAGTCAAATGCCTTTTTGTAGTCAATCCATGCCACATTCAGGTTGGTCTTCCTTCTCTTGCAGTTTTCCAAGATCATTTTGTCTATTAGGAGTTGATCTTTTGTTCCTCTGCTATTGGGGCGGTTTCCTTTCTGCTCAGGTGGAAAGAGATTGTTTTCAACTAGATGCTGTTGTACTGCATCAGCTACCACACCAGTTAGTAATTTGAAAGTTGTTGGTAAGCAGGTAATTGGCCTGTAGTTACCTGGTGTTGCCCCTTTTGCTGGATTTTTCATTATTAGGTAGGTTTTCCCAGTTGTTAGCCACTTTTCAATTTCTCCTCCTTGTAGTATATTGTTGAACTGCTTGGCAATGAGTGGGTGTATTATTATTATTATTATTATTATTATTATTATTATTATTATTATTATTATTATTTTGGATCATCGCACAGTCAGCCAGATGTTCAGACTGGATTTGGCATTTTGTCTACCTATCGAGTCCTTACCCAGGACCTGGGATAGGCAGATGTGGATGTTTGATGGTATTACAGATATCGTCGCATAGGCAGATGTGGATGTTTGATGGTATTACAGATACCGTCGCAGGATGGAAGCAGTTCCTAGTAAGGCTGCCTTTTGCAATTGACTAATAGGGAATTTGTCAATGCTAATGGTGTTCATGTGGTGCTCCAGTTTTTTTATTATATTTTATTATTATTATTATTATTACATAGCCAGGATACTGATGTATTGGGACCCATCAATCAGATGCTTGCCACAGGATCTCTTTTTAAACTAAGTAAAGAAATGGATATAATAAGGGAGTACTGGCTGATCACATTAATTTTATTAATTGTATTTTAAAATATATTCTTTTTGATAACAAAATAGGATCCCCGGTACATGAATGATTTGTAATATTGGCTTTTACTGCACTTTCCATCCATAGTTTGTGAGCAGAATGCTTCACGCCCGAGCTACAAACAGCTTTAAAGCAATTCAGTGGCATCTGTTTTCTTTCTCTCACTCTTTCTCAGTGTTCAGCATCTATAGCCAGACTTCTGAAATGGCATTGCTTTTACTGTTTTGATCTCTGCTGTCATAGAAATATCTTTATCCTTCATGATCATGTCTAAGTTTGACCTTTTTTTCTCTCTGGCATTAATCTCTATTTTGCCCTCATCTATTCTAAAGCCCAAGAAAATGAATCTACTCCCACTGTGAACTGCTTATTTAACTTATTTACTATCAACAGTTAATCCCCCACCATGTTAGTTGAAAGTATCTTTGTCTCCTTAATATTCAAGATTAACCAAGGTTTTTTTTCCTCTTTCAATTTTTAATTCTTTCAACCCAAGAAAACATTTGAAAGAAATAATAAGAATATCGCCTCTGTATTCTCTATTTGGCAGCAGGAGAATTCCTTGAAAACAAAACAGAAGAGGGCTGAAATTAATCTGGAGGAAGAATCTAGCAAAATAAGTGTAGAGTTTGAAAATGGATTGCAGCAGACTAAGGACCACGGATCATATATAAAATAGTAAAATGGGAAGTGCTGATTTCTGTGATCACAACTGAAGGGGATGATGAGTTTCCCATTAGAAAAATATTTATGAACTGATAAAGGATACTTAAGTATTGGCCAAAAAAGCCAATGCATTTCTAGGCTGCATCAACAGAGCGATACCATCAAGATACCATATTATTGCTTTATACTGCACTAGTGAGGCCACACTTGAAATAATGAATCCAGTTCAGGTCACCACAACACAAAAAAAGATGCTGAGATCTTAGAAAGAGTGCAGAGAAGAGGAGTGGCATGATAACTGTCTTCTGATGCTTGAGGGGCTGTCAAAGGAAGTTGGGGGTTGAAGCTTGTTAAAGAGAGGTCCAACATGGAAATAAGGAGAAATTTCCTGACAGTGAGAACAATTAATCAATGGATTGCCTCTTGGAATTGTGGGTGCTCCATCACTGGAGCTTTTCAAGAAAAGATTGGTCTCCTGCCTCAGACAAGAAGACCTTCAAAGTCCCTTCCAGCCCTATGATTCTATAATATTCAGCAAGTGACTTTAAAAAAAACCCTGCTGTCTAGCTTCATATTTCATAGAAGTATGTGGATCATATTATTGATGTTCTTCAGTATCAGAATATTTGGACAAGATGGGTTCCTTGCATGTTGATGGCAGAGATGAAAGCTTCAAGAGTAATAATAATAATAATAATAAAGTTGGAAGGGACCTTGGAGGTCATCTAGTCCAACCCCCTGCTCAGGCAGGAAACCTGACAAATGGCTGTCCAGTCTCTTCTTAAAAACTTCCAGTGTCGGAGCATTCACCGCTTCTGGAGGCAGGTTGTTCCACTGGTTAATTGTTCTAACTGTCAGGAAGTTTCTCCTTAGTTCTAGGTAAACAGGTAAACAGGGCATAAGTGAAAGTGAATAGAGCCTCCCAATCAAGGAATAGGCACAGTTGGCGCACAATCAAAGTTGTGCTAAGATCCTCCATGACTGCCACCTGCTCTTCTAACAGGAGTCTCAAATCTAAAAGGACCCCCAAGTTGCGCACATAGTCTGTTTGGAGTAGACCTCTTCCAGAACTAAAGATGGCATAGTTCCCAAACTGGCAGGCCCAAAAACCTAAAGCCACTCAGTCTTGCCAGGGTTCAGTTGAAGCCTGCTGTTCCCTATCCAGATTCTCGCAGCCTTGCTTAGTCTCCCTTCACTGAAGTTACTACATCAAGATGACAACTCTTTGAGGGAGAGCTCATCAGTTAAAAATGTGAAATCAACCATTGTTACACATAAAACAACAGCTTCTAAGCATTTGATAATGTTATATAACTAAGAATCAATGGTTCAGTACAATGATTAATCATTACAGTAGCTAAATCTGAGCAACATTTTACTAGTATATATCCTCTCCCCTCTTTTTAAATTGATGTTTGGTATATATTTTACAATATATAAATAAATCAAAAAGAAGTTATTAAAATTAAATGAATTAGTATCTAGTTAAGCACAGAAATATTTCCTATTGTTAAAAGTTATTGCTACAATACAATACTTGGAAAACCTGAAAGAGGTTTTTTTTTTTTAATTCACAGGATATTTTCCTTCAGTATTCACTTCTAGTTTCAATGGTTTTCCAAGATTTGAATCCAGCTTCACATATTACGGGATTAAGTTTGGTGGTTAGTAATTTGTGGATTAACATTCTTCTTTTTTCTTAAATCAGCACAATCATGTAACAGTTGTTACAAGTCAGATTTGTCTAAATTGGCCCAAAATGTATTAATATGGTATCATTAAATTTATACACCCCCAAATCCTTCCAGGTTCCCTGTGGTTTACAGCAACAAAAATATACAATAAAAATGGAACTAACTAGACACAACCCAGTCACTCCCAAAACAATCAGTCAAAAAAGGCTTAATAACAAATGTAATGACAATAGTCCAATCTGTTATTCTACTATTTATTGGTTGAATGGCAGTGAAAAGACCCGCTTGAAGACATTCTCCTGAATGGCCTGACTTTGTAACTTTGAGACAAATCAGGTTAAAAGATATCGCCAAAAGCTACTGTATCTTTGTAAAAAAAAACCTTTGCCTTCTCAGTAAACAAGCATCAGAGGCAAATCAAAGACACATAAGATTAACAGGCCAAGATTCTGATTTCTGTTCGGATAAACTTAAAGCTTGGCTTCAGTCACCTGGAACTTGTATAAGGGTCATTGATTTCTTTGATTGTGCAGAAACAGATTGCTTTCACATTATACTTTTCTTATCAAAGCCCAGTCTGCACATTCTTCAGGCCTTTCAGATATGAAAAAGAAAGCTGGCTTCCATTCATGTACAGAAAGGGAAAGTGGTAATTGCACAATTCCATCATTGGCTTCCATCTTAATTTTAATCCCGTGGACTTTCCATTCTTTGTTATGCACCTTCAGGCAAGCTGGAATAGAGTCCAACTCTCTATATTCATGAAATACTACTGTGAGTAGGAATGGTACCCTAAAGTTTCTTCAACATTCTATGGTAAATTGATCCAGGAATCTATTTTGTTCCAGCATTAGATTGCCCTGCATATTTCAGGAGCGGACAATAGAGATGTTTGTAAATCTCTGATTCAAAATGTAAATCTATTAACTTAAAATGGTCAGGTTATTAGTGTAAGCAGTTAAACAATACCCGAATGAAAGAACTACCAACTCAGACAAATGAACTAACAATAATCATCAGCCTAATCAAGGAACCAACACTGACAGGGCAAGCAACTAGTATATAAACAAAGAGCCAACACAGTGCTAGGCTGTATTAACAGAGGGACAGAATCAAGATCAGATGAGATATAATACCACTTTACAATGTCTTGGTAAGGCCACACTTGGAACACTGCATCCAGTTTTGGTCACCACAATGTAAAAAAGATGTTGAGACTCTAGAAAGAATACAGAGAAGAGCAACAAAGATGATCAGGGGACTGGAAGCTAAAACATAAGGAACGGTTGCTGGAATTGGATATGACTAGTTTAACAAAGAGAAGGATGAGGGGGGACATGATAGCAGTGTTCCAATATCTCAGGGGCTGCCACAAAGAAGAGGGAGTCAAGCTAGTCTCCAAAGTGCCTGAAGGCAGGACAAGAAGCAACGGATGGAAACTAATCAAGGAGAGAAGCAACCTAGAACTAAGGAGAAACTTCCTGACCATTAGAACCATTAACCAGTGGAACAACCTGCCTCCAGAAGTGGTGAATGCTCCAACACTGGAAGTCTTTAAGAAGAGACTGGACAGCCATTTGTACGAAATGGTGTAGGGCTTCCTGCCTGAGCAGGGGGTTGGGCTAGATGACCTCCAAGATCCCTTCCAACTTTATTATTAATCATTGCACAGTCAGCCAGATGTTCAGACTGGATTTGGCATTTTGTCTACCTATCGAGTCCTTACCCAGGACCTGGGATAGGCAGATGTGGATGTTTGATGGTATTACAGATATCTTCGCAGGATGGAAGCAGTTCCTAGTAAGGCCGCCTTTTGCAATTGACTAATAGCAAATTTGTCAATGCCAATGGTGTTCAAGTGGTGCTCCAGTTGTTTTGGGATTGCACCTAAGGAACCTATTACTATTGGTACTACCCTTGCTTGCTTTTGCCACAGTCCTTCTATTTCTATTTGTAGGTCTTTGTATTTTGTTATCTTCTCCAGTTCTTTCTCTTCTATTCTGCTATCTCCAGGCACTGCCACGTCCACTATCCAGACTTTTTTGTCTTTCTTATCGACAATTGTTAAGTCTGGGGTGTTATGTTGCAGGTGCTTGTCTGTTTGAATTCTGAAGTCCCAGAGCAGTTTAATTTTATCATTTTCTATGACTTTCTCTATTTTATGATCCCACCAGTTTTTGCTTACAGGCAAATGATATTTTTTGCAGATCTTCCAATGCACCATTGTTGCTACTTTGTCATGCCGCTGCTTGTAATCAGTCTGTGCAATTTTCTTGCAACAGCTTACCAAGTGGTCCACTGTTTCTTCAGCTTCTTTGCATAGGCGGCACTTACTGTCTGTTGCTGTCTTCTCAATTTTGACTTTGTATGCATTTGTCCTTAAGGCTTGGTCTTGTGCAGCCAGAATTAGTCCCTCGGTCTCTTTCTTCAATTTTCCTGCTCTTAGCCATTGCCAGGTCTTATTATTATCTGCTTTCCCAGCTATTTTTTTCATGTATTGGCCATGTAGTGCTTTGTCTTCCCATGCCTCTATTCTGTTCTTCATTGGTCTTTCTTGTAGGCCAGTTTGGTCGCTCCAGTAGTCAGTAAGCCTTCCTGATGTACTAATTTCAGTTCATCTTCATCATTGTTCTTCAGATATTCTTCCAAAGCCATTTTTTCTTCTTCAACCATCTGATGTACTTGCAGCATTCCACGCCCACCTATTTGCCTTGGTAGATAAAGTCTATCAATGTCACTGCATGGATGAAGGGCATGATTCATTGTCATTATTTTTCTGGTCTGCCTATCCATTGCTTTTAGTTCTGCTTGAGTCCAGTCCACTATTATTACTATTATTATTATTATTATTATTATTATTATTATTATTATCATCATCATCATCATCATCATCATCATCATCATCAAACCCCACTCCCTTCTAGCACTGATGATACCGAGTTGGATAATGAAATGTCTGTAAGAAAACAACCAAGCTCAGAGAATACCAATGAACTCCACTGTATCAGAAATTATGCATCATTTCACAGGAGAGGGCTTTTCCCTGTCCTGAAATATAAAACCTGATTTTATATCCTGTGTGTTTAGTTACTCCTCAGATATACCTGCTGTCAGGGGAAACTCCCACAAAATCCCAGGCCTATAGGCTAAACTGAAAAGTCAAAAAATATCCTGGAAGAATGCAGTGTGGCAAACCATGTCATTGCCAAGAAAACTACCTTTCTACATCCATGTAGTCACCAGGAGTCAAACTTAAATTAAAGAAGTATTTACCTGTCTTTGTTTATATATTATTTCAGGAGAAGGCTTTGGTGAGACAGTGGAGTGCAGCTATAGCTGTCAATTTAAGATAAATTCTTTGCCATCCTCCAATAATGAACAGAAATACTCTATTAAATGAAGGGACTATAAAGGATTTTGTGCTTCAGATGTAAACTCAGTCTGCAATAGATTTGTTTTTGTGCAAAATGCTGCACTATTCAAAATATTTGAATTCCCCCCCCCCTTCTTTCAGCCAAAAAGTAGATAATCTTGTATGTATAATGCTGTCACCAGCTACTGGTGGCTACTATTTGCAGCATTTACTAAAACCAAGTACTGTACTCTTTCATCCTGAAGCAGTTTTGCAAGTCTGGTTTTCAACTTTTCTGTGAAAAGTACATCCAAATAAATATACAGTACTGTTTCTTTAAAATAAGGGGATATACATTCAAGGCTACCTATTTCTGGGTAGCAAGAAGAGTCTACCATTCTAAAACCATTGCTTTAATTCTGGAGTCTCCAAACTTGGCAACTTTACAACTTGTGGACTTCAATTCCCAGAATTCCACAGCCAGCCATGCTGACTAAGGGATTCTGGGAGTAGAATTCCAATAAGTCTTAAAATTGCCAAGTTTAGAGACTCCTGCTTTAATTCCTAAAGAACATTTTGTCCAGGTTCCTAAAAAAAACCTTCTCAGCAGAACTAGAATTATATCTAGTGCATGGATGTCAAACTTGCCGCATCATGTGACGTGTTGCGACGTGTTGTGACTTTTTTTGCATTGCCGGAGATGGGGTGGGCACAGCTTCTGTATGATGCAAACAGCCTGCGGGCCGGCAGTTTGACACCCCTGATCTGGTAGATTCTGAAACCTTTTTCAGATAAGTAGAAAAGCTGCAGTGGAGCCTGGAACAAGTCACAATAACATCAAAATGATGTTACATGTGATGACATGCTCATGGCCTGAAGATGTAATAAAGTCATGATATCTGAGGCAAGTGCCTAAGTTTCATCATTTTCAGGATAGTGGCATCACACACATATTGATGTTTCAACCCTTCCACCCAGACTCTTCTGAAAGGCCGTTGCCCATTGCCTTGATTGCACATGTATGCAATTATTCAGCTACAACCATAATTCCTGCAAAAATAATTGCTATGTCCTATGTGCATTCTCAGTGTAGGAGAAGTTATGCGCGAAGGAGATAACTGCTAGCCATGTTTATATGCTGGATGGATGACTGTTCTTAATCTTGGAAGGCATGCACATATTGTGACAAACTCTTTTTTTGGTGTGGCACAACAGTGCCCCCTAACTACTTAGTTGACTCCATGCTAAGAAGCTGAAACAGGCAGAATTTATTTTTCTTTTCTTTACTCTTGTTTGTTTTTCTCAAAGTCAACTTGAAACTCTTTTTTCAATTATATTGTTATAAATTTCAATAGCACCCCTAGAGGAAACCATACCCATATTTTACACCGTCTACACTGGCAGCCTTACCATTTTTTTTTAATATTTTCACAATGTTTGCGATCTCCTTGTTATATTTTTCTCTTGGAATTTAACATTTGTGTTCATTTTAATTCTAATCTCTGGGATACAAAACTCTAACATACTTATTTCAGCATTGGTTTTAATTCTATTCGCTTTATCGAAAGCTCCTTGTTTAGCCCTCTTCCCCCACTTCAATTTTTTTTTAAAAAAAAAAATCCATTAAAACCAATCTCCACCTTCTCTGCCTCTTTTATTAGCTTTTGGACTAAATTCTATGGAACTGTATTTTTCCATCTATACACATTATACTATATTTTTTTCTTATCATCATTTCCAGGATTTCTCTTATATAATTTTCCTTTGTACTTATTCTATAGGTTGCTTTTCATAGAACCTAGTATGTATTTGTGTATGCATATTTGAGAGAGACAATTCTCTGTACCGTAGAGTGGCTACAGAGAAGACATGCCTTTGAGGTCCACATTGTCCAGATGACAGTGTAAGAGACCTGGAGTCCAGCCATCTTAACTGATCTCAGGAGTTGGACAAATGCCCTCAGGGGGAGTTGGTCCTGAAAATAAGCTGGCCCTGGACCATGTAGGGATTTAAATCTGGGTCTGTGCCATGGAGGATTTTATTGGTAATAACCAGCACCTTGTTAAGTGGGTAAACTGAGGAATGTCCATAATTACCCCTGCTACCACATTCTGGGACAGCTGCATCTTCTGAGTATTCTTCAAGGACAGCCTGGTGTCAAGTGTATTGCAATATTCCAAATGGGAGCTGACCAACACATGATTGGCAATGAGTAGAAATAGGGTATTACTGACAGTTTTCTTTAACTCTCTGAAACTTTCATTTTAAACAATCAAATAAATTGTGATTTTTGTTCCATTCCATTCCCATAAGGAATAGACTTATGCTTAAACAGATTTTTCTCTTAAGTAGTTGTTTACCAAACACCCATTGTTCATATTCATTTAAACTTCAGACTGACCAATTCTTTTCCTATTCTCTCCTGTCTCCTGTATAGAATCACAGAAACCTGTAGCTTATAGATATTAATCTACCCATCTTGGTTTTAGTCAATTGAGGCTTTGAGATAATAGCCTGGCCCTAGCAACATTTCCCAGCTGGATTCCAACAAGCAAAGTCAATGGAGGAAGCCAGATTTGCTTAATAACTGCGGAGCTCACTTAATAACTACAGCAATTCACTTAACAACCATGGCCAAAAAAAAAGTTGTAAAATCAGACACGACTCATTTTACAACCATCTTGTTTCGCAAATGAAATTCTGGTCCAAATTGTGGTCATGAGTTGAGGACTTTCTATATTCATTTGATAAATATCGATATATGGAATTGATCAATCATGGAGCTGGTCATCAATTTTGGTCTCTGTGTCTAATATATCATCTTCTCATTTTTGGAGCACAAGGATTTTCTAAAAAAAATCTGTTCCTTAAAATCAGTGTTATGACTTTCTTTCCAGGTATGCAGAATTATCCTCTTTGCAGCACTGCAAGCTTGACAAAACTGAAGCTCTTTGTAAGATGACATATTCCATATTTTAGGAATATAATTCAGCTTCACACTGAGATCCTTAAATAAAATATTTCTCCTAAAATGATATTAACATACATGATTTCACCTTGCTATTTTTAAAATCTGGCTGTCCCATATACTCAGTATATGAATATATAGCACTGCATACTTCTCCAAAATGAAGAAGTTGTGATGCAGTGTAGTACCTATGCAGTCTTGGTTCACTCAACTGGAAAAATGCATTTATACCTTCCCTGAATGAGTCACTCAGTGAGAACCTCTATAGGCATTCATTTGTCCAAATCCATTCATTTAATTTCATAGTTGACTCTGCCTACTGGTTATTGCTTGCCATCTGAGATATATTTATTTAAATTTTGGAACCCAGTATTTAAAATACTGTCCGGGTTGTCATAAAATATTATTTTCATATTTCATTTTATTACTTTGCTGTAAAACATAATTTTCTTGACAGCTTTAAAATAATATGTGGGGTAATAAGAATGTAAGGCAGTAGACAACATTTAAATATATTTTAAAGAGTGGGGGTTCTCGTCTATTTTTTAAGGAAAAAAAAAAAGTACTACTTGAATGAGAAGTTTTGGAAGTTCTTTGACAGGGCAACCTACCACACACCCTAGAAATAACTCTCTGGTTTGGCTTACTTGCCAGCACACTAAAGACTTGTCCCTCCACATGGAGACAGCCTGGAAGTATTTATGTACAGACACACAAAGGGAACAACAGTTGCTCAGCAAGGATGGGAGAACAAATACCTGCAGATTTTCAAAGGTTGCCAGAGGGCGAAACATTTTGCTGCCTAAGGGAATGTACCAGACAATACCATGTGGGGGAAAAAAAGACCCCTGGACTGAAGATTGACTCTTCCTCCATCACAGACCAAACCTCCATCTCTGCTGCAGGTAAGAGCAGAAGATTAGCAATGAGACACACGGAACCACCCCACAGGTTAGCCATCTTGAGGCAGGCCTCTCAGAGGAAGACAGCACAGAGGACCGAGGAACTGCTGCCTTAGGAGTGTTATACTTGTGTTGCTAATCTGCAGTGGAACGAAATATGGAAATGAGGGGCACCCAATATGCTCTGGGAGGCTTTAATGTTTTGGAAGATGAGAAGTCTATTGGGAAATAAAATCAAACAACAAAACAAGCCAAACTGGCAAGGCTCGGAAACCGTGGCAGTTTGCCTGTGGCCAGCCCTTTTGTCAGATCTCCTTGATGGCTAGAGACAAGAATAGGCCAAAACGTGTTGGGGAGTGTGTGTGGGGGGGTTCATATTCTCTCTCTCTCTCTCTCTCTCTCTCTCTCTCTCTCTCTCTCTCTCTCTCTCTCTCTCTCTCTCTCTCTCTCTCTCTCTCTCTCTGTGTGTGTGTGTGTGTGTGTGTGTCTGTCTATCTGTCTGTCTGTCTTTCTGGCACTTCCAACCTTGGCTCCCAAACACAAATACAGCTTTTTAAAAATACTAATATTAATAAAATCTTACAGAATGAGGGTTTTTACTCAGCTCCCCATGGGCTCCTCTCCGTGGAGCTGTTTGAAAACTTTCTGACAGCTCAGCAGCTTGATGGCATAATTTTCACACCGTCTGAGATGCAGACGAAGGACAGAAAGAGCCCTGTGCTTTTTCTCCTCTGGCCCTTGGCATTCCGTACATAAAGGGCTGGATGGGAAATTAATTTCTATTGTTCGCTTTAAACAGACAACGGCCCACTCGGAGAAAGAGGAAAAGAAATCCGTGCAGCATATATTAAGAATTGGGCTCTACTGAACACTGCCCTCCTTTCTGGGGCCTCAAATCCCGTAGCAAAAGGAACATCTGAAGCCTCTGTTCCCCAGACCAAAATGTTAGGGGTTCTGCTTTTTGGCGCTTCAGTCCTCTAAGTCCTCCTGCTTCTTAATCTGTAGCTTCATTGTCCCCAACGTATGCTCTTGATTTAAAAGTGACAAAGAAGAAACTTTTCTCCATTTTTGGGGGATACATTCTGCATAAAGTTACTGTGGCTATGACAGTAGGGAACCTTAGCTCTTTTATGACTTGTGGACTTCAACTCCCAGAATTCCTGAGCCAGCCATGCTGAGGGGAAAGGGAGAGGTTTCCAAGCTGAGCCATACTGGCTCAGGAATTCTGGGAGTTGAAATCCACGAGTCGTAAAAGAGCCAAGGTTGCCTACCCCTGGGATAAATAAAGATCACAGATAAAGATACAAATCACAAAAGCAGCACAGTCGTCCTCAACTTACAACCACTTATTTACTGACCGTTTGAAGTTACAACAGCACTGAAAAAAGTGACTTATGACCATTTTTCACAGGTTACAACCATTGCAGCATCCCCATGTGATGAAAATTCGAGGGCTTGGTAACTGTCATGCATTTACAGTACGAGGCTTGTGTTAAAGGTTGTTCTGGGGTTATGTCACCTCCTTTTGTGACCTTCTGACCAGCAAAGTCAATGGGGAAGCCAGATTCACTTAGCAGCCCTATTACTAACTTAACAACTGCAGTGACTCCCTTAACAACTGGAGCAAGAAACCGTAAAATGGGGCAAAATTCCCTTTAACAACTGTTTTGCTTAGCAACAGAAATTTAGGGCTCAATTGTTGTTGTAACTTGAGGACTGCCTGTACATTCAAGATTTCTACAACTGTAAACCAATATCTGAGAGCCAAGCTGAATATTGATTTTTTTTGAAAGTATAAAAAGAGTTTCTTGTCAATAATTTCAAAGAGGCAAAAAAGCATTATTGACTTCATTCTGAATTGGCTTTCTTGCTTTCTGTGCTGTTGTTTACATAGCCAAAATTGTCTGATTGTGCAACATTGCACTATTCAGAATACTGGTGCATAGAACTTTCCTGAAACCAATGTTCCTGTTTCAGAAATTGGGAGCACAAGGATGTTCTCCGAAAATGACTATCACAAAGTGACTATGCATTCACAGAATAACTGTCCTGAGCAGGATAGCTAGTTACAACATACCAATTTACTTGATAACCCCAGATGTAATCTTAGAAATAAGGATAATGTTGGAGGCTGAAATTTGTGCCTTGGCTGATTCCCTCTATTTTACATTAAAATGATGTAATTAATTTTATTTTACAAAATCAAGTGGAATAGAGAGCCTGAAAGGCAGCAAATGAGAGGTCTATTGGTACCCATGGGATTCAGACTCGGAATCTCAGCAATACATCACTCCCAATTAATAATTATATATATTATCATTACTTACCTCAAAACTGTCTCTATTATTTTCACTGATACCCCAAGCATCACTTCATCGTTTTACTCGCTCCATAAATCTTGATCAGATAATCTAAGTGATACGAAGTTGTATTAATTTAGAAAAAAAATGCACTGAAACAGAAGCTAATAAGGATGCAATAGATGCAAACAGAACTATACAGTAATATTAAAATTCTAATTTTAGGTTTGCAAAGTTAAGGAAATTTCTTCCCATCATTCCTTTGAGTTGATTTGGAATTTGAGAATTGAGCTGTAGGACACCAACAGGGAAAACTGGCTGCAATGCTCAAGGGTTAATATTTAGATGGAGAACCTTCACTGCCATCATCATCCAAAATCCAAAATACCCAGATACCTAATTCTCTAAAAGATACAATGAATGTTTTGAACATAAATGCTGAGTCTGATTTTTTTCCCCAATAAATAATCTATCTTTCAAGTTCCTATCCCACTTTTTAATCTTAGTCCAAAATCTGATGCATGCAGGAGGTTGCTACTTGTTGATCTCTAAAGCACAGCTAAGGGAGATTCTGAGAGTATATCATGCCCTCTAGTGGATTTGCATATGAAAAGTACGACAAATGTATAGTGCAAGTTTAACTAGTACTGTAACGTAAGAAGCAGTCTCTACAATTAAGATCTAAACTAAGATTGGACTGAACTGAAGTAATAGCATTCTATCTATTACACCATCTCTTACATGTATTACACCATAACACGTGTATTACATCACAATGCACATATTATACCAGTCACAGAAACGGGGGAAAGCACCATAATTAGTTTTAGATTAAAGAGGCTGAGACCTGAAATGCAGCAGCCTCTTCCAATGTGGTCTCATCCAGATGTACATAAACATGCTGCCTGCTGAGGCAGATATCAATTTTTTAAGCTAAATTTGCTTTCCTATCACATTCTCTCATAGTAATATTCTTCTGTGGACCAAAATACTTCCCATGGTCACTGCTTTTTTCTCTATTTCACAGCATTGAACGCATATGCAAAGTGCAGAATACCATTCAGAAACAACCCTCCATGGGATAGAATCCTATTTGGGATGGCCCACTGAGGCTCCTCGGTCCATTCTCCTGCTCCATCTATTTATTTATTACATTTAGACAGGGCTTTTTTTCTCATAGAACGCCCAGAATGGAGTTCCAGCACCTTTTTTGGATGGAACCTTGTAGGGTAGGCAAGGTGGGTTGTATGACGTGTGTGAGTTCCAGCACCTTTTTTTTTTTTTTTTTACAAAAAAAAGCACTGCATTTAGAATCCGCCCATCTTGCTATCCATGCAGGATTAAAGCAAACCAGACTGGTAGTTGTCAAGTCTCTGATTGAAGGGGGCCACACACACACGTCTCTGATATTCCATCAACTGCAAAAAGCAAATACGAAAAGTTCTAAGTAGCACTGAAATCAACAATAATATTGAATGTCACATATAAAAGCACATGAAAATTGGTGGTGGTCGGTAGGGGTCAAAAATAACGTGATGGCACATAATCAGTCAATTCAGTAATTAACTACGAACCATTTGACATCACCATAATTGCAGAACAGAACTATGAAACCATGAACCAAAACTTAAATTACATTCTAGCCTGGAAACCTGTAATTTTTCCTTTGCCAAACAAATTGGGCATGTCTTCTACAGATGGCTTCTATATTTGTACGGATGGAGAAACAGAAAGATGTGGATCATTTAAGCCAGCAGGTACTGCTTGCAAACATTCCCTTATCCAATTGCAGGTAGTCTTTGATTTATGACCACAGTTGAGCCCAAAATTTCTGTTGCTAAGTGAGGCATTTGTTAAGTATGTTTTGCCCCATTTTACAACCTTTCTTGCCACAGTTGTTAAGTGAATCATTGCAGTTATTAAGTTAGTAATATAGTTGTTAAGTGAATCTGGCTTCCCCATTGACTATGCATGTCAGAAGATCGCAAAAGTGGATCACATGACCCCGGGACACGGCAACCATCATAAATATGAGACAGTTGCCAAGCGTTTTAATTTTGATCATGTGATTGTCAGGATGCTGCAGTGGTTGTAAATGTAAAAAAACACTCAAAACAAATCACTTTTTTCAGTGCTGTTGAACCAGTTGCCAAGCATCTGAATTTTGATGGTGGTGGTGGTGGTGGTGGTGGTGGTGGTGGTGATGATGATGATGATGATGATGATAATAGTAATAATAATAATAATAATGTTGGAAGGGATCTTGGAGGTCATCTAGGCCAACCCCCTGCTCAGGCAGGAAACCCTATACCATTTCAGACAAATGGCTGTCCAGTCTCTTCTTAAAAACTTCCAGTGTTGGAGCATTTACCGCTTCTGGAGGCAGGTTGTTCCACTGGTTAATTGTTCTCACTGTCAGGAAGTTTCTCCTTAGTTCTAGGTTGCTTCTCTCCTTGATTAGTTTCCATCCGTTGCTTCTTGTCCTGCCTTCAGGAGCCTTGGAAAATAGCTTGACTCCCTCTTCTTTGTAGCAGCCTTTGACCATGGGGGTGCTGCAATGGTCGTGAAAAAATGTTGTCAGTCATTTTTCAGTGCTACTATAACTTCGAACGGACACTAAACAAATGGTTATAAGTCGAAGACTACCTGTATCCACTTTCTAGATGAATAAAACTTTAACTTCATTGCAAAACCATTGATCAGCACAAGGATAATTTCTCCAAAAGGTCAGAAAAGAAACATTGAAGTTAGGTGCCAATAAATTTAGATGCACCATAAATAATAAAAAATAATAATAATCTTAGCTGGAAAGCCAAGAATGTAATTTTGAGTCAACTAGTCTATCTTTAGTCTCATTTGGAAGGATTGGAATGCAAAGCACTAAAGTTACTATTCCTTGTATCTAAGAATGTAACTGATCAATTTCTCTGCAAACATGCAAGAGCTTCTTGGAGTGAAAATCTTACCCTTCTAAGATACTTTTTACTTCAGCCAGAAAGGTCAAAACAAAAACATATCAATTGTTGGAAGGCCAAGGAGAGCCAGAAGCTAAAAAGGTGAGTTGTGATCAGCTCAGTTTAATTCTCTCTGCCAAAAATGTATTAACTGAATTTAGGGGAGGCACTATTTGTCAATTTCAGTCCCATGTTTGCAGTGAAGAGCTAATACTGAATTATTTGAGTATTTGTAAGAATTTTCAGTGCCTAAATGCTGTTGTTATTATAATCGTTGTTGTTGCTTTGTACCTTGTACTTAGCAAGAGAAATCTCCCAAATCAGTGTATTTCCAATATTTTTAATTTTTAAAATAGACCTGCAAGGGTGATCCCTATATGCCTAAATCATCCCAAATTATCACATCTTCTCTGTTTTCAAAGCAGCAGTGAGGACATGCCTGATGATATTTGGGTGCTGCTTAGCTATGTCAGACTCTGATGTCCAGATAGTTTCAATGCTTTCTTTGAACTTTTTTCCCCACGCTAAATGGCACAGACAGTTGTACTGGGTTCAGCATTAGAGAAGTTGGAGACAATGAGTAACCCCCTCCTTTCTAGCCCCCTCCCCAGCACAAATTTGCAGACATTTGCTAGCTCGAGTACAAGTTGATAGTGATAAAGGAGATCAGGCATCCTTGTGATGGGCTGCCTTAAGCATTTGCAAATGACTGAAATTAACCACCCTTCCAGGGGCCTTAATTCAGTTTACAACTGGGTAGGTCTTTTGTTTTACACAGCAATGCAGAGGTGCCTTTGCCGTGCTAAATATTTTAACTATAATTATAATGAATGATACTTGCCAACACTGTGGCCCCTAATTAGAACAAGTCCCACAGACATATTGTCTCCTTGATTTCCTCTGCTGCATTTCTCTTGCTTTCTTTCTCTGCCTGGGACACATGGGTCCCATTAAACATTTAAGTATTTAATGTGGTTCCTGAAATGACTTCGGGAGTTTTCAAGGTCCATTTAGAAATGCATATATTACTCTGCTCGGAACTCCACTTTGCTAGTAGAAGTCGCTCTTATATCCTGGTGAAAAGTGTTTGCATACACAAACATGGGTATACACCCAGTTGCACTAGGATTGTTTGCTATTTAAATCGATTGAGTGGGTAAGACTCTTCTGAACGAACAGAAATGGTGGCTCAGATTAAGGGACTAGCAGATCTTTTAAAGCGCTATTTGAACACAAATAATCTAAAATTAGAAGGGGTTAAGGATAGAAGGGGGGTTTTCTCATATAGGAGGAGTGTCTTCTAAGATGCAGCTTGCTATAATATATAGGCAGTCCTCAACTTAGGACCACAATTGAGGCCAAAATTTATGTTGCTAAGCAAGGCAATGTAAGTTAAGTGAATTTTGTTAAGTGAGTTTTGCTCCATTTTACGACCTTTCTTGCCACAGCTATTTGGTGAATTTGGGCAGTTATCACGCTAGTAACATGGCTGTTAAGTGAATCCGGCTTCCCCATTGACTTTGCTTGTCAGAAGGTCACAAAAGCGGATCACGTGATCCCCCAGGACACTACAACCGACATAAATGTGAGACAGTTGCCAAGCATTTGAATTTTGATCATGTGACTGTCGGGATGCTGCAGTGGTTGTAAGTGTAAAAAAACACTCAAAACAAGTGACTTTTTTCAATGTTGTTGTAACTTCAAGCAGTCACTCAACGAATGGTTGTAACTTGAGGACTACCTGTAGGCTTGGTCCATTTAAATATGAATTTTTCCCCTTGGTTTTATAGGATTACACAGTACAGCCCAAGCAACCTGAGAGTTTGTGTGCATTGCCCTTTCTACAGGTGGGCAGGGAAAATCATCCTTGGAAGGAGCCATTCGTTTTTCTTGTTGCTCTGATCATACAAAGAAGATGGGGATGTGGTAGAAATAGGTTCAGGAAAAGTTTGTGCCAATAGGGAGAAAACTGAAAACAATCTTACAGTACACCACCACATCTTTACCAACAAGGCACCGAAGTATCCTGATTAACTACCACAAGTTCACCTACCATCTGAATCACAGCCATAGTTGGCATATGCAAGTATTACCACTGTGTCTCAGGTGAGTTAAGAATCCTTGCTAGAGGAAAAGTGAATTCACCGCAGGAGTTATCCTTAATGATATTCAGAGTCTAACACAAGTATTTCGTCCAGTTTAGTTTACCACACTTTTAGAAGGAGTCAGACCTACCGAAGCAGAAAACAGAAATGATGATCAGGGGAATAGGAACTGAAAATGTTTGGCCTGAGGGGGTTGCAAAAGCAGACACGGTAGCACTCTTCGCACACCTAATGGGATGCTACACTAAAGATCAAGACTTGTTCTCCAGCATTCCACCATCCAGGCATGAAATAGTAAGTTTAAATTAGAGGCAGACAGATTCCAATTAAATGTCTGAAAAAGCTTTCTGTAAGTTAGAGCACTTCAACTGTAGAGCCAAAAACATCTGCAAAAGCTTGCTACTTTCATCAGGCACTGCAAATTCTACCTCTTTTGTACATTCAACACCAAGATGCATCTACAAAAAGAAAAATTCTTGTACTATAATGCTGCAATTTTGTCACCACTTTTCTGCACCCCCATCACCCCCCCATCCTTCCTGCAAACATCACTAAGTGGAGTGCAATTATCCAGAAAGATCCATTTGGAGTGTCCCAACAAAGGTAGATAGCCATGGGTCAAGGATGCTTTAAGTTATGTCCCTGCACTAGGGAGAGACATTAATTTGATGATCTAAATCAGGCATGTCAAACTCGCAACGTCACATGACGTCGCACAACATATCGGAGCTTTTTCACCATTGCCGGCAATGGGGTGGGCGCGGCTCCGGTATGATGAAACTGGCCCGCAGGCCGGCAGTTTCATACCCCTGATCTAAATGGTCCTGTCCAGTTATATAGTCTTAACTCTCTGCTCTGCTACTGCACCATAAGGGTAGTAGACTTCTACTAGCTTTGTTGACATTCCTCCTTGGATACTGAGCTAGCACAGTGAAAGCTGGCAGGCAACTTTAGGATCTATTTATACGCTGGATTGAAATGTTAACTCTAGTTATGTAGGGCATGAAGTTGTGGTTGAACTGGGTCAGTTTTCGGGGCCAGAATTTAAAACTGAGTGGAAGGAAGGAAGTCAGTGTTGTTCAGTAAAGTCTTCCTAGCAACTATACATTGATATACTATTCTCTTCCCTCTCTACCCTTAAAACTGGTTAGCCTTTTGGATTGACATTATTATGGTTGACATTATTATGTAGTGTTACTCTCATAAGTAATTTGGGGTAAAATAACCCCTGTGGTGGCCCCCTTTTGTTATTATGTGTCCCCAACAAATGGACAGAGCTTTTCTACAAATCTTCAACCTTGTCTGGAAATGTTTTCAGTAAGGAAAATGGCTGCAAATTTGCAGTCATTGTGAGTCCTGAAATCTTTGTTCTTCCATGTACTTTGGCCTGATTTCCATCCTTCCTTTATCTGAAACTTGAGTCACTGCATTAACTTTCAAGAAATCTAAGAACAAAGAAATCTCTTGAAATTGGTTTTTGCTTCTTCATTGGTGGATGATCAGGCTATTGCAAAACTCCAACTGTCTTTTTGAAGAAGAGACAGCAAAGTCCCCTGCTGATATAATTAAAGAGTTATTTGAATACAAAGAATACACAAATTAATATAAGTAGTTTTTACTTAATGGCCAGTCATTTAACAACTGTTTGAAGTTACGACTGATGTCCCAGAGGTACTTATGACCTGATTTTCAAGTTCTGATGGCTGCGTACACACACACACACACACACACACACACACACACACACACACACACACACGGTAATGTGATCACATTTTAGCTGCTTGGCAACTAGCTTGCATTCATGGCCATTTGCAGTGTCTCATAACTGCCGTTTTTTGCATTTTTTGCCAGTTTCCAGCATTTACTTCTGGTTTCCAGCAACAAAAAAAAAACAAAAAACAAAAAAGCAATTGGGGAAAGTGAGTTTGCTTAATGATTACAGCATTTACTTAACAACATTTAATTATACTGTCATGTTCATTTTGTTAAGTCCTCGCATTAATGGCGAATGATGAAGACACATGTTGTCCAAAACAACTCTTTATTGTACTTAGCCAAAACTCCAACAACAAGCAAAGGCACGCAGGCCTCCTTTTATATGTCCCAAATCCCTGGACATAATGGCAACATCGTCAAGCACTTTTCGCACCTTCGCAAGGTCGGCACCACTCAGTCTGGTCCCGGGCATCTTCTGCAAAGCCCGGGAACCCTTGCAACATCCCGAGCCTGCATCTGCAGGCTCAGGACACAACACCCCTCCCCCCTAGCTTGGAACAATCCTGACACCTTCTTTTGGGAAGAGTGTCACACTTCCTCACAGTCAAGCAAGGACGGGGATGCCTGAGGTTGCCTCCTCCCACAAGTTCCATTCTTTGGTTTGTTAATCAAGGACACCCAAATCATAAGTAAACAAAATATATTATTAACTAATGACCTTAAGGGTAGTACCTCTTGTAACTTGACAGCAACTTCACAAAGTCTGAAAGATATTTGGGAGGGCACTTGGCCCTTTGCAACCTCCTCGGACTGGGAGAGTTTGCTGGTTTCCCTTTCTTGCCCACCAGGCTTGGTGAGCAAGGACATTGCTGCCCACTTGCCCCAGAAGACTTGGGTGTGGTTGCCTGACCTACCTGTTTGCCTGCCAGGCTCAGTAGGTCAGGACTTTGCTGTCCCAAGTACCTGGTTGACCTGCCCATTTGCTGGCTGGCTGGGCCCTCTGAGCCCGAACCAGCATCCCTTGGGGGGGTGGTAGTCCCCAGATCCACAATGGACCTTTCTTGGGAGCACTGTCCCTCAAACTCAAGGTCAGCAGATGGAGAAACGGGGGGTGTCTGCAGGGCCCCAGTATCCAGCAGACTCCAAGGTCATGCCTGAGGTGCCAGAATCAGGAGTAGCCTCTCTGTTTGCCCCCCTTACAGACGACTTCCTTCTAGGAGCAATTGCGGAATTTGGCCTGCTCCCATGCTTTGTTGCCCGTTTCCCTTGCAGGATGTGAGTTGTGTGGATACCCCCAGTCAGTCTCCCTTTCTGGAGTATTACTAGTTATGGGTGAATAATGTGGATACCCCCAGTGTGACTCCCTGGCTGGACTAAGTATGGGTGTGTGGGATGACCCCCTGCCCCATGACTTCCTGTTTGGAGCACTTGTGGAACCTTGAGATGGGGGATCAATGGCCTCCTCAGCAGCTAATAATGGCTGCTGACATTGATCCTCAGAATGCACTCTATAGCCTTCCTCCTCCCCCCCCCCCAGAGCAGAGCCAGGAGCGGAAGGGTGAAGTTCCAGCCTCGCATGCAGCTGATCTATGTGCCGCCAAAGAACGCGACCGTCTTCCAAGGACACTTCATAGGACAAAGGCCCAGAGACCTTGCAGACCACAGCTGGTACCCAGAGATGACCAGGCCTGTAGTTCCGAGTCCTGTCCTTAGAATACTTCTGCGTGTTGCGCAGAAACCCACCCTATTTTGGCTGGGGACCCTGGTACCTTTCAAATACAATTCTTCTCTAGGTTGTACCTTCTGATGACCCAAACAGACGGATGTGATGTGGCCTTCCCTGCCGCATGCCCTGCAAATGGTGGAACGGAACTGGCAGTCTGCTCTTTTGTGGTGTCCTCTGCACCCGAAGCATTGGAGAGCTGTTGAAGCCTTTTCTGTGCGTTCCTTCTGTCTCCTTCCAGCTGCCTGGTAAAGCTTATCCACCTCATCTTCAGGAACTTCCTCCAATTCTTCTTGCATGTTCTCCTGGTGGATGGCAACGGTCTCTGGAGAGCTTCTGGTGGCCGCATATTCTTTACTGCCTCACCTGCTGCTTCCTCTGCTGTAAACTCTCGCAGAGCATCTTAGAAGGAAACATCTTCTTTAGCGAAGATCTTTTGCTGTAACTCTCTTTTCCTTAACCCGCACACAAAACGATCACACAGCCTTTCCTCCAAATCGTTAAACTCACACGATCTGGCTGCTCGCCTCAAGGCTGCAATTAAGTCCTTAGCAGATTTGCCTGCCCTCTGATCCCTTTGTTCAAACGTATGCCTCCAAGCAATGACGGACAACTTAGGCTGGAAATGCTCTTTTAGAAGTTTCTTCAGATCCGTGTACGTTACTGCTTCCAGAGAGGCAGGGGCCACTAGATTTTAGGCAATCTCAAAAGCTTCCTGTCCACAGACGCACAAGGTGCCAGCCTTCAAGCCATCTTCTCGAATTTGGTTGACTCTGAAATAATTCTCCACCCTCGCAACGTATGATTCCCATCTTTCCGGGTGTGAGACGTCGAACTCTGATAAGCGGCCGATCTTCGCCATTGTAGCTTGCACTTTACCACTCGCTTCTTCCAGGGAAAGGGTCTTTCAACAAACTCACCCTCCAGGGACGCTGTACTGGCAGGATGGATGCTGACTTTAATGCCGTTTTCCCTCTTCAGGACTTCTTTGGGTGAGTCTTTACAGCTTCCTTCTGATTATCTTGTGAAGAATCCCACTTTCGTCACCAGTGTTAAGTCCTCGCATTAATGGCGAATGATGAAGACACATGTTGTCCAAAACAACTCTTTATTGTACTTAGCCAAAACTCCAACAACGAGCAAAGGCACGCAGGCCTCCTTTTATACGTCCCAAATCCCCGGACATAATGGCAACATCATCAGGCACTTTTCGAGCCTTGCGCATGCGCGCAAGGTTGGCGCCACTCAGTCTGGTCCCGGGCAGCTTCTGCAAAGCCCAGGAACCCTTGCAACGTCCCGAGCCTGCATTTGCAGGCTCAGGATACAACAATTTAACAACTGCTACCAAAAAGTTCATAAAATCAATGATGTGGTCACCCATTTACTGACTAGCACAACTTACAACTGTAATTCCAGGCGCAATTATGGTCGTAAGTCAAGGACTAGTAGACAATATTAGGTCACTTAATAGAAGTAACAGTTCTGACAGACACACTCTAAGAAACATTTCTGGGCAATGTGAAACAAAAACATGCTGCTTATTGGAACAAGCAATTAAATATGAGTGGTTCCCAGACAGACTTCAATAGTCAGGTTAGGTTGTGAATCTTACTGACCTTGTCTATATTTGCATAATACCCACAAGGTGGTGCTGTGCAGAATGGCTTGACTATGTCTGAACCATTTTAACAAGACTTGAGTCTTGTTAAGTCTGAGTCCCTTAGATCAGGGCTTTTCAACTAGTGGTATGCTTACCACCGATGGTACATTGGCACCTGGCAGGTGGTACGTGGTCCTGACCAGCCTAGCCAAGTGTAGTGGGGGGGGGGGAGGGAACAAGCCAAAGGGGTCCAGCGCAGGACTTACCATGATAGAGTCCTCAGGAACTGCAGGGCGGCTGGGGCAAGGCAAAGGCCCCACGATCGGCAATTCTGGCTCACCCAGAAGAGAAAGGAGGAGGGGAGCAAAGACAGGAGAGGTTGTAAAAGGATGCAGTTTGGGCAAGAGAGAGAGTGAGAGAGAAAAAGGCGCAGCTTTGGGAAGAGGAGTCAGCTGGAGCTGCACTAAAGGGAAAAGAAGGAGGAGGGGAGAGAGGAGAGGAGATCAAACAGGCTGCCAGGAGCCGATCTACAACTTCTGTGGCAGCCATCTATGCCAGGCGCCCACACAGGTGGCAGCAACAAACAGGCAAGAAACGCAGTGGGGGGAATGAAGAAAGGCAGCATCGGCTGGAGGTGAGGGAAGGAGGGAAGGAGGGAGGAAGGAAGGAAGGAGATGGCAATGAGAAAGAGGGAGGTAGAGAGCAGGAGGGAGGGAGGGAAACGGAAAGGAAGGAAGTTTTGGAAGAAAAAGCCAAGGGCTTGCTTTCCAGCTAGGAAAAGAGAAAAGAAAAGAAAAATGAAGTGCTGCCATTTGAAATAGATGAGAGGAAGCCAGCTGCTCGAGAGGAGATGTTTATTGGCAGAAACGAAGTGCTGTTTCAGCAGTTCAGTTCTGGATCAGCTGAACAACAAACTGGGAGAGTGGAAGGATTCTTTTGTGACTTTGAAGTCCTGGGATTTGTGCAATGTGGGCTTTGTGTTCTTAAGGAGTGTTTGGCAATTTCTATTCTGGCTGATGGCTGATGTCGCATGTTGGATTTTGGGTTCTATGCAATGTATGGCTGTGAAAGTTGGACCATAAGAAAAGCTGAGCGCCAAAGAATTGAGGCCTTTGAACTAAGGTGCTGGAGAAGACTCCTGCGAGTCCCTTGGACTGCAAGGTGTTCAAACCGGTCAGTCCTAGAAGAGATCAACCCCGACTGCTCTTTAGAAGGCCAGATCCTGAAGTTGAAACTCAAATACTTTGGCCACCTAATGAGAAGGAAGGACTCACTGGAGAAGGGCCTAATGCTGGGAAAGATTGAGGGCAATAGAAGAAGGGGACGACAGAGAATGAGATGGCTGGATGGAGTCACTGAAGCAGTAGGTGTGAACTTAAATGGACTCCAGAAGATGGTAGAGGACAGCAAGACCTGGAGGAACGTTGTCCATGGGGTCGCGATGGGTCGGACACGACTTCGCAATTAACAACAACATTGTTAGCTGTAAATTTTGCTGCAAGGGATTTTGAAGTATTTTTGTCCTGAATGGATTTTGCCTGTAGCATTCCTTTACTTATGAATGGAGTCATTTGGGGAGGCTGCCTTAGCTGGCAGCCAGTACTTATTACATTTGTTTTTCTTTCTTTCTTTTTTCTTAAGTGTCAGCTGCCGGCTCCTTAACTTTCCTTTCTAGCCAGTAGCTAATTCTTAAGGGGGAATGTGCCTTTTTAAGGGAATGAAGGAAGTCTCGCCTTAGCACTTGGCCACTAGCAGCCCTGCCATTGACTTTGCTTATCAAAAGGTTGCAAAAGGGGATCACATGACCCTGGGACACTGTGACCATCATAAATATGAATCAGTGGCCAAGCATCCAAATATAAATCACATGACCCTGGGGATGCTACAACAGTCATAAGTGTGAAAAATGGTCATAAGTCACTTCAGTACCATTGTAACTTTGAACAGTCACTAAGTGAATTGTTGTAAGTCGAGGCTACCTGTATTTTATCACTTTTTTCCTTTTTTTTTTTTTTTGGTCATCAAGTTTTTGACACCTTGCTATGTGGTAGTCGAATACTGCCATATCCTAAAAGTGGTACAATCAGTGAAAAGATTGAAAAGCCCTACCTTGGATAACATTGACTCATTCTGGGACCATTACATTCAGCAATGCGTTGATCCAAGTAATCTCTTGAATCATAACACACTATATTGGATTGGATTGTTCAGAAACAAAAATTAGGCTGGGGCTTCTATTCTGCTAAATTCCTCGTTAATTTAAAGTGGAACAGAATCTGAATTTCTATATAAAAATTGGTCCATGCTCACAATAAAGAAATCTTGTTCATTGTGATCAGGTTCAATGCTGAGTAATAGTCCAAATGTTCCAGGTAGAAGGATCTCGGGATGCACAGGGCCAGGAAAATCTCTTTTTTGAAATTCTGGAAATAAAATTAGGCCGGACAGCCCAATGTTTTGACATAAAGGAAGTACAGGTAGTCCTCGATTTACAACAGTTCGTTTAATGACTGTTCAAAGTTGCAACAGAATTGAAAAAAAATTGACTAATGACTGTTTTTCACATTTCTGACCGTTGCAGCAACCCTGTGGCCATGTGATCAAAATTCCGACGCTTGGCAACCGATTCATATTTATGAGAGGGTTGCAGTGTCCCAGGGTCATGTGATCACCTTTTGCAACCTTCTGCCAAGCAAAGTCAATGGCGAAGCCAAATTCACTTAACAACTGTGGCAAGAAAAATCGTAAAATGGGACAAAACTCATTTAACAAATTTCTCACTTAGCAACATTAATTTTGGGCTCAGTTGTGGTAGTAGGTTGAGGACAAGCTGTATTATATAGTTTCCGTGCCATCAATCAGTATGACTGCTAAAAACTGGATGTTCAACCCAACTGAAGGAAATTCTGTAACAATAACTTCTTAACTTTAAGGCAGCTAAAACTCCCAGTATCTTGCCCTACTGGTCATACTGGTTGGAGATATGGCAAATGTAATTCAGCAGTGACTGAAGTACAGAGAAGAGCAACAAAGATGATTAGAGGATTGGAGGCTAAAACATATAAGGAACGGTTGCTGGAATTGGGTATGTCTAGTTTAATGAAGAGAAGGACTAGGAGGAACATGATAGCAGTCTTCCAATATTTCAGGGGTTGCCACAAAGAAGAGGGAGTCAAGCTATTTTCCAAAGCACCTGAAGCAGGACAAGAAGCAACGGGTGGAAACTAACCAAAGAGAGAAGCAATCTAAAACTAAGGAGAAATTTCCTGACAGTTAGAACAATTAATCAGTGGAACAACCTTTTGCAATTGACTGATGGCAAATTTGTCAATGCCAAATTATTATTATTATTACTACTACTAATTATTATTATTATTACTACTACTACTACTACCTATCATAGAAGCATTGAAAACTGCTAGCTATAACTTTTCTACATTTATGGACATAAAAGTAAATTTGCTTTCTAAGCTTTGTGAACTACTACAGGAGTCCCCAATCCCCGATTCATGGACCAGTAATGATCCATGGCATGCCAGCAACCAGTCCACACATATAAACAAAGCCCCTGTAGGCAGCATTGAAAACCACATCCCCTCCAGTCAGTGGAAAAACTTTTCTCCCCAGAACCAGTCCTAGTGCCCACAAGGTTGGGGGCCACTGAACTACTAGACAGAATACCTTCCCACATTACACAATGGCTGCTCATTCTGAATTTAATAAAATAATTCATTTCTAAACTCTATGCATAAAATAACGAGCTCTGTGTTCTGAATAAATTATACATATCAATCTTATATTTGTATAGTTCTCAAATATGTCTTGCTCAAGAAGCTAGATTTAATTTATCCACAAACACTAGATAAACTTGCTCTTTAGCATTCTTGCCATTCTACACATACTGATTGTGTTTCAGATCTCATTTTCTTTATCACATGTTTAAAGCGTGTGATAGAGCAAAACAAACATAGAATGAATGACTTCTGGGCAGTCTGTCTCATGCTGGCTATCTCATAATATATAAGAGGGGTGTTGTTTTTTTTAAGATGATGGGGGAATGGGTAACATTCTTTATCTGACAGTGAGAGCTGCAACTGATGACAGTCTGAATTAATTCCCCTTTCTTCCCAAGAAACGCCAGTGGAGCCTGAGAGATTACCAGAGAGATATCCAAGGTTTTAGAAATTGCTTTGCAGATCAAATGCTCTTCTGGAAGTAGCATAAGCAAGGAGTTTGGATTACAGTGCATGGAGTCTCCATCGTGCTTAAATTTAGCTTTGTTGGTTCAACTCGTACCATGTGTTGAGGCAGTATTGCACAAACAAGTTTGTCAATTAAGCAAGGTGGCTTCTTACAGTGAGTTTCAGGACTGATTTGTCAGACCTTCTCCATTCCTACAGCTATCACTTTACAAAGGACAGACACAATGATCTAGCCCAGTTTTTAAACTGAGTGGTTTTTGGTTTGCAATATATAAACAAGTATGTTGGTACTGCACGTACATCTTATAGGCCCACAAAAATAACCCTTTACCTGAACAAAAATACTAGATAGGACAATAGATAAGACTTCCCTTGGTACATTTGGCAAATAAGAGCTGAGAAAGAGACTGCCACCTTTCCTTACTCAAAGCAATCATTGCAATCTGCAGCATAACTCTATTTAGTTGTAAGAACCAGAGTAGCCTTTACCCATCCCAATGAATGTGCTCAGCCTTGAGGACTGTAGTGGCATCTCCTTCTTTGTTACCATAACTGTATGAACAAATCTTTCCAAATCATTTCGTATAAATTCTTTACTTTCTGTTTCTCCATAAACTTGGACTTTAAAATTACTTTGGAGGATCTTAAAATATGGTTCCTGAAGAGATTCTTTAGCTCTGTTTCAGCAGCAGCAGCTATTGTTGAGTCACAAGCTGAAATAACAGTATGTGCTATTAATAAACAGTTTCTAGCCACTAGATCCAGGGTATCACCTAACCAATTGTCCAAGCAGGGTTAGATTGGATTATTACTTGGAAGGTAAATGTCAATAATAATCCCTAAGTTGTGAACAATCAATCAATTATACTTTAAAAAAGGAATGGCAAACCACTTCTGTACTGATACCTAAAAATTCTACATGGACACTCTACCTCATCCCGGGAGATGAGTTCAACTTAAATAAGTCTTTACTATAAATGGGTATGATATATATGATACACACGGTTTTGATAAGAAAAGTATTAGGCACTTCTTCTCATTTAAACTGATTTGCAAAAATGCAGATGAGTTTCTTTCCTAGCAAAGTTAGTTATTCATATTGGATATCCAGAATATTCTTAAAGCATCGTTCTTTTTCCATCAGGTAGGAAAGTTGGCCCGAGTTTGCACAGCCTTATTAGTTTTTATACCGGTATGTGCATCTGGATTGCCATGATTACCTGTGTCCCACTGTATCTCATCAGATCAGGAGCCCAGTGCCTTCTGTAAGTTTAAACTAAAAAAATAGTGTGCAAACTGTTGGTATTTACCATGCTGTCTGGACTAGGGGTGAAGTTTAAAATACACCAGTTTGCTTGCTTATTGATTAATTGGTTTGTTGGTTGGTTGGTTGGTTTAGTCTACTCAGACTTAGTGTGCTGTACAACAGAGTAAAAATACAATTCAAGAAGAAAAAGAAAATCATACAACTCATAGAATTAATAGAAAACCCCAGGTTTGCTATGGAAAATTTTGATTTCACAGTCTTATAAGTCTTATCTGAAATCCTTCAGCCATATGGTAGGGCTGAATCATCTGCAAAGTGAGAAGTAATGGGAAGATTGGGCCATGGAGAGAGAAGAAAGGGGGCTTACTATAACACAGCGGGTAGAATCAATGCCCCCCCCCCCGTTTCTACATCTCATGGCAACTCTCAAGTTCTAACAAGCCTTCCTAGACACCTTGGCAGTGGGGCAAACACTTGGCATGCTTTAGGCTTTGTTATGGTATTTGCGTTATTGCTACAGCATGTGATTTGCCCAGCAGAGCTGTCTGCATATTTAGCTGTGCCTGTGGCCTTGTGGTTTGCCAGCAGGTAGATTCCCCTCACCCTGTTCTTCCCCCCACCCCCCAGGCTTTAAATGGGGGCAATTATGGTCCTTCAGCGTGCAATTTGAGGATCAGGGGTTCCCTTTGCCACAGTGAGAGTGCCTTTGCTTTACCTCACAGGAGGATGAAATTTAGACATGCAGCATACAACAGTCTGATAACTCCATCGGCAGAGGGCCACACACAGGCTGCAAAGGTACTACTCAACCACAAAATGTGCCTTAAGTTGACTTCTTGGAGAGAAAGGGAAAATCCCGGGAACTGAAGAGTTAAAACCAGCAGGATGAATAGACAAAAGTCAACAAACGCATCCTCCTGCCTCATTTAATTAAGAGGTAATCCTCTTTCTATTAGCTATAATAATCATGACTCAAGAGTAGTTAATGAAGGTAAATGTACACAATGGTGACCTCATGTGAATGGTCCAAAGTCTCTGGAGTATGAATGGGATTATTCTAACCTAGCCAGCTCTGAACCTATTTCTACTAGAATTGGGGGGGAAGCCCCCCAAAAAAGTATTTTTAAAGCACTAACATGAGAAAGAAATGATCAAACTAAAGCAAGAGTGTCAAATTGCTGGCCCACAAGCCGGGTGCATCACATGGAAGCTGCGCCCTCCCCCCCAGCTCCGACAAGGGGGAAAATTTGTGATACATCGCAACATGTCATATGATGTGGCGAATTTGACACCCTTGAACTAAGATTATTAAAATCCATAAACTCGCTTTTCAAAAGATCTTATTTACTTAGAATATTATGCGCCCAGCTTAATCTAAGGCTGCCATTCTACAGCTTCGTTTTAGTGACATCATGGTCCACAATAGCAAAATCATGCCTTTTTATCAACAGTTCTAATATCACGTCTTCCCTATGGGATAGAACTGTAGTCTCCTCTTTCATGTTCAGTATACTCGATAAAACCAGTGGATAGGGATTTTACAACAGATGTAAGTTTCACCTCCATGCAGTTCCTCCTGATTGAGAAACTCAAGAAAGATCATTAACACCCCCAGCCCAGAAATACCAAGGAGCCATCTTCTGTAGTTCTAACAAACATCCTTACAAGATGTCAACACAAGAAAGTCAATGTGACCTTCCAAAACTCACTTAACAAATGTCTCACTTAACAACAGAAATCTTGGGCTCAATTGTAGTCATAAGCCGAGGACTACCTGTATTATTTACTTGCTTTATGTTGATGAATAAAGCAGGGGTCTTCAACCTTTGCAACTTTAAGATTTGTGGACTTCAACTCCCAGAATTCCTCAGCCAGGTTGGAGACCTCCATTCCAGAGAAGCCTGCAAGGTAACTTACAAAAACAATAATTTCTTTCAATCATGCAAATTCTCTCAAGTGGACTTTATTTTGTCTTCTGCCTTCCTCTATTCCCCTCCCCCATAGGTTCCACAAAGTTATTTCAACTTTCCAGCTCATGCATGCATAAGGCACCATATAGCAGAGGTCTCCAACCTTTCCAGGCTCGAAAACCAGAAGGAAGGAGAGCAGCTTCAAAATTGGTATGTGTGCGTGCGCGTGCATGGGGCCACGCACACTGGCGCAGCACTAGCAGTCCTGTTTGCGCATGCAGCATACACTGGTGCCATGCACATGCGCAAACAACCGTGCACCCTCACGGCGGCTAGCAGCCCGTTCACCCATGTACAAATGGGCCGCGCAAACTGCCTGGGCTAGCAGCGCATGCGCAAACAGGCTGCAGACATCCGCCCTGGGCTAGCATTTCCGTTCGCGTCCACGTGCATGCACAAATGGCCACAGGCGCTAGTGCAAGTGGGGTGGGGAAATGCGTGCCCACATGTGTGTGTGCATTGGCCAGCCATTTCCATGGTCTACTGGGCAAGAGCCCATGGCCCGGTCCCGGGCCACAGACCATAGGTTGGGGACCCCTGCTGTATAGAGAAAAGAAACCTAATATACCAGTGGTATTCATTTTTCTATTGAATACAGTCCCATAAAACCATCAAAATCAAAAGTTAAAGGTTTTAAAGGACCAGAAATTAACTAATACAAACAATGGGAAGCACACAGAAACTACAACATTTAAGACACTCTAAAATAAATGCTTTCAAAGTCTTCTAAAACAATTGTTAAGTGGGTTAATTTTGCCTTCCTAGAAATAGATGTCTATAGCGGCCGCTTACTATTAAAAATGTTATCATATGTTCCAAAAATACTTTACAAAGTCCTCCTTCCATACATGGCTTCACATCCTTAAATTTTCAGGGCCTATTAGAATGGGCCCTTTCCTGAATTAACTTTTACTGCATTGACTTTAAGATTTAGCTGAATTGCTCACCCAGAAATTTCATTTTTTTAACCAAGTTATTAAGACTAATTTATTAGGCAATTCTTCTGTTTTCTAATTAGTAGCTTGTAATTTCCAGAAACAATACACAAAGAAAAAGTTTTTTTTCTTTTAAATGTGTGTAGTATCAAGTTGTAAGCGTTATGTCCTGAGCCTTGCAAACGGGCTCGGGGCGTTTGCAGGCAGTCCCGGGCAGGTGCAAGCTGCCCGGGACCAGACAGCCTGTCGCCAGTGCCTGTGCGCATGCGCGGGTGCTGGCGCGCGAAAAGTAACACATTGACCCGGGAATTGCCTATATAAGAGGCTGGGAGCTTTTGGGCGTTGCTGGAGCATTCAATCTGTAAGCTGAATGAAGAATAAAGCAAATCTGAGAACTACAACTGCTTCTCGTGTCTTGCCATTTCGCGAGGGACGCAACACTGGCGACGAAGGTAGGATGCCTTACATCAACAGAAAAGAAAGAGGTGTAAGCTTACCCAAGTGAGTCCTGAGCGGCGGAGCGGCGTTGACTCGGCAGCTACCCTCCAATCCAGTGCGCATTCGGGGGTAGGCTGTCTGATAGACCCGTCTCCTAAAATGGCAAAAATTGGAAGGCTTTCGGAGTTCGATGTCTCACATCCAGAGAGGTGGGAGTCCTACGTAGCCAGGGTGGAGAACTACCTCAAGGTGAACCAAGTGAGGGAAGATAGCTTGAAGGCTGCCACCCTGCTGTGTGTCTGCGGTCAAGAGGCCTTCGAAATCGTGGAGAACCTTGCAGCACCTGTCCCACTAGAGTCTGTCAGCTACACAGATCTAAAAAAGCTACTGAAGGAGCACTTCCAGCCCAAGATGTCCGTCATCGCATGGCGCCACACCTTCGAGCAGAGGGATCAACGATCCGGAGAATCGGCCAAAGAGTACATCGCCGCATTGAGGAAGGCCGCCAAGCACTGCGAATTCAAGGACCTCGAAGAACAACTGAGGGACCGATTCGTGTGCGGGCTAAGGCATCGAGAGCTACAACAGAGGCTTTTCGCCAAAAAGGACTTGTCTTTCCAAGATGCCTTGAGAGAGGTCACCGCAGAAGAAGCAGCAGGCGGCGCCATCAAGAACATGCGGCCAATCAGGAACAGTCCAGATGTTGCATCCGTGCACCAAGAAGAAGTCCAAGGGAACTCCGAGGAGGATCCGGACGAGGAAGTCTACCGTCTCCACCCCACAAAGGAAGGGAACCAGAAAGGAAGCTCTTCAGCTCTCCCCAAGTGCATCGGCTGTGGAGGTCGCCACAGGAGAACCGACTGCAAGTTCCGCTCTGCTATCTGCAGGGTGTGCGGAAAACAAGGACAAATTGCAGCTGTGTGCCTGGGCCGACGAAAGGTACAACCTCAGGAAGAATTGCGCCTGAAAGGTACCAGGGTCCCCAGCCAGAATAGGGTGGGGTTTTGCGCTTCGCGAAGAAGCATCTTTAGGAAAGGCACACACAAGCCCATTAAGAAAAAGCTGTCACTTAAGGTGAAGCTACAAGGGGTTCCATTAACTATGGAACTAGACATGGGGTCTGCACTTTCAATCATCTCTTTGCACACATTTAGGAAGATTTGTTCCGGCAGTGGAACTCAGGCCAAGTTAAGGCCTTCTGACATTTTGCTAACAGACTTTCAAAATTCGAGAGTGTGTGTTAAGGGGGAGGCCACCCTTAACGTACAGTATAAGAATTTTGAAGGTCCACTAGACTATTAGTAGTAGGGGGTGAACGAACGAGTCTCATAGGACTCGATTGGTTTGAGGCCTTGGGGATACACGTCACGGGGCTCAACAGCCTACAAACACTCGACCTACAGGAAGTCTGCAAAGAATTTGCAGATGTTTTCAGCCCCCAGCTGGGCACATTCAAAGAACCCCGTGTCCTTAAAACTAGACCCCACTGTCACTCCCATTAGAATTAAAGCAAGAAAGGTCCCTTTTGCTTTAAAGAGTAAAATTGACACTGAGTTGGACAAACTGATCCAACAGGGAATTCTAGAGCCTGTTGATTCCAGTCCCTGGGAGACCCCCATTGTCATGCCTCTAAAGGCAAATGGGGACATTCGCATTTGTGCTGACTACAAATGCACTCTGAATAAGGCATTGCAGCAACATGCCTATCCTGTTCCTGTGGTAAGTCATATTCTGGCCTCCCTCAAGGGGGGACGTGTTTTTGCAAAGCTTGACCTAGCTCAAGCGTATCAACAGCTGCCTGTTGATGATGATGCTGCTATAGCTCAGACTATTGTGACCACAGAGGGGCCTTTAAGGTAAAGAGGCTACAGTTCGGAGTGAATGTCGCTCCTGGGATTTTCCAAAGCGTAATGGAAAACACACTACGGGGTATACCGGGGGTTTGCCCCTACTTTGATGATGTCTTAATTGCAGGAGACGCCACACACATTTTAGCTGAAAGGCTAAGGGCTGTCCTGTTAAGGTTCAGGAAAACAGGCCTCAAGCTTAAGAAGGACAAATGCAAAATAGGGGTGCCTTCTACTGAATTTTTAGGGTTCAAAATTGATGCTGCTGGGATTCACCCTGCTGAATCCAAACTAACTGCCATTTTAGAAGCACCTAGGCCAAAGTCTAAGGCCGAACTTCAGGCCTTTCTGGGCCTCCTGAACTTTTACAATTCTTTTCTTCCACATAAAGTTAGTGTAGCTGAGCCTCTTCACAGGCTATTAGATAAACAAGCAGTGTGGCAGTGGTCACAAAAACATGAGGCTAGTTTCAATGAGGTCAAGGCCTTGCTCACTTCTAACAGTGTACTTGCACACTTCAATGAGTCCCTTCCTGTGTGCATCGCTTGTGATGCTTCCCCTTACGGGGTAGGAGCTGTCCTGAGCCAACTCAGGTCTGATGGAACTCAGGTTCCTGTTGCATATTACTCCAGAACATTGTCTTCTGCCGAGCGCAACTACGCTCAGATAGACAGGGAGGCCTTGGCTGTTGTTGCTGGAATTAAAAAATTCCATGATTTTTTATATGGCAGGCATTTCACGCTCTTCACTGACCATAAGCCTCTGCTGGGACTGTTTACCACACGTAAGCAAACTCCCCAAATCATCTCCCCCAGAATGCTTAGGTGGTCTATTTTTTTGTCCGCATATGATTTTTCCTTACTTCACAAGCCTGGGAAAGAAATGGGCCACACTGATGGCCTCAGTAGATTACCCCTGCCAGTAATAGAAACTGACCCTGCGCCAGCTGTCAACGTTCTATCTATCCAAGCCTTGCCCGAGTCCCCTCTGAACGCTAGGGATGTAGCTGCTGAATCGGGCACAGATCACACACTTTCGCGTGTCCTTTCTTGGGTTTTGTCTGGATGGCCTGAGCACTGTCCTAGTCCTGAGTTTCAGAGTTTCTGGTCTAAAAGGAACGAGTTCTCCACCTCTCAGGGTTGTCTGCTTTGGGGAAGCAGAGTTGTCATTCCCACCTCAATGAGGACTAGGATCTTAGGGTCCCTCCACGAGGGTCATCCTGGCATTGTTCGAATGAAGGCCCTTGCGTGCAGCCACTTGTGGTGGCCTGGCCTGGACAAGGACATTGAGGCTAAGGTGCATGCATGCCACCTTTGCCAACGCTCTCACCCAGAAATGCCCCAAGCTCCTGTGCATAGATGGGAGGAAACACAGTCCCCATGGTCTAGGGTGCACATTGACTACGCTGGGCCCTTTCAGGGCCAATTCTTCTTGGTCCTCGTTGATAGCCATTCAAAATGACTTGAGGTTGTACCTGTCTCATCCACCACCACTGCGAAGACTATCCAGGTACTGAGGGGGATTTTTGCTGCACACGGGCTCCCTGACGTCATTGTGTCTGACAACGGCCCTCAATTTACTTCCTCCGAATTCCAAGCTTTCTTGCAAGCTAACATGATTCGTCATGCCATTTCTGTACCCTTCCACCCGTCCACCAACGGTATGGCTGAATGCATGGTTCGCATCACCAAGGATGCTTTGAAGAAACTCACCTACGGGGACTGGCATCACAGGTTGGCTGACTTCCTCCTTTCTTATCGCACCACACCGTCCACTTCTACAGGAAGAAGCCCAGCTGAACTTCGCTGGGGGCGCAAACTGACACTAAGCTTGACCAGTTGCATCGGGACAGACTGCCTTTATCTACCTCACACCCCAGGGCACCTAGACAACTACTTGTGGGTGCCCCGGTTTGGATTCGTAATTACGGGCCTGGTCATACATGGGTCCCCGCTTCTATATCCAGGGTCAAGGTCCTCTGTCTTACGAGGTCTCCCTGGACAACGGTCGTGTCCTGCGTCAACACATTGACCAACTCCGCCCTAGGCGGGACCTTCCAGCTGAGACTCCTGGGTCTTTTCCAGGGGGGGAGGGGGATCCCTTTGGGCAAAGGGAAGGACACGGGCTGCTGCCCATCAACAATGATGGAGCCACAAACGGCCCATTCCAAGATTCTGCGAGTGCTCCAAACAGGAATTCAAGGAGCTTATCCAGTCATCAGGCATTCACACCTACTCCAGCCAGGGAGTCACCCCGGGGGCACAATCACTATTCACCTGCACCACTCAGTACTCCAATCAGGGAGGATACCCGGGAGCATCCCAATAAATCATACCCCGCAAGAGAGCTGGCACATAATCCCCAGAGTTGGCCTGACCTTACCCCTAGTCCTACAAGGGGGCAAACATACAGGGAGGTGGTCGAGGAACCAAGTCCCGACTACAACACCTCTGACCCAAATCAGGGAGTAACTGAGTTTTGGGGAAACACAGAAACCCACACAAGCCCGGGCACAGAACAGGATTCAGGGGATGGACAGCCTCCTGACAGGTCTTGGACGGACCTAGGAGGTTCTACAGAGAGGCCCAACAGTGGCCATCACTTAGAAGGGCCAGAGAGCCTACAGCTAGGCGGGTCAACCAGGTCACAAAGTGACAGAAGCCCTGGCCTGACGAGCCCGGTGGGCAAGCAAGCAGGCCAGGCATTGGGGCACAGTCCTTGGAAGGCACCAAGGCATGATAAGGGGAACAGGCACACGTCACCCCTCGGTCAGGGGGCACCTGCCAGACACCCAGATCTTAGGAGGTCACAGAGAGCAAGGAAATCTCCTAAGTACTTAGAGGATTACATAACATTGCTGGCTAAACAGAGCCAGAGAAGGGTAGGAGCACGGGGGAGTAGAGCACTGCATCAAGAAAAAGGGTTGTATGTTGGTAGTAGTTTTAGCCCGGGGGAAAGGGGTGTTATGTCCTGAGCCTTGCAAACGGGCTCGGGGCGTTTGCAGCCGGTCCCGGGCAGGTGCAAGCTGCCCAGGACCAGACAGGCTGTTGCCAGCGCCTGTGCGCATGTGCGGGTGCTGGCGCACGAAAAGTAACACATTGACCCGGGGAAGGCCTATATAAGAGGCTGGGAGTTTTGGGCATTGCCAGAGCATTCAATCTGTAAGCTGAATGAAGAATAAAGCAAATCTGAGAACTACAACTGCTTCTCGTGTCTTGCCATTTCGCGAGGGACACAACAGTAAGGACTAAAACTGAAGAGGCAAGTAAAGTTGTGCTCAGATCCATGAATCAGCATTAAACAGGTGTCTCTCAAAGCTGGAAAATCATAGCTAACAGTAGCAGGAAGATATGGCTTGTGATATAAATCCTGACTTTCAGTTTGAGTTCTATATTCTGCAATAGGCAGATTTTTGACACAGATATGACTTTTTTGTTTGCAACAAGGCAAGTTCTCTAAGCCAGATGTCCCCAACCTTTTGGGCACCAGGGACCGGTTCTGTGGAGAGAGGTTTTTCCACGGACTGGAGGGAGCGTGGTTTTGTATGCTGCCTGCATCCTGTGGATGGGGCTTTGCTTTTTTGTGCAGACCAGTTGCTGGCATGCCGTGGCCTGGTACTGGTCCATGGACCAGGGGTTGGGGACCCCTGCTCTAAGCCATGCTGAGTCAGTGCGACTGCTGCTGTTAGCTAACTACTGAGTGGGGGGATTGAAACTTTGGAAAGCTGAGATTTATTACCGTGTTTGACAGCAGACAAACAAACTCTGTGTCTGTTCCACAGAAAAAGGGACTCTCCATGCATAAGAAATTATCTTTTTCAAGATAGAATAGAATAGAATAGAATAGAATATAGAATAGAATAGAATATAGAATAGAATAGAATAGAATATAGAATAGAATAGAATAGAATAGAATAGAATAGAATAGAATAGAATATAGAATAGAATAGAATAGAATAGAATAGAATAGAATAGAATAGAATAGAATAGAATAGAATAGAATAGAATAGAAAAAAGAATAGAATAGAATATGGAACAGAATAGAATATAGAATAGAATAGAATAGAATAGAATAGAATAGAAAAAGGAATAGAATAGAATATAGAATATAGAATAGAATATAGAATAGAATAGAATAGAGTAGAATAGAATAGAATAGAATAGAATATGGAACAGAATAGAATATAGAATAGAATAGAATAGAATAGAATAGAATAGAATAGAATAGAATAGAATAGAATAGAATAGAATAGAATAGAATAGAAAAAAGAATAGAATAGAATAGAATATAGAATATAGAATAGAATAGAATAGAATAGAATAAAGAATAGAATAGAATATAGAATACAGAATACAGAATATAGAATAGAATAGAATAGAATGTAGAATAGAAAATAGAATAGAATAGAATAGAGAACAGAATAGAATAGAATAGAACAGAACAGAACAGAACAGAATAGAATAGAATTTCTTTATTTCTATATTTCAAGTGTGACTGGACACACAGGAATTTGTCTCTGATGCATAAGCTCCCAGTGCTCATATCAACAGCAAGTAATAGGTTATAGGTCATAAATAATAGTTAAAATCATTAATCATAAGTTACAAACAACAATTGATAAATCATAAGAAACGAATAGGAGAAGATAGTACGAGAGATGTGAAGATGAGGAAAGATGAGAAATGATGCACTGGGGTGGAATTAAGTGTTCAGCAGAGTGATGGCACAAGGAAAAAACTATATGTCTGGTTGTTTTGGCATGCAATGCTCTATAGCGGCATTCTGAGGGAAGAAGTTGAAATAAATTATCTCTAGAATGTGAGTGGTCTGTAGATATTTTCTAAAAAGTGGAATGATGATTTACTAAGCATCTAACATAATCTATGCTGATAGAGGAGGTGGAATTTGAATTCACCCCAAATTTATATCTAATCTAGGAAAAAGCCTCCTTTGAAGTAAGCTGCAGAATTGTTCCTCTCTAGCCTGCTTGAGGAGCAATACAGTTGTGCATTTATTTATTTTAAATATGTATTATTGTATTGAAATCCCCTATATTTCTGAGAACTCATTGTGGAAAGATAGGCTTCTCCTCATTTTATCCCCACATCAACAGTCCTATAAAGCAGGCTCAGCTGTGAGTGAATTGACAGGCCTGAAATCCTCCAGTAATTTCTGTGGTATTGCTCTTTTGTATTTCATTTTGAAATGTTGCTACTGAAATGCATGTATCAATTATCGTAAGTGAATAAATGAGTATATACGTGTCTCCTTCAGTGAGACAGATAATCTTTTGGATTCATAGACATGAACATCCAAACCAAACTGTGGTTTGCTTGTTCTTGTCTAACTGAACAGTCATTTTCTTTGCCTCACTCATGCTAGACAGATGTTTTGGTTTATCAGTTTTGCATGTGCTCATCCATGGGGCCTGTTTTCACATCAGTCTGTTGTTGTTTTTCAATATGTGTATGGAAACAGAAATAATATTTTTGAATATATACACTTGCAAATAATGAATTTCATTTTCTTGTACACATTTCATTTTAGTCTAAAATATGCACTGTGATGCAGAGAGGGTTGTGTTCCAATCCATAAATTAGTCTGGAAGTTGCAGATAAGTTCATATTAAAATTATAAAAGAAGAAAATCTTGTAAACTTTCAATCCCCAGTACGCTGAAATTATCATAACAACTGCAGAATTAATGTTTTGCTTGCCATTTCTTTCCATTCCACTGCACAAGTTATACACAAAAACACAAAACTGTTTTTGACCATCCAAGAGAAAACGGATTAAGCATCCGTGAATCCCAGTAGCACTGCCTGTTGTGCAATAGTGAAAATTAAAAAGGTACAATTCCATAAATTAAGTTCTCTGTTTTCCTTATTGTCCTATTTTCAATGTCAGCTCTAAGAGATAATCACTTCCCCAGATTGAATTATTTTGTGGCACTGCTTCATATTCTATTACAGATACAAACACTGGAAGAGAAAACCACATCAAAACACTCAATTCACAATAAATGAATTGAGAAAAAGAGATTTCAGAGCAAAGCTTGGAGATGTCTGAGGTATGGTCCTTTTTCTAATTATAGAATAGTAAACTGGGAGACTCTAGATGCCCAGGCAAACTGAATAAATAAATCTCAAAAGAAAAAGATAGTTGTCTGCCAAGAAATTTAATACTGAATGTTGGGAGCACAGCTCTGAAAAAGATTTAATTGAAGATATAGCCCTAAGAATATGTAAATAGTCTCTCATTTTCTTGACTAAAAGGAGAAACAGATGCCAGCCCTGGGATCTGAGATTAAATATGAAAAACACTGAGGCCTCTAGAATGTTATTTAAAATGTATATAATGAGATACTTATCTCCTTAAAGAATTGCACAGCATTTTGCCTTTTGTGCACTGTATAAAAAATATTCCTTGAAGTACCCAGTTGGGAGATAAACCTCTACCAGTTAATTTTATAAAATACTGCTGGGCCAGCTAAATCCAATATCAGCCAAGATGTGGCATTGAGCCTGGGGAGGGTTAGTATCCATCACAGCACATCTATAACAAGGGTTAAATCTCTCTGGCTGCAGCTCCCTAGAAATTCATCCCCTACCCTGAAGCTGCTTTTTGCTTTTTAAGATATGCACATTCAATGCAATAATTCTAAGTGCCAAAGAGATCCTAAGTACTGTACCAAAGAGAAGTATTAAGTGACTGAGCCACCACATCCATACAGCTGCTTTGCTTTGCTTTGCTTTGCTGCTCTCCCTTCTTGTGGCTAGAAAGAAATTCTGCTGCCCTAATTCTTGCTGCTTCGCAAGCTGTCTCCTCACCATGCATCAAAAACTGAACTGCACTACAATGCTCCCCTTACAACTTTGACATGCAATGATCTAATCTCCAGCATGGTGGGTCCCTCAGCTGAGGTTCCACCCTTGCCCTAATCTCCAGTTGGTTTGCATCTTCTTCTAGTTATTATATGCATTGATTGAACTTTAAAAAAAAACAAAAACCATGAGATCCACTAGGCCAATCATTTCTTTCACCTATTGACCATTAGAGAGCAGCAAAGAGTTAGAGTTTTTGGCATGGCTTAGTTGTCATTTAGTAGTGGTCATCCAAATTTATGCAGCCAGTCAATAATTGCTGTTGAAGGGCTAGAATTTGAGAAATGGGTTTAACTGCAGGCATCAGAACCAGAACCGAAAACTACTTTGGTAACATGTGAGAAGCTATGAAGAAACAGCTACAAACATGTACGTGGATCTCCTGTTTTGTTTAATGAATCAACATTCGGTTATTTTGGAGCCTCTTAATGCCTTCTGCCTAATCAAGCTTCCTTATTTAAAACACCATGGGAGGAAAAGAAAAAAAAGTTAAACTCTACAGATTTATGGAATGGCAGAACTGTATTGTGGATATACAATGCAAGGATACTGATGGATATATGGATGCAGCTTAGATAAGAAAAACTCAGATTTAAATGATGGTATGGATTAGGACAGGGGTCTTCAAACTTGGCCCTTTTATGACTTGTGGACTTCCAACTCCCAGAATTCTTCAGCCAGGCTGAAGGCTGAGGAATTCTGGGAGTTGAAGTCCACAAGTCATAAAAGGGCCAAGTTTGAAGACCTCTGGATTAGGAGTTTGACCTTTTTCAGGTCATAGAACCTGCAGTTTAAATCCCTGGTCAAAGCTCTTGTGGTATTGTAAAAACTGGCTGCATTCAGGTAAACTTTTTTTGCCCTTAGTAACTCCTTAAAGTTTTTGTGGAATCTAAATGTTCCATAAAACAAGGTTTGAAGAACATTGGAACAGAGATCTATGGAACAGAGCGGCACTGCTGCTTGGTCTTTGCTAAGTAAGCGGCCTCCCCACAGAACAAGATTTATTTTATTTTATTTTATTATGTTATGGTTTCAGAGGATTTTGAGTTTCAAACCCTAGGTTCCCAAGAGTTAATGTCAGGCCAAAATAAAAATATTAGAAGTAAGTATAAAGTTTAAAACTCTGAGTTTGCCTTTGCTCTCATACTCCTCAACTGAAGATTCAAGACGAGAACTGCTCAAGTTGCTGATCAGTTGGATATGCAGAACTTTCTTGCTTGCTTGGGGAAGTGACTTTCATTATTATGCCACTACGTCAGTAGAGCTGGCTCCATTTGAATTCTCATGGCTCTTTTCTCTACCCACAGGAATACACACAGCCACTAAGGAAAAACAAGGATGATTTATTGCTCCGAATCTGGAAGCCAAATCCATTTCTGCCTTCCCTTCCAGACTTTACTACTCTCATTTTTGCTGTGGAAGCAGCCATGGAGAAGGACGGTGGCCAGGTAATCTAGTGATAGTGTTGTTGTGTGTCTTTTGCAAACATGTTTTCATCTGATGGGTTTCTGTTCTTGAATATTCAACTTTTAACTATCATTATCAGTAGCTACTGGGCAGTATTTTTAGTAAAAAGGTAACATCTGAAAATGCCAATAAAATGTTTTAAAATGTTTTCATTTATTAAATGAACACACTGAAGATTTTGTCTTAATTCCAATATTCCATATTTCTTTTTCTGTTCAAAATTCTCTTTTCTTTTTACATGTGGTAATTCCTTTGAATGCTGACATAATGAAATAAAAATAGACATGTTGAGGACACTATTATATTTCAAGTTCATACTGATTTATTTAATGCAATTTTAAAAAATTCTAGGACACCCAACTCCAAATATCTTTGAGTGGCTTCACAAAGTTAAAAGAACAACAATTCCATAAAAAGCAATGAACATCCACAAAACATTATCCACTCAGGGGAGGAAAACCATCATTCTACATCCCCCTCCATTTGTTTCAAGAGGAAGAATAAATGTCAAATGAATATAAAATCTGGGATACTAAATTAATCTATATTTTCAATAGCTTTTTACATTTGAAATATTAAACCCACATTTAAAATAGTGAGATTAACAATGTAGTAAGTGAATAGAATTTTATTTCAATTCTAGCAAATAGTTATTTTTAAGGGAGTTAGGAAATCACATTGTGGTGTGATAGTTCTGTTAAAGACAGAGATATAGAGCAGGGGTTCCTAACCACCGGGCTACAGAAGTGGTAGGCAAGCACATGTGTGTGCATGCAACTCCACTTGCACACCAGCAGGCAGGCCAGCATGTGTGTGCAGCTCCACTTTTGCAAGCAGCGGGTCCATATCCTCCAGTTGTGCAAATGCAGCTGCATGTGTTCACTCGCCCGCCACTTGTGTGGAACCATCCCCTCTCCCCCCCCCACCAATCTGCAAAGCCAGAAAGGTTGGAGACCGCTGATAAAGAAGATACGATGGGATATGTAAAAATACAATATAATTCCTCATTTCAACTCTGAAAATCCCCAAAATAATAGCTATATATATCCTTGCTCAAAAAAGAGAACCCCTTGAAGGCTGACCAGTCCAAGGACAGTTGCAATAAATGAAGCCATAAGAACAGCAAGCCAATAGATTTCTGTCCATGAAAATAGGCTGGGCCATTATCTTTATCAATGAAAAGAAGAGCTGGAGGGGGGGGTCACATGATAGCAGTGTTCCAATATCTAAGGGGTTGCCACAAAGAAGAGGGGTCAACCTAATTTCCCAATCATCTGAAGGCAGGACAAGAAGAATGGATCTAATCAAGGAGAGATCCTATCTAGAACTAAGGAGAAATTTCTGTCAGAAATTTCCTGACAGAGAGAACAATTAATCAGTGGAATCACTTGCTTCAGAACTTGTGGGCGCTCCAGCACTGGAGGTTTTTAAGAAGAGATTAGACAAACATTTGTCTGAAATGGTATAGGGCAGTGTTTCTCAACCTTGACAATTTTAAGGCATGTGGACTTCAACTCCCAGAATTCCACAGCCAGCAATGTGGAATAGGGTTTCTTGCTTGAGCAGGGAGTTGGACTAAAAGACCTCCAAGGTCCCTTCCAACTCTGTTATTCTGTTATTTATTTGCCATCCCTGACCACAGCCACCATTCTGCTGACTAAAATGCCTCTTTGACTGACTTTGGGTATTAAAGAATGCCGCCCATGAAGGTATTCAACTTTGGAAGCTGTAGCAACAGAAGCCTGTCCTCTGTGCGTGTAATGTTCAAGTAGAAGCGGGGGAGAGAGAGGAGTCATGAAATGTTATGATGTCAGATTGGCTGGAGCCAAAGGTGGTTTGCTATAAGACTATGCTGCAACCAGTCCAGCCTTCAAGGAGATTATATTCTCAACTGTTCAAGCTGTTTACACATTCCAAACTGCTCTGACTGCCTCTTTGTGGCAAGTTGTTTACATGAATTTATTTTGGGAAAATTCCATTTAACAGAACCAAGATTTCTTCATAAATCATTGAATCTCACTTGTGTACTGATAAAGAAAGAGAGACAGAAAAAGAGATCTGGGCTAGTTATTTGTTCTTTTCAATAACCTTAGAGCATGTTAACTATGTATGTAGACAACACGCATGTGTGAAAGACAGTTTACAGAGTCAATATAAACATTAGACTGCCTTTAGTTGTTTAGGGGGAGGTTGAGAGAAGAGAATGAACTTCCACCTCACCTATTAATATCTACCCCGTAAAACCAAAGTCAAAATAATGTGTCCCAGGACTGTATAGAAATCCATGGGAGCAAAGACATAGTTTAGAGTGTAATACCTGTTTCCCTGGAAATAAGACCAGGTCTTAAGTTAATTTTTGCTCCAAAAGACGCATTAGGGCTTATTTTCCAGTTAAATCTTATTTTGGGGGAAATACGGTACTAAATGCATCTGTCTGGCTGATGATCTTAACTGAAGCTTATTTTTAGAGTGGAGCTTATATTACGAGCATCCTAAAAAATCATGCTAGGGCTTATTTTCTGGTTAGGTCTTATTTTCAGGAAAACACAGTGTGCTTAGGTGAATTTACAGAGGAATATCTTTCCAAACTTGGTGAAATCCTAACAAAAAAACCTGCCTCATCAATATTTTTTTAAAAATTAATCTCTAGTTCTCATGACCATAATTATACGCTTAAAGAGTTGAGAACAATGGTGTGCTGGAGTCCAAAAACACATTCTTATAAAAGCTTATAAAATTTTGAAACTAATGCAAGACTTCAGCTGAGACAGTTTGGAAAGTTGAGAGAGTTTTTTCTGAGGCTGCCATGAGGCTTGCAGTGTTGCCTTTATGCAGGGAGTTTGTAGGCAGTCTGTTTCCTGACTGGCAGGAACTCCTCTCTCCAACAGCTTCCAATTTGATCTTCCAAGCCTTTTAAATACAGCACAGGAATAGCACAACTGTACAAAGGGGGGACACTTACAGATCAACTTCATATTCATTTGGAGAGATTAGGAATCCCCCCCCCCAAAATGGGAAGGCCAAAGTGCCCAAAAGAACTAGTATGCCAAATAGCTTATGGCTCTCGTACATTCAGTCAGGGCCCTCTGAATCAACTGTACAATTTTCAATAATATGAGTGAGAGTTCACATTATAAGAAACTCCCTAAAAGATGTAGATATACTTTAAGTAAAATGATTCCCCCATGTGTGCAGCTAAATTGCTTTACTCTCTTTTGGGCTAAAATGTAATGTAATAATATTATAAGTCATGCTGTGACAGAGAGGAGAATCAGCAGCTGCAGAAGTGATGCAAATGGATAATATTAGACCCTGAACCTAACAGTTTTGGAGGATCTTCCTTTACATAGCCATTGATATAATATCAATAGTGTCATACACAGCTAATACAGTATATAAGTATCTGTCATGTGTTTACATTATTATATTGGGAATGCTGTGCTGATCAACATACGCATGATATTATTTCATTTTTGAAGTTAGCAACTTTACACCAAATGCACAAAAAGAGTAATAACTGTTAAGAAAAAAAATTACAGATAGAAGACAAAAGATAAAGGATCTAATGGAATCATGTTAACAATAGCAGCTTTCTAGACAATTGAGCAGCACAAAAATCTAATAAATAATTTTTTAAAAAAATGACTACCTTGCAAAGCCTACTACTGCATGCTATTTACATTTATGTTTCTCCTGATACAAGTCAGTTCAAAATAATAAAGTGGGCAGAAAACACAAAAACTTTTTATTGCTTTTGACAAGCCTTTGTTTTTCAAAACAGGGACATACTACATACCATTTTTTCAACCAACATTTGCACATTTTAAAAAGTATTCCACCATGTTCTATCTTTAGCATTTGTTGCTGAATTACTCAAATCAATCTACTTGCTCTAATCATCATCATAATTGCCTTGTTCTTTGCTACACTAATTTTCAGACTCAAACTCTCACTGCAACATAGTTAATGGTGATGTTAGCCAAAATGTGCCCAGGTCCATCCAGACTCTCTATGAACTGAGAAAAAATAAAAAGAAAGAACGTGAAGGTAAATCTGGAATGGAAGACATGTCAAGCTGTGTCTCTATCATCTGTTATTTGAGGAGAGATATTCTATAGCTATGGATTGGATCCATTAACATTTATTATTTTCTGACTTTAAATCAAGTACAATAATTCATGATAGTTTCTTAAAATGATTTTATATTAATTCTAGCTGATTTTTTTTTAGGATTACCCAACTGTTGAACAGCAGAGGAAGACCAAATTTTTCTTTTTCTGTATGATACACCTTATTCTCATCAGTGACTATTAAAATGCTTCTATGGATAAAGGAGAAAAATTCAGTTCACCTGACTAGTTATTTGAAGTAAAGCACACATTAATGATAAATTTTGTGAGGGGTATCATTGCAATTGATGCCAGCTCAAGATATGTGACATGTGATGCCACCTCCAACTGATACAAAGATTTGCCTTTTTAGTATGACATGGAAGGTGTTGGAATGCCTATACTTTTATGCCCTAGGCTAGTGCCTTAGCATAAAGCCAGCCCTGATTGTATCACACCATGTCATATTCTTTTTTCATATATTTTTTAATTCGTGCTAGTATACCTGCCTGCCTGCAATCTAGTCTTTAAAATTAGCACAGCAAAGCAGTATTTTGAGTAAACGTGTTTGAAAATCGAAAGCACCTTTTTCAAAAAAACAGCATTGTAGCAATTTAGTATTACTACACAATAGTGTAATAACTTAGGTGGCACTTCATTAATATTTTTGCAGAATGGGGAAAATATTACATGGTAATTATATGCTGATTAAAACAAATGGGTGATTAAATGGTTCCCCTTGTTATACTTTGCATATACAGGTTTACAATATGTGTGCTATATGCCACTGCTTTTTTAAAAAGATAGAAAGGTAGCATTAAGGATACCTATACCTGCAGATTTCTGTTCTTTTTTTCTGAAAAAGCCAGACTCTGTGAGCTGAGGAAAAAAAAAAAGGAAGAATGATAGGGAAAATGCAAAATGCTACTGATTGGATCACAGCATGTATGGGTGACCCATATTAATGAATTTTCAAAATTTTTCTCACTAATAATTTGGATGTCTTTTTGAGTGACCCAGTCATCATTTTGACAGCATAAAGCCTGTCCTCATTAGTGATTTACTGTACACTAATGGTTGGATGTTGCTCTCAGGTGCTATAACTTACTTGTGAATACATTTGGTAAAGTAAGACTGTGAATCGTGTATGTGCAGCCTACCTTCATGTTCCCTGGAATCTAAAATAATATGACTGAGAATTCACCAGTCTTATCTTTCCAAAGCACATGGATCTTCTCCCCTTAGATCTGGGAGACAAGACTACAAAGGAAGAAAATGCAAAAGAATCCTTCTAGTTCCATTTGCTAGATTTTTCAGTACCTCCGTCCCTTGCTGAATCAGGGAACATACTTTAAATTTATATCTCTTGTAGAAGGATTATTTTAAAACCGCCATATATTACATTTTGAGCATTCTGCAGTAGTTTTCAAAAACTGAAAGAGGATACAGCAGAAGCCTTTTCCCGCATCTAAAGATTAAATAAATTTGAGACATGAGAAAGCAGACTCCAGCAGACAAAAGGTTTAAAGTGTAACCCAAGAAGGGTGGTTTTTCCACATATGGTGCCATGTAATGAAATTAAGAAATTTTGGCAAGAAGTAGTTAGTTTAATCGAGAAAACCACCGCATAGGAATTGACTTTAGATTGAATCACAGTTTTTCTTGGGAATTTAATGTATGCAGCTTGCAATTCCTATTAAGAAATTAGTTGATGAGGTGGACTAAAATTGGAAACCCAATTTTCAGATTGCCTCTGCATAACTTGTGCTTACCTGAAAGTACTAATCCACTGCTACCGGTATCTGCTTGACATCCAGATCCTATATGCTGACTGGAAAAGACTGTGCTAAACTAATACTTAATGAAAAATAAATTCAGTTAAGGAATTTTAATTGGACAATTCCTGTGAGAATGCTGAAAGTTTCTTTCAATTGATAATTTTAAAATAAAATGCATTTATAAACAATTGTTAATTTCGCAGGTAAAATATGTATTAGTTTGAAAATTAAAAATATAAATATTTATAGATTTTTTTTCCTCTTTTTATCTTAGTTAACCAATTTCTTTGGCATTTGTTTTAGTTTTGCTGTTTAGTCTTAAGCAAACTGAGGAGCAGTTCCAGCTGAGTTCAATGGGAATGTCTTTTTTATAAGGTTTTGAGGTTTGCTAATTTACTGTCTAAAACAGTGATACTGAACCTTGTACGCTCAGCATGTCAAAAATTTGGAAAATGTCTAACTTCACTTGCTTGGGTCCCCCTACTCTCACACACGCACAAGAAACAATTCTCTATCTTCCCCCACTCCCCTCTAGGCACCCTGAACAGTGGGCCTAAAATAGAGCCCGGACTTTGACTCATGTAAGGATCTGAAGGACTCCAGATTTACTCCTCAGATGGCAATGCCTATGGTCCAAGGATCCTAGTTCTTGATTCAGTCACCATGCAGTATAAGGCAAACCCTTGGAAATATCAAGTTGAGGAATGCAAGAAATTTGATAAACCATCTCATAACAATTTCCACTGTAACCCTAGTACTTAGTATTTTTAAGATTATTCTATTACTGAATATTTGAGATGATTTTAACTGATCACAATATCCTTCTTTCCTAAATATTGAGGCCAGTTTAATTAAAATATGGTATTCATCCCCATAACCTAAATAGTGTTCTAGGTGCCATTCTGAAATGCTTTCTTTTATGATCTGTACAGGTTTCTCAGTGGTGGTTCCAAAATACTATCATTTTTTTTTGCGATGTCCTTTGGGGAAGAGGACGGCAGTTAGATCCTTCCACCTAGCTTTTGAAAGATAAAATTAATGCCATCAACTTTGGGGCTGTGTGGGGCCTCACATTTTATTATGTGGTATGATTGTTTAATCATTTTAATTCTGTAATATGAATGTTTTATTGTACAGTATTGTTTTTATGACTGTACTATGAACCATTATGAGATGCTGGTTGTGGCAGGTACAAATCCAATATCTTTCCCCTTCTTTAGAGGTGTTCAGCTTTTATACATTTGAAGACTTTGTTGTTCTATGTGGCTTTTAATTAAAATTGTGGTTAGTTTTATAAGTTCTATTTTTGCTTTATTTTATTTACAAGCAAAGACCAAATTAATTTTTCAATCTCACTCATTTTACAATCTGATTCATGTGGAAAAGAAGGATTACATCCTACGATGATGACATTGCCTTGTTAACTTGTATTAATAAATCACAGCCAGTTTAACATTTGGGTCAGAATTAAACCCAAATTAAGCTAGCTTTATGACTCTGAGATAGGAAGCCTATGCATAATTTGGATACTCTTATATACAATATGTGCAAGAATGTGTTCCTATATATTAAATTACAATATGAATTAAATTTGATTTGTGTTAAACAAATTTGTTTTTTGATTTGTACTGTTCTTTTAATCCCATATAATATAATTATATATATATAATTATATATTATGGCATTGCACACAATTGATTGGAGCAACCTATAATCCTGTAAGTAAGTAAATTACTAAACACATCAATCAATAATAAATAATGGATAAATAATGGATCATTATTTCAGTGATTGACAGTGACTCGTCTTCCAAATATTATTGGATTGCTGCTCTCAACAACTCCTGCAACTTACTGGCTTGGAAATCCACAACATATGAAGGATGATACATTCTGCATTTTATACATTCAATAAAAGAGGAAATATAATTGAAAGACATTCCTTGAGCTGATCTTTTTTTTAAAAAAAAAAAAGAGTGAACATTTCACCTTCCAAATTGCAAATAGCAGTCTGAGTTTATTGAAGAAGGGTACTGAAAAGTGGCTCTATTTTACTACTTCGTCCCTAATAAATTTAAAAAGAGCAGGTGGAAATGAAACCAGTATATTCTCCCATAGAGACAGTGCAAACAAAACAGCCTGATTACAGGCTACTTGCTATATTCCAGCGCTTATCATTGGACTGGTATTTCAACCAAATTCCAAGGTAAAATTCTTGGGAGTCCAGACTCAGATTAAGCTTCCTTTGGTTGATTTGCTATTACTGTTATCTAATTGGGTCTGAGAAGATCATGAAGTGGGAATCTGGGAATTACAATGAGGCCTTGTTCTAATCGCTACCTAGCACATTGTAGAAAGGTCCTGAGCACTGAAAGCCAACAGGCAGTTATTTTTCTCCACCCTCACACTCGTTTTTTCCCAATTATTTGTTTTTAAAATTACTGGGTAGGTCACCATCTTTCAAGAGTTGGAAGAAACTAGACATTGAAAGGGCAGGGTTTTTTCCCCCTTCTAGCCCTGCCAATGTACCTCTCTGTTGGCCAATGCCATTCTAGCTATTACAGGTTTTGGTGTCTATAAAGTAGACGTCCAAACGAGTTGTGAGGAATCGAGACATATTATTAGGTGGTTTTTCTGTTGTGTACAAATGCCTACAGAAGACATTGTACTAATTTTCTCTCTGGGTATAAGGTGGAATTTAACACATACATGGGCTTCAGAAGAAGATGAAATGCTGCCCTCTGACAAGGAAAGGCTTTGCTTATCCTAACACAATGTTTCCCAAACTTGACAATTTTAAGGCATGAGGACTTCAACTCCCAGAATTCCACAGCCAGCAACGCTGGCTGTGGAATTCTGGGAATTGAAGTCCACATGCCTTAAAATTGTCAAGTTTGGGAAACACTGTCCTAACACAATGTAATACTGCTCAGATATTATTATTATTTTTTTTACTCTTCCACTACACTAGTTTACTTTGGTCTGAAATACGAAACCACACATCTCTGTAGCACTACATGACAGCCTGCAACCAGAGCTACAAGAGCCATAGGGGAGAGCTGTTCTGAGATACAAAACCACATACTGAACACTATTCTTTAAAAAAAACTCACTCTACAGTATAAATTGGGGTAAATCATTAGTATTTCCTTGCTAATTTTTGAGTAGCTATTTAGGGGCAAGCTTCAATGCATTCCTTTACCAGCAACCTCCCTGGTTGTTAAAGAATTCTGAGTTATAGTGTATTAGCTTCTGGGGCTGTTATTGTAAACTTTCTTGGTCGCTTTACAAGAGATACTGTAGAATTTTTGTTGTTATGCCTTTAGGTTGAAAAATTAGATACCCATGTTTTTTTAAACTTTTCAAGATTATAAAAGACTGAATTTTTTTTTTAAAAAAGAGGAATACTTAATTAAGATTGTTTTTAAAAGGGGAAAAGAAGAAACAATGAATTAAAACATGTTTATTTAAAAAAAAATTGCCATGTGCAAAAAAAAGGTTCAATCAATCAATCAATTTCAACGTCTCACAGGGGGAAAAAAAGATCTTGCAAAGTTGGAATCGATTGATTGAACTTTTTAGTCCCACCCAGTCTGCCGTTACCACTGCAGCCATGCCCACCCAATTGGCCACACCCACCCAATGGGCCACATCAACCCAATGGGCCACACCCACCCGGCATCCAATGATACATAAGTGGGTTTTAGATTGCAGTTTTGGCACTCGGTCTCTAAAAGGTTCGCCATCACTGCCATAGCATATTTCATCAGTATCTGGAATATGATTAAAGAGAGTCATAGAATCAACATAATATTTAGCCTACTTCAACATTTGGCCTTAGTTTTTGTGAGTGCTGAAAATTCTCTTTTAGGAGATTGTTGAAGAAATAGAGTAGCCTTATACAGTGGGCATGCTTGGCCTTTCTCTTCTCCTCTTATGCATAGCCTGCCCAATACAATTCAAGAGTTTTCCTTTCCCTACTTCTCCTATGAGCTAATGCTTTTAGCTTAATCGACATCAACCCTCCACTGACCTTCCCATAATCTCCCCTTCTCTACTTTCCCTTAGCCAGAAGGTCCTGACTATCACCTACTCTTCTCCCAAAAAGCATCCATCCAGAACACATGTTTTGAATCCACATCCAGATCAAACACATGTATTTCAGATCCCTTGCAGACCAAACAGGCTTGTTTTAACCTGGACACAAATTGTCTGAAAATAGCTCTTCCATGAAAGGAATGGATCATGCACTGAATATGTTGACCAATCCTAGCATACTTATTAAGCAGTGAATGGAACCAACATCTGGAACAGCTACACATGGTTCGGGAATACTGACATCCTAGAGTACAGTGCATAGTTTAAGAAGCTGCTGCAGAGCATTCTGTATAGAAAAAAATCGTAAGGTTCTGTGGTGGCTTTTTTGTCACCCAGAGTAAACTAGCTCACAGCTAGAACAAAAGACGGTATTTTGGTCTGCAGAATTTATAGGAATGACAAGGATTATGTATTAGTATACCAAGAGGAAAAAAATTCATATAATGAAATCTTTATCACAGATGCATAAAAAGGGCTTTAAGAAACTCTAAACATGCAACCTTCATCCTTGCTATAAATTCATATGTGTATGTGTAGTAGCAGCTCCCATTCCTGAATACTGTTCAGTAATAATTTTAACAAAAGGTTAAAGGGCTCCCAAATACCTTCCAGGATTTCTAAATTTTGTTCCCCATTTATTATTGATGGACTTATAAAATCCTCAATGTAGGAGTCAAGGGTTGTTTGATATCCCAAGATTCCAGTACATAAGCAAAAGCCAAAGAATTGTATGAACGCTTAACTCTTCCACCAATATTTCATTTTTTCTTCCTTCTTCAGGTTTGTGACATATGCTCCATGTACACAGCCAAAATAATTACAAATATCTTCAACATTCACTGTATATGGAAAATCAAGCATTCAGAGAGTGATAATATTCTTCTGTGGTCTATTTTTTTCTAACTAAGAGACACAACTTTTTAACTTTTTTATCTCCAAGGGTCTCAGAATATGTACCCAGTAACAGGGAAGTCATGAAGGAGAACAGGACTACAAACATTTGGGTCCAGGATTGTTGTTGTTGTTTCTTCCTCTTCCTCCTCCTCTTCCTTCTCATCCATCTTCCAAATGTGAATAATACCAAGTTTTAGGGAAGCTTAATGCACTGTTTTGTAACTTCAGCAGGCACAGAAAGGTTGAAAGTGACAACAATGCCACCAAAACTAGGTGGCATTGTTGTCAATGAAGATCACAAAATGGGAACTGAGGACTGCATGTCACCCAGAGGCTTTAGGTTGTCCATCCTGGGTTCAATTGTACCTTCCTCCAATTTAGTGCCTCCAGGTACTAGTTGGAAATTCTGGAAGTTGAAAATTAACAGATCCCCAAACTATTTGGTAAGGACAGGATGGTCTAAGACAGCCATGTCCAATCCATGGTCCACAGTCCACCTAAGGCCCTGAACAGCTAATAATGAGGCCCCACAACATCATAGTAACAAATATAAAAATATGTGTGTTATTGATATATATTAACTATATATTTTATGTGTGACCCAAGACAATTCCTCTTCACTCAGTGCTGACTAGACAAACCAAATGTTGGACAGATCTGGTCTAGGACATCCCAGCTATTTTTGAAGAAGGTTAGAAATTCACTGTGAAGCAAACAGATCAATGCAGACACTTATGGGTAATATTAGATAATTAAATGAGACTCCTATTTTGTTTATAAGATTGTAAAAATGGCAGAAAAAAATTAAACAGATGCAGTGGTGAGTTAAGGCTACAGTTCTATAGATGTTTGGATAATGTGTCAGGGGCCATATATTTTCAAATGCTCCCTTTGAGAGCAAAGAAAATTCACCCTCAGAGGGAGAGATATGTTCACTGCTTTTCAGCCCACACAGAATTCTCCACAACCTTTTATCTCGTTAGAAGCTGGGACTCCAACTTTGGGAAAGATGAAAAGGGGAAGATCAGGAATGTGTCTCTAGGAGAAGGGTCCACAGCCTCCCATAACCCTGAAATGTCCATTGAACATGGGCAGAAATCTATTAATGCAGGGACTGATATAGTTCATGGAAAAGGAAATACATATATAGTAACAATTTTGCTTCTGCTTGTCTTGTGCCCTAATGGGCACCAAACCAACATGATTTTGAGTTTCTTGAGTTGGATTTTGGAGCATGTGTGACAAAAGATAGGCTTGGTTTGCAACAAGGGTTTTTTTTGTTTTTTTTACATTCTGAGAAAGAGAAAATTCTTGCTAACCAGGCTGGCTTCGGCAGAGAGCATGGAATTATCCAGAAATAAATGGGCATATTCTGATACATCTGATTGCATGCTGTAAAACAGAGACACACATTGAACCAAATGGCTGTTCTTTCCTTTTGAGAGGGAGTAACATGACTATTCTCCATGCATTTATTTTTTACTTCTTGCCATATTAACAATTAAAGTGCAATGGCAAGTTTTCAAACATCTGAGGTGCAAATTGTGAGCCCCTGCTGCCAAATAATTACAAGATACTCTATAACTGCATGTTAAAACCTTTGCCCATATTAATTTGTTGAGTTCCAGCTGGGAGTTGTCAATCAGTTGTTCAACTTCATTCAACATGGTTTCTGAAGAAGTTTAAGCTACAGTATAGAATGAGCTGCATATAAGCTATCAAAGTGCTACAATTTATAGGGAAAAAAAACCCTCTTGATCTCACCAGAATCTTGTGTCTTTAATCAGGGAATGATCAGAGTAGACATCTTGTTTTAAAGATATGCCTACTGCTCTCATAGCCCAATAGAGAATAGTATTAATAGTATCTACAACTACAATCTCCAACGTAAATGCTTTCAGCTCAGATGCCAGTAGGGAGAAAAGTGGCACATAAAATAGATATATAATTATAGTTTACATTCTTTTCTTGCCTATGTGACTCTCTGATAAATCCCCCTTGCTTACCTCTAAAAAAAAAATACAAGCATGGTTTTTACCGGTGTTAACTCTTTAGTGCTAAGAAAAATACTCATGCTTATTTCAGGCTTCTGTAAAAGCTTTCAGGCTGGTACAAATCCTTTCTGATTCTGTGAGAAGTCGGTCTTGTGAAAGAACCAATTCAATCAGTCCCATCATTTTGATTTATAACTTTTTTGGCTTGTGCCATAGTTTCACATATCTCAGCCTTTCTCTCTGCAGCCAAAGAAATAGGTGGCAGGAAGACCTGTAGAAGAACAAGGGGACAATGGCACATCTCCACCAGATACTGGCACTGTCAGAAGCTCCGAAGCATGGAAAACTAAGCATAAGATGAGTCAATTTTCTTCACTGATCAGAGAACAGAGTGGGAGGAAGGAAGACTCTCCCCTACCGTAAAGCCGTTCTCCTGATCCTGCTCCCCTGCCTTTTTCTGTTCTGTGCTTAGGAACTGGGCATTGCCTAATTTTGACAATACTGCTAGGATAACTGTATCTACTGTAGCCTTACTTCCAAAACTTAGGAAAGGATGTGTCAAGCTCCAGGGAAATCAGAAGATTCAGGCAATTCAAATGTTATAAAGATTTATTGCAAGCTGAAGCTGTCTACAGGAATCTGAACTACTAGTGGTCAAGGGAAATGAGCAAAAGTTAAGAAAGGAATTCAAGGTGGGCTGGACTGAGGTCTCTTATGGGCACGAAGGGACTCAAGACTGATGAGGTGTTTGACCCCTCCCTTGGGCTCAGCCTGGTCATCTCCTACAGCAGGGGTGTCAAATTGCCAGTCCATGGGCCAGATGCATCATAACAAAACCGTGCCCACCCCATTGCCGGCAATGGAAAAAAAATCACGATATGTCGCAACACGTCACATGACGTTGCGAGTTTGACACCCGTCCTACAGGATGTTTTAGATCCATTTAACTGGAAACATCCATAACTGAACCTGATGAATTTTATGACGCCTATGGCTTCTCACTGATGAATCCAGTAGTAATGTTGTCACTGAATGCTGGCTCAAAAAAGCTCAATCTGTATGTCAGAGGTATACCCGGCTCTCAGCCCCATTTTTGCACAATATTTTCATCTCCTTAAAATGATTTAACCTGTTTAACTTCTGGGAAGCTTCACAAACTTATTTTCTGAAACCGCACCCCCACTCCCAAAAATGAAAAATGTGCCGACAGTGATATCACCATCTCAGTAACCATATTCCTTGCAGTCTCCTGAAGCTGAAAATAAATTAATAGAAGTGCAACCACTGAAGAAAAAATGTAGCCCGACTTTTGAGCCCACAAGTCAGGCTTGATTCCTGGTGACTACATAGATACTTCTCTGTAATTAATTTGGCAACAATACATAAATGGTTTACCACTGTCTTCTTCCAGGATGTTTTTTCAGCTTCCAGCCATACCTATAATATTAACCAGATCTGAGCTTTCTTAGCATTTTGGGGGATGAAGGATTCAGCCAAGTTCAGCTGCTCCTGCTGTGATGTATGTTAAACTGCTTATGTCACTATAGGTAGTTCATCTAGCTCACTATTGTTAGGTGGTTTTGCAGCTAATAAAGCAGCTTTTCAGAGAAGACTGTGAGCCAGCTGATGAAAACTACAGTAGCTTTATTGTCAATTCTTTACCATAAAACCATGCCTTTTTCTGTATATCTTTTCTCATAAGCTTCTTTCTGTAGAGAGAAGGCCTCCAGTTCATCCACACATCTTCTGGCCTTCTAAACTTAGCTTTCAAAATTACCCCTTGCTTTTAGGAGCCACTTTTCTTATTAGGGGCTGCCACATTGACTAGTATTGGTGGCTATTTCTTCACATATTATTACTACATTGATAGACCTTTGGTTGGATGACTCTAGAACAGCAGTCCCCACTGGTTCTCTGTATGGATGCTGCTTCCGGAAGTCCATTCTGGGCCTGCGCAACAAAAAAATTGCTACCTGTTCTGCCAAACTGGTGCAAATTGGCTGAATCCCACCACTAGTCTCCACCCTTTCCAGCTCCATGGACTGATAGTAGGGAGACGGCAGTGGGTTGCAGCAAAGGGGGAGGGCATGGGTTTGCACAACCTAATGCTACGCATGCACAAATGGAGCTTCACATGCTCGCCTGCCGCTTGCATGCCTGGTTCCCAACAGGCTGTGAATCAGTAGTGGGCTGGGGACTGGGGACCCCTACTCTAGAAGACTTTATCAGTCGCTAGCATGTTTCTCAGTCAGGTTTGGAGATATTGAACAATGAATTGAGTACTTCTTACATATGGTCCCGAATGATGCTAGGCCATGCTGGCAGACTTCCAAGCTCATTCTGGCCATTAGAGACTGCAGGAAAGCTTCATGGCTTAAATCCCATTAAAAATAACTAAATGGGCTTGGCTTTGCCCACATCTCAGGATGGTTTCAAAATTCGATTTTCCGGATGCCCTGTTGACTCTGGATTAGATTATTCAAAAAAGTAGTTCTGGATGTCATTAATATATTGAGGATAACTCTTGAGTCCAGACCAAATAATTCACCCCATAACAGTTTCATTAAATAATGTTTGAGTTCATCCATTAAACAAATTCCTAATTTGATTCTGGTTTGGTGTGTTGTTCAAATCCATCTAAATGTTTTTATTCAGTAAAATATGGTTGAGCGCAGTTATAAATCCAGTAAATGAGTGCCAGAATGGAACTCTGTTAATTTCTACCAGATAAATCCCTGAAGTGCTGTCAAAAATAATCTACAACTATCTTTTGAGTGAACTTTTGGATAGTTTAAATGAAATGTAGCAAAGCATCCTTGCATTTTTTTTTTCACTCACTGACAGAACTTGGGCTTTGTGGACTACAGATTTTAATCACAGCATAAGCAGCATGTATTTATTCATTTGTTTAGATGTATAGGCCTCCAGATCCAAAGAATCTAGGTGGTGTACTAGGTTAAAAAATATAACTCCACATATCATTTTAAATGGCAGGGTGACATTCATAAGAGATGCAGCATATTAACTCTGGTACTTTTTCCCTTTTTGTTTACTCAAGAGCTTCATTTACACTTCTGTTTAGACCAGGTTGCACTGTCAGAGAGCTAACTGCCCATATTCTTTTCTCATTGGAACTGGAATTCATATAAACAGTGTCTGCTCAAACAACAAATAGCACTCCTGCCCAAGACAACCAGACCATGTGCATGTTCTGTATTTTTGGGAAGTGGTTTGCTATTGCCTCCTTTCCAGGGTTGAGAGGGAATGACTGGCCCAAGTTCACCCAGTTGGCTTTGTGTCTAAAGTAGGACTAGAACTCAAAATCTCCTGACTTCTAGCTTGATGCATTAACCATTAAACCAATAATCAATAATCCTCAATAATCCTATTATGTGTTTTTAACAAGCTAATCTAACCATGATGGCAGCCTGGGCAGATGTCTAAGGGCCAAAACACTAAGGACACTTATCTCAATTGTGTGAAATATTTGAGTAGAAAGGTACTGTGTGCAATTCTGGGCCACAAGCAGTTTATCAGCTCATCAGCTGGGAGACATGGTCAAGAACCTTCCAATCTCTGGCTACTGAAGATTTGACACTGTTATAATGGATGATTGTTTGCTTTTGTGCACATTACAGATATAGATGGTCCAGATATAGGCAGTTGCTAAGTGAAACCACGCCTATGCTTATGATTTTACTTCAGTTCTTCTTTTCTTTATAGAAAAGGTTGTAAATGTGAGGATTGGATGTAACATTATATTTTCATCACTATTGTAACTGTGGATGGTTGCTAAATGAAGCAGTTGCTAAACAAGGTCTGCCTGCATATGAAGATAACTGGTAACAATCAGGTTAGTTTCCATTTTATTTAGTTTTTTTGGCCTGGAACTAGACTAGGAAAGGGTAGATTTCTTGAAAAAAATAAGCTAGACAAGAAAGAAAGGAAAGAATGAAGGAAGGATATAGAAGCCAGTGTTATACACAATGCTAGGTTAGTGTGGGCAACAAGAAAACTATGGGCTATATACTCTCTTAGGCCCCCAATACACACTTTGCAGGCTCCAGAATACGACTTAATACCACTTAATATTTCTTTATTTGTATATGTTTTGTAAAAATTAAGGAACAAAGCATCCATTTTGCCTCTTAAATCTTTAAACCCCAGTCAAACTAGCTGATTTCCCCCCCCCAATTTTCCATCAAAAGAAGCAAATTGCTTATTTTCAAAATGGTACTCAGTAGCATTTTGTAGGATAAGTTGGCTTATAATTAGATGGTAAATAAATGTTAAAAAATATCAGAACATTTATTTCTTTTTACTATTGATATCTGAAGGTAAATGAGAGAATAAATATCTCGGGTAGGGCCTAGGAAATGTTGGCTGCATCATATTAGATCACATTAGAAGAGATACAGAACTTCTGTGATCAACATCACATTTCAGGGTGCATTTTTCCTGACTCTATTCATTTAGCAAAGTGAAAATTAGGCAGGCCTGTTTTCACCTTGATAAAGTGGTTGGAAGGGCTTTTCTGATTAATTTCAGACTTGCAAGGAAGAAAGGATGGATATTTTTTTTTTCTCCTTTGTCTCCCCAGTAAAGTAAAGATCTTCTACTCCTACTATTAGGCATTTACTCATTCCAAGTAGTTTTATGCAATCAAACCTTTTCTCACATTTTCAGAGTCACAATAAACACAATGTCACTTTCTCAATTTGCTCAGTTTTTCCCGTTGGTAGCGTCTGTATTAATTCTCTCCCTCATCCTCTGCCAAGAACTTTTTTTTACTCAAAACCTGTCCAATAAGTGCTGTCTATCATTCCCCCATCTCACAACACTTGGGGCACCCTCTGGTTTTCAGAAACAAATCATCCCGTGTGGATGATGGAACAAATAAATATATATATTCCATTTTTGGGGGGATTGGGAAAAGATAAAAGAATTTACATCAGCAAGACAACATCACAAATCATGGTGTCTATAGTACTATTGTACACAAGCTTGAAAATCCTACCTTCCTCCCTGCCTTAATTTTATGTTTCTAATTTCCATTTTCAGACTTAATACAAACCCTGAGGATGATGAAAACACATACAGATAGAGCATGTGCAGGTTTGTATTCTAAATTCAGAAAACGCCATCATAATTGTAAAAATGCAGGTAGTCCTCAACCTATGGCCATAACTGAGCCCACAATTTCTGTTGCTGAATGAGATCTTTGTTAAGTGAGTTTGGCCCCATTTTATGGCTTTTTTGCCACAGTTGTTAAGTGAATCACTGAAGGTGTTAAATTAGTAACATGGTAAGTGAATCTGGATTTCCCCATTGACTTTGCTTGTCAGAAGGTTGCAAAAGGTGATCACATGACCCCGGGACACTGTGACCGTCATAAATATGAACCAGTTGCCAAGCGTCTGAATTTTGATCATGTGACCATGGGGATGCTGCAATGGTCCTAAGTATGAAAAATGGCCATAAGTCACTTATTTCAGTGCCACTGTAACTTTGAACAGTCAGTAAATGAATTCTTGTAAGTCGAGGACTACCTGTAGACTTTGATGGGCGATACGGGTATTTATTCCCCAGCCTCGATTAAGCAGGTGATTCTTCATTTTTGCCTAAGACATTTTATGCTTTTTTTTCCTTTCCTTTTTTCTGCTTCTAGGAAAGTGAATGAGATCTAACTCGCCTTTTAACCCCCTAAAAAGCAACAAATGCTTTTTCCTCTGATACGCGATTCACTCCTGAAGGATGCCCATTGGCACAAGAGACTGTCTTTCTCTCTCTCCTAAAATCAGGCTATTTTTAAATCTGCTTCTTTGCCTCCTGTTTGCCCCAGACTAGCAAATATTTGCAGCCACAAGTTTTCACAAATGTAAATTAAAGAGTGGGGAGGGGAAGAGGGAAGCCACCTCTCCCCTCGATGCCAGCCGACTAAAATTAGTTTGGGGTTTACTAGATGCATTGACTTCACGCTGCGAACGCTGAGTTACTTTCTGTGTTAAAAAAATATTATTGTTTACTTAACTGTTCTCAGTGAGAAATGTGCGTCTGTTTCTTTAAACAGCAAGCTCGGCAAGCAGACAGAGCGGCTCCGGGGTTGTTTGCACCTCAAGCCGAGGGCGGGAAAGGAGAGCGATGGCAGAGATCTGAAGAGAGCATCCTCTTGTTGAGGAGGGGAGGAGAAATGGCCGAGAACAGGGTCAGGTTAGAAAAAATCCAGGGCAAAGGCAGAATTGGAAAGCTAGAAAGGAGGCCCCGTTTTGCTTCAGAAGGTCAGGCTCAGAGCAATTGCGGGTTATACAGGTAGCCCTTGACTTGCAACAGTCTGCTTAGCGACTGTTCAAAGTTACAGTGGCACTGAAAATAGTGACTCGGGACCAATTTTCACACTTAGGATTCTAGTAGCATTTCCCCAGGGTCACATGATCAAAATTCAGCCGCTTGGCAACTGACTCATATTTAGGAAGGTTGCAGTGATCACGTGATCCCCTTTTGTGACCTTCTGACAAGCCAAGTCTATAGGGGAGCTGGATTCACTTAACAACAGTTTGACTAATTTAATAACTGCAGTGGTTCACTTAACAACGGTGGCAAGAAAGGTCATAAAATGGGACAAACTTAGTTAACAAATGTTTCACTTTGCAACAGAAACATTGGGCTCAATTGTAAGTCGTAAGTCAAGGACTACCTGTACAGGTTTATAAGCAACTTTGTGCCTTTGGTCACCATTTTTTGCCAGAAATGAGGCATCTGGATTTTAGCACAGGGACAGGCAGACTTGTGCATTGAGGAGATGACCTGAGAGATGGTTATAAGGCACTGAACACCAAAACAACTAAAAACAGACAGTTTTTCTCCCATGCGATCAATCTGCTAGATAACTAATTCCCACAACACTATTTTAGGATATCAAACTATGTAGTAGGGCTGTATTGCTATTATCCTTCTCATCTTTCTTCTTACCTATTCCTTTAGCATCTTGCGACTAACACTTTGTTGTTTGCAGTTTATGATTTTTGTTGATTGCTTTTATTTAGTATCTTTTGACTATCTTGTGTGTGTCCAATCACACTTGGCTAATAAAGAATTCTATTATGGTCTATTTATTATTATGGAAGGCCCTTTTTTTTTCCCCCTTCGGATTCGGCTTAATTTTTGCAAGGCACAATTAACAGACCTTGGAGACGTCCAGGAGGACTCGTTAGGCTGGGTTAACCTCCACGCCCTCTTAAGAGTTTGTATATTTTGACAAGTTTTCATTTATGTGGTACTTTTCATTCGGGGAAGGTTGTCCAGTCGTAATTATAGCTGTCAAAACAACCCGTCCATTATAAATAGTGTTATTCCATTTCTATAATTTTGTATTTGTCCCAAAGAGCTGCTAGTAAATGCCTGTGGAAAATTAACCTCTGGAGAAGAAATATCTATGTTTCCCGTATACAAATTATTATAAACCTGCGCAGATGTTCTGTGTATCTGTCTTCTGTACCCAACTGCAGAAATTATATCTATGAAAGAATGATGGAGAAAGGAGCAATATTTGCTCCAGGACTCAAGCACATTCTTACCTTTGGAGTTTAGCTGGATTTTCCTCTTTTAATATACTGAATTTACATTCTCACTATTTTTTTGCATACTTCTTCTTAAAAAAATAACTTATTGTGAGAAGGGTCGGCAAAGTTTGAAAATTACCTGGCCGGTCTGGATCTCCGCCTTTATTATTTTTATAAATAATAAATAACTCAAGGTGATGAACGTACCTAATACTCCCTCTTCTTCCTATTTTCCCCACAACAACCACCCTGTGAAGTGGGTTGGGTCTGAGAGAGAGGAACTGATCCAAAGTGTAGATACAGGCTTTGTTCCAAGAATGTTTAGTATTTGATGTTGATTATAACTTGTTTTCACATATAATGTATGTTTCACATATAATATACCCCAACCATAATGCAAATTGTTTGGCTTTATTATGTTGTATTATGGATGGTGAATTATGGCCTAGTGTCTGAAGTAATGCTGGGAGTTATAGCATTAAATTGTAATTAAACAAAATATTAGTGCACTGGGGTAGATTATCTTTGGAGATGACCACTTGTCTGTCACAACTTCCTGTCTGTTATAATATAAATCTGTCTTATCTACCAATCCCATACAGCCAGGCTGATTCCCCCCTTTCTGAACTGACTTAAAATATTTTTTGCCTGAGATAGTGGAACCTACTCCATTCCAGGTGTAAGAGGTGGTTGGACTGATAGTTGACTCTTGAGGGATTGACCTTAGACATTACTTCTGTCCTAGCTTAAGTAAAGGCCAAACAGTTCTGATCTGCTTAGGAGAAACCCCAATACTGCCCTCTCATCAGCATAATGCATCTAAGATAGTTGTTTCAGTTTGCATATTGGTAGACCTGTCTCCATCTCTTGTGTTTCTCAGTTCCAAAACTTCCTTGTATGATTTTAGGGATTAGAATGTAAGGAAGTATTGGAGGAAAACCTTCTCTTCCATCTCGTTTAGTAGATTGGTGAATTTGTGCCATTTTGTTATCATATTCCTAGATTTTAAAGCTGCTGCTGTCAATTTAGAATCTGATCATTTGTATATGTCACTTGAACTGCTGGCCACTGTTATATTAATGTCCTTGCTCATTAGTTTCTAAGTTTGTGGTAAACATACGCAAGAACTATTGGTTTAAGAATGTGTCTGTTTATGTTTCTTTATATCTGCCTTACCATTCACTTCTCTGTCCATCCTACTATCCCTGTCTACAGCAATAGCTAATTCTAGCTGACCCAGAAGATAAGCACAATACATTATTTTTATGCCCCCTAACACTCAGAGATGAGAACAAAAGAAAATTCATTACTTTTTTTTTCCTGTGTAGACCAACCAGATTTGAGATGAATTCAAGCAGGACATGATGAAGACATTTGTCTTTCCACTGGAATTTCACAGCAGCTGGTACTTAATTTTTAACAGTATTGCTTCTCATAGTTTATGTTACCCATCACAACTACATGAATCTATGTCATGCAGTATTTTGTTGATGTAAACAACATCACCATTGAGTTGAAGTATGTAGTGGATTTTCTTATGTAGAACTGAATCAAGAAATGCTATCTAACATTGATAATAAATATGGCTACCTACAGCCCATCTTTGCTTGGCTCAACAATTAATGCTTGCTGTGTCAACAAAGAATAAAATCTGAAAATACCAGCTAAACTTTTAGAGAAGCCACAGCACAGACTGGAAATATCAAGAGAAACTAACTGAAATCAAGGTGATTGTTTCCTTTTTAAAAAAGATCTATTTCTGGATGTTTTTGTTGTCTCGCAGCTTTTATTTCTGTGACTATAAATTTAGAGTGCGCCATAATGTTTGCAACTTCTGTTTATAGCTAAAGCTTTTATCATGAAGAAACTTGCATTTCCTCATATTTTTGAAAGATAATTCAGCCATCTTTACATAAGTAATGAATAGGTGATTAATCAGGAATATTTTACCTGCTGCTTTATGCATGCATGTGTTTGTGTATGCGTGTGTGAGAGAAACAGTATAATAAAGTATCAGAGTTTCTGTCAATTAGAGTGGCACAGCAGAAAGAAAGGAGAAATATTATTTCCATTTTCCCCTGCCCAATGTATAAATCAGTGGGAAAGAATTAAACTACACCAACTCCAGATTTGACATATGAAAAAAAAGAAGCAGTGACATACCGTACCTAGTGGTTAGAGCATTTACTAAAGCTTTTTCATTTTTTGGTAACACTGATACTTCTCTCATATTGTTGTTTCAGTTAGATGTATTTTGTACGTCCATATCTTACCACATTTAGCTCTCTTAGGCTTTAGTGGAGTAAGTTGCTTTTGCCAGCTTCAAGAGATTTTCCATTCTTGCATTTAACCAGAGAACAAACAAGTTGTGGTATTCACGAGACCTCTCTGACAAGGTCTTTTCCCCTCAAATCAACAGCAACTAGAAGCAATCTTAAGAGGTACCAAATTTGGTGAGAAATACCAAATTTGGCAACCCAGTTAGGTGACCCACAGAGGGCAGGTTCAGCCTATCACCCACTGACCATTAGTAGCCATACACATTCTGAGAAGTCCCCCCACACACACATTATTCTTTTTCATTCTGCCCCAACTGCAGAAAGAGTTGGGGAGTTTCCTGGTTTTGAAAGGAAAGAAATAAGAGATTATAAATATGTCAAAAATTTTAACCTCCACATGCTTGCTGAACAGATGTTCATCAGGCTTCCAAAAGTACCTGGTTCTAAAAGAGTTGCACTCCCAAAGCAAGAAAGCATAATTCTTTTTTTTTTAAAGGTCTGCAAAACCCACTGAGCAAGCAGAAGAGCTGGAAAATAGACTTACCTTTTCCTCTTTTGCAGGGTCAGCCCGCCTGTCCGAACTTCCCCAAAACCATATCTGTGCCCCATCCTTGCATCAGCATTGGGATGCGAAGATGATTTTCCACTAGCTGGTAACCTTCTAAAAAAAGGTTGAGCAGCATACCCAAAGAGTTTTAATACATTACTTTTGCTTAACCTATCTGGCACACCTCAAAGAAAGACATCACTATTCCACAGTGAGCCAAAACATAGGCAATAGATGCAGCATAGGGATTGGCAAAAGAGACAGCGAATGTTATGCTGGTATAGTTCTTGTTGACTCATATTAATTGGCAGCGGGAAAAGGCCCCTTGCAAAAAAAAAAAAAAAAAAAAAAAATCAGTAAAAAAAGTGCATGCAGGTGTTGGTCTGAATCTCAAGCCAAACAGTAAGTTCTGAGACTTCACAAAATTAGGGATGTGCAACATTTTGTATCTGCAGCAGAAAAGGTGCTTTAGAGGGGGATAACACACTGCCACTGCCTTCTTAAAGAAGTTGCATTTGTGGGGTCATACAGCAGCCATGCAATCCCATGAAAATTTGCCTGTGTGAATTTCCACCTTTTTCAAGACCGATGATTTTTTTTTATTCTACAATTTAGAGGGATGCTGCATTTATGACTTATTTTCTTTAAACCCCATTATGTTTTCAAATAAAAGCTGGTTAATCCTGCCTTTGCAAATATTTGCTCCATATTTAATCCCAGTGTTACAAAGCAGGCTTCTTCTTCCCCCACCTCCCACCCCACCCACCCCCATTTAGCAGAGCAGACTGTCTCTTGTTAAGAAATCTGGGGTAGCAACAACACTAGAAAATAATGTGGGAAATGTGTGTATGGCACATTTTAAAGCAGGGTTGATTGCAGTGTGAAAGAGCAGTACTTAAAATCATCAGTGCTCATGTAAAATCCCACCTAAGCAGGGACTAAATTAGGGACGGATAACTCAAAACTCAGTCGCACGTGCATCTCAGAATGAGCTTTTGTGCCGTCAGGGACTCTCTGAGCCAAGTTGGTGACATTTTGAGACAAACACAGGAAAAAAAAGTCATTTAAGTATATCTTTCGTTTACTTGTCTACAAAGGTGGAGTCACTGTTAAAGGAACCTTGGGGTAAAAGCAGTAGTGTCCTTCTGTTGGGAAGCTATACAGTGATTCCTTGTATTCATAACCTTGAATCAGGCTTCTGACTTCAAGCTGCAAATCCTAATTTACCCGTTGTCACCATCCTGTACACACTGAGGAGCCAGAGAAGCATTTGATTGACCATAAACTTGAAACAAAATCTTTGGACAAAAAATGATTTTTTGTTTGAATTGGTTAGCTTGATTTGGATCATGTGTGCTTAATTTCCTGTTAGTTAAAATGTTATATGTGTGGTTTTAAGATTCAAATCCCACAAATTTTATTTCAGCCTAACTCCATAGGACCCACATTAGATGTCAGTTACGTAAGTCCTAAAATAAGCTAGGATTGTTACAAAACAAAGCAAAGCAAATCTTGGGAACTCCACCCCCAAAAAAACATTATAAAACCTCTCCTGAAGAGTGAATAGAATGGAGCACTTGCTGATAATGCCAAGTTCAAGAGAAGTAATGGAAGAAAATAAGACTTTTACAGATGAACCTATCTTAAGTCAACATTGGTAAGGATTCTCAATATGCCTGTAAGCAATGTATGCTGGGGCTGTGCACTTCTGTGTTCTCTTATCTAGCAAACCAATTTGAAAAATTGGATTGTCAAATCGAGCATCTGAACTAACTCTGTTCCAGTATGGTAGTTAATGGTCATTTCAAAAGCCCAGAGAAAATTTAAAAAGAATTTAACTGAAAACTTGCATCGGTTTGTCAGTTTTAATTTAATGAACTGATCTGAGGCATAATAATGCCAAAATTTCATCAAGTTATGATTACAGTGGAGCATGTGGATGAGCTTGATATATCTTGAAAAAACTAAGAGAGAGTGTGAGCACCTGGGTAGGAAATCTGCAGAAAATCCCAGGGTTGTTGGTTACACTGGGGAGAAAAAAATGACATGTACATATAATACCCTTGTCTGTGTCTCCCCAAAAGAGATGATTGTTTTTCTTTTCACTGATCTTGAAATCAATATCTACATTTTCAAAAATGCAATAATGTAATTGTCAGTAAAATGAGTGAATCATTTCTGAAAAGAAATCAAAGTAATATTTAAATCTATTAAAATAATGATCTCTGACCTTTCCTGCTCAGAAGACGGTGGAGGTGGTGGTGGTGGCGGCGAGGGGAGGAAGAAGGGGCAGTTTTGCGCACCCACCACTCTCACAAGTGCAAGTTCGCATGTGCGCATTTGTGTACACTCACCATTTCCATGGCCCTGTCCTGAATGAGCTGTGGCCCGGCACTGGGTCGTGTACTGGGGGTTGAGGACCCCTGCATTGGAGCCCTTCAAGATTTCTATAAAAAACAATTTAACTATATATCTAAAGACCTGGAAACAATAAAATCAACATAATCTTCTGTGGAAGATTTCCCCCCCCCCCATTAATCTTTTATCCCTGCCATCCAGCTTGCAGTTCAGGCAAGAGTCTGGCCACTGCATTTTCCCTAACAAAATTTCCAGAAGACCTTTCAAGGCATCCTCAGACAAAATATGTTGCAGAAACTAAATCAAAGATAAGTTTGATCAGGTTTATAGTCCCTAAGGAACAACTATTAAAAATAGTTCAGTCACAAAAAAAACAGTCCATGGATAGATTAGAAATATTCATGTTTTGCCAGCCGATGCTCCAGAATTGCTCCAGAGTCAAATTAGCTCTGGGAACCATGTGAGATCCTCATCTCCAAGTTCCTTTCAAAACTTTTTTCTCACTCCAAGGTTGCTCAATCTATTGTACCAGGCTCCACGTCCAGAAGTTTATTAGTTTATTTAATCAATTTCTAAGCTACCTCAATCACCATGGTAACACCAGCTAACTACAACCATGTTTTAAAACAAAATAAAAATCAGTAATAACAGAACTGAATCTGCTCTAAGAGCCTTGGTTGTGGAAATTGTAACTACAAACACGGATATATGTATGTTTACTGTATGTGTGTATATACACATACATACCTTTACAAGAAAAACAATGTCTGGAGAATCTTAGTAGTTGCCAAATGATATCTATCTTTTTTTATTCAAAATCCAGTGTATATTAATACCTAGTAGAGTACAATGATGTTAAATGTCTGTGAACGGTAGATTTCCTGGTACACATTTCAGTAAGAAGATAGTGCCAGAAATTCAATTCATGTTTCTTCAAGTAAAGCCATTCCTTTTTATTCCATATACAGTATTCAGATATTTAGTTGTATTTCCTTGAAATGCAGAAACTATATCTCCGAATGTTCTTACATACCCATGCCTATTATTAGTCTTTATCCATGACCAAAAGAAGGCAGAGTTAACCGCATCAGCGGACAGAAATTAGAGTCAGAGAAAGAGAGGGAGTAATAATTCTCATTTGCATATTACTGAAAATAATTCACATTTAAGGATGCCATGTAATTAGCATTATGAATTGTTTAACTCGCATTCTCAGAATAAATATAAATAATAGCCAAGAGGATAGTTTAATCCTTTTGTTGTTCAAAATTTGACCACATTGTGTATGAAAAATGAAAAACATTCTAAAGTTTCCTCACAATTCTCAACTAATTTTTGTCCCCAAACCACATATCCTTATTTAACCTTAAATACTTGTCTCTGAGTTTCCAGGAATGTGTTTCTTTGTCAAACATTTGGAAATGTATTTTTTTTTCCTTTTAAAGTCAAGAAAGTTTCATATTTAGAAGAGTGAGAGACCAGCACATCCGAACCTCTGTAAGCTCCTTTGATCGGTTGTGACACTGAATGAATGGTAAATATACCCTCAGACACAAAGTAAATATCCAATAGTATGTAACTCTGGTAGAAAGGAGTAAATTTTACACATGTTGGCCACAGACGCCTTGTCATTTCCCAGTAAATTAAAGGGTCTTCCCTTAGACTTGTAAATTTAAATTTATCATGCTAGTATTCTACCATAATTAATAGTAATATGCAATTCCTGTATTAATACTGTGTTTATTGCCCATAGGACAAGAATTGTTTCATGACGTATGCACATGCCTAGGAGACGTGGAAAAAGATGGAAGAAAGGGCTTTTTGCGTTCTGTGTAAAAATTTCTACAACTATTTGATTTCTCTGTTTGCTCACAATCTTGGCCAGAAATTACAACTTCTCATCAGATCTTGTTTCTTGGGGGTTGAAAAGCCTGTCTCTTATTCTGGTGTCACCTCAATAATTATCCCACTGTTTCCCTAGTAAAAACTCATAAAAGTAGTAACTTCTTGGTGAACAGTGGAAGAGCATGGAACTTCGGAAAAAATTTTCCTCCCTGATACAATTTTAAATGCTAAATAATTTATTCCTATTCCCATCTGGCGTTGCTATAAACTTGCCTTGGGCTGTATTTATGAATTTATTAATAGTCACAAAAAATAAGTCCTGGGTAATTAAGAATGGTAGAGCAAAGAATGCTTGGGCACAGTGCTCCACCAGTTTTTAAAACCCTGCCTTGTTGTAGCATAGCAGAGTAGAAATAGGGAGGAAAGGAGATTTCTCCCATGGAAGCATTTAGTATTTGTGGTTCATAATGAGCATTTTTGTCATTCTCCATCCAACATAAGTGGATGCTGGCCAGAGGAAAGCAGGAAAATTCCCTAAGAGAGCAACTGTACATAGATCCATTCATAAGTTCATCCTGTTGCATTCATTGGACGTTTACCCAAATATATCCATACGGCAAGGGTGAGCAAACATTTGATAGTCAGAGATTGCTCTTTTCATAACCTAAGAGCCAGAGTGGATAGAGCTGTTATGCAAAGTTGATGAGACCAGATCACACACCTGGATACAGTAAGATTTTTGTGTCTCTTCTAATTTCTTATTTTAAAACCTTAAATTGACTTTTCCCTTTTTTGTGTTAAGACAATAACCCCACACCTGTGATTTGTGTGTTTCTGGACTGATCCGCACATTCCATTAACTACTGCACAAAGACACCCTATGCCAGTGGTTCTCAACCTTTTTAATGCCTCGACCCCCAACCGGTCGTAAGTCGAGGACTACTCAACCAGTCGTAAGTCAAGGACTACTCAACTGGTGCAGCACCGTTTGCAGAATGGGACTTTTGGCGGGCTCAGCAGGGCAGAGACAGCCTGGACAATTCCTATTGGCTTTTGAAAGCCAATAGAATTAGACTCTATTCAAGAGAGTCTATTCTATTGGCTTTCAAAAGCCAATAGAATAAAAGGGAGTAGCACAGCTAAGAAAAAGGGGGAAAAAATGGCGGACTGCGTTGTTTGGCGACCCCTGTGAAATGGTCGTTCGACTCCAAATGGGGTCCCGACCCACAGGTTGAGAACCACTGCCCTATACTCATAGCCTTTATAGCCGTGTTGATGCAGTGGTCAGAATGCAGTGTTTCAGGCTAACTCTGCCCACTGCCAGCAGTTTGATCCTGACCGGCTCAAGGTTGACTCAGCCTTCCATCCTTCCGAGATCGGTAAAATGCGGACCCAGATTGTTGGGGGCAATATGATGACATCGTAAATGGCTCAGAGAGTGCTATAAAGCATTATAAAGCGGTATATAAATCTAAGTGCTATTGCTATTTGTCTCAACCTGAGCCCTCTTCAGAGGCAGCCTAAATTTATCCATAAGTGTTCAAGCGTTAGTGTTTTCCATCTTCTCCCAAGACAAATCTTCATAAATATACAAGTCTTATTCACAATCTTGGGATAGATGCAGTCGGGCTGGCATTTGCTAAGAATCTATTGGTCTGTTGAGGCTGCTGTGCACTCCCCTTTTCCTCTGGTCACTATTTTTCATGGTTTTGGCTGTTAGAAGACATCTGTCTTCCTCAGAAGCCTGTCCTTGTATAATGCCTGACCTGCTGTTCAGATATTCTGTGACCTCTTTATCTGCATTGGTATGTGGGACTTCTGGATGAATACTAGATACATCATTAAACATGTTCAGTGGTAGACCTGTCTGTAAAAACACAAAACAAAACTAGGGCTGCTATTTGATTTATACAAAGAAAGAGATGCTATTCCTTGTTCTGTCCCAAATGCATGCATTAGGGATTTTTGCAGTTTTCTGCCAACAAAGGGTTTTCTTTGATGGCTGGGTTTTTTATTGGGCTTCTTATTACTTATGGAAGGAAGAAATGCCATTTTGCATACTCTATGGCAAGGTGTCAAACTGCTGGTCCGTGGGCCGGATGCGTCATGCTGAAACCGCGCCCACCCAATTGCCAGCGATGGGGAAAAAGTCATAATACGTCGTGACACGTCATGTGACATGGCGAGTTTGACACCAACATAGTTTGACAGTTGTCAGCTGTGGCCACTCAATCAGAACTTCTATTTCCTGTCCTTGCAGTACTTAGGAATTTGAGATATTTAGAAACAGAGTTAAAATTGAGAAGAGTTCTAACTAGTTTCCCCTTCTAGTCAAAGTGACTGGAAGAAGGGTAAAACTGTTTACGTTTCTGGCAGACATTTATCATTTTTATGTCACTGAGGCTTCCAGACCGGTGCTCAGAAATAGCCAGAGTTACTTGTGCAAAACTCAAGTTCAAAAAAATTGAGGCTTTGGCTTGCAGACTGGGTTTTACATTATCAAGCATCAGTGTTAACGTGGGTAAAAGAATGGATAACCCTCAGAAATAAAATATTGGTGTATCTAGAGGGACATGATTTACAACTTGGTTGGCATGCTTTTTTATGGTATGGGGAAAATAAAATTCATGAATATTTTCAAAACCACTATATTAGAAATGCATTATTATTAACATGGGAAAAAATAAAATGCAAAATATATTTGAAAATTCTAGGATGGCTTTCAACAATGGAAAAAAATTGTGTACCCAAATCTAATTAGCCTTGAGAAAATACGGACATATAAAGATATTCTAAACTCTGAAGGGAACTTAAAATCTAGACAAGAGGTGGAAAATCAGGGTATTGATTTATCAGGGTGGTCATATTTACAGATACAAGTAAGATGTGATAAAGATGTTAAACTATATGGATTCTATAAAGAGCAGATTTTGTTTGATCAAATATTATTAACTTCGAATGAAAACTAATTAAGAAAATGTATAATTTTCTATTGAATTTGAAAATGGAAGATGAACAAGTAAAAGAAACAATGATAATATAGGCAAAGAATTTTGGATATAATATAAATTTAGAGAAATGGCAAAACCTGTGGGAAAGAAATTATAAATTGACAATGTTAACCTCTTATAAAGAAAACTTATACAAAATGTTTTATAGATGGCATTTGCCAGGAGCAAGATTAGCAAAAATGTTTACAAATATGTTGGAAAATGTTGGAAGTGTAATTATAAACCAAGTACTTAATATCATGTATGGTGGACATGTTAAAGCAAAGAAATATTGGACAAAAATACATACTTGGCTAGAAAAGATGTTGGGGAAACATGTAGATTTTAAACCTGAACTTTTTTTATTAGGTATAATGCCAGAAAAGCTTGACAAATGAAGTATATATTTGATTTTACAATATGACAACAGCAGCAAGAATTATATTTGCACAATATTGGAAAAATGAAGAAATACCATCATAAGAAGAAAAAATTTAAAAAATACTAGACTGCAGAAATGGACAGACTTATTTTGAATTGAAAGAAAAAGAAGAAACAGAATATTTTCAAACTTGGGAGTTATTTTATCAATGGCTGGAGGAATGAACTAGGGATTAGGAACTTAATTTGTATTAGTGAGTGATAAACTCAGACAGCATGTTTGTTGAATAAGCACTGTTGAATTGTATTAAAAAATCAATAAAAACTTATATATATAAAAAAAATAGCCAGAGTTACAGGGTACTGGCATGGTTAGCTCCACACTGGAGTGAAAGTGACTAAAATCTCTATTCCGGGCAGTTAAGTACACTCACTCAAACCTGCTATATAACACCTTAAGGAGAGTCATGGGTGCTTTTTTCTCTGCCAACAGCTAACATTAGATAGGCAACCTTGGCTCTTTTATGACTCAACTCCCAGAATTCCTGAGCCCAGCATGGCTCTGCTTGGAAACCTCTCCCTTTCCCCTCAGCATGGCTGGCTCAGGAATTCTGGGAATTGAAGTCCACGAGTCATAAAAGAGCCAAAGTTGCCTACCCCTGGGCTAGTGTTAGGGTTAGGAAAGAAAAACAGGAATCTATCAGCTGTTGCCATTAAATTCTCCCAAACCAGCTTGTTCTGATAGGGACATTCAAAAGAGTCATTACGGAAATACATTAAGCTTGGTCCTTAGGGAAGCATAAATTGTGCCAGCATTTTTTTTTATTTTTTTTTTTGCCAGCTCAAAGGTGATAGGAATGCACAATAATGTGGACAGAAAGAAAAGTCCTCTGACTTGAAAATAGGAAGAAATGACATGAGTTATATTTAGCAGTCCTAGCTGAGGGATTCCAAAGACTGCCAAGAAAAGGTTCAAGAATTGCCACTCCTGGTAAATAAAATTGCATTCTAAATTTACAAACACTCTTGGTTCAGTTTATTTTTATTTATTTTTATTTTATTTATTGGATCTCAAGGCCGCCTGACTCCAAAAAGACCTGAGTGGCTTTCAATATTTAAAAGAACATATAGTTTGAAAAGGAACACGATTGCCTGGGCAAAAGACATATAAATAACATCCGGGGGAGGGGAATGACCAGGGGCACCACAAGCATCCTAACCCCAGGCCTGGGAACAGTGCCAGGTCTTAAGAGACTTCCAAAACATTTGAAGGAGGGTTAACAAATTCCCATATGAGTGTTATGCAAATTTCTGTTACAGCTGTAGACTATTACTATTTATGAATTGTTCATTTTTGTTCATTGTATATATGATTTGAATATATTGTTCATTATATACAGTGTATATAATTTTTATTCAACAAAAAATGTTTTATAGGTAACCTGCAAAGTAAGGCTTTTAGTTTCTGACTCAGAGATGACAGCATGAAAAAGATAAAGTCCGAATCAATATTCCTGCCTAATTGATTCTATATGCTTTTAATTCAAGAGCTACTTTTGGTAAAAGATTAAGAATCAAGATTCAGATGAAGCAACATGAATTATTGAAAGTGTGGGTAAAATTATTTTGTAGTAGTGCTGTTCATATATGATTAAATTGCCTCCAAAAAGTATAGCTGGCAGAAATGAATCCTGTGACATTTACATTGGGGGGAGGTGTGTGTCCATTTTTTATCTACCATTTATCTGTAATTGCTAATTGAGATCATTCAGAGATTTAAAATGACATGCCTTGAGTATGCCAATTGAATGCATCTCAGTCTTTGCTTTTAATTAGAACAAAGCAAGGCAATAAAAAAAACTTAGAGGAGCAATAAGTTGAAGCTTAATTCAGAGAAGAGATGGGATGGATGTTGTTGTTAATGAGTGGAATCAGTGGTTTCCTTGAGCTCAACACACTTTGTTGCTATTATGAACTCTTTGGGAGAGGTTATTCAATGATATACGGCAGGGGTCTTCAAACTTGGCCCTTTTATGACTTGTGGACTTCAACTCCCAGAATTCCTCAGCCAGCGTGCTTGGCTGAGGAATTCTGGGAGTTGAAGTCCACAAGTCACAAAAGGGCCAAGTTTGAAGACCCCTGATAAAAGGTGAAGTCCAGTGTTTTGAGTATTCTCAGTATTATCTGCCACCTATGTCATGGTTGAGGTTTGCTCCTCTATGACTCCCTGGGCTATAAGAGGGAGGGAAGAGGAAATATAGATTTGCATGATTCAGTTACTGTAGCCCATCTCAATAAAGTACAGTTCTAGTCTTCCTGTGAAGTTAGTTTCCCAATTTGATCTACCTCATAAGGCTGACATTACTTAGCTAACTAAGGGGGAAAATTAAACTAACAATAAAAAAATGAAAAACAATTAAAATTACAAACTCTAAAAGCACAATGAATGTATATGTATAAAAGAACAAGAACATCTATTTTTAGAAAATGATAACTTTCTTCAGTTTTACCACCATGATTCTGTTTTCAGACCAGCTTAAGACTACAAAAGTCACATTACTTAGTCTTGCATCTCCTTCAATACAAAATTAATTTAAGGCTGAGGATCTTAGTTTTAATCATAAATTAGTAAGGTTTGAAGCTAGAATGAGGGCCAACATTATATATTCGTACATATAGTATATTTTGGACTTTTGAAATAAACGAGTAGCCTAAGAAACCTATAGAATTATCTTTTATCAATTCAGCACAGTCCAGTTCAACATTATTCAACCAGCATTTTCCCTCAAGCTAGACATATTGTAGAGTGGGAATGCTGGCTGGGATTTCTAGGCATTGTAGACCTAACAAACTAGAGGTCAGCAAGTTGGAGAATGATAGCTTACATAGACTAGCAATAACTTTACTTCTGTGAAGAAAATGATATATTGCTTCAATTATCAAGAACATATATATGGGAGATGAAGAAAGAACAGTATACGGACAATACAGATAGTTGTTGATGTAATGGAAAAGAGTTGTGTGTTTAAAGTATGGTTTGAAACAATTTGATTCTCGCTTGTTTAAGGGAACAAGTTTAAACAAACTATCTCTCTCCGAGTTCAGATACCATAAACAGTTGTGGTTAGTTTAAAAACAATATTAGTTGAGGTTTCCGGTGCACTGAAGAAAAGAAAGACTGAGATATCTGAACCAAACTTCCATAGCTGTGTGCTTCCATTGATATTTAAGTAAGATGCATTTGAAGTGTTAACTCATGGAAATCCTAAACAAGTGCTGAAATAGAAGAATGTTCCAATGTAGATCTGCAGAAAATGAAAAAAGTTGAAACAAAACAGGACAGAATGATAGATGGATTCTGAAAAACAAGAACTGCCAGGGCCTGAAGTGATCTACCCATGTTTGTGCTCAAGCCATTACTTTTTGTGATAAATAGCTAAATATGAAAATAAAGCAACATGTTTATGTTAGAAATTCTAAAGATTTGGATGCCAGGGCTGTCGTCCAAAAAACACAAGCAAATATCTAGAAGTAATTTTATACAGAGCAAGAGCTTATATTTTCCTGTGCTACTTAGACCCCGTTAACCAAAATTTATTTTTGATATATACTCTGGATGGTACAAAATAAAATTACAAGGGAAAGTGAAAACTGAAAACAGCTCAATGGTATATGTAATATCTTAGGATCACTCAGCCAAAATATTTGGGTATTATTAAACAAGGTTAAGTTGCTCTTCCTTCACCAAAAACATTAAAATGCATAAACAATATTTTCCATAGGTAATGTCTATATTTATGATTTATTGACATTTGATGGTTGGCTTAGTTACTTTGCATGCAGGAAGAGTGACATCTAGTGGAAAACTTTTAGAAGAATTTTATTCAAATATTGATTTATAAAAACATGCTAGAATGAGCAAAATGCTTTGAGTTTTCTCGGGCTTATCTCTTGCACATTTGTCATACTTTCTCTATTAAGATTAGTGTGAATGAGTCTATTTTTCATCTGTTCCTGAGTGGCTAGACCAGCCAGTCCAAATTAGTATAGTGTAACATTCTGAAGGCAAAAAGGCACTTCAGGATACGTGGGGGTGGCCAGGAAAGTGCTGGCAACCCATAAACTAAAGGCATCTTTTCTGTCTTGTACAGCAGCTAAACAGGGACATCTAGAGCCATCCCGGATTGCATCAAAATGATGATATGCTCATGATGGTCTTGACACCATCTCCATCCTTCATATTTACATCCTGACATCTGAGGCAAATCATGGGTTTTGTATCATTGTTTCTCCCCAAAATCAGATATAGCAATCATGGACAATATATGAAAAACCACTGCAGCCATGCAAATAAAAAAAAATCAGTACAACTAGGACTTGCAATTAAAGCAAATAGGCAAATAGACATTAAAGAAAGTACAGTTGAAATGAGAGAATAAACTGGTCACAGAAAGACAAACCAAAATGCTTCTTGCAGGCTTTTTAGATTATAGTACCACATTTTTTCCTACTTTGCCCACTAAAAAATTGGAATGCAGTATACCATTTCCTATGTCCTGTTTACTTAAAGGACAACTTCTGTTTGTAAGCTGTCCAGGGGAGGCAAGTTCAGACTTAGAGCGAGAGCTGCATTTCCCTCCTATGAGTTTGGTCTGTGATAGAGAGAGAGGAGTATACAAAAAAAAGAATAAGACCAGGGCTTTTTTTGTCATAGAACACCCAGAACGGAGTTCCGGCACCTTTTTTGGATGGAATATTCTAGGGTAGGCAAGGTGGGTTGTATAATGTGTGTGAGTTCCGGCACTTTTTTTTTTTTTTTTACAAAAAAAGCACTGAATAAGAAAGATAGAGTCCAAAGGCAAAAAAAAAAAAAAAGTGTGCTGAAGAGAAATTGGCATTGCCATCCAGTTTTGACTCTTCAACACCATGGATAGTGTAGTCCTTAACAGATTAGAAGATTGTTCACTCCTGCTTTTCTAGATGTTGAGGTAGAAGGGAATCAATTCTAAACATCCAGCAAAGATGTCATGCATATAATACAGTGATGGTGAACATTTGGGGCTCATTGTGTCAAAAATTTGAAAAATACCTAATTTGTCTTCTTACTGTGAGAGTAAGTTATCCTAAGATGTCCCCTTAAGAGAACCCATTTACAATTCTTTTGAAGTTCTATAATAAAAATTAGTTTGCTTTTTTTGCAAGATTACAAAAATACCTATTTTTATGTGCCTTCCTGTTGCTGCTGCTGCAACAGTAAATAACATGGAAGATTTTGGGAAGGAGGCTGTTTATAGGCTGAATGTAACCTTTTCATAATGTCTAAGCAGAGCTTCTCTTTTCTTTCCTTCCTGGCCTTGTTGCTTTCACCCCAACCCACTTTTGTTTGGCCCCTTCTTTCTTTTTTAATCCTTCAGCACAGTTTTCCCCATCTCCATCATGTGGCTGTTTTGATTGCAAAGTGTTTAAAAATTGCAGAGTAAATACTCCCCAAAATTGGTGCTCTATAGCAGTGGTAATAATAATAATAATAATAATAATAATAATAATAATAATAATAGTTGGAAGGGACCTTGGAGGTCATCTAGTCCAACCCCCTGCTCAGGCAGGAAACCCTATACCATTTCGGACAAATGGCTGTCCAGTTTCTTCTTAAAAACTTCCAGTGTTGGAGCAGTCACTGCTTCTGGAGGCAGGTTGTTCCACTGGTTAATTGTTCTAACTGTCAGGAAGTTTCTCCTTAGTTCTAGGTTGCTTCTCTCCTTGGTTAATTTCCATCCGTTGCTTCTTGTCCTGCCTTGGAAAATAGCTTGACTCCCTCTTCTTTGTGGCAGCCCCTGAGATATTGGAACACTGCTATCATGTCCCTCCTCGTCCTTCTCCTCATTAAACTAAACGTTAAACTAGACATACCCAATTCCAGCAGGTGGTGGGATTCAAATATGTGAACAGCCAGTTCTGTGTGTGAATGCCTCTTCCGGAAGTCCATTCTGGACCTGGGCAACAAAAAATTAGCTACCGGTTCTGCCGAAGTGGTGCGGACCGGCTGAATCCCACCACTGCTCTATAGTCATTACTTCATTTTACCAAAAGGAAAGGAAAGCTGATTCAGAAAATTACAGACCAGTGAGTCTACTAAGTGCAACAAGTAAGCTTTATGCCCAGCACCTTTATTGGAAGTTATTTAAATGAAGATGTCCTGTGGAGGAACAAGCATCCTTTGAGGAGTTCAGGAGTTAATTCTGCAATTTGATACATTAAATGCCATCAAGTCAGTACTGACTCTTTGAGACCACATCAATAGATTCTCTCCAGAACGATCATCTTCAGCTTAGCCATTTACAGTGGATACTTGAAACTTTCTGAACCCTTTTGAAATTTCTGCATAAGTATGAGTTTAAAATAGGATCTGTTCTATTGCTCCCTTAAAAGTATTTTCCAACCCCATGGAGGAGAATAAATATGGAAAGGTCAAAAGTGAAAATATGTGTATAATAATGTATAATAATAATAATATGAATTATTCTTAGTAAGAAGTAGAACATGAAAGAAGAAAAATGTAAATAAGAAATAACGGGGCTATAAGGACAAATATTCTAAAGAAGATAAGGGGGAAATGTAAATAATAGATTACCATTACGCAATTGCTGTAAAAAAAAAGGAGGCGTATATATTGTGTGTGTATGTGTGTTATGTTCTGCTTTGTTTTGTTTTGTCTTGTTGGTTAAAAATAAAAATTAAAAAAAAAAAGTATTTTCCAACCCCAAAATAGAAATGCATCAGTACTCTTTCTGTCTGGCTACTTGAAAGCCCAGCTAGCATCACAACAAAAATCATTACCTGAACAGTTATAATCTTTCTTGTATAGAAACATCATGGCATTCAAACATCCTTTCCCTCATGGCAGCCTTACCAGATGTTAGCCTGCAGCATATTTTTTGACTGCTAGATTTTTTTGTTGTTGATGATCTGTTCTAACAAGTAAAATTTATTAATAGATATCTTTATATTTGGTGCACCTGTTATTACATTCTGTCTTTACTCTTTGCTCTTTGAGTTGATTAGTTCTTGTAGATTCTCTCTGAGAAATGCAATCAATGTAATACAGATTATTGATGCTTCTTCATCCAATTCAGCACTATGTGGCTGACAAATATCCTCCCCCATGTGTGGCTCTTGTTATGATATTTGTAAATTTTAAATCTGTATAATATGTAAAGAGAGTTTAGCTGGATTAATATATTTAAAAGTCAAACTCAAACTTTATGGGCATCTGTCAAAACAATCCCCATGCAGCCATGCATTTTGGCACCCTCATATTTCCATTTTTTAACATTTGTTTGTTAAATAATTTATGGATCAGCTTTCATTCATGAACACTGGTAGCTGGAGGTTGTCCAATCTAATTTCTTTAATTCAGTTCTTGCAATTGTGAATTGGTATTAGACTTGGACTAAACAGGATTTGTTTCTTTTTTGAACTTTGGCTAAAATGTGTACTGACCAGATGTGCTTTTTAATTTTAAAAGACAATTTTAAGTCAACATTGACAAGAACTCCAGAGGAGAATTTTTATCTTTCTGTTTTTAGTTCAGGATTTGTTATAACATTGATCTTGAAAAACAACATATCTGGAATCAGATTTATAAAAAAGGTAGGAGTTCAGCCCCCAAACATCTTGTATGCAAGATTGACTAATAACAGCTCTGCCTCCACCTTCCCGATTTCAATCTGCTGAAATCAGGTGGCTTTTTTTTTTTTGTCTGCTTATTTGAATGCCCTTTTTTGAGCACTTATGGCAGAAGATACAATTTGAGTACATTTGAAGTAAAAATGTTTTTTGTCCATTTTATTAAGAAACTTTTATTAAGAAACGCTAATTATGCCATTCTTAAGATGCTTTTTCAGACAGGAAATCTCACTTCATTTCAACTTCCATTAGAGTTAACAAAAATGTTGCCATTATTTGTCTCCCACATCTCTTGCAGGTTAGCAAGATTTAAGGTGCCCCAATTTTGGCTATCTGTAACAACTTTTGTTTAGGTTATATATTTTGTTTAGAGTTATGGTCGGCCCTCCTGGGTAAGCCGGACAGCAACATGACCAGATGAGCTATTTCTATACTTTATTGTAAGGCTACATTAACAGAGTCTTATAAGTCTGAAAGTATAAATCTCTTGCACTCTCTTTTTACAGCTGATCAATTTAGAGTGGGTCATTCCTATGTTTCTTCACCCATTAAGCCAGTGGTTCTCAACCTGTGGGTCGGGACCCCATTTGGGGTCAAATGACCATTTCACGGGGGTCACCAAACCATGCTGTCCGCCATTTTTTTCCCTTTTCCCTAGCTGTCTTAATCCCTCTTATTGGTGGCCACACCCACTTGGGGGGTCACCACAACATGGGGAACTGTATTATGGGGTCACGGCATTAGAAAGGTTGAGAATCACTGCATTAAGCAGTTGTGGGCTCTTTTATCTGATCGTTTCTTAGGCAGCATCTCTTCCCCTATTCCTCAAAGTCATTCCCACATACCATTACAGTTATATGTCTTCTCTTTTGGGGCTCCCCTCCTACCATCATTCTGCTATGCTGGTCTTTTGACTGCAATAGTAAACTAAGGTAACATCATTTCCCCATTTCTAATCTACAGCATCTTCCTAGTCTGGATCACTAGGGTGGTGTAGAACAATTGTTATTTGAGCACTTCATTGATCGGAGGACTCTAGAACACCCTATAAATTGTTGCTTGTAGGAAAATGAAGGAAGTATAAACAGAGGAGAAAATATTATTCAACAGAAGAGTATTCTATGTTTCCTCAGAGTTCCAGCCATCTACTTTTGTTTGAAATTCTCAATAACACTCAAAGAACATTTCACAATCACGTGGCAATTGAAACACATCTCACCTCTTTAAGTACTTGTTGAAATTTTTTGGGCGGCGGATTTAAAATATTACATGTTCTGCTTATGTGCTTGTTTATATTTAGACTGTTAAACTTTTTTGAAAAAATAGTATCGAGCTCCTAATTAAACATTTGCTTGTTGCATCTGAGGCTATGGGTAAGGATTGCAAAATAAAATTTGTTTTACAACTGTGCTTTGTCTACTTTTTTCTTGTTTTTTCCCCCACTGGGTCTGGGCTAAATCCTACAGTGAACAGTTGGAGGAGCTAAGTACGTCTAGCCTATCAAAGAGAAGGATTAGGTGGGATATGGTAACTGTCTTCCAGAACTTGAGGGACTATCACAGAGAAGAGGGGAATGACTTATTCTCCAAAGTACCGGAACTCAGGACAAAAAGTAATGGGTGGAAGCTTGTTAAAGACAGATCCAACCTAGAAGTAAGGAGAAATTTCCTGACAGCACAATTAATCAATGGAATAGCTTGCCTCCCAAAATTGTGGGTGCTACATCACTGGAGGTTTTCAAAAAATACTGTAAGTTGAACAGCCATTTTGCCAAGATGGTATAAGGCAGGGGTAGGCAACCTTGGCTCTTTTATGACTCGTGGACTTCAACTCCCAGATTCCTGGGAGAGGTTTCCAAGCTGAGCCATGCTGGTTCAGGAATTCTGGGAGCTGAAATCCATGAGTCCTAAAAGAGCCAAGGTTGCTTACCCTTGGTATAAGGCTTCTACCTTATGAAGGGGATTGGACTAGAAGGACTAGAAGACCTCCGAGGTCTCTTCCAGCCCTATGATTCTACGTTCAGTGAATACCTTCCTCTTGAGATAGGGATTGCCCCTAATTTTGTGGCTTTCAAAAAAGCACTGAAGAGCTTATTTTTCACAGAGTGTTCGGTATTGATCATGAAAAGCTTGCTGTATTGCAGTTGGAAATGAATGGTTCAGTTTTAAGCTATTCTGTTGCTTTCATTGCAAATCACTTTGGGTCTTAGGAAGTAGGGTATAAACAACGTTCATATAACTAAATTTCAGGGTTATGTTTTTTACATTGAACTGGTATGGTTTAGTCACAAATTTTAATGTGTAGTGTGCCCTCTTCTACTAATATGTAGTATACACATCAAAGATGCCTTCTTTGCTCTTTTTTAGTTTGAATTTAGAACTTGATACAATAATTACATATCATAAAAAAATATTAAAAGAAATACAGAGGAGGGAACAGAGCCTAATAATCTACTATGTGAAGTTGCTATGTTTTATAGAGAAAGCCAATTTGCTGCAGTGATTTAAAATACCAGGCTGGAAATTAAAAGACTGTGAGTTCTGGTCCAACCTTAAGCACAAAACCAGCTGAATGTCCTTAGGCTAGTTATTCTGTCTCAATCCTGGGAAACAGGCAAGGGCTGAAAATGTTGCCAAGAAAACTGCAAGGATATGTCCAGACACTCACCAGGTGTCTATGCCAATGGTGGCGAACCTATGGCACGCATGCCACAGGCGGCACTCAGAGCCCTCTCTGTGGGCACGCGGCCATGTCCCGGAGATGGCAACCGTTTTTCTTCAACCAGCCGCCCGCTAACTCACTGAGGTCCCACATGGCTGGATGCATCCCAACATGGCTGGTTTCCCTCCCCCCATCCCATCTCTCCTGGCCTCGCATGCTCTCTTTTTCTAGGGCATGACCCACTGCATCGCCTCCTCAGCTGTCAGCCAGCAGTCCAGTTCAGAAGCAGCTTCTCTGAACTGCTGGCGGTGGGCTACAGAGCCCCAGAGTGCTCTGGTCAAGGGGCCGGCAGGCTGTGGCTGCTGACAGACACTGCACTCATGCCCATGCGCTCGCTGGCCTCTGTGTGCAGGGGCTGATGGTGTTGGGCAGCAGGCACCCCCGCCCTGCCTCACCTTGCCTCGCTTCACCCCGCAGGACGAGCCTCCTGCCCATTGCCCCACCTGCCAGAGACCCCCTGGATCTCCCCCAACCCTGTCCGGCCCCCATAGGCATCCCTCCCCACGAGCAACATTGAGGTGGCCACGCCCACCTGGCCACACCCACCCAGTCTGCCATGACCATAGTCACACCCACCCAGTGGGCCATGCCCACCTGGCACCCAGCAGTACGTAAATGGGTTTGGGGTTGCAGTTTGGGCACTCAGACTCTAAAAGGTTCGCCACCACTGGTCTAGGCTGACTCCAATAACAACAACAGTTTTATAGATAACCCAGTAATATCCTTATTTTATTTATACATGAATATAGCATCCTCTCATTGTCTTTATAATATGGAGTAAATCAGGGTGATTACGTTGCACCAGCACTGTGACACAGTTCTGACAAATGTAAGGATTTCTTTATCTTGATATGAAGATTCTGGGGAAACTTTCTCATATAACAATTTAAATTTATTCACAGATGTGATAGAAATGAAACAAAACTTCAGTGGAATTCCTTTGGGTACTGTATTCAGAGTAAGATAATTGTAATAAAGATAACTTTAACTCCAAGGTTGAATTGCATTTTGTGAGGTCTTCCTATTTCTATTTCATTTTATTACTTTAATTTATAGGAAAGTGAACACATTTCCTTGGTAGGAGCATAGGAAGACTTTCACCTGTAGATTAAAATCACTTGTTGGGAAAAGGTGAAATTAATTTCCCACACTTTCAGATTTATCAGTGGGCTGTCAGTCTAGCTAAAAATAAGGAACTTTAGCTTCTCTTTGAGCTCTATCTGAAAATCATTATTTCATCCCATGTTGGGGTTATATTTATCAATACTGTTACATACTTTTTTCTGTTAAATGGGTTGTCAAAATCAACCACGTGTATATTGAAAGACAGAAAAAGGTTAAACTATTATTTTGTCATATATTTCAAGGGAAAATTATATTATGTGAGATTACAATATTTGTCCACCAAAATAGTGTTTGTTTATTTTAATTAATTGTGGCTTTATAGGGTTGGCAGTAAATTATCTTATCTTTCATATCTATTGCTTTAAATTGCGTTTTCAGGGACTGGAACTCCATTCAGCTTAGAAAATCAGGGTTCTACCACTACCTTGTGATCCTTTCTCCATTTATTAAAAATGTTTTTTTAAAAAAGCGTGGTCAAATAGCACTTCTGATGAATCAAAAGAAGAAGGACAATTTTGTTTTTTCACCCCAAACCTGCTGCAAATCATTATTCTTTCTACCCTTGTTTACTAGAATGCTATCCTCATTTGGGGGATTCACACATTGTATGAAGCCTAAGGCTGCCTGTGTGTATAAGTTGCAAAAATCCAGATGATCACAAGATGATAGCAGACAGAAAGACATTAAGTTGTCTAATTTATTGCAGCTCAGATTTGCTAACCGTAGCTAAGCCCCAATGGGATTTTCTTGTTTTGAGCAGAGTGTTAATAAGTAAACCAGAGTACTATGACTTATTGAACAAACTATACCTTAAAAAGTCTTGCATACAATTGTGGAATAAACTATACTTTAAAACAGGAGTCTCAAACTGGACGCGTCACGTGGAAGCTGTGCCCATCCCATTGCTGGCAATGGCAAAACAGTCCCGATACATCGCGCAATATCATGTGACGCCGCGAGTTTGACATGTCTGCTTTAAAATGTCTTGCACACAATTGCACACTTGAATTGTTAAAGGAGGGAAAATGCTAAGAATTGTTATGAAATTACCTAACAAAATTATTTTTATCATCACGTAAAATGAGAATCAACATTTGTTATCTAATTCGATAAGCAAAACAAGACAACCAAAGCAAGGTTTGTTCTAAGCATGTATGAGGTGAAGCAATAAACATAAAGCTAATATTAAAACAGTTGTATTAAATTACAAATTATAAAAAATGAATTTGAACACTGTTATTTCGTGTATCTTCCAAAGCATCTTTCTTATTTACCTCTCGGTTGTCTTCACTGAAAACATTCCAATTTCTTTTCTTCTTTTCCAAAAGTTAACATTTAGCAGCAGGTGCAATTTTATTCCAAATTATTCCTACAAACCAATAGGCATAGTTTGAACAATGCTATTCCATGTGTTCTTTCAGAAATTTCCATATATTAAACAAAATACATTCCCAAATTAAATGTAATAGCCCATATTGATCAAAATGTATGAGCATATATGTGCACTTAGGGAAAGATATAAGCAATAGAGAGAATGGAATCCAATTGTATGCTGTATGACTTGGAAATAACTACTTCAAAATTAAAGTTATAAAACTTATTCCATTGTAATCTACCGTATTTTCCAACGTATAAGACAACTTTCTAAACCATGCAAATCTTCTCCGAAGTCGGGGGTCGTCTTATACGCCGAGTCATCTTATATGCCAGAAAATACCGTATTTTCCAGCATATAAGATGACTTTCTAACCATGCAAATCTTCTACGAAGTCGGGGGTCGTCTTATACGCCGAGTCGTCTTATATGCCGGAAAATACGGTACATGTAATTGCAGAAATCCAAACTCATGAGAAAAGTTTTTATTTGTAATATTAAATTAAGAATTGAATGTAGGTGTTTATATATCTTTGGAAGTCGGAAGTCATTCTGTATATATTTTTGCTTTCTTTTTCATTATATCTTTCTGCACCTCTATTCCTATCTGTTTCCTCTCTATCTTTATCTTTCCTCTGGATTGTTATATGTTAGTTTTTATGTGTATGTTTTGTAACATTTAATGAAATAATTATTAAAAAAGAAAAGTTTTTATTTTTTATCAACACAAATGACAGCTGGTTCATACATGAAAGGACTGCAAATCTCCATTGAGAATATGATTAAACATTTATAAATTAGAGAGCCTGATTCCACAATTACCATATTTTTTGATTACTGATTAAGAGCCATCAAGTTGGTGTCTATCCTTAGTGACCACATAGATTTCCTTCATGACAATCTATCCCTAACCTGATCCTTTAAATTTTCCAATATTGCACTCACCACCACTGTAATTGAGTCCACCTATCTTGTGGCTGGTTGTCCTCTTCTTCTCTTTCCTTCCATCTTGCTTAGCATTTTTCAATTCACAACTAAGCCCCTCCCCTCCCAGCTTAACACCATCAGGCCCAGTCAGGAGTGGAAGAGGAGGAGGTGGAGGAAGCTGAGGTATTACAAAAAAGGAGAGCTTTCCCCATTCTTCCAACCCCCCCCCTTTTTTTTAACTTCCACCCACTCCTTTCAGGTGCAGCTGAGGAAAAGGAGGAGGAGGAGAAAACAGGGTGTTGTGTGTGTGACTGTGTGTGTGTGTGTGTGTGTGTGTGTGTGTGTGTGTAAGAGAGACAGACACAGAGAGAGAGAGAGCCAGGAGGGGAGGAGGAAGCTGAGGTGTTACAAAAAAGGAGAGCTTCCACCTTTCTCCCCCCTGCTCTTTTTTATTAACGTGTGTGTGTGTGTGTGTGTGTGTGTGTGTGTGTGTGTGTGTGTGTGTGAGAGAGAGAGAGAGAGAGAGAGAGAGAGAGAGAGAGAGAGAGAGAGAGCCAGCAGGGAGTTGCAGAGTAAGCAAACTTACAAAAAGGGGATCGATCTCTCTGTCTCTCATACACATACACACATACACGGGAAGGTGGTGTGCAGGTGGCTAGAGAGCAAACTTGCAGATTAGCTTTGTGATCTATTCTTGCCTTCAAAATCCAGGCAATAATAAATCTCTTTGGATTGAATGGGAAGTTAGGAATTGGTGTGAGTTGAAATTAAAAGGCCAAGTCAACTCCCCCCCCCCAAAAAAATTATTTTGTCGGAAACAAAAATACTTCCCTTCATCTGCTCTTTTATAATTTAATCCAGCCTTACTCAAACTAATATATTTTGGGTGTCATGAACCACAGTTCCCATCATCCTGTGGCTATGCTGGCTAGAAATGCAATGCCTTATTTTCTCTGCAGTATGCACCTAGGAGGCAGTAGGAGGTCTGTGGGATTTAGATGTATTTAAACATTTGTTTCTTCTGCCTAATTTCTTAAAGCAACATCTAATTTGAAAGTAAAAGTTTCTAAGAAATCCAGGGTGGTTTACAAGAAAACTCTCAAAGACAGCTATTGTAAATCATCACTAGCACTGCTTAAAACAATATTAAAAGTACGTATTTTAAGAAAGAAAAATAGTAGTAGTAATTTACTTAGTGCTGTTTGATCATAAAATGTGTTGTTGTTTTACAAATGCCTAGCTGAACAGTGTGTTTGAAGTTGCCTCTAAATGGGTGAGAGTTGCACTGTTCATATTTTCCTTGGGAGAAAGTTCTATAATGGGGATGCTGTCTCTGAGAAGGCTCTGCTTGTGGCCACTGTTCTATAAACCAAACCAGGGGGACTATCTGGTCTAAATGGATGGTAAACATAGATGATTAGGGGGCTGGAGGCTAAAACATATGACAAATGTTTGTGGAAATTGGGTATGTCTAGCTTAGTGAAAAGGACTAGGGGTGGTGACATGATAGCAGTGTTCCAATATTTGATGGGCTGCCACAGAGAAGGGGTCAACCTATTTTCCAAAGCATCAGAAGGCAAATAATAGATGGAAACTAATCAAGAAGAAAACCAACCTAGAACTAAGGACTTGTGAAAACAAATAATCAGTGAAAAGGCTTGCCTTCAGAAGTTGTGGATGCTCCATCACTGGAAGCTTTTAGTAGAGATTGGATATTCCATTGTCTGGAATGGTATATGTCCCCTGCTTGAGCAGGAGCTTGGACTAAAGACCTCAAAAGTCTCTTCCAACTCTTATTCTTTGACAGAAGTGCTGCCAACCTCTCCCCCTCTCCTTGTCCCTTCCTGGGCACAGAGAGAAGGAAGGAAGGAGGGGAGGGAAACAGGAAAAAAGTAAGGGAAGGAAGGAGATGGGAATGAAAAGGAGGGAGGCAGGAAAGAACGGGAGGGAGGGAGGGAGGGAGGAAGGAAGGAAGGAAGGAAGGAAGGAAGGAAGGAAGGAAGGAAGGAAGGAAAAGGAAAGAAGGAAGGAAGGAAAGAAAGAGAAAGAAAGAAAGAAAGAAAGGGGGAGGGAAGGAGGAAGGAAAGAAGGAAGGAAGGAGATTGGAATAAGAGGGAGGGAGGGAGGGTCTGAGAGAAGTCCTGCTTTAGCACTTGGCCACCAGCAGCCCTGTTGCCCTTTTGCCTTCTCCTATCCTATTGCTGAGGGATGCTTTGGTTACAAAGCCAGGTTTTCTCGCATGGAGAGGGAGTGAGCCTCCCTCTGACCCATGCACTTTGTCCTCCTGCACCCACCATGAGCAACCTGGCCAAGGAGAGTGAGCACAGCAGCAGCAGCAGCATTGAGGAGATAAGTGCAGCTGGGCACCCCCTTGGGGAAGTGCGGCTGGGCTAGGCAGGGCTGTGGGGTCCTGGTGCCGTGGAAGCTCAAGGGCCAGGCTGGGCATTTGTCCTCCACTGCCCAGGGCTCTGGGCAGTCCATGCCACTGTCCAGGGGCCCCATGCACAGCCTGAGGCTCAGTGAGGCTGCTCCAGTGGACCATACCCTGGCGCTCGCCCCGTCCCACCCACTCTTCCCCACACTCGGATGAGCCTCATTCCTGCCCAGACCCGCACAGATGCCCAACGTGAGTGACATGGAGCTGGCCACGCCCACCCAGTAGGCCACACCCATGCCAGCCACACCCACCCAGCCCCCCAATGGCAACCACGATGCTGATGTGGCCCTCAATGAAATTGAGTTTGGTACCCCTGCCCTATACCATTTTGGAAAAATGGCTGTCCATTCTCTTCTTAAAAGCTTCCAGTGTTGGAGCATTCATCACTTCTGGAGGCAGGTTGTTCCACTGGTTAATTGTTCTAACAGTCAGGAAGTTTCTCCTTAGTTCTAGGTTGCTACTCTTCTTGATTAGTTTCCATCCGTTGCTTCTTGTCCTGCCTTCAGGAAAATAGCCTAACTCCCTCTTCTTTGTGGCAACCCCTGAGATATTGGAAAACTGCTATCATGTCCCCCCTCGTCCTTCTCTTCATTAAAGTAGACATACCCAATTCCAGCAACCGTTCCTTATATGTTTTAGCCTCCAGTCCCCTAATCATCTTTGTTGCTCTTCTCTGTATTCTTTCTAGAGTCTCAACATCTTTTTTACATCGTGATGACCAAAACTGGATGCAGTATTCCAAGTGTGGCCTTACCAAGGCATTGTAGTGGTATTAATACTTCACCTGATCTTGATTCTATCCCTCTGTTAATGCAGCCTAGCACTGTGCTGCCTTTTTTGGCAGCTGCAGCACACTGCAAGTATATGACTTGCTCTTTGTATCATTTCCCCAAGGTTCAAAATATTAAGTGTGGCCTTTGGTGCCCCACCTAAAGCTTCCACTACTGAATTATGGCAATTCTGCTTTAATAGCATCAAATCTAGGTGATGATAAATAAGACTACAGTCATACAGACTTAACAAAAAAAATTAACTATTTTCAATTTTCTCATGTAGGTTTATTTTGGCCAGATTCTCAAATGGTTATCAATAGAGGTTTTGTACTGAATTAAATGACTGATTAGATTTCTAAAGATACAAAGCAAAGTAACCTACCACAAACATCTATGAAACTTAATCGAACACCTAAAAAAAAATTCCCCTCATTGGTTGATCAGGGAAAGTTGCTTTTTGGTCTATGTTCACAATAGATTTTCAAAAACTACCTGACTTAGTTTTTCAGTAGTAATAGGCATATTTTTTTAAAAAAATGAACAAGATTAATTAAGTTGCTAGATGTAGAATAAAGCATTTAAGAGAGGGGGATGTATAGTATGTGTATTTAGTATGTGTCTATGTGCACGTGTAAATTTTACCATACACAAAGTATTCTTTCATTACAGCATTCACTCAGTAGGCATGAACGAAACCCGAGATCTTTTTAATAATAAACTAGAGCTTGTTTATAAGTTGGAGAAGTTAAAGAAACTAAACAGAACTCACAAACCTCTTAGCTAAATGAGGAAAGCATAGCAGCACTGACAACCTGTGATAAAGACTGCTGTCCTTCAGAGATCTCCCAAAGGCCCAAGAAGAAAGGCAGGGAAATGTTCCAACCCTGCTATGCTGTTTCCAACAAGCAAAGAACAGAGCAGATGACAGGTAAAGCCCCAGATTCTTTAACTCCTGCATAAAGATATGGCTTCCTTCTGATTTTTAATTGGGTAATCAAAGCACAGGATATTCAAACTCAAATATTTTTCATTATGGTCCAAGATCAGTAGGAGGACAGCAACCTGTACAACAATCCAAGTGTGATCCAAAGATATAACAACACTGTAACAGTTTAATACTTCTGTTAACATGAGGACAAATTGAGAATGTGGTTCCACATAGAAATACGCACCTTACAAAAACATGTTCTAAGGCAGAGGTCTTCAAACATGGCCCTTTTATGACTTGTGGACTTGAACTCCCAGAATTCCTCAGCCAGCATGCCTGGCTGAGGAATTCTGGGAGTTGAAGTCCACAAGCCATAAAAGGGCCAAGTTTGAAGAGCCCTGTTCTAAGGTTTCAGACCTATCTGTGACACAAGGATACAGATAGTCCTCGACTTACAGCAATTTAGTGACCATTTGAAGTTAAATGGCACTGAAAAAAGTGATTTATAACCATTTTTCACACTTACGACTATTGCACACGCAATAGTCCCTGGATCATCTTTTGCGACTTTCTGACAAACAAAGTTAATGCGGAAGCCAGATTCATTTAACTGTGTTACTAACTTAATAACTGCAGCGATTCACTAAACAAGTGCTGCAAGAAGGGTTGTAAAATGGGGCAAAACTCACTTAACAACTGTCTCACTTAGCAACAAAAATGTTGGGCTCAATTGTGGTCGTAAGTCAAGGGCTACTTGTATTGCCTAAATTCTACAGGGATTTTTTTTATTTCTGCAACCATAATTACAGAAGGGAGGGCATTAGAGTACACTCTGGAAAAAACTCATTGAATAAGATACTGAAGTACAAGGTTAAAGGTTAAAATAAGATATGTTGTTATTTCTGGAAATCCTTTAGGGATGTTCTGCTGGCAGGGACTGAAAATGTGGTGCTTTATGGATTTGTCTATAGCAGGAGTGTCAAACTCACAACATCACATGACATGTTGTGACATATCACGACTTTCTTTCCATTGCCGGCAATGAAGTGGGCGCAGTTTCAGCATGACACCTCTGGTCCACGGGGCCAGCAGTTTGACACCCCTGGTCTACAGATAAGGGATGGGATAAAGAGATAATTGTTACCTTAGAGGGGGGTGGTGAGTCACTAAGTTTATTTATACTTGTGATGAAAGTTGGAAGTCACTTCTATATATTTCTTTTCTCTTTATTCTTTATTTCTTATTCTTTTTTTCTTGCACTTTTTACTACTTTACCTTACCTGTGGTCAAACATTATCTATTTGGTGATCATTGCTGCAAAGAATCAGCTGCTAAAGATAGTAAAAAGGGTTAAGTATCTGAATTTCATAAAGACTGGAAAAATGTATCTCCCGTCAGCATAAATGGTCTGAGCAGCAGGTATATGCCGGAAGAGAGTAGGATTCCTATAACCGGCTGCTTCAATCAGTTGGTGTCAGGAGATTAGAAAGGCAGCACATTTCTTCCTTTTCAGAACTTTTCAATATTTATTTTCAATTCTATAAGGTTTTGAGAGGGTTTATAACATAAATAATGAGATCAGCGTCCTCTTAGCAGCTACACAATTAGAATCGCAGCAAGGTTAGGAAAACATTTATGAATAGTCCTATTGTTTCTATAGATATTACTATTATAGATTGTAATGTAAATGTGTGAGATGTGTAGGTCTCCTGAGTTTGGTTAGGGACATAGCGAGAGGTTGAAAGCAAGGTTTCTGAAGAAATTTACTGAAATGAATGCCAACTGGGAAATTAAACCAGATAATGATTATACAACTAAGGTGGCCTCCAATTAACTCTGGATTGGCCGGTTTCCTCAGCTGGAACATACTGAGGTCTAGCAGATTTATAACAAACAAAATTAAAGTTGTTGCAGGAAAGAAGGGGTAAATTATCCGTTTGTTCTAGGTACCTCACAAAATAGGGGATATTAGGAACCAAATTATTTGATATTAAAATATAAACAATATTGGAAAATCTTTACACAGACTGGAAGGTAAAGGGGCTGGGAACATCCTTTTCAAAATGCCCCATTTAAAATAATTACATCCAATGTATTAGGCAATCCTGCAAAATTACTCACAAAATTCCTAGATTTACAAGAGATTTACAAAAAAAAACTTGTAATCTGGATAAATCTTCAAGGTCAAGAGAGAAACTGTTGAACCGAGCATGAAGTGAATTGTCATCAAGCTCTATCCTAGCATTAAAGTCTCTGATCAAAATTAAATATGTAGAAGAAAAGTAGCCACACAGTGTTCAATATACTGGACTAAGTCATGCCTTGACTCTTCAAATTGTGCTTTCAATCTTGCAGAAGGTATCCAATGAGCCACAGAGCTCATGACAATAATTTTCCCATTTGTCAGCAAATACACATTACGATAGTCAAGGCAGGCCTGTAGCTGGCCAAATAGCTACAAGTTGCAAAAAAAGAGATGTTTCTGAGTTTCCCTACCTCAGAATGCCAGGTCTCAATGTTGCCTTTTTTTTTTCCTTAAGAAGTTTTTATATCCTTGTAGTAACATCTGACTAGAAGTAGATGGTTTCTTTTTATGATCACTAAATGTCTTAGATAAATGTCTGCTTAGACCCAATACAATCAGAATCAAAACACCTGTCAAAGGGAGGATAGTTTTGTATGGACTTGTTATTTGCACTAACCAAAAAGAGCTGAAGGTCGTGGATGAAGCTGGTATATGGTCTCAAAACCTCAGCCTCTCCTTAGTTAAACAACTGTGGCACTTTGCAAAATGGCTTCCCTTAATGCATAGAATTATGCTTTTATAAGGTGACCAACTTTTTTACAATGAAAAGGAGGAGACAAATAAATAGAAGAAAAAAATATTGTAAAAGCTGGCTCGGTCCATGGAAGGTCAACCATCCGCCGTGCCCCCACCCGCAGCTGCCCTGCCAGCACCGCTGCCCTGCTGTGTAGAGCGGGCCCCGCGGCTCCCAAAGCACCAGCCGCGCCGGCTCCGGCGGGGGCAGCCCACCATTGACACACCCCGCCTGCAGCCACCCTGCCAGAACCACCGCCCACCCTGCACAGTCCCGTGTAAAGAGGGCCCCGCGCTCCCACAGCACGGGGGGCAGCCGGCTGCTGCCGCCCCTCACACCCTCACCCGCAGCATCCCCACTGCCCCTGCCTCTTGCGCCCACAGCCATTATTGCCCTAGCAGAGCCGAAGATCAAGAGAAACTTATCACTCCAGTCTCCTCCAGGTATCTTCGGAACTAACTAGGAGATGGTGTAATTGGGTAGCAGGAGGGGTGCTAAGTTCCTGCCAATTCACCTTCACTGCAGACAACTTGCATGTGCAAAGTTTGCCGGCCGGGTGTTTTAGTGCGCCAATAGGGGGAGTAGCGCAGCTCATGTAAAAGTTGAAAAAAAAACATCAAAAAAAGGTGCCGAAACACCGTTCTGAGCGTTCTATGAGGAAAAAAAACCCCTGCAGATTAGTCTTCAAATATCAAAAAGGAGGACATGTAGGAGGACACTTTTCAAGGGAAGACAGAACTTACAAAAGGAGGATTGTCCTCCCTAAAGGAGGACGGTTGGTCACCTTAGCTTTTATGACATCAAGGCCTTCAGTAGAATAGAATTGCAATGGGTTCACAATGGAGGATCCGCTTAACAATCAGACTTCACAGATTAAAAAGATCCAACACCAACTTTTTCCTATTTTAGCCAGCAGCACTTTAGTTGCTGTGTCATGCTAGCTTTTTAAAATTAAATTCCTGGTCAGAAAGAGACCATACATCTTAGCATTTGGGATGAAAACAAAAGTAAAATTGGCTTGGGGATTAAATGTTACACAGAAAGTTTAGTCGAGCCATCATCTAAAGCACCATGAAAAATGAAGCATGATTGGAAGATAACCATTTTGAAACAAGTTTATCCATTTCATTGATCAGATGCACTATTAGATAAGCAATCCTTTTAAAAAGTAGAGCATTCATAAATAAGAGATTAGGTTTGTTCTCATATACCATTTCAAAGTAGCTTGTGCAAATACAGTATGGCATAAATCTTTGGGAGAGTAAGACATGGTGACTTTCTATAAAAAAAACATGGGTCTGCTGTTGAAAATGATAGTCCTGTGTTGAATTCTCCCTTTTGTTCTGACCCAACTACTCCAATTATCTTATACACGAAAGGCAGTACACTACACTTTAATAGAATGGGAACAAGAAAGTCTTCTTAAAGCTCTTACAGAAGACGCTATGTATCTTTTTACAATTTCCATCGCTGTCACTTACTATGATCATAAACATATGTTATACCTTTTGTTGCTGTAGAGGTTTGCTAAATCATTTTACAAAGACACTTGCTATTGTCAGAGATATTGTTAATGGCTTGGATCCAGAGAACTGCTGATGGAAAGATGCTGGTGCCATTTAGCAGTAGTTACTTCTATTTCTGGCTATTCTTAAGGAAAAAGTATGAAAATAGAACAGAAGCAAGAATAAAATGAAGGATGAACATAAACACCCTCTCTGACAACCAAGCCTTATCCTGTATTCTTAGAATTAAGTATGTGACTTCATTCATAGGCTTAATCTATGGTGCTTCCTTAAAAACAAAAAGCACCACACCCCATTGTTTCTGCTTCTCTTAAGAACAGCTTATGGCTATACTCCTTTGTAAGGTAGATTAAAGCAAAGGACAAAATTATTACTTCTTCTGAATGGGTGCAGATAAATACACTGTGTGACTGGATACACACAGCACATTAAATAACATGTCAGTATCATATAGACCATTGGATGCGCTCACTCCCTTTCACCAGTTGGCCTGCACCATACTCAGTAATACAGCCGTGTCCCATTTGTAAAAAGCAAATTCTTAATGTATGCAACGCAACGTTTCAGCCACCATCCTGTGCCCTCAAGTCTAAAAGGAAGCAAAACTTTTTTTAAAAAAAAATAGCTATGTCTGAATATTAGCTGTAAAAGTTTGATTTGCCCTAAGCCGGGGATTATTGAAAACGATGGCAGGAAATGTGACCGGAAGGCAACAGAAATAGAAAACAGCAACCTCAAGCAAACCTGCTTGTAAATAAGCCAAGGGATGAATGCCCCAATTAATCTCCACAGCTTATTCCTGAGCAAGCAAGGATTTCTCCCCGCCCATCATTGTTCTTCCAATCCTGTAATTCTCCTCCCCAGCATCTTGTATCATTCTAGAGCTTTTGGTGAGTAGCTGACTCGTCTCCTAGCAACCGACATCAGCACCCTCCCTCCCTTTCGATCCTCCTCCTCTCCCCTCTCCGGTTGAGCGACCTCTGGCTCCCGCCTCTTCCGTTTCCGCCGCTGTCGCCTGTTTCTTTGCCGGATGAATGCTGTTGTTTCTCTGCCGGCACCAGGTAGGCGAGATTGGGGCGGGGAGGAGGGAGAGATGGAAAGAGGATGTCCCAGGAGTAATTGCAGCTCCTTGAAACAGCCTTCCCCGCTCTTTTTATAAGCTAGCTAGACTACAACTTCCATAATCTTCGGCAGTGGGTGGGATCCTTGGCTCTGTCTTCCAGTATACTATTAAGAATAGAATCAATCCTACGACGAGCAGGGTAAACTGCCTCCCAGTGTGTTGCTGAGGACGCTTGTTATAAAGGAGAGGTTAAAAATCCCAATTGGTTTAGCAATCTCCTTTCCTAGACACTCTGGTTTTAGGCTGAAGCAGCAGCAATGGGTAGATAGTGGGAGGAACACCGGTTGAATGAATGAAAGTGACAGTAGTTTTAAAAGAGGTTTTCTTCATTTTTTTCTCTGTTTCAGATGACTTGCTCTGGAGCTGCTGCAACTGACTCGTGATGCACAGACTGACATTGGAAATGAGAGGGAAATCAAGCTTTGTTTTATCCCAGTTGTGAGTATGTGTGGGTATAATGGAACTGCCTTAACAATAATTGGTCTTCGATGTCAGGAATAAGAAACCTGCTAGCTTTGTGTTGAACAAAGAGGGATCGAAACAAGATAGCATTGTTAAAAGCAAGGAGAAAAATGTGGGTTTTTTTTTTAGCTGAGGTGGTTGCAGCTTGAGTTGGAGATTGGCCTAGTATTTGTTTATTTACTAAAATGGGGAGCACATTGGCTATAGCAGATAAGTGAATACCATTGTCACTGTGAAGAATAAATTCACATTATGAAATAAAGTGTGGACAAAGGAGTAAATTATCTAAAGAGGCTAGCAATTTTTTTGAGGATAAAGGACTCATCTGACTTAAGGAAAAACTATTGATATACAGTGCTAGAATAATTAAGATAATTGAAATGAACACATGATAATTTTTATACTGGGCCAATTAATGTACCATAATAATAGCAAAGATGATTTCTTTAGGCCTACAAGTTAGTGTTATCTTACATGATTGAATTAATTATCTAGAGTGACAGTAAATCAATAGAAGATGGGAGAGGCTGAAAGCAGATCTAAATCATCTTCAGGATGGCTTCCAGAATGGAGTTTGGCCTTCTGGACTCTGTGCTCAGTGATGGTACCAGTCATGATCACCTTGTGGTGCAGTTTTCGGCGATCTCGGAGGCAAGGACTTCTGCAGGATATCTTGCATAAAAGCAAGCATGATTGGCAAGATATAGACTTCTTTAGCCAGCCTACCTATTGCTGTGTCTGCACCCAGCATATTCTCCAGGGAGCTTTCTGCAACTGCTGTGGGGTGTGTGTTGATGAAGAATGCCTGAAGAAAGCTGATGGTCTTTTCCTATGCAAGGAAATTGTGACAAGATGCCAAGATGGGAGACCGGCTTCTATGGTGCACCATTGGATCCGAGGCAATGTTCCACTGTGTAGCTACTGTGTGGTGTGCAAACTACAATGTGGTACACAACCCAAGCTCTGTGATTACAGGTAATGCTGCAGATTTAAGTACCAGGGGAGTGGTAGAGGAAATAACATAGTGATGTATGTGTTCCTTATTTATCCTCTTTAAATTTCTGGGGCTTGATTATTACGTTGCATTTTATACAAGCCACTGATTATAATTTGTTTAAAGTGTTGCCTTTTAATTATGGATGGCATCTTTTGGTTGGAAAGATTTTTGCATATTCTTTTGATAGAATTGAATTATGAATGCTTCTCAGCTTGCAATTTCTAGGGCTCAAGAATAGGATAGGGTTTTGCCAAAGCTAACTCTGATGGTGCTCTAGGTCAGGGGTGTCAAACACGCAACGTCACGTGACGTATCGTGACTTTTTTTCCATTGCCGGCAATGGGTTGGGTGCAGTTTCAGCATGACGCATCTGGCCCGCGGGGCGGCAGTTTGACCTCTGCTCTAGGTTTAGCAAGGTTTTCGCTGGAAACAAGCTTTAGGCTAACTACAGTGCTGTTCTAATTTGCAAAAATCCTGGTAGAAAAAGAGCCACAAGTTGTTGAGTCCCACTCTTAACATTTCCTGGAGATGATTCTGAGGGCAAAAACCATTTGGTTTGGTTTTGTAAATAGCATCTCAAGTCTTGCTGGATAAAAATTTCCTTTTATTTTCTTACCATATTTTGTAGATATTCACATTTGAAAAACGAATGAAAAGAATGTAGTAGGTTAAGTACAATCAATAAGAAAGCTTTTTGCATTCCAAAAAAGGAAACAGGAAACCTGTTTGTTCTTTGAATATATTAATTTTAAAATTTAGCATGCTACTCTGTGACTACCACTTTGTATGTAAAACAGCTGGAATGATCTTCACAGGCAGGTACTTTTATACACCTTTTCACTCACTACTTGTTTTACACTACAGCTCAGTCTTCCTAAACTTGGCACCCTTCGCATGTATTGCAACTGCATTGTGTTTTATTTATAAATTTCTCTTGTATTTCATTAAGAACCAAGACCAGAATTAACAGACATCATCAATGCTTGCTGGGAATTCTGGATGTTGTAGTCACAATATCCCTGAAGAACAATAGGTTGATAGGAGGCTTCTGTAACTCTTCTTCACTTGAAAGGACCGGAGAATATAATGGTTGATGTCTATATTGTGTTTTTTTCTTACTTGGTATAACTGAGGACTGTTTTTCCATAGTCTGATCATGAAGCTTTTAAAAAACTAAAATTACATACAGTGCCATAATGGAACATGAAAGATATTCTTTTTCAACAATATACCAGTTCTTCTCTCTGTGAATGCACAGCAGAACTGATCTGTATTTTAATAAATTTATTTTATCCCCCTACTAATTCATTTATGTTATTTTTGTGCGGAATTTGGGCATCTGTATTGTGTTGGCTGATGAAAACTATCTTCTGCCAACTCTTAACTTAAGCCCTTTTGTCCTCCTTTGATGGTTGATTATCCGTATTAATCTTTTTTAAAGACAAAACTGCATCCATTTTTTTTTCAAAATAACACCAAATGGATGTGGTTTAGCACTTTAGCTCATTATTCAACCCTGCAGGGAGGAACCATATTTCTGTGGAGGAGGGGGGAGTTATAGAAACTTCTCCTTACATAAATAAATTCTGAGATTTTCAGTTTAGTTGCAAAATATCTGCAATTGTTGAATGATTTCATACGTATAAGCCTGATTAATATCATTCGGTACTTTATAGCACAGGTGTCAAACTCACCATGTCACGTGACGTGTCACGACGTATTGTGACTTTTTGGGATTGCCAGAGCTGGGGTGGGCGTGGCCTCCATATGATGCAACTGACCTGCGGGCCGGCAGTTTGACACCCCTGCTCTATAGGGATTGAGAACCTGTAAAAAGAATTTAAAAACAAAACCAATTGCACAGTTAATTGCTATATTTTTAATACTGCTGTTTGTATGTTCAATATTATCTATCATTCTTTTGACTTTTATTAGACTGTTTTACTTTCCTTGGGCCATAAAATGTCTCCAGTTTATTTCAGAAGAGATATTTTGGAGCTTGCAGGAATAGGAATGCTATTCCTGTCTGAGACTCATTGAATAGGCTACTGCTAGCTGTTCTTGAAATCAGATGTGGCTGCTTTAATGAAAAATAGAGAGGTGCAACATTCCTGGTCCTGTGCATTCTAAGCCGCCTCTTCCAAATCAAATCTGAAGGATTGCCCAGTCCTACTGACTTCGTTAATCCTTGTCAGTATTTATATGTCACTTTTCTGCCACCAGATATTTGCCTATTGAAAGTGATTTCTAAATGAGATTTTAAATAATTCCATTACAAATTAACAGGGACTACAATTTAAAAATTATCATTAAAAGTTATCATGCAACATAGAGATTTTGGCAAAACCATCATAAAACACAACCACATGACCACAAGTCACTGCAAATAGCCATAATTGTGGCCGTGTTGTTGAGTGCCTGAAGTATGGTCATGTGACCAGGGGCAGCCATTGGAATCTCAGATCTGGGACCCTTTTCTGGGTCAGTCATAACTTTGAATAGTAAGTCAAGGACAATCTATAGTATATTTCCCCACGTAGTCTAGTATATTGGTTAGGGCCGTGATGGCGAACCTATGGCACGTGTGCCACAGGTGGCACACAGAGCCCTCTCTATAGGCACGTGCACCGTCGCCCCAGTCCTAGGCCTTCAGCATGGTTTATAAAACCTTTTTGCTTTAGGCCTCCGCCGCCATGTGTAAAAAAAAAAGTTCAGTCAATCAATTTTAACTTCTCACAGGAAAAAAAAAGATCTCGCAAAATTGGAATTGATTGATTGAACTTTTTAGTCCCGCCCAGTCCACCGTTACCATCGAAGCCATGCCCACCCAAAGGGCCACGCCCACCCAATTGGTCACACCCACCCGGCACCCAACAATACATAAGTGGGTTTTGGGTTGTAGTTTGGGCACTTGGTCTCTAAAAGGTTCTCCATCGCTGGGTTAGGGTATTAGATATGGATCAGGAAGTTAATTTCATGGCCCCCTCAGAGGCTGGTTCAGAGGAGGAGGAGGAGGAGGAAGAGTTGGAGTTGGGATGATCCAACAGGAAAGGCACACCAGGGGCTGAGGACGATGCTGTCCCAGGCCCCTCAGGCATTGGGGGAGGTGGTCAACCAGAGGGAGAGCTGCCTGCCTGCACAGACACAGGGAGGATCGGCTAATGACCAGCAGTGGTGCTGATAGGCAGCCAATCTCTGACGAGTAACAGCCACCTGTTCCACTAGATCCAAGGGCAAGGAGAGTGGAATATAGGCAAGCAAGAGGAGGGTATTGAGGCTGCTTATAGGAATTATTTCTCTTGGACTTTTAATGCTTTTTTTTCTAAATTGGGTCTGTAGTGATGGTACCAATCACTTTTTTGTTTTGTTTTAAGACAAGTTTCTTTTTACTTCCTTTTCCTTTTGCTGGGCAAAACAAGCTGTTGGCAAAGTCCTTTCTTTATGTTTCTTTTCTGCTATATGGTACTAATGCTTGGGCTTGGCTGTGTTAAACTCAGAGTACTTTATTTGGTTACATAAAATGATACATCTAAAAATTCCTTTTATTGATTCAATGATCTTTTCCTAGTCTCCTAAGTATTTTCACAAAACTTTACATTTGCCACTCACAGAAGAACACTGAAACAACGTTGGCAATAATGCAAAGCTTGTGGAAAATGAGAATAGATGGAAGAGAGATTTATTTTCATCCTTCTGAAACTAATAAGGAAAGAGTTAATGTGCTTTATTTCAGTAGTTGAGTGATCGTACCATTTTTTGTTAAGTCCCTCAAAAGTGATATTGTTTCCGTAATTGTCCGATAATAATATGTGGGAATGAAACCAGTCTTTCTTTGTTGTGACTGTTGTTGTGACTGTTCTTTCAGGTGTATTTGGTGCCAGCAAACTGTACATGATGATTGTATGCAGAATTCTTTGAAGAATGGGAAGTGTGAATTGGGAGAGTTTCACAACCTCATTATACCCCCAACTTACTTGCTCAAAATCTCTCAGATGCGTAAAAGTAAACACATGAATGACTACAAGGTAAGTGTTACTGTGTTTGTTCTCAAGACCCAGCTGGGGATACCTGTTTCCAGGAGATCAGAATCATTGACTGAGTGGGCTGTGTGAGCTGGGTCAGACCAAAACAAAGAGGAGAAATAGGATACATGTATTGGATTAATTCTATAGTTCACTGAGAAAAATAATAAAAGAAGAGAAATTGGAAGAAAGAAGGCAGGTACTGCCCCCCTTGCATCAGTGCAATCTATAACTTACATAAAGGGCTTGTTGGCAACTTAGTATGAAATAACTTCTCCAGAAAAGTTCACAAAGCATTATCTTTATGATAGTGAAAGCTGCTTTAATTATCCATACTATAAAATAGTTTGTTTTATAGACTGGCTTGCTCTATTGAACATATATGTCTTAACTGTGCTTTTTAAATGTTTCATTTGAAGATTAGGTTAATATATAATTTATGTAGTTATAGAGCAGGTAAATTAGGTGACTCTTCAGCTATGTGTGTTGTATTGGTGGGACTGCTTTATTAAGAAGGACATTCGCTTCTAATTTGTACCACTCTGTTGTGGGTACCGTATTTTTCCGCGTATAAGACACACCCTTGTATAAGATGCTCTGGCATGTGAGTTCCAAACTTACAGCAAACAAGTCAACGTTGGGAGCAACCGCCTCCCAGCGCTGTAGCTAGATGCCTCCCAACCAGCCCCACCCACCTAACCAGCATCCCGCATGTGCATGCATAGTCAGTTCACAGCAGCCGCCTTCTGATGCTGGTAAACAAACCGGCATGAGCACCGGCATGACAGCAAAGCAAGGGAAGTGAAAGCAGGTTTTAAACTCCCCGCCATTTTTCCACATCAATCAGCTGTTTGGTGGAGTGCCGAACAGCTGAGCCGGCAAATCCGGAAGTTCGGCCGGCCACTATTATCAAGCAGGAAGGCCTCGCAGCTGCGTTCCATAGGGTGTCCCCAGCCAGCATACAAGTACAAGGAAGGGAAAGGGCTGTCGCTGCCATCCATGCTGCTAGTCACATCCGCTGCCTCTGGACGCCGCCATCCGACGATCTTGCCCCCTCCCCCCTCTCGTTAGTGGGAAGCCCACAGGGGCTTGATACCTGCACCAGGCAGCATGGCAGCGGCATGTAAAGAACCCACATAGGCATGCCCCGGGCTGCGGAGGTTACCATTACTTTTCCGTGTATAAGACGCATATGATTTTTGAACAAGGTGTTTGCAGGAAAAAATACCGTCTTATACACAGAAAAATACGGTATCCTTCCCATCTGTTTGTTTTTCCAGACTAAAACAAAATCCCATTAAATTTGGGAGATCTCAAAAATAATTGATTTGTCTTGATATTACCTCCAAACTCTTTTCTGATTTACAATTCTTTTCTTTTCTTTTTTTTCTACTTTTTATTCCGCTGTGGTAATGTGACTAGGAAAAAATGTGAGGAAGATATAGGTCAGCACAGTCACTTTATTAACATTGAAAGGAAGAAACAAATTAACTTTTATTAAATAACTTTTATTAAATGAATTATAAAATGCTTTTCTTAATAATATAGTGGATCCATAGTGTATCAATATTTAGCTTCCCTAGAACAAAATACTGTACAGGTAGTCCTCAACTTACAACCACAATTGAGCCCAAAATTTATGTTGCCAAGTGAGAAATTTGCTAAGTGAGTTTTGCCCCATTTTACAACCTTTCTTACCACAGTTGTTAAGTGAATCACTGCAGTTGTTAAATGAGTAATACTGTTGTTAAGTGAATCTGGCTTTCCCATTGACTTTGCTTGTCAGAAGGTCACAAAAGGTGATCACGTGGCCCCGAGTCACTGCAACCGTCATAAATATGAACCAGCTGTCAAACATTGGAATGTAAATCACATGACCAAGGGGATGTTGCAACGATCACAAGTGTGAAAAATGCTCATAAGTCATTTTTTTCAGGGTTGTTGTAATTTTGAACAGTCAACTAAATGAACTATTGTAAGTCGAGGACTACCTGTATTTTTCTTTACTCTGCCTCTGATAGGTGGAGGATCTCCTAGGCTAGAATCCTGAGGCTCCTTCAAACCTCTCCTTCCACCTCTGTATCTTCAGTCTTAACTTTTCACAGTCCCCTCCTTTCTTTGGAATATAAACAGGGAAGAGAGCTCCTCTGCATTGTTATGTTTGATTGGCAATTCCACCACCCATTCATCATGACTTCTAGCACATTCACTTGCCCATATAGTTGGAAACCACTGAGTTCAGTGAGGTTTATTCCCAAATAAGTGGGTATGGAATTACAGCCTTCAACACTGAATTTAAGCATTGAATTCCTTATTTGGGAAGGAATGAGTTTCCCTCTCCAGTATAACTTAAATGAGTTATACTAGAGAAGGAAACTCATTCCTTCCCAAAACAATTTTTGAGAGAGCTAACTCCTCTGTCAGGGGAACCAATGATTGGTGGATGGTTTCCTATAAACTGGTAACCTTGGGCATAGCACAGGAAGTCTTAAGTCATGCCTATAGGCATGACTAAGACTCTCTAAACTAAGGAATTCATAAATCTTTGATTGTCCACTGCAGGCCACACTGCAAAAGGGGGTGGAGAAAAGCTAATTTATCAGTTTAAACATGAGACTCTCAATTGATTAATTACTATTCCCATAACCTTTTTCTATATAAGGCAGTTTGATAAAAAAATTATTAACCTTGGACAATAGAAGGAGTACTCGGAAAACTGTTGATTGATCCCAGCCCTCAGCCCCAGAGTTTTCAAGGTCCACTTCAGAACTGCAATTACAGAATGGATGAGGCATGTAAATGAGAACCAGAGCAGAATTCAGTTCCTACTTGAGGTCTGCTTGGGCGGAGAAAGACAGACATTTTCTTAATGATGATATACCCAGGGATGCTTTAGGAAGGACTAGACCAGCGGTTCTCAAGTCTTAGTCATGCCTATAGGAGTGTATATATTAATAAAGTTCAGTATTTCTGTTCATAATTCTAGTAGCTTAAGAAAGCATTGTGGAAATTATACATCTTTTATAAAGTGGTATATCAATTTCTTGCCCATTCATAACATCCAGGAGGTCATGAGTCTTATTTATGAGAGAGGGTTCATCAGTCATTGCAGAGGGTCATGGCATTGTGAAATCTGGGGACACTTGTTAATAATTAATAATTGGTTAATAGTGTACTAAAACATCCCTCTGATACAGGTATGTGGCAGCTACCGTAGTGCCCCAATAAAAGACAGTAAAATGCAGGTTATAACTTTACTCAGCTACTCCTGGAATGACTGGGAAGTATAAATTCATCCTATAGTAAGGTCAAGGAACAAAATAAATGTTACCACTTGTTAATTGGAAAAAAATGGCAGAAGTTGATTTTACTATGGTTCTATCAACGAAAGGCCAGCTTTTAAGGTACCCACTTGGCTGCTTGAACAAGTTCTAGCTTATATTTTAATCTCTGTGCAAATGGCACATATGTTAGCTTGCTTGTGATTTAAGAGACTTATCCAGATCAATTTTGCAACTTATCTTGTGGGTATTAATTTTTCTTTACCTGTATATTAAGCATTACCATGACAAATATAACCACTGAGTGCATAGAAAGGATTTATTATATATTTGAGTTCTAACAAGCCATAGCTTCTGATGACTGTTTCAAAATGGCAATCATATGAAAACCTTTCAGAATAAATCATATATGTGAATCATGCTTTAGTCTTACATTGAACAGGAAAATTGGTATTTCCTACAAATTGTAAAGCAATTTATTTTTAAGTAATTTGCAAGGGTACACTTTCTCTTTTACAATTTAAGAGCTAATTTCTCAACATGAAGGAAAAATAAGAGAGTGGTGCTGTTTTGTTTCATGACAATACACATATACATCTAAATATCTTTCTTCTGCCTTTTTTTTCTTTTTCTTTTTTCTTTTTTTTTTGCAGCTATCTGAGTCTTATGGGAAAAATTGGACCCCAGTAATAATTCTGGTTAATACTCGGAGTGGAAACAATATGGGGGAAACCCTGATAGGGCAATTCAAGATCTTATTAAATCCAATTCAGGTAATTGTACTGATACAATGAAACTGAAGATGAGCTAGGTTTATTGCTTAAGTAAGAAATCAAACATAACTTAAGACATCATCATTGTTTTCTTTTATTTTTTTAAAAAAAAATAGGGTTAGAAACTTGAAAACTCCCTAAGGAATTTTATCACTGTGGTCAAGATGGATTCAACTGAAGAAACATGCATAACATTGCAGTATAGAAATGAGCATGATACTGTACAGCAGGTTTTGTCAACTTTGACAACTTTAAGATATGTGGACTTCAACTCCCAGAACTCCTCAGCCAGTCTATAATGTGCCCAGCCAGCCATCTGCCCACCTACCTTCCTTTCTTTCGTTCTCCCTCCCTTAGCTATCTGCTGCCCAATCCTGATCCCACTGGTCTGTCTACCCCAGGGGTCTTTAAACTGGGCCCTTTTATAACTTGTGGACTTCAGCTCCCAGAATTCCTGAGCCAGGCATGCTGAGGAGAAAGGGAAAGGTTTCCAAGCTGAGCCATACTGGCTCAGGAATTCTGGGAGTTGAAGTCCACAAGTCATAAAAGAGCCAAGGTTGCCTACCCCTGGGCTAGGGTTATGTTGGGTTTTGTGTTTGGAGTTTTATTTCTGTAAGCTGCCTGGAGTCACTGAGGATGAATTCCGCAGACAGATAAATGTTCTAAATGAATATAGTGACCATTAGCTATCATTTTATATGTACGGTACAATGACACACTGCAAATACGCCATATCATTTGAAAAATGTTTTCCCAATTGTTTTAGAGACTACATTGTGACCAGCCCTGTTGCTCACAAGATTTAAAAATGGCACAAAATGGCAAATCTCTTCCTTACAAAAGGATTGTATAGCACTTTCTTTCAATATTCCCCACTTAGATAACATGCCATTGATGGTGAAAATTTAATGAATACTGCAGAATAATTAGAGTGTACTTGCAGTACACTCTATAATAATGTAGAAAGACCCTTACTCCTTAAATTTTTATTTTTAAATCACAACTTTTACCATTTTTTTCTTGAATACTTTCTTGAATATTTTAAAAAGAAAAGAAACAAGTGTGCTTTTCTTGTCCCTTCCATGGTTTGCTATATATTTTAAACCTTTGCTAAGATCTTCAACTTACCATTGGAAAGTTTCTTCCTCTGTGAATTATCTGAATTCAACTGGGAGCTGTCATGCAGTGCTATGATAAAAATTTGCTATTCCTTCAGTTTCTTGTTCCACAGAACCTGAAAAAACATACTTAAATGATTTCAGATTCTTAGAATTACCTCTGCAGTGAATATGTTCCAATAATCCATAGAACAAAAATAATAATTTTCCTCTGTCATTTTTAAGATCATAGGCCATGACTTAGATTAGGGGTAGGCAACTTTGGCTCTTTTATGACTGGTGGACTTCAACCCTCCCCCCCTCCCCAGAATTCCTCCCCCGGCATGGCTCAGCTTGGAAACCTCTCCCTTTCCCCTCAGCATGGCTGGCTCAGGAATTCTGGGAGTTGAAGTCCACAAGTCATAAAAGAGCCAACGCTGCCTGCCCCTGGCTTAGATGAATAGACCTCATTTAACTTAATGGAATATCTTGTCCCCAGAGGTGAAGCTGGCTCCCATTCTTGCCTTCTGCCAAGTGTTGTGGGGATCAAAGAGTGGCACACAACCCTGGAGGTGGTTGGTGGCTTGAAAATCCACCCTCCACTTTTTAATTTCTCTTTTAACCCTGTTCTTATTTTATTCTTCCTTCTTTTTAATTCTGTCTCTAATTATGTCTGTTTTTATGGCTTTATGGCTTGTGTCCAGAGTCGCTTGGGTGGTGAGATGGACACTGTTTAAATTGAATAGGTTAGTTAGACTAGACTAAACTAGATTATATATATCAGAACCTGTATTTGTAGAAATATTATTTAATCTGTGAAAAAAATGCCTCCTACAATGACACATGAATAAATATTTTTAAAAATGTATTTTTAGGTATTTGAACTAACCAAAGTAACTCCAGCAAAAGCACTCCAGCTTTGCACCTGGCTACCTAACAATTCTGCCAGAGTCCTTGTTTGTGGTGGAGATGGCACGGTGGGTTGGGTCCTGGATGCAATTGATGGCATGAAAATAAAAGTATGTGTTTTTTTTAATAAACTTTATTGGTTTTTAAAACATAAATCACATAATAGTTGATTAACAGTGTGTTTGCCTGGCTTACATTTACAAAGGAAAATCGTCAACAATTAATATCTATAATCCATAATCCACGTATTCACACAAATGTTTTTTTTCTTTTTTTCCCCCCATAGATATTCTCTCTGATAGTTCCTGTCATCAATATTCTTAATTTTCACTTTAATATTTAAATATTTTCCCTTTAATCAGTATCATGCTTGATCAATGTGTTTCGCTGAATCGGAGCGTTTTCCCCTCTATTTTTCCCCAATCAATCATACAATTTGTTCCAGATTTTGTAGTATCTGTTTCATTCTTATCCTTAAGTTCTAACGTCAACCTATCCATTTTAGCACAGGATAAAATCTTATTTATTACCTCTTCTTCTGAGGGTGTCTCACTGTCTTTCCATCTCTGTGCAAAGACTAATCTTGCTGTTGTTAGCATGTGTAATAATAGGAATAAGGATCCTTTATTATATCTGTCTTTAATGATAACCAGCAAAAAGAGTTCTGGTATTAGCTCAAAAAAAATAAAATAAAGTTATGGTGTTTCAGAATATCTTAGCAACCCCTTTTTGTTGTTATCCACAAATTTCCTTACTTGCCAACTCATTGCATCTCTTCCAGTACAATATTGTCAGGATAATGCAGCAATATAATAGTTTTATCATAAAAATCCATTCCCCTCCTCCCCCAGATCATTTTTCAGTCATTTCTATGACTGAAATGTGTGTTTTGAAGCATACTTTTTCTATAAGATGTTCTGTCCTCTTTTCTCTGTCACACAATTTTTTAAAATGGTAGCTCAGAAAAGTTTGCTAATTTCCTGAAAATTAAAATGGAGTATAAAGGTAAAGATTTCCCTGTCCAGTCATCTCTGACTCTAGAGTGCAGTGCTCATCTCTGTTTCTTGACTGAGGGAGCCAACGTTGTCTGAAGACATTTTCCGTGGTCATAAATCCAGAATGACTATAACCAAAGGCAGACGGCATGCTGCTACCTTCCCACCGAAGTGGTACCTATTAATCTACTCTCATTTGCATGCTTTTGAACTGCTAGGTGGGCAGGAGCTGGGCGCTCACACTATTGTGTGGCTCTCAGGTCTTGAACCCGGGCTATTAGCTTTCCAGCTAACAAGTTCAATGTCTTTAACTGCAGATCCATCACTCCCCCAGAATGGAGACAACAGCATGGGTTCCCCCCCCCCCAAGTAATATGTTCAGCCATGAAAATCCTTTGTCCCTAATGCAAATATGAATGCAAAAGGGCTACTTCTAAGAGCCAGTTTAGTCTAATGGCTAAGATGCTGGCCTAAAAATCAGGAAACTGTGAATCCTAGTCCTGCCTTAGGCTCAAAAAGCTTAAATGACTTTCAGCCTGTCACTTTTTTTCAGCCCAACCTGAAACTGTTGTGGGAAAAATAGGAGGAGAAAGGAGTACTAGGTATGTTTGCCACCTTGAGTTACTTACAAAGTATAAAAGATGGGATAAAAGTCAAATAAATAAATAAATCATATATTGATATGAATTTCTTTTTCAGTTCCTCCTTAGACTGAAGCCTCACCAGGCTTTGCAAATATTATTATATAGTATTCTGGTTGGTTTTTTTTTCAGAAGCCCAGCTGTGCAGTTTAGGAAGAATCCTTGAAGCAGAATTGCAATTAGTGGCATTTAAGCTGTGTCTGAAATTTCGAGAATCAAAGATGTTAGGCAGCCAGGCATATAAAATATCAACTCTTAACCCCAAATTAATGCTTCTATATCACAGGGACAAGAAAGGTCTGTCCCTCGGGTTGCAATTTTACCCCTGGGCACAGGTAATGACCTATCAAATACCCTTGGCTGGGGTGCTGGCTATGCTGGGGAAGTTCCAGTGGAGCAGATTCTACACAACATCATGGATGCAGATGAAATCCAATTGGACAGGTAAGTGCTTGAAAGCAAAACCTCTCTCAAATTCCAGCTTCTGCCTTCCAGGAAAAAAAAAAAAACAACCCTTGAACTGGATCTGGAATCCAATCTCTTGAAGTTTAGAATGGGCTTTCGTTGTGGTTCTTTTCACAGAATCTTGATGAAGTTGGAAGAACTTACTTTCTCATTAAATACAGGATTACATTATGATTGCACTGGCATTAGAACCTTTCTTGTATTGATTAGTCTGTTTTATTTCTAATATTGGTTTACGCCATATATACCATGTTATATATAAGCATAAACCAAATTTTAAAAATCCCCCTGCAGGATTTTTTTTATCAAGCAGGGCATTTGGGATTCGGCCAGTTGGAGGGTAAGGCAGCTTGGCCTGGGATCTATCAAAGATTTCCATTTCTTGCTTAATAATGTTTCCTCCAAGTCTGTGTTTATAACCCCTGACAGTCAGGATGGAATTATTGTCAAGGATCTCGGAGACAAAAAGCAACATTATGTTAGCTAAACCATTCTTAATGAACAAAAATTAAGGGATAGTATAGGTAGGTGGTATGTGGCACCTAGGTTACCAAGATGTCCATAGTCATCTCCATTCACACCTGCTGGTCTTCCTGCCCCACCTGCCTTTAATTAATATTTTAGATTCTACATTTAAATACAGTACGTTGGAAGCCAAGATGGTGTAAAACCATATGACAATCTTTAGCACCATCTTTGCATACAAGAATTCTTCTGCATTTCAGATAGGTCAGTGATGGCGAACCTTTTAGAGACTGAGTGACCAAAAACTGGCCCCGCCCCCGCTCCACCCCCTGCCCCGCCCCCCACCTCCCATCCCACCTGCCCGCAGGGCCACTCACCACCTCCAGGGCCTGCCGCAAATCGCCCAGGCAGCCCACGAGCGCTATGGCAGTCACACCTTCTACCCGCGCCCTCAGCATCAACTGCACGATGGTGTGTGAAGGCAGAATCTTTTTTTTAATAAAGATTTTATTGGGTTTTTTTTCATAAACATATGTTAATTTTTTCAATCAACGAGTTGTCTGGAGTTTGCTATGCTAATACATGTTCAATTCCTAATCCTTCATTCTTTCCTCTAGCCAACAATAAAATAGGTCCCAAATTTGATAATAGTCTGTTATCTTCTTTATCTTTCAACCTCATAGTTAATCTGTCCATCTCTGCACATTCCAATATTTTCCTGATTATTTCTTCTTCTGATGGCAATCCTTCATTCTTCCAGTATTGTGCAAAAATTATTCTCGCTGCTGTGGTGATGTGTAAGATTAAATATAGTTTCTGCTTATTAGTCTTTTCAGGCATAATACCTAGTAAAAAAAGTTCAGGTTTAAAATCCACTTGTCCACTTGTGAAGGCAGAATCTTGTCTACACTGCCTGGCTGCCATGTCCTTGGCTGCGCTGCTCTGACGCTGACTCTCCTTCAGGGGGGCTGCTGGAGAGGAGGGGGTCGCAGGGGAGGCGAGGCTGGGGCAATGGCACGTGTGCCCACAAAGAGGGCACCCGTGCCATAGGTTCGCCACCACTGAGATAGGTATTAAAAAAATACAGAAAAGTACCCACATGCCCCTAAAAAGACAATGCCATTCTAGAATTGAAACAAACATCTTGAGAAGCTAGAAGAGTAGCAAGGAACAATCTTTGCAGTTTTGCCTTCTGATAAAAAGGATTATATGGCAAGATATGCCCACCAAGATAAGCATTTGGTGAATAGACCAATCCACTCGAGTGGCAACCATGAGGGCCTGCCACTCCCATGTACTCACAAAAAGAACCTAAAAAGGTATTGAAAAATTCGTTCAGCAATTGTCATTGTCCCGAAAATCATCACTGTGATTGATTCAGGATGCCATTGTTAGCTCTCTTTTTTTTCCCTGTTTGTTTTGCCGTGTAAGATGCCAATCTGTGCATTCTCTCCTAGATGGAAAGTTCAGGTAATAAACAAAGGATACTACAACCTAAGAAAATTGAAGGTAAGGCTTGGAAATGTTTAAGTTTTGTATAGTGATTAAAATGCTGTAACATAAGAACCTGATCCTCTATGGGTAGGTGAGTAACGTCTAGTGATCCACTTGGAGCTGCTAGATTCTGGAATTCTTGGATCCAGCAAGATTCTTAAGCAAATATGCATATTCAGGAGAGCTGGATAAAATCTAGTGTGAGGTATGAAAGAGGTGGATTATTTGCTATTTCTAAGATTCTGCCAGATCATATATTAACCTTTTTTTTTTTTCGTTTGAAGGCTTATTATTGACAGTTTGGGAATGGGAAATATCCATGTTAGTCTGAACTTGGGACATTTTAGAAGAGAAGAATGTTGCTGGTTCAGAGATGCCCCCTTCCCCTTTATCAGAGGGGTTGTAATTCCCAACCATCCTACTTCCTGGCAGAGAATGGTTCTAAAATTTGGTCTAGTCTTCTTGCTGTGCCTTATCGGCAAAGAGATATAAGAATTTTTTTTCCCCTTTAACATTGGTAAGCCATAGCAGTGCTGAGCAGGAGGCAGAACAGAATGTTCAGATCTACACACTTTCTTGAAAAAGAGCATTGCGTGACCCCACTGCACTTCCTTCACCAGCCTCATGGCATTACTTAAGCCCCAGGTCTTTTTTTTTTTAAAAAAAAAAAATACTGTTCCTTGATGTGTGTGTACATGTATGTTTTGCAAAACTGACTCTTCCAAGTTTTTTGTAAATTTATTCTTCCCCAGTTTTGCCTTGATTATTTATTGATGGCCGGTGTTCTCTCTCTTTGCAGGTATTCACAATGAATAACTATTTTTCAGTAGGGCCAGATGCCCTCATGGCTTTAAACTTTCATGTTCACCGTGAGAAGACTCCATCTCTTTTTACTAGCAGGATTATTAACAAGGTAGGTTGAATGAGCCGAAAATTCTGGCACAGGTAGCCCTCAATTTTTACAGTCACAATTGAGCCCCAAATTTCTGTTGCTAAACGAGACAGTGGTAACATGGGCTTCGCCCCATTTTATGCCCTTTCTTGAGCACGGCTGTTACACGAATCACTGTGGTTGTTAAGTTAGTAACACGGTTGTTAAGGTGAATCTGGCTTCTTCATTGACTTTGTTTGTCAGAAAGTGGCAAAAAGGTAATCACATAACCCCGGGACATTGCAACCATCGTAAATATGAGCCAAGTGTCCAGATTTATGAAAAACAGTCATAAATCACCTTTTTCAGTGCAATTGTAATGTTAAATGTGTTATGGTTCTGGCTAATGAAACATTTCAAAGAACTTCCAGGCATTTATTTTCTTAAAAGTCTTTTATTAAATCAAAATGTCGGCACAGGTACAATGGAGGGATGCTAGGATCTAAGTTCTCTTCCTCTGAGCAGTTAAATTATCAGCATGTTCCCTCCCTAAATTAGCCGTCATATCTCACATTATCCAATTCTGCTCTGTATTAACCCCATAATTACCAGACAATTTTGCATATTGTCAAAAGCAAGAATATACAATATTTGCAGCGTTGACAAAATGGTCACTAAATGAATGACTGTAACTCAAGCATTATTTACCTGTCCTTCGTCCAAATAACTCAGCTAAATGCATATAGTAAAACTGTACTCATTTTCTCCCAACAATATTTAGAGGAAGTAACTAGTTGAAAGTTACTAGTAGTAGTCTAGTCCTAGTTTAGTATTCTTGATTGTTACACTAAAATACTGTACAATCTGGAGAATTTGTGTTGGCCAGTCTTCTTGTAGATACACATAAGCGTACTTTATTTTCTCTGATGGGATTCCCTGATTTTATGACTATCTCTAAATCAGGACATTCTTAATCTGAGAGGAGCACAACACAGGTATTCCTTGACTTACGATTGTAATGGAGCCTGACCATTATGGTTGCAAATGGCGATGGTCATTAAATGAGGATTTCCTGCATGTTGTTATCAATGTAATTTGACTCATAAATGTTCACAAGTTGTACCACAAAGAAAAAGTTCTAGATGTAATATAAAGCTTATATAACTGGAATATGGATGGTCCCAAATTAGGAAATTGCAGAATTTTTTTTTTTCAAAATCATTAGTGGTAATATGCATTATTTCAGCTGGCCAGGGATAGTGGGGGTGGAGTGGAAAATGTAACTGAGTAACTTGTAGAAAAAAAGCAGATCCTTCTGTCCCTTTGCATTAGAATTTTAAACATTTGTTCATGGTAGTTATCTCTTTCAAAATATTTCTACGCAATAATTCTATGTACTTCAAAAGAATTTGGAAACTTAAATGTGTTCTGTAACAGGGGGAAAAAAATGCCACTCTGTCCAGTCTTCTCCATTGAAATCCCACCTCTGTTTGTTTGTTTTGTAGGCTGTGTATTTTTTTTATGGAACCAAAGATTGCTTAGTTCAGGAATGTAAGGATCTAAATAAAAAGATTGAGGTAAGATGACCATATTTCCTCTCTCCCTAAGAATTTAATTTATATGAGACATATCTTGTCATTTATAAGGAGGTGGAATCAGAAATCGTATACATTAAATCAAGGATGTACAGTACATGGAAAAGCTTTAGTGGCATTTTGAGCAGATGGGCATCAATAGTATGTTTAGTAGCTTTTAAAATAAGGATTCTTTTTGTCCTAGATAGCAATCATTGGATGCTCATTTGTACTTATTTTTGCTTTTGTAAGCATACATGAAACTCCCCAGATCAATTCATTGTAAGTCACATGGGAGATTCACCCTTTATATTAAATCAGAATGTGATTGGTTTGTTTCTGGCTTAGCATGAAGTATGAATGGGGCCAATAAATAAATCGCTCTTCCATAACAGACCAGGCCACATGGAGTTTCCTGGTTTGTTTTGTGTTCCAGTCAAGCCCCTGACCAATCCATAGACCTACAATGCAAAAGCAGTGTTTAAAAAACAAGGGAAAGCAAAATAACAATTAGCCAAATAAGCTAGGATTATTTTGCTTGTTTGCAAAACTAGTAGTGGCTTGATTGGAACATGTTTCTCAAGCCGTGATTATCTCTGGCTTAGCGTAATGGGTGAGCCCAGAGGCTGTACAAACTGATTGCTCACCTTCCTTTACATTCTCTTCTGATTTGCCTCAGATGGCTAACATTTTGAATTGATTCCTGCAAGTGTAACTTACTAACACCCTGTTGTATATTTTTTAAAGCTAGAGTTGGATGGAGAGAAGATCGACTTGCCCAGTTTGGAGGGGATCATAGTGCTAAATATTGCCTACTGGGGAGGTGGCTGTCGACTGTGGGAAGGAATGGGGGATGAACTTTATCCTCTAGCAAGGTAGGTTAGTAATAAGTTGCATATTAATTATGTACTGTTGGGGAGGTTCGGAGAGTCTTGCATCCAGGGGTGATTCATCAAAGCAGGACCATCTGATAGTTGGACACCTCAGTTGTGGTGTTCCCATGTGGTCTGCATTTCCAGGGTTGGGAAGCCTGGGCACAGTTCCACTACTCACTTTCTGGATTACTTTGCCCTACATTCGGCCTCCTGATTCTTTGGGGCATTGGGTTTTTACTCAGGCCTTGATTTTTTTCTCCTATTCTTTCTTTCATCCTAACAAATGAGGACTCTATAATAGTAATGTTTGGGAAAAGAACTTCCTTTCAGTTTAGAGGGCAGTGCATGGCCCAACCAAAACTTTAGGTTTGTCTCTTTTGCTTTTTGCTTTTTAAATTAAAAATGAATATTTTTGGGGGGGGGGTCTATTTTGACTTTTATTGTTTCATCCAAGTATAAAATATAAAGGAAAATAGAAATAGGAAATTAGGGGAAGGAAAAAGAAAGGGGGAAAGAAAATATGGGGTACAAGGAGAAAAAGAAAAAAAAGCATTGACTTCCTACTCTTTTTTAGCACCGGAGAAGATAACAACATTACAGCCTCCACTTTTTACTTTTACACATTAGTATACACTAGCCATTTCTATAACAACAAATCTATCTAATCGGCAAAACTAAAGACAAAGTTTCATTTTTTTTTCATCACAAACACAAAATCCAGTACTGATTTCCAAATAGAAAACATAATTAAATATATTCCCCTCTTTGAATAGTTTAACCATTTTTGCTTTTTCTTCCTTGCTGTGGAAATAATATATATTTCTATTTGCACTTAAAAATCTTTATAAACTATCACCATTTGTATTAACAAAATTCACTGTATTCTTTCAGATTCTTTAACCTTAAAGGGGAAAAATACTTTTTTTTATCTATTTTAAAACAAACTTTTCTTTAAAAACATTTCTAAGATCAAAAAGTTCTAATCTTTTTTTAACTTCCCTTTTTAAAGTTCACTTTCAATTAGACTAATAAAGTTCCAACTAGCTTCAATTAACTCATTAAATTTAAATCACTCCCTCCAAGTTACCCTTATAAAAATTTTCTTCTTGTATACATCCTTTTTAAAACTCTAAACTTTTCTATAAGCTAATACATCTTTTTTTTAACTTTCTCTTAACATAGATACTTTCAAATACACTCAGTACTATTTTACAAGCTTTAATAATTACTTAAGCATTAGATAGATAGACAGACAGACAGACAGACAGACAGACAGATAGATAGGAAAAATGCATTTTCAGGCCCACTTTATATTAAAACTTTTTTTCAGTTACAATATCAGACCGATAAAAATCCATCCTAATGCCAATTGACTCATTAAATTTAAGTCACTCCTTCCAGCTTATTTTTATGAAATAACATTTTTTTCTTCTCTGGAATGTTTATCAGGTAGTTATAAACTTCTCTTTTTCTCAAGGATTTCTCAACCTTGTTAGTGTCCATGAAGAAAAAGTCTCATATTTGTCATTTTGAAAGTTGCAGATTTTCTTGAAACTCTTCTTTCAATTGTGTTGGGAGATGTATATTTAAACCATCATAATAGAGATTGGTTTAATAGAGTCAGGTTTATATTCCAGAAATGCAGTTGATTCCTTTACATTGACAGCTACTTGTGAAATTGCCTCAGTGGTTTGGTAGTTTTCTACACATATTTGCATCTCTGAAGTAATTTGAGTAGTTTTTTTTAACATCCTTGGAGCATAGCTGATCTATGAATTGTTGGATTTTTTTTAAAGATTGTTCAAAGACATCTCTAATAGTTTGTTCCATCTTCTTAACTCCCTCTTTACTTTTTTGTAAGTTACCGAAGAATTGCTGGCCAATCAGGACTCATAAATCAGAAAGCTTTAGCCACCCACAGCAAAGCAGACCAAACTACAAATAACTAAAAATAATAAACTAGTACCACAACTTTCTACCCTTATATTTCTCCATCAGTTTGTTTTTAAAAAAGATACTCCACACTTCTTTATTTTAGCTTGCCTTAGCAGCCTTCTTCCTTGTTTTTTAATGGCACAGATCTTCAAAAAGGAATAACAGGCTGTGACTAAAGAGAAGCCTCTCTTAGTTTAATAAAAATTAATAGTCCTTAAAAATGATTAAGAAATGAAAGGCACAAGTTACTGTCCATTTGAAAAATAAATTCCAAAAGGGTTGCTTCTTCAACAATGAACTGATTGAAGCTGCCTTCTACCCAGCTGTCAGCATGCAGGCTGCTTTGAAGCACAGCTCCTGAAGCTACTTGCAGACCCGATACAGCAGATCTTGTGGGATGACTCTAGATCAGTAGTTCTCAACCTGTGGGTCAGGACCCCATTTGGGGTCGAACAACCATTTCACGGGGGTCGCCAAACAAGGCTGTCCGCCATTTTTCCCCCTTTTCTTTGGCCATGCCCCTGGCACCCGGTGATGTATAAGTGGTTGGGGGTCACCACAACATGGGGAACTGTATTATGGGGTCGCGGCATTAGAAAGGTTGAGAACCACTGCTCTAGGTCCTTCTCTAACCCAAGAGAGTAATATAAACTAAAGGAATACAGGTTCCTTCTGTTGGTAAGCTGAAAAAGTGCCAGCTAGGGAAAAACCCCTTCAGGGTTTAGTTGGCCATCTTCACTGGAAGTCCAAATTAAAAAGAAATAATTTGTTTCAATACAAGAGATCGCACTGATGATGTTACCTAGTTTGGTAATGAAAAATCTGCAAAAAAAAAAAAAAAAAACCCAAGCTCAGAGGGCCCCAAGGATCCTACAGAATAATTTGTTCCATCCCCAACTTCCTCTTTCTTGCCAGGTGGCAGCATCTAGAACAGGGGTAGGCAACCTTGGCCCTTTTATGACTCGTGGACTTCAACTCCCAGAATTCCTGAGCCAGCATGGCTCAGCTTGGAAACCTCTCCCTTTCCCCTCAGCATGGCTAGCTCAGGAATTCTGGGAGTTAAAGTCCATGAGTCATAAAAGAGCCAAAGTTGCCTGCCCCTGATCTAGATCATCATCTCAATTTTCTACCTCCTTTCCTTTCCTGAGGAGGCTTGAGGAGTTGGATTGGGATGCGAAATTTCAGCCATACCTACCCATTTGGGTTTCTCAGCATACCTTTTCAGTCTGGGGAGGGGTGGGGTACTATGGCAGGGCTGTGATACTCCTAATCCAGTAACCTTTTTGACAGTTGGGTCCAGGATGTCTTTACTGATCATAAACTCTCCTTGTCCTACTTCAGGCATGATGATGGACTACTGGAAGTTGTTGGAGTCAATGGCTCATTTCACTGCGCACAAATTCAAGTGAAGCTTGCAAATCCTGTCCGGCTGGGACAGGCCCATACAGTAAGGGTATGTTGCACATCTCTGTGGCTGTTTTCCATACTCTGGATTGAACCTTTTATTCGGAGCCCAATAATGAAACAGAAAGCGTGTTGGGAAAAGGCAGGGCATGGAGACTGACCTCACTGCCCATTAGTTTAATTGTTCTTGGAAATAGTCCAAGCCAGGAAACTCTGTATTGCATGAAGACATTGTATCTCTGGGGCGGGTACTCGGCAAAACTTAGGAATTGGGGCTTACATTTTTTTTTTAAATTAATTTTTGGTGGCTATGGAGGAAAATGTGGACAGCGCCCTTTGGTGCCATGATTGACCTTCTGGTGTAGATGATCTGCTTATATTCAACATTTAGGCCAACTCATTTGGAGTGTCACTCTCAAATCTTGCCAAGCTAGTACAGAAAGAAGAAAAAGAAGGATATGCCTACTGTCTTCTCTTAACAGTGTACGTTCTTCTGCCGGTACACAAGGAAGTCCACTTTCTCCCGGAGTCCAAACAATATTTACCTCACACTGAGGCATAGTCATATACTCAAGACAAAAACGTCATCTGAATGCTTATACTTTCCAAAGCATTTTCTAAAATGAATGCTTGTCTGTCCTTTCCCTTGTTTCTTGTTCAGGGCAGAGTGTTGTCTCATTCAACTCTACCCTCTCCCAAATCTTCTATTTATTTCTCTCTCCAGAGAGGTTTAGAAATTGTTCCAGATTTTGTTAATATGCTCTCAGGAGTTTTCATTTTCATGCCACAGGGAAAGCAATCTGCAGACCAGGTTTTTGCTTTGGGAAAGCCTCCTCTGCCACCTTGCTGCCTTCCTCCTACGTTGGTTACAAAGGAAAATGACCTTGGGCCAGTCAGTCTCTCTCTCAGCCCAACTCACCTCACAGGGCTGTTGTGGGAAAAATAGGAGGAGGAAAGAAGGAGTATTGGGTCTGTTCATTGCGTTAAGTTACTTACAAAGTCATAAAGGTGGGATAAAATTCTAATAATAAATTATAAAAGAGATGCAAGCATAAAGAGACCATAGGAAAGGGGATTTGTTCAGGCTCCTACTAGTTTGGTTATCCCCCTGAATAGGGGGGAATTAATTACATTGTTTAGTGCATGCTAAATATATTTAGTGTTGGTGTTCTATGTGAAAACTGAGTTGACAGATTCCACAGTCTCTACCCTTACTAAACTTCCATTTTGTTTTTCGATTTCAGTTGATTTTGAAGAATTCAAAGATGCCAATGCAGGTGGATGGGGAGCCTTGGGCACAAGGCCCTTGCACTATCACTATTACTCACAAGACCCACGCACTGGTGCTCTATCACTCAGGTGAACAGACAGACGATGACGTGTCCAGTGTGTCTGAACAGGAACTGACTAAAGATCAAACTGATGAAGACACATAGGTCTTGATCCAGTTTGGCCTGTTAACTAGTGATGGTAGTTCAGCATGGCTTTTGCTGAAAAACCTTGCACTATGATCCTGGCTCTCACATATATATATATATATATATACACATACAGCATCAAGAAGAAAAAATAACAGAGTGGAGGAACCTTTCATGGTAACTGTTTACTGATTACTCTTTAGTAGTCCCTGAAAAAGTATGTTATAGTCCTGTGTAATAGTAATTGTTACCAGGTTTGTAATTTGAGGCTTGAAGGCAGTTCTTCCATTAATTGCACAAAGCCACTCGGGGGTTCAGACGATCCTTGCGCAGACATAGCACCGTCTGATCAGGAATAATCCGTGGAGTCAAGCTGCTCCTTTTCTCTCCCTTCCTCACCTCTGTTGGTAATGCATTCCTTTTTCTTTCGGAACCTAACATGGCGCAGTGCCAGAACCATTATTTTTGCTCTCTTTTGAAAATGGAAGGGTGAAAATGGGGAAATTTGTATGAGAAAAAAATTCGTAAGACTACAAAGCTCCCCTGGGGGCAAAAACTATGTCTGCACTAGGTTCACAGCCTGCTTCAAGTTCAGTTTTGTTGAATAAGTATTATTATTGGTGACTTACAAGGCGCAGACCCCGCTGACTGATATTCTTACCTTTTTTTGCGATCCTTAATAGAGTGAGGGATAGATTTATATGCGGCCTATCCAGTCAGTTACTGATAAAATATTTTCTCATAGGAAAATGTTTGTCGTTTGGAATATTAATCTTGCTTCCGTACTAGCTGTGTAAGAGGTTTTTTAAATACGTGCTTTGTTTCTAATGTCTGTTACACTGATTTATTTATAAAAATGGCAACTCTAATTAGGACTCATTAATTAACTTACAACTTTGGAGGTTACTTTTAGACTCCTACGACAGGTAGGCTGCTGCCAGATTGCAAAATGTAAGGAAGTTAGCAAATACGTGGCAGGATCTTGCAGGAATTTAGATAAGAACACAGATGCACTGAGATTTCAGCATTCTTATTTTAGAACTTGGAGATGTATGAGAATAGGTGATTTTGTGGTATTCCAGCTATTTGTATTACTGTGTTTTTAATATTCTGGCACCTGCCACTGGAAAAAAAAAACTTGCCGGTTTCTGATAACCCAAAAATCTCCAGCTTTTTGACAGTCTGGATATTTGAGTCCCAGGAGGGACTTTGGAGATGCTGGTGAAGGGCTACATGAGCTAGGAAGTTAGAAGAATCTGTTAGTGGAATGTACTTATTCAAAGGAACACTGGGTCTAAATAGGTATGAGGTGAGCATGCTTAAATTAATGTACGCAGCTGCTATTAATTTACTGTAGGCACAATCTGTCAGGAATTCTCTATGCCTAGATCCTACTAAAATAACACAATCCTAGTAAATTGTGCCTTGATCCAAATATTGCTTTTCTTGTCCTTTTAGGAAATCTTGGATCTCTCTCGTGAAATAATTCTTTTAAAGTTTGCTAGCCATCTGAGTAGTATAAAGCCATGCTTTGAAACTATTATATAGCTTAAGATTGATACACTTATTTGATGGTAGGGAAGTATTTCAGTGTTTTGATAAATCAGGCATGTTTAAATATTTTTGTGGGACTTATATGAATGCATGAACTGGTATGTTGAATATGAGGATCTTGTTTACTGCAGCTGAGTGATTGCAAGGGATAAGCATCTGTTAGAGGCAGCAAGAGTATATGTGTTGGACCGTTTTGTTAACTGTTGCAATTTTTTTTTCAGTTTTCTTGCTACTTGATTATTATCATAGTATTTATAATAGTACTATGGTTACTTTAATAGTTTACACGGATAAGTATATTATTCAAAGGATTTTTGTGTCCCTGATTATGTTCCGTTTATACAAGGTTTATTTATTAAATTTATATACCCCCCCATCTCACCAAAAGCACAGCAACAGATACAAAATATAAAAATCCATATTGAAAACCTATCTCCAGCACAAGATAATAGTAAAATACAGTTGATGTAAGCAGTGCCACTAGGCCAGGGATAGGCAACCTTGGCTCTTTTATGACTCGTGGACTTCAACTCCCAGAATTCCTGAGCCAGCGTGGCTCAGCTTGGAAACCTCTCCCTTTCCCCTCAGCATGGCTGGCTCAGGAATTCTGGGAGTTGAAGTCCACGAGTCATAAAAGAACCAAGGTGGACTAGGTGAAATGCCTTCCAGTACATCAGAGCATTGCTGATCAGATCAGCTGGCCTGCATTTTTCTTGCATTGGTTCTCTGACAGCCTCGCTGGAGGAAGATGAAAAATGCCCTTGTTCACTCTTATGCTTTATCAGAAGCTGTTATGAAATTCTTGCCATTAATCAGAATAATGAAAAAAAGACATAGTTACAACTCTTGACCTGATGACAGTTCAGAGTTATTAAATAAAATTACTTACAACCCATTCCTTGAAGTTACAACTGCCGCACAATCCCCGCAGTCAGGCGATGGCATTTCGGGCAGTTGGCGATTTGTTTGCACTTGCGACAGGTTGCGATTATGTGATTATCATTTACAATCTTCCCTTCCGGTTTCCCCAGAAAGTCAGTGCAGAAGCCACCAGGTTGCAAGCTACTGTTGCCTGCAGAAGGGTTTCCCCCTCCTCTGCTAGAAGTGGAAGGGAAATTCTAGCATGGGGTTGGAGAAAGAAAGGTATTCGAGATTTTCTCCAGCCTAGCATCAGAGTACCCCCTACCCCCCCCCATGCACGCAGAAGGGAACTCCAGCATTGGATTGCAGAAAAGAAATTTGCATTCTGCATGTCTAACCTTTTTTCTAACCTTTCTGCGATTCAGAAACATCATGTTCGTAGCTTTCCAACCAGAAAAACCAGTAAGCACCGTGTTTCCGAATAGTAAAAAAGGCTCTTTCCAGCCTTGCTTGCCTTCAGAAACATCATAAGAGCTGTTGTTTTTCTCACAATTGTTTTAAAGCAGCGGTTCTCAACCTATGGGTCGCGACCCCATTTGGGGTCGATCGCCCATTTTTCGGGGGTCGCCAAAGGCGGCGATCCGCCATTTTTTGCGGTGCCGTGCACGCGCGCCGCGCATGGGGGCGGTGCCACGCATGCACGCCGCGCGTGGGGGCGGTGCCACGCATGCACGCCGCACGTGGGGGCGGTGCACCGCACGCGGGGCGGGGCGCGGCCCGGCGCATGCGCAGAACATTTGTGTGACGGGGGGCGCCGTCACACAAACGTTGAGAAGCACTGTTTTAAAGGCTAGCAGAGCCACTTTTTACCATTCGAATACATCGTGTTATTAGCTTTCTGTTTTTCTATTTTTTCCAGCCTTTCTGTTATTCAGAAAAAAATCACATTCGCTACCTTTTTTTTTCTTTTTTAAAGGCAGTACTTTTATTATGAAATAGTATTAAAAAATATATTAAAAATCAGTGTGCAATGTGACTTCGTTCAGCCTCACCACAGTGAGGCGCTGTTTTGGGAGGCTTCCGAGGCGTCTGGCTCCATCTTTCCCTCAGGGATCTCTTTCCCCTGTAGATGAACTGCAGAAGGCCCCATGAAACGATCTCTTTTGGTTACCTGGGCGGGTTTCTTGATTATATATTTGTCTCGGTAATATTGTGGCAGGATATTGGTTGAGCAACCCTCTCTCCAGATGCATTGGAGGAGAGGCTCCATTGTTCCCAGCCGGCGTAGCTGTGGTGTGGGATAATGAAACCTGCGATCCAATCACGTTCGCTACCTTTCTAACCAGAAAGCTAGCAAATGCAATGTTTCTGAAAGGTTGAGAGGCTAGCACACAGGAGGAAAGCAGCCATGCCAGGGGAGAGGCAAAACATTCAGATCTTTGGGGACCCAAGCTTCCTTTCTCTGGCCAAGCATGGGGGTTTCCTTCCGCACATAGAGGGGAGAGGAAGTCTGAAGTGGGCCAAAGAAATGAAGCTCACGTGTTTGGGATCTCTGCGCATGACAGGCAAATGTTTCAATCCATCCACCTAATGACCCATGCAGTCGCTTTGCCGCCGCACTGGGAGGACTGGGATTGTGGTCATTGAGCAAGGCGGGTCACCTGGGCATCTCACTTAATGACTGCAATGACTCATGACCAGAATTCTGGGCTCAGTAAAAGTTGAATCAAGGATTACTGTATATGAAAAAATATATGCTTATGCACTTTATCAGCAGTAGATCAAGAAACAAAGTCTGAGCATCTAGCTAGCTCTTGGATATGATGCCAGTCATATAGATCTAACCATTAGATGCATTTGTCTTTATCTGAATTGTTATATTGTTTTGTAAACATATTTATTAACCTCTGTATTTTGATCTTGGGTATCCTGTTGTTTGTATGGATTTGAAAATAAGTTGACAGTGCTTTGAAAGAGTTTTGTTGAATGACGTTGTTTCATTCCTGTTTCTGTTACCTAGAGTATTTAATTCTTTTAGAACTGTAAGAAGCATCTTGTGTCCCTAGCAGACATAATCAATTCCATGTAGTTAATCAAGAGAACGAACCAAATAGAAATCAATTCTGTGTAAGCAAATTGTACCATTCTGGCTCACATTTTTCAGTGAAGAAGAGAGAAAGGCTTGTCATTGTATCATTTAGAATCTGTAGTATGAAGTGGGCTTTTAAAAATCTATAAATTGATTTGAGTTTATTGATGTTCTCTTGAATACATAAACAATGAGGTTTTTTTAAAAAAAACATAACAGACACTGAGTACTTATGATATTTGCTGGATCCTTAAATGCGCACTAGAACTTATGTCCCATAGTGACTTCTGATGGGGTGATGACATCCAGAAGGGACCACAGCATTACAGATGGGTGTGCGGGTTGTGCATTGTTGATTGTGCTGGGAGTCTCAAAGATTGACCGCAAGCATCATCTCTGGTGGAATAGGAAAGGGGCTGCAATGCACATTCTTCAAATATCTGGATAGCATGGTAGAAGCAACATCTTTTCTCGAGCATGTAAGGTGTTGGATGATGGCATAATTCATTCTATGGATGGATTTGTTACTCCACTGTTGGGTGGTGCTCTTGGACTGGATCTCAGTTGGTTTTCATTTATGGGTAAACCATCACTGGGCATATTCTTGCAGAAGGTCTGCACATCAATGCAGGCTAAGCTTACCGGACTGAAGGTTGTGGGCAATCCAGGTTCAAGGTGTCAGTTCCCATTTTCAATTCTTAAAAGATGTTGCACAGCAAACTCTAATAAGGTGGATCTCCATGAAACTAGGGTCAGAGACAGGATTAACAACTGAGCCTGCTGAAGTTAGTGGATGGTTGGAAGATGAAGGAGATGGTGGTGGAGGACCTGAGGATGCAGGGATCAATGATGGAGGAGCCCATTTGATGAATTGGAAATGGTTCTTCAGGCTTCTGACAAGTGACCTGAAAAGTAGGGAGGCAGTAGAGGAAAAAGCTCCTTCTTGAGCATCCCAATTTTCCAAAGATAGTCAGCATGGCATCCTAGGGGCACATCATTTTCAGGACCAAAGCAGGCACTTAGATGGCAGGGCAGCTACCTGTTCTACAGGGTGTCAGTGGAACTTGTAGCCAGAGACTATTGAAATGTCCAGGATTCACAGTTGTTGGGGTCTCTTCACAATTAAGTTGAGTTTAAAGGAAGGCCCAGATGGTATGATGGTCTCAACCTACAAGTGGACTCCATCTCGTTGCAAAAATTGTTTTAGCTAACGAAGGACACAATTATGACCCAGCACATCTCACATTGTGAGTTATCTCACAAACTTGCAGAATGTGGTGAAGAGTTTCAGAGGTTTCTGCAACACCTGTCAAGCACCTGATGACAGAGGCCATGCATACCCCTGGATTTTGTGGCGAGTAGACCGCCCCTCAATTGGATTCCCCATAGATACAGGCAAAGGAACACCTAGAAGAAGCACAACAGCCAATCATGACTGGCTCAATCCACATCAGCAACACTCAACTCTCGCCCATCGATGGAATGAGTGAGAGCATTCCTCCACTCAGTTCAGACCTCCGCTTTAGTAGTAACAACGATGGAATTCAGCATGCATGGCTTGTTAATTCTGCTTGCAAGGGAGCGAAATGTCTCTTGCTGCTGCACAATCTCAGGCAGTGTGGTGGAACCTGAGGCACTTAATAATTTGAAGATGCTTCTTGATAGCTTCATAGGAATCTCCCAGGAAATGTGGAACCAGAAGGGTATAAAGTTCCTTCTTTAATACCCCAGTTGTCCAATAAAGGTTGGGGTGGCGTCAGTCTCATCGTCTTCCAGGGACCAGTTCAAACACTTCAAGGTCAGTGCGGCAACCCACTCAGCGCTGACATCGGTTGTGTGTCTGTGTTATTTGTGTGTATTGAGGCTCCCCTGTGATGGAAATTGGAGCCTCCAGGAGCACATAAAATGATTAGAACTAGAACTGTCCAAAGGAGCTTCCATGGCTCCTGCTGTCCTATCTTTACTGCTGATGTTTTGGGGTCCAGAGAGGCCAAGCACTTCTTTGATCTTGTCGTAACCAGCATCTAACTCCTGCAAGGTGATTAACCCAGCAGGGGAGTGGCCTGGGTCTTAGTTCGAGCACAGGGGATTCAAGATCACACCCGTACCTTCCCCAGCAGTCACCACAAGGAGATGCCAGACCATGCAACTAAACATTTAAGAGAGTCATAGTTACTCCTACCCCTGATCCTTGGTCTCATAGTACACTTTCATCCATGACAGTGATCCTTGGTCTTGTAGTCAGTTGATTGGGGCAGGGTATAAAAGTTGCTCATTAATAAAGCACTAGGTAGCATCCTTCTCTGTCCACACTGTTAAGCGGAGAGTGTTGTTGCACATCTGAACACAAAGAGGAAGTTAAGGCAGCCCTGATGTTCTTATATGACATTGTATGCATTCCTCTCTTCTTTCTTTTCTTAATTGTTATTTATCAGATATGTTATATGGGTGTCCATCTCACAGAAAGTGACTCTGGATGGCATACAACAATTTGTTCTCTTACAATTTAGGTCAGCCAAATTGTTAACAGAACAAATTCTGAGCTGAAAAATAACTGTTGGAGAGTCTGAATGACTGTTTCTGGAGGAAGTAGTTTGAACACTGGTCAATGAACTACAGCGCAATCATTGCACTTGACCAGTTGACCCAGGAGTGTGTGTCCAACTATGCAGTTCAAGCTTTCACTTAAATTGGTTTCCTCCCTCTTGCTCCTTTGTAGTACAGAGAACTTCATACACATTTTTACCATTTTCCTAAGGCAGTTTGTTTTACTTTGAGCAAGTGGAAGAAGTCCATTAATTAAATGAACTAGGGCAGGGGTAGGCAACCCAAAACACTCAAAGAGCCACTTGGACACGTTTCCCACCGAAAACAAAACACTGGGAGCCTCAAAACCCTTTTGATATCTAAAATGAAGATAACACTGCATATATCCTTTTTTACCTTTAATATATGTTTGTGTGTGTGTGTGTATGTATTTGTGTGTATATATATAAAATAAAGGTAAAAAAGGATATGTGCAGTGTTATCTTCATTTTAGATATCAAAAGGGTCTCTCTCCCTGTCTCTTTCCTCTTTCTCTTTCCTCTTTCCTCTCTCTTTCTCTTTATCTCTTTCTTTCTTCTTTCTCTTGCCTTTCTTTCTTTCCTCTCCCCCCTCTTTTTCCTCTCTTTCCTCTTTCTCTTTCTCTCTTTCCTCTCTCTCTTTCCTCTTTCTCCTCTTTCTCTCTCTTTCCTCTTTCTCTCCTCTCTCTCCTCTCTCTTTCCTCTTTCTCTCTTTCCCCTCTCTATATCTCTTTCTTCTTTCTCTGTCTCTTTCCTCTCTCTATCTCTTTACTCTTTCTCTTTACTCTTTCTCTCGTTCCTCTCTCGCTCTTTTTCTTCTTTCTCATTCTCTTTCCTCTCTCTCTCTTTCTCTTCTCTCTCCAGGTGAGGAGGGAGAGAGAAAACGAAAGGCAGACGGCACCGAGCGGGCGGGGAGGGGGAGCAGGATGGGATGCAGCGGCTCCAATGGCACAACGGCAGCATCGTCGGGGTTCCCCATCGCTCCTGGCACGGCCGCCGTGTACTCAGCCGACTGGACGGGGAGGGGGAGCAGGATGGGAGGCAGTGGCTCCGGTGGCAATGGAGCGGTGCGGCGGCGGCCACAGCAGCATTGACGGTGTTCTCCGCCACCCCCACCATGTCCTCAGCCGAATGGGCAGAGAGGGGAAGCAGGACAGGAGACAGCAGCTCCGGCCCAGCTGCCGCCCCGCCACATCCTCAGCTGAACGGGCGGGAAGGGGGAGTAGGACGGGAGGCAGTGGCTCCGGTGACAGCAGAGCGGCCCCTTAGCCGAACAGGTGGGGAGGTGGAGCAGGATGGGAGGCAGCGGCTCTGGTGGCGGTGGCCCAGCAGCGGCCACTGCAGAATCGTCTCTGCTGCCCCCGGCCTGGCCACTGCCCCCGCCACGTCCTTAACCATTTTGCCATCGCAAGAAGAGGGCGCCAAGGCCGGGTGCACCATGGGTGGCCGCACCGGCAACGGGGAATGCCACCACGGGGACAAGGGGGGGTCTTCTGCAGTACCAAAGGCGGTGGCGGCAGTGGGAGGACGGTGAAGGGGATGGCTGCCCGCTCACTGCTGCCTCTTTGGCCTTGCTCAGCACGACTGGCGGCGGGAGAATGGCCAAGAGGACCGCGCAGCAGTTGGAGAAAGGACCGGGCAGGTGCCGCGGGGGGAATCCGCTGCCTCTGAGACGGCCGAAAAGCGCAGGCGGAGAGAGGAAGCTACAGAGACCTCCGGCGACCCCCCCCACTAACAGAGGCGATGGCAGGGCAAGGTGAGACCCACTGGGCAGGGAAGAAGCACCCTGAGACCGGCCACCCGAGGCTCCTTACCAGGGACACGTTTCCAGCAATCCTGGCCACCCCGTGCAGTCTGAAGAAGGAAAGAGGTTTGTGGGCAGTCCCACAAACCAAAGAAGTTCAACCAATAAATTCAAACTTCATGAGAAGTTTGAATTGATTGGTTGAACTTTTTTAGTCCCACTTTTTTTTCAGACTGCACATGGTGGCTGAGGACAGGGAGCCACAGGAGACAGCTGAAAGAGCAGCATGCGGCTCCGGAGCCGTGGGTTGCTGACCCGTGTACTAGGGTGATATGTAACTTAACTGTGTGCACAAAAGTTCCTGATTTGAAATTTGGATTTAAGGTGCTCTGTTGTCTGTGGAGTTGGCTGGCTTCTCTCCATCCTTTACCCTAGTGTCAGGCCCCGTTTTGCTCCTGGATGCTTTTCATGTCACAGTTTGCCCTTCCCGTTGAGGTGATATCTGGGCTTGAGTCTTCTGTGTTTCTATAGGAACTCTTTTGGCTCCTGATTTGCCTTCTTGGCAAGTACAATGCAGGGCCAGGCAACATATTTTAACTTAGGGGCTGGACTTTATTATTAATACAAGGGTAGTCCTTGACTTGTGTCTGGTGGCTTAATGACTGAAGTTCTGTGTGAAGCACAAATTCCCAGGTGAGGGTTGGCAACATATGCGTCCATTCATTTAAAAAAAAAATCATATTGAGTTTATTTTTGTTTTTAAAGGAAGCTCTATCAGGGAGTGCTTCTTTTCTGCAATCATTGCATCTGTCTCGGATTTCGTTTTAGGTTTTGGAAATCTTGCTTGAAACTTTTGAGTTTCTGATAATGCAGTTTTTAACCTGATCTTGTTGAATAAAAATCTATATAGCTGCGGTGTATTCTTTAGAATCTAATGTGTGTGACTGGTCTGCATGCTTAGTCTGCATTGTAAAAAAATACTGTTAATAGTTAGCTTAAAGAGAATATGGACAATCAACCCCAAAAAGAATAGATGGAAGCGACTGTAGCCTATAAGAAATGACTGCCTGGAGTGCTTCAAAGCTCCTGTTTTGTATGTGGATTAATTGGGAAATAAGATACACTTAGCATTGTACCTGCAGTCTCTGCCATTCTCCCTACCCGTCTTTGTATTGAAGAGGCAGTTGTGGTCCCATTAGAATTGTGTTGCTTTCCTGGGGCTATCTAAGCTAGGATGTTGGAATTACCTGGCATTTTCTAAGGAGGCATCGCATGTTCTTGCGTGCTCAGTCATTGTGCTGAAGCAAAAGGAAGGATAGCCATGTTGCGTATGCAGTAAGGGAATACTTTTCCCTGTTGTGGGTGACTAGCTTACTGAACTGTATCAGAAACTGTATGGCAAGTGTGGGGAAGCTATTGGTCCACCAGAAGAGGCTGAAGTACAGTGCCTTGCAGCCCAAGCAGCAAAGCTCAGTGGCAACTGTGGTGAACGCTAGCTAAAAAGCCATCCAGGTTCCCCTTACTAACCTGTGATTAACTGTATTTTGCTGATTTACAAGAGTATCTTCCCTTGAGTATTCCAGTGGAAACGTGGAATATAGATCAAATAAAGAAATAAAAGCAAGCAAAAGAAATATGTAGAGAGAACATAAAACTATACTTCCAGTCGCTTGTTCCAGTTTCTTTTCCTCCTATAAGTCTGTCCATTATGATGGAACTTCTAATATTTTGACAATAAGTTGCTTATTATCCTGATTCTCCATGAGACACTATTAGAGATCTCTAACAATTGCTGCTGTAGAAGCAGGACTGGTTGATTAATTATGACTATGTTAAGTTGGTATGGAAATATTTTTGATGTCAGCTTTTGTGTAGATAGCCACCTTTGTGGTCAGATACCTGATTCTCACACTGGTGATCTTTTTTTTTTTATTTTGAGCTGCCGTCGTTGTGGAAATTAGGGGAAGGTCCCTAATGAAGGGACCAACTGACCTGCATAACTCTACCACTTATAAGTATCCCAAATACCTCACTCTGGTGTAGCCTGTGGATCTTTTTGTTTCTCGTTTACATAGCTTTTCTTTAGTGGAAAACTCTTATCATTTTTTTCTATCGGGTTTAATGTCTTCGGACTGCAGTCATCTGCTTTATTAATTTTGTATTTCTGTTTAAAATGAAAGAAACCGAAAGCCATTTCAGAATCCTATTAAGCCATTTGAAAATATTCTTGTACATCTTTGCCTCTAAGTATCTCCCCCATTTGGGAATTCAGCATGTGCAAGAAAAAATATGTTTGATCATTCAGTACATAAGCAAACTGGGATCCTGAGCTTTCACCCCCCAGCTGCTATTCAGTGATATTATATGACATTTATTTTGTAGGTGCAATTAGCTGAATGTTTGATTTTTCCAGTGGATTTACTGTTCAAGTAGATTTTTCTTCTGATATTGAGAAAACGGCTCTGGTCTGCATCTCAGTTTACATTTGCTCTAACTTCATATGTTTAACTACTGTCACAAGAACTGCTTTTAACAAAACCCTTCAGAATGTCTGAGAGTAGTTGCACAAACCCTTGACTCTCGTGTTGTCTCTCGTCAGGGAAACTGTTACATTTTTTTTTCAAATAATTTTATATTGTTTTTCAGTATTAAAAACAGCCACTTCTAAATGAGCTAACAATTTTTTTTTAAAAAAAAATTACAAATAAGCTATGATAAGGAATGCTTTAGGATAGTTTCTCAGCTGTTTGTATTTATCTGTCTTGGTTCTGGTATATGTTTGGCAGCTGCAGAAGTGAAGAAACGAAATTTAAATCCAGAGCAGGGGTGTCAAACTGCATCATGCCGAAACCGCGCCCACCCCATTGCGCACAATGGAAAAAAAGACGTGTCACGTCGCGACATGTCACGTGACGTTGCAAGTTTAACACCCCTGATCTACAGAGAATTACTTTGTGCGTAGGTTCCATTGCGAACAAGATTACATTTTGTTCTTGTCATTTCCCCCCTATTTTCTTTCCATCATAGAAAAGTGAAAATATGGTAGCACTTATTTTAGAGATGGGTCTTCAAGAATGTCAGCTTCATACTTTCTAAACACTGTTTTTAAGAAATACTATTTTCATACCTTTGAGACATCTACGAATGTTCCCTAATATGTCTGTCAGTAAATCATGTATTTCTCTATGTAAATTTAAACTGAAGAAAATCTGTGTGTTTCTGAAGCCATGTTCTACTCTTTCATATGCCATCTTGAATGCCTATTTCCATAAGCTAAAATAAAGTAACTTTGGCACCTAATTTTTGTATCCCTTTATTTTTAATTAACATGCCAATGACTGATACAACACTTCCTTAAATCAGCCTGTAGCAACATTGTTCAGACTGGGTATGATGGAATTATTATGGTACAATGCAGTTAGGGGGCACCAGGCTGAGAAAGGGTGATATATCAGGTAAACCAGGGGTAGTCAACTTGAAGTCCACGAGTCATAAAAGAGCCAAGGTTGACTGCCCCTGAGGTAAACACTTAAAATGATGAAATACAAAGAAACAGAAGCACAAAATATTTTCAATGAAGCAAATAAATTATTGAAACAGAGAATTCTTTGAAATCAGACTGGTGCATCCAGTTCTTTATATTTAAAAGCAGAAATACAAAAATATTCCTGGGAAGGGAATATATACAAGAATATTCAAGGGAAGGGAAGGGAAGGGAAAGGAAAGGAAAGGAAAGGAAAGGAAAAGAGTTTCCACTGCTCCTTGCCAACTTGCCACAAGGAAACACAATGGGGAAGGTGGCAGGAATTCTGAAGTCTCTCCTGCTCCTGCAGCTTTTTTAACCTGCCCATGGTCATTCTGTTTCTCTGTTTAGGTAAATAAATATCTCTGAAATGATGATCCAACATAGCACAAGTTGGTTGGTATATTTGAAACCTCAACTGAAGATCTGCTTAGAATTGCTCTTTAGGAAATGGAGGGATGGCTAGGTGGGCCTTCTCTGTTGTAACCCCCACACTTTGGATCAAATTTCCCCAGGAGATATGTTGGCCCCTTTCCCTCCTTGCATCTTGCAAGGCAAGTGTATGTCTTCAACTGTCAATGGGCTATAAATCTGTTCTCTTTCAAAATGAGGTCAGGCATTCCCCCTTTAAAGTTGTACAGACCCGATTTTGAAAACTATCCTCAAGGCGTATACACCCTGGCCTCCATCTGCAACAGAGTGAAAGGACAAAAGGGGGTGGTGGATTGTTGGAGGTAAAGAGGGACAGAAATCAAATGCCTCAATACTTTCAGATGGCAGCCGATGGGCTAGTGCAGAGGTCCCCAAACCTTTGGGCAACAGGGACTGGATATGTGGAGAGAGGTTTTTCCGCAGACTGGAGGGGGTGTGGTTTTTGTGTGCTGCCTGCATCTCGCGGATGGGGCTTGGCTTGTTTGTGCGGACCAGTTGCTGGCATGCCGTGGCCCAGTATCAATCCACGGACAGGGGGTTGGGAACCCTGGGCTAGTGTCAGCATCATAGTATCAGTTTCCTTGGAAAATCCTTTCCTTCTTGTTTCCCTGGCTTTGAACAAAAGACTGGCAGGAGGATTTCAGCTCCCAATATTGTGTTTATAATCAGAACATTAGAAGACTACAGGTAGCCCTCGAGTGACAAGTGTAATGGAGCCTGCCCATTCCACTTGTAAATCAAAAACTCGTAGAGTGAATCTTGTTCCTTTAGTGAGATCACTCTCTTCCTCATTAAAACCCAAGCTCCTGCCGACGGTTGAGTGAGGAGGAGAAGAGCAGTAAGGATTTGTGCCAGCCGGGTGGCCAGGCAAGGACTAGGTCAGGCGGAATGGCTGGCTGGGGAGGGGGATCATGGCCGCTCAGGTGGTTGCTGCCGCTGCTGGCTTGGATGCGGGTACAAGGGACTTGGCCCTGCAATGCATCCCCACTCATTTGAAGGCTTCGTTCATGCCCTCAAACTATGTCTGGCGCACGCAAGCGAACGGCTTAGCCAGGCCGCTGACAGTATTGGTTCCTACACCCAGCCAACTCCGATTCCCCGCTTTGCCTCATAGGTGTGCAAATGAAGCAAACACTCCCCCCCCCCCGAGAATGAAAGCTTCCAGGACCATGATCTCTTTTGCAAAGAATGAGTGTTTGAACTTGCACGATATTATGGCACCCAGGAGCTTCCATTGTCAGCACGCAAAGCATTTGCAAGCTTTTCTCCTCTCCCTCAAAGGGAAGAAACTATGGCAGAGAGGAGACAGATTTTGCAAGGTAAGGGACTCTGGCGTGGCAGGAAGGGAGCGGGAAGCAGTTGTGAGGAATGGGGAAAGGAATAGGGTGAATACTGTACTGCAGAGCCTCTGCGGTCGCTCGTAAGGGCGTGAATGACTGCCGTGTTGCTGTAATAGTCGTAATTTTGGGAATTGCTCGTAAGCACTAGGGGGCACTGATCACGTAACTCTGAACAAGCGTTAAGTGAATGCTCATAACTCGGGGATTACCTGTATTCTGCATGTAGCTTTTGCTTGCACAAGGAGGCTGGGCCAGATACATTCAGACTATGCTTGGCTTGGAGCAGTGTCAGAAATGTCTCACTCCCAACTATGGAGATCATTAAGCTGCCAAAATTAACACAACATCTTGTGAGAGTTTGGCCCCTTTTCCGCCAGCAATTGCAGAATTATTTTCAGCAGCTACATTGAAATTATAGTTTGCTATCCTAGAGAAATATACGGTTTTGATTCCTTTGCTCTGGGCATTGTCTTGTGTTCGACTGTACAGAAGGGCAGTATTATTTCTTGCCTATCCTTTGTAGACCGCATATGTAAACAGTTTCCTATAGATGCAATTAACCAAGGCCAGAAACCACTTTAAAACACATTAAAGCAACATTACTGTTGTGTAACAAGTTAATAAAAGTTTGAGGTCAATTAGTACGTGCAAAAACACGTAACATTCAGCATGCAGCTGCACTTTGCATCTGGTCTGCTATGATCTTTGGGAAGCTGTTGGATGCCTCACCTTGAAGAACAGCATATAAAATGTTATTTATTTATTTGTTTACAGCCGGTATGAACTGAACCAGATAAGTTTAAAATCCAGCAGAGAACATTTTCACTCAAAGGGAACTTCATGTAGCCTGCGACTACTTCTTACTTCTATGCTTATGCTTATGGCCACATATTATTATATAAGCAATATGTCTCCCCCCCCCAAAAAAAACCCCAACAACAGACAAACAATATTCAGATATTGAAAGGAAGTTATCGCTGCCAAAAGGATTAGCTGCTTTGGAAGGGATTGCTCACTTAAGGCTAGTAAATGTTCAGAAACTGGAGAAAACAAAATTTGCAACTGTCTGCCAAGTATTGAGTTTTACAAATGTTTACCATCCATACATCTTCCAGGAGTTAATATATTTGTGTTGTCCTTCAAGGCAATTTTTATTTTTCTATATACTTCCTGCACCTTTTATAAAAGAAGCTAAAACATCTGCTCCCACATAATCCCATGAGTATTTCTGCACTGGCTGTTTTGTTTCGTATTTACATTTGCTCTTCATTCTTACGCTGAAACCATATGGAGATTTTGCCGTAAAATTTATTTTCAGATCCTCAAGAAACATTTGAGAAACATTTAAGCTCAGAAGTTTTAGAAAACAGTTTTCTGCTGGAAATAAAAGGTACAGGAGCTCAAAAGCACTTAGAAGCACTTCTTCCTTGTAGCTTTGCTCAAGGCCCTAAATTACAACTTACTACTATTTCAGAAAATAATTCCAAAAAAAGTCATGTAACATCCAAGATTTTTTTCCCTCACATTGCTGGCTAAGGTACGTTTATTTTCCTTTTTAAACAAAATAATAAAATATCTGTTTATTTTGTGTTGTAATCAGTGCTCAGTCATTGCAGGGTGCAAATATGGCTGACTGCCTTCGCAGTGTTTATTCTTTTTATACAGGTATTCAAATAGCATAAAGTAAGATGGCATCAGCATAGCAACAGTAGTTCTATTGGTGAAACCCCTTGCCAATCCTTAAGAATATACCAGCTAGGAGGCCCCAGACGGAGCAGTTTGCTGCAACATCCTGTTGATGTAACCTAGCTGATATCATGTGAACCAGGTGATATCATATACTAGCCTGGAGTATTTCCCTACATTGCCATGGTGATGTGAATAGATGAGATCATGTAGAGAGAGAAGAGGCACGCAGGCTTTGGAGGGGCAGTTTGCTGCTCACGACCTCTACCTGACCCCTATCTCTACAATTTTGATTTTCTGCTTTTATTTTGCTTTTTTAATTTTAATTACCTCAGACAAATTGTCCAATAACCAGCAACCTTGTGGTCCAATATAATTTTATATTTGAAGACAGTTATTTTGTAATAGGATATTTAAAAAAGAAACTTTGATTCGCTTTATTTGACGTGGCCGATCTGGTGTACAGCCCCATTTAATGGCAAAAGCATTGACAGCAGACTGCCATGTGACATCCTAGGAGTTGAAGAGTCTCCTTTTGAGCAGCTACTGTCACCACTCAGTGCAGCCATGGAGAAGAGAACCTTCTACTGCCACAAGGTCCCAGATGTCCTTTAAGCCTGCTGCCCCTGAGCCCTGTGGAGTGAATAATAACACAAGTGTTGAGAATATGCCACTGCCAAACCATAAAGTTGCTGTTGACTTCCATGTGCAGAATCCCAATTCTACACTTTAGGGAGGTCCCAAAGGAACCTTGCTCCTTCAGATACACAAAAGAGCAATTCCTTATATACTTCATTGAAGTTGAGACAGGCCAAGGCATACAGAAATCTATTTATTGCCAGACAGAAAGTTGAGTCTTTTGCCCAACAATCACAAGGGCATCAATGCTTTCTTGTGCATGGAATCCTGAAAAGTGATCCTGAAATTAGAAATTAAGGAAATTGAAGTAGAATTTCCATCATTCCATCGTCAATGTGTTGATTGCACTGACAAGATTCAGTTGTGTTGGTTTTTTACAGTGCAGTGAGAAATTGTTAATCACTTTTAAAAATTTTTTTTTAAAAAAAACAACACAGCAGAGGTCAATAGCAGCATCATATTTTTAAAATATCAGGTTTATTTTCCTGGTTTTTGGGTCATAATGCATTCTTAGTACAGCTTTACATAATATAAAACACCTAAAAAGGCAATCATGTGTCTCAGTTTATCAGCAACTGATTAATGGGGATGATTGATCCGCTGATCTTCACCATAATAGCACCTGAATACCACTCACGAGATGATTAAGGCAACAGCATTTCCTGATTCTTGCTCAATGTTTGGCGATTGATTGATTGAATTTATACATCAGCCATCTCACTGAGTAATCCTGAACAGTTGTTCCAAAAGATGGAATGATCCGCAATCAGATCAGAACCAATAGCTGAAAGGCAGAACATTTATTTTTTTATTATTTATTTAAACAATGTAGATGCCGTCCAACTTAACATCAGTGATTTTGGCCAGTGTGCAAAGTTAAAAACAATTAGTTAAGCAATCCAGATCATAATGTCCAAGGACACAAACAACAGTTCCAAGTTACAATCAAACATTAACTGTTGGAGCTTAGTTAACTTCCTGACCCATCTTGTTATATAGCAGAGGTCAGACCTTCTTGAACAAATAATAAGTATATTTGTGCAACTACAGACAGTTAATCCAGGCTCCATTACTGTTGTAAATCAAGGGTTACCTGTATAGTAACAGAATCTTGCAAGTCTAGATGTTTTCCCTTTTCCTCCCTTTATCTTCATGTGAACTAGGGATGGAATTTTTTGAGACATTTTGTTATTTTCTTGGCCTGGACTCAAGCCCCTCTTATCTGACCATAGCAACTCTTCCTCCTGTCCTTCAAGGCTGTTCCCTCTTCTTTCTTCAAGGTTATGATCATATATGGTCAGTGAATTAATTGTGTGATGCTCCAACTGTTGTGAAGATCATAGAAATAATAAGGAACTCTTTGTTTCTTAATGGAGCATACAAATGGCTCTGCTGAAGGAGTCTGTTTTGATATCAAACTTCATCTATGTTTTTTTGTGTGTTTTGGCTATTTGGTTATTTTTTGTTCTCTGTTTAACTTTATTTTGTTGTTCTTTCCTTAGTCATTGTATTTTATTTTGTTGATTATGTTGTGAGCTGTCCAGTGTTGTTCTGGAATTGAGCAGTGCTATAACTGAATAGATTAATTAAATCTGGATACGACAAATGTCACAGAGCCATCATTAGGGAAATCCTGCTGTAATTTTGTTTTAGTTCTGTGCCTTTCTTGTGATAATATGGATCTTCTCATGCTCACTGACATTTGCAGCAGTGATTTTCATAAATAAACTGAAGTTTGAGGTATCTGTTGGAATCATGAATCCCTAGTATGGGCAGTCTCCTAAATTATCATCTGCATTTGCCACAGTGTCATTTTTGATGGTGAGATGGGCAGTGTGTAAATGTAATAAACAAATGAATAAATTTCAGTTTTGAACCCTACTCAGCCAATTAGAACTGTGAAAAAAAGGAATTATTTTCAAAATGAATTAACTGGGATGTCTTTTTAATTTTAATGGTGGTTCCTCCTTTTCACAGCCTTTGGAGTGGAAGTTATTCACAGAATTGCCTATATTTTATGTAAATGGATAAGTTACTCTGTAAAAAGATAGACAAATCTATTTCCCACACGAAGTTCAATAAATAAATCATTATTTAAAATGAACAGCATCTGAGAGAAACCTGGAAAGCAAGCTCATGCAGGCCCATGATAAAGTCTGGATAATGGGAATGATGAAGGCCTTCAAGGGATACCAATTAATTGACTCTTAAAATACTTATTTTTCACAATTCTACTTGGCTGAGAAGTCACAAATTGCGGTCTTGAACTTTTTTAATGGGACTGCCAATGAAAGTCTAAGTGACGTGGACAGTGAGTGGGAGCCTGGTAGATATCAGGACATGCTTTAAACTGACATCCTGATTTCTTTGAGAAAGAACAGCTACTCCAGTGAACTCAGAAGGGAGGTGAAGAAAGAGGGGTGGTTAAGGAAGAAATAGCAGAGGAACCTGCTAGATCAGTGGTTCTCAACCTGTGGGTCGGGACCCCATTTGGGGTCGAAGGACCATTTCACGGGAGTCGCCAAATAAGGCTGTCCGCCATTTTTTCCCCCTTTTCTTTGACCACGCCCCTGGCACCCGGTGATGTATAAGTGGTTGGGGGTCACCACAACATGGGGAACTGTATTATGGGGTCACGGCATTAGAAAGGTTGAGAACCACTGTGCTAGATGATTGTGAAAGATAAAGATGGTTCCCAAATAGGCAGCAAAGATTGAGGATCTCTTTTTGAAGGGTTTAAACATCTTTAAACAATTCAGTGAAATTTGGCTGGAGATTTTTGCTTCCAAGCAGTGTTTCCGCTTCTGTGATATATTTGAATCCTACCAAGGTTTAATTGTGGGACATTATTGGGAGAGCTTCCTCTCAAGTACATTTGCTTGGAATTAAAGCTTTAGCTCCTATATTACTGCAACATGTTTATTTTCATGTGCACTTTACTGGATTCAATTCCTTTCAACTACATAAATATATTTTCAAATGTCTGTTTCATTCGTGGCAACCTTTCTATGCAGAAGCAACAGGCTTGAGTTTAGCACAAACACCACTCCATGATTAGCCACGATAAACTTTATTAATTTTAATTTAACAAGCATTGATTTATTGAAAGACCAGGCAATGAGGTTCATCACATTACCTTTTTATAGTTTCGGAGACAATAGTCTGATTCTTAATTAAGCAAGGTAAAGACTTCAGCAGAAATCGTTAACAGTTTCAACTATCTGAGATTTTGAGGTCACTGTTTGTTAACGTAAACCACAAATGTGTTTTTTTCCCTTACAATTCAAAATAAAAACACAAACTGGCTCACAAATCTATATATGTTACTGTCAACATAACACAGCATAATATAGCATGCTGAACAACCTTTCTGCCGAGGTCCCAAAGAAACCATTTCTCCAAAGTGTTATTAATGCCAAAATTGCTTGTGATGCATCTCCTGCATCTTTGAAAAGCTGAGCAAAAAAATATTAAGCCACAGGCTAGATCATAACAAGTGTTAATAATACAAATATGACCATTGGAGATACAGAACCAACAACACAAAAGTTCAAAGCGAAAGCATGAGATTTGGTTGTCTTTTGTTAAAACCAGGGGAAAATAATATGCTTCGATCCTACCCACTGACATTATACCAATAGCTGACTTGCCATAAGATAAAACATTATTTGGGGCTGATCTGAAAGAAACCTGGTTTGTAATATAAGAAACAAAGGCTAAGAAACAACTTTTAGCCAAAGAACAATATTGTGCCTGGATAAACATTTTAAAATATTTAATTACTAAATAAACTATGTAAAGAAATTCTTAAAAGAGTCCCAGAGATAATTCAAGAACATTAGGTGGTTCCAATATAATCATTAAGCCTTCAATATTAATTAGTCACCTAGTGTAACCACGACCTAAAGGCATTTAGATACCAGCAAAGACACCACAGTGAATGCTAGCCACATGGTATTTGGATAACAAGAGGCTGGATACACACTGCCTTAGGATTTGTGAGTTTTAAAAAAAATTACAGATACATGTCTAAATCTAAGTGATGATTTGTTGAAAGAATGCTTCCTATGGGAGCATATGCTCTCAAGAATAAAGCAAAAGCCGAAGAGAAACATGCAACTATGCAAGCCTCATAATAGAGGGACATTCCTAGTACCCCTCCACTTCAAAATACGTGTTACATTGCAGAAGAAACCACAGGGTCTCATGCCAATTTTTCTCATCTTCATGCAGCCATGATCTCAATATAGATGGATGGTTGTCTTTCCTTTGTGGAACTTTTCTGTTCCTATTTTTACTTCATACCTTGCAGTAAACTAATTAGCCTTTTCCCCTTAAGGAATGGATAATGCTCATTTTATTTCTTCTAGTGGTCCATTCCACTTCAGTAACTTCCAGAGCATCTCGTACCTAATGCCTGTTATTTGACTCTTAAACATTTCTCAAAGTCAAATAATATTGTCGCATAAAAGATACACTTAGTAAGCAAGTTCGCCTGTGGTATCCTGAGACTGGGTCCTTTACTTGTTCCTAACCCTACAACTGAACCAGAATGCTACAGTCAGACTGCCCTTTTATCTCAAATTATGTTCTAGATTTGCAGAAATCTAGATTTGGCAAAAACTGTAATTTATTTATTTACTTCTATCATATGGATACTTCCTTCCACTTCTTAGCAGAGGTATTTCTGAAAGCTGACAGCTCCATAAGCCATTACATTTGGGTTATGGATTCTTCTAATGCCAATTAGAATACCTCTAATGAATGAGGAAGCATAGCAAGGTATTCAATGGCTTAGATGTGCGATTCTCACAACCATGTGCCATTAGGTGCCTCTCCTGCCCCAGGATGAAAACTATCAGAAGTCTCAACTGGGTTTCCTAAACCATTCGCTTCCAATTTCTCTGGATCTTCCCAGTCTACTGTTCATTTTTTAAAAAGAAAGCAGAAGATATACTGAAGTTGAAATGCTGGCTGGGAAGCTTGCAGACAGAAATTAATGGCACCCTGAATGGGTTTTCACACTTAATGGAAGTCTTTTAAATGATCTTCAACACTTGGTTCCACAGCCAAATGCGATCAAAGGCTATGCTCAGAGAACAGCATGCAGGAAATTAGAGTAATCTAATTACCTCAAACTGACAAGCAGAACAAAGCCTGTAAGACTAGGTGCAGACGTTATACCTAATCTTCTAAATATATCTAGAATCTAGAACATCATTGTGAAGGTACGTAGCCCTTCAAAGAACAGGAACAGGAACCTCATTCTCTTAGTCAAGCATAATCAAAGAACAATGTTCAATGTGAGTTGGTTGGTTAAGCAGCTGATTCTTTTAAACCACTTCTTTTTGGTAACCATGGCCAAGGATATTCACGGCCTAACTTGCATGCAGAACACAGTCTAAAGCTATTGCACACCCACTGAGAAACAGCTCTAGCTTAAGTACATATAATTCTGAGGACCTAAGCTGAGCAAAGGATTTATCAGATGGCACAAAATGGCCTTTCCTACATCTTCAGAGCATCTGAAAAGTAGGGAGGAAGGGAAAGAAATCCATGAAACATGACCTCAAAAGGAGCTCCAGAAATGAAAATGCTGCCTTTTTATTTTCACTTTTCCTCCAAGCAGCACTACCAAAGTACCACTTTCCCTTCTTTCCATGGCGCTTGATAAAGGGATGAAAAAGATTGTCTCCCAGCACAGCCTTGTTTTCAGACATCTGAAAAATAAGACCCTTAAGAGCTTGCCGTTCATACAGCCAAATGTGGCAGCAAATTCTAGGCAAGTTAAGAGAACACCCCTGAAATATTCACCCCGTGAGAAACAAGGAGTGCCCACCACAAAAAGAAGCGGATGAAAGCTGTGAACAGTGAAGCCTGTGCAGAAGTTAACAACTAGGTCACTGAAAATCCAGGGGTTTTATTTTCTGCATTTCTTATTTTATAGTAGAGCATGAGACAAAATGAAGGAAGTACCTTCCCATTAGACCGCAGAGTTATGAGGCAAACAATAAACCTGATGGGTGCAATCCACTAAGAACCCTCTAGGCAAGTTTCCCCAATGGGTTTGCCAAGGACCTCTGTTAGTGGACTAAAATATTGATCGAATAACCCCAGAATTTCCCCAAAAGCAAACACAGAGCTTAAAATCAAAACATTCATTCAAGACTTCATTCCACAGGAAAGCCTGTAGAAAGGCAACATCATAGCAGGTCTTTGGGAGAAGGCCATTCTGTGCACAGCCTATTACGACTTCAGCTGGCAGAGTGAAATGGTGGTTCCATTAGAAAACACCCAGAATGCAGAATAGACAGCTTCTGTGAATTCTACTTTGAATTTATAGAGCACGATGACTTTTTTCTCAATGACACCAAAGAAAATGACAAAACCCCCATCATAATTTAGAAGGACGCCAATCTTCGTTGCTTTGTTGCTCGGCAGAGATGTGTCTTTTTCATTGTGCCAAGCTGAGATCTTATTGTTGACCTTTTCGATGCACCAGGAGCTATTATTGCGTCCTAGGCGGCTTTTCGGCCCCCGTCTGGGGATGCTCCCATAGCAGATGCCGACAGCACAGAAGTTGTTGTTCTCCAAATCAACTTCCCAGTAATGGATTCCCTTCTTGAAACACTGGAAGGAAAGCACTTGGAAGTAGTTTAAAAAGCGCCGAGGGTGCAGTTCGTAATCCTGCACTGTTTCCGTGACAGACATCTTGGTGTTTTTCTCCAATAAGATGATATTCTTATGAGCAGTGTGGAGATCCAGAGTAAACTGTGTAGCAACTAGGAATAAATACAATCGGAAGAGAAATCAGAAAACAGCAAGAAACCTGAAAAAGAGAAGGCAGCAAGAAAGAAAAGGCTAGCTCTGCGGTTTTGTTGTCTCCTAATAAGCAGTAGGCTCCCTTTTTCTAAAACAGTGGTTCTCAACCTGTGGGTCGGGACCCCATTTGGGGTCGAACGACCATTTCACGGGGGTCGCCAAACAACGCAGTCCACCATTTTTTCCCCCCTTTTCCTTAGCTGTGCTACTCCCTTTTATTCTATTGGCTTTTGAAAGCCAATAGAATAGACTCCCTTGAATAGAGTCTAATTCTCTTGGCTTTCAAAAGCCAATAGGAATTGTCCAGGCTGTCTCTGCCCTGCTGAGCCCGCCAAAAGTCCCATTCTGCAAACGGTGCTGCACCAGTTGAGTAATCCTCAACTTATGACTGGTTGAGTAGTCCTCAACTTACAACCGGTTGGGGGTCGCAGCATTAAAAAGGTTGAGAACCACTATTCTAAAAGGTATCTCCTCCCCTAACCTCAAAGCCAACTAGAAAAGAGGTGCAACTGAGACAAAAGGGCCACCATCCTAAAAAAAGACATTTCAAACCGTGTTGGAATAGGACATTCTCAAATGTTCTTAAAGGCTCAAAAAGGATCATCATCCCCACTTTTCTACTTTCACTGAGCTTCAGTCATATTCCCATCTACACAGCTTCAAACAGAGCCTCATTTCTCAATGATCGCATAGAGAAGAATCCAAAGTCTATGCCAATTACTACAGAATTCCTCCAAGAGGTTAATCAAATACCTACAAGAAGCCCTCAAGATACAGAAGTGCCAATAGGTTCCCTCCTGGTCCACATATAGTCAGGATGAGTATTAGCCACATATATAATTTGCCTACTCTATGAAAAAATGCTCACCTTTATTTTATCCCAAAGGAGTCCAGAATTCTACATTTTGCAAGGGGGGGGGGAGGGGGTAAATATACCTTTTTCCTCCACACTATATACGCTTTCACCATGTCTCTAAGAAATCAAACAAAAAGGCACCAAAGAAACTGCATAGATCAGTGGTTCTCAACCTTTCTAATGCCGCGACCCCATAATACAGTTCCCCATGCTGTGGTGACCCCCAACCACTTATACATCACCGGGTGCCAGGGGCATGGCCAAGGAAAAGGGGGAAAAAATGGCGGACAGCCTTGTTTGGCGACCCCCGTGAAATGGTCGTTCGACCCCAAATGGGGTCCCGACCCACAGGTTGAGAACCACTGGCACAGATTCTGTTATCGTTCAGTTGCTCTGTTTATACCACTTTTTTTCTGTTTTACAAAATCCACTGCAGTACAGTTGCCAGGATATGAAGCAGCCTTCCAGGTACAGTAGTATGACAAGAAGGGAAACATCCCTTAACTATAATAAGGCACATAAAATAAATAAATAAATAATCTTCCTCCATGTAGTACTGCCACTAAATCAGTGTTTCTCAACCTTGACAATTTTAAGGCATGTGGACTTCAACTCCCAGAATTCCACAGCCAGCAATGCTGGCTGTGGAATTCTGGGAGTTGAAGTCCACATGCCTTAAAATTGTCAAGGTTGAGAAACACTGCACTAAATTATAGTAAAATTCTTTTGGACTCTTTTGCAATCGCTTTAGTTATTCATCCTAAATAACTTAAGTGACATCAGAAACATTTTCCTCTTCATTTCTAGCTCCTTATCAACAAGATAAAAAGAAATGATCTCGAGAACATTTCGTTCTACTGTGTATTTCTGACACCTTAATAAGTTTATGGATACATAATAAGAGGAGCTATCCACTAAAACCACAGTCATAATAAAGGTAGCAGTCCTTGACTCGTGACCACAACTGAGCCCAAAATGTTGGTTGCTAAGTGAAAAGCTGTTAAGTGAATTTTTGCCCCATTTTACGATTTTTTTTTTACCATGGTTGTTAAGTAAATCACTGCAGCTGTTAAGTTAGCAACATGGTTGCTAAGTGAGTCTGGCTTCCCCATTGACTTTGCTTGTCAGAAGGTTGCAAAAGGTGATCAAGTGACCCCAGGACGCTGCAACCGTCATAAATAGGAGTCAGTTGCCAAGCATCAGAATTTGATCATGTGACCACAGCCGTCATAAGCATGATAAAACAGTCATAAGTCACTTTTTTTAGTGTCATTGTAACTTTGAATGGTTACTAAATGAAATGTTGTAAGTCAAGGACTACTTGTAATCCCAAAGCAATGACATTTTAGAAGTCCAATCAGCAGCGATCTCTCAGGTCAATGCCATCAACATAAGCTGACATTCAACGAACCCTTATAAATATTAGAAGAAAGGACTTATTACTATTTCTTCTGCAAATTATTATTTTTATTCTTTTTCAACATACTGTAGCCTTACTGTTTTATTTAAAGAAATAGGCCAGAAATCAGAAACATGTTTTCTACAGAAACATGACTGGTGAGATTATAACGGCATGCTAATTTGGGGGGGGGGGTACTTTTTGAGTTGATCAGACTTTAAAAAGTGAAAGCCTTAACCTTCCACCTGACTTTTAACCTTAATTGAAGCTAGATGTCGATCATTTTATATGCTCTATTTTATGCTGGATGGTTTTGTTTTAGTAATGTTTTCTCAGAATGAATGTTAATCATAATGATTAATATCCCATGATTTTTAATTATTAATATTGCCTCATTTCCAAAATTTATACCATACTATTACTTACATTCCAGAAGCTCCTCTCTTGATTTTGTTAAAAAAGTATCAAGAGTTGTTGTTTCACTCTTTGTCTCAGCTCTGTTGGAGCTTTGACCTCTCCTTCTGGGACTTTGTGCTATAGTTGGCAAACAAGATAAAAAGTCACACCTTTACAAACTCATTAAAAGTTTTTTTTTCTATCTCTCTCTCTCTCTCTCTCTCTCTCTCTCTCTCTCTCTCTCTCTATCTATCTATCTATCTATATATATATATATATATATTACAGCAAAATGAAAAGACTGCCAAGTTTTATACATCTCTACAAGACAGGCAAAAATTTGTACTAGCTGTTGACATGTAGTTTTAGTTCGTCATTCCATATGTGGTTGACATTTGATTTTGATTACATGAGATTTAATCTGATGGGTAGAACCCTCAGCAAATCAGAAGCAGACATAGTTATTGTATGTGTACTAAGAGAATAAAAAACAACCACGCTCAAAGATCACCAAGGGCCATATGGTTCAGAACAACCTGTCACCCACTGCCATGTCAATTGGTGGAATAGTTTCCAATTCAAGCAGCAAGGACCTCACAGTTTAATCCTAAACTACACATATTCTTTTCTATTGGTATTCTGAACCAGCTACTGAATATAATCTACACTCAAGTAAGAATCTCCAGCTCCTTTCAGATCTGGTAGTCCATAGCATTTCAGGAGTGGAATTCTTCTCCCTTCTGCTTCCATTTGCTCTGCATGCCTCCACGGCCACAAAATTGTGGGAGGAGATTTTACATTCACCATCAGACAATCCAAGATTTCCAAGAGCTGGCAGTAGAGAACAGCATTAGCATTGTGAGATGTACAAGATTCTAGCTTTCTAAAGCTCTTAGCTCTAAATTATGGATTTCTAGAGCCTAGAAGAATCCTGTTTAAAGGAAAACAGAGGCAGGGCTGCAACAATCATTATTACAAGCCAGAACTATAGTGCATGAAAATTTCCTACTAAAAAGTAGTAAACATACACAATGGCCCAAAGTGAGTCACTTTTGCCCATCGCTCATGACAACACCACTAATCTGTTTTTCCAACAAGAATGCTTTTTAAAAGCCTTCTTACCACTCTTTTTCTGATGATCTCAACAATTCCATCTAATCTCAATCCAACTAAGTCCGTGAACTTAGTTTCCTTGGCTCTAACATTCTCCCTGGAACCTGGCAGTAGCCATTTAGCATTATTTACTATTCTATTTCAGTATTAATCTCACTAGTGCTCATTAGGCACTGTGGTGGCGCAGTGGTTAAAAATACAGTATTGTAGGCTGACTCTGCCCCCAGCCAGCAGTTCAATCCTGACCGGCTCAAGATTAACTCAGCCTTCCATCCTTCCGAGGTTGGTAAAATGAAGACCCAGATTATCCGGGGCAATATGCTGACTCTGTAAACCGCTTAGAGAGGACTGTGTATAAGTCTAAGTGCTATTGCTATATCTCTTGCCCTGTGGAATGAAAAAGATTGAGGGAAAAGCAACTACAAAAATATAGCATTTTCTCAAGAAACTGGGAGATCGTTTCAACCAACCAATAACTTAACATCTGTAAAGAACAGGTGGTGAGAGATTTACGCCAAGGCCACTAATGAATATTTGTGATTTTAAGAAGGACTACATAACCATTACTCCCTTGTACATTTAGAATGCTGTTTTGGGATGCACAACATTTCTGAAAGCCGAGGACCCAAATACCTCAAGAGTAAAACTTGCCACTCAAAATGTACGGAGTACATTAAATTGGTAGACACAACTGAAAGTGCAGAGGTAGCAAACAAAGGTATCTAATTGTGCTAAGAAAAAGTGTCAGCATAGGGGGTTAAAGCCACACACACAATTTCTCATGGCCAGACCACAGCACAATTACTTCTACTCCACGTCAACAAATGCCCTGTTGAACTTCCTGGAATTTCAGCAGAGGCAGCTATTCCTCAAATTTTAATTGGTGAAGTTCATTGGCAAGTGGAAAGTCACACAATTGGTTAAAAGACTGTACTTACCGCGTTTGCCAAGGCGATTTCTCTGCTCCGAAAAGAAAAAGATATGTCCTACTTAGTTATTTGGGAACAAGATGAACAACTCTCTCAGAATGGACAAGCAACAGATCCTGTGGCTAGCTCTCATTAGGATTTATAGAAGTTTTAAGAAGCGTTACCAATTTGACTTGATTATCCCAATGATTTATTTTAGCGATGTGGAAATTATCGTCACCACACCAGTAAATTTACTTAAATTTCACTATGATTATTGAAACAAAAAAGATCAAAAACTATCAGTTTCAAGTTTTTTATTAATTTTACAATATTACATTTACATATTTGAAAAGTAGCGTGGCGGCTGAGCACAGTAATTCTGTTACATTTGAATATCATCAGTACAAGTCTCAAATTATTACAACAAACTAATTCCCTCTCTTTCCCCCATGATATCTACTGTCATGTTCAAACCAATATAGTTTTTATTCTATTAATCAAACAAAAAATACCTTTCTAATATTCATCAATAATCTTCAGTCTATACATCTTAATTAATTTGACATTCCACCTTTTCGACCAGTGGTTCTCAACCTTTTTAATGCCGCGACCCCCCAACCGGTCGTAAGTCGAGGACTATTCAACTGGTCATAAGTCGAGGACTACTCAACTGGTGCAGCACCGTTTGCAGAATGGGACTTTTGGCGGGCTCAACAGGGCAGAGACAGCCTGGACAATTCCTATTGGCTTTTGAAAGCCAATAGAATTAGACTCTATTCAAGAGAGTCTATTCTTTTGGCTTTCAAAAGCCAATAGAATAAAAGGGAGTAGCACAGCTAAGGAAAAGGAAAACAAAATGGCGGATTGCGTTTGGCGACCCCCGTGAAATGGTCATTTGACCCCAAATGGGGTCCCAACCCACAAGTTGAGAACCACTGTTTTAGACAATAACCTAGTAAGTTTTTCTTAACTTTAATTTGCCACTGATATTTAAGTTTAATGTTTAATCTTTATCATTTCCAGATTTTAAGTGATCCCAATTTCTAAGTCTCCTATCTCACATTTGGAGCTAATAATTTTTTTTCTTTTCTTCCTTTCACTTTCTTCCTTTCTTCCTTTCCAGAAAGAGAAAAAAAAATTGAAAATAAACCAACATTTATACCACAAACCCATATACAAATTTAATTATTAGTACTTATACTTTTAAGTTTTATTAACCTTTGTCTCAACTCATAACAATATCTTAAATTCAAATCTTAATTATTTGTAGACGTTCAGATTACATTTAATATTTAATTTTTCCAAATTTTAATTAAACACAATTCCTTTATCCCAATTGCTCATACATTCTAATATTTAAAATACACACCTTATATATAACTTCTACCCTCTATCTAACCCATCTAATGACAATATTCTTATTTCAACATATTTTTAGATTTTATATGACCAAAATTTTCTTTATCTCAAATCGTTACAATTTCTTGTGTTCAGAATACATATTCTATCTATTTAGATATATTCTATTTTAGATCTCATATATAGATCAGAACCCCAATCTTTTTCAATCTTATTCTAGCCTTTTTCCTCTGCCAGGTCATTTTTTGTATTTTTGCCTTTAAATCATCAAAAAAATCTCCTTGTATTGTTGTGGCTATTGTTTGATGTTGGTAAGAACGTCCAGTTGATGTTTTCTTAAGGAGTTGATTTAGCCGGTAGTCTCTTTATTTTTCCAGTTCGATGCAGTTGTCCCAAAGTATTTATCTTCTCTTTCATCTGTTTTTCTTGTTTATCTTCAAATTCCTTCTGGTTTATAAGAAACGCCCTTTCCTTGTTCTTTATTATCAATTCCTTTTTTGTGTTTTCTACTGTCTGTATTTGTTGAGTATCTAAGTCTTCTGTCATAACATTTGGTTGTTTCACTTTCTCTATAGAATTCTGTATAGATAATTCTTTGATTGAAATCATAGTTTGAGTTTGTATATGCAGAGCTTGCATACGTAGAGTTTGGATCATCGCTTTTAACATACAAAGAATTTGTTCCTGTACTTCCTCTGTAGAAGAAATCCTTTCCTGTTCTCTTTCCATTGCAATATATTAAACTCAAGAGAAAGAAACTGACAGTCAGAAAATCCACCAAATAGGGAGCTGAGCTGAATTTTGCAGATGGTGTTTCAAGGTTATTTTTTTATCTTGTCTATTTTCAAAGCTGTCAACAAGTCTTTTAGAGAATAGCAGGTTACGTCTTAAAGTTAGTTGGATCTTTTTAGGGTTTTTTTTTCCCACTCTATTTTAAGGGGAAAAACCCCCAAATCTTCAATAGTAATTAGAATAAAAGTCAATGAAGAAATATATAGAGAGCAGAAAGTTGCAAATCTTATAATCCACCAATTTTAGGAAATAGGATTCCAATTAAGATCTCAGTATTTTTCTAACGTTTTAAACTCCCAAGTGGTTGATAGCTGCTGTTTCTGGAGGGAGGGCTAGAATCCTCCTTCCCTCACCACAGGGGGGAAAGTACTTTAGCAGCTTATGCAGGTAATTAAATAGTTAGGATGTAAGAGAGGCAAACCTCACCCAGTCCTGTTCATGCTGCTTTGAAGTTGCCAGATGGTAGTGTGACTTCGGCTGTTTGCAGCCTAGGGACGAGCCATATTTCTATGGCCGGTCCTTTCGTTCGCCAGTTTGGAGGGATCGTCTGGTCTGACAGAAGAGTTGCTGCTCTCCCGGGATCCAGCGAAAGCCCCTCCTTGCTGGTCGCCTCTTTGGGGCAACTTTCGGCCCTTTTCAGGACCCCCCAGCAATGCGAAACTGAATGGGGGAGAGAGAGAGCAAGTCTCCCTACCATCCATGGCAGCTGTGTAACAAACCGGAAGTCCAAAAGATCAAAAACTATAAACAAATCGTATATTTGGAATGCATACATACAAGAAATCATGGATCCAATGATAAGCTTAAGACTTTGGGAAAAGTAGAGAAGCCAGAATCAAGTCAAAAGTCAGTCTAAGAGATTATGCAACAAGGAAAAAAAAAGCTTTTCTGGGAAAAAAAGCAATTTAGTTTACCGTCAGTTATACCAGCGGCATATGCACCGTCCCCTTGGGAAAAAAAAGAACAATGCCATCAGTTTTGGCACAAGTGCAAGCAGAATCCAGTTTTATTCCAAGTACATTTTTAGTTTTCTATGCAAGCTAGGATTTCTACTGTAATCTTCAGACTTGCGAGCCAACACAATTGTTACCTGCATCCCACCAATTCTGGATCCCTATAGAACGAGCAAAGATTTGACATGAAATGAATTAAAATATATTACAGAATGCAGAGTGATGTTAGCAGGAAATATTAAGGGAAAAAAAGGTTTTAAAACCCTATGAGGTCAGAAAAATTGTGTATTAGGGCAGAGGTCTCCTAACTTTTTATGCTGGCGGCCCGGAGGGAAAGGAAGCAGCTGGGAAATTTGTGCACGCGCACACACGTGTGCGGACAAGGCCGAGTACGAACGGGGCCACGCACACACACATGGTGCTAGCAGCCCGTTTGCACAGGTACTAGCCGCGATCTCTGCTAGTCCTGCATGCATGTGCAAACGGGCCGCACAATTCGCATGGTGCTGGCGGACATTTGTGCATGCACGCAGGCACTAGCCAGCGCCACTGCTAGCCTCGTGTGCATGTGCAAATGGGTCTGTGCGCTCTAGCATGAATGAAAGTGAGTGCGTGCACACAAGTGCTTGCATTGGCCAGCAGACCACAGCCCAGCAGTGGGCCGCGGACTATAGGTTGGGGACCCCTGTATTAGGAAACATTAGCTGCAAAATATGTAGAAGAATAGAGAAACAAAGGACAGTTGCAAAAATACAATCAGCAATAGAGAAGAACAGATAAGATTAAGAAGGGGAGGAAAACACTTTGCTGAATCATGATGATGAAAGTGTTTGGAAATAGATGAAAAGGACTGGAAAAGAGCCTCTACCAGAGTGAATGAAATTAAAAATAAATATGATAAAAAGATCAGGGATGAAACTAAAGCAGGAGAGGTCTGCATGCAGCAAGATGTGAAGGAACGATACTGAAATGTATGTATAAATATTAGTGTTGAAAAAATGCTGAAAAGAAAGCCGAACAAATATATGGACTCAGGTATAAACCACATCATGCCAGAAATGTTAAAATCACCACACTGTTCTTCCCAAGGTAGGCAGCATTATGCCAGTTGCAAAAAAGAAATAAGAAATAGTAAGCCAAATGAATTAAGACATGGAATAAGAATAAGAAGGAGATATAGCTAAATGTACTTTTCATCAATGCCATTCACTACTTTTTTCCCTCACATCCATACAGAACTTCAAACTTTTGGCTTTTAGACTGCTTACCGCCCTTTCTCTGATGAGCTTAACAATTCCATCCAACCTCAGTCCAAGGTGCGCATTTACACTCTCAATTAACTACAGGTAGTCCTCGATTTACGACCACAGTTGCACCCAAAATTTCTGTTGTTAAATGAGACATTTAAATTGAGATTTGCCCCATTTCTCGACCTTTCTTGCCACAGCTGTTAAGTGAATCACTGCAACTGGTAAGTTAGTAGCCCGGTTATTAAGTGAGTCTGGGTTTCCCCATTGACTTTGCTTGTCAGAAGGACGCAAAAGGGGATCCTGTGACCTTGGGACACAGCCACGGTTATAAATGTGAACCGGTTGCCGAGCAACTGAGTTTTGATCACAGCAACGTGGGGATGCTGCAAAGGTCATAACAGTGAAAAACGGTCAAAAGTCACATTTTTTCAGTACCACTGTAACTTTGAACGGTCACTAAATGAACCGTTGGTAAGTTGAGAACCACCTACTGTATATGCCATAATGCTTAGAAGAGGTGCTTTTATAGTGTAAGCAGCTAGAGAACCTCACCAAATATTTACATGGTCCACCCGTATGATACCACTATGTTGCGAGCTGCACTGCAGTCTTCTGGGTACAATTCAAAGTGCTGGTTGCTACTCTTAAAGGCCTACATGGCACGGGCCCAGTTCACGGGCAAGTGCAGGGGTAGGCAACTGTGGCTCTTTTATGACTCATGGACTTCAACTCCCAGAATTCCTGAGGCAGCCATGCTGAGGGGAAAGGGAGAGGTTTCCAAGCTGAGCCATGCTGGCTCAGGAATTCTGGGAGTTGAAGTCCATGAGTCATAAAAGAGCTGAGGTTGCCTACCCCTGACCTAGTGTGATTTATGTTCATTCCTCCAGATCTGGTAGCATGACTGGGCTCCAGGAAGCATGCTCTCTCTGTTGCAATGCCCACCCTACAGAACAGGCTCCCCTATGAGACAATCAGCCCCGACTCTACTGGCTTTTTGGAAGCCCTTGAAGTCCTGGCTTTCCCCCCTGCTATTAGGATAGGATGCTAGTATAATTGTATGTGATTAGGGGATACTGAAATTTCACTAAGCCTCAATTTGATTTTTTTGGATAGGTAAGTGGCCACATTAATTGATGTATACATAAACAAAGGGTAAATAACTTGTGTGATAAAACATGTGTGTCAGGTTACAATGAAGTGACCCAAAAGTCCTAATTCAGCTTGACTGCCTTTGGGAGAGTTGCTCTTAGTCTAGGCCAGGGGTAGGCAACCTTGGCTCTTTTCTGGCTCGTGGACTTCAGCTCCCAGAATTCCTGAACCAGCATGGTTCAGCTTGGAAACCTCTCCCTTTCCCCTCAGCGTGGCTGGCTCAGGAATTCTGGGAGTTCAAGTCCACCAGTCATAAAAGAGCCAAGGTTGCCTAGCCCTGGTCTAGACGGATTCATAAGGTTGCAGGGAAGAATCAAAGGGGATTGTTATAAACAAAATGCTCATAGCTCATCATTAGCTGTTGTTTTATCTCATGCAATAGTTTTAATGATCCATAAATTTCCAACTCTTCCAACATTTAATGGCACAATGAGGGAAGCTTCCTTCCACCCTTCCTTTCCTTAAGACAAAGCTGTCCTTCAGAAAGAAAGATAATTGTTCCAGGGACTCCTGCTGCCTGCTCTGACTTCAAAAACTCCACCATGTGCAAAGAATACCCATCACTCTGACTTGCTCTAAATACTCACTAGTTTTTCCTACAGCTGCTGGGCATGCCTCTTCTACCATGGGCATCTTCAATGGGAGTGCAAAAATGCCGACATTACCTAAAGGTACATAAGCAAAGACGACAAAAGCCAGGAATCTTGTCAAAAGGATCCCTCCGAGGAGGTAGATAACAAGGAAACAAGGAACAAAAGAAAAATGTTGCCGGAAGCAAAGGAAGGAGGCTGGGTGCTGAGCACAAGGTAATTCCATCAATCTCATCAGCAGTTACTGGAGTTGTGAGTCAACAAACCAGGGTATTTGAAGGGTTAGAAGGGGTCCTGGAGCCCACCCATTCTTTTAATCATCCCTGAATATGAACTTGGTGGCGTCTGCCCCTCTATTTAGTTCGTGGCAGCTTAGTTGAGAAGGATGTGGATGACTTTGAGTATAAGAGTGAGTAAATGTACATGGCAACCAAAAAAATTCTCCCCGCACTTTAAATTCATTGGTTCTCTGTGAATTCAAGAAGAACTTGACGTTCCTCAGCATTTCACTCATTTGAAAGTGATCCTTATGTTCCTTACTATTTCTCTGCTCTTGACTAGGTTTGTCTTGTATGCCCTAGCAGTTCCTGTCTGGAAAACACAGGTAGAAAGGTAGGGGGGCTTACAAGGTCTCAACCAAGTGTACGTGTGCAAGTGAGTAACCATAAGCTGAACTTAGGAGCATGTAGAACATCTACAGAAAGTGTCTGACAAGGAATCTCTCATCTTTTAAGGATCTTTTACCTCTATAACCTCTTTAAAGGTAAATGTTTCCCTGTCCAGTCATCTCCGACTCTAGAGAGTGAACTAATTTGTTTCCTGGCCGAGGGAGCCAGTGTTGTCCTAAGACATTTCCGTGTTCATGTAGTCAGCATGACTTAATTCTCACTAACAGAGACGAAATGATAGAAGGTGTTGAAACCACAGGAACCGGGGGGGGGGGGAGGGATCAAGCAATATTGAAATTCAACATTATGCAAGCACAAGCAATAGAACACAGTCAAACTAGAGTCTTGGACTTTAAGAGAGCTAATTTCAACAAACTTAGAGAGAGCTTGGGAAGGATTCCATAGATGAGAATCCTCAAGGGGAAAACAACTCAAGAAGCTTGGGAAATTTTGAAAAGTGAAATTATGAAAGACCAGTCTAGCACGATACCAATGAAGAAGAAAAATAAAGTTCTCAAAAGAAACCAGCATGGCTGCATAAAGAACTCTCTGATAAACTGAAAGACAAAAAGGACAAGTATAAAAAGTGGAAAGAGGGGCACATAACTAAGGCAAATAGCCCAAGCCTGCAAAGATGAAATGAGGAATGCTAAGGCTCAAAATGAACTAAGGCTTGCAACAAAAGTCAAAAATAACAAAAAACTTTGAATTGGATATGTCTAGTTTAACGAAGAGAAGGACGAGGGGGGACATGATAGCAGTGTTCCAATATCTCAGGGGCTGCCACAGAGAAGAGGGACTCAAGCTATTCTCCAAAGCGCCTGAAGGCAGGACAAGAAGCAACATGACTCTGGGACACATCAACGGTCTTAAGTATGAATCAGTTGGCAAGCATCCGAATTTTGATCACATGATCATAGGGATGTATGGCTGTAACCGTGAAAAGCGGTCACGAGTCATGATTTTTTTCAGTACCATTATAACTTTGAACGGTCACTAAATGAACTATTGTAAGTTGACGACTAACTGTATTTGCTCCTGTAAAAACAGTCTGACAAGTAGAAGTCGTGTGTGTGCTGATTTCTCACTTACTAGATCTATATTCTTTTGGTTGTGGTGTAAGAGCTTCTGATTTGGGCCCTTCTGAAAGAAAAAGACAAAGAGACATAAATAAGACAGTAGGCAAATCAGAGAAATCGTGGCAGGGTAGCCTCTCTGCATTTAGCATGGAATTGTCCTATTCCAATTCTTTAAACAGATTTACGGGTAACATTTGGGATTCTTCTGACTTATCTGGGACAAAAAAAGTTCCTTTTATGCACAGGGGAAACAAAGTCCAAAAAGTGCTCCCCTCCCTCTGAATGATGACTTCTGTCAATTCCCTCTTCCTCCAACATCCCCCATGCAATCTCAGGAAGCATCTAAATTCTTCTGGCAGCAAATTTTTAACTCTCACTTTCAATAGCCTGCACTCCACCCATGACTATTTACAACCCACCTGCATCTTCCATAGCTGACATTTGTCTATGGAGATTCTCAGTCATCCAGGTCATGGTTGTCCCAAAGGTGTTTTTTCAAAAGGCAACTGGACTTTCTTTGTTTTTCCTTGAACACGTTTCACTTCTCATCTAAGAAGCTTCCTCAGTCAGAACTGAAGAAGCTTCTTGGATGACAAAGTCCAGTTGCCTTTTGAAAAAGCACCTTTGGGATAGCTGACATTTCTTTCCTTTCTCAGAATAACACTAATTTAACAGAACTAAGCTTTATTTATACTATCTTTAGTTAAGTTTAGATCTCATCCTGAAGTTTGTTTATTCATGTCAGAAGCATCACAATTTTAAGGCATACATAACATTTAAAATATAAAATGCAAGATTTAAAATATGTATAAGTTAAATGGATCTTGCCCAGAAACTAGCAACATTATCCTGAAATTCATGGCAGCGCACAACAGTCCATCTAGAAATTTTACTCTACTGCTACTACTCTTTGCTACCCCAGAGGCAGGGAAGGATTTGATTGCACTATTGCAGAGGTCCCCAACGTTTTGGACACCAGGGACAGGTTCCATGGAGAGACGTTTTTCTGTGGACCGGAGGGGGCGTGGTTTTGTGTGCTGCCTGCATCCCATAGATAGGGCTTTGCTTGTTTGTGCAGACCAGTTGCTGGCACGCAGCGGCCCGGTACTGGTCCATGGACCTGGGGTTGGGGACCCCTGCACTATTGGGCTGGTTGGTAGCCTAGCCTGGGAGCCTTTTACTCCAATGGCCAAAACTAACATTTCTACATAGTGTCTAAAGTTATGTGGGGGCTCCAGAACCACATTCATAGATCACTTTAAGCTGGTATGAAGTGAGCATGTGTTTTTCAGAACTACTCTGTACTATGTATGTATACCCACCGCAGTCTTCTCCTCAGGTGAAATATGGGAACCCAAGAACCATGACCTTACTGAAAGATAGGAGCCAAACGCTCTCATCCCAAGGCAAAAAAGGAATTTAGCGCTAATTCAAAGTAATGTTATACAGTTAAATGCTGTAGAAAGACCATAGCTACCTTGTCCACTTGCAAACATGGTTCTCCATGATTAACAATAGTTTAGCAATATAGGTGGTCCTCAACTTCTGACTACAACTGAGCCCAACATTTTTTTGTGGCCAAGTGAGACATTTGTTAAGTGAGTTTTGCCCCGTTTTACGACCTTTCTTGCCACAGTCATTAAGTGAATCACTGCAGCTGTTGAGATGTAACATGGTTAAGGAAATTGGGTTTCCCCATTGACTTTGCTCGTCAGAAGGTCGCAAAAGGTGATCACATGGTCCCAGGACACTGCAACCGTCATAAATATGAATCAGTTGCCAAGCATCTGAATTTTGATCACGTGACCATGGGGATGCTGCAATGGTTGAAAGTGTGAAAAATGGTCATAAGTCACTTTTTTCAATGCCATTGTAACGCTGAATGGTCACTAATGAACCGTTGTAAGTCGAGGACTATCTGTACTATCTCACAAATCTTATTAACTAAAGTCAGTTAATTTTTAACATTCCAATAGGTTAGCAATACAGCTGGAATAAAATATGCAAACTGTCTGTGTGTGTGTGTGTGTGTGTGTGTGTGTGTGTGTGTGTGTGGCTTTTTTTGGTGTGTGTGGCTTTTTTTGTCATGGAACACCCAGAACGGAGTTCCGGCACCTGTTTTGGATGGAACCTTGTAGGGTAGGCAAGGCGGATTGTTTGACATGTGTGAGTTCCGACACCTTTCCCCCCCCCCCAAAAAAGAGCACTGTATATATGTATGTATATGTGTATATTCCCATACGGTTTGCATATTATGTATACCAGTAAGTAAATGAATAAATAAAAGCACCTTTTTTTTTCTGTTCCAGAGGTACACCCAAAGATCGTTTTGTAAGTTCTTTGAGGTTAAAGGCTTTCTGATAAACAGTGCCTAGCAGGTTTTGATCCAACTCTATTCTGGGAACAAACACATCAGTGAAGGATACCTCCCGTAGTTTTGTTGCTCTCTGAAATAAAGTAATAAGATATTGTGATAATCTGAACCAACAAAGAGCTCTACTTCCTTCCACAGTGCTCGACACATTATATAGTGGAGTATTTATTAAATGACTAAACATACATCCTGCATTTTCCTTTTTTTAAACAGACCCCAGGCAGGGAAAGGCATACCCCTCTCAAATGTCAGTGTTTATTAATTCTAGGAGTTGAAAACTAACAACACCCAGGGAGCATCAGGTTGGGTGGGTTAAACTAGGACTCCACCATTATGTATTCTTAGTTTAAAGACACTAAAATGAGCATCCCCTCTCTGTGCAATTTTCTGTGCAACTCTTTGAATTATCAGCAAAAGGGGAATTTTGAGAGTCCAACATCTGTAGGACAAGCAGCTCAGGAAAGATTTCACTGGAGAAAGTGCCTCCCCAATTGGAGAAATTAGGGAGTCCTTTAATCACTGTTTAGAAGAGTTTCTCCCAACGGAACATTACCTTTAAAAATGTGATGTCATCCATCTCTGTCAAGGTCATTTCAATTTCATCTCTCTCCCTCTGGATTTCATTCTTCTTCTTACCCAGGACTGTATGGACGTATTCAAATTTATCGAGGACTCTTTTTTCTTCTGCTTTGATTGTCTTCCAAGAATCCTTTTCTTCTTCATGAATTAAGGCTACTATTTCTAGGAATTCTGATTTCAGCAAATCCAGCTTCCGACTAGTGGTATTCTGTAGGGGAAATATCATCAAAATAAAACATGATTTGGAAATGAAGTAATGCAACATTACTTATTAAGAGGCTGAAAAATGGAGAAGTTGGGAGACCTTTGGAGGAAGAACTGGTGGACTGAATATGGAGCTGACAACCACAACTAAGAATAAACAGTTGGTGAACAGCTGCCCAGAGTCACTTGACAGTGAGATGGGCGGTGTATATATATATATATATATATATATATATATATATATATATAATAAATACATAAAAATAAAATAGACCAGCTCTTTGAACCTCTTCAAACAAAGAGAAGATGGGAGATCGCCCAATATTGCTTCAGTTACTCCTCATGAGGAGACCACAAGACAGTAGTCTTCTATAGGCTTTGAGCACATGGAGATGAGGAAATAGCCATCTTGCTCAAACTATAGTTAGCATCTTTAAAAGGACACTAAGTTCACATACAGTACTTCCTTTTCTAATCATATTCAGAAATTGCTTGTTAACTACTTTTCAGCTATTAGAAATGTTTGAATTGACAAGTCTGAAAACATGAGCAATTCTGTTTCCAGTCCTTAAGTAAACCAAATTTTAACTAGAAGATTAAGAAAAGCAGGATAAAAATCTAATAAATAAATAAAATAAACTTTTAAAAAATGCATTGAACAGCAAAAAGCTAACTAAGACTTTAACATTAGAAAGTTATAAACAGCTTAAGGGTCCAGATAGATTTGAAATAAGATATGGGAATTATAAAGAATCCTTCCTGTGGAGTCTTTGGACTTGTTTTAAATAATCTAAAAAATTAGACAGCAGAGAGAACTAAAGATTTTAATTAAAGCAGAATACATCAACCTGATTAGCAGATACAGAACGAAGCAAAATATTATAACACTGGAAATACCGAAGAATATTTTTGAAAAATGGAACCAGAAGTTAATATCAACAGCGACAATGGAGAAATTTACTTCTATCGCTAGACTGTGTCCAAAAGTTATTTTGGAAGAAATGGCAAAAGAGAAAGACATTTTCTCTGACAAAAATGAGACAGAATTGACTAAAAGTGGATCTATAAATGACAGACTACAAGACTGACATGGCAAAAGATGTCTCACTGGACATATAAATCAGTTAATGCTTTTAAAAACCGGAAAAGGATTACAAATAATAAGCCAACAGAGCGACCTGCATAATTCACATATATTGGATTTACAAAAGAGATTTGTTACAGCTTGGATGAATCTTATGAGAAGGGGCAAAAAAATAAATTAAAAGAAATCAAGTTCTACAACATTACTTGACTGGATGAAAGATTAAGATTGTTAGATCTTGTAAAAGGAAGAAGTTGGTTTATTGGATAGGATGAATTCAATATAGGATGAACTGAATCTTCCTTAGCAAATAACTGTAACTGGCTGATCTAGAAAGTTAAGTGGAATAGAATAGGCCAGGGGTAGGCAACCTTGGCTCTTTTATGACTCATGGACTTCAACTCCCAGAATTCCTGAGCCAGCATGGCTCAGCTTGGAAACCTCTCCGTTTCCCCTCAGCATGGCTGTCTCAGGAATTCTGGGAGTTGAAGTCCACAAGTCATAAAAGAGCCAAGGTTGCCTACCCCTGGGATAGGGTTAGCATTTGAAAGTGAAGTCACCAGAAACAGACTAGATGGCAAAGTTGAAACAAACATTCCAAGGAAAGGCAAGGGCAGACTAATTCTTCACCAGGTGAGAAACCTACATACAAGTAGTCCTCGACTTACAACAGTTCATTTAGTGACCATTCAAAAATTGAAACGGCACTCAAAAAAGCGACATCATCAGTTTTCACACTTACGACTGTTGTAGCATCCCCATGGTCATGTGATCAAAGATCAGACCTTTGGCAATTGACTCATATTTATGGTGGTTATAGTGTCCCGGAATCATGTGATCCCCTTTTGCCACCTTCAGATTCACTTAACAACATTTTGACTAATTTAACAACTACTGTGAATCACTTAACAACTGTGGCAAGAAAGGTCGTAAAATGGGGCAAACTCACTTAACAACAGAAATTTTGGGCTCAATTGTGGCTGTTTAAGTCGAGGGCTACCAATAGTGTGTACATGACATCGTGAGTCAATTCAAAGGAGGCATTTTTTTATACTACAACTCAGTCTTAAAATGTTTCAAAAGAATTGTAACTTCGTTTTTTTTTCCTATTTGTCTCCCAGCTCCCTAATTCATATATTACAAAATTCAAGTAAATGGTGACAGCAGAAGGCAATCTTTGAAATAGCAAAGCCCCAAGCCCTTTGACACAAATCTCTCTCTCTCTCTCTCTCACACACACACACACACGTGCACACACACACACACACACACACACACACACACACACACAATCTCAATAAGCACAATGCATAACTCCAAAGTGAGGGCCTATATCATGAAACCGGGGTCAGCCCCCTTGCATTACCACCTCCTGATTGCAAAGAGAAGTGAACTTCCATTTAAAAAAGAATTCTTTCCTTACGCTGAGTTGCTTTTGCTGCGCTCGTACTTGTTCCAAGGACTTAGCAGTCTTGTCACTGAGGGCACAGAGTTCTGCTAATCTCTTCTTCAGCTGTAACTATAAGGGAACAAAAAAGATTAAAAACAACATCTGTGCCAGCTACTAAGGAAACAAAACCACTGGTAGGGAATATAGTTTTGCTTCAGGATTCTGATTAAAAGGGACACATCTGCAGTCACAACTTCAAAAAAAAATGAGATTTTTTTTTTTAAAACAAGGTTTTTAATGTTGTGCAGAATGGGGGGGGGGAAATGGTGGACCAAAGATGGAGGTGACAACTATGTAGATAAATGTAGTTTCAATCCAGTACACAAAAAACAATCAGAATGAAATAAAATAACAATACCAACGGTGTAAACATTATTGTAAAAGTCTTTTTTAAAACATAAAATAAGTTGTTATCAATCCCGCTTCAGAGGTTTAGGGATGTTAGCTACTGAAACCCACCACTTAGCAACACATGACAGAAGCTACCTAATTTGAAGGAAGGTGGTTGACATAAAATTCAGTGACTTGGAGCATGTAGGAAAAAGAGAAATATACGCATCCTTTGGCTGTGAAGAGAAAGTTGAGCAACACAGAGTAACAGATGCCATATATAGCATATATGGCAGTGGTTTTGAAACTGTTTGACCCTATTACCTCTTTTTCTGGTCTTGCATGTCAACCTTCCTGCCCCAAAATCCAAACCCACATTTTTTTTACGCAAGTATTAATTTTTATTATGGTTGCTAGGAGGGTCAGCAAGCTGTTTAGACTGGATTTGGCATTTTTACTCACCTACTGAGTCCTTCCCAAGGACCTGGGATAGGCAGGTTGTTTGATGGTGTTAAAGGTAGCATTACTATTTATTTCAGCAACAACAGCAGCCCCATACTGGATCTTTGACTCATCAATAAGCGATTACAAATTGCTGTTACCCTAGGGCAGGGGTAGGCAACCTTGGCTCTTTTATGACTCGTGGACTTCAACTCCCAGAATTCCTGCTGGCTCAGGAATTCTGGGAGTTGAAGTCCACAAGAGCCAAGGTTGCCTACCCCTGCCCTAGGGTGTGCCCAAATTACCCCCCCTGGAGATAATTACCCCCAGTTTAAGAACCACTGCTGTGGGGGTGAAATTCCGATATAGACCTACTGAAAGTGGAACAGAACAGAAGGTAGAATAGGCTGAACCTGATTGGAAGGAAGAAATAAGTAACCGGATACAATAGGCCAATTGCTATCTGGCACGTTCCACTTTGTTGTTAAATGGGTCTAAGATCAGGCTAATATCCTATATCTAAAAGCCGTTCCCTAATTTTTTCTTAACCTGGATGCTTTAATCATCAGATAAATGGGGGATTATTTTGGAACAATGTCCTCACACTTCAAGCAGACTTGGAACGTTGGGGGAAAATGTCCACTTAATACATAGGGCTCTTCGCTCAGCCCCTACTGCTGGAAAATATATATCCGCTGGTCTCAGTGGTAAAAAGAGATCCACGGATGTACAGAGAACACTGTTCTGCTTTATCTTGCAGGCAGATTGTGAAAGAACAGAAACAGACAAAGGTCATCTGGACAATTCTCCACTGATGAAAAACTGCTATTAGTGGGGCTGCCTTTGAATACTTGTCCATCATAAATAAGCTGATCAGATTGCAGAGAAAAACTCACATGCTGAGCGTTCCAAAACATAGTTCTCAACATAAAACAAGACCTATGAAGACATGATAGCACTGTTCCAATATTTGAGGGGCTGCCACAAAGAAGAGGGGGTCAACTTATTCTCTAAAGCACCAGAAGGCAAGATAAAAAACAATGGATGGAAACTAATCAAGGGGAGAAGCAACCTGGAATTAAGGAGAAACTTTCTAGTAGTGAGGACAACTAACTAATGGAACAGCTTGCCTTCAGAAGTAGTAAGCGCTTCATCATCACTGGAGGCTTTTAAAAAGAGACTGGACAGCCCTCTTTGTCTGAAATGGTATAGGAGCTCCTGTTTGTGCAGGGGGTTGGACTAGAAGACCTCCAAGGTCCCTTCCAACTCTGTTATTCTATTATCTTTATAAATTCAAGAAACATTTAGCAATAGAAGCTGCAGCAAAAGCATTTGCTCTCACCCTAGACCAGTGTTTCTCAACCTTGACAATTTTAAGGCATGTGGACTTCAACTCCCAGAATTCCACAGCCAGCATTGCTGGCTGTGGAATTCTGGGAGTTGAAGTCCACATGCCTTAAAATTGTCAAGGTTGAGAAGCACTGCCCTAGACGAAATATAGCATGAAACTGCTTCTCACTGACATACACGTATCAGAGAGAAACACAGTCACTTTCTTCCCCTGTGCATATTGATCTATATTTCATAATTGGCTGTAAGAGTCAAAGGCTAAGGTTTTCTATACAGAGAGGGAGCTTTTGTCAGATTCATCTTCCACAAGATTCCTATAGCAGAGCAAAAAAACACAAACCTTCCCTATTCAGTCCCCCCCCCCCCCCGACTTAAGTTTTTACATTCTTTTAAAGATTCTGTATGGATTTAAAGTCACTGAAAGTTTTTGTGAACGCAGCGGGATACAAAGCCAGTAAACAAGTCTGACCGGTCAAAGTTAGAATGGCATCAAAGTGACATGACCATTTTTCACACTTCTGACTACTGCAGAATCTCCACGGTCACATGATCAAAATTCAGATGCTTGGCAACTGACATGTAATTGTGACAGTTGCAGTGGTTCATATTTATGACAATTGCAGTGTCCTGTGGTCATGCGATCATCTTTTGCAACCTTCTGGCAAGCAAAGTCAATGGGGAATCCAGATTCATTTAACAACCATGTTATTAACTTAACAAATGCAATGATTTACTGTGCAAGAGAAATTGTAAAACAGGGCAAAGCTCACTTAACAAATGTTTCATTTGGCAACATAAATTTGGGGCTCAATTCTGGCAGCAATTCATCTCACAACAAAATACAAAGTATTAAGAAAGCCTGGACAACTTCCATGAAATCTAACAAATCTAAGATTTACAAGGGAAAAAAAGTAATGCCCAGAACAAAACTCAGACTTGCTTTGTTGTTGTTAATTGCGAAGTCGTGTCCGACCCATCGCGACCCCATGGACAATGTTCCTCCAGGTCTTCCTGTCCTCTACCATCTTCTGGAGTCCATTTAAATTCACACCTACTGCTTCAGTGACTCCATCCAGCCATCTCATTCTCTGTCGTCCCCTTCTTCTATTGCCCTCAATCTTTCCCAGCATTAGGCTCTTCTCCAGTGAATCCTTCCTTCTCATTAGGTGGCCAAAGTACTTGAGTTTCAACTTCAGGATCTTGCTACAACAGGCTAAAATAGTTGTACTGATAAAAAAATTTAAAAGTCAGAAAAGTTGCCTAAAACAGGGAATCAGTAGGCCCAGGGAACATATAAGCGTCCAGTAATAACAGGTTTGGTACAACCTGATTATTGAAAATATATTTAGGGTATCACAAAAGTAATGACATTCATATGATTGTATATTTTGTGTTATTTACTTTTACCATGGATAAGTAGGAAAACTAAAGGGAGCCTGCACCATATGTCAGAGTAACTTAGCTGATGTTGTCTTTGCATTTGGTGCTCTTTTCTAGACAGTTTTATTTTAGGCCAGCTGTGAAATTCACAGACTTTGTCTTTCATTGCAAAATAAGCTTATGTGTTGTTATCCTGTTGACATCTGCCAGCTGTGGAGGAAGGCTCTTTCTGCCTCGAGCAGCCAATGCAGGTTTCAGCATGCCTTCTATCCTGTCCCTTGGGTGTACATCTTTGCTATCAATGGCTGCCATGTACATGGTTAAATGCAAGACAGCTCTCCATATACGTCTGTCATATCCATATACAGAGTAGTTGAACACAAATTGTAACCAGGGGTGTCAAACTGCCGGCAGCTGGATGCGTCACGTGGAAGCTGTGCTCACCCCATTGCCGGCAATGGCAAAACCGTCCCAACAACGTGATGTGGCGAGTTTGACATGTCTGCTTAGGCAAATAGCCAACCCTGTGACCTTGAGCCAGTCACTCACTCTCAGCCCTAGGAAGGAGGCAAGAGCAAACCACTTTCCAAAAAACCTTTCCAAGGAAACTGCAGAGGCTTATCCAGACAGCTTCCAGGAGCCAAAACTATTTCTCACAAATGAAGATGAATATACATGTCCCTAGATAATATTACAGGATCCAAACTGAGTCAATAACAGGGACCAGAAGTTTAGTCTTCCGAGCTTTTGGACTCATGCTGGAGGCCATCCATGACGATGGGATCCAGCACGAGTCCAAAAGCTCAGAAAATCCAGAAAACTAAACGTCTGGTACTGGTGACCAATCCAGATTGGATCCTGAAAAACTATTTCTTTAGATCAGGGAAGGGCAATTAGTTTTTCCAAGGGGCCATATGTGAAATTGGGATTGTTGTAGAGCAGTGGTTCTCAACCTTCCTAATGCCGCAACCCTTTAATACAGTTCCTCATGTTGTGGTGACCCCCAACCCCCCATCCAGCTGGCCGGGGGATATCAAAAACTTGACCAAAAAAAAAGGGGGGGGAAAAATGGGTAAGTATAGGTAGTCCTCGACTTACAACAATTCACTTAGTGATTGTTAGAAGTTACAACAGCACTGAAAAAGCGAATTATGATCATTTTTCACACTTAGGATTGTTGAAGCATCCCCAGGGTCATGTGATTTACATTTGGATGCTTGACAACTGATTCATACTTATGACATTCAGTGTCCCAGGGTCACGTGATCAATGGCCAGGGGGCGTGGCCAGCTGATCACTCAAGTTGCAGAGTGCCTGTGGAGGGGAATCTGTGGGTCTCTGGGATGGACTGGGGTGGGTGCCTGCTTTCCTTCCCTCCCCTTGTCCCTTTCTTCCTTCTTTTCTTCCTTTCCTTCACCTCCCTTAGTCTCTTCCTCCTTCCCTCCCTCTCTCCCATTGTCCCTTCCTTCCTTCTTTCCTTCCTTTCAACTCCTTCTTAGTCCCTTCCTCCTTCCCTCTCTCTCCCATTGTCCCTTCTTTCCTTCCTTTCCTTCCCCTCCTTCTTAGTCTCTTCCTCCTTCCCACCCTCTCCCATTGTCCCTTCCTTCCTTCCTTTCCTTCCCCTCCCTTAGTCTCTTCCTCCTTCCCTCCCTCTCTCCCATTGTCCCTTCCTTCTTTCCTTCCTTTCCTTCCCCTCCCTCTTAGTCACTTCCTCCTTCCCTCCCTCTCTCCCCTTGTCCCTTCCTTCCTTCCCTTTGTCCCTTCCTTCCTTCCCTCTCTCATTGTTCCTTACTTCCCTCCCCTTCCTTCCTCCCCTCCTCCGTGCCCAGGAAGGGACAAGGGGAGGGGGGCTAGGCTGCCAGCGTGGCTGGGGGCTTTGCTGCCGGCAAACCTGCCTGTGCACAGGCAGAGACAGAGGAGAGCTCCGCTCAGCTCACTTGCTCAGCTTCGCCGAAAGACATGCCACTTGCTAAATTAACAGAAGTTCCCAGGATCAGCGCCGGGCTACAGCTGATTCGCGCTTCTGCTAAATTAGCAAGTGGCATGTTTTCTAGCAAAGCTCCAGCAAGTTTACTGGGCAGGAGCCAAGGAGAGCAGCTACAGCTGCAGAAGCGTAGAGGCTCGCCCCGATCCTGGACAAGAGGGAAGGAAGGAAGGACGGAAGGGACAAGGGGAAAGAGGGAGGGAAGGAGGGACAAAGAGGGAGGCGAAAGGAAGGAAGGGAGGGAGGGAGGGAGGGAGGAACAATGGGAGAGGGAGGGAAGGAGGAAGAGACCAAGAGGGAGGGAAGGAAAGGAAGTTCCAGCCAGCAGAGGCTTGGCAGCCCGGTTGCCGAGGAACAGAAGAGCGCAAAGCCAAGGAGAAGAAGGTGGTGGTTTCCTCCCAAAGGGGGCTCCTTTTCTCCACCCCTTCCCTGGGTTTGTGGGGAATTTCTCGTCACCAACGCTGACAGGTGCTCCTTTGAGCCCACCGCAAGCTTTCTCGCCCCCTTTGCTTCTCCCCCCTCCCCCGCTTTCGTGAGGATTGTGGCGCCCTTGGGAAGCCGACTGTGCTTTGAAGCTTAGGAGAGGAGAACGAGTCCCTTCCTCCTTCCCTCCCTCTCTCCCTGTCAAGCACTGGCGGGCTCAACATGAACGGGCGGAGGAGGAGATGAGGACGGGCGGGGTGGCAAAGGAGACCGGCAGCCATTGCCAGACCTCCCGGCTGACAAGCACAGCTGACGGGCGCAGGAGTTGGGTGCTGTGGCGGCCTCCCCTTTACTGACCTGCGTGCACGAGAAGAAGTCAATCCAGTTGCTGCACAATGAGTCTCTGGGGAGGGCGAGGCCTTGCTCTGCGCCTGTGCTCTTCATGCGCCCCTTGCAGGGCACATTTGGTAGACTTCGTGCAGACTGCCGCCAAGCAGCATATTTTCCACAAACAAGTGAGGTGGAGCAGAGGGGGGGGGGGGAGAAGGCGGTTGACAAGCCCTGCCTAAGACCATCGGAAATATGTGTTTTCCAATGGACTTAGGCGACCCCTGTGAAAGGCTTGTGTGATCCCCAAAAGGGTTGCGACCCACAGGTTGAGAACCGCTGTTATAGAGGATTGAACCAATGGGGCTGGTACTGTTTCGGGCAGCTGGATGTGGCCCACGGTGGCTCAAAGTCACCCATGCTGGCTCAGGAATTCTGGGAGTTGAAGTCCACTAATCATAAAAGAGCCAAGGTTGCCTACCCCTGCCCTAGAAGCATTCAGGGTTGGGTCAATGTCCCAAAGATGCTTTTTCAAAAGGCAACCAACTGGACTGTTTTTTCAAAAGGCCAGCTGGCTTTTGAAAAAGCACTTTTTGGACAACCACGACCTGGATGACTTGAGAATTTCCATAGACATTTGGCTGAGATCAATGTGTCTCCCCAGGCCTAACAAGACAACATAGCCACCATCCACTCCCATCCACTCCTTTCTCACCTTCTTTGTTTCCTTGGCCTCTTGTAACAGGCTAGTTGAGCAGGTCTTGTGAGAAACCAGGCAAAAACAGCAGATGGAAACTCTGTGGTCCTGGCAGAAGACCTCCAGGAGCTTGTTATGCGTCTGACACTTCTTCTGCTGAAGTTCCTTCACAGGTGGAGACAACTGGTGGGTCTTAAACGCTGGGCTCTCCAGGTGGGGCCTCAGGTGTTCCTGGCAAAAGGAAGCCATGCAGGTGAGGCAGGTCTTGGCCGCCACGACCACCAAGCAACTGTCGCAGGCCACTGGAGAGGGAGCCCTCGGCTTGGGCACGCTGCTGTCCGCCTTCTTCTGCTTCTCCTCGCATGTCCCTTTGGAGGGGCCATCTTGGCTGACCTGAAATTGCTCCACCACCTTGCAAAGCACCGTGTTTTTCTTCAAGTCAGGACGAATTTCGAAAGAAGCCCTGCACTGGGGACAGCTGAAGTTTTCCTCGATGTCCATCCAGGTCATCTCCAGGCAAGGCAGGCAAAAATTATGGCCGCAGGGCGTAGTGACCGGCGTCTGAAAAATACATAGGCAGATGGCGCAAGTCAGTTCGTCTTCCAGCCCGAACATAGACAACGCATCGACCAAGCTAGCCATGGCTGCGTTGCCAGAGGGAAGTCGGCGCTTTATATATATAGATAGATTTTCCGCTAAGGAAAAGAAACCGAAACTTTGGGAACAGGCGTTGAATGGATTTCCTAGAAATCACGTGGGTGGGTGGGCGGAGACGCTTGTGCACAACGAAGGGAGTCTGCGGATAAGCCTTCGTGGAAAGGAAGGGAGGTTCTCCCAAATTGCCCGAATGTGATCTAATCACACCAGCAAGGGCAGGGAGGGTTTGCTTGCTGTTTCTGCTTCCCGATCCCCGTTCTTTCCCCCTTGCATGCTTAGAAGCGACAGGCTTGCTGCTCAGTACCGCTGGCTTTGCTGCCCCGGGAAACAGCCCCGTCCGTTTTTTAAACTTTGCAGTTCATATATAGAGCGAGTTGGCTTGCTTCCGATGGAGTTGGCTTGAAGTCGGGAGCGCTCGTTCCCCCAGAAGTGCATAGAAAGCGCAAACGACCTCGACGGGAAGTTTCATAAGAAAAAAAAATGTTGTTGAATGCAATGGGGCGTCATCCCTGCGATGGCGGAAACGGCCCTGGATAAAAGTACCAGATGCCTCTTTGGGGCGTGAATGGGAGGACGCATTAAATGCCCCCTCCCCGGTGATGCCTTGATTGTTTATAAGTGGCAAAACCGGAAAGTTAAACTCATTCGCTTCCATACCAGGAAACAAGAACTATTTTTTTCTATCGGTCGAGGAAATATATGTTTTTCTGATTAAATGCATGTCCGGTATGCAAGATGCAGAGGAGAGTTTTGGTAACAGATTGCCTGGGATGAGCAATACCGCTTAGATTTAGAGCCAGTTATTTCCTGGTCAAGTCAATCAACCAACACATTCAGCTTCTAATAATTAGGGTGGCCCAGTCCTTTCCTGTTACGTACCAGATATTGAATGAGAATTGTAAAAAAGCCAACAGATGATGGTCAACAAGATGGCTGTTTATTATTTCTGAAATTGGAGAAAGTAAACCTATTAATACTAATTCTTGGAAACCTGTGTGGAAAACAGCGTGGCTAGTCTGCTCTTGCCTCATTTATGGGCTCCGGGACATAGGAGGAAGCAGAAAGCTGATTAGGCTTAACTTTGACCTGATATTCTAAGTCACATTGTGTGTATTTAGGCAAAGAAAAGATGCTTGCATGTGCAAAATCGACATGAGCTCTTCCGCTTTCTCAAATTGGCTGAATGTAACTTTTGCATCAGGAGGGCTGCAGAATCTTTCTCTGGAATCTCCCCAGTGAACTTTAAAAATCCTTTTCTAAGTAATAAAGAGTTGCTGTTCTGCAGGGGTTAACAAAGCAGTTAAAGAGACCAAAGTTGTGACTGGGAATAAGGGAACTCCGTATGCACTTATTTGTTCTGCTTCAAGCATACTTGCTGATAGTAAGAAAGCAGCAGCTTCAGCAAACCCTGGATAAAGCACATTATCTGGTTCCCTTTCAGTCAGGATTCAGGCCTAAACATGGGATGTATGTATGTATTCATTCATTCATTCCATGGGGTGGAAATGGCATTGTTTGTGTGTTTGGGTGATCTCTGGCAGGAGCAGATTGAGGATAGTGCATCACTTCTAGCTCTACCTGACCTCTCAGCAGCTTTTGATATCACTTATGGTATCCTTCTGGATCAGCTCCCAGGATTGGAAGTGGGTGGCACAGTATTGTGCTGGTTCTTTTCCTTCTTCTGGACTGATACTAGTCAATGTTGATCAGGAGATCCTGCCTTCAGCTCCTACCCCCTGGGTGCCGCAGGGTTTGGTGTTCTCTCACTCCTGTTTACCCTCTACATCAGTGGTTCTCAACTTTTTTAATGCCGCGACCCCCAACCGGTCGTAAGTCGAGGACTACTCAACCGGTCGTAAGTCGAGGACTACTCAACTGGTGCAGCACCGTTTGCAGAATGGGACTTTTGGCGGGCTCAGCAGGGCAGAGACAGCCTGGACAATTCCTATTGGCTTTTGAAAGCCAATAGAATTAGACTCTATTCAAGAGAGTCTATTCTATTGGCTTTCAAAAGCCAATAGAATAAAAGGGAGTAGCACAGCTAAGGAAAAGGGGAAAAAAATGGCGGACTGCGTTGTTTGGCGACCCCCGCGAAATGGTCGTTCGACCCCAAATGGGGTCCCAACCCACAGGTTGAGAACCACTCCTCTACATGAAACTGTTGGGGGAGATCATCTGTTACCATCAGTAGGCTGATGAAACTCAGTTGTAATTTTCTACGCCTGGCAAATTAAGCAGTGCTGCAGATGTCCTCTCCTGTTGCTTGGAGGCTGTAAGGGTCTAGATGAGGAACAACAGGCTTCAACTGAAACCAAATAAGACTGAGTGGCTTTGAGTTTTAGGGCCTTTCAGATCTGGGACTTTACCCTCTTTGATACTATATAAGTGGAAATGCCCCAGTTTGCATTCTGAGAGCCCTTCTGACTCATAAAGGAGGAGTAGGTGGCAGTCAGGGCCAGTTGTGTCAGTTTCTGAATCTTAAGGCTCTGCTCAGTTACCCATGCCCTGGCCTAGTCACTTCCCTTACAAACCACTGTAATTACATTGTAATTGAGTAGCCAGAAACTTCAACTGGTGCAAAATGTAGCGGCACAGGCAGCTATGTGTGTCCCTATGAGGGCAGTTATATTTCTGCTTTATGAATTGATTTGGTTACCAGTTTGCTTTTGAGTGCAATTCAAGATGCTGGTTTTGATCTTTAAAATCCTACATGGGACAGAATGGGGCCACATTACCTGAGGGATTGCCTCTTCTCCATTACATTTACCCATTGTGGGAAAATAGGCTGAGGAAGGTGTATTAGTATTTGTATTACTACAAATAAAGGAGAATATTTGTAGCTCAGGGTTGAAATGACGGGTCCTTGGTGTTCTCTGAGCTTGGTTGTTTTCTTGCAGAAGTCTCATTACGTCAATTTGGTTAATGAAGCACCTGCAAGAAAACAACCAAGCTCAGAGAACACCAAGGATTCCTCACTTTGGTGAAGGAAAAATAATAAAGGGATAAAAAAAATGTTTCCACTGCCCACAGGATGGGGCAGTACCACTCACTCTGGAAATGCTTGATCTATATAATGTATCTGATATCAAATATTTGAGATAGACCCCCTAACTGAAGCAATGAGCATGTCTCATTTTTGTCTAAATCAGGATCCCAAACTGGGGTGTTTGCACCCCTAGGGGTACGAGATGGAATTTCAGGGTATGTGACAAATAGTAGCTTGTGTCCCTTTAAGTCAGATAAGTCAGGAGCCACAATTACATTTGTGGAGAGTGCAAAATTAATCAAACTTTTGCTGTATATGTGGGGTGTAGAAAAGGCCGGGAACCACTGCTTTAAATAATACAAGTTAGGATGTACCTTATTGTGTTTCTCAGTCCTCTTGTGTTTTTCAATATCCATGCTAGAACATGAAGATTGTTTCCTTTTATATCTCCATTGGAATAAAGTAGCTGTAAGGACCCACCTCAGCTAACCACCCAAGAAAGCAGAACTCTTGAAACAGGCATTGTCTCAAAAGGAAACTTTTATTAGGTGTTAGTGACAGTAGGGAAGGCAAAACCTGGGGAAAATCCCGCTGAAACGGTATAGTTCAGACATGTCAAACACAAGGCCCGGGGCCCGGATGCGGCCCGCGAAGTGGTTTCATGTGGCCCGTGAAGCCATCCTGGAAACAGTGAGGGAACGGCCCCCGCTGCCTTGGCCCTGGCTGGCCGGGAGCCAATGTACAATTTTGTGGTGGCCATCTATGCTGAAACGCAATCAGTCTTAGCTCCACAAGGCCGTCTAGAAACAGCGAGGAACCAGCCTCTGCCGTGTGGGCCCCGCCCCCTGGGTGCATGCTGGGAAAGTGTCACTCTTTGTGTGGAATGAAGAAATGGACCATTCTTTGGCGCTTGCCCCGGTCCCACCCCCTTCTGCCAGAGACCCTCAGATCTGTCCCACTCCTGCCCAGGCCCCCACAGGCACCCTTGACACAAACAATGTAGAGCTGGCCATGCCCACCCAGTAGGCCACATCCACTCCATCCACACCCACCCAGTAGGCTGCACCCATCCTGGCCACACCCATCCGGTCCTCTGAGGGCAACCGCAGTGCTGATGCAGCCCTCAGTGAAATTGAGTTTGACATCCCTGGTATAGTTAAACCAGCAATATTCCTCCTCCCACCAGAATCAATAGTGTCTATTTGAACGGCATCTCAAGGTCTTCTCCAGTTTCGTTTCTCTGCAACCCTCTCCCTGATAAGGGAGACACATCCCTTTCTCAAGTGGAGAGAGGCGGGAGAGGAAGTTAGAAAGCTAAAGTTACCCCAAGCAAAAGCAAATTCCCCCCTCCCCCCAGCAGAATGGCAGGCCCAAAACAAGAGCATATATGCAGGGAAAACAATAAGATTTCTGGGGACCTGACAGTAGCACATGAAGATTTTTTTTTTTTAAAGGAAAGGAAGGCTAAGCTCTCAGGATAAGTAAGTTCCGACACATGTTTTTCTTATCCAAATAGCAATTTGTGTGACTCGTTTCGTATTGCAGCATCCAGGTTTTATTGACAGACTTTTTTCAAGTATGTTATTGGTTATTTTAATTTTTTTAAAAAAAGAAAAGAAATACCACACGGTTCATAACTAAAAAAGATAAAATTTGATATCTTGACTCAGGGTAATGGTCTTTTTATATGAGGCAAAACTTGGATTCGAAGTACAAACGCCAGCCTAAATATATAAAAAAGGATTCCTTAAAAAGGATGGGCAAGGTTTCCACTAATTTGTATTACTTCTGTACCAATTACAGGTATAACAGTGTGTTTAATAACCGTCTGAAATTACAATGGCACTGAAAAAAATTATCTGTGACCATTTTTCACACAACTGTTGTAGCCTCCCCAAGGTCATGTGATCAAATTTCAGGTGCTTGGCAACTGACTCATGACGGTTGCTGTGTCCCAAGATCATGTGACTACCTTTGGCAACTTCTGACAAGCAAAGTAAATAGGGAAGCCAGACTCCCTCCTAACAACCATATTACTAATTAAACTGCAGTGGTTCACTTAACAACTGTGTCAAGAAAGGTCATAAAATGGGGCAAAACTCACTTAAGAAATGTCTTGCTTGGCAACAGAAATTTTGAACTCCATTGTGGTCCTAAGTTGAGGACTAGCTGTATTAGGGTTTTTTAAATCCTGTTATTTTTCTATATTTTATATTCATTAAACATTCATTACCTGGAAACAAGCATCTCTGAACTCAGTTTTGCTCTTGTCCATGTGGGACAGTAAAGGAGAACACTCAGCTCTTTTAAAATCAGTTCTTCTCTATATAATGAATAAGCTTTTGTTACCTTGACTCAGCTACCTCTGCAAACCTTGGTTCCCCCCTGAAGAGGTACCCCATGTACCAATTGTAATACAAGCAAGTATCATTATTAAGTCATCTGATTATTTATTCTACACACTAATGACTATTATGCAGAGACCATACTCTTAGGCCAGGGGTAGGCAACCTTGGCTCTTTTATGACTCGTGGACTTCAACTCCCAGAATTCCTGAGCCAGCATGGCTCAGCTTGGAAACCTCTCCCTTTCCCCTCAGCATGGCTGGCTCAGGAATTCTGGGAGCTGAAGTCCACGAGTCATAAAAGAGCCAAGGTTGCCTACTCCTGTCTTAGGCAAAAAACCCAAACCACCTGATGAAAGTTATGCAACATCAGCAGATATTACTGAAGCCCAGTTATGTAAAATTGTGTGGAAGAGTTTTGAGGACACAACTGTCTTGCAAAGGTTCATATAGAAAATGGATAGTTCCACTCTTGCCATCAAGTGAAAACATCCTCAACCTCACTGCAGGCATAATTCTATATCTCAAAAGCTCAGATGGGCATTTGTAACAAAAAGGGACTTTAGGGCAAATTGATAATACTCTTGTAGCAACTGAGTAACTGGGAATATAGATTGAATTTTATTATCCTTCTCTTGCTATAGTTGGGGGAGGGATTCCAGCAGAATCCTTTATTTAGCTAATCAGAAATTAGTCCCATTGATTTCAGTAGGATTTGTTTCCTCCAAAGAAAGAAAACATTTATAGCACGGCAGCTTCACAGAGCATCTTAAAGAGTACTAAAGGGGACCAAACCATCTCATTCAAAGCAGTTTGACTCATACTGGCAAGATGCAAGCCAGGAAAGAACACGATCCATGTCTCTTTCTCTCCCCTCCTGTTCTGACAACCAGAATGAAGTTGCTTTTATAAAACTGGGTCAGACAGATAAACTCAATAGAAATGATTTTAAAACAGATTTATGTTTATTCAGAGGAATTACTTGTGTTTATGATGGTTGCTTCTGGATAATTTCATCTGTTCATTCCCAATAGGTGAGAAATCAATGCTTTCTTCATACCACTTCTACATTGTGAATTGGGGTCATCAGAGACATGCTGTTGACCCCATGCTTCTGAGACAAAGACATTCCAAACTGGCTTGTGTCCAGGAAATCCTGTGATGAGCTCAGTAACTCCTCCCACATACCTGATAACATGAGATAGCTGACTAGCTAAACTACATTTCCCATAAGCCATCTCTTAAGGAGACAGCACTTAGCCCAATAAATGCCAACTTTCTAACATACAGAACTACATGGTCCAGAACACCTCCCACCCCTATTACTTTCTGATCTACTTACTTTTTTGCTTTTACTAGCTAAGAAGCTGATAGGAAAGGCAAACATGGGAGAAACAATAGGGAATGTCAAAACTGGTCCAACATGTATTATTTAATTTAAGAAACTTACACAGCCAGAACTCTGGACAACTGTCATCAACAGTGATCACAATATAAGTAAACAACTCCCAGTACTTTAAACCAGCACTCCCCAGTACTTAAAAAAAAAAAAACCACAACCACAGGGCTCTAGCCTTAGCCTATCCCAATGGCTTGGGGGAAAGCCAACTTCTTAGGCTAGAAGGATGCTCCACCTTGCCAGAGCTTGGGGAGAATCATGTTGCACAGGTCATGGGCTGCTACTGAGAAGGCAGCTACCCCAAAGGGCAGTATCCAACTCTCAAGTCAACCAAGCATTCCCTCAGGTGGCTGTTGAGACAATGGTCATTGACTGCTATACGGTCACCTAAAGACAAGAACACTAGTCAGTAATCCTCAGGGTTACTGTGGGCCACAGAGGGCCATCAGGCGGTCTAGTGCAGCCTGCTCACATTGACAGGCCAGAAGGTACTCACATCCTCAGCTTCATCTATTTGCTCCCCCCCAACACCATCCACCCACCAATGTTCTGATAGGCAGCTGGTTCATAAGAATAGAAAATGGGCTGAAAACAGGTAGGAATGTGAATATTAAAATTCAGGAAACTGATAATGGTGAACAGGTCTCAAGTAGGTTTTAACTAATTATGGGCCTGCATGGTTAGATGGCCGAGACATTGGTAGTTGACTACAGATCTTTTTAACATTTATATTTTATTAATCTAGGCAAAATGTTAATACATCGTACAAGTCCATGATAAATAAATGGGACTGCATGTGATATACTAAGTATAACTATGATTTATATAAGCAACCCAACAAGAAAATAGGACAGGATATATATAAAAACAGGATTTCATTGTGCTGGAGATAATGACTCAGCCTTCAGTACTCAGAAATTTCTCTTGAATATTCTTGATCAACTAGTTTACATTAAGAGTTATTATTATGATTATGAACACATAAAATAATACAAATATTTAATTTTTCATTTAATTAAAACATGAAGGGGTGGCTACACAATTGTCAAAAATTGTGCACATCCATCCACTTAAAAGAGGAAAAAAAGGAAGGGTGTTAAGTTTAATTAGCTGGTCTCTGCATTTTCCAAGCATTCATTTAATGGTCCTTGATTGCAGAAAATTTCCAAGACATTATACCAGGCATTAATAAATGACATACATCCCCCTCAGCATCATTTTCATATTATAATATTTTATTTAGAAAAAGCATATGTATACACGGTCTTCAGAAACTGAAGAAAATCCATCAAAGACCATTTCCACACAGTTCAGGCACACTGTATTCACATCTGAGGGTCAGGCAAATTCATGTTTGAAGGGATTTCTTTTGGGGGGCCAGATTCATTAGGGGGAGAATCAATTATTAATCTGGGTTCAATTAGTGCCTCCCAACTCTGAGTTATCTAAAAGAGAAAAACATAAGATGAAATATTGAAAATTGATGCAGCCAGCAGACACCAACTGAACGACATTCAATCAGCACAAGACAATGTAAAGTGTTTCATTATGAGCAAAACATTTATCAAAGCATTTGATAATTATTTTAGCCTTTCTAAAAGCTAAAAATGCAAACCTGTCTTGGGGTCACGACCTCTCATCTATGGTACAGAGTTGATCAAAGGCTGCTGAACTGCATTTAACACAGTTGGTTTCAGGTTAAGGGTTGTATTTGGTCACCTCCTCTAGTTGATATGGAGGTAATCCTTGACTTACGGCCACAATTGAGCCCAACATTTGAAAACATTTTTTCAACAATCATAGAGCCTTCTTGGAGAAAGGCAAGGCGGAACCAAAGAAATCAGAGGAAACAGCTACAGGAACATCAAAACAAACGGAGGAAGAAATGCCCAAAAAGACTCAACCAGAGGAAGATGTTAGACCTAAAGATCAGAGACAGATAAGCTCTCCTAGAAAATTGAGATCTCAACATAATTGAAACCATGGAGGAAATTGAAATTCTTTCTATAAATATAAATGGTCTTAACTCCCCATCAAAAAGGAGTAAAATATTCCACAGATTACAAAAGCTAAAAATGGACATAATTTGTCTCCAGGAGACACACATTAAGATACAACATTCCAGAATCCTTGAACAATCAAAACTAGGTAAACTTTATTTCTCTTTGGCATCACAAAAGAAAAGAAGGATAGCTCTATATATAAAAGAAAAGATGAACCCAAAACAGATTTATGTTGATGAAGAGGGAAGAATATTAATGGTAGAGATCACATGGAACCAAAAACAAATACTGATGGCTGCGATATACGCTCCCAATGAGAAACAAGGTCAATTCTTTCAGCAATTATATGATAAACTTATGGACTTAAATTATCATAGCTTGTGTATACTTGGAGACTTCAACACAATTGTTGATCCAGTACAGGACTATAAAAGTTACAAACAAGAGAAAAAAGGAAGTAATATTTTACCTAAACCCTTTCTAAAAATGAAAGATGAACTCTGTATACAGGACACTTGGAGAGAGATGAATCCAGAAAAAGCACAATATACCTTTTACTCTAATAAACATAAATCATGGTCAAGGATTGACATGATATGGACTTCTCTTGATTTAAAGACCATAATACAAGAAATTGAAATAGAATTGAACATTTGGGCAGATCATAATCCAATTAAAATGATTTGGAAAGGATTTAAGAAAAGATCGAGATGGTTCTTGAATAAATCAATACTGAAGGAAAAGGAATTTCTACAATTTGCAACAAAAGAAATGGATTTTTTTTTAAAGTTAATAAAAAAGAAGAAACCTCTATTCAAATTGTATGGGACACGGCAAAAGCATACTTTAGAGGTTTGGCTATTACTTATCTTGCCAAAAAGAATAAGGGAAAGAAACATATTCAACATAGATTGAAAGAACAACTTAGCATTCTGGAATCTGAGTTACAACTCTAGACCCACAAAAGAAAAAGCTGAAAATACAAATGGAATTATTAAAACACAAATTAAATTTACTTGAGACAAATATAATGGCACAACAGATTAAATGATCTGAACAGAATTTCTTTGAAAATGCTAATAAACCAGGGAGATGGCTTGCATATAGATTAAAAAAAGAAAGAGAAAAAAGATTAATAAGTAAGCTACGGGACTCAGAGGGTGAGCTACATTGCCATAATGATTTAATGAAAAAAATTACGAAGGCTTATTATGAGACACTTTATAAGGCGGAGACGGTTTCTAAAGAGGCAATCCAGGCTTACTTAAAAGAAGCAAACCTTCCAAAGGTTCCGGAGAATATGTGCCAGAGGCTAAACGAGAATATATCAATGATGGAGATTACAGAAGCAATAAAAAAGCAAAAGAAAGATAAAACACCAGGACCTGATGGGCTTCCTGCAGAATTTTATGTAGCGTTACAAGATATTATAACTCCAACTTTGAAAGATTTATGTAATGAAGTCTTCATACAGACAAAAATACCGGACTCATGGACTGAAGCTAATATTATTTTGATACCTAAAGAAGATACTGATCATACACTAATTAAAAATTATAGACCAATATTGCTACTAAATGTGGATTATAAAATCTTTTCTGCAATAATGGCAGAAAGAATGAAAAACTTTTTGACTGAATTTATTCACTCAGACCAAAATGGTTTCCTACCAAAAAGACAGATAAAGAACAACTTGAGGATTATTTTAAACGTCTTGGAATATTATGAAATCCATCCAGGGAACCAGATGGCACTTATAAATGGACAAAAAGCCTTTGATAATTTAAATTGGCAATTTATGTTTCAACAACTTCAAGAAATGGACTTTGGTGAGAACTTTAACAAAGCAATTCAAACGATTTATAAGAAACAAACAGCAAGAATACTTTTAAATGGAGATTATACAGATGGATTTGAGATTAAAAAAGGCACCAGATAGGGATGTCCACTGTCTCCCCTGTTATTTATTCTTACATTAGAGCAGTGGTTCTCAACCTTCCTAATGCCGCGACCCTTTAGGTACAGTTCCTCATGTGGTGACCCCCAACCATAAAATTATTTTTGTTGCTACTTCATAACTGTAATTTTGCTACTGTTATGAATCGTAATGTAAATATCTGATATGCAGGGTGTATTTTCATTGTTACGAATTGAACATAATTAAAGCATAGTGATTAATCACAAAAACAATATAGCAATGCTTGCTGGAGAAGCTTACTCTTCTTTGCTCAAAAATGTTGGGAGGGAGGGAAGGGGAAGGAAGGAAGGAAGATTGAAGGGGAAAGGATGGAGAAGGAAGGAGTTTGAAGGGGAAAGGAAGGAAGGAAGGAAGGAGAAAGAGATTGAAGGGGAAGGGATGGAGATGGAGATGGAAAGAAGGAAGGAAGATTGAAGGGGAAAGGAAGGAGATGGAGAAGAAAGGAGATGAAGGGGGAAGGAAGGAAGGAGAGAAAGATTGAAGGGGAAGGGATGGAGATGGAAGGAAGGAAGGAAGATTGAAGGGGAAAGGAAGGAAGGAAGGAGATTGAAGGGGAAGGGATGGAGATGGAAGGAAGGAAGATTGAAGGGGAAAGGAAGGAGATGGAGAAGGAAGGAGATGGAAGGAAGGAAGGAAGGAAGGAAGGAAGGAAGGAAGGAAGGAAGGAAGGAAGGAAGGAGAGAGAGAGATTGAAGGGGAAGGGATGGAGATGGAAGGAAGGAAGGAAGATTAAAGGGGAAAAGAAGGGATGGAGAAGGAAGGAGATTGAAGGGGAAAGGAAGGATTGATCTTTGGAGAGTCATGTTTTCCCAGATGGTGATGAACTGCAACTCCCAGCATTCCCCATTCTTCCACAGTGCTTTTTAGGGCTGCTGGGGATGGTAGTCTGGCAGAGAGTCTGGCGGAGAGCCAAGCGGCAGCACCTCCGGGGCCTCGGAAGCCCTGCAGAGGATACGCGTACCTGGGAACCGCTGGCCGCCCTCTCGTGCCCACCAACCTGGAGCCCCCATCCTCATCTCAGAACCTCTTGCCCTCTCCCAGCTGCCCCCCCTGGGACCTGCCCACCCCTCCAGCCTCCTGAGTGCCATCGCAGCGGCGGGGTCGCGGGAGCCCCTTTCCACACCATGCAGCCCTTCACCACGACCCTTCCCCGACTCATCGCACACGAGAGGGGCACGGCTGGAGTGCCAGCTCCCACTTGGAAGGCGCCACTTCTCCCCTCCCGGCCCGGCCCACTGGCCTCCGACGCACATGCGGGCATCGACGCCGCCTCGCCCTCTTCCCCGCAGCCTGGCTGCTTCCGAGGCCCGGAGCCCGGTAAGCCGGAAAGGAGCCGCTCCTGCTCGCCAGCCCCAGGGCCGCGCCGGGTGCCAGAGGGCCGAGGCGGCCTCTGACGGTGAGGGAGACAGGCCAGGCGGTGCAGGGAGGCTCCGGCGCGGCGCAGAGGGCGGCCGGGGGGAGCGTGGCTGGGCAACCAGGAGGCGTGGGGACTGGCTTGGCACCGCAGTTCAGCTCAGTCAGCAGCAGCAGCAACAGCGGAGCAGCCCAGCGGCAGTGCCAGCAGCGGCCCAGACCCGGCTCGGCCCAGCCACCCACACAGCTGAGCCAGTCGGGGGTGCGCGCGATGGCGCTGTGGCGGCAGGAGCAGGCACTGTCGGAGAAGGGAGCCCTGGAGGCAGAGGAGCCGGTGGAGGAGGGCAGTGGCCAGATAGAGAAGCGGTGTCTCGGTTCCTAAGACCATCGGAAATATGTGTTTTCCGATGGTCTTAGGTGACCCCTGTGAAAGCGCCGTTCGACCCCCAAAAGGGTCACAACCCACAGGTTGAGAACTGCTGCATTAGAGATACTGGCAAGAAATATTAGACAAGATACAGAAATTAAAGGTTTGGAGATTAAAAACCAGAAATATAAACTACAGGCCTTTGCGGATGACTTGGTTTTTATTTTAGAGGAGCCATTGGAAACAGCCGATAAACTCTTGCAGAAAATTGAGAAATTTGGAGAAGTGGCTGGACTGAAAATAAATAGGGAAAAGACTAAAGTATTAACAAAAAACCTAACAGATAAACAGAAAATTCAACTTGCTAAAATGACAAACCTTCAAATAGTCAAAAAAGTCAAATATTTGGGCATTTATCTAACTGCAAAATATACCACATTAAAAGAAGATAACTATGAGAGATTAATGAAACAAATAAAAATAAACCTGGAAAGGTGGGCAAATCTTCAATTATCACTCCTAGGAAGAATAGCGACAGTTAAGATGAACATTTTACCAAAGTTAATGTTTCTGTTCCAAACAGTTCCTGTTAAACTTACTAAGAATTTTTTTGAGGATTTAAATGCAATGATTCTACGATTTATATGGCAAAGAAAGAAAGCTAGAATCAAATGTAAATTGTTATAAGAATTTAAGGACAGAGGGGGCTTTGGACTTCCAGACTGGAGACTTTATTATCAAGCAGCTATTCTGCTTTGGCTTAAAGAATGGATTGTATTGAGAAATAAAAGATTGCTTTATTTAGAGCAGTGGTTCTCAATCTTTTTAATGCCGCGACCCCCAAACGGTCGTAAGTCGAGGACTACTCAACTGGTGCAGCACCGTTTGCAGAATGGACTTTTGGCAGGCTCAGCAGGGCAGAGACAGCCTGGACAATTCCAATTGGCTTTTGAAAGCCAACAGAATTAGACTCTATTCAAGAGAGTCTATTCTATTGGCTTTCAAAAGGCAATAGAATAAAAAGGAGTAGCACAGCTAAGGAAAAGGGGGAAAAAATGGCGGACTGCATTGTTTGGCGACCCCCGTGAAATGGTCGTTTGACCCCAAATGGGGTCCCGACCCACAGGTTGAGAACCACTGATTTAGAGGAACATGATCTTCAACTAGGTTGGCATGCTTTTATATGGTATGAGAAAACTAAAGCACATAAATCATGCAATAAGAAACGTACTACTTTCAGAATGGGAGAAAATCAAACATAAAATTTATATGAAAATACCTGAGTGGCTTTCAACAATGGAAGCATTTGCTTATCCAAACCTGATTAACTATGATAAACTGGTTAGTTATAAAGATATTTTGGACAAAGAGGGAAAACTTAAGGACAGGCAAACTCTTCAACGACAAGGTATTGACTTGACATGGTGGTCCTATTTGCAAATTCAAACAAGATATGAAAAAGATATAAAATCAACAGGATTTTATAAAGAATAGACTCCATTAGATAAAATGTTGTTAAAAACAGATGAGAATTTGATTAAGAAACTCTATAAATTTCTTTTAAACTGGAAGATGGAAGAAGAACAAGTGAAAGAAACAATGATAGTATGGGCAAAGAATTTTGGATATTCTATAGATTTGGAAGATTGGCAAAAACTTTGGGATAAAAATATTAAGTTTACAAAAGCGGTAGCATATAAAGAAAACTTATACAAGATGTTTTACAGATGGCATATGACACCAGTTCGCTTAGCGAAATTGTTTAAAAATGTTTCAGATACTTGCTGGAAATGTAAACAACAGCCAGGCACTTATTACCATGCCTGGTGAATGCTAAGAAATACTGGTCTAAGATTCATAGATGGTTGGAAAAGATGATGAAAATACAGATAGAATTTAAACCGGAATTGTTTTTGTTAGGAATATTAAGACCTAATTATGATAAAGAGAATGATTATTTGATACTGCATGTTTTAACAGCCGCAAGGATAGTATTTGGCCAATTTTGGAAAAAAAGAGAATCTACCATCTGACCAGGCTATAATTACTAAAATCTTAGAGTGTGCAGAAATGGATAGATTAACATTGGAGATGAAAGAAAAAAATGACTGAGTTTATTTTATAACTTGGGAAAAAATTTATCAATGGTTAGAGACACGTTAGAATCTGAAAAGGACTTAATATTTTAGAATAATGATTGATTTTTAACCGAGTTATAATTAATAGGTTGTTAACATCTTTATTTTTAGTGATTTAGTGATTTTTATCCGTTAATGTTGTTAGTTATGACTTCTTGAGATTTTATTATTCATATATAATTTAAATAGATGAATTTGTTTACTGTTAGTAATATGGCTATAGTTAAGCTTATTTTAAAAATGGTAGAGTATGATATTTACCCATTATTATGATCCAGACAGTAGCTTGTTTGTTAAAATATGTGATTGTACCTATCCTTATTTTATCCTAAATCCCCTATTCCCTTTCCCCCATCTCCTTCCCTTACCATACCCGTATTGTTCCTATTTTTTCCTTATGCTTATAAACTCAATAAAATATTGTTAAAAAAAAGGAATGCAATAGGTTTGTGTGGCATGATCTGTTTTTGATAAACCCATGTTGGCTTTTAGTAATGACTTTGTTTGCCTCTAGGTCAGACATGTCAAACACAAGGCCCGGGGGCCAGATGTTGCCCGCAAAGTGGTTTCATGTGGCGCGCGAAGCCATCCTGGAAACAGTGAGGGAACGGCCCCCACTGCCTTGGCCCCAGCCCAGGGAGCCAATGTACAATTTTGTGGTAGCCATCTATGCTGAAATGCATTCAGTCTTAGCTCAAGGCCATCTAGAAACAGCGAGGAACCAGCCCCTGCCGTGTCGGCCCCGCCCCCTGGGTGCATGCTGGGTAAGTGTCATCCTTTGTGAGGAATGAAGAAATGGACCATGCCTTGGCACTTGCCCTGGTCCCACCCCCTTCTGCCAGAGACCCTCAGATCTGTCCCACTCCTGCCCAGGCCCCCACAGGCACCCTTGACGCGAACGATGTAAAGCTGGCCATCCCCACCCAGTAAGCCACACCCACTCCATTCACGCCCACCCAGTAGGCCGCACCAACCCTGGCCGCACCCACCCGGCCCCCCCAAGGGCAACCACAATGTTGATGCGGTTCTCAATGAAATTGAGTTTGACACCCCTGCTCTAGGTGTTCGCTGATTCGTTGTTTGATTATCTTTTCCAGAATCTTCCCAGGTATTGAGGTCAGGCTGATAGGTCTGTAATTTCCTGGGTCCATTTTTTTTCCTTTTTTGAAGATGGGAACTACATCAGCTCTTCTTTTCCAGTCCTCCGATAGTTCCCCAGTGCTCCAGGATCTTTGAAAAATATAGTTCAATGGTTCTGAGATCACATCTGCCAGTTCCTTGAGAACCCTGGGGTGTAATCCATCTGGTCCTGGCAATTTGAATTCGTCTAGGCTGGACAGGTGCTCACTTACTGTTTTCTTGCCTATCTTTGCGTTTCTATTCTGTTTTTTATGGCACTATTTTTGGTAGGTTGGTCTGTTTTTTCCCTTTGTGTAAAGACAGATGCAAAAAACGAGTTAAATAGTTCTGCTTTCTCCCTGTTGCTTGTCACCTTCTTGCCACTTTCCCCCATTAATGGACCAATCATTTCCTTCACTTTCTTCTTGTTTTTTACATGTTAAAATAAGCTTTTTTTGTTATTTTTGACTTTGGTCGCAAGCCTTAGTTCATTTTGAGCCTTAGCTTTCCTCATTTCATCTTTGCAGGCTCGGGCTATTTTTTGATATTCTGACTTAGTTATGTGCCCCCCTTTCCACTTTCTATACTTGTCCTTTTTATCTTTCAATTTATCAGAGAGTTCCTTATGCAATCATGCTGGTTTCTTTTGAGAGCTGTTATTTTTCCTCTTTGTTGGTATTGTGCTGGACTGGGCTTTTATTATCTCACTTTTCAAAATTTCCCAAGTTTTTTGAGTTGTTTTCCCCTTGAAGATTCTCATCCATGGAATCCTTCCCAAGCCCTCTCTAAGTTTATTGAAATTAGCTCTCTTAAAGTCCAAGACTCTAGTTTGACTGTGTTCTATTGCTTGTGCTTGCATAATGTTGAATTCCAATATTGCATGATCACTTCCTCCCAAGGTTCCTGTGGCTTCAACACCTTCTATAATTTCATCTCTGTTAGTGAGAATTAGATCCAAACTGGCTAATCCCCTAGTTCCCTTCTCTACTTTTTGGGAGACAAAATTGTCTGCTAGGTTTGCAAGGAATCTGTTTGATCTTCCGCTTGGTGCAGAGTTTGTCTCCCAGTTGATGTCAGGGTAGTTAAAGTCCCCCATTACTATTGTGATGTGCTTCCTACATACCTTAGCTTAGTTAGCTGACTAGCAAAAAGTTCATCTATTTCCTGTTTGGTTGGGTGGCCTGTAGTATACACCTATGGTAATGTCATTTTTCCCCCCTTTTATATTGACCCAAATGCATTCAAGGTCAATCAATTTCAAGAAAGTGCTGTCATACCTTCCTGTCCTGAGATACAGCATATTCAATTGTCTCATCTCCATCTTCAGACTGATAAACCAGGTCGAATTTCCCTGGCTCTTTTGCTACTAAAAAAAGACCACAACAAAATGTAAATTATATCAGGATGTTTCCAATATAATTGGAAATTGCAGAACTTGTCTGCGGATGGTGTCAATGAATGGATTCCACTGATGGAAGAGATTCCACCAGCAAGACAGAGAAGGAACTTGCCCTCCCCAGCAGGGCCTCAACCTCTGCTCCTGAGAACTTCCCTCTGGAGCAATTTAGGGCTGTGAGCTGCAAAAGAAAAGGAAATTCCGCTCGTCCAAGATGAGATTTTTTCCAACAGTGGTTTAATTTTATCTTTAAGCCAGACTAATTTTGCAAAACCCCATTATAAACGGTGATAATCTGTGATCCCTCTTCACAAGAGCAACACTTTAAGATGTTGCATAATACTTACCTGATGAAAAAGAAAGGATTTCAAGTTCTAGCTGCTTATTAACAGGATTCCAGCTGACAAGGTTTCCTTCCTTAAAATATGGGAAAGAATTAAATAATGGCATTTGTAAGGGCATTCAATAACATGGAGGTATTTTATCATATCATAAAATGTTATATTAGCATAATTAGCATAAAAACAAACCCCCAATTGGTACTGCAACATTAAGAACAATAGGGATTTTTATTATATGGGGCAGCTGTTTAAATAAGAGCAATTCATCCTCTCTGCGAAGTACAGCTAGTTCTCAATTTATGACCACAATTGAGCCCCAAGCCTGTTGCTAAATGAGTTAAGTGAGTTTTGCCCCATTTTTCGACCTTTCTTGCCAAAGTTGTAAAGTGAATCACTGCACTTAGTAAAGTTAGTAACAAAGTTGTTAAGTGAATCTGATTTTGCTTATCAGAAGGGCGCAAAAGGTGATCACGTGACCTACGAGACACTGTGACCGTCATAGATATGAATCAGTTGCCAAGCGTCCCAATTTTGATCATGTGACCAAGAGAATGCTGCGACGGTCATAAGAATGAAAAAATGGTCATAAGTCACTTTTTTCAGTGTCATTGTAACTTTGAATGGTCACTAAACAAACTGTTTTTAAATTGAGGACTACCTGCATTGGGTAGTTTGATGTCCAAGGATAAGGTATTTCCAGTAAAATGCATTACTTCTTTTCTTCATGATGCCTGGCATTTCATATAAAGCTAACAATGAGAACTTGACTAGTGAACAACTCCGCTAGTAATTCTGAAATTCCTGATCCGGTTTCGGCGGCCGATTTCGCTTTGTCCGGTGACCCTAAAGCAGTGTTTCTCAACCTTGACAATTTTAAGGCATGTGGACTTCAACTCCCAGAATTCCACAGCCAGCAATGCTGGCTGTGGAATTCTGGAAGTTGAAGTCCACATGCCTTAAAATTGTCAAGGTTGAGAAACACTGCCCTAAAGGGTCAGAAAGTTGCCCTGGAGGGGCAACGAAGAAGGAGGGATACTTCAGGAGCCCAGACCAGACGGCGGTTGGTCTGAGCGGACTGAAGAAACCCGCTGAAAGGACGGAGGAAAGGCTACCAGGTGAGCCCAGGCAGCCCAAGTCGTCGCCTGCCGGAAGGAAAGCGAGGAGCCACGGCGCTCCGCCAAACAGCTGACTGTCAACAGCGTGCTGAAGCTGCCAGAAAAGACTAACAAACAAAGCCTATATTTGGTTTTACACATCATAACAGTGGCAAGAATAATATTTGCGCAATATTGGAAAAATGAAGGAATACCACCCGATGAAGAAATAATTTAAAAAAATACTAGAATGCGCAGAGATGGACAGATTATGAGACTGAAAGAAAAAAGAAGAAACAGAATATTATCAAACTTGGGACTTACTTTACCAATGGTTAGAGGAAAGAATAAAGGATTAGGATTTAAATATGTAATTAGCGTATTTAAACTCAGACAGCACATTGGTTGAAAAATTATTATTGTATGTATGGAAAAAAATTAATAAAATCTTATTTAAAAAATTCTGAAATTCCTTCTACTATATTTCCAAAGAGAAAAGAAGACACCACATTCATGGGATTCTCAACAATTAGCCCAACCTTCAGAATTACAGATTGTGCTGTTTGAAAGTTGAAAGGACATCTATAAAGGTAGATTTTCCTAGTTAAAAATTGATTTTTTTTTTCCTATACAAAATTATATTCCTGTGCTAGCCGGAGGTCCAGGCAGAAGAAGAACATCGTGGCTTCAAAACCTAAGGGACTGGTTTGGACAAAATTCAGCAGCACTTTTTCATGCGGCTGCTGATAAAAACAGGATCGCCAACATGATCGCCAATGTCCGATAACAGATATGGCACAAGAAGAAGAAGAGCGGGAGGAAGTATGCAAATATATGTAAAAATCAAGGAAGCAGTGAGGATCCAGGGTACATTTTGCCACTGAAGTTTAGTCTGGAGCAGAAGCCAAGTAACATGCCATAAACATAGCCGGCAAAGGGTAATGCAAAAAGGCTCATATAATAGAATAATAAAGGGATGTAGATCAGGTTGATAGTAAGACTAAGGCATCAGCCTCAAGGTCTAGATTAGATTAGAGTCTAGATTAGAGTTTATTGTTTATGCAGTATGTCTAGATGTGTGCCTTTGAATCAGCGTGAACCGCCTGGGAACTCACTGGACAAGTCCTGGCAGTTTTCTTGGCAAGATTTCAGAAGTGGTTTGGCCTTGCCTCTTTTCTAGGCTGAGAAAAAGTTCTGGCCCAAAGTCATCCAGTTGGCTTTGTGCCTACGGGCTAGAACTCACACTCTCCCAGTTTCTAGCCTAATGCCTTAACCTACTGCACCAACTTGGCTTTTTGTTGATACAGAGTTGGGGGCTTCTCTTAGCTGGGCAAATGTTGTTACCGTATATGCCGGCGTATTAGGTGACCCAGCGTATAAGACGACCCCTGTCTTTATCGCCGGGTCGTCTTCCTAGAACGTTGTCTTATATGCCGGAAACTACCAGTATTTCCGGTGTATAAGACGACTCAGCGTGTAAGACGACCCCCGTCTTTGGTGCCGAGTTTAGCGCTTCCGGAAGTCGTCTTAAACGCCGGCATATACGGTAATTATTCATTTCTGACCATGTGGTTTTTTTTCTATATAATCTTTTACAAATCTGTCTTTAGTGCTTTTGGACTGGTTGTCTGAGAGCCCAGAATTCACTGTTCTGTATTTCAGTAAGGAAACTTCTGATCTCAATTGCTTTAGTTTGTCTTTTAATGGATTGGGTTTTTTTCCATTACACAAATTGAGTAAGAAAGATAAAGTCCCAAACAACAACAAAAAAATAGCATAATTCACATAAGACTCTATGCTCCTAAAGACTTTTGAGGTTTAATGTATAATCTCAAGAATCCTTTCAATCCTCTGTAAATTAGACTAGCGCTATTATCAAAGAAGACAAGATCAAAGAATTAGATTCAAATTGGACAATCCCCAATTGATATCTCACTTGTTTAATTCAATATTAAAATAAACACTGCCAGTAAAGCAAAAAAAAAAAAAAGGTAGTGCCTTTTCGTAAGAAAAATTTTATTAAAAGGCATAGGTTTTTAGAAGATGTTGCTCACTTCATCAGATGTATAGGATTTAAACTGGGGTAGAGGAAATGGGTGGGGTGGGGTGAAGGCAGAATGATTATACAGATGCAGGTAAGACGTGAAACAGATTCTAAGAGGAAACCTGAATTAGTAGCTTGTAATTTCAGCTCATGAAAGCTGAGGCCTTTTAATAAAGCATGTTATTCAGAAATGGTGCTGCTTCTGATTTTTTGCTACCACACACTAACATGTCTGTCTTACAAAACAAAGCAGCAATACTTAATAAATAGAAAAGCAGCATCAAATTACGTTGAAAAGTTGATGGCAATACCTTGTAATCGGATACTTCAGGTGTATAATTTTCGGTTAATTCCAAAAGCTGTTAAAAGAAAAACCAAATTCTTAAGCTCCAGATACATGTGTAGCCTCCACAAATTGTATCATCCACCTAAAGTTAGCGTAGAAACTAGAAATCAGTAATAAAAGTTTTATTGATTAAAAAAAACCTTATAAAATAAAAAAATCTGGAGCCAATTACTTCTGATAAATTCAATGCACAATAATATTAATAATTATTTACAGTGTACCCCATCTCAAAAGCTCTGCTAATCAGTAGGTTAATAACCCTTCAGGAGAGATAGAAGAACCTATAGCACTCCAAAAATCATAGAATCCATAATCCCAAGCAGGCTGGGCAATTAGTGCCAGTGATAAATGATGCTCTCTCCGAGTTGTTATGTACATGTCACTGTAGTAAGGCAAGTAAAACTTCCCAGGAAAACACATATGGGAGAAAAAGGTATATAAATCTTTCAGAGAAGGGACGAGCCTGTGAACCAATTAATTCTTTGATGGGGAGAGAGGAGAATTTCACCTGATACAGATACTGGCAGAAAAAGTTCTAAAGCAAGTCTCCAGTCAACCTCAACTCCCGTTGACTTCATGGACACATCCATGTTGTTTATCTAAACAAACAATAACACAGAGATGGTTTGCCACTGGCTTCTTCCAAGATGGTTTTGGGGTTTGTTTTGCTGACTTCCCAATCCAAGATATAGTAATGAGATTTCCTGGTAACTTCTCATCTAAGAAATAACCAGGTCAAATCTTGCTTAACTTCTCAAGATCATCCAAAGTAGTTAGGTGGTTAAATGGCTTCTGCATTAACATGGATCCTAATTCTCAAGTGACGCTCGTTTTTAATGAGAATATTCTACCCTTTTTCACACAGGAGAACACATTTTCCCAAAGGTGCTTTTTTCACGAGGCAACTGGACTTCCTTGTTTTTCTTTGAAGATGTTTCGCTTCTCATCCAAGAAGCTTCTTCAGCTCAGAGCTGAAGAAGCTTCTTGGATGAGAAGTGAAACATCTTCAAAGAAAAACAAGAAAATCCAGTTGCCTCGTGAAAAAAGCACCTTTGGGATAACTATGACCTGGATGCCTGAGAATCTTCATAGACATGAGAACACATTTCTCTTCTAAAAAGAAGCTTCCACCGTCATACAGAGGAGCCACTTTTTAAATCCAATTTTGGATCTGCAGAGAAAACACACCAGGGACACCTATAATGCTAAGCCATGATGAGGCTTGTTCGTATCACTTAATTTTGTAAACCGCTGCTTGTTATTTAGTGCCTTGTGAAAACCAACCAATTGCGGTGTTGGGAGTTTAATCAATCATGTTTCAACAAACTTACCTCACAAAACAGAATGTGCTACTCCCCCTAAGCCTCAGAGTTTGCATTTGCATTTCATCCCCTGCTTTGTATTATACAGCTGAAAGAATAATACCTTAAAGGCAATTTTTTGGCCTACTTGTGGAGGAGCAGCTAAGAGAGGCAGTGTGCTATAATCCTTTTTCGGAGCTTCCACGGGATTCTACAAAACAATCATTAAAAATATCATCAGTACAGTACTAAGATATTGCAATGCAAAGCTGCCCAATTAAGGTGTACTTTATAACACATTAGCTCCCTTGACAGTGATGGCACTACCCACTCACTGGAGCATTTAATCTATGAAAAATTAAGCCAGACAAAGATAACAAGCATGGTTATCTATTTCAATTAAAACCTTTCTAGCCTTGTGGACTTCCACACAGGCCACACTTGTTCAGAAAGCTGGAGGGGGAAATAGATCTGCCTGTCTACTCTTCCTTCAATCTTCTGAGGCAGTAATTCCCCAGTGTGTGTGGTCTACCAAAGCTATTTCATGATCGTTGCCTCAACTTCACCACTCCATGTGCACACAGCCAGCTGCCAAACCACTTACTGCTCAGTGCCCCCTCAGGAAAGTTTTTGGCACAGAAAAATTTACAAGGCTCCTTAAAATGGAGGGGTGGGAAGATAATCCCCATACACGGAACTATACCAGGGGTTCTCAACCTGTGGTCTGTGGGTGTCTGCAATGTTGTAACAGGGATCCACAAAGGCTTGAAGAAATGTTATGATTTAAATCTTGAGTTACATCTTGGTGGTCCAGGGACACAAAAGATATTTAAAGGGGGTCCAGGGTGAAGAAAAGATTGAGAACCCTTGAACTATAATATTCATATATTTGCTGATAAATGTAAATACTTATGCTCTTAAAAATGGTAGTATATGAGGTATGGAGGGCTTGTTTCATTGGTTAGTCTCTGCATAGTCCTATTGTTTATTTAGTGGTCCATGATTGGAGGAAAAAAAAATCTGAGAAATATTGATCTGAAGTACTGAAACTACCAGTGATCCTATATTGGATTTAAAAAAAACAAAAAACTCCATCTATACCCTTATTTCAACTTTTTCATAAAAATATTCTTTCTTGCAGTGTGGAGTAGATTTGAAGTAGATCCAGGGGATCTCTGGTGGGTGGACTCCCCAATGGCGGCTCCAGGCTGGCTGGCCTTAGGCCAGTGATGGCAAACTTTTAGAGACCACGTGTGCTGGGGCAATGATGCGTGCCCACAGAGAGGGCTCCACGTGCCGCCTCTAGCACACGTGCCCTAGGTTCGCCACCACTGGCATATGAGCACATGCAACTGGACTACTGCACAAAATAGTTGGAATGGCTACCTTACCAGCATTTACTACACAAAGATGCAACATAAAGGGAAGAAAAGATAACAGGAAAACAACGCAGCACAGAAACATTCAGTCAGTTGTATTAAATGCCAAATCAAACTTCAGAATAAAACTCTAGCAGCCTCATACCATGCTTTTCAGTTTCTAGACAATGTCAGAAATAGAACATTCAACTGATACTCAATTTCTGCAGGAAAAAATTAAGAAACCAGACTTCCATTATTTGATGATAATGACAGGTATGTAATGGCTTCAATTTTTCTAAGAATGCTGATCCATGGAATCATAGACTAGATGTTACTGCTATACCCACCTGAATAATAACAGAGGCATTTGTTGCTGCTTCGTTTAACTGTTTTTGTTTCTGGTTTTCGCTACTGTAATTATAGAAAAAATGAACACGTTCTCCCCTCCCCCTATCCCTGGTCATCCCACGGCATCCGCGAACTCTAGGTCCCCTCCACGAGGGGGTTTCCCCTCTTCCACGCCCCCTTCTATTTTCCTTCAGGTTTGAAGCTAGTCCATAAGAGACATCTGAGAGTTGTTTGTCATTCCCTCTGACAGATAGATTGTCTATGGCATTCTGTTTCTTTAAAGCATCAGTCTCTGATTCAGAGCTATCATCAGATTCCGATGAGGAGCTTTTAGGTTCAGTCTTTGAAGAATGGCCTGTCACCGTTTCTTGCTTCTGATATGGTAGCTTATTTTTCAGGTTGCTGCTCTGCTGCTCTTCCTCTGAACTGGAATCTGAATCTGAACTAGAGGACTGGTTCTTGGCTTTTTTAGTTTCTCCTGTTTTAAGAGAAATTTTGTCTTTATATTTCCCAGTGGAAAGAGATTTTAAAGAAGCCAACTGTGGTTTGTTTATGTGCTGCGATGTCCCTTTAGATGCATGTGTGTTGGTCTGTTTTGTGCCTGGTGTACTATGGTTGCTATCAGATGATGATGTAGAGGATTCACTAGAGGAACTGCCTTTCTTTGGGTTGGATTGTGCTGTTGTGTTTCCCTTTGTGCTTTTTTGGCTGAAACTTTTCTCAGTCTTTTGGGAGGTGCTCTTTGATGGACATGTACTTGCTTTCTTCTTTTTGTTTTTCTTTGCATCCTGCTCTTTCCCCTGCTCAATTTTTTTCCTAAGTTTCTTGGAATGAGAATTATCATCCTCACTCTCAGTGTCCATCATATGACTCCTTTCAGGTGCCGCTTTTTTCTTTTTCCCCAATGTCACAGAATCTTGAATATTTGTAGATTTTTCTTCTTTCTGCTCAAAATTCCATTTACTCTTCTTTCTTTTGTTGGGGTCCTCATCTTCACTTTCAGAGTCCTTTGCCTCCAATTTCCTCTGCCGCTTTCTTTGGCTTTTTGACAAGCTGCTGGAACCATTGGTGACGGTGTCGTAACTGTTCAGTCCAACAATCTCCTCCAATCTGACTCTATCAAATCCACAAACAAAGAAAATGTTAATATTGCAGCACATTTTATATAGCATCATGCTAAAAAATGAAACCCATCCAGCTGGCCTTTAATCCAACAAAGATACAGGTTAGGAATACTGATCTCAATACAATATTCTCTTTTTAGTCTTTATGCCTTAAGAGTAAAAGTTTTATATGCGTATATTTGAAAGAGTGGGATCATATCACATGGAACCATGATTTATTGAATCATAGTTTAAGCATGCTGCATTTGTTTCAGTTCATATATCACATTAAAGCAAAAAAAATAATCATAAGGTTACATAATGTGTGAAGCCTTCTCTATATTTAGGACCACAGCCTGAAAGAACAAATAATTTCCACCAGGTCATGTTTTCTCAAAATGAGCACTATCATCACCCAATAATATGATAAATGAATTTGTATGACAGCCTCCGTAAATAAAATGAATATCATTAAGGCCAAGTTTGGGCAAGTCAGTGCATTGCTTACTTGTAATAATTACTGTTGCGGCCAAAACCTGGCTCACCAAAAGCAACCAAAATTCTTTGAATATACCACATAATTTTATTAGCATGCAAACAACAGTAGATATTGGGCTCCCAGTAACACTTCTGCAGTTGGCTGAATAGCCAGGAGCTTACATACCTTTGGCCTATTTCATTGTGAAGACAAGGGAAAAGGACAGCACACCCTTGGAATGTTTTAGATAAAGACATTCATGTGACATATTATTTATTCATTCTTACTAGGTCAGCATGGCACCCACATTATCTCTGACCAACGATTCCTCCCTCTGATGCCACTCAGGGTCAAGGTTGCTGTGAATGTTTTCTTACAAGAGTACTTTAAATAGTTCACATTTAGGGTTGGGGGGCATCCTATAGCTTTGGCAATGAGTAGAGCTTACATGTGGGGGTGCTTTTTACACATTACATTTTAATGTAGTCATCACAGCGTTCTCAAATTTTATGAGCTTGCACAAGCAAAACAGACCAAACCTCAAGAGTGATAAAGCCTTGCTAATATAAACCTGGTAAAGTTTAACTTCAAAGGTTTGTGAGTACCTGTTCTAGATGATAAATAATTTTAAGGATGCTTATTTCCACCTTAAATGTACTAACTTTAACATGCACAGAGTTCACAGAGTTATATAATTATGATGCACTTAGCTTTCACTAGCCTTCTCCTTCCAACTACTTAGCATCATAAATCCCACTCACTGGATGTGAATCTAATGGAAGATACAATTCAAAGTACTTCGAAGGTAGCTTCTATCTAAATCAGAACAGGATCAAGCTAACATTCAAAAAGTAAATTTATTTAAGTAAATTTGCCAACACGCAAACAAAATAACCAAATCTCTGGCCATGTCAAAGCAGGCAGCCACTCGGGAGAGCCCGTTTCCCCCACCACGGTAGCCCAGGCCTGTGTGTAGTATCCAAGGAGTCCCCGGCCCTTTTTCCTTTTGCAAGGCTCCCACCGAAGAGAATCGTTGTCCCGCACCAGTCGCGCGCTCTCGGTGGGCGGCAGGAGCGCCCCATCCAGGAAGAGGTTGAGCCTAGCGTGGCGACTAAAGCCGAACTTCTCCCGAATGAGGCTGATCAGGTCAGTGATGAGGCGCACTTGATTGGGCTCCACCAACAGCCAACACAGTCCGCAGGCCGGAGTCATCGGCGGCGGGTAATCGAAGAGCAGGCGGAGACGCACCGGAGCCTCGCAGCCGCTGCCCATGGCCGCCGCCATGTTTCCGAGAGCCAACAGCTACGGCGTGCCACGCGGGACAAAGACAATGAAAGTGCGAGAGCGAGAGAGGGCGCGGCTGGCCGCGAACAGCTCGGAAAGGCTCCGGAAGAGAAAAAGCGCGAGAACCTGAGAATGCTTTTCCAGTACGGCGATTTGTTGCTTTGCCCGTTTTTTTAAAAAAAAACAAAAAATGTCCATTTTTTTTTAATTGAATGTTTTTAAATTAAAACAATCATAACAAAAAATCAAATTAGGCTGGAGGTTTTCAGGCTCTCTGAATATGTTGGAATTCTGGGGAAGAGGAAAAACCAAATTCGACTTCCTTATTCACTCTGAATAGTTTAATATCTCTCGGAACTCTCCGAGCAAAGAGACTGCACCGCTGATAAAAGCACGGTAATACGTTTAAAAAAATACGTACGGATGAATGTGTCATCTGCTAAAGAAACATACTAGTTTTCTTTATCATAAAGGTATGCAAATAAAATGTAAAAATAGGAAATTGCAGGAGATTAAACAAGTTTGTCTACTCTACAAAACTGTAAAAGATTTGAAAGTCGGCAATACTGTTAAAGGGCTAAATAAACCTCTTTTAATTTTAGGTGGGGATACATGTTCATTTTTCACACTTTTCCTTTACTGAATTCTCCCTGTGAGTTTTCTGTAAATACATGAACTTTTATTCTCCCTGCCACTGTGATAGCTAGTAGCCTTCTGTATAGGACCAGAGTGCCCCTCTTTTTTTATATAAATAAGTTTTCAGTAAAATAGAAGTTTGTTAAATTAAGTCAAGTCTGTATTCTTTCCTTGGCCTTGCTCATAATAACCATCTTGAATTTGGAGGAAGCTAAGGTGGAGATTATTTGTACATTAGTAATGTTCACTTCATGTTTTGATTATAACTGTAATTGTAGTGTTTTATTCACATTGTATATAGATTTTATATAATTTTAACCTTTTCATATTATAAACTGCCCATAATTTTAAGATGGGCAGCCAATAAATTAAATCAATAAATAGGGGACTCAAAGTAACATTCTTCCATTTTAAAATGAGAGTAATATGGAAACATGAATGTCAGAGAAAAGGAGAAGTCCATAAGCCAGCTTTTTGTGTGGTTATTTTTATGGGTAAAAATAGATGAAGTATTTTTGCAATCTGAAGTGGTCCAGCTCAGATTCAACTTAATAAAATGGGAACCAAGCTGGAATAAAAGATGACTGCTGTGATGGGCTAAAGATGGGACACTTTAAGTTAAAATTGTTTAAGTCCTATTTGATTGAATAAACAACAATAATAATAAAGTTGGAAGGGACCTTGGAGGTCATCTAGTCCAGTGGTTCTTAACCTGGGCGATATTGCCCCCCAGGAGGCGATTTCATTTTTCAGGGGGGCGATGGAATGAAAAGGGGCGACGCGGGGGTGAAGGGACGAAAAGGGGGCGATGGAGCGAGAAGTTTTGGGGACACTTTTGAGCCTTCCCCTGCAGCTCTGAGTCTCTTTCGCCATTTGCAGAGAGACAGAGACAGAGAGAGGCACATCTCTCTCTCTCTCTCTCTCTCTCTCTCTCTCTCTCTCTCTCTCTGTCTCTCACGCGGATGTGCCCCTCGCAGGGCTCCTGATTGGCCCTGTGCCTGGGTGCCCTGCCCCCTGGGAGAAGCGCGGCCAGGAAGTCCCTTTCCCTGGCTGGCCCCGTCCGAGGTGCACATGGCTGGGGAACCGTGCGGGGAAGCCCTGGGATCCCTGCTGGGAGCAGCCTGCCAGAGCCTCAGCTGAGCGGGCCAGCCTTCCCGCAAGCTGCGGCCCCGAAGGAGAGCAGCCCCTGCGATCCCCAGCCATGGGATCGTTGGCCCAGCTGGCTGGGAAGGCACACCAGAGTCCCGGCTGCTTTGTCAGCAAAGAATGTGAGGTGAGCAGAAGATGGGGGGGGGGAGAGAAAGGGAGGGGGAGGCATTTTCCAACCAGCAGCAGAAGAGCCCTGGCCGGACCCGCGGGAGCGCCGCCTCCTGGGGCCCGGCACCGACTTCCTTGCCCTCCTCCTCCTCCCCTTCTTCCTCCTGCTGCCCTCCCAGATGGCAGTCTGGGCTGGGGTGGTGGCTGGTGGGGGCATCGCTCCCTGGGCAATGCTGGTGGGTCGCGGATCGCCAGGTGTGCCGCGCAGTGCGGAGTGGCCCCAACTCCTCTAGCACGATGGAACTACCGGCAGCATGGGAGGCTCCAGCATTGGTCCTGGCGGTAGGTGGATTATTGCTCTAGTTCCGACCGAGGATGCCGGTGGCATGGGAGAAGGTTTGGCGACGCAGTTGATGGGGGGCGTTCCGCGGATGCCCGGCAACTTAAGCTCGGGGACACCAGCGGCGGGAGGGGAGGCTTGGCGATGCAGCCGACGGGCGGGGCATTCCACAGATGCCCCGTGGCTCTGAATTGAGCCCGGAGATGCCAGTGGCATATGGAACGGCCTGCCAACATGAGAGATCTTTATTTTTGCGCAAAAAGGTTCAGAAGTGATTTAACAATCAGCAAATTTCTGAACAAAGGGGAGGGTCTGAATTAAAGCTTTATAGGTTTCTTTCTCTCAGGAACAAAGGAAGCATAGATGGAATCTTACATTGTATATGGAATCTACTTTTGTGTAACATTCAGATAGTTTCTCACACGTTAGCTCCATTTCTCATGGGAATACAATGAAGGCAGTTTTTACTTTTATACAATGTTTCTAAATATGCATTAGGTCATTCATGTACTGTTAATACAGCTTTTGGCCAACACAGCTTTCTTTCAGAGATTATGCAGACACATGATTTTTGCTTTTAGTGATTTTTCATTATTATTATTATTATTATTATTATTATTATTATTATTATTACTTTATTCTTCTTTATTCTATGTTATTCTATTTCTTTCCCACTTTACTCCCCCCTTTTGGAAGTTTTCCAGCTTAAACTTCCATTATTCTACCTCTGATTCCGGATCTCCTGAAGGTACCATTTTATATTCCCATAAGGCTAACATTGTCTCATGTTTCGCTGTTAATTGGGCTGTACTTTCTGAGATTCTCCGAATCATGGCTATAAGGCAGGGGATCAAGCAAGGAATTAAAATACATCCCAGAATTAACAAAACTTTCAGGCCTACAAACCTTCATAGTCATAGCAGCCTTGTTAATTCCAGGATCCATAGCAGTGGTCTCATTGGTTCCAGACCACCATTTACCATCTTCCCATATCCCTGTGCATAGGAGGTCACTTACTGCTACACAAGATTCTGTTTTGTTTCTTGAGTAACATACGTGTCCTACCAAATTGGAAGTGAGACCCCAATCACCATCTTTCCCACTTGTATAGGTTAAATTATTATTTTTAGACATTTCCAGTACCTTGGTATAATTTAACTCTTGTGCCTCCCATGGTTAGACACGCCTAAAGTATGGGCAATGTCTTCTGCTAACTTAACAAAGGTATTGGTTACATGTCTAGATACTTCAGGAATATGTAGGTTCTCCATTTCCTCATAATATGACCAAAATAATGATTTTTGTTCTGGTCTTTTGGTTGCAGTTATAATTTTGACTTCTATTTCTGACATTGGGTCATAGCCATTTGTATCTATTCCTATCCCAAACATCCATTTCTTACCTTCCCACCTATTTTGTTCTAGGAACCAACTGCCATTCTTGACTGTGAGAGTCACCAAATTACAGTTATCCGTTCCACAGGAATCTGCTTTTGTTTCATTCTTTTCAAACAAGATGTGGTCTATCTCTTTTGGGTCTTGGGTATGCCACTTAATACATGACCACCACTTACATTTGACCGCACATCCATCTGGTGGGCACAAGTACTTATGTTTTGGGATAAAGTTGTGAATATTACCGATCCCTCCGCAACCATATGTTGGAGTCCAATAATTAGCTGCTTTGCAAACATCAAAGGTGACGCTAAAACTGGAGTGTGGATTGGATTTCCATTGGGAGATCCCTAAGAGTGCCTGGTCCTTATAGCTAGTTCTTGTTCTATGTGTTTTGATTTGTAAGGCCCAACAATCAGGATCAGACTTCGGGTTATAACACTGATATTGGACACCTTTTCTACAAACTTTATATGTAGTTCTATTGTATGTACAAGAGTCAGGAGAACTATCTTGGCACCCTTCTGGTTTAACTGTATGGTAAATCAAAGTCTTGGTTATCTGGTTTCCTTGTTTTGTAGTTTTGATACAGTTTTGACAACCTTGGTTTCCCTGTGTTTCTGCTCTTTCTTGGTGTGTGCTACTCAATAATTCTTTATTAGAGGGTTTTTTGCATTATGACCTCTTGTGTAGCCATTGTACTGATTTGTGTAGGAATGTGTGTGCATATTAAATAATTAACAAATATTATGAGCTGTAGAATCCTCATATCTTCCACCGTGCGTAGAGAGACAGCTTCCTGGGGTGTCTCAGCAAGGTTGTTGATCACACCATGTCTTGGGAACCCGTTGCTGTATTTCTTGTAAATTTCAACACCAAAGGCTTGTCAGTCTTGTCCACCTTGTAGGTCACCGGATCTGCAGGTGCAGCTGCTTTCACTCTACTCCAATGGATCCAAGATTTTCCTTCCAGGGTTTTCACTGCCAAAGGAGAACACATGACAACAGTATACGGTCCTTTCCATCTTGGGCTCAAGGGATCTGATTTCCAGTGCTTTACCCACACTCTATCTCCAGGCTTGACTAGGCAACTGTGCTGACTCAACAATAGAAGTTTGAGAAACTATTGCGTAACCAGAGTATCTACATCCTTTATCCATAAAGCTAGAACCATCAGTAAACCATTGATAGTCTGGATTATGCAAGGGTTGGTCTGTAAGGTCAGGTCTGCAAGAATATTGTAGTTCTATTGTTTGCATGCAGTCATGAACAGGTTTGGTTGAATTAGGAATTGGCATTAGAGTTGCTGGGTTTAAAGTTGAACATTGTTGCAGTGTAACTTGTGGATTTTCTAATAAAAGAGCCTGTATTTTATGCATTCGTTGATTACTTATCCATAAATGTCCTTTATTGTCAATGATTGTCTGCAAGGCATGACTAGTATAAACAGTCACTGGAGCTGAAAAGGTTAACTGTTTGCCTCCTGCAATAATAGCATAACTGCTGCTAGAATTTTTAAACACTGGGGCCAGCCTTGTGAAGAAATGTCCAGGTGTTTTGACAGATAAGCGACAGGGCGGTTCCAACTTCCCTGTTTTTGGGTAAGGACCCCTAGAGCTACATTTTGTCTTACATCCACATAAAGTGAAAAGGGCTTAGATATATCAGGTAGTCCTAGGGCGGGGCTGTGGTGAGAGCCTGTTGCAATTGTCTCATTGCTTGGGTTTGTTCCTCTTGCCACAAAAGAGATTCTTTTTCTGGTCCCCTTAAAGCTTGGTACAATGGTTTAGCTGTGAGAGCAAAGTTAGGAATCCAAATTCTACAGAAGCCTGTAATTCCCAAAAAGGCTCTAACTTCCTGTTTTGTTTGTGGGATGGGAATCTGTAACACAGCTTGCTTTCTCTGGGGGCCCAAAGTTCTTTGTCCTTGTGAAAGTTCATAGCCTAAATACATCACAGTCTCTTGAACTAATTGTGCTTTCTTTTTGGATGCTCTATAACCACAGTCTTGTAACAATTGGAGCAGTCTGGACGTGTTTTCAAAGCAATCCTCCCTGCTTTGGCCAGTTACTAAGACATCATCGACATATTGAAGGCAACAATCCTCTTGTCTGACTAACTTCAGATAAGCAAGATCTTGGGCTAGGGCTTGACTAAAGCACGTTGGCGAATTTTTAAATATACGGCTACCACAAGGATTTGATTGCTTGCCAATAGATTTATTTAGGACAGATCTGGTGGCTCCCGTGTCAACTAGCATCGGGACAACCTGTCCTCCCACCCTTATTTTAACAATGGGCTCTGGGGGTGGGCGATAGAACCCTGTCCTCTTCAGTCTTCCCATTCCAGTTCAGCTAAGCCGATCATGTTTTCTTCTCTTTCCTCTGTCTGATTGGGATAAACTGGATGCTCTCTTCCTTTGAAGCTCTTTCTGAAGCCTCTCTGGAAAGTCCCTCTAAATCCTCTTCCTCTTCCATACTGGCGAGATTGTCCCCTGGGTTGGCCATTCCTCTGGGGGCACTCCCTTTGCCAGTGTCCTTCTTGTTTACAGATGGCACACTGATTGGGTCCTAGGCATGTTCCTTCCAATGCCACGGCTAACATTTCAACTTTCTTTTTTTTTTTCTTTTTGATCTGATTTACGTTCCTCCTCCCTGTCACGGTTACGGAACATATTGTAGCATTGAAATATTAGTGTTATCTGGTCCAGGAACCAACACCTCTCTTAGAGGGGCAATATTTTCTTCTGTCTTTATTTCTAACTTGCTCCTGGTGCGGCTAGAAACTGAGGTTTCACTTTCAAAGTTATTCAAGCTTTTATCTGTTTCTTGAAGGGATTCAGCTGTTGCTAATTTTCCTTCCTCACCGGCTTCTGGCTGAAATTGGGCTTCTCTTTCAGGCAGAGGGAGTGGAATTTGCTGATTTATTCTCCCTTCTTCTCTTCTAGGAACGTAGGGGGGTGGTCTGGCAATTTCCTCCCTATCTTCCTGGCTGAAAATCTTAGCTTTTGTTTGAGGCTTGGCTTTTTGGCTTGCCAAATATATCTTTGCACACTCTATCTGACATTTTGCTAACCATCTGGGTCTCTGTGCAATGTTGATTTTCCATAGGGGTACTGGTCCCAATAACCATTTCCAGTCACAATTTGATGAACCCGTGCAACGAGTTCGGGATTCGCCCATCCCATTTTTGGCCACCCTACGCCCAGGGCAGTCCACTCAGATTCACAGAATCTTTTTAACATGGCTGGATTTGGTTTTGGATCTCCATAATCCCTAGAAAAACCCTTTTTGAAATTCTTTAACATGCACTGGAGTGGCGTCTGGTCAACGCTCTCCTTTGACTTTTTCCCACCCATTTCTCTAATACACTACCATTGATCACTCAGCATGAGCTACAATGGTTTAACCTCCCACACAATCCTGCCTATTGAAGGCTTAAGGACGCCACCTTTGCCTTCTAGGGGGTGATCAGTCCCCTCTTCCGATCCAAAAGGGATCAGGTTTCCCCTGTTTTACAATACTTGCCTGCAGGCGTTTTCCAGACTCCTTTGTTGATTTAAGATCTGTCTGTCACCCTCATGGATCCTCAGACTGGAATGCTTCCTGATGGGTTAATTCCCTTTCCTCCCGTCGAGTTCTCCTCGTAGTCAAGAGCTACGAAGCCGGCTTTGGAGCTGTCGTCGTTTAGGAGAGGGGGGGGGCACCAGGGCAATCCGTCTTGGAAGGTTAAATCCTTTTTCTTAAAAGCCCTTAAAAATGTCCCGGCGGAGTCGCCATAAATCTTGTGGAAAAATAAAGCCTTAAAAAAATAAAGGGCTTTTACGAAATTCCATGGGTGAAAGAGAGATCTTTATTTTTGCGCAAAAAGGTTCAGAAGTGATTTAACAATCAGCAAATTTCTGAACAAGGGGGAAGGGTCTGAATTAAAGCTTTATAGGTTTCTTTCTCTCAGGAACAAAGGAAGCATAGATGGAATCTTACATTGTATATGGAATCTACTTTGTGTAACATTCAGATAGTTTCTCACACGTTAGGTCCATTTCTCATGGGAATACAATGAAGGCAGTTTTTACTTTTATACAATGTTTCTAAATATGCACTAGGTCATTCACGTACTGTTAATACAGCTTTTGTTAACACAGCTTTCTTTCAGAGATTATGCAGACACATGATTTTTGCTTTTAGTGATTTTTCATTATTATTATTATTATTATTATTATTATTATTATTATTATTATTATTATTATTATTATACTTTATTCTTCTTTATTCTATGTTATTCTATTTCTTTCCCACTTTAGCAGGGCTCCTGATTGGCCCTGTGCCTGGGTGCCCTGCCCCCTGGGAGAAGCGCAGCCAGGAAGTCCCTTTCCCTGGCTGGCCCCGTCCGAGGTGCACATGGCTGGGGAACCGTGCGGGGAAGCCCTGGGATCCCTGCTGGGAGCAGCCTGCCAGAGCCTCAGCTGAGCGGGCCAGCCTTCCCGCAAGCTGCGGCCCCGAAGGAGAGCAGCCCCTGCGATCCCCAGCCATGGGATCGTTGGCCCAGCTGGCTGGGAAGGCACACCAGAGTCCCGGCTGCTTTGTCAGCAAAGAATGTGAGGTGAGCAGAAGATGGGGGGGGGGAGAGAAAGGGAGGGGGAGGCATTTTCCAACCAGCAGCAGAAGAGCCCTGGCCGGACCCGCGGGAGCGCCGCCTCCTGGGGCCCGGCACCGACTTCCTTGCCCTCCTCCTCCTCCCCTTCTTCCTCCTGCTGCCCTCCCAGATGGCAGTCTGGGCTGGGGTGGTGGCTGGTGGGGGCATCGCTCCCTGGGCAATGCTGGTGGGTCGTGGATCGCCAGGTGTGCCGCGCAGTGCGGAGTGGCCCCAACTCCTCTAGCACGATGGAACTACCGGCAGCATGGGAGGCTCCAGCATTGGTCCTGGCGGTAGGTGGATTATTGCTCCAGTTCCGACCGAGGATGCCGGTGGCATGGGAGAAGGTTTGGCGACGCAGTTGATGGGGGGCGTTCCGCGGATGCCCGGCAACTTAAGCTTGGGGACACCAGCGGCGTGAGGGGAGGCTTGGCGATGCAGCCGACGGGCGGGGCATTCCACAGATGCCCCGTGGCTCTGAATTGAGCCCGGGGATGCCAGCGGCATATGGAACGGCCTGCCAACATAACGTGAGCCGGGGTCTCCCTGCAGGCCCGGCGGGCAGCAGAGCTGGGTGCCTCCAGCTGCGACGGGGTCTTCTGCTGCCTCCTGCCCCCCCTCCCCACCCCTTCGGCGCCTTCTGCCTTTCGTTCTCTCTGTCTCCTCACCTGGAGAAAGAAGGGGGGAGGGAGGGAGAGGAAAGAGAGAAAGAGAGCGGGAGAAGGGAAAGAGAAAAAGAGAGGAGAGAGAGAGAGGGAGGAAGCGCAAGTGCCTCTCTCTCTCTCTCTCTCTCTCTCTCTCACACACACACACACACACACACACACACACACACACTGAGTGGAGGAAGAGGACTGGCAGACCAAGGGTAGAAAGAGGGAGAGAGAGGGAGGGAGAGAGAGAGAGAGAGAGACCCTTTTGACATCTAAAATGAAGATAACACTGAAGATATATACTGTATAAAGGTAAAAAGGGATATCTTCAGTGTTATCTTCATTTTAGATGTCAAAAGGATTTTGCGGCTCCCAGTGTTTTGTTTTCAGTGGTCATTACATTTAAGTGTCTTGAATAAATAAAATAATAATGAAATACATGTATCACGAAGTTTGGGAATAAAGTGACGGATGGCACCAAACTTTTTCACACAGTTGAGATATGGGAAAAAGATTGGAAATAAATTATTTGCATCGTATGTCCTGATGACAATTTTAAAGAAAACAAAAAAAGGGTTTGCATAAATTGAAGAATTATTTCCTATGTTGTGATTGAGAGGTTATGTTGGGGAAGGGGGGCGATGACAACTTCCTCATTAGCTCAAGGGGGCAATTTTTTCAAAAAGATTAAGAACCACTGATCTAGTCCAACCCTCAGCTCTGGCACGAAACCCTACACCATTTCAGACAAATGGCTGTCCAGTCTTTTCTTAAAAATTTCCAGTGTTGGAGCATTTACCGCTTCTGGAGGCAGGTTGTTCCACTGGTTAATTGTTCTAATTGTCAGGAAATTTCTCCTTAGTTCTAGGTTGCTTCTCTCCTTGGTTAGTTTCCATCTGTTGCTTCTTGTCCTGCCTTCAGGCACTTTGGAGAATAGCTTGACTCCCTCTTCTTTATGGCAGCCCCTGAGATATTGGAACACTGATAGCATGTCCCGGATGCATCCAATTGACTGGATGCATCCAGCACACTAAGCCAAAAGCAAAAAAGCCACATTTACTAATCCCATAGTGAATTCTGCTTGCTTTTTCTCTTGAGTGCAATCATATTTTTTTAGGGCAAGGTTGCAAATGCTTAGGGGAGCTTGTATTTCAGGAAGCTTTTTCTTTTATAAGAGGAAGTTGTGGAAGTAAATACCTAGTTCCCAAATCATACAATTTCCTGTAGTACTTGTGGTTTATTTAACCCTATTACTAGGTATGCATACCAGACTAAATGAAAACAAAGTAAACCACATCTGTCTGTCTGTCTGTCTATCTGTTTGACTGTCTGTCTATCTATCTATCTATCTATCTATCTATCTATCTATCTATCTATCTATCTATCTATCTATCTATCTATCTATCTATCTATCTATCTATCTAATCTACCCACCCACCCATCCATCGAATTTGTATGGCCACTCATTTCACAAGAAATAATTCACGACTGTACAACAAATAATCTAAGACAATAAATATGTCAAAAGTAGTCAAACTGAAGTTTTAAAAGTAAAAAACAAATGAGCTTAGATCATTAAGGGAGCACCTCAATATTTCACAGGTCCCCTGAGATTCCCAGGCGTTGATGACATAATCAGTGACTTCCAGAAAATAAGTAGGAGTGTGTGGGGAAAAATGCACGTGCAGCAAACTGCCGTGCTTTCCCCCCCCCACCCACAAACCTTATAACCTTTTGATACCCTTTGTCCTAATGAAGCAGCCAGAAGGTCATCTGCTGTTGACTTAATGCCTCACCTACCTAAACAGATATTATGCTTAAGTTCCTTCCTATCTCTTCCTGTCTTTGTCAGTTCTTTCTCCTTTTGATCTACCTGTATTTGTTCTTACTTGGTCTTTGACCATGTAATGTGTTACTAGAAAATAGTTGCTTATATGAAGGAATTTTCCAATGAAGAAACTTTATGTCAGCATCTAATGGTTAAACTTATGAATGTAAAATGTCAGCATTTAATGATAAAGCCTATGTATGTAACAAGTATATAAGAAGCAATAAACTCAGTTTATCAAGCTGTGTCCTGCAGCTTCAAACCTCTGCTCAAGACATGCCTGTGTCTGGAGTAGGGGAATATATGTGTGTGTGTATAGAGGAAGAATGTTTCAAAAGATAGGAAGAGGGGTGTGTATGCGTGTATGTGTGTGTGTAGAAGAAGAATGGTCCATAAGGTAGGCAGGCGTATGTGGGGGTATGTTGCAGTGATGGAATTCAGCCAGAGGTCCATGTTGGTTACATTTGTCAGCAAGAAATACATTGGATGGAAGCAACTCCAAATAGGTTACAGGTTACAGCATACAGGCTAAACTATTTTAAATTGATTTTTTTTCACCAGTCTTATCGCCCTGGTAGCCAAAATTAGGCCAGATCGGGCTAGAGGAACTTGGCGGTTCTTCCAGCAGAGCAAAAGAGCCGCAGGGGCGAAATCCGTCCCACCAGGACAAAGCCAGAATCAGCGCCTGCGTTTTGAATCTCGCGCGGTGAAGGCCGGTCTGACGCCCCCGGTCCAGCTCGTAGCGCGCAAAGGTCGGGCAGGACCAAAGCGATCATGTGAGAAGCTTTTGGAAAAAACAACAACATCGTAGTTCCTGAGTTGGGCTGGGTCTTAAACTGTACCGCAAGGCTCGCTTTTAAACTCGGCTCGCCACTTCCCCTTCTTCAGAGACGCTGACGGGAAGCTTAAACCTTACGACTGTTGTCCTGAAGATTGCCGTGCCGTCGTCAAGATGTTGCTGACGGAAAGAATTATTCTGATATTGTCGCTGTGGACTCTGAATTCAGGTAAGTTTGGAGGGAGACGGCTTCTTCTCTCTCCTTTTTTCCCCCAGATCGTGTAGGATTAATAACAGCTAATTTAAAACACGCGCGCTCGCGCACACACAAACCTAACCCGAGCGTAAGATCCATTGTTATTTTATTTGTATTGAGATTTAAGAAACTTGCTTTGTGCTTAACCTCCTCAGCCTGTCAGTTATGCAAAGCTCCCCCCGTGCAAGAAAATTAGCTAAGCGGCAGAATCTGAACGAATAATCGTGGGCTGAAATCTCTGCGGAAATCTCTTAGATCCTCTTTTTAGAGCCAGCCCATCTCCCTTAGGTTGTTGGTGAACTACACCTCCCAGCAGTTTCAGCCAGTGTGATCTTTCTTTTTGGGGGGAAATTTTTGCCTTTTACAGTAAAAACTGCTGCAGTCTGCAGATGCAAGCAGTATTAGTACTTTCAGGCACTCCCCCCCCCCTTTGTATTTTAGTTGACATCTCTTTTCCTTTGTCATCCACATACTTCTCTGATCTCTGGTGACAGCTTGGCACAGAGCTAGGAGATATGAGCTACTGTGGGGAGACACTTTGATTCCAGAATTCAGCCAAGCAGGCTTGTTTGGAATGTGACTGTAGAATATCTAGTCCTTTAATCGGTAGGTTATTTAAAACAAGTTTTTAAATTTGCCTAAAAGGAAACTTCCCAGTTAGGTAGTCACTCTTTTTTTAAAGGTAGCATTCTAACATTAGATACTCAAGAACTACTATATAATTTAAATTTAAATTGTATAACTTCTTCTCCCAAATATGGAAATATTTCTTCAAAGGCAAAGTATATATATGGTGCAGCAGGCATTTTCATAGACAAATAAAAAAAATGAAATAATAATGGAGGAATAGTGACCTACCCAAATTCCTTAGTGAGTTTCCATGACTGAGGAAGTTGGGAGTCTTTAGTTTTAGCCAGACTTCTCTATGCTTCACCAACTATTATAGGAGCAAACCCCAATAAAATCAGAAAATGTTTATTTATTAAATTTATAGGCTGCCCATCTCACTGCTGATACTATTTCAGAATAAATGTTTGTGGGATTATTCTACCAGGTATCTTTCAATCAAGTGGCAATAAATAAGAGAGCCAGATGTTAAGACTACCATATCAGAGAAGAAAAATCTGGATGGCCACTACATGACACTAGAGAGCTATAGAACAGTCTAATATGCTTCTATCAAGTGATCTTCTGGATTTTTCCAGACGATATGTGATAGATCTACATGGTTTTTTTTAAAAATCAGGGTTAGTACTTCTTAGCATAAGTCTGTTCAGATCAGTAGTGTTAAGCCTGTACAAATCCTATCTACCTTACACTGAGCTATTTAACTTGAGCACTGGAGATGAGAGGAACACAGTCCTATACAAATCTATTCTGTTGAGTCCCATTGATTTGAATAGGATTTACTTGTAATAAATCACTATATGATACCAACCTTTATTCTTGGAAGGTCTTTGGGTTTGCATAATATAGTCTTTGAGGCGGAGATCACAATGGGATTTACTCTCACAGTTGCTTATTATGAAATAAATCCTATTGAAGAACTGACTTTTAACTACCAACTCTATGTAGGATTGTGCCCACTGCACTCTGAGAATTGGGGTACTCCATTTTATTTATTTTTTCTCTCTTCTCCTCTGCTTTCAATAATGAGTTGTCTACCAAGCAGCAGTATAATTAGGAGTGCCCATTTGCACTGTAGAGAGATGTTATAGTTCTGGGTTAAACTATTCTACGTTCCAAATTCTATCTTGACACTGCCTTTAAACAAGTGCTGCTACTGTGGGGGAAAGAAGCTAGCAGTATTTTGCATAAGGTTTACATCTACAGATGAGCAGTTACATTGAGGTCAGTAGGACTGATACCGGTATGATGTAAGCTGCTTTAGGAATGTGTCCTCTTGATGGAAGGTGAGCAAAAGGTGTGTAGGAGGCTATCTTGGCAATCTACTTGGCACTGGATTTGGTTATACTAACTATGCAGTCCTGTTTATTAATATGTGGACCTTGGAGTGTCTTCTAAGTTTGAATCCTGTCTACTAAAGAGCTCCAAAGAAATTGTGCCCTCTGGAGTGAGATGGTGGATTCCCTACTGCCAGTTATTTAATTCCAAGGAGAGGTCTGTTGGGTAGGAGAAAAAGTGGCAAGATTTAAGAAAGGTGAAAATAAGTATCTGGTGTACTCTGTGCCCATCCCACAGATCATTCCATGAGATTGGACAATTAGCACCCTCCAACGTTCCTACCTGCTCTGTGGTTTTTTTTCTTTTTCTTTTTAAAAACAGAGTTGTTTTAGTTAAGAAGACTGACATGTCTCTTTTTTAATTTCAAAGAATGCCTGTGGGCTTCATGTGCTGAGCTTCATTTGGAAAAATTCAGGAAAAGGAACAAAAGAAAAATGGAGTGGTGGAAAGGAAGTTGAACAGGTTGGCTTCAAATAAGTGGGTATTTTCCACACCCTCAAAATATTGCCATTTGTTTGGTCTCTGAAGTGGCTGGATCTATTTTGTTGTATAAGAAGACTAAGGAGGATTAAAATCTGTATTCATTCAAAACAAAGGAATGAGCTTAACGAATAGATACTGGTTTGTCCTGTTGAAGTGGGCAGAGCTTGTCTCAAAAGTAGAGGGAATTTGGATAGCAGATGATCTGCAGATTCCTTGATGTTGACAAAAAAAAAAGTCTTGTTAATGCTTGTGAGTCGTGAGACATTTTGATATGTAAACCTTACTCTGTGATTCATCATAGCTCTAGGATGAATGTCACCTCAGGCTCTTCCACTGGGCAGAAAAGATCCATAGACTATCTCACTCTCCCACTGTCAATGTTGATGAAACACTTAGCGCTCAAAATTTAATCTGGGCCTTGCTGATTAACCCTGTTTGCATAGGATCCTGCAAAATCGAGGGGATTTCTGGCACTTAAAGTAGCATTGCTATCTCTATTATCTCTGTGCTTTGAAAGAACCACATACTGTGCAAAGCCAATTGTACAAGAAAGTATGGAGGAATTATAGGTTTGATGTGGTAGTGTAGAACAGGGATCTCCAACCTTGGCAAATTTAAGACTTGTGGATTTGAACTCCCAGAATTCTGGAAATTGAAGTCCACAAGTTTTAAAGTTGCCAAGATTGGAGTATCCTGGTGTAGAAGGAAGAGATTCTTCTGCTGAAATTCTCACAATGATAGGAGAATACCAAGTCCTCTTGTACTCTTAGCTTTATAAAGCACAGTAATTGCTTACTTTTTTTTCCCTTTTAGCTTTTTCAATAAAGGAACCTAAAGAAACAAAACAGGCATGGGGGTATGTTCCTGTCAGAAGCAATGCAAGCATGTTTTGGTGGTTGTACTATGCAGACAGTCCCACTCAAAATTTCACACAACTTCCTCTTATCTTATGGCTGCAGGTAAGTTGGGGGTAATTATTCTAAGTCAAGCTATTAAAAGCAACTGAAAATCAGAAATATTATGTCTGATGTACCACACAAAGCTGTGCTGTTAATTGTTTGGATTTGTAAGTTGCTTGGAGTGTTTTATGAGCTTAGCTACTGCTTTTGAAACATGATTACCAAAATAAGCCGGGCCATTTGCAAATAATTATAGCTGCATAACACTCTAAGCCAGGGGTATCAAACTCACAACGTCATGTGACGTGTCACGACGTATTGCGACTTTTTTTCCCATTGCTGGCACTGGGGTGGGCACAGTTTCGGCATGACACATCCGGCCTGCGGGCCAGCAGTTTGACACTTCTGCTCTAAGCCAAAATTGAGGAAACTATATTATGCTAAGCTTCCTCAGAGCTCCATCCTGCTTGTTATGTGTTGCTCGTTAAGCTACTTGGAGTATGGAGCTTGTCATTCTTTGCTAATATTTCCCTCATCTCAAACTACAGAAGCTTTTAAAGATTCAAAGCACTGTCAAGAATTGGGAACAGCAATTCAAATCGTTAAGGGCAAAAACTAAGTGATGGCATAGCATAATTGAGCTATAGAATTTTATTGTGGCATTTCACGTAGTCAGGTCCTATGCCTATACAGGTAGTCCTCAATTTACAACCATTCATTTAGTGATCATTGAAAATTACAACAGCACTGAAAAAAGTGACTGATGACTGTTTGTCACATGTATGACTGTTGCAGTATCCTCATAGTCACGTGATCAAAATTTAGATGCTTGGCAATTGAGTCATATTTATGATGGTTGCAGTGTTCCGGGATCATGTGATCACCTTTTGCAACCTTTCTGACAAGCAAAGCCAATGGGGAAGCCAGATTCACTTAACAACCAAGTTATTAATTTAACATCTGCAGTGATTCACTTAACAACTGTGGTCTAGAAAGATTGTAAATGAGGCAAAACTCCCTTAACAGCTGTCTTGTTTAGCAACAGAGGTTTGGACTCAGTTGTGGTTGTAAGTCAAAGACTACCTGTAACAAGCAGGAATTAGGTTTAGCTTGGAAAATTCAGAAATTCTGCCTGCTGGGCATCTTTTAAAGGCCTGCAATTTCTTTCCATATAGACCAGGGGTGTCAAACTCAATTTCATTGAGGGCCGCATCAGCATTGTGGTTGCCCTCAGGGGGCCGGGTGGGTGTGGCCGGGGTGGGTGCAGGCTACTGGGTGGGCATGGATGGAGTGGGTGTGGCCTACTGGGTGGATGTGGCCAGCTCTACATCATTCACGTCAAGGGTGCCTGTGGGGGCCTGGGCAGGATTGGGACAGATCTGAGGGTCTCTGGCAGAAGGGGGTGGGACCAGGGCAAGTGCCAAGGCATGGTCCACTGGAGGAGCCTCACTGTTCCTCTCAGGCCATGTGGGGTGGGGGTAGGGACTTATGGAGCTAAGACTGAATGTGTTTCATTATAGATGGCCACCACAAAATTGTACATTGGTTCCCGCCTGGCCTGGGCCAGGGCCAAGGCAGCGGGGCCGTTCCCTCACTGTTTCCAGGATGGCTTCGCGGGCCACATGAAACCACGAGCCGCATCCAGCCCCCGGCCCTTGCGTTTGACATGTCTGATTTAGACTAACATAGCCCTTTCTGAGAAAAAAGTTCTACAGGATTCTATCTAAATTTGCGTTAGAGTCTTGGAATGGAACCATTATGTTCATCACTCCTTTTCTTGGGAGATAAATGGAAAAATAAAGATAGTAAGAAAAATGTTTGATGTATTTCCCTCCATTTCTCATCTCTATGTTTCCACAGGGAGGCCCAGGAGCTTCAAGTTGCGGGTATGGAAATTTTGAAGAGATTGGCCCCCTAGATGCTGATTTAAAACCAAGAAATACAACTTGGGTATTTGTCTTAACTTATAGTGGGAAGACTGGGCATGTTCTGGCAGGCTACGTAAAAAAAAAAAATGGCTAATTTCCAATATGTTGATTTTTGTTTGAAATGTAGACTTTGAGATTTTTCTTGCTTCTTTTCCTTTAAGCAGCCCATTTACTGAATGCTTCTGAAGCTGTCTATTATTTAAAGTGATCTTACTCTTACTGTACATCTCATTCAGGAGCCTAATAGATTACTTGTCTTTATGCCAGGAAATCTTTATGTGCTGTATTTTTCGGTATTATCCTTGTGTTAAACAAATCAAGTAAGACTTTAGATATTACTTTGGATTCATTTTTAAAGATTACCAGTAAGACTGCTTCTCACTATCCTGAAAGTCAAACAAAAACATGTATATTAAAAAGATAGATATATACATACACATGTACACACCAATGTATGCATAAACACACAGACAGACAGACAGACAGAAACATCTGGATAATTTATAAAACCTTAAAAGAATGAACTTAAAATTGGGGGAAATTTTGTTTAGAACCACAAAGTATGGAAGGTATGACTCTGCAAAGTTTGCAAGTATTAATAAAGACTTCTATGGCTGAGGTTGCCTAAGAATAGCTAATGCTAAGAGATATTTAATAAATGCCTCTAGGCTTAAAATACAGCAATATTAAGTAATGTGTTATCCTTTCAATGCAAAATAAGCTCTCCCATCGTGTCTTTGTGGGAATCTTTCAAAGACTCCTCCTTTCATTGTGATTCCTTTATGCTGCTCTCCCTCTGTGTGTGTTGCTGATGTCAGTGTTTCCTTTGGGTGATGTAGCTGCAGGCAGCAAGTCTTCTCTTTGTTGACAATCCTGTTGGCACCGGATACAGTTATGTTAATGACACCCTTGCCTATGCCACTGATCTCAGCATGGTCGCTTCGGATATGATGGTGGTTCTCCGAGAGTTCTTTAAATCAAAGGTGGAATTCCAGGCAAGTACAGCTGGAACAGCCCATGGAAAGCCATATTGTCCACTACACTGTATCAAGCACTACACATTAGCACTTACTCAGGCATTTCAAAACTGAAGTACACATCACACAAATCTTTTAAGCTCTGCTGACGTTTATCAAATGGCTTTGGGAAAGAAACCTTGCTTAAATTTCTTAAAATTGCACATATTGCACATTGAGCCGAGGTGGCGCAGCAGTTAGAGTGCAGTACTGCAGGCCACTTTAGCTGACTGTGTTCAGCAGGTCAGCGGTTCAAATCTCACCGGCTCAAGGTTGACTCAGCCTTCCATCCTTCCGGGGTAGTTAAAATGAGGACCCAGATTGTTGGGGGCAATGTAAATATATATATACATTGCTTACTGGTGTACACCGCTTAGAGAGTGCTCGCACTTAAAGCGGTATATAAGTCTCATAAATAAATAAATATGCTGGCTTCCTTGCAAATCAGCATCTTGACCAATTGGGATCCTTGTTCATGCCACTAATAGTTATGCTTGCAAAGGCTCCTGCAGACTGTTATCTTGAACAGTATCTGCTAGAGGGCAAGTCCTGTTGGGAGTGCTGACATAGCAGGAATTCACAATTTGAGTGTGCCCGAAGTCTAGATTTAACCCCCCTTTTCCCTCCTTCAAAGTCTCTCAGAATATGAGGCAAATGATGGTGTGTTGAAAGGTTCCTCATTCCTGCTAGCATAGAGATTTCTCTCTTCTGAAAATTGGTCCTTTAATGGAAGCCAGCCCATGTGCAATACTTTAATGGAGTGTTTTATAATCCTAGGCCTAATTTTGGCTGGAAAGACTTAGAGCGTAGGATCAGTCCTAAGAAGTAGGCTTTTTACTATGATTAGAGGGAGATATGAAGGGTCCCTGCAAATTCATTGGGTTGCTCTGTCATTAAAATGGAGTGGATTCTCTAACTTTAGGAGGGAATAAAATTAAATGTTAGTTTTTTATTTTTGGATTGAAATCCCAAATGTCCTAGTTGATGTGTAAATGACTTCATTTGGTGTACAGGTAAAACATGAATTATGACGGGTCACTTAGCGTTACAGCAGACCCCCCCCCCAAAAGGTACCTGTACTTACAACCATATTCAGAGTTCTGACAATTGCTTCCCTACCCCCCACCCCCGTGATGACATAATTGCATTTTGGGTGCTCGGTAACCAGCTTGCCTTTATGTGATTTACAAAGCTTTTCGCCAGAAACTAGGCTTTGCTTAATGACACTGGCATTTGCTTAATGATTGCAGTAAAAAACATAAAATTGGGCCTGATTATATGACATAATCTGCTTTGCACTGTAATGAATCCCATACCTATGGAACGGGCAGGACAGACATGCAAGGGGGTGTCTAGCTGCAGAAGGAGGCCATTTTGCTTTGCTCTTCTGAGGAAAGATTTACCCGTAGGGTTTATGGGCATCAGGCAAGAGGAAGAAAAGAGTAAAGGTTTATGTACTGAGCAATTCTTTTATTTTTGTGGAATGTTGCTCAAACTCTTTAATTTTTTTAATGCATTTTTCCTTTCAGACAATCCCCTTCTACATCTTTTCCGAATCTTATGGAGGAAAAATGGCAGCTGCAATTGCTCTGGAAGTTCATAAGGTAAAATTGATCTTTTCCTCTCAGAGAAAATGGATTCCCTCACGGTAGCTTAGATTTCTTCTGCAAGATCTTGAGGGAAGAATAAATGAGGCATATAAAATCCTCCTCAAATCAAGGTTGATTTCTGATTATTATATGGACACCTTGATGTAGTTTCTTTGGTAACAAGATGGAAGTGTTTTACTACTGCTTCTAGGATGTGTTTCTGACCTCCCAGTCTACTGTAGTCTATGACCCTTGGCTTTCTAATGCTCTCCTTTCCCAGCATTAACTAGATTTCACTGCTTTTGCTTTTTTCAGATCAGTCAAAACTAGCTAGGTGCTGTCATCTCTGATGTGAAATATATATATATTCCCATGTCAGGTGTGAAAGATCAGGTCCACATGGGGTTCAATTAAACTGATTTATTGTTATAGACCAGTGGTTCTCAACATTTTCTTCACCACTGACCCCCTTTAAATACCTTTTGTGGACACAGACTAAGGCATGGACCTCCAAGACTTAACTCAAGATTTAAAGCATAGTATTTCTTCAAGCCTTCATGAATCCCCAGGGATCTGTGGACCACAGGTTGAGAACCACTGCTATAGACTATGCACCAGAAACTACTAACAGCACTTGCTTAGAGTTAGATAAGAGTCATGTGGATATGTGGACTTTGCATGAGACTCAGGCACCAGGTGCAATCTTCAGACCAAAAGATATTGTACATCCCTGCTGCAACCAGTTGTGTAAGCGCACATTGGCAGTAGGAGCCCTGGGTTAGCTAGTGATTTAGTAGCTACTCTTTCCCCTTACGATTATCAGAAAATGTGGAAGAAAATTAATGTGGGAGGGAGGGAGGGAGGGAGAGAAGGAAGGAAGTAAAATGTAATGTACAAATTACATAATATCAAGTACATTTTTTATTAAAGAGATCTTGGGAGGATCAAGTTCATCAGATGTGTCTGTTCCAGACTTGATTCCTGGCATAGACCTGATAACTAGCACAGTGGAGGCAAAGAATGTTAGTACTAAGCTAAAATAAACTGCATAAGCAGCAAAGTCCACTGACAAGATGGTGAGCAGTTGATCACAAGGCAAGTCCCGCCCCTTTTGTCCATTCGTCATTGCACAAGCTTTCAGAGGGGCAAGGCTTACACTCCATCTACCACCTTCCTGATCTTGACATGCACACAGGCCCGTCTGTGTGTGAAATTGCTAGAGATTTGATTGTTTTTAACCAAGAAGCATCTTCCTTAGCTGTAGCATCAGCTAAGAAATTGACCTACTTTAAAATTCTGCAGTTCCTGTTTGCCTTCTTCCTACCCTTAAGGGAAGGTGCTTGAAAATATATGATACATTTACCTCAGAATACTTAGATTTTAATTAAGCCTTAATTCTGTTTTTTAAGGCTATTCAAGCTGGAACAATCAAGTGCAATTTTCATGGAGTAGCCCTTGGTGATTCATGGATTTCTCCTCTAGGTATATTCATGTGGAGCTAAGTACATCTGTGCTATTATGTATCTTCCAATGTATTTCTTGCCTCTTTCTGGCAAAATCTGAAAAAAAGTTACGGATATTTTAAAATTCGGTACCAGCAACTCAGGTTCAAGGGAGAATGTAGAGGCTTGGTTTTATCTCAACTTGACTTCAGGTACCTTAGGATTAAAATCTCTCCATCTTATCTGTATACCAAAATTTTTCAATTCTGCTTGTCTATCAGATAATTTTTAGAGACTGAGGAAGTTTAATATGGAATCCTTGGTGCTCTCTGCAGTTGTTTTATTACATGACTAAATAACACCAATGATGTTACCTAGTTAGGTAATAAAATGTCTGAACTAAGTTCAGAGAGCGCTAAAGATTCTACAGTTCAACCCTTAGCTACAGATATTCTCTTCTATTGGAAATTTAATATTCCAGCCACTTAGAATTATATGTTCAATTATATATGGCTTTCTGGTTGGTTATTTTAAGTATGATTAAACTGGGCAATTTTTATCTTAAAGGAAAGAAGATATTGCATGTTGGAATAGGAGATCTAACACATGATCCTGATTACTGTAAACAGAATGCCATTACTAGATACACAATGGCCGTTGTCAGTGTGAATCTGGATTGGCCTTCCCATGTGATTTGAAAATTGTCCAGAGGGTTTACTCCCCCTTCATAATCTTGGCTATTCTTCAGAATATGTAATACCAACACGAATGAGATCTTTTTAAAAATGTGAATAGTTTAATGTCATCCTCCTCAGCCTGGTAGCATCAAGATATGTTAGTTAGAATACAAGGCTTTCAGCACCCAGCCAGCATTGGCTATCCCTCCAATCTGGGGATGATGGAAATTTTGTATCAATGCTCCTGGAAGACTCCAGATTTTGATATTTTGGGATAATAAATAGTTTGATGCTAAATTAGATCTCCATGGATTTAGAGATTTTTGTGAGGCTCCACTGATGCCACTTTAAAAACTAGGAGTTCTTTCCCTGCACTGATGCTGCTGCTACCGCCTCTTCCTCCCCCCCCTCCTCCTCCTTTTGAAAAGCTGCCAATTTTAAATTGCTAGGATTGATTTTATATAAGTTCTTATTCTGTTCTGGTGCAGAAAACATTCAGGAACTTAAAACAGTTTAAACAGAGCTTTAAACAGCTTTAAATAGAGAAATGTGAGAAAGATACTAAGATAAGCCCACTATTCTGTTTTATTTTTTAAAAAAGCCAATCTTAATTTTTGTTTCTTTTAGATTCTGTGCTTGCTTGGGGGCCTTACCTATACAGCACTGTAAGTATATACTCCATGTTTTTTTTTAAAGTTTATTAATGTTCTTACAACTACCAGGAAGAACAAAAAAACCCCAAACTTTTGAATACAATTCGTACAAAATATAAAACTCTGAATAAAACTAACACAAGGAGGGGAGAAAAAGAAAAATAACTTGAACTATTCTATTTTAATAAATAGGGTAAATAAACTTTACTACTATACAGATATATCAAGATTATCTTTATATCAAAATTCATGCAACTTTGTTTTTAAAGCACAATTTAATCCTTGACCATACAACATCTAATGAACCTGTTTTGCTGCCAATAAAGAGTCAATTCAAGTCAACAAATTTCATTGAGCCTAGCTTGAAAAATGCTAGATGCTTACTTCCTTCCTTTCTCTCCCCTCCCCCCTTCCTCTGCTTTTTGACTGTTCATGAGAGTTGCCTTGTTGGATCAGACCAGAAATGTTCCTCTAGATTCCTGGAATTAGTGTCATAGTCAGCAAGTTCATAGAATGTTATGATCAACATTTGATTGGTTATAAACATAGGCTAGAAGGAAGGAAGCAACTGGGCCTCAAAGGCTACATCTGCTCTCAGTGCATATTGGGATCTACAGTACTTATGTGTTCGTCATGCAAGCACATATTCTCCATGTGCCCCCCTTTCGGTACAGCTGCTCCAGCTGCCCTTAGCTGTTTTTGATCCCTGAAGATGCCACCTAATGGCATTGGTATTAAACTAGGCTTGAACAGCAGGGTCTCAAGTGTGCTGAGATTTATCCGCCTCGCCAATAGGCCATAATGTAAGATCCGCTTGAAAGGAAACTATCTAAAGCATAGGTGGTAAATACAGACTCTTTAGAGCATCACAATTCCCTTTACTGAGGACTTCTAATAGTTTCTGTTTGTTGACTTTGCTCAGATTAATAAAGACCTTCTACCAGCCCTCTAATGTATTGTTCCAGGTAGCCTCTACATTTCCTTTGAAGCCATTGCAAATAATATCTTGTTAAAATACACATTGATATTGGGGTGATTTGCTGCCCAGTTTATATTCCTTTGAAAATACTTGAGGCATATTCTGCAATGTTGGTTCTGAATTTCTTTTCCCCCCACTTTTCTGCTGTGCCATCACCCCACTCCCTATACTGCAGTCTTTCCTGGATGATCGAGGCTTGAAGGAAGTCACTATTGCTGCCAAGAAGATCTTGAATGCAATGAATATAGGGGCATTTAAGCTTGCTACCCTGCTTTGGGATAAAGCAGAGGATATCATAGAAAAGGTAAAGAGATTTAGTTAATTGATTATGTGCCATCAACCTGATGGCAGCTTCTCGGGATCATACGGGTAGATTTTGTCTCTGACAGTTTGTCTCCAGCTTGGTCTTCAGGGTCTCCCCATGATGCACTGATCATCATTGTAACTGAGTCCATCTACCTTGTCATCCTCTTCTTTCCATTTTCTCAGCATTTTAGACTTCTAAGAGAGCTTGATCTTCACTTACAGTAACATAAAGCCTGGTGACTTGACTAAGAACTCTGGTTGGATTTCTTGTATGATCCATGTTTTGGTTTTCTTGGCTATCTGTGGTATCCTCAGGAGTCTTCTTCAACACCAAACCTTAGAGCAAACCATGTCTCTTGTTGTAGAATCTCTATCCTTAATCTCATTTCTTTTCTTGTCTAGAACACAAATGGCGTGAATTTCTATAACATTCTAACACATGACTCTTCAAGCGACGCAGCTCTTTCGTCCACTGCAACTGAAACCACCCCATTTTGTAAGTTGAGTCAGAACTCTTTTTAGCAAGAAATAGTAGTTTTAGAAGATCAAAGATATAGCCCAGGGTCTCCAAACTTGGCAACTTGAGCCGAGGTGGCGCAGCAGTTAGAGTGCAGTACTGCAGGCCACTTTAGCTGACTGTGTTCAGCAGGTCAGTGATTCAAATCTCACCAGCTCAAGGTTGACTCAGCCTTCCATCCTTCCGGGGTAGGTAAAATGAGGACCCAGATTGTTGGAGGCAATGTAAATATATATATATATACATTGTTTACTGGTGTACACCGCTTAGAGAGTGCTTGCACTTAAAGCGGTATATAAGTCTCATAAATAAATAAATAAACTTCTCCCATGCTGGCTGGGGAATTATGGGAGTTGAAGTCCACACATCTTAAAGTTGCCAAGTTTGGAGACCCCTGGTGTAGCTCCTTTACAGATGCTAGCAGTTGTTACCTTTTTCCACAGATAATCTTGGGAACTCCAGCATGTCTGAACTCATCACATACTAGCCCTCTCGATATATATATAGGGAGCTTGCATGACATGCCTGTTGCAACTGTGCAATGGAGATCAGAACAAACAGGAAGTAACAGCTTTCAAATTCTCCTTCTCTGCTTCTGTGCTCTAAAAGAAGTTGCTGAAATAAAGTTTCAGGAACTCAACAATGGAGTGTTGCATGAAAAGATGACAGTTCTGATTATCTATACAAGCAATTGTTCTGTGATTGTCATATTGGATCTCCATTGTTGATAAGTACCTAACATTACATTAGTGAGCATGGCATTAAAGTCTTGTCAGAAGTTTTATTTTTTGCTTGGTGAGTGGGGTAAGCTTTTGCAAGTTAGGGCCATAATGTATATACAAGATCTGGGATTTGACAAAGGACTGCTAGAAAGGATCTATACAGGATCTACTTCTGACTAGATCCAGGGCTTTTTTGTCATAAAAAGCCCAGAACGGAGTTCTGGCACCTTTTTTTTGGATGGAATCTTGTAGGGTAGGCAAGGCAGGTTGTATGATATGTGTGAGTTCCAGCACCATTTTTTTTTTTTTATAAAAAACCCACTGACTAGATCTGATTACATTTTGGTAGGCTGCCACGGATTCACTGTTCAGAAGTCATGAACAAATGTCCCTTTACATGACTGGAGCCACATTTCAGTGGTTTTAATTTTAATTTAATTACTTTACTTTAATTAATTTTATTACTTATTGACCTGCTGCCATATTAGGGCTGGGGAAGGTAGGAGGAGGGTTGGGTTTTTGTTTTGTATATATATATGATTTAGTTGTTGCAATTGATTGTGTGTGAGAGAGAGAGGGGGGGAGAGGGAGAGAGAGAGAGAGAGAACACAGAAGATAGAATATTAGGTTTGGGAGGGACCTTGAGGTCTTCTGGTCCAACCCCGCTCAAGCAGGAGATCCTATACCATTTCAGACAAAGGGCTGTCCAGTCTCTTCTTTAAAAATCTCTACTTATGGAAACACCCACAGAAAGAAAGAGAAAGAATAGGGCATCCAACTATACAAGGGGGTCCCTTTCCGGTAAACTTCAAATGCTATTTTTCTTTCTCTTCTTTCTTCAGTAAAATTGTTCCAGCGTCATGTACAAAATCAAATTAAAGACAAGCTGAATGACCTGATGAATGGGCCCATCAGAAAGAAGCTGAAAATAATTCCAGACCATGTCAAATGGGGAGGTATTGTAATATCCACTGACTCCATCTAACACAGTGTTTCTCAACCTTGACCATTTTAAGGCATGTGGACTTCAACTCCCAGAATTCCACAGCCAGCAATGCTGGCTGTGGAATTCTGGGAGTTGAAGTCCACATGCCTTAAAATGGTCAAGGTTGAGAAATACTGATCTAACACTCATGTAGTTTGTTGCACGGTATATCATAGCTGACTGGAGAATGAAGAACTCTTTGATGAAGCTCTTCTCTTAGGAAATTATATTTTTCTATTATGATAAGTTAGGATTGAACAGTGGCAAAATGTATTTTATCGATCTGCAGGCATTGAACTGATGTACTGTCCTTAAGGGGAGCTGGGGGTATTTATTTATTTATTGTGCCACCCATCTCAGGGATACAATGACTCTGGGCAACTTTACAATAACGTCCAAAGTGATGGTTCTCCTGAATTTAAATGGAAAAGAGTTATTTTACTTTTTTTCCCCCCTTTTCAACTTATAAAAATGTCATCAAAACAGAAAAGGCAATCTGCCTTTTCTTACTCTTTTGTCATCACTCTGCAGGGCAATCAGCAGGTGTATTTATGAATATGGCTGAAGACTTTATGAAAAACGCAATTGATATTGTAGACAGCTTGCTGGAAGCCAATGTGAATGTCACGGTATACAATGGGCAGCTGGATCTCATTGTTCCTACAATGGGTAAGAGTAGTTTTTCCCGCGGGAGTGGCTTGGTGGAGACAGCAAAGGAGGTCAGTGTTGTCAGGCGCAACTGTATAGAGGTAATCCTCCACTGAATGATCATAAGGGAGCCTGTCCATCGTGATCATAATTCGTGACGGTCCTGAAATGGGTCAGTCATGTGACCGGCCTGATTTTACAAGCTTTTTTTGCAGCAGTTGTTAAATGAATCTGCACTTGTTAAGTCAACCAATGGTGTGTTTTTGTCGAAAACTGGAAGTAAATGCCGGTTTTCAGCACGAACGGCGTGAAACGCCAAGTAAGATAAGAAAGTGAAGAGATCAGAAGCAAAAAGTTAGAAATAAATGAGTGAATGGTAGAAGGATGATAGATGGCATAGCTCTAGAAGGAAATTGGGGCTATAGAACCCAGAAATAGTAGAAAGAAGTGAGCTGGGTTAGAAGAGAGTATTGAAGAGAGAAATATAGTGAGACATTAATGGTATCAGAAGCTAAATCTTTTGTATAGGAATGATGTTTTGCTAGAAGGTAGGATCAAGGCATTGATGTATGAATAAGTAAGAAGTAGCTGGCATAAACTTGTTTGTGGAGGTTATGCTCTCCCTTTCATCTTAAAATGGGACTCCTGTCACCCATTCTTCCATACAAGTAGTAGTTCGCATTGCTTTTCGGTTTTAATGATGACATGATCCTTAGCTAAAGTACTGGATTTATTTCCTAAGCCCTCTTCATTTCTACTTTGCTGCATTTTGAGACTTCATCAGTCTTTGCATGCATATGCCAAACTAGATTCTTCTTTTCAGTTACAGTTTATTAACCCAGAGTAAATAATTAGTGTACAGTATAACATTAATCTAGGCAAGCAGTGTGCTGGTTTTTCCTTAATGAGATATGTAAACCAGACCACTGTAGTATGTTCAACAAATCCAGGTGAACAAATCTAGGCTTAGTAATAAGTATGAATGCAGCCTATGTTATCTGCCCACTCAGCTGAGCTGAGTCCGAGTTTTTGTAGTAGATGGTTGTGTTGGTCCTTTGGAGCAAAAATGACTGGACCTTTCAGGTCTGTTTGATCAAAGGCATTCACATCAATGTCTGGTAGACATAGACTCCTGGCAGTGAACAGAGTCAGCCTGCGACAGTGCATTCTAATTACTGCACTACCATGGCTCTCCACCACGGTAGGTGGGGGATTATCTGTTCAAACTGGACCAGTTTGTTGCAACTTTTTTTATGATAGAGTTATTGATCTCTCTTCTATGTTTAGGGCAAGAAGCTTGGGTCCGGAAGCTAAAATGGCCCAAACTGAAAGAATTTAATGCACTGAAGTGGCAGCCTTTGTACACCTGCCCAGAATGCAGAGACACGGCTGCTTTTTATAAATCCTATTGTAATCTGAGCTTCTTCTGGATCCTGAAGGCTGGCCACATGGTAAGTCCTTTCCATGCTTTCAGAGCAAGAATAGGACAGCTTCTGTTTTGTATGTTGTAAGAAGGAAAAACATTTTATAAACACAGCTTTGCGTAGTACAAAGACAAAAGAATAGGGCAAGTATGATGATACCTATGTCCCTTCCATGAAAGAGAGAGTTTGCCAATAAAATGAAAATTTTGCAAGGAGAGAGAGAGAGAGAGAGAGGCTGCCATAAGCAAGGCTCTTTCAGTTGATCGTAATAGCATATGAAGATTCTTTTTTAAATAGTTTTTATTAAATAATTTAACAATGCTAAAAGATAAAACTATTTTTCCCATAATCCTACCTTAATCCATTAGCAATTCCAAAGATCATTGTCATTTCTATCCAGGCGTTGCCATAAAGCTCATAAAGGGTTTCCAGAATTTTATTCAAATATTTCTTATGTCAGCCCCGATCCAAGAAGTCAATTTTATGTTCCATTTGTTGGTTTCTAACAATCTTGATCTTCAGTTCGTCCAATTGCTGTCACCGGAGAGAATCTCTAATTAAACTTCCTTTACCCCAGTCTCAAATTTCTTCAAGGTTTTAGAAACCCTCTTTTGTAAATTCAATAATATCTTATCCTGGTCGTTTTTCATCTCCTGGCTTATCATTTGTTTTTCCACTCTGCCATTTCTGTCTTATAATCGACACTTTATTTTACAATGTTTCTACATCAGTTGGAGTTTGTTTTGCCTCTTCATCCTGTCAGTTTATAATTTCTTCCATATTAGTCTCTTCCATGTCTTTCTTTTTTAGAGTCTTCTTCAAAAAATGCATTTGGAGGTGCAGAAATTATTTCTGACAGTTTAACTATATGTTTCAGGCACAGTTCTTCAAAATTCCTTTGAAATGTCTCAAGCATCATAACTTTGTCATTTTATAATCCATAACCACTGCTCTTATTTCAGTTCAAGAATAGATGACAGGTTCCCCTCCCCTTTTCTTTCTTTCTTTTTTACTATTTGTGCCTGGAACTTTAGTCTTCTTTAGAGTCCCATTTCTTTAATCACAAAAGTATCAGATTTTTTTTGTTTTTTATTTTCAAATTTCAACCATTTTCATTTTTTCCCTGATAGATTAAACCATTTATGTTCCTACAAAGAAAATAATGTTTTACTGAGTTATTTTAAAAATCTTAGCAAAAGGCCTAGCATCCCAAATTCACCTGTTTCCTTAATTCATTTATAACTTTCTTGAATTGCATTTATTTTATGCTCTTTGAATTCTCTAAGCCAGTGGTTCTCAACCTTTCTAATGCCGCGACCCCATAATACAGTTCCCCATGTTGTGGTGACCCCCAACCACTTATACATCACTGGGTGCCAGGGGCGTGGCCAAAGAAAAGGGGAAAAAATGGCGGACAGCCTTGTTTGGCGACCCCCGTGAAATGGTCGTTCGACCCCAAATGGGGTCCCGACCCACAGGTTGAGAACCACTGCTCTAAGCCATAAGCTAGTTTTTCCTCTATTTTGGGATGAAGTTTTAGTCACCAGATTTGTTGCTTGGAAGACCTTTGTTAATTATAAAATCACTATAAATCCAAAAATGGTTAGTAACTGAGGTTGGATGAACCCCAATATCTTAAAGACTCCACTTGATGGCTTCCCTTATCTCCCAGTGCTCCTACCTATCACTCAACCGCAGTCCTGCAGTCTCTTCATAAGGATTGGTTGTCTGGAGCAGAGGCCTCCAACCTTTTGGGCACCAAGGACCGGTTCTGTGGAGAAAGATTTTTCTGCAGACCAGAGGGGGTGTGGTTTCTTATGCTGCCCGCATCCAGTGGGTGGGGCTTCACTTGCTTGCGCGGCCTGGTTGCTGGTATGCCATGGCCAGTCTGGAGCACAAATGGGTGATCTCTCATCCTCTCCTCATCTGTCAACTGAGTTTATTGCCAGTCTGTCACTCTTGGCTGCATTGTCATCTCCATTCCATCAGAGATGTCTCGTTTGCCATTCCCTCACCCAGAAGTTCATAATAGATGAAGATCCTAAGGGACTATGTTTAACTATCCATAGTTGAGATAATGGACTTAAATGGACTCCAGAAGATGGTAAAGGAGGAACGTCCATGGGGTCGCAATAGGTCGGACACGACTTCACAACTAACAACAACAAAGTTGAGATAATGGAGTCTAAACGTATTTTGTAGTTTTGTCCGGATGAGCAAGCCTTCTACTTCCTTTTTTTATTTTCTCTTTTCTTTAGCCTCAATGAACAATAGATGAATAATATTACAAAACGTGGGGAGGGAATCTTCTCTTCTTTGTGGTCCCCGTGCCCTTTTATTTTATGGCTGCTCCTGTTCTTGTAGCTTTCTGGAAAATCCCTTACAGTTGGCTAACTGATGCTCTTTTGATCTCAGGTCCCGGCTGACCAAGGTGACATGGCACTGAAGATGCTTAGGATGGTCACCCAACAAAAGCAGTGACTAAATTAGAGCCAGCTGGCTTGGCTCCTCTTCAAAACAAAAGCAGGTTGTTTGGGATCTTTTTTTTTTTTGCACCCTGAAGGCAGAAAGAACAATGACATCATTGTGTTTTAATTTTCTCAGACATTATGCAAGGCATTTTAAGGAGACACGGATGGAAATAATTCACTAACTCCTGCTGAAAAAGGAAAATGTTAATAAATCATGGATGGGCTTCTTGTAGGCCGTGTGCATGTGTTGCAGCCTCAGAACATCCTCCTTTTGTCCTGCAACATCTGGTAAAATTGGTGAGATATCCTTTTGGGGTAGGTTTTGCCAAAACGAAGTAGAGATGGCTCAATCAGCCTTCTGGAGGCAAAAGGCATCCATTTCCATAGCCAGAAAATGGTCCCATCCAGGTCTCAGCCCCATCCTCTTGGAGAGATTATTGTCCTAGCTTCCAAATAGTCAAGGGTAGCTCCCAGGACAAAAGAGGTTGTCCATTCTTGAAACAGTGTTTTCTCAAGTGCAATATTTCCTTTTGACTGATTTTAATTCTTTTTTTATATATCCTTTACATGCAAATACCACTTGGAGCCTCTTTGTAGATAGTTTCTTGTCCAGACCCATGTAAAGGTAATTTTCCTGGTTTTTGGCCTCCCAGAGACAAGCATGTGGTCAAGAGTGGGTGAAATTGTCCTGGGAGCCAGAAGCCATCCAGCTCAAGCATTTTCTACCTGCCTAGGCAATATACCTCCTGGAGGTTGCCCCAGAGCTCAAGCCCAAAGCCATCACATCCTTTTTCCCACCAGCCTTTCCAGTTTGATTGAAAACAATGGGTTGGATTCAGGTCTCATTCATTTAAGTGAGATGTGCTTCCTAGGAAGTATATTCAGGATTGACGGGCATAAGCCCAACTGCATACAGAGCTAAGGCCTCATTTCTAAAGTAGAAGCAGTTGTTTCCCTTGTCTTCCAACGTGGAGGAAATATAGGAACAAAAGCAGCAACCTGAAGCAAAGGTTCAAAGTCTCCTAATCTTGATCTTTAGGCTAATGGGTTTGTCTAAGCCATTAGACCTGTGGACTTCAACTCCCAGAATTCATGGCTGGCTCAGGAATTCTGGGAATTGACGTCCATGGGTTGTAAAAAGGGGGCAGAGTTGCCCAACCCAGTCTAAGCAAAGGTTGTTTGCCCCAACCCATCTGGTGGGGATGGGATGGTAGCTGCTAGGATTCTGAAACTGCTAGGTCAACATAGCTGGATGGTAAATTGAGAAATATGGGTCTAACCTGAGCCTCTCTGATCTTTTTTGACAACAATACCTTCTATGATTTTAGGGGGACATAATTACCTAATCTTTTAAGTGACTTACCAGTTTGGGATAGCTAGTCTGCTATTCACAAATCCAACACAGTTGTTTTGTCTTATACTCCTTTCTTTTGATACATGGTTTAAGTTCTCTGTTCAGGTGTGTAATCAACTCAGAGGGCTTTGTGGAGCATTTGTTTCCTTTTCATTGTTTACGCACTTAAGTAAAACACTGAGTAAGGAAGTGCCAAAGCCTATGTGTGGATAATAATTATACAATTCGATGAGGTAGATAGATGAAGGGTCTTGTCTGCCTCTAATGCTGAGAAAAAGCAAATACAAACTTAGTTCAGAATTATCTTCCTTTGGCTGTCCCACTTGCTCATTCTGCGTGGGAAGTCACTAGGGAGGCTTCTCACATTAGTACTGAAGTACATCTCTTGAACCGTGAAGTTTGCAGGGAAAGCACTGTGTCTTCCTCAAAGATGCCAACTGTTGGAAATGAAACTGATGCTCTGTATACACAGTTTAATGCCTGTCTCGGAGAGAAACAAATTCCTTCCATGGTGGTGAAATTGCCTTTGTCTTATGTGTTTTATGTATATGTATATGAAATCTGAAAGCTAAAGATGTGGCCTTAATAAATATTGATTTCCATCATACCTCATCAGCAGCTCTGCAAATATATCTGTGTGATGGAGCAGAGGTAAAAAAAGGACCGTGTAGTATTTTCCCCCCCCCTCCAAGTTGAGGGGTGTGGCAGAAATTTAAGCTTTGCTGCCTCAACCTCTTTTCCCATGAATGTAGCACACAGCTCTGTTCATTTAATCCTTTTATAAAGTGCAATGAACTATTAGGCCACTTGGTGGGGGAAAAGATCTTTAAATAGGAATACCACTGATCTGCCTAGCCCAGTATTGTCAACTTTGGTTTATGTACATGATTTATTGAAAGAATATATATAATTGGCTGGAGTTTGCACAACATCAAGCCATGGTGGCCAATCTTGATAATTTTAAGACCTGTGGACTTCAACTCCCAGAATTCCCCAGCCAGCCATGTTGGCTGAGGAATTCTGGGAGTTGAAGTCCACAACTTAAAGTTGCCAAGGTTGGCCACCTATGTGCTAAGCCATGCACTATGGATTCATTTAATAAATCACTGCTGTATAGCTTGGTGTGTTGGGTGAACTGGTGGACCTCCTGAGTTTTAGGCAGAAATTTTACTACCCTGACTTGGTAGTGCCAGGCATTGACAGCTGAGATTACATTGAGTGGATGCTGTTCCAGTAAGCTGCAGTCTGAACTGAATTAAGATAGCTGTGGGCTGCTTCATGAAGAAATCTTTTTAGGGAAGGCAGGAATGTGTAAGGACATTCATCAACTTTATAGGGAGGTGCTTGGGAGGGAAATAGGAAGAGGAAGGCATATTAGGTATGGTTGCCACCTTCAGTTATTTATAAAAAATAATAAAGGTGGGATATAAATAACAAATGCAGTCACTAAGTGTTGTGATGGAGGGTTGAACCTGCTTCTTCTTGCCTGCTGCAATGGGATGAAATTGGGAGTTGGGACGAAGAGCGATAGCATGGCAAGGTGAGAGGTTCTGAGGCTGCCTCTTGATATGAGCTCAGTGCTCTTAACAGAGAGCTTAGAGGTGATTGGCCAAGCATTTGTTTTGAAATATCTGAAACAGAAGACCTTCCACTTTGTCTAGAGTTACTCTTATGATGTCCCTGCTGCAATATTGCCCCAGGTTCTTTCAGCTATTGCACCAGAGGGAGGAACGTGAAACATGTGCAAAACACCTCCCCATAGTAGAGGCTCTGAAGGCACAAGGCTGGTCTTCAAACAGTGGGACTCCACAGCTCTCTGATGAGATAATCACAATGGAAGAAAGGCAAGCATACAAATCAGTTGCAGCAGCATTTGTCCCTTCTACTGAGTCTATGGCTTTCAGTCAAGGGAACTGATGTCCTGTTCCTGAGGCTTGGCCAGTTCCTAGTGTGCTTAATTATCCTGCAAATAGGAAGGCTCAGCTGTTCTCTCTGTATTGCTTGCACACACTGCAAGGGGAAATAACCACTGTCAGTTCATGGCAGGCGGTGTCACTTTTTAGCTTGAGGCCCATAGCTAATGATGTGAATGTTGCTTTCTAATTATTATTAAAAAAACATAAAGCTATAAACCAGGGGTGTCAAACTGCCAGCCCGCGGGCTGGATGTGTCATGCCGAAACCGCGCCCACCCCATTGCCGGCAATGGAAAAAAAAAGTCACAACACGTCATGTGACATTGCGAGTTTGACACCCCTGCTATAAGCCATTGCATTCAACCTGCCTAGGTTGATTTCATGCCATGCTAAGCCAAATCAATAAACCAACCTTAGCACAATGTGTGAACCCAGATATTCCTTGACCTTCAATTTTAATAGCTCTGATTATGTACTGCTCTGCTTTTTAGTTGCCATCTTCCCCCCCCCCCCGGCTTGTTCACTTTCTAAACTTCTAAAAATCACTGCATGACATTGAAACTTTTGACTTTTTATTTTACAGTTATATAATGCTTGGATTATTAACCAGGAATAATGTTCATCTCCATTCTGTAAAGTCTCTTTTTTCTGGTTTCTGAATACCAATTTACACTTGAAGGTCCTAAAGAAGCAAGATTGGTCCTTTGTAGTGAATAGTTGTCCTATCTTTTCAATCTTCCCAGCCTACTTCTCTGGCTACAGAGCAGTGTAGTCTATTACTGCCAATGGCTGTATCTCAGATGATCTACAATCATCTACAATGATTGTAGCTCAGGGAAGGAAGGCTTACAAGATCTGTAGGCAGAGGTGGAAAATGTCAAAATTCCAGAGGAGCTGGTAGAACACAATCTAAGATGTCATACTTGGGAAAGGCAAATTCTGGGAATCAATTACAACAGCATCTAGGAACTAGTTGCTTGATCTGAGGAAGGGACATATAAAGGTACATGTGTCCATGTAGATACTAAGAGCCAAGCTTGACTTAACCCCTACTTTCTCTATGTCCTTCAATCATCCAAATTGCTTGGAGGAAACAACCAATTGTCTAAAGAGAAAACTCATTGAAAAAAAATAATGTACAACCCAAGACAGGCCTTTAAAGTTAATAAAGGAACTCAGAACTGGAAGGAAAAAAAAGCTGACTTCCCTTACGTGACATGGCCTCTCTGTGCCGCCCACTGCAGTTCTAACCCCCAAAATATGAACTCTTGCCACCCAAGCTTCCATACCCAGTTTCATTCCCTAGCTCAACAGTCCTTATGAACGTAGCTGGGTCCAGAGATTTGGTAGGTTCTGTAATGAGGCTCACACGAAGAACCATATTTCTGTTTTCCTGTTGAATGTGTTAAGAGGATCCATGGCCTACAAAAGCAAAGACATTTTTCCTGCACATGGGAAAGCAATCCCGACAACCAAGTCTCACGGTTTTGTGTTTCCTTGTCTGAGCAATTGTGACACGTCAGCTTTGTAATTAGTCAGTTGGGAAGCCTCTGACGGACAGGCATTACCCCAGGAGAATGTACCAAGCAAAACTGAGCTGAAAGTGGGTTAGCTGCGAAAAGTCTCTCTCCTTAGTCCTGACCTTTAACAGGTTGAAAATGACAGCTTGTCAGAAATGACATTTCAAGAGTTACAGCATATTTTAAATCATCTACATTCTTTGTCCCTAAAGCCTGTGATCAAAATAGGCAGAAGTGATACTAATAATGGAAGGCAGCTTGTGTTCCATTCTTGTTTTGTCTACAACTCTTTAAAACAGCTATGTCTTTTTCTGAGAAGCAGAATCCCAGGTAAACAAAACAGGGAACTTTAAAGAATGAAGGTAGATTGGCTTTTGTATGCCCCAACATAGCTCCTCCTTTCTCTCCCCCCCCCCAAAGTGTCACATGGTGCTGGAAAATACTGTTTTAATACAGGTACATCTAAGAACAACTTAACGTCTTCTCTCTCCTGGGCTGTAGGTAAGATGAAAGTATTGTCATAAGGGTACAATAAATGATGCCAGGCCATGTTGACGCCATGGTTGGAGTTCAAATGGAGAGACACCCTGGATTTTAGAGGCCATTTGGAAATTGCTGATTCCCGTGCAACCTACAACTCATCTCTTTATGGCCCAGATGAATGATCTGTTCATGTTTAAGTCAACATTATTTATGTAAAAAACAACAATAACCTTCACAAAATAAAGCAGTTTCAGTGCTTACAACTTGTTAGTAATTGTTAACATATTTTAAGCCAGACAGAAAGAAGGAGATGAAACTCAAAGGCCCTCTCTAGGGTTTCATCTTGTCTTTCCAATTGGCATCCTTCAGTTGCCTTGGAAATGCAACTCCCACAACTGGAGTTGCAAGGCAACCGGAAGGAAGCCTGTTGGGAAAGGCAGCATGAACCAAATATCCACAAGCGATCATGTTTTCTGAACAAAGCAAAACGTTTTAAAATAGAGAGGGACTCTATTTGGCTATGATTCAAATCCTTTTGGTTCATACATTGCACCAAGCCCTGGTTTCCATTGTTTTTTTGAATAAGTCATATTTGGTTGTATTCCTGCATTGTGCCAAGCCAAGAACTAAGATTTACAAATTACAATATCTTGATTCATGGAACACTCGACCAAAATTGAGCAGCTACATTGCAACTTATTATAATCTGCAAACTCAGCCAGCATCTCCCATTGGGGCACTTTTAATGTTGTTCTCAATAGGGCTTGTTTGAGTTGCATTTCTTCTCTGGAAACTTTATTGAGAAATGTGCTGACACTAAAGATTACCCCCTACTCATTTTATCAAAAGATTTGTGGGCTGAAGAGCTCATAACTTTAATGGGAAAAAATAATAAAACAAAGCACTATTTCCTTGTTGACATACAGATCTCCCTGTAGCTTTTTTAGCTGAAGTATCGTTATGTCGCTGAAGTCATGTTACTTTCCCTAAAGGCATCGTTATAAATCCTATCATTTCCCTAATCTTTTTAATTAAAAAAAAGGCTGTGCACTTAAAGATTTTCCTTTGAATTTCCAGGGCTCATTGTATGTGAACATGTATGAGAAGTTTTAGAATTTGGCATCTTGAGGTTAGCCAATACATTATGTCATGTTGAGCCTTTCAATTATCTCGCCTGGCAACTGTTGCTTATAGTCATTTTCCTGCAGCAGTTCTGACTTTTTGCAGTTTATCAGAAACCTCAAATTTGCACTGTGGCAAGGAAAATTGCCCCAGCACTAAGTGAGAAAAAAAAAAGTCACTTGATTATAGATGCCATGAGGAAGAGATTTTATGGAGACTTGATATTGCCTGATGCATTTTGATAAGTGTCTTATCAAGGCTCCCTGAAAGTAGTACTGGACACCAAACCAATTTTAAAAATCAACAAGAATTGCAGTCCCATTTAGCCCTTCTCATAGTTGTATTCATAGCAAAACTATGAGTACTAACTTTGTACATTAAAATGCAAGACTGAAAGTATTTCTCCACTCCTCACCTTTCACTTTTTGGAAAACTAGGGAGGAAAACTTCTGAAATGCTTCCCAGACTCTTCCTTGTCCCCTAATAGTCATTTCCATCGACCAGGTGTCTTCAAACCTGGCCCTTTTATGACTTGTGGACTTCAACTCCCAGAATTCTTCAGCCAGCGTGCCTGGCTGAGGAATTCTGGGAGTTGAAGTCCACAAGTCATAAAAGGGCCAAGTTTGAAGACCTCTGCCATAAACTATTACAGTCGTACAATTGATCTGCAGCAAGGGGAGGGATGTTCTGTTGCCCCAATTCACAATTGATGACACCTGGGAAAAGCTGACACAAAGCTTGGCTGGTCCAGATGAGGACAAATGGGATTTTATGAAGACTGAACTGAGGGCAGGTGGGATTATTGCAGAGGTGTGTTGGAGGAAGAACTAGAACGCACAATCCCCTAGTTCACCAAGAACAAAATAATGCCAGCCTGAAAGCCCCTGCAAGGACTTTTTGTTGGTTAACGTCAGTAGGAAGGGAATGAGAGAAGTGGAGAGAGATGGCCATTTGCCCCATTCGATCCTTCAAGGTAGGCCAGTCAAGAAGCACAACTTCTATAATTGGCTTGAATAGAGTCAACCCTTTCTAAAGATGCTGTCAGCAGCCCTCAATCCCACTGGATGGACCAGAACAGGAAATCAACTGCACAGGAAAGTTATGAAGAGTTTTGTTGAGCATGGCTATAACAACACAGTCTGATTTTGCTGTACCTCTTTCCTTGGTTTTATACTTCAGTGGAGGCTTCTGAATGTTACCTTGTTGCTCTGGAATTTAAAAATGCTTCAGCCCCTTTTGCCTAAGCAACAACTCCTCCATATCTCCGCCACAGTCATCTTCCTTACTCTCTATCCTTGTGGGCTCCCAAGCCTGGCCACTAACGGTGACATTAAAAGTGGTCCTGTTGCAAACACTGGGAGAGTTTTCTCCCAAGAGATCAACAAGGCTGAGGATTGGCTTTCTGTGTTTTGTGGTTCTGTGATTGAGGGCTTTTGTGAAAACCGTTCCTTGCTCTCTGATCTCTGCTTAGCTTTTTTCTCCTTCCTTGGAGACTTCATCTGACCTCATAATCCAAGCCAAACATCTTCCACTGCAGCCTCCAGCAGTTTCAACAGTGCCATCCTCACTTTCCGCATGGTCTCCTTTGCCTGAGTTCACATTCAAGAAGCAGCTGACAGCCGTTCATCATCTCCATCCAGAGACAGATCAGGAAGAGGAAGGTTGTCGCTGACAATCTCATTCAGCTGCAGATCACTGACTGCTGCAGGAAATGTACCCCAATTAATTCTTAGATCTAAAAGTTACATGCAGCTGCTACGTTCCATTTGGCCCAGCTATTTCTCCCAATGTACACTGGTCTCCTTGATTAGGTAGGACCAATTTTAACTGCCAGAGAGAAACAGGAAAAACTAGAAGCTCCTCTTTGTATTGGATGTGAACCTGATGCTATAGTCTAATTTCATGAATATTAGGTTCTTAGGCTCCATCCTTCTTCATTTCCTCTTTTACCGCTTCAGGGGTTGAGGGTCTTAGGCGCCATCAATGCTCATTTATCCTAGCCTTCCTCAAGCTGATGTCCCTCAGATGTTTTAGACTACAGCCTCCATCATCCCCAGCTAACATGGCCTTATTGTCTAAAGAGGATGTGTGTTGCAATGTAGTACATCTCGAAGAAATCAGCTTGGGAAGGGCTGCATGAACTCATTAATGAGATATAGAGCAGTTTATATCTGTTTATATATAAACACTTTCTGTTACCAGCCCAAATGATAGTAAGCTACTGACACCAAGCCATATTTTGTATTTTGAATAAGACACAATTGTTTGGAACCACTGAATATGTTAACCATAAGTGAGATTGAAAGCTCCTCATAGCTGATTTCAAAATCGTAGGTTTTTTGGGAACTGTGGTTATTAAATAAGACAAATCAACTAGTTCACAAAAATCAAACAACTTGCATAATGGGATGTGTGAATCCAGCTTAATGAGGCAGGGAGGAGCATTATTAAGAATGTCATTGAAGTAACAATGTCCAAAACAAGACTTTTATAGGGCAGCGCTGTGAAAGGAAGAGCAGTAATCCAGGCAGAACCACAATTCCTGTAAAATATCCAGAGAGAACCATTCATTTCAAATAGTGATGTTCCAAGAACATTAATTCAAGGATACACAGTTATTTTTGGGTCAAGGGCATCAATCAGTCTTTAAGTGTTATTCCCCCCCCCCAAAAGGAGTAGACAGGAAAACCTACAACTCTCTTCATTTTATGTCCAATTAGTTACAAATAACTGTAACTAATGGGATAGTCTCTGTTCCTGTATTTAATTATGTTTTCCTTTTTGTCACATGTAAAGACAGAACTTGATAATTTTGGTATCCAAAGATCTTTGCAATCCCTGCATCAATTCTAGGGGAAGCTCAAGTTAAACACCTTTGCATCAGATGCTATGAAGGTAAAGGAGCTCAGCAAATTCTGACTTTCAAAAGGCATTTGTATTTCATCTCTTTTTTTTTCCTTGCTGCAAAATTTATTGCCAGGATAGGATTATGTAAGCATGGAATCTCTCTTGCAATAGAACTATGACATGTGTTTGAACAAGGTTTTTTTTTTTAATTATATAACATATTCCTAATCTTTTTTTTTTTTTAAGGCACAAAAGAGACTTAGAAAAATATGCAAAACAGCTATCTTCCTCCTGCACATTTTCACATTAACAAGAAAGATCACTTGAAATTGGAAAAAGTTTAAAGAAGAAATGCTTGATCTTTGATAGGACTTTGAGGAGAGCCATATTTTGGGAGGAATGGATTTGAGCTTACTTTTTTTTCTTTTCTTTTTGATTTTCATTGTCAGTATCATCATAGGCAGACAGAATAGTTTTGCTATCAAAATCTAGGCTGATTCCAAACTTTATGGTAAACGTTAATTTTTCCAGGAATGAAATAGAGCACTCAAAAGTCCTCTCCGATCTCCCAAATGCTCTTCAAAACATCACTCACAAAAATCACAAGGGACAGAAAATCACTGTAAGGGCTACATGAAGCCATTAACAAGTAATTCCTGCTAGCAAGTTGTCAAAATCCTGGCATTATTCCAACTCCTCAAATACCTAGATTTTCTCCCCCAACATTTGCTTTGAATAGTGAAATAAAAATGTACACAACCGGAAAGCTCGTTTCTCAGCACTGGTTCTCTTTTTCAAAAAATATTGAGGAATTTTCCAAAGACTTACCTAGGAGTAAATTAGGTCCCACTCAGTTTGATGTAGTTGTTCTGCGAACACTCCTTGTGAGGCTTTTCTAGTGAGATGATAGAGCTAGACCCTGAACCTTGACTAATTTGTATTTCTAGCCATGGACGGTTTAAGGACAATATGCATCACAACTACTTTTAGGATCTAGCTGACATTTTTGGAAAAATAGCTTAATAGTTAGAACCTAGGTGGAAAAGCACATAGAAACTCCAGATCTGTTCCAAGGAAATAAAAAAAACACAACCCACAAAGCAGCAGTGGCAAATTCTTGCCATCCTATGGCCAGCATGTCTATGAAACATCAGGAACCAAGATTCATTGAAGTCAGTCTAGTTAATTCAATATTCTGACCACTAATCAATTAACCTACCTTTAATAAGCTTTAACCGTATTGTTTTACTCACAATTAAGAGGATAACTAGAGGATTTTCTCAGTACTATCCATAAAAGTCCCTATTTTGAATATTAATGTATTTGCTTTAACACATCAGGCTCTCAGTTACTAAAATTAATTAAAATCTTCACTTCACATTGATAGTTCAAAAAGGGGGTGTGTGAGGGATGGGGAACCTATTCTGCACCTAACACTCTTGTTACGTGACAGTGAGTATTCTGTAGAACAGAAGTGGCAAACTGGTGGTTTTCTGGTTCTGGTTCAACTACAGTTCCCTCATCTCCGAGTACTGACCACAAAGGTGGACATTCATGGGAGTCATAATCCAATGACATTTGAGTCCCTACTCTTGTTTGAAAGCGTGTTTTTTAAAAAGGTGTTTTTAAAAAACCAGTTTGAAATAGTGATTAAAGTGCTGGCCTAGAAACCAGGAGACTGGGACTTCTAGTCCCACCTTAGTCATGAAAGCTTGTTGCCTGACTTTGGGCCAGTTACTCTCTCTTAGCCCAGCTCACCTCATGGGGTTGTTGTGGAAAAATGAGGAGGGAGGAGCATTGGGATGTTTGCTTCCTTGCCTTGTCTATGAAAAAAAAGTCGGGATAAAACTCTAAATAAATATATATATAAGAAATGTCTCGCATGTGACCTTAAATGTGCACTTCCCCCATTTCCTTATGTGCCGCAGGTTTAAAGCTGTAATCTGGATCGTCAGCCATGCAATGTCTGGTCTCTGGCTTCCTTCAGGTGTGGGTCCTGAGGACACAGAGAGAGTCATCAGAGCGCCTGAGATGGGAAGCTTTGTGTGCTCTTGGTTCCCCCATTCCCCGGCCATTCTCTTTCGGAATCCTGAGGCCATCTTCCCTTTGATGTGCATCCTTCCGCCGCTCCCAACGACCGCCTGACCTCTTGCCTCCTCTCTCGCTGCCTCCCTCATTGTTCCCTTCTCCCGCACCGCCGCCGCCTCCCCCAACCCATCCTCCGCGTCTTTCTCCTCCCTTTGCTGATGTCATTCGCTGCCTGTTCTGGCTGAAAGCATCGGCGAGAGCAGCGAGTAGGACCCACCGGGTCGTCCGCCCGCCCGCCCGCCCGCGATCATGGCTGCTACGGTGGGGCTGCAGCGTCTCTCGCCCGCAGCTCCCAGCTAAGCCCCCAAGGGCGCGATGGAGCCCGGCGGCCCCGAAGAGCCCCCGCGTCTCCTGCAGTTACTGCGGAAACTCAAGGAGGTCTTTGATGTGTGTGACGAAGACGCTGACGGCTTCATCCGGGTGGAACACTTCGTCGCCCTCGGGCTGCAGTTCGGCCAGGGGGATGAGGTAAGAAAGGAGTGGCTTGGGCGGGAGACGATCGCCAGGTGGGGCAGAGAAAGGGGATCCGCCGAAAGGCGGGAGGCCTTTCCTGACCGCCTGCTGAGGAAGCCGGATTTCTGCGATCTGCTCTTCTTTAGAGGAGAGCCAAGATTTGGACTACCATCCCCAGGAGGCCCATTTTTGTAAGAGGTCCCCTTCCTCTCCCTCGCTATCCCCTCAGCCCCCAGCATTGGATTTGACAGGTCTGAAGCTAATGTGGACGTTTGCCTTTCAAATCGGGGCTTAGCCTTGAGTTATGTGAAACCGGTGCAGATTTCTGAGCATGTGCAGAGAGCTTTCCCTCCCTTAAGGTTGTGTCTGTCCCATGTTCGATGGGAGAGATGTGGACTTTAACTTTCACCAATTACCCTTTAGAATATAAGGGCCGTATTGCTTGGGGAATGGAATAGTCACCCTTGGGTAGATCCCTCACAAATATTTAATCACTGCAGCGGTCTATCCCATGCAATGGACATTCGTGAAGCAGAAATCTACAGGAGAAAATACCGTTAACTAGTGACAAGTTTCCTACCCTGCTGGCCCCTATGCCTGAAGCCCAAAACGCTGCAAGAAGAAGATGTGTCCCAGTGCCGGGGTTTGGAAGACTTGCATATAGCTCTGTGGGATAGACTGGCTGTAGTTTCAGGACACCCTCCCCCCCAACAATTACAGTATACTTGACACCCCAGTCCTAGATTTCTAAATGTCAGAGAATCATGGAGACTATAGGTCATCAGCTCCATGCTCAGTGCAAGAATCAAATTTAAATCTGAGTAAGTCTCTGCTTGAACTCATCCAGAGAAAGAAGCTCACATCTTGGGTATTTATTTGTTCACGGTTAAACTGCTGTTGCTACTCAGTTTTTCTCAGCATTCAGCCAGAATCTGTTTCCCTCTATCAAGACACTCATTCTGGGTCCTGCACCCTGGGATGATAAAGATCAGATCTACGTCATCCCTTCAGGCATTAGCAAACTCTTGTCATACCCCCTTACCCAATTCTTTTTTTTCCCTTTTTTTTTGAAGACTAAACTTACTGCTTCCTCAGCCTCTGCTTGGTCTTTACTGCCCTTCTCTGTACCTATTCTCATATCTTTTCTTAAAATATCGTTTTTGTAGGTGGACATAGTACTTTAAGTGGAGTTGACCAGTGCAGAATAGTATGAAATTATTATTTTATTATCTGGATGGATTCAGCCTAAGTTTGCATTTGTTATTGTTTTAGCAGCCTCGTCATGGTGCTGACTCATATTCAGCTTGTGATCTGTTAATTTCCAAGATCATTTTTCACATGTACAATTATCAAATTATTACCTCCCATCCTATCCTTGTGCGTTTGACTCCTCCTTAAGGGAAGAACTTTGCATTTCTCTCTAATTAGGGTTCTACCTTTTATTTTCAGTCAATTTGTCTAATCCATCAGCATCGTTTTGAGTATCGTTTTGGTCTTTGATAGAATTTTATCTTCCACCCATTTCTGTGCTATTTGCAAATTAGCTAATTCTCTTCATGTCTTCAAATCAATTAATGAACATGTTAAGAGTGCTGGGCTCAGAATCAAGCTTCATGGCACTCTACTTGATGAAGAATAATTGATTAACACTCTTTTAAATATTGTTTTCAAGATCACCTAATATAGTGGCCTTTCAACCTTTATGGGCATCAGGGACTGGTTCCGTGGAGAAACTTTTTCCCATGGATTGGAAAGGGCATGGTTTCTCATGCTGCCTACATCCAGTGGATGGGGCTTTGTTTGCTGGCGTGGCCCAGTTTCTGGCATGCTGCAGATCGGTGCCAGTACACGGACCAGGGCTTGGGGACCCCTAACTAATACATATTCCATCAGATTTAACTAATCATAATGTCATCACAATGCAATAGCATTTTATCAAACACTTTGCAGGAATTAAGATATATTCTGCCCATAGCATTCCTGCAAACCGAAGTCGTCTAATAAAATTTGAAATAGAATTAGTCTGACAAATCCCTACTGACTTCTTTTCAAAGAGTTCTTTTCAAGAGTTATTTATTTGTATATTTGTTCATTTGTATCCCACCTCTATTATTTTTACAAATAACTCAAGGCGGTGAACATATCCCAACAGATCCTATTTTCCCCACAAGAACAATCCTGTCAGGTTGGCTGGATGGAGAGAGAGGGTGATTGGCTCAAAGTCACCCAGCTGACTTTCATAGCTAGAACTCACAGTCTCCCCACTTTCTAGCCTGGTACCTTAACCACTAGACCAGGGGTAGGCAACTTTGGCTCTTTTATGACTCGTGGACTTCAACTCCCAGAATTCCTGAGCCAGTATGGCTCAGCTTGGAAACCTCTCCCTTTCCCCTCAGCATGGCTGGCTCAGGAATTCTGGGAGTTGAAGTCCACGAGTCATAAAAGAGCCAAGGTTGCCTACCCCTGCACTAGACCAAATCTCTGTGGGATCCAGTGTTGAATCTTCCCAGCTATCCTTGTCAAATCTGGATTTCCTCGTGTCCTTTTTTCTTCTCTTTTCCAAGTTAGAGACATTTGTTTTCCTGCAGCAAGTTGGTATTTCATTCATTCTCAGAGATGTTGAGTGAAGGTACTATAAGCAAATTCCTTTAGGATTTTTTGAAATTTTTCTTTTTAGCAGCCTTATTTATCTTGATCTGATTTCCACACAAATTTCTCCTACTATAGAGTCCTTGTTGTTGTTGTTGTTGTTGTTAATTGCGAAGTCGTGTCTGACCCATTGCGACCCCAAGGACAACGTTCCTCCAGGCTTTCCTGTCCTCTACCATCTTCTGGAGTCCATTTAAGGTCACACCTACTGCTTCAATGACTCCATCCAGCCACCTCATTCTCTGTCATCCCCTTCTTCTATTTCTCTCAATCTTTCCCAGCATTAGTCCCTTCTCCAGTGAGTCCTCATTAGGTGGCCAAAGTATCTGAGTTTCAACTTCAGGATCTGGTCTTCTAAAGAGCAGTCGGGGTTGATCTCTTCTAGGACTGACCGGTTTGAACGCCTTGCAGTCCAAGGGACTCGCAGGAGTCTTCCCCAGCACCATAGCTCAAAGGCCTCAATTTTTTGTCACTCAGCCTTTCTTATGGTCCAACTTTCACAGCCATACATTGCAACTGGGAAAACCATGGCCTTGACTATACGCACTTTTGTTGGCAGGGTGATGTCTCTGCTTTTTAGTATGCTGTCTAGATTTGCCATAGCGTTCCTCCCCAGGAGCAAGCGTCTTTCAATTTCTTGGCTGCAGTCCCCATCTGAGGTGATCTTGGAGCCCAGGAAAATAAAATCTGTCACTACCTCCATTTCTTCCTACTGATATTAGATAGAGATAGAGTCCTACTGATACTAAATGTCAACATTTTGAACTCGAAGACTCTGGATGATTTAGTAGCATATCTACAAGAGGATTGTTTTAACATGGCTATTGGAAGGTAAAATTAGTGATGAGAACTGGCATTCTGCTGGAGTCTCATTGCATTTTAGATTATTCCTAGGATACCAAATCAGAGCAGCAAAAATCTGGGTGACCATTAGGTGATGCCAAAAGATATAGGAAACCACTCATTGCTTGCAACTATCTAGCTATTACCTAAAGTTTGCAGTGCAGGTTTGATAGTCTTATTCTTAACCAAGTTTTCAAAGGACATCTGCTTCCGGAGCATTGTCTTTCTGATAAACAATAACATTTTTGTTCTTTTATCTGCCCTCCATATCACCAAGAGCTTATGCACCTTGGGGCTTCTGATGTTTACGGGACTTCTTCTCTAGAAACAAAAGAGCTCTCAGACAAAACTATGTTGCAAAACAAGGAGGCAGGCAGTTGTATCCTAATAATAATAAAAGGAGAATCTTTTCTTAAACGCTGGCATAAAATCTTGTGAAGAATGCCTGAATCAAAATTCTCAAAAAAAAAAAATGGCTGCTTTTGATAAATAAGAATCGGGAAGCAGTTTTGCAGACTATGGGAAAGGAAAGGAAAGGAAAGGGAAGGGAAGGAAGAAAGGGAAGGGAGGAAAGGGAGGAAGGAAGGAAGGAAAGACAAACAGAAAGAAAAAAAGAAAAAGAAAGATCCCCTCCTCACCTACTTTTTCTTTTGCCTGATCTCAGCAGCCCTTCACTCATTTTGTTAGGTGCTTTTCTGTAATATATCAATATCTGTGGATAAAGGTCTCACTGACATTATCGCTATTTGCTCACTGTCATTAGAATTCTGTTCACTTCCTAGAAATCAGCCTGAGAGAGTAGAACAGATTCAGAAGGAGTGCTTAGGTGCCATTTCAGTATTGGTTTAACCGAAGATGTCTCTTGATGTGCGTGTGCAGAGGATGTAAGATGGGCTTAGTTGAAAGATCTGATCTGGGAGTAGCAGCTTCATTAAAACCCATTGCTTTATCAGAACATGAAATGAATATACTACAAAGAAAAAGAGTACATCTGTGAGACCCGAGTCATAACACTGAATTCATCACTAGAGGGATTACTTCTGTAGCTAGCAGTTGGAAGAATGAAGCATTCAGTTACAGTTATCAGATGGTGAAGCAAATCTGATTGTGGATTATAGTTTATATCCTAGTAGTTGAACTGAATTATTAGATACAGTGAAACTGCTTTGACCATCCTTTAAAAATAACAAAAACATTGCCGTTAGTTCCCCAATAACATCTCCTATATTGTGATGTCAACTTGAGAATGTTTTAAGAGTTCCGATTTTACCTTGCTTGCTTCATCATAACCTGCACAGTGGCTTTTAATATTTTTGCAATATGATACTGGTTCTTGCATAGTCTGGTCCTGAAGATCATGCTGATCAGGTGTTATATAAATACAGAAATGGAGAATTACAGTTTTAACAAGTAAAGTTCTTATCATTACAGTATTATTGTTTTTGTTTTACGAACATGCTGTTGTATTTGTTGCTCATTTTCTTTTTAAGCCCTGTTTACAAAATGCTTCCAATAGAATGGAAATTTGGAAGAGTTAGTTCAGAAATCTCTCTCTCTCTCTTTTGCCATCTTCAGAAAAAAAAAATCCATAGAACAAAATGAAACGAACAAGCATTAGATTGGAACTTAGAATAATCTGTGTTTTATTGAACTGATTCATACTGAGATAAGAATTTTTTTATCATTTATCCATAAATCACTTATTTAATCAGAATGATCCACAAAGACTTGTTTTATTTAGAAATCTTTTTTAAAAAACAAGACTATTTATACCATATTGAAGCGAAACAACACTGAGAGTCAATAACATATTAGTTTATGATATATTTATTACAGTTCAGCAGAAACTTGGCAATATAAACAGTTATAAATAATTTAACATGGACAGCTATAAAGAAGGCATACAAGTAATCTTCAACTTATAACCACAATTAGGGATCAGCATTTCTGTTGTTAAGCAAGGGGGGGGGGGGTTGTTAAATTTTATGATCTTTTTTTTTGCTAGGGTCGTTAAGCAAATCAACACACTTGTTAAGAGCATCATGTTAAGTGAATCTGGCTTCCCTCATTGACTTTGCTTGTCAAAAGCCAGCTGGGGAAGTCACAAATGGCAATGTGCACGACCCCAGGACCCTATAATTTTTGTAAATACATGCCGGGTGCCACATGCCCAAATTTCAATGATGTGGGAATGCTACAATGGTCATAAGTGCAAGGAGTGTCACTTTTTTCAATACTGTTATAATTCTGAATGGTCATAAAGGAATGGTTGTAAGTAGAGGACTAGCTGTAGATACATGAAACCACAAGCAACATTCCCTATGCACATCCTAGGTGTAACGTTGTTAGAACATACTGAAGAACTGTTAGAGTTCAACTTTTTTCTTTGATACTCTCAACAGGCTAATGGCTGAGCTGATACAATTCCGCCTGTTCCCAACATGTTCCTTTAAAACACATCAGACGTAATTACACTCTGAAGGGAATTATCTATATCTACTTCCATTTCAGAACTGTGTACCAGAGACTAAAAAAGGGATCAACAACTCTAAACAAAACAAAACCTCAAAAATTAAGAAAATTCCTAGTACCACCTACTCAGGACTTGCCTGTCAGAATTTGGTCAAGTTTTTAAAATATACGAGATTATTCTGGTTATCATTGGTTAAAGTCACTAATGTTATTTTATTACTTTCCTTTAACAAATTGTCACTAGAATTAAACTTTTTAATCAAACAAAGCTATTGGCCAGCCTTGATGGTTTTTCACTTGAAGCAGTACAAAAAAATATATTGGCTTTCTGTCTCCTGTTTCACTGGAGATATATAGTGAAGCTTCTTCAGATACAGTCCTCCCTTTTAGTTTTAATGAAGCAAATCTTGTAATTACTCACAAGCTGAGCAAGGGTTCCTACTCTGCATTCTGCACATTCCCTTGACAAATGTGGATGCTAAGATTTTAACCGCTACTTTTATTCATGAAGAATCTTCTTTATGGAGTAATCTCAGTTCAGAAATTAGCAGTAAACTGGACCCTTCATAATATCATTTTGTTGGACCAATGCGGTTCTGATGGAGCTGTTTGTAAACTTTTGTAGAATTAAAAACTGATTTACATAAGAATACTGCTTGGCAAGTATTCAACTCAAGCACTTGTTGGCTGTTTGTTGCAAGTTTGAATTCCACAGTGATGTGAAGAATCAGCTGGGGGTCCCTAGTAAGAATGAGCAAAATGTTATCTGGGTGCATCAGCCATGCTTGGAGCAGGCTGTGTTGGGTGACCTGGACCTGGACTGAAGCAAATGTATTTGGTCTGGACCTGAATCTGGAAGGCTTGTCTTTTGGATAGGTGTGTTTAGGGCGAGAGACCGAAGGGAAGATGCAAAAAAAGAGTTACAAAAATAGGTGACTGTATAAATCACACAGATAGACAGGATACATTTATGCCATGCAGGGCTAAGCAGAAGTCAGAAAAGTGAAGTCTCTGGGAAGATAAAGGAGGGCCAGATGAATTGACTGGATATGCTGTGTGTGAACTCAAATGTGGCAGCAGCAGCTACAAGGAAAAAAAGTACTGGGAAGATGAGGGGAGGGGAAGGAGGACCTGTTGTGTATGCTGCCCTTGGTTTGCGATATAGCAATCGGAGTTGCTTTGGAGTAGTGGTTAAGACATCAGGTTAGAAACGGGAGACTGGGAGTTCCAGGCCCAGCTTAGGCACAAAGTCAGCTGGTGATCTTGGGTCAGTCATGCTCTCTGGAAGGTGCTGTGAAGGTCAGTGAACAGGCTGCTCCTGCACAAATTGTGCAGAAGAAACCCTTCCAGATTTCCTTCTGCAACAGCCGAAAAGTTCCAAGTTTCAGTTTGGCTGGCTCTCGTCCTAACCGGGTGTCATATTTGCAAGGGTTAATTGTGATATTTTTCACTTATGTCTTCTGGAAGTATAACTAATAAAAATATTTGTGGTTTCACTTCAAAGTTTGTTTTTTAGGATTTTTTTTGGGGGGGGGGGAATATTTTGATATAATTTTTTTCCAGTACTGTACTTTTAAGGGTTCTTTTGGGTAAGTATAACTGCCACACATTTTGACATATTCCCTCTTTCTTACAGCATTCCTGCAAGTTATTGTTGGGTGATTTGTTTATCTTAGAAATTATTGATGGGGTTATACCGCATGCAGTCTGTAAAACATTTTGTATAATTCCCCCTTAAGTTATAACTCGGAGTAAATTTATTGGTTTTTTTTTCTCATAGCACTTCCCATTCAACTCTGATTGCTTATTTGAAGTTTTTCATTCACTTTATCATACAATTTTTTCTTTTTTCACCTCTGACATATTTAAATTACAATTTTCATATATATTCTAATAGGCGGTGTTGGTTTTGTATGTTTCAATTTCTGTTATATTTCTCAATGTCCCTCTTTCTTGAGAGTACTTTTTATTCTTCCACCAATTTGCAAATACATCAACTATGGTAAATGCAACAACTTGTAATAATCTTAGCCTTTTATTGAAATAATTCTCTCTCTCCCTCCCTCTGAAAAAAAATGTTTTTCACACAACAGCATCCCCATGGTCACGTGATCAAAATTCTCATGCGTGGCAACTGATGTATTTATGACGGTTGCATTGTCCCGAACTTATGTGATCACTTTTTGCAACCTTCTGACAAAGTCAATGGGGAAACCAGATTCACTTAACAGCCATGTTACTAACTTAACATCTGTAGCAATTCATTTAACAACTGTGGCAAGAACGGTTGTAAAATGGAGCAAAACCCACTTAACTGTCTCGCTTAGCAATGGAAATTTTGGGCTTAATTGTGGTCATAAGTCGAGGATTACCTGTATAAATCTGCAATCTGTGTTTTATGATATGTGTGCGTGGGTGTGGGTATGGCTGTTTCCAAGCATCTACCATACTGAATTCTGGTGTTATCTCTTGGCACAGAAGAGCTTTAACTCTCTTGGAAGGCTGTATTCTTTTGAAGACAGAGCATGAAATAAATAAGGTTTACCACTTGGTTGCTTTGCATAGTTCCTGCATATTTTATAAGCTGCTCTGCTTCCTAATGGTAGTGGGTTTCATGGCTGTGTTGTGCCTAGGAGACATTCAGAACATTTGTTCCAACAGTTGCACGTGGCTTCCTTTCTCCTCTCTACTGTTGTGAAGCTCTGGGAATCTTTGTGTTATGTAGATGATCTACCCCAAAAATGGGTAATGCTGTATAATTAACACTTCAGTAGTGCTAGGAAAGGCATATTGTTCCGAGCTGCTTCATCAGCTTTACACAGCACACTTAACCATAATAATAAGCAGAGTGGTTTGGGGAGGGAGGAATGTCTGCTCCTTTTTAGCTGTGTTAAATGCATCCGTGATGCTTCCTGGCTGACTCACGATTAGGTGATCTGCGTTTTGTAATCTAAAACGGATTAAAGATCATATCAATTTCTAGGCAAGAAAGCTAATATTTGCCATAGGGAAATGTCTGCATGATTGAAGCGGTGAGAAAAATCATGCCTTTTCTTTTGTGGCTTGGTTTTGCCTGCAACACAAATTGGAAGCAGGCTCCACAATTAACCAGCACCGCAACAGAAACAAATCATCGTGTTTCCACCTCATAGGAAGTTTTCTCTATTTATTACAGCATTTAATATATGCGTAGCACATTCTAACAGAACTAGGGCAAGATCGATGTATGTTTTCTTAACTTAAAAGGTTATTCCAGAGAGTGGAATAATCAAAAAGCATCCTTCCCCATGATCAATTACAGGCAGTCCTCGACTTACAACAGTTCATTTAATGACTGTTCAAAGTTACAACGGTACTGAATAAAAGTGACCTATGACCATTTTTCATAGTTACAACCAGAGCGTTTTTTCTCATAGAATGCCCAGAATGGAGTTCTGGCACCTTTTTGGGATGGAACCTTGTACAGTAGGCAAGGCGGGTTGTATGACGTGTGTGAGTTCCGCCCCCCCCCTTTTTTTTTAGAAAAAAGCACTGGTTATAACCTTTGCGGCATCCCTGTGGTCACGTGATCAAAATTCAGCCGCTTGGCAATTGGTTCACATTTATGATGGTTGCAGTGTCTTGGGTGGTCATGTGATCACCTTTTGTGGCCTTCTGACAAGCAAAGTCAATGGGGGAAACAACTGGGTTACTAACCTAACAACTTCAGTGGTTCACTTAGTGACCGTGACAAGAAATGTTGTAAAATGGGGCAAATCTCAATAAATTCTGGGACTTCACCTCCCAGAATTCCTCCGCCAGCTGACCTCTTGTTTTGAGTCCAGTGAGGAAAATTCTCTGGAATCTTTTTTTAAAAAATCTGCTACAAGCGTGGTTATCTTCTAGTAGTCTTTTGGTACAGTGACAAGCATTTGTTATTTTTATTAGAACACCTGAAATAGTATATCTAAATTTCTTTCACATGGAAATGATTGGCCCTTTGTTTTCAATTTTTCAGCACCATAAGAGCAACCTTATACAGGCAGTCCTTGACTTATAGTACACTACAGTATGGCACACAATATTACCGTCATGTAGTGACTGTTCAAAATTGCAACGGCACTGAAAAAAGTAGCTTACAATCAGTCCTTGCACTTTCAGCCATCATAACATTCCACAGTCACATGATCAACATTCAGGTGCTTGGCAACTGGCATGTATTTGCGACAGTTGCAGTGTCCCGGGGTCCTCTGAGTGTCATTTGTGACTTTCCCAGCCAGCTTCCGACAAGCAAAGTCAACGGGGGAAAGCTGTTTTTGCTTAACGATCTTATGATTCCCTTAATTGTTGATTCACTTAATAACCAGGTTAAAAAAGAAGGTACAATGATGCACAACTCACTTAACAACTGCCCTGCTTAGCAATGAAAATTCTGGATCAATTGTGGTCATATGTCAAGGACTACCTGTAGTTGGCGGGGGGGGAACACATTACACAATATTTACATTTACATTCCGTATTATACACTATACATCTTAGACAGCTACACCACAGATCTGGCGTAGCATACTGTGTGAACTCAGTTCAGTTTTCGTTCAGTGCATCGGGCAGACACCCCCCCACAAAAAAAATCAGTTGAATGCAGCTTAGATTAACTGACTTAAATAAAAACAAGTTAAAATTAGGGTGTACACATTTTATCCCTTCTTTCTCTTTTTTTGGAAAGCACAGACCTAGGTAAAAAAATGAAAAGCCATGGGTAAGCATGTCATGTAACCATAGCAAATGAATCAAACCAGGGTGCATAGAAGTGGAACAAGGAAAAGAGACCAGAAGGCTGATCATAACATTTTAAAGAAATGATTAACTGCAGTATTCAGTTAGGTAACTATTCATGAACTATTTTGTTCTTCTACAAAAGCTTTGCACACATTTAAATACTCCCGTGATGGTTGGTGATTTTTAGCTCAACCATCTCCAACCACAGGTGTGCTGGACTACAACTCCCATAGACAACAGCCAATAGGAGTCTGTTTTTGAAATCTTAGCCACTTCTGTGCCTTAATTCTCATACCTTCTTAATACATTAATAATTATAAATATTAATAATATTCAGAACTTTATGCTTGGAATTTAGTTCCTATAAGTTTCCCCCCCGCCAGCATGGATTACAGGGTTTGCAGTCCAAAATGGCTGCATGACATTAGACTATCTATAATATGTCATGTTTTGTAAAGAATATAGGGTGCTTCTTAACTGGATAATTTTAATATTGCTATTTCAGTACCATTTCAATTTATTTATACTTCAGGGGTGGTGGTGGTGGTGGTGGTATTCAATTAAATGGAAGAGAGATGATTAAAGAGACGAATGGTAACAAAACATAGCGGAAACAAGCGTTCACCATATAGCATATGATTTTACAAGAGCAATGTGTCTATAAATAAGGAATTACACTAACAGACTTCTCTCTCTTAGTTTCTGTTCCATATGTAATTAAAGCCCCTCTGTTAAGATTACATAGACCAGGGGTCCCCAACAAACAAGCTAAGCCCCATCTACGGGATACAGGCAGCACACAAAACCACACACTCTCTGGTCCACTGAAAAACCTTTCTCCATGGAACTGGTCCCTGGTGCCCAAAAAGTTGGGGACCTCTGACGTAGACCATTTCCTCCCCAGATTTTTGTCTCAGCTTCTCTTAAAGTACAGGAAAATTTCTAAACCCTAACTTCTGCACTTTTTTAAGAACACAAATGCCATTTTCTTGAACAGAGTATCCTTGGTGTAGATCGGGGTGTCAAACTGCCGGCCCGTGGGTCAGATGTGTCATGTGGAAGCTGCGCCCACCCCATTGCCGGCAATGGCAAAACCAGCCTGATACGTTGCGCGATGTCACATGACGTCACGAGTTTGACATGCCTGGTATAGATTGTATAATATGGGTCCACAACTTATTTTAGGTTTAGAGCCAAACCTGAATTGGAAGGTTATGATATTAGATTCAGCATGAGTACATTACTTGGAGATTTTAAGGGGGTAGTGGTGAATCATGTCCCTACATAAGGAAAAAAAACTCCTGTTTTTTTTCCTATTTTCCTTCACGTGTTGTTGGAATAAGAGGATTTTATCTATAAAGTCATTTTTTCATTGATTCAATCATGTCCAATTCCTGGAGACTGCTTGGACAAGTTTTCTTGGCAAGTTCCCCCCCCCCCCAGGTGGTTTGCTATTGTTTCCTTTCTTAGGTTGAGAGAAAGTGACCCAGCTGACTTTGTGCATAAGTAGGACTAGAACTTATGGCCTCCCGATTTCTAATCACTACACCAAACTAGTTTTTTATAAAATCATATAATCATTATCAGTTCCTTTCAAACAGCCAGTTAGCTTGATGACTTCTCTATCTTTTGAATTCCTATTCCCATCAGCTTAAGCCAGTTTAGCCAGGAGCAAGGGACTGTGAGAACTGGCCCAAAAGGAATAAAAAAGATTGGAAAGCAACAGATTGCTTAACCTTAGAATAGATTATAAAGCTAATTAGAGTAGAGATCCCTAAGCTTTTGGGCACCAGGGACCGGTTCCGTGGAGACAGGTTTTTCTACGGACCAGAGGGTGCATGATTTTCTATGCTGCCTGCACCCCGTGGATGGGGCTTTGGTTGTTTGTGCAGACTGGTTGCTGGCATGCCATGGTCTGGTACTGTTCCACGGACCAGGGGTTGGGGACCCCTGAACTACAGCATGTAATCTCTAGCCCCCCCCCCCAAATAGCCACTGAGAGATAAGGTGTAAAATTCTTTCTCAGTGTAGAATTCCAGATCTTGAACTCTAGCACAAATTTGCAATGGGGTGATATTATTGTATGAATAAAAAATAGCTAATAGTTATAACAATTAATTATCTTTGGATAGGAAAAACTAAATGGCCTGTAATCAAAGAAAGGAGTGGAATAGACCTCTGAAAGCTGCACATAGATTACAGCGTTCAAGAGTTAATAATTATTGGGGCTGTTGTGATTCCTCGCCAGCCAGTGGATCCAGCAGCTGAGTCTAAGGAATCAAATGAGGAGGAAGGGCCTGGAGTGACATTAGAGTCAGAGGAAGGCTCTGAAGAGCTCCAAGACTTACAGTTGGACAAGAAGCCTGGCCCCTCTACTTGTACTCAAGCTGAGACACAGCTCTGCTGGGAGCCTGAGTTGGATAGTGATGAAGAACAGCTGGGAAAAATCCCGGATGCACGAATGCGCAGGCAAGAGAAGCGAGTAGGACAGAGGAAAGCAATGGGGCTGCTCCAAAGGCAAAGGAGAAGGCATTAGGAAGCCACACCTTGGCTGAATTATAAAAGGGAAGGTGTGGGAGGTGCTGGTTGCTGAAGGCAACCATTCATGTTGAGAATCGAGTTTCTGTGGACTGTGTTTGTTTGCCTTGGACATTGACTCAGATATGTGAGAATAAAAGGGGTTGTTTTTTTTCTTGCAGTTCCTGCCTGTTTCTTGGAAGAGGGGTTTCTCCTTGTGAGCATAACAAGGATTCATGTAGGTTGGGACAGAACAGGGGCTTCTTTATTGCTCTTCATTTGTTGCCAACTATTCATGACCCACTGGCTTTTTATCTGGCCAAAATTCTCAGCCCATAACTGCTTCTTTGGGTATTTATCATCTTGTGCCATCAGTAACTGTATCTACCCATCTGGTCTTTTGTTGATTTCTTTTTCAGTTGTTTTGTTTTCCCAAGCATCAGGGGGCTTCCAATGACCTTTGCCCACTCATTATGTGTTCAAAATGTCTAGGCTACGTTATTAATGCTCCCAGCAAGCAGTCTCTTCTTACTTCATTTAGTACTGAATTTTTCTTGCAGTCTTGACACTTGCTTCAGCATTACAATTCAACTCTCTCTGTATTTCACTGATCAGTTCTTCTGAGGGTCCAGCTTTCACAACATGCAACGCTGCAAACCTTGCACCCCTTTTTACTCAATTTTGAACCATTTATTGGGCCCGTATTGCTTTCTAACTGTTGCCTCCTGGTCATCATGCACATTCTACAACAGGCTGATGATTTGGTCCAGCATAGGTGTATCAGTGTTGTAAGAGCTGTTCATAACTTGTGGTGATCTGTGCAGACAAAAGCCTTTGAAATAATAAAAGCAATCGCAGACATATTTTCAGAACCTCTTTTCCTTTTCCATAACAGGTAGCCCTGTACAGCCACTCATTCAGTGATAATTCAAAGTTTTGATGACGCTGAACCAAGGGACACGACTGGTCCTCCAATGTCTGGCCATTGTAGCATCCATGCGGTCATTTGATGACGATTTAGGTATTTGGCAATCTGCTTGCTGATGGCCAAATCTGGCCTAGGCTTCATGTCTTGGCATTCATAGATCCCAATAAGGAAGACTGAGGCAGAAAGATCATTTTATTACAATTTATTCAGAATATTCTGATAATAGCAATAGCAATTGCACACACACACACACACACACACACACACACACACATATATATATATATATATATATAGGTCTTTGGTTGTTCGGGTTTTCTCCCGCGTAAAATTGGAAGTGTCTTGGCAACGTTTCGACGAAGTCACATTCGTCATCTTCAGGCTGGTGTTTTTAGCTTCTTGCTTTGAGCAGCAATGTGTGGTTTTAGCTGTTTCTTCCTTTTAACTGCCAGTGAGGGTATGAACTGATTGGATGGGAGCTTGGCTGTGTTCTGATTGGGTGGAGGTGTGTTCTGAATGGTTAGGGGCTTGGCTGTGCTCTGATTGGCTGGGGGAGTGTTCTGTTTGGTTGTGCTCAGGTTAGTCTGAGTTGCAGAGGGGTTTAAGATTTTGGGGTTAGGGAGTCGTTTGTCAATAAGGGCGGGTTTCCAAATGGCTGGTAGGCGGGAGGTATCATCTCGCTTGTTCATGCTGTGTGGGCGTTTTTCTATCTCGATGGCTTCTCTGATTATTCTGTTATTAAAATGTTCACTTTTGGCAATGGTTCTGGTATTTTTAAAGTCAATTTCATGTCCTGTGGCTTTAAGGTGTTGGACCAGGGAAGATGTTGGTTCCTCTTTTTTGACTGAGTTCTTATGTTCTTCAATGCGTGCACTTATTCTTCTGTTGGTTTGTCCGATGTATGTGGTGGGACAAGTGGTGCATGGGATTTCGTATACTCCTTGATTTTCTAATTCAATTTTATCTTTGGGGTTTCTAGGATGGTGGATATTTTTCTGTTTGTGCAGAAAAACATATATATATGTTTTCTGAGGTTTTCGCGGGTATTTGTATGTAGGTCTTTGGTTGGGTTTTCTCCCACGTAAAATTGGAAGTGTCTTGGCGACGTTTCGACGAAGTCCCATTCGTCATCTTCAGGCTGGTGCTTTCAGCTTCGTGCCTCGAGCAGCAGTGTGTGGTCTTGGCTGTTTCTTCCTTTTAACTGCCAGTGGAGGTATGAACTGATTGGGTGGGAGCTTGGCTGTGTTCTGATTGGGTGGAGGTGTGTTCTGATTGGTTAGGGGCTTGGCTGAATAATCAGAGAAGCCATTGAGATAGAAAAACGCCCACACAGCATGAACAAGCGAGATGATACCTCCCGCCTACCAGCCATTTGGAAACCCGCCCTTATTGACAAACGACTCCCTAACACAAAAAATGATACCAGACCCACACTCACAAAAACCACACAGGATGTCACCACCACACATCCACGCAAAAAACAAACCCAAAGCCACACTGACTATGAGGCACGACCACAAACCAGAAGCCAGACCACAGCTGCATCATTAGCCACTTTAAACCCCCCAATCCATACATGAAGCAAACTGACACCCTCCATGAAGAGGAAGCACGACCACGAACGCGAAGCCAAGGAATGGCAGGGCAGCCCAAAATCTTGAATCCCTCTGCAACTCAGACTAACCTGAGCACAACCAAAAAGAACACTCCCCCAGCCAATCAGAGCACAGCCAACCCCCCAGCCAATCAGAGCACAGCCAACCCCCCAGCCAATCAGAGCACAGCCAAGCCCCTAACCAATCAGAACACACCTCCACCCAATCAGAACACAGCCAAGCTCCCACCCAATCAGTTCATACCCCCACTGGCAGTTAAAAGGAAGAAACAGCCAAGACCACACACTGCTGCTCGAGGCACGAAGCTGAAAGCACCAGCCTGAAGATGACGAATGGGACTTCGTCGAAACGTCGCCAAGACACTTCCAATTTTACGTGGGAGAAAACCCAACAACCAAAGACCTATATATATATATATATATATATATATATATATATATATATATATATATATATATATATGGTAAAAAGATAAAATGAACACCAGGGTAATAAAAACTGTAAAAGTTTTTAATTAATTAAAACTATAAAAGTTCAATTAAAAAGCGCCAAGCTTTCGCCGTCACCTGCCGGCATCTTCAGGGCTAGCGCGCCAGAGAATGAGAGAGTCCTTTATAGGCGTGTCAAGGTTTGCGCCCGGCTCCTTGATCTCGTTATCGGGCCTGATTGATTCAATTGCGTACAGTTAACCTGTTCTTCCTTGTTCTTTTTGGTTACATGTCTATCCTCATCCATCCTTATTTCTCTTAACCTTGGGGTGGATGGATGACAACTCCAGTTGTTTCGGTTGTCTTTATATTCTAACTTCCCCCCAGGTTCAGTGGTGATACACATTCCACATTCCTTTCACAGCCATATCCTATCAAGTTGTTCTTTTTAAAGTAAGTCCCCCTTTTGATTCCAGTACTTTCATTTTTAGTGCACTTGTCATCCGGGTGGTCCTGCGGGCTGTTACGAATCAAATACGACGTGCGGGTGGCAGTCTGGGGTGCGGATTGTTCAGTCGGGTGAAGGGGCTGTTTCCTAGTCATCGCTATACCCAGCTGTCTTGCGCGCGTCCTACTTCGGGTACTCGGTCTGGGGGGGGGGGCGGTAGCCGGATCATACTCCTTCTGGTTGTCATAATGCTCCTCTTCAGCTCTCCCTTTTTCTGCGTTGTTAATGTCCATGTGTATTCCATGGGAGTCTTCGGGATCATCGGGCGGGGGGACAAAATACAGAAGTCCTCTTTGAAACAAACACGGTCCTTTCCTATCTTGACTTGGAAAGCAAAGATAGTTTTATCTTGCCGTTTATGAATATTAGAAGGAATCAATCCATCCATCCAGTAACTGAGTAAAGAGCTTTCTACATTCCGGTCCGCAATGGTTTATTAGCTATTAACATCAAGTAAAAGAGAAGAATAAAATCAAATTAAAATATAAGAAAACGTCATCAAGTATAACAATATGACAAAGTCCATGTTGTGGGCTCTCATTTTACTTATGATGGTCACAATGTCCTGTGGTCACATGATCACCCTTTGTGGCTTTTCCTGCAACCTTCCCACAAGCAAAGTCAATGGGAGTGCCAGCAGGGGAGATTGTAACTTGGGTTCCTAACCCCCGGTCCATGTCCTGGTACTGTTCCACAGCCTGTTGGGAACTGGCCCATGCAAGTGGCAAATGAGTGCATGAAGCTTCATTTGCACATGTGCTGAATCTAGGTTGTGCGCACAAACCCCCACCCACCCCCACTGTTGTGGTCCCCGGTCCATGGAACAGAAAGTTTGGGGATGACTGTTTTAAGTCACTTCTATAAGACACCTCCATCACTTTTTTTCTCCAGCCCTGCTATAGGGTTACAAGATCCCACTTTTGCCCTGTGGTCCCCACTAATCAACCTACAACCTCTGCCAGTCTGCCCTTGCTCAGTGGTGCCTACTTGTAGCAACCCCCCACAGGGCACCTAGGTACATCCTAATTTTATGTATCTGGGGCTCTACCTTTCACAGCAACAGGAGCTGCTGGGATTGCCATTGCTAAACCATGTGGTCACATAATGTTGTACTTTACAACCACATTGCATAGAGGTGGAAATTCCGGTCTCAATTGCTGTTATAACCCAAGGACTACCTGAATTCACTAGATCAAAGGTCCCCAATCTTTTGGGCACGAGGGACCAGTTCCGTGGAGAAAAGGTTTTCCACAGACTGGAGAGTGTGTGGTTTCATATGCTGTTTGCATCCCACGGATGGGGCTTTGCCTGTTTGTGCGGACCAGTTGCTTGCATGCCGCGGTCTGGTACTGGTCCACGGTCCGGGGGTTGGGAACCTCTGCAGTAGATGTTAGCGCTGTGCTGTCAGTTTCTTCTATATTTTTCTGAATCCATCTTGAAATCTAGCAGTTCCTCTTCTGTGTTACTGTTGAAGACTGCAAAATCTTGAGCATTCACCTGAGAGATAAGTGCAATTGCCCAGTAAATTTATCATCGTCTTTTTTATTAGTATTGGAATATACACTGATATTTTCACGTTCTTAGCCACTGCTGTTTTTCCCATACTTGCTTAAAAAATTGTAAGTGGTACTTTAACTGCAGCATCTTGTAAGATTTTAAATGGTTGTGTTGGTATTTCATCAATTACCAACGGTTTGTTCTTAGCAATATGGCTTATAGCTCATTTAACTCCATTTTCCAGACTGTCTGGCTCTAGTTGAGTGATTAAACCCTCATACTGCATATATCATTAGTTTTGAGTTATTTTTGCAGTTTTCTGTATAATTATGCCATCTCTTCTTTTTATCTTTTTTTCCTCTCCAGGAGATCTTTGCATCCTCTGTCTTTGATTATGCCCATATTTGCATACAGTAGGTTCCCTTGTTTTTTTGTGATCTTCCTAAATTAATGCCTTTCTCACTCCAAGGTTATCTTCAGTTTCTTTGAATTGCTGATTTAAATGTAACTCCTTGTCTCTTCGGCTCTTCTTTGGAACTCGGATTAAGTTGGGTAATTTTCCCCCATCAGTTGCCTTTTGCTTTTAACATATCAGCATGCAAATATTTCACTTCCTTTTGCTTTTTTTTGCGAAATAATATTTTTATAGGCATCATCTTTGAAAAATGTATTTGCTATAAACACTAAATACACTGAATTTTCTTGGCAGAATCCTTTTATTCTCTCTTCTGCTTTGTTTCAAAGAACCAGGCCATTTTCCTGTTATTTCAGATGCTACTTTCCTTCTGATTTTAGCATTCAAGACTCCAACAGTTTGTGTCTTTTTGACAAGCTATTTCAAGTAAGCATCCGTACAGTCCAACTTTGGATTATTTCAGGCACAGAGTTGAATCACTGTAATATTGATGCACCTTGTCTTGGATAATAATAATAATAATAATAATCATCATCATCATCAGACAAGCACCTGCAACATAACACCCCGGACTTAACAATTGTCAATAAGAAAGACAAAAAAGTCTGGATAGTGGACGTGGCAGTGCCTGGAGACAGCAGAATAGAAGAGAAAGAACTGGAGAAGATAACAAAATACAAAGACCTACAAATAGAAATAGAAAGACTGTGGCAAAAGCAAGCAAGGGTAGTACCAATAGTCATAGGCTCCTTGGGTGCAATCTCAAAACAACTGGAGCACCACTTGAACACAATTGGCATTGACAAATTCGCTATTAGTCAATTGCAAAAGGCGGCCTTACTAGGAACTGCTTCCATCCTGCGACGATATCTGTAATACCATCAAACATCCACATCTGCCTATCCCAGGTCCTGGGTAAGGACTCAATAGGTAGACAAAATGCCAAATCCAGTCTGAACATCTGGCTGACTGCAATGATTAATAATAATAATAATAATATTTATTATTATTTAATTATTATATAATTGTTATTGCACTGTTTCCTCTGTCAACAATACTGAAAAGCTCAGGACATGGCTATCAAACATCAAAAACATCTGCCAGACTATCCCACCTCCTTTATATGGATGATCTGAAGCTGAAGATGATCTGTATGGAAAAACATCATCTGAAATAGAATCGCTGCTCAACACTGTCCGTATATATAGCCAAGATATTGTAATGGAGTTTGGCTTGGAAAAATGTGCCACACTTACTATCAAACAAGGAAAAATAATGAAAACTGAAGGAATCAAGATGCCCCACGAAAATAACATTAAGAGTCTGGATGAGGAAGAGTACTACAAATACTTGGGTATCCTTCAAGCTGACAACATCAAGCACAATGAAGTCAAGAAAAAGATTAGAGGTGAATACATCAAGAGAGTGAATAAGATCTTAAAATCCAAACTCAATGGAGGAAATACCATAAAGGCAATCAACACCTGGGCAATCCCAGTCATTAGGTACACAGCTGGAATAGTGGACTGGACTCAAGCAGAACTAAAAGCAATGGATAGGCAGACCAAAAAAATAATGACAATGAATCATGCCCTTCATCCACGCAGTGACATTGATAGACTTTATCTACCAAGGCAAATAGGTGGGCGTGGAATGCTACAAGTACATCAGATGGTTGAAGAAGAAAAATGGCTTTGGAAGAATATCTGAAGAACAATGATGAAGATGCACTGAAATTAGTATATCAGGAAGGCTTACTAACTACTGGAGAGACCAAACTGGCCTACAAGAAAGACCAAATGAAGAACAGAATAGAGGCATGGGAAGACAAAGCACTACATGGCCAATACATGAAAAAAATAGCTGGGAAAGCAGATAATAATAAAACCTGGCAATGGCTAAGAGCAGGAAAATTGAATAAAGAGACCGAGGGACTAATTCTGGCTGCACAAGACCAAGCCTTAAGGACAAATGCATACACAGTCAAAATTGAGAAGACAGCAACAGACAGTAAGTGCCGCCTATGCAAAGAAGCTGAAGAAACAGTGGACCACTTGGTAAGCTGTTGCAAGAAGATTGCACAGACTGATTACAAGCAGCGGCATGACAAAGTAGCAACAATGGTGCATTGGAAGATCTGCAAAAAATATCATTTGCCTGTAAGCAAAAACTGGTGGGATCATAAAATAGAGAAAGTCATAGAAAATGATAAAATTAAACTGCTCTGGGACTTCAGAATTCAAACAGACAAGCACTGCAACATAACACCCCAGACTTAACAATTGTCGATAAGAAAGACAAAAAAGTCTGGATAGTGGACGTGGCAGTGCCTGGAGACAGCAGAATAGACAAGAAAGAACTGGATAAGATAACAAAATACAAAGACCTACAAATAGAAATAGAAAGACTGTGGCAAAAGCAAGCAAGGGTAGTACCAATAGTCATAGGCTCCTTGGTGCAATCCCAAAACAACTGGAGCACCACTTGAACACCATTGGCATTGACAAATTCGCTATTAGTCAATTGCAAAAGGCGGCCTTATTAGGAACTGCTTCCATCCTGCGACGATATCTGTAATACCATCAAACATCCACATCTGCCTATCCCAGGTCCTGGGTAAGGACTCGATAGGTAGACAAAATGCCAAATCCCGTCTGAACATCTGGCTGACTGTGCGATGATCCATAATAATAATAATAATAATAATAATAATAATAATAATAATAATAATAATAATAATAGAGTTGGAAGGCACCTTGGAGGTCAGTTCTTTAAATTCTAGACCATCAAGGTTAAATCTTGAAATTTCTGCTCTGATGACTCCAGGTTTGCCTTTGCACATGACAGTCCACACATGCCAATAACTTTCCTACAACAGCTGGATGTACCTTTGCCTTTAATCTAACCATATCAGAAGAATTCATACTTGTTTTCTACAGTTCCCCAGTAGCTTATTGGTTACATTCTCAGCTATCATTGTCAATATTCTTGGCAGTATTTTGCCATGGAAACATTTGGTTTTAGGAATAAGCTGCCACTTTATTTTCTAGTGAATCTTATTTAATCTTATCGCTCATTTAAGACTGCCTCATATGGATGAACCTTGTTCAAACTCTGCATCCGAACAACTTAGGGCAGAGGTCCCCAACCTTGGCAAACTTTAAGTCTTGTGGACTTCAGTTTCCAGAATTCCTCAGCCAGCTTGGCTGGCTGAGGAATTCTGGGAGTTGAAGTCCACAAGTCTTAAAAGTTGCCAAGGTTGGAGACCCCTGACTTAGGGTCACTGGGATGTGCAAGCCTCTTCATCTCTACCAGGAGATCTCATGTGCCTGCAGTTTAAAGAGAAAATGTAATTGCTAGGCATTGGCAAACTACTAGAGGAGCTGTGGATCACAACTCTTTCTAGCTTACTATTCCTTGTCATTTTATCATTCCATATGTAGCTTAAAGGATTTTTTTTTTAAAAAAATCTTTGGATGCATCATAAATAATACTTATGCATTGTAATTCTGTCCTCAAATGCTTCAAAATGTTTCTCGAACTTTTTGGGTGGGTGCATGGTAGGGAGGATGCTGGAAAATAGTTGAGCCGTGGCATGCAATTCAGCAGATCTAGAGTTACTGTAAGTTGCACTGCTTCGACGCTTTATGTCTATCCAGAAGATTTGGGGGTCATGGTTTTCAATCCCTATGACTAGATGAAACTATAGAAGAAGATAAACTGTTCCCAGCACAATCCATATGCCACTTTGAAACTGATTATTCTTTCAAATTTATTCTCCTGCGGAGATGCATATGCAAACAACAATGTGCATATGTTTGCAACATTATTAACATACTTAAAGAAAAGTCTGTTAGACAATACTGCTGATTTCCATGTTTACACCCTGAATTGCTTTACCTAATTACACCATATGGCAGTCTTTTCCAACCTGGTGCTTTTTATGTATGCTAGACCAGGGCTCCCCAACCCCCGGTCTGTGGATCAGTACCGGGCTGTGGCATGCCAGCAACCAGGCCACACAAACAAGCAAAGCCCCATCCGCGGGATGCAGGTAGCACACTAAATCACGCCCCTCCAGTCCATGTAAAAACCTCTTTCCAAGTAGCCGGTCCCTGGTGCCCAAAAGGTTGGGGACCTCTGTGCTAGACCACAACACCCATCACCTTGAGCCCAAACAGCATGTCATCTAAGACATCATATTCCCCTTGCTGTCTTAGATGCTCCCTTGAGTTATTTAATGTTGCCTTTGGTTTTCAGCCTGTAACTCTGAAGAAAAGAGAAGACACGTGGTAAATCCCTCCTCTAATGGTAAGTGAGAGTGATCATGAGAGACAGTCAGAAGAGCCACAGACTAGACAACAGTCTAATAAATGAAATTTGAGTCCAAAAGAGGAGGGATGTGAAAACATTTCAGAAGGGATCCTCCCTAGTTTTCAGAAAAGTAAAAGGAAGTGAAGGAAGGGGTACTTTAAGACTTGCAAGACTGAGTTCGCCTTGCAAGGTTGTCCAGGGGAGAAGCACAACCAGGAGTACGAGTTCTCCAGCACTGGAGATGGATAATCCACTCAGTGGGTTGAGACTGTGTTTCTGCCCAATCAGATCAGTCAGCCAAAGTTGCCACGCCTGTCCTGGACCACGACTTCCCAGTCTTGACTGATCTGGCCCAAAGAACAGACACACAACTTTGGCTCCTAGGCAGGTATAGTTCCTTTCCATTGGGGGATTATCTTCTAGTAGCTGAAATTGCTTAGTTTAAAAATTAATTGGAGATAATTTAATTCAATTTAATTGATTACTCTAAAATTCCCTTACTAAATTGTAAGACTCAGGAAGTCAGATTCCCTAGAGGGGAAACCACCCTCACTTGAAAGGGGGAATTCCCTAACTCCCCTCCCTCACCCCCCCCACCCTCCCACAGCCGGAGCAGCTGGCAGCCGTCTTAAACAAACGGGGAAGCTCGTGCAACCCCGCGCGTTATTAAAAAAAAAAAAAGACAGAAAGGCAAGCAATTAGTGAGGGGAGCGGAGGACAAAGGGGACGCATGCCGGGAGGGAGATTGATTAAGGGAAACAGCTGGTGAGCGAAGGAGCAGCTTCTTTCACTCACCAGGCTGCTCAGGGTCATTTAAACGAGGCGCCATTGCCTGGGCAGCTGGGAGCACGCGCGGCTCTTTGTTACAACTGCACGTGGCACAGGCAAGAGGGGAGACTTTCTGCGCATGCCCGGCAGCCTTTTAGCACAGGCACAGTAGTCTCCTGCCTCTTTAGCACATGCGCAGTAGCCTCCTGGCCTTTTTATCACATGCGCAGTAGTCTCCTGGCAGCGGCGGCCATATTTTTGTGCAAACAAGGGATCCAATGCTCCCTGAGAAGCCTAGGTCCAGCCGCTGGAGTAAATTAACAGGCAAACAGTACTAAGGTACTAGAGCACCTATTATTCATTTAGAGACATTCAAATCAGATGCTTGTTCCAGGACTTGGTGCCTTCAATCCAAAGTAAATAAGAACCTTTCATAACTAACTGAATTCAGTTACCTTTGGCTCCTTCCGGACTTCGGGTCCCCCATTAGTGGCCCGTACGCTTCTGGATTTAGTGGTGGGTTCCAGGCATCCCCAGTCACATGCCTGTCCTTACCCACCATAGTCAAGCCGGATTCCAGGCATTCCCATTAGCGTGCCTGTTCTTATCCGTGCACAGTGATTAACTCTGACAATTTTGCAGAGTCTGCTCCTGAGTTCCAGATGCCCCCTGTTGCGCCTGTCCTTACTCAAAGTTGGAGCTCTCCTACTACCTGGGTCCCCCCTATCGCGGCCCGGCGTTAGTGGAGAATGGAGGAAGCAATCATTCCCTCCACTGGAGCCTTGCCTTCATCCTCTGGAGCACCCGCTTCAGAGGATTCGGAATCCTCTGCAGCCCCTAGAAAGGCTGCAAGGAAGTCATCAAAGAAGGCTGACAAGCAGGCAATCAGAAGACACCAAGCCCTAGAAAAAGAGTTCAACAGAGCCCAGAAAAGGGCCAGAATTGAAAATAGGCAGAATGGGGGGATAGGCCTCGAGCTACCGCTGGGTCTCCCTTCATCCCCACGGGGCGTTTGGTCAATAGGGAACTCATCACAGTCCCAAACAGAGGGCGGGATAGGCAAATTCTCATCGCTCTCCCGATCCCCCTCCCCATGGAGGTTACAGGAAACCCCGAGGACCACGCTAACCACAGCACCTGCAGGGTCGCAGGCAATGGTTACCCTCCTGCACTGACGGGGGATCTGCTAGTTACCCTAATAGCACAGGCAGTAGACCGAGCATTTGAGGCCAGGGCTCAAACTTCCAAAGCCAAGCCTCTAGGACTTGGAACGAGGCATCGGGAGGAAACGGAGGACCATCAGGACCTCTCCTCCTTCTCAGACTCGTCGGTCTCAGAGGAAGCTTACCTGGACCAGCCAGGTACGTCACAAGGGATTCAAAGGTCTGAGGAAGAGGAGGACACCTCACCTCAAGGGCCGTCCTTCAGCAGCCTGTTTAACCCTTCTCTTTTTGTTACCATTCTGCGCAAGGCTGAGGCCACAGCCCATCTGGGGCATGGGACACCAGCGGAACCTGTCACAGTTGACACGGAGGCTGAGCCAACGTTCGCCGAAAAAGTAACCGCTCAACACCGCATACCATGCCCGACCATGTTCCTAAACACAATAAGGAAACAGTGGGCAGTGCCAACCTCCCTACCGCTTCCTAGCAATGCGGAGAGCTATTTAACGTAGCAAGGGAGCTAGAGGGAACATTGGAAGTGCCGGTGGTGGACGAGCCCATAGGACCCCTGATATCGGACACGGCCATATCAGGAGATTTTGCTGAGGCTCTTAAAGCCAAGGACCGAAAGAGTGAGTCCAACTACAGGAGAACGCACCAGGCAATAGCTTGGGCTACCAGGGTGACTATCTCCGCGTCCTTTTTCACCAGAGCCACACTCTGTTGGCTCCGTGAGTTACAGGGCCGGGTTCCCATGGAGGACGTACGCACTCACCAGGAACTCAGCAAAATGGTAGCGGCCACGGAATATGCGTCGGACGCGACACTTTTAGCGACCAGGTTTTCAGCCAAGGCAATGGCGGCAAACAACACGAGCAGGCGCCTCCTCTGGCTAAAGAACTGGCAGGCGTATACCAAATCCAAGTGGAAATTGGCTTCGACTCCGTACCAAGGGGCAAAGCTGTTTGGTGAGACGCTAACGCCATACCTGACAGAGAACAAGGACAAGCGCAAGGTCCTTAAACACATGCTTAAAAGACAGGACAAGAGACCCGGCTCCTGGGGAAGAAAACAATCCTTTCGTACGGAAACCAGGGTCAACTATTTTCAAAATTCCCAACCCTTCCAAGCTAGACAGGATAGGGAAAGACAGGGGAACAGACAGAACACAAGACATAGGCAAATGCAGGGAAGACGGCCCATTCGGGGGAACAACCGCCCCTTCCACCGTACCAGATGACTCCCACCCAGACCTTCCCATAGGGGGCAGACTAGCAGGGTTTGCTCCCCAGTGGGAAGAGACCACCACGGACGTATGGGTCAGGAACACCATACGTCACGGTCTATCCCTAGAATTTCTCTCAAAGCCCCCGAACCGCTTCCGCCCATGCCCCTGTCCCACGAACCCAACAAAGAGAAGGCTCATGAACAAGGCCGTTCAGCACCTCCTAAACATACGGGCCGTAGAGCCAGTGCCTATGAACCAGAGAGATCAGGGGTTTTATTCTATCCTCTTCGTGGTCCCAAAACCCTCGGGGGGTTGGAGAGCCATTCTGGATATAAAAAGGCTAAATTTCTACATAAAATACCGCAAATTCAAAATGCAGACACTACGCTCCATCCTTGGAAGCGTAAGGAAAGGGGATTTTCTGGCATTGATCGACCTCACGGAGGCATACTTGCACATCCCTATCTCTCTGGCTCACTGCCGCTTTCTACAGTTCACCTACAGGGGGCACCATTTTCAATACAGGGCACTTCCATTCGGCCTGTCATCAGCGCCCAGGGTGTTCACCAAGATTCTGGCAGTTCTGGCAGCACACCTAAGAAACGTCCCGGTCAGAGTCCAGTGCTACCTGGACGATATTCTAATCCAGTCATCGTCCGCCCAACAATCTCAGGCGGACCTAAATTTTAGTGATAAAACTGCTGCAGGACCACGGCTTCTCGGTGAACTTTTCAAAGAGCCACCTAACCCCAACTACGAGAATACTCCACCTGGGAGCGGTCATAGACACAAAGGAATGCAAGGTGTACCTATCACAGGAACGCCTCAGCAGCATAAGGAAAACCGTAAAACAGGTAAGCCGCGGTCAGTCAGTGATGCTGGTCTGCCTCTCCCAGCTGCTAGGGAAGATGATATCGACCATAGCAATAGTTCCTTGGGCAAGGCTGCACTCAAGAGAACTGCAGTGGTTCATGCTCCCGTTTCAGAGACAGCAACTCAGTGCATCTCGGAAAAGGGTAGGCATACCTCTGGGAGTACGACACTCCCTCAGGTGGTGGCTATCTCCAGCCCTCCTCAGAGGGTCCCCCTTCAGGGAACCAGACAGAGTAGTAGTCACAACAGATGCAAGTTTATTCGGCTGGGGAGCCCACTTGGGGACCAAGTGGACACAGGGCCGCTAGTCAGCGGTGGACCTCTGACACAACATAAACTGGCTCGAACTGTGGTCTATTCACCTAGCGTTAAGGCATTTCCAGAGCAGCATAAAAAGCAGGCACGTACTGGTCCTGATGGACAACGTGACAGCCAAGGCCCACATAAACCGTCAGAGGGGCACACACTCTCGCTTGCTCTTGGCCGAGGCCCTCCTACTGGGGGCCTGGGCGGAACAAAATCTGGCCTCCATAAAGGCCAACCACATATCGGGGGAGGCAAACATCCAAGCAGATCTGTTGAGCAGATCAACAATAGATCACTCGGAGTGGCAACTACACCCGAGGATCTTCAGGGAGATCTATCACCGCTTCAGGCTTCCCCAGGTGGACCTATTTGCCTCTCCTTCCAATGCCTACCTAACTCGCTTCTTCTCCCAATTCCCATCCAGGGGAGCAGAGCAGACGGATGCGTTATGGAGCCCATGGCCAAGGGGACTCCTGTACGCGTTCCCACCCTTACCTCTCCTTCCGGCGGTAGTATGCAAGATTCTGCGGGAAAGAGCCGAGGTAATCCTTGTGGCCCCTTATTAGCCAAGGAGACCTTGGTTCGCAGATTTGAGGAGTCTCTCCCGCACGAATCCATGGCGGATTCCTCCGGAGAGGATCTCCCTCAAGCAGGGGGAGATCTCCCACCCAGAGCCACAATGGCTACAACTAGCCGTCTGGCTCTTGAATGGTCAATTTTAGCCAAGGGGGCTTGCTCACAGGGTGTAATTAGGGTCATACAGGCATCAAGGCGCCCCTCCACGAACCGTATCTACGAGGCCACGTGGAGAAGCTTCCAATCATGGTGCTCTAAACAGGAATTGTTACTCGAAGGGATCACAGTCCCCAAGATCCTAGAATTTTTACTAGATGGCCTAGAGAGGGACCTCTCGCCAAACACGCTGCGCAGGCAGATCGCCGCCCTCTCAACTATACTTTCTGCCAGCCCCGGTGAAACCTTGGGCAAGCATCCCTTAATACGATCCTTTCTCAAGGGGGCTGCGAACATCAGACCGCCAACCGTGCACAGGTATCCATCGTGGGAACCACGAGTACTACAAGCTCTTACCAGAGCGCCCTTCGAACCACTCAAAACATGTGATATTCGCTACCTGACCCATAAGGTAGCATTCTTAGTAGCTATCACGTCAGCTCGACGGATATCCGAGTTAGCTTCTCTCTCAACGAGGAAGGACCTTTGTCACTTTCACAGGGACAAGGTAGTCTTAAGAATAGACCCTTCCTTCATTCCAAAGGTCAACTCCCTTTTTCACAGAACACAGGAAGTAGTCCTACCAGACTTCTGTCCAAATGCAGCTCATCCCCTGGAGCAACAATGGCACACCTTGGACGTACGAAGGGCACTAAGATATTACATTTCACGCACAGCGGAATTCCGACGCTCGGAAGCGCTTTTCATAGCCTTCCACCCCGCCACTAGGGGCCGGAAGGTCTCGTCCTCTACCATCGGTAGGTGGATTGGGGCATGCATCACTGGGGCATACCAGGCGGAGTCCTTGCAAGTCCCCAAGCATATCATGGTCCACTCCACAAGGAGCGCTGCCACCTCAGCAGCATGGGCCATGCAGGCTTCTATTGAAGAGGTATGCAGGGCAGCCACTTGGGCCTCGCCCTCTCCATTCATTCGCCATTACAAAATCGACAAGTACTCCTCTGCAGAGGCCTCCTTCGGTAGGAGGGTTCTCCAGCAGGTTCTAGACCAAAGTTACACACGGGACCAGTCTATTCCACAACCCAAGGGACAATAGGCTTTGGTATGTCCCACTGAGTGGATTATCCATCTCCAGTGCTAGAGAAGGGGCATTGACTTACCTGAACGCCTTTTCTCAGCACGGAGATGGATAATCCACACCCACCCTTATAGACTAGGATAATAGGGTATATTTAGTTGAGCCAAAACGTCTTACTGTCAGTCAATGGCTGCGCTCATGTCAAGACTGGGAAGTCGTGGTCCAGGACAGGCATGGCAACTTTGGCTGACTGATCTGATTGGGCAGGAACACAGTCTCAACCCACTGAGTGGATTATCCATCTCCGTGCTGAGAAAAGGCGTCCAGGTAAGTCAACGCCCCTTCTACCTTTATTGTAAGGTTACACTGACAGGCTCTTGCAAGGCTGAACTCCATCTCTCTCCCCTCTCAGGTCCCTTCAAAGATGTTTGCAATGCCCTCATTGTTTCTGAGGACTCTGGCTGCCTCTTGTCTGACTGTTGTACAAGCCGTGGCTCTTCCTATTTTCTCCCAAGATCATTCCCACAGTTGGTTGCATCTCCTGGACATGCTTATTGATGCCTCCCCCCCCTCAAGGTTCTCCACTGTGTTCCTTGCATCTGGGGCAGACAAGAAAGGACAGGCAGAGAAATAACATCCAGCTGGCCAAAGGGAAGAGCAAGCCCTGGTTTTCTAACCCCTCTATCATCCTCTTTCAGTAATAGAGGAGAAACATACTGGGGAGACAGAAAAAAAGGGACCAAGTTACCCTAATGGTAATAAATATTTTTAAATGGAGCATACTCCCCCCCCTTCCTTTCTGTATAGTTCCACCACAACAATGAGTTCCTTGCAGTTTCAAAGCACAGGGCGAAGGGCATTTTAAATACAGCCGTAGTTTTAAAAAAAGAACATTTATTACACAAAACGCTTTGGCCAATTTCTCATACTCGCAGAAAACGTATCTTGGAGCAGTTAAAGGAAAACCTTTTCGTATGAATGAGAATGGTGTTGAATTTGATCCAGTTTCTCATGCTTTGTGGACTTGGGATCTAGTTTAGAAACCACGTGCAACATAAGATCCACCAGAGCCAAGGCATTTATAGAATTAATTGATCTTGAATAACTTTCTAGTCCATATGGTTTCTGTTAATAGGCAGAAAAACATAGCAATGCATTCAAAGTTACCTTATGATGACTCAGACCCATAGTCCACTTAGTCCAGTATTGTCTCTGCTAAGCACAATAGTCTCCTTTCCCATCAACAGTTACCTGATGGGAAAACCTAATCTCTTTAAATTTCAAAGATTAGTCTAGCTTCAAAAACAATGGCTCAAAAACAAGAGATGTCGTCATCATCATTGTCATCCAATCAGTCATATCCCATCCTCGGCCACAGTATGGATCAGCACTCTTCATGCTCTTCTGTCTCACTCCTTCAGACCCACCATGGTCATTCCGGTGTCATCTTTTATAGTCTCCAACCAGCGGATAAGAGGGTGGCCCCTTCTCCTTTTTTCTGCTGATCACTCCCAGCATGACTGACTTTTCAAGGGAGTTAGCTCTCATGACATGACCAAAGTATGACAGCCTCTGTTTGGTGATCTTGGCTTCAAGTGATATTTTTGGTGAGATTCAGTCTAGGACTTCTTTGTTATTTTTGAAGCCCATGGGATGTGTAATAGTCGTCTCCAGGACCCAAGCTCAAAGGCGTCCACCCTTCTCCTATCTGCCTTTTTCAGAGTCCAGGTTTCGCAACCATAAGTAGCAATTGGGAAAATTATTGCGTTAACTAATCTGCATTTGGCTGGGAGGCATAAGTTGTTAAAACAATCTGTGATAGAAAACACAATGATCCTTGGAGATATGAAACAGCACTCGTAAAAGTTTGAGGGAACGTGTTACATTGAAATGGTAGTAGTTGATCCCTATTAATCCTATACTAATCCATATACACTTGCTTTGTTTAATTTGGCACAAGAAAGAAAGATAATTATCTTCTTTTAATCTGTAAGTTATTCATCCAATACTCTATGAAGAGTAACTGATATCCAGAAAAGAGGCACGGATGTTTCTACTACTTCTTTCTCTAGTTTGAGAATTGTGGACCTGGGTCTGGAATTGAATATTCCACAATAGGTTACTGTATAAATTTATACAGAATAATTAATCATAACCATGAAAGAATAGAAATCTCAACATCTCATTATAAACTAGTACGCTCAAAGCCCTTAAGTGTAGAATAGGAAGCTAAGTCAACAGCAAAAGCTTCTCTCCCCTACAAAAAAATAAAATATGATTTCTAACATATGTTATATGTTTAGAAAAAAACATAGGAGTTGTTGAAATTCCAAGAAGGTGAGTGCCAAGGATTGTAGGCAAAGCATTTCATCCCAGCATAGAGTACAATCAACAATACTCCTTCCTTCCTTCCTTCCTTCCTTCCTTCCTTCCTTCCTTCCTTCCTTCCTTCCTTCCTCCCTCCCTCCCTCCCTCCCTCCCTCCCTCCCCCCTCCCTCCCTCCCTCCCTCCCTCTCCTTTTACAGCCAGAAGTATTCATAGGAGTGGGTGGCTTGTTGCTGATTTTTCGCCTAGATGACCTAATTTTTCTCCCCATTAACTTCAATATGCAGTAGTAATTTGTAGATCAAATTAGTTCTTTTCAGCACAAAGGTTTCAGCTTTATCAGAGTTATTTCAGATGGAAATAAATATGATTTATGTAAGTGTTCCAACAGGCACCCAATTCATTTGCATTGACATAGACAATAATGCTATTGCAAATTGCTTTTAATATTTTTTTTTTCAAGATGTCTGTTCAGTTTGCTTTCCTTCTATCTCAGCTTATGAGTCCAACTGAAATGCAGTTTTCTGTATACTGGGGCTCCACTATGGTTTCTCTCTTTCTTTTCCTTAAATGTAGGGAGCACTCAGAATAATTGACAGTGATCAGCAACTTGCACATTGTTGAGGCTTAATTGGGCTAAGAGCTGAAATAACCAGCAAGAGCTTCTAGGGAGAAAATGAAATATTATTCTGCAGTGGAGCACGTAAATATGGTATAACAATCTCACATTCTAATTTCAGTCTGAACCAGAGATAGGAAAATAGGTTGAGTTGGCCAGGCCCATCCCTTTTGCCTAGATCCAGAACAGTTGTTTTTTTTTTCTTTTTCATTTTATCCAAATCAGAAGTTAGAGCATTATTAAAGAAATAATTGGCCAAACTTTGTTGAAAATGGTGTCAGGCTACAAAACTGAAAGGTTTCCATTCTTGAGTTATCAAGACCTCATGTGTGCTGAAATAAAGCAAAATTACTCTGATAGTCATCTTTTTAACCAGTAGGATAAATGCAAAAGGAGCAGAGCAATACTACCTGTGAATATCAAAAGTTGGTGCTGAAATTCCTCAGTTGACCTGAGTAGGTTGTGAGATGAGAAAATGCTCAATTCAACCTCACTTGCTTCTTGATTTCCTAAAACTTGATACAGGCAGTCCTCGACCTACGACCACAATGGAGTCCAAAATTTACATTGCTAAGCAAGACAGTTGTTAAGTGAATTTTGTCCCATTTTACGACCCTTCTTGCCACAGTTGATAAGTGAATCACTGAAGCTGTTAGGTTAGTAACACGGTTGTTAAGTGAATCTGGCTTCCCCATTGACTTCGTTTGTCAGAAGGTCACAAAAGGGGATCACATGACCCCGCGACGCTGCAACCGTCATAAATTGCCAAGCGTCTGAATTTTGATCACATGTCCATGGGGATGCTGCAATGGTCATAAGTGTGAAAAATGGTCATAAGTCATATTTTTCAGTGATGTTGTAATTTTGAAGAGTCACTGCATGAACTGTTGTAAGTCAAAGACTATCTGTAATTAAGGCAGTAAATTGAATATTTACAGGGCTCCAAATTTTTTCTACTTTGTTTTCAAATCCTATTCTTTCCCCCCACATGACGATGCTTATTGCTGGGGAAGGCTCCTTAGATCATTACTTTCAGTGTCTCCTTGCCATCTCACTTGTTCTTCTACATTTTGGCCTAGACCAGGGGTAGGCAACCTTCGCTCTTTTATGACTCGTGGACTTCAACTACCAGAATTCCTGAGCCAACCATGCTGAGGGGAAAGGGAGAGGTTTCCAAACTGAGCCCTGCTGGCTCAGGAATTCTGGGAGTTGAAGTCCACGAGTCATAAAAGAGCCAAGGTTGCCTATCCCTGGCCTAGACTATAATTTTATCTATTTATTGCATTTTAATCCCACTTTTATTATGTTTACAAATAACTCAAGGCAACGAACATACCTAATGCTCCTTCCTCCTCCTATTTTCCTCGCAACAACAACCCTGTCAGGTAGGTTGGGCTGAGAGAGATGTTTCGGTCTTCTACTGGTTTATCTGGAAATAAATGGCAGAGTCATTTTTGACTGAGAACATCGCAACTTTTCCCTCAGGTACTTTCTACTAGGGGTGCTTTCTGCTTTAACTGACTTTTTTAAAAATGGTTTTTCTGCATACTGTATGTGCAATCTGAAGAGGTTTTACTGCTTGGCAGCATCGGAGGTTTGAATAGATTCTACAATTCCTGCAGAAGCTCCTGGCAAATGGGTCACCTCACAATCTCAATCCTTTTCCAGACATGTGAAGGAGCTTTGTCTGGCACAGATCCAGATGCGCATTGTCAGGTAGAGGGAAAACACCCCTAGCTATTGACTTAAACAATGCCTTCTTTTTCAGCTAACCTTTCTCTCATTTCACTACTGTTACAAAACAACCTTTCCTTTGGGGTATGGAGATTTAGGTCACCCGGAGTGTGTAAATTAATGCAGCTCAGCTCCTTGAATATGTGGATGTGTTATACCTATTTTAGAATTTAAGCTAAGGGGTGATAAATATTCAGCATTACATTTTGGGCATTCTGAATCAGAAGATTCCATTTCTCTGTGAATCAGACAGATGTTAGGAAGAAAATAAACAGCTTCAGATCAATTGATTTGAAGGAAGTCTTCATCTATTAGCCATTTGTCTCCTTAAGTGATTCTGCTGGTCAAATTTAACCTTGAACCCTGCTGCCGAAGTGTCATTTGGGGAAGCTTTTTGAGAGCTGGAGTAGGCATGGTAAGGAGGTTCCTCTAATGCAGGGGTCTTCAAACTTGGCCCTTTTATGATTTGTGGACTTCAATTCCCAGAATTCCTCAGACAGCATGCCTGAAGTCCACAAGTCATAAAAGGGCCAAGTTTGAAGACCCCTGCTCTAATGAATGACACTTTTACTTCCTTAGGCATGATAACTAGGTGGGTGATTTGGGCTCAGTTGCTTTCTCTCAGCCTAATCAACCTCACAGGAGGAAGGAGTATTAGTTTAGTTCACCATCTTGAGAAATATAGTATGTATTTAAAAAGTGAGATTAAAAATCTAACAGCAACTTTGGACAATATTTCCTAGTTTGTGAAGCAGTTGGAGAGCAAAAAGATTCCATGCTTAACTCTGTTGTCCAGTACTGTCTTTCTCCCCAAATTATCCTATAGATCAAGCTACTATTTTCTATATGTGCTGATATATTTTTCCAGTGGGATAGAAATTTGAAAAAGGCTACTGGGGTACAGGGATGGGTGGATGGGTGAGGGCTGGAGGTGGTGGTGGAGGGGGAGAAAAGTATTGCCTTCTTTCCTGGGTCCTGTTACGAATTGCCCTTCCAGCTGCTATTTATAAAAATAAAATATAAAAATGAACAGGCATTATAGGTAGTCCTTGACTTACAGATTGGATCGGAATTTCCATTGACAAGCAAATGGTTGTTAAATGAATTGCAGTGCAGTTGTTAAGTGAATCATGTGATTGTTAAGCAAATCTGGATTCCCCCATTGATTTTGCATGTTGGAAGTTGGCTGGGAAGGTTGCAAATAGCGATCACGTGACTTGGGATGCTGCAACCCCTTGTAAATACATGCCGGTTGCCAAGGTCTCGGATTCTGATCACGTGACTGGGGGATTGCTGCGATGGTTATAAATGTGAGAAGTGGTGTAAATCACTTTTTTCAGTCCCATTGCAACTTCAAATGGGTTGCTAAATGAATGGTTGTAAATTCAGGACTACCCATACTATTTCCAGTTAAAAGAACTGACATCTCACACCTCAAAGTTCAATATCTCACACCTCAATATTCAATATTCAATATATGAGGGTTATGAAATGTAATATATTTCACAAAGTTACCAACCATTATAAAAAAGAACTAATATTTTATTTTATTTTTCTTCACAGCAAACCTTAGAACAGGGATGCTCATCACTGAAGTACAGGGAGTCCTCAACTTACAACAGTTCATTCAGTGACCGTTCAAAGTTACAATGGCACCGAAAAAAGTGACTTATGATCCTTTTTCACACTTATGACGGTTGCAGCATCCCTGTGGTCACGTGATTTATATTGGGATGATTCATATTTATGACAATTGCAGTGTCCTCGGCTCCTGTGATCCCCTTTTGTGACCTTCTGACAAGCAAAGTCAATGGGGAAGCAGTGATTCACTTAACAACTGTGGCAAGAAAAGTCATAAAACAGGGCAAGGCTCAACTGTGGTCATAAATTGAGGACTACCTGTATTCCATTATTTAAATGGGTAATGTTGAAATTTTACCTGATTAACGTAGTGATTTGTACCAATCACAGTTTTCAATCCTAATGAAAATGTTTACCATAGATTGTAAAGAGGCAAAATTTCGAACACTGAAATACCAATTAGGCCACAGATTTGTTCAATTGTTAACATTTATATTCCACAGTTTCTTTAAGAATGACAAGAGTGCTTTCATGGTTTTTCCACCCATTTTGTTCTCACAATCTGTGAGCTACAATAGGCTAAGTTACTCCTGAGCTTCACAGCTAAATAGGGATTTAAATCAGACTAGATTAGGAACAGGTTGTCATGGAGAAAAATCTATATGTAGCTGCTAAGAGTTAACATTGATATGGTGGCACATAGTCAGTCTTCAGACCGGTTAATTATTTCAAATTTTAGCCAAAACCTGTAAATAGTTTTTTTAACACTCTTTTTACCTCTTCCCTTAACTAGGGCCAAGTTGACAGTTCTTGTTAGTTCATTTTCACCATTGTTTTTGGAGAAATGAGTGAAGTTAAAGGTTTTCAAAATAGAGGATCAATCTTATACAGGTTTAATGAGATGGCCTGTTATCAATACAGGTGGACCTCGGCTTACAGCCACAATTGAGCCCAACATTTTTGTTGCTAAGCAAAACAGTTGTTAAGTGAATTTTGCCCCGTTTTGCAACCTTTCTTGCCATAGTTGTTACGTGAATCCCTGCAGTTATTAAGCGAATTTGGCTTCCCCATTGACTTTGCTTGTTAGAGGGTCGCAAGAGGTGATTACATGATCCTGGGACACAGCAACTGTCATAAATACAAGTCAGTTGCCAAGCGCCTGAATTTTGATCATGTGACCATGGGGATATGGCAATGGTCGTAAGTGTGAAAACCTTTTTTCAGTGTTGTTGTAACTTTGAATGTTCACTAAATGAACTGTTGTAAGTCCAGGATTACCTTTAATAGTAACTCCCATTCCCTGAATGCAATTAAGGTGCAGACATCCAAGGAAGCAATGACAGAGTAAAGGCAGCTTTGCTGTTAGCACAGCAAATGATCAAGGCTGGAAGTGCTGCTGGTAAAGGAATTGGCACCTTGATCTCCTCTATGGGTGAAGGAGAAGACTTGAGATTACCCCACAGTGTTCCTTACGATGCTCCCTGTGACGAGACCATAAAACAATGGCCTCTGCTGGGTTTTATTGCTCTGAGAGTGAGAGAGTCAGTTTTGCCCAGGCTGTGGTTCAGAGTCTTCAGAAAGGGTGCTGGGTTCTCCCGTTTACCCTTTTAATTACTTTTTGAGATTCAGAAGGACACGTTTTATTACGTGGGTGATTTTTCTCTAACCCGCTGGGAAAAATAATTTATTTAAGTTTAACACTTAAAGAAAACCTTTTGTAATTTGGAAACAAGCAGTAAAAGGGTAATTGGAATGTTGATTTTGGGAAGTTTTTAAGCAGACTAAACAAGACTTTGAAAAATTCTAAGAATACTTCCTGTGGTTTGTTTAAGATTTTATTAAAATACACGAAGATTTTGAGTGTAGGTGTAAGAAGTCTCTTCCTGGGAATGAGGGGAAAACGTAATAAGAGCAAGACTGGTTACTAGAGGCAACCAGAAAGAATTAAAGATCACAGTTAAAGGAGAAGACCCACCAATACAGAATAGAGAAAAATGTTTTAACCCGGATCCGACTTGTTTGACAATGAAATGAATACCCAGAACATATTCTTTAGGCTATCTGATACAATAATAATAATAATAAACTTAAAAGACAGAAGAGGAAATAATGAAAAATTAGGCTGTTTGGGATATGGATTTAAAATTGACAGGCTACAAGAATGATACTGACAAAGATGTTATACAGGACTTACAAATGAAACTGGCTGAGGTTTTCATAGTGAAAAGGGACGCACAAATAATAAGAAAAGTGACTTGGATATGTGGATTTTAACTAAGAAAAGTGACAAATCTTTTACTTTGCATTTATAAAAGAGATGCATTATACTTATAAAGAAATTCCCGAGAAAAGGAAAATAAATCAGCTTTGGTGCATTATCTGAAAGAAATAAAAATCAACACATGTAAAAATAAAATATTTACAAAATTGGCTTATTTGATCAAGATTAAACTGTATATGATTTGTTTTTTATATAACAGCTTTTAATGTTTTTTCCCCCTGACTAGGATTGAATAACAAGGTTTTAAAGATTTGTTTATAGATAAGATATGGGAAGAAGAGATTTTTTTTGTTGTAAGTTCAGAGAAAGGATAAGCTATGGTATTAAAATTAAGAGGAAAAGAAGATGATAAGAAATCAATTTGTGGGACATAATTTGTAGGGATTAAAAATTAATCTTTTAATACATTGTTTCTAGTAGCTCCTAATGATTTTTTTGTTGATTAAATTTGACAGGTGAAGTTTTAAAAATTTGTTTATAAGAAATAGAAAGAAAAGCTTTTTTATTTGTTTTTTAAAAGAAAATAAAAAGGTATTGTATAAAGGAAAGAAATATGAAATTAATTTACTTGTTTAAGGTTAATATGAATACTTATTTTTGGTAGCTCTTATAGTTGATTAAGATTGAAAGATGAGGATTTATTATATTTGCCAATAGATAAAAGATGGGATATGAGTTGAAAAGAATGAAAAGATTTTTGGTAGAAATATTAGAGAAAGTACTGAAAATATTTGTACTTGTCTTGATAGAGAAAGAAATCATTTTTTCTCTCTATTTCTTTTCTCCTTTTTATATATTTTCTTTTCCCCTCCCCCCCTTTTGTACTTTCCCCTTTTGTCTTTTTTATATTTTCCTTAGTTTGTATTAGTGTATTATCTTTGTATTTTTAAGCTTCAATAAAAATTATGAAAAAAATGTAATTAATGTGCTGCTTTCTTTTTATTTTTTTTAAAAAAGAGTTAATAGCACCAATGATAGCTCCTTTCCATGCTTATTAATATAAGCTGTTCATGTGGATCACATTTTTGTAATTGCCTGTGAACTTTCAGAAGGGTTCATGGGCAAGTTGGATCATCTGTTTTAAGTTTCAGCAGGAAACTATTTAATGATCACATTTTTAGTCCATGCTTTCAAAAGGACTCATGTTTCTCTGGCCTCAGATAGATCTTCCTTCAGAGTTTAATACAGTCCTGATCCTGTTCACATTTTTCTCCTTTATTCTTCTTCTTTGAGTTCTCAAAGTAAAAGTAGTCATGCATTAAAAACTAACACAGTAGATTATGCATGCAACATTTAATCCAGATATATGAAAAATAAAAGAAGCAGCTTCAGGCAACTAGGCAATGAAATATTTGCAAATATTTATCCTTTTCTCTGGCTCAGTCTTAAATTAATTTAGTAAATTGGTAAGCAATCCAAGCCTGACTGCTGTCTTCTGATGGAGTTTCTGATGTTATTTAGTTATTCTTTTAATTATTTATACTTTACTTATATTCCACCTTTATTATCTGTATAAATAACACAAGGCAGCAAACATGATAGTCCTCACTCTATGGCCACAATAGAGCCCAACATTTCCATTGCTAAGCTAGTGAGTTACACCCCATTTTATGAACTTTTTTGCCCCAAGTTTTAAGTGAATCACTGCTGCTGTTAAATGAATCGTGGTTGTTAAGTGAATCTGCCTTCCGTCATTGACTTTGCTTGTCAGAGACTGACTGGGATGGCCACAAATCATGATCACATGACCCTGGGGCAGTACAACTGTCATAAACACAGGCCAGCTGTCAAGTACCCAAATATTGATCACGTAACCATGATGATGCTGCAACAGTTGTGGTGAAAATCAGTTATAAATAAGTCACTTTTTTCAGCGTTGTCATGCAGAGAGAGAGAGAGAGAGAGAGAGAGAGAGAGAGAGATGAGAAAAAAAAGGTTTGTGGTAATCCTGTTAAAGTTGTTTCTGTAAGACTGTGGTTGTTTAAGAACCAGGATTTTAAAATTTGACAGGAGTTAAAAATAGAACAGCCTCTTGATATTACCTTGTCAGGGAAAAATAAAATAAGCATTTTGACTCACACTGCCGGGAGCATTGAGTGGGAACCTTCAGACAAGCAATGGCTAAATAATTAAATGAAAGAAATCAAACAATAATATTCAGCTGTCACTGCCCTTTGTGGGAAAACAGCATAAAGAACTTCAGATGTCCCTCCCCCAAAATTTATGGTCAATATGAAAGAAGGCTGATCGGGACTTTCCTCTGCCTTTTGGAGGTTGTGTTTTTAAGGTCTGCTTTCCTGAATTTGGCCACAATGCTGGGAGTTTCAGGGATGGCTTCAGGGAAGGATCAATTTGTCACTCCAGTCATGCTTGAGGGCAGCAGACAGAACCAATCCAAGACACTTCTCTGAATTATGGCAAGATATTTCTTCCTTTCCTGCATGGTAAAAAAGCCTCTTAAAAGCCCATGTATGTCTGCCAAGGCACCCAATAAAAATCTCCAAGGTCTTATAACCCAATGGCAGGGTAAGGCTGGAAGGAGGGAGGGAAGCCCATCTGAAGCTCCTCCACATATGAATTGTCCTCCTTTTGAGGCAACCAGCCCCACTGTGAGGGAAAACTGTAGAAACGTGGCAGGTTTCTTTTCACCCTGCTCCATATTGGCATCTTTGGCTTAGATGTTACACGTTTAAAGCAATCTAGTGATGATTTATCCAATAAACTGTGGTCCGTTAAGTTGTTGTTTAGCAAAATGTGGGGATTTACTCACGATAAGGACAGCCTTGACAGCAGACAACTGTAGGGGTGCAGGCTAAGCCAAATGGTTTGCATTCAGATTATTTGGGTCAATTGTGAGGATCAACTGAAAGAATGTACTCATGAAATATGAAATAGACTTTCTATCTGGGGTTCAAAAATGGGGGACTGTGCAGGAAGAAAATGGGCAGTGGATCCTAAAATTACCAGTGTCTTGCCTGTCTCTTTTTTTCTCTAGATATACAACTCAGAGTTGAGTTTTAATGGATTGAGGGGAATTCAGAATAACAGAATAATAGAGTTGGAAGAGAGACCTTGGGGTTTTTCTAGTCCAACCTTCTGCTCCAGCAGTAAATCCTGGCCTATACCAGGGGTAGGCAACCTTGGCTCTTTTATGACTCATGGACTTCAATTCCCAGAATTCTTGAGCCAGCCGTGCTGGCTCAGGAATTCTGGGAGTTGAAGTCCACGAGTCATAAAAGAGCCAAGGTTGCCTACCTCTGCCCTATACTATTTCAGACAAATGGTTGTCCAAGAAACCATGCTCTATCTATGATATATCAATAAAAATTCTCTGTCATCCAACTAAAATTGTCTGAAGGTTGAATCATAGCTACTGGACTTACTTCCTTGTTAGCTTGAGATATTTCAGTGCTCATCTAAGCAGCAGTTTGGGGAAGAAACCCTTGATGTTGGTGCTAGTTGGTATATTCCAACGACTCTTCCTAACTCAGCTCTGATTGATAAAGCTACTTGGCTAAGCCGCAAAGTGTCTCAAATTACGTAACAAGAAAACAAGTCCAGTTGCCATGATGCAGCCTTCAGGCATGCTCTGCAGGCTCTCCTTATCTCATTTTAGAATTTAGTAGGTTTTGTTCTTTTCTCTAAGTTTTCTTTTCCACACATTTGTGGGACTAGCACAAAAACCCATAGCCACAATATATTTGGTAAATTTGAAAGGTTATCCCTCGGCATGCGTGTTTTAGGGAATGAGTAGAAAAGATTTGTCCAGATTATATAGATATTGTATAGATCAGTCTGTGCTTCCAGGGAATGCAGATGGCATCCAAACTACTTTTTAATGGCTTTCAGGACTCTTCAAAATCCAGCAGTGCCCCTAAAACCATCAATCTAGTTTCCATCATTTTTTTTGTAGGAAACACATAAAATGGTAGTACAACCAATGAAAAATAGCTAAATAAGGAAGTACTTTAGTCTCACCCCAAAAATATTGGGCAAAAAAAATGCTAGTCCCATCTTCTTCCTGTATCCATTTTGTATTATGCTAAGTGAGCAGAATTCACCACTCTGAAGAATTGTTAGCATGGCTGGTTCAGGAATTCTGGGTGTTGAAGTCCACGAGTCATAAAAGAGCCGAGGTTCTCTACCCCTGGTCTAGACCAATATGGGCATTAATGAGAATTCTGGGAGTTGAAGTCCACATATGTGAGATATTGCCAAGGTTGGGAAACACAGGTCTGGACACTGGATGAATTTATTACTAATTAGAATCCCTCATAATTTTCCATATATACTCCACCAACCTTCCATTGGAAGATCTAAGATAAAAGTTTTCATAATTATGCTTATCCTGCATGCCACATAGTTATGGTGTGCAAATCTTGTTGAGCTAGTTTTTTATCCATGATTTATTGAACAAGACTTAATGACTTGGCTTACACACCATTAAGCTGTAATATTTCTTGCACCACACACTGGTTTATTACAATAGGTGAAACAGAACGCTATGTTTAGAGACTTTTTCTATGATTTTGCTCGCTACCCTGAAGGAGGGGCATTCACTGACTTTCAAATGTTGAGTGTAATTATGTAAACCCTGACCCTTTTACTGTGTGAATGTGTATGTTGCATGCTTAAAGGAAGCTGGACTTTGTTCATCTGGTTGTGACCACCAATTTAAAGCCACTGACCAACAACTGCAGATGTCCCTGCTATAAAAAATGGTATTTTGTCTTACTACAGGAGACAACGTTCTGTTTGAAGGGATGCTGTACTTGCATGTCTTAAAAATAAAGTACCACAAGGAAGGCACACTCACATTAGCACTGCTGTTGTACATGAACACCTCACATTTTGACCTCACTGGCACAAAGGTCGCCTATTCACAATCTCCCCAATTAGATCTATATTAGATTTCTATTTGAGTTATAGCAATTCTAAACTTGCATCTGCACTTGTAAACTATTTTTCAAATCTTTAGCAAATCCATATCCTTTTCTTCATCCTGTCTTTCTATGTGGTTTTCCTTTTGGGATGAAGGCTATAATAGAAATAGCTACCTTGTCTTTTTGGATTGCCTTTGTCCTAGCTGCCACAACATGTCAAACACCAAAATTATTACTGCGTAGAAAGGCTCTTCTGTTGCTTGAGAAATAAAACCACTTCTCTGCAAGCTTTGCACAGCTATATAAATCCTGGTGGAGAATCAGCTCTCTGATGCTGAACCTATACTAATGTGGAAATGAATTCCCTTTGGCATCTTATGTTTATGCATCTTTTATGAGGCATCTTGCCCAGACTAGGAACGCTTGATGATATGTAAGTCAGGGTTTGCTTTGCATTACAAATTCTGTATAGCACTGCGCTCTCTTTAATCCTCATGAGCTCCAGCAAGCCTCTGTGGATGAGTTCTTAGCCTGCTCAGCTTAATCCTGGGATAAGAATTAACTGCAGCATGGAACTTGCCTTTTAGGTGCATAGCACCTTTTGACATTTGTTTCCCTCATCAAGATTCGCTTAGAAATCCTAGAAGGTAAGGCAACAGGTGTCAGCCAATCAGAATATCAACTTCTCTTTTCAGTGTTATTCTTGATGCTGGCATGGGATCCGATTGGTTCTGGGATGAGGTCCTTTACTCAGAAGCGGTTTAAATTAGTGGTTAGTTTTTTTAGGAGTCTTGATTCTATCCATCAACTGTTGGCAATAAATTTTAGCATTCCATCTTTAACTAACATTGCAGTTTGTCATTCCATCCTTGCCATCAGAGTAAAACAAAATCATTACAGTGTTTGCTTTGGCAAATTGGACACACTATAGGTCCCATCAGCCAAGGAATGTCGGCTGGTGGAAACTAGGAGCTTTCTGCTGTAGCACTGCCCTCTGAAAAATGCCCCCCACAGAAATTAGGATAGTCCTGACCTTGTGGGCCAAGGGTCTTCAAACTTGGCCCTTTTATGACTTGTGGACTTCAACTCCCAGAATTCCTCAGCCAGGCCCGCTGGCTGAGGAATTTTGGGATTGAAGTCCAAAAGTCATAAAGGGGCCAAGTTTGAAGACCCCTGATGTAGGTCTTGAAGGTCTGGTTATGTGGCCAGGCCTGGACCCTTGAGTGTGTGGAAAAAACCCCTTTCAAGTTTCAATGGAGGTTATGACTGGTCACTGCCCAAGGTCACCTATACAGCAAAGGTCTGTATAGGCAAAGCTTTGGTTTCCGCAGTAGTATTGTATGGAGAGTTGGACCGTAAGGAAGGCTGAGCGCTGCAGTTGTCTGAGAGGGCAACTACAGAAATTGAATAAATAAATAAAATTACTATGCAAGGAAAGCCAGGAAACTGTAGACTAGACTCTTACAGCAGAATCCTGCACTGTTTTATACCCATAAAAATTACCTGAGACTTTCATTTCTGGAGGAGAGGAGAGGCAGCCACACAGTTTTCCAATCCCTTCTCAGCCTTTCCTGGCATCTGCCTCTTCTGCTTTTGCAAATATTGGAGAGTGCTAAGTAAAGGCTGCAAGGCAACACCTACTGCTATTGTACTTGTAAAAGCTGAAGGAAGTGGCAGCTTCTGCAAGTGCTAGAAAATACTCAAGTGGTGGCTGCAAAGAGACAGCAAAAGTGTTTAAACAACGCTACTGAAATCTTAGTCAGTTTTGCTTGGCCCAAAGTAAAACAGACTTAACCCCCCTGAAGTGCTTGGATTAAATTTGACCTGAGTCCTCTGCAGAAGAGCAAATAAATCTGGCAAGTTAAGAGCTATGCTACCCAATGCACACAGCACGTGCTGTCAGCTTTTGAGAGAGTCCAGACAAGAAGCACATCCAGGAATGTTAGCTTTAAACTTATTATAAATAGGATCTTGCAAGTCTGAAAGTCCATCTCTCTCCTCTTTGTCTCTACAACCCAAGAAATTATGGAAGGTCATTTCTGAAACATTTGCCACAACTCATTCTTTCTGCGGGCTAAGCTGCTGCTTATTCAGCTTTTGCCTTGGCTGTGGCTCTGTCCCCCACATCTCATTTCCACATGCATCTCATAGAAAGCCAAACAGACCTTTCTCCCTCCAACCAGGTCTGCATCTTGGTTAACCTCTGTTTTGGACTTTTAAGAATCTAGCTCAGTTTACACAGCCTTAAAATGTGTTTGGGTAAGTTGTAGTTCAATGTGTACAGCAAACCTAGGAAGATGGTTAAGGTACTTCATGCAGGTGTGTTTCAACTCCTGTATCTTTTCATTAACCAGCTGGAAGCCAAGTCTCAGTCACCTTCATGTCTGTAATTTTATGTGGGGAACTGCCTTCCTATCTCTTTATTTGAGGAATATTGGTTACTATATGAGATGATGAAATACCTTGGACTATAAAATCTTGCTTGACAAACGATTTCTACTATAAAGACAATTTATAAACACGTGAAAGAGATGGATGAAGACCAGGAAAAGATCCTTTCCATGTTGAAAGCAATACATGAAATCATTCTTTCAGCTTGTGATAAAATAAGACCTAACATAAAAGATCAAGTCACCACTTAGATACACAAACCCAAATTTTGACTACAACCAAAGAACTAACAACGCAGAAGATAACAGAAGAAGTGGAACAATCAAATATTAAGACAGAGGACTCAATTGACCAACAAATATAGTTAATGGAAAATCCAGAAAAGGGAGTGACAACACTGAAAATGGAAAAGACTTTCTATATAAATCAGAAGATATTTGAGAAAGAAGAAGAACAGATTGAATGGAAGATAAACATATTAGGGCAATCATGGGGAATTGGAATAACAGGGAGACAACTATACAAATGGGCTATACTTCCCAAAAAAATAGCAATTAAATGATCTCCTTTATTTCAAATAACATATATAATAATAGAGGGAGATCTATCTGACAGTCTAAAACAGTGTTTCTCAACCTTGACAATTTTAAGGCATGTGGACTTCAACTCCCAGAATTCCACAGCCAGCAATGCTGGCTGTGGAATTCTGGGAGTTGAAGTCCACATGCCTTAAAATTGTCAAGGTTGAGAAACACTGGTCTAAAAGCACCGATATGGAAGCCTAGTTGGCAAAGGAAGAAAGCCAGAATAAGGCTGAAGAAAATTGGGGTTTTGATTTATTAGAGGGGATTTCATATTATTAATTAGAGGGTTAAAGGGAGAAGTTGAGATAAGGGGAATTCTGGTTATTAGATTTAAAATATTTGGAAATTAGTTGAAAATAAGGATTTTATCTGTTTAATATTTAAAAATTAGGCCTAAAAATTAATTATTATGAATATGTTTGATTTATTGAGTAACCCAGGTAATATATATAATGGTTTTGATTTATTAAAGGGGATATTGTATTATTAAGTAGATGATTTAATATAGTGGGAAATAGATAATATTTAGGAAATAGAACAAGATTATATTCAAATAGATAAAATGTGTATTTTGGATATTAGATTCTGTTATGAATTGAGATAAGGAAAATCTTGGTTACTTAAAGCCTGAAAATTATAAATATTAAAGGTTAAATTGGAATATTGATGGGAAACTAAAAATTGGGAAAAATTAATAACAGGATATAAATTGTTTATGAAGATTGAATGTAAAAAATAATTAAGATATGTATAAGCTAAAATTTATTGATAAATGTAATAATGATGTTTTTACTGAGTTAATATAATAGGAACTGTATTAGCTTAAATACAAGACAGTAAATGATAAGGGAAAAAGAGAGGAAATATTTGATGTTGTAACTTGAGATTTGTACTAAAGATTTTGTTATCGAACTATTGATTAACCCAGCCACCATGTTGCTTTTTAAATACTTAAATGTAACATTGGAAAATTAATAAAATATTATTAAGGCCGGAGTTCTTCTTGATTAGAAAACAGATAGCTTACAAGCTCCGAAGAGCTTTGTCACTGAAAATGGAAAGACAGCTTGTTTTGCAGGTTTGGCTAAACAGAGCTGAGCCAGAAATTAATAAGTCAGACATAGATGTAACGTTTCAAGGGATGTTTTGCTGTGGGAAGGTTTGTGCCAGTCCCTGTTTTGATACAAGGGAAGACGAATGCAGTTTCTGGCTCTATGGCTTAAAAACATGATATATCATTATACATTTTTACAATTGACTACAAGGAGTTAATTTATACTTTACACTTTCTCTTATCCTTGGCCCTGGCACAGGCTGCCTTGGAAAGCAGATGAGCATGGCCAGGAAAACCACAGCAGGCAGCTCTTGGCAAGCGGTTGTGTGAAAAATCCTTTAAAAAACTTCTAATGGTTGCGCTCACAGAAAAATAATTTTTCTTTGCTTTCCTTTCTTTCTGAGTTTGCTTGCTTGGAGTTGAACCTAGGCCAATGAATTGGAAACAGCCCTTTGTATCTTGCCAGCACTCTCTGCAAATGTCGCAATTCCGTTATTTCTGCTTTTGCAAATTCTGTACAGCAGGAGCTTGTAAACACACAGTGGGTAAGAGGTTATATGCTTGTTGTGAGCTGGCATTAATATATCAACATTTGTTAGGAATTAGAGCTTGCAATGCGGTCACAGGGCTGAATGGTTTTTGAATGAATAAGATTATTGATTATATTTATGTAGCCTAGCTGTATGAAGACCATGCCTAATTATGGGTGGAGGCAGCAAGTAGGGGCAGGTACAATTTCCAATGGAAGCTCTGGCTAAATCTCCCATAGTTTAATTGTGATGTTGACTGAATAGTCACTTAAACCTATTCACTTTTGTGTCAATAAATGGCCTGTTTGAATGCTGCATCTTCCTATAAACATACAGGAGTGCATAGTGTAACTAGGTAGCAGTTATCTTTTTTATAAAAAGGTTTGTGTACTGTATTCATGTCCACACATGTACATGCACAAACACACATGTCTGTCTGTCTATCTGGTAGGATGCATCCACAGTACAAGTAGTCCTTGACTTACAGCCAGTCGCTTTGCAACCATTCAAAGTTATGACAGATCTCCCTAGGGGAGAGGTCCCCTGGTTCCATGGAAAAAGGTTTTTCCACAGACTGGAGAGTGCGTGCTTTGGCGTACTGCCTGCATCCTATGGATGGGGCTTTGCTTGTTTGTGCACACCGGTTCCTGGCATGCTGCGGCCCGGTACTGGTCCATGGACCAGGGGTTGGGGACCCCTGGCCTAGGGAGGACTTACAAACTGGATTTAAAGTTCCGATGGTCCATCTACAAAGTGCTCTGCAAAAATGAGAAAAGGATGATGGTAGCAGGTGTGTGTCTGTGTCTGTGTCTGTGTCTGAGAGAGAGAGAGAGAGAGAGACCCTTGAGCAAACCTGCAAATCTGGAAATTTTAGTTCTTTTTAGATATCTGGCCACGTGGGGGTTTTTAGAGTCTAAAAACTGAATTTCTCCAGGAAATCTTGAACATTTGAAGATCTGTCAATCTGGGCAAGGCACAATTTGTAAGCCAGTAGATACGTCTGGACAGTTGACTGTGCCTTGGAGGGATTTGCCCATACACAAAACAGCTGCCAGGAAGGGCTATCTCATCACCATGTACCAATTCAGCAGAAGTCAAAAAAGCCAGGTTATTCCTGATCAACAATCTAGATGTCCTGTTTGCTTCTTTTTCCTCCTATTTCCTTTTCTTGGATAAATGAACGCACATCGACCCATTCACTCACCATTTACGTGTTTAAAAATACCGATGTGACCCAGATTTGTTTTTTAATGTAGAAAAAGGCAATCCTGCAGGGTTACCCTTTGCTTTCCTGCATATTAGCTTCCCCTTTAATTTGGATTAACTAAAAGCATCTTTTAAAACGGGGAGGATAATGCTTCTGGAAAATTCCCCAAGGAGGATTCCATTGGATATTGCTGTTCCCATGTTTCCCAGCCTAGCAGTAAAGATTCTATTAGGGTTGCTTAAATTTTACTGTGTGTGCTAATTTGTAGAGAAGAAACGAAGGCTCTATTAGCCATAGTTTTAGAAGAAAATGGGGTAATCGGATTGCAGTGCCTTTGTGATTATTTTTCTTTCTAGTGGCTGTATAAAACTAGATAGCCTAAATTAAGATCTGTTGCTTTTCCTCAACAAGGGAGAGAATTGCAGTTAATTCTGAGTTGATGCTCATCCCCAGATCCCCATTTTTTAGTGACGCATCTCCCTGGATAAGCTAAGTATTCTTCTGTTACAGCAAACTCAGTAAAAACATATATAAATCAGAGATAATGGAACAGAGGTTCTTCATGGCTATGGAAGCTAAGAACTATTTATTGGGACTCTGGAAATGGGACAGCTTAACTTTGAGAAGAAAAGATTGAGGCGGCTATCAAAACTGCTCTGCAGACACCTGCAAGGATATTGGAAGATGCAGGTGCAGAAGGCTGAGACTTTGGAGGAAAGAAGGCAGAAAGAAGGATGGGATTAAGTTACAGGAAGGTAGGTTCCAATTAAATCTTTTGAGAAGAGCAGTTTGATGGTGGGTTCAGTTAGCCAGAAAGGTGGTGGGCTCCCTTTTACTAGTGTTGAAGCAGCGGCCGGGTAGCTGTCTTTCAGGAATGGTTTAAAACAGCAGACCCCAATCTTTCTAACTCTGCAGACTGGCAGCGGTGGTGGCAGCGGGGTGGGGGGGAGGAAGGGATTCTTTCGCTTGCACAACTAATCCCATGCGTGCGCAAATGGAGCTTCGCATGCTTACCCGCCGCTTGTGCGGCCTAGTTCCCAATGGGCCATGGGCTGGTACTGATCCCTGGACCGGAGTTTGGGGACCCCTGCTTTAAACAGGGGTCCCCAAAGGTGGCGCAGCAGTTAGAGTGCAGTACTGCAGGCCACTTTAGCTGACTGTGTTCAGCAGGTCAGCGGTTCAAATCTCACCGGCTCAAGGTTGACTCAGCCTTCCATCCTTCCGGGGTAGGTAAAATGAGGACCCAGATTGTTGGGGGCAATGTAAATATATATATACATTGCTTACTGGTGTACACCGCTTAGAGAGTGCTTGCACTTAAAGCGGTATATAAGTCTCATAAATAAATAAATAAATAAATAAATAAATAAATAAATAAATAAATAAATAAGAATGCCTGCCCACACTGAGCTATGAATTGGACTCCATAGTCTCTTTCAACACTCTAGGATTGTTTTAAGGACGCCCCCCCCATGTTTTATCCAGAATTATTGGACGTTTATGAAACGGAGATGAGCACCACCGCTTGTAGTCAGCAATGAGTAGCGGATTAAAATCCACAGGGACTCCTTTACCTTTTATTGGATATTTATATATGCAGTATAGGTATAGTAATTCATTAAACCCAGTATTGATGAGATGCATGGTTTGTGAGACTGGTCTGTACGAGAATCCCTCTCCCTTACCATGTAAATCAGAGGTCCCTAACCTTTTGGGCACCAGGGACCGGTTCCATGGAGAGAGATTTTTCCGCGGACCAGAGGGGGCGTGGTTTTGTGTGCTGCCTGCATCCCGCAGATGGGGCTTTGCTTGTTTGTACAGACCGGTTGTTGGCATGCCATGGACCGGTACTGGTCCACAGACCAGGGGTTGGGGACCCCTGATGTAAATAGTTAGGACAGGAAAACATAGTTGTAAAAACGAAAGAGATAGGAATATCGACATAGATAGAAAATGGTAGATTACATAACATAGAAATACAGATAGTCTTCAACTTACATGGGTTTAGCAGCAGTTCGAAGATAAAAAGACACTGAAGAAACTGACTTATAACTGATCCACACACTTACAACCAATTGCAGCATCTCCATGGTCACGTGATCAGATTTTAGGCATTGGCAATCGGCATGTATTTACAATGGTTGCAGCCTCCCTGGATCATTTAATCACCATTTGCAACCTTCCAACAAGCAACAAGCAATGGGGGAAGCCAGATTCGCTTAACGGCCATGTGATTAACCGCAGTGATTCATTTAACAACCATGGTGAAAAGGTTGTTAAGAGGCTACAACTCACTTAACAATTGCCTTGTTTAACAACAGAAATCCTGGTCCCAATTGTAGTTGTAAGTTAAAGACTCATTGTAGTTGTAAACCTATAATAATATGAAGATCGTAAATTAAACCAAGTAAGAAAATAGAATTAGGATTAATATTAGGAGTAAGGAATAGGAGTTTACTTTTGTATAATCAAACAGCTTTTGTGGGGAGGGGAAATAAAGTTGGTGATCTGTCCCGGATTAAGAAAAACCCTCACAGTCAGCCTAAAAATGTGAGTAATGAAAGCAACGCCATTTGAATTCCAGGCAATGGGGACTACAACCCCAACTTCAGTTGATAGGAAGCTCTGAGTAGGTACAGGAAGTCTCCAAATTATGACCACAGTGGAGCCCAAAATTTTTGCTGCTAAGCAAAACAGTTGTTAAGCGAGTTTTGCCCCATTTTCTTACCACAGTTGTTAAATGAGTCAGCTGGACTGGTTACATGAAACAAGAACAACAACAATAATAATAATAATAATAATAATAATAATAATAATAATAAAGTTGGAAGGGACCTTGGAGGTCAACTAGTCCAACCCTCTGCTCAGGCAGGAAACCCTATACCATTTTGGACAAATGGCTGTCCAGTCTCTTCTTAAAAACTTCCAGTGTTGGAGCATTCACTGCTTCTGGAGGCAGGTTGTTCCACTGGTTAATTGTTCCAACTGTCAGGAAGTTTCTCCTTAGTTCTAGGTTGCTTCTCTTCTTGATTAGTTTCCATCCATTGGAAAGGATGGAAAGCGCCAGAAGGTCCTGCCTTCTGGCGCTTTGGAGAATAGCTTGACTCCCTCTTCTTTGTGGCAGCCCCTGAGATATTGGAACACTGCTATCATGTCCCTCCTTGTCCTTCTCTTCATTAGACTAGACATACCCAATTCCAGCAACCGTTCCTTATATGACATTCAGTCATTAAGTGAATCTGACCTCTCCTGTTGACTTGGCTGGTCAGAAGCCAGCTAAGAAGGTTACAAATGGGGATCACATGACCTTGGGATGTAGCAACTGTCATAAGTACGTGCCATTTGCCAAGTACCATGGGGATGCTACAACAGTCGTAAGTGTGAAAATGGGTCATAGGTCACATTTTCGGTGCCGTTATAACTTTGAACAGTCAGTAAATGAATGGTTGTAAGTTGAGGAGGAAGTTGTAAATTAAGGTGGCACTGCCTGATTTATGAGCTTGTCGACACTGACATCAGGACTACAGCCAGAAATCATGAATCAAAACCATATTATAGGGTTTTTTTTCACACACCCAAAGTCAGTAGAAGGAAAATTGTGTAGTGGATAGGATGTTAAGAGTGAATGTCTTTTTATATCTTATTTGTACACTGCCCAGAGTCACTCTGGAAGAGAGATGGGGGATTTCTAAATATGATAAATAAATAACCTACGTTCAATTCCACACTCATTCACAGTGTACAGTTAGTCCTCGACCTATGACCACAGTTGAGCCCAAAATTTTTGTTCTTAAGTGAGACATTTGTTAAGTGAGTTTTGCTCTATTTTACAATGTTTCTTGTTAAGTGAATTGCTGCGGTTGATAAGTTAGCCACCCGGTTGTTAAGTGAATCTGGCTTCCCCATTGACTTTGCTTGTCAGAAGGTTGCAAAAGGTGATCACATGACCTTGGGACACAGCAACGGTTATAAGTATAAACCAGTTGCCAAGCGTCTGAATTTTGATCACATGATCATGGGGGTGCCACAAAGGTCGTAAATGTGAAAAATGGTCATAAGTCACTTTTTTTCAGTGCTGTTGTAACTTTGAGTGATCACTAAATGAACTGTTGAAAGTTGAAGACTACCTGTAATTGTTTGCCAGTCACTAACTTTCAATCCTATGTCCATTCGGGGTGATTCTTGTGGGAGAAAAAATGTAGGTGGAAATACATTGTATACCAGGGGTCTCCAACCTCTGGGCCATGAACTGATACTGGTCCATAGCCTGTTGGGAAATGGGCTGCGGAAAGTGTATGTATGGGATTTACACGAAACCATTCCCTCTGCCACTGCTGCCTCTGCTGGTCCAAGAAGCCAAAATGGTTGGGGACTGCTGCTATATACCTGGAGGAGAGGAGAGACATCAGCCCTTCAAGGTAGACCAGACCAGGAAACCAAAGTTATCCATGCTAATATTATTTTTGATATAAGGTTATAGTAACAGAATCTTACAAGTCTGGATGTGCTTCCCTGCTCCTTCCTTTCCTTTATCTTGATGAGAACCAGGGAGGGACTAGCCTGAGACGCCTTTTCAAATTACATATCAGTTCCGACTCAGGTTTCTTTTATCTGCCTATTGTCTTGTTGCCTCTCTTCTTCCTGTTCCTCAAGCCTATTCCTTCTGCCCATTAGAGATATAAATCTAATACATAAATAAATGAATTCACCATGCTGCTTGTTTGAGCCTTCAAGCCAATTGCTGCAGCTCCCTAATTCACATCCTTTTCTTGGAATAAGGGAAGTTAACCTGTCCTTGCTCCTGTGGCAGATCCATTTTGTGCCTTGTAATTATCTCTATTAAACCTAATGGCGCTCACAGCCTGTTTCCTTTCTGAGGTTTTGAGATGGTGCTAGGAAAGGGGAGAAAAGATCAAGGCTCTTGAAAGTTTAAACCACTTCTTCTGGTGCTAATGGGGAGGTTGCTTCTTTAATGATAACCCTTTTCAACACATGGCCTGTCATCTGGGTATGGTGAGATGTTCAACTCCTAAATAAGAATCTGCTAAAGAACCATTTTATTATATTTATGATGGGTTTCTGAATGGCTGTAATGAATTAATAGAACTGCTTGGAGAAAGCAATTAGTTGGCATTAGCTGAAAGAAATTGACTTACTTACTTACTTACAGCAATTTATTCCATTTTTCACCCGAAGCAATTTCTCTGCTTGTTGGATTATAATCTAAAATGCATAACACGAAAGGAAAAGCAGATGAGGAGGGAAGAAGATATATAAGACTGTTAGTCTTTAAGATGATATGATCTGATAAACTCCAAATCTCCTATCTACCTATCATCTTTAAAAAATCCAAAAGAATAATAAGCACACAATAATAAAAAAAGTAGTGCTTGCAGAGAGGAACATAAAGGTTAAAGGTTCTGGCCAGGTATAGAATGGAAAGTCTTGATATCAAAGACAGAGAATGTTGCCACTTACCATGGTCTCTGGGGGGAACAAGCCCCACATCAAGGATGCTGCAGCCCATATCGGAAAAGTGAGGAAGGGATGTGATGTAATCTATGCAAAAGAAAGAAAGAAAGAAAGAAAAGAAAGAAAGAAAGAAAGAAAGAAAGAAAGAAAGAAAGAAAGAAAGAAAGAAAGAAAGAAAGCAGGACAACCTACAATCAGGTGAATGGACTCAGTTACTGTAACAATGGGTGCACTGTTGGAACAGATCATTGTGGGGGAAAAAATTTATGTGGTCACTAAGAGCTGACACCAGCTTGATGGCATATAATTTACACACAGAGACACAAACAAATAAAAGGAAAGGGTTGATTTAATCTTCCTTGGACCAAGAGTGAAATAATCCTGTTGTATCTTCAGGCTGTGGAGGAAGGGTGACTGATGGTCTCCTTGTTCTCCAGCACTGGAGATGGATAATCCACGCAGTGGGTTGAGACTGTATTCCTGGCCAATCAGATCAGTCAGCCAAAGTTGCCACGCCCCGTCTTGGACCATGATCCTTAGTCTTGACTGATCTGGCCATACAGAGACACCTACAACTTTTGGCTCCTGGGCAGGTATAGTTCCTTTCCATTAGGGGGGATTTTTTCTAGTAGCTGAAATTGCTTAGTTTAAAAGTTAATTAGAGATAATTTAATTCAATTTAATTGATCACTCAAAAATTTCCTTGCTAAATTGTAAGACTCAGGAAGTCAGATTCCTACAGGGGAAACCACCCCCACTTAAAAGGGGGAAATCCCTAACTCCCCTCCCTAACCCAAAAACCCCAGCCACCTTCCAGCAGCCGGCAGCCGCCTTAAACAAACGGGGAGGCTCGGGCAACCCCTCGCGTTTAAAACAAACAAAACAAAAAAGACAGAAAGGCAAGCAGTTAGCGAGGGAAGCGGAGGACAAAGGGGAGGCATGCTGGGAGGGAGATTGATTAAGGGAAACAGCTGGCGTGCGAAGGAACAGTCTTTTCACTCCAGGCTGCTCAGGATTTTTTAAACGAGGCGCCATTGTCTGCACAGCTGGAAGCACGCGCAGCTCTTTGTTACAACCGCACGTGGCATAGGCAGCCTTGTTAACACATGCGCAGTAGCCTCCTGGCAGCGGCGGCCATATTTTTTGTCCAAACAGGGGAGTTAAAGCTCACTGAGAAAGCTAGGTTCAGCCGCTGGAGTGAATTAATAGGCAAGCAGTACTGGGGTACTAAAGCATCTATTATTCATTCAGAGACATTCAAATCAGACACATAGCTACTGGTTCCAGGACTTGGTGTCTTCTACCTAAAGTAAATAAGAACCTTTCATAACTAACTGTGTTTAGTTGCCTTTGGCTCCTTCCAGACTTCGGGTCCCCCATTAGTGGCCCGTACGCCTCTGGATTTAGTGGTGGGTTCCAGGCATCCCCAGTCGCGTGCCTGTCCTTACCCACCATAGTCAAGCCGGGTTCCAGGCATTCCCATTAGCGTGCCTGTTCTTATCCGTGCACAGTGACTAACTCTGACAATTTTGCAGAGTCTGCTCCTGAGTTCCAGACGCCCCCAGTAGTGCGCCTGTCCTTACTCAAAGTTGGAGCTCTCCTACTACCTGGATCCCCCCTATCGCGGCCCAGCGTTAGTGGAGAATGGAGGAAGCAATCATTCCCTCCACTGGAGCCCCGCCTTCATCCTCTGGAGCACCTGCTTCAGAGGATTCGGAATCCTCTGCAGCCCCTAGAAAGGCTGCAAGGAAGTCATCAAAGAAGGCTGACAAACAGGCAATCAGAAGACACCAAGCCCTAGAAAAAGAGTTCGACAGAGCCCAGAAAAGGGCCAGAATTGAAAATAGGCAGAATGGGGGAATAGGTCCTGATCTACCGCTGGGTCTCCCTTCATCCCCACGGGCCATTTGGTCATTAGGGAGCTCATCACAGTCCCAAACAGAGGGTGGGATAGGCGAATTCTCATCGCTCTCCCGATCCCCCTCCCCACGGAGGTTACAGGAAACCCCGAGGACCATGCTAACCACAGCACCTGCAGGGTCACAGGCAATGGTCACTCCTCCTGCATTGACGGGGGATCTGCTAGCTACCCTAATAGCACAGGCAGTGGACCGTGCATTGGAGGCCAGGGCTCAAACTTCAAAAGCCAAGTCTCTAGGACTTAGAACGAGGCATCGGGAGGAAACGGAGGACCATCAGGACCTCTCCTCCGTCTCAGACTCGTCGGTCTCTGAGGAAGCTTACCTGGACCAGCCAGGTACGTCACAAGGGATTCAAATGTCTGAGGAGGAGGAGGACACCTCACCTCAAGGGCCGTCCTTCAGCGGCCTGTTTAACCCTTCTCTTTTTGTTACTATTCTGCGCAAGGCTGAGGCCACAGCCCATCTGGGGCATGGGACACCAGCGGAGCCTGTCACAGTTGACACGGAGGCTGAGCCGACGTTCGCCGAAAAGGTAACCACTCAACACCGCATACCATGCCCGACCATGTTCCTAAACACAATAAGGAAACAGTGGGCAGCGCCAACCTCCCTACCGCTTCCTAGCAATGCGGAGAGGAAGCTATTTAACGTAGCAAGGGAGCTAGAGGGAACATTGGAGGTGCCGGTGGTGGACGAACCCATAGGTCCCCTGATATCGGACACGGCCATATCAGGAGATTTTGCTGAGGCTCTTAAAGCCGAGGACCGAAAGAGTGAGTCCAACTACAGGAGAACGCACCAGGCAATAGCTTGGGCTACCAGGGCGTCTACCTCCGCGTCCTTTTTCACCAGAGCCACACTTTGTTGGCTCCGTGAGTTACAGGGCCGGGTTCCCATGGAAGATATACGCACTCACCAGGAACTCAGCAAAATGGTAGCGGCCACGGAATATGCGTCGGACGCAACACTTTTAGCGACCAAGTTTTCAGCCAAGGCAATGGCGGCAAACAACACGAGCAGGCGCATCCTCTGGCTAAAGAACTGGCAGGCGGATACCAAATCCAAGTGGAAATTGGCTTCGGCTCCGTACCAAGGGGCAAAGCTGTTTGGTGAGGCACTAACGCCATACCTGACAGAGAACAAGGACAAGCGCAAGGTCCTTAAACACATGCTTAAAAGGCAGGACAAGAGACCCGGCTCCTGGGGAAGGAAACAATCCTTTCGTACGGAAGCCAGGGTCAACTACTTTCAAAATTCCCAACCCTTCCAAGCTAGACAGGATAGGGAAAGACAGGGGGACAGACAGAACACAAGACATAGGCAAACACAGGGAAGACGGCCCTTTCGGGGGAACAACCGCCCCTTCCGCCGTACCAGATGACTCCCGCCCAGACCTTCCCATAGGGGGCAGACTAGCAGGGTTTGCTCCCCAGTGGGAAGAGACCACCACGGACGTATGGGTCAGGAACACCATACGTCATGGTCTATCTCTAGAATTTCTCTCAAAGCCCCCGAACCGCTTCCGCCCGTGCCCCTGTCCCACAAACCCAACAAAGAGAAGGCTCATGAACGAGGCCGTTCAGCACCTTCTAAACATACGGGCCGTAGAGCCGGTGCCTATGAACCAGAGAGACCAGGGGTTTTATTCTATCCTCTTTGTGGTCCCAAACCCTCGGGGGGTTGGAGAGCCGTTTTGGATTTGAAAAGGCTAAATTTCTACATAAAATACTGCAAATTCAAAATGCAGACACTACGCTCCATCCTTGGAAGCGTAAGGAAAGGGGATTTTCTGGCATTGATCGACCTCACGGAGGCATACTTGCACATCCCTATCTCTCTGGCTCACCGCCGCTTTCTATGGTTTGCCTACAGGGGGCATCATTTTCAATACAGGGCACTTCCATTCGGCCTGTCATCAGCGCCCAGGGTGTTCACCAAGATTCTGGCGGTTCTGGCAGCACACCTAAGAAACGTACCAGTCAGAGTCCAGTGCTACCTGGACGATATTCTAATCCAGTCATCGTCCGCCCAGCAGTCTCGGGCGGACCTAAAGTTAGTGATAAAAATGCTGCAGGACCACGGCTTCTCGGTGAACTTTCCAAAGAGCCATCTAACCCCAACTACGAGAATACTCCATCTGGGAGCGGTCATAGACACAAAGGAATGCAAGGTGTACCTATCACAGGAACGCCTCAGCAGCATAAAGAAAGCCATAAAACAGGTAAGCCGCGGTCAGTCAGTGACGCTGGTCTGCCTCTCCCAGCTGCTAGGGAAGATGATATCGACCATAGCAATAGTTCCTTGGGCAAGGCTGCACTCAAGAGAACTGCAGTGGTTCATGCTCCCGTTTCAGAGACAACAAATCAGTGCATCCCGGAAGAGGGTAGGCATACCTCTGAGAGTACGACACTCCCTCAGGTGGTGGCTATCTCCAGCTCTCCTCAGGGAGTCCCCCTTCAGGGAACCAGACAGAGTAGTAGTCACAACAGATGCGAGCTTATTCGGCTGGGGAGGCCACTTGGGGACCAAGTGGACACAGGGCCGCTAGTCAGCGGTGGACCTCTGACACAACATAAACTGGCTCGAGCTGCGGGCTATTCACCTAGCGTTAAGGCATTTTCACAGCAGCATAAAAGGCAGGGACGTACTGGTCCTGACGGACAACGTGACAGCCAAGGCCCACATAAACCGTCAGGGGGGCACACACTCTCGCTCGCTCTCGGCCGAGGCCCTCCTACTGGGGGCCTGGGCGGAACAAAATCTGGCCTCCATAAAGGCCGACCACATATCGGGGGAGGCAAACATCCAAGCAGATCTGTTGAGCAGATCAACAATAGATCACTCGGAGTGGCAACTACACCCGAGGATCTTCAGGGAGGTCTGTCACCGCTTCGGGCTTCCCCAGGTGGACCTTTTTGCCTCTCCTTCCAATGCCCACCTAACTCGCTTCTTCTCCCGATTCCCATCCAAGGGAGCAGAGCAGACGGACGCGTTACGGAGCCCATGGCCAAGGGGGCTCCTGTACGCGTTTCCACCCTTACCTCTCCTTCCGGCGGTAGTACGCAAGATTCTGCGGGAAAGGGCCGAGGTAATCCTTGTGGCCCCTTATTGGCCAAGGAGACCTTGGTTCGCAGACTTGAGGAGTCTCTCCCGCACGAATCCATGGCGGATTCCTCCGGAGAGGATCTCCCTCAAGCAGGGGGAGATCTCCCACCCAGAGCCACAATGGCTACAACTAGCCGTCTGGCTCTTGAACGGTCAATTTTAGCCAAGGGGGCTTGCTCACAGGGTGTAATTAGGGTCATACAGGCATCAAGGCGCCCCTCCACGAACCGTATCTACGAGGCCACGTGGAGAAGCTTCCAATCATGGTGCTCTAAACAGGAATTGTTACTCGAAGGGATCACAATTCCCAAGATCCTAGAATTTTTACTAGATGGCCTAGAGAGGGACCTCTCGCCAAACACACTGCGCAGGCAAATCGCCGCCCTCTCAACTATACTTTCTGCCAGCCCCGGTGAATCCTTGGGCAAGCATCCCTTAATACGATCCTTCCTCAAGGGGGCTGCGAACATCAGACCGCCAACCGTGCACAGGTATCCATCGTGGGAACTACCACGAGTACTACAAGCTCTTACCAGAGCGCCCTTCGAATCACTCAAAACATGTGACATTCGCTATCTGACCCATAAGGTAGCATTCTTGGTAGCCATCACGTCAGCTCGGTGGATATCCGAGTTAGCTTCTCTCTCAATGAGGAAGGACCTGTGCCATTTTCACAGGGACAAGGTAGTCCTAAGAATAGACCCTTCATTCATTCCAAAGGTCAACTCCCTTTTTCACAGATCACAGGAAATAGTCCTACCAGACTTCTGTCCAAACCCAGCTCATCCCCTGGAGCAACAATGGCACACCTTGGACGTACGCAGGGCACTAAGACATTACATTTCACGCACAGCGGAATTCCGACGCTCGGAAGCGCTTTTCATATCCTTCCACCCCGCTACTAGGGGCCGGAAGGTCTCGTCCTCTACCATCGGTAGGTGGATTAGGGCATGCATCACGGGGGCATACCAGGCGGAGTCCTTGCAAGTCCCCAAGCATATCACAGCCCATTCCACAAGGAGTGCTGCCACCTCAGCAGCATGGGCCATGCAGGCTTCTATTGAAGAGGTATGCAGGGCAGCCACTTGGGCCTCGCCCTCTCCATTCATTCGTCATTACAAAATCGACAGGTACTCCTCTGCAGAGGCCTCCTTCGGTAGGAGGGTTCTCCAGCAGGTGCTAGACCAAAGTTGCACACGGGACCAGTCTATTCCCCAACCCAAGGGACAATAGGCTTTGGTATATCCCACTGCGTGGATTATCCATCTCCAGTGCTGGAGAAGGGGCGTTGACTTACCTGAACGCCTTTTCTCAGCACGGAGATGGATAATCCACACCCACCCTTATAGACTAGAATAATAGGGTATATTTAGTGGAGCCAAAACGTCTTACTGTCAGTCAATGGCTGCGCTCGCGTCAAGACTAAGGATCATGGTCCAACACGGGGCGTGGCAACTTTGGCTGACTGATCTGATTGGCCAGGAATACAGTCTCAACCCACTGCGTGGATTATCCATCTCCGTGCTGAGAAAAGGCGTTCAGGTAAGTCAACGCCCCTTTTGATCCCCTGGAGTCGGTGGAGGGGGAAGCATTACAAGCATTATCTTCAGCTAGGCCTATTCCAGTGTTGACAGAGAATTTCTCTTTTAAAAAAGGAAGATGGTTAAATCAGAGAGTTAGTTCAAGGGAAAGGATGATTCTCTTCGGTGATGGCATAACTAGAGCATATTCAGCTTTCACTCTACCTCAGAAGACAACAATACCTGAATTAATTCCTACCCTGCTGAATCTATTTCCAAAACATATCTGCAGCATTCCATGTATTGGGCATACGAAAATAGGCACTCTTTAAGTCTTCCTTATGTCCAGTTCTGCATGTGGGGCACACAAGGGTTGTAATATTTTAGCACATATCAAATTCTTTGCTCTGTAAGAATAGGATATACAGATATACATAGTGGCTGGTAACAGGATTAATCAGTTGCTCTTTGTTCTCTTAACTCAGGGGTGTCAAACTCAATTTCATTGATGGCCACATCAGCATTGTGGTTGTCCTCAGGGGGGCGGGTGGGTGCGGCCTACTGGGTGGGCATGGATGGAGTGGGTGTGTCCTACTGGGTGAGCATGGCCAGCTCTACATTGTTCATGTCAAGGGTGCTTGTGGGGGCCTGGGAAGGAATGGGACAGATCTGAGGGTCTCTGGCAGAAGGGGGTGGGACCAGGGCAAGCACCAAGGCATGGTCCATTTCTTCATTCCTCACAAAGGGTGACACCTCCCCAGCATGCACCTAGGGGGCAGGGCCGACACAGCAGGGGCTGGTTCCTTGCTGTTTCTAGATGGCCTTGTGGAGCTAAGACTGAATGCGTTTCAGCATAGATGGCCACCACAAAATTGTACATTGACTCCCAGCCGGCCCGGGCCAGGGTCAAGGCAGCAGGGGCCGTTCCCTCACTGTTTCCAGGATGGCTTCGCGGGCCACATGAAACCACTTCGCGGGCCTCATCCACCCCTCGGGCCTTGTGTTTGACGTGATGTCAGAATTATTAGTAATTGGTTAATAGTTGTATATTAAAGGATGCATTAGTTGTTGGTCCAAATCGTATTTCACAACCAAATGTTATGCCAAATTCCTAAAGGATTGTTTTTAGGCAGTAAATTATTGTTTGGCTGCTTGGCTTCATACATGACAGTCAGCCACAAGGTGACTGATTTTTCTTGATAGGGTTGTGAATCCAACCACTGTATGCCACAAAGCATGGTTTATTACACTATTTAGTGCATTGTGTGAGCTTGGCTATTCTGAGTTATTCAAGTTTAAAACAAACCACCATTTAAAGTGGCGTTTGAACTCAAATGTTATCACCAGTGGACTCAAACCTGCCACATGCCAGTTTGCATTACAGTCAAAGCCTATCACAAACCCGCGTGCCTGAACCAAAGCATGTCAAGCAGGATAATCTCAAGGCCTCTCAAAGGAGACGCTACCTTTGAATTTGGGGCTTTTTAGAATCAACTTAGGATGATATCAGAGGCACAAATCAGACTATTCCACTTCCAAAAAGCAATCTCATATATTACCTCTCATCTCCAGTGGATACTTTTATTTTTAGCCCAACTATTTGCCAAACACCTTGTATCTTTCAAACATGGGCATTCTCTGTTAAATTCAAAATGGCAGAGATCTGCACTTTCTCTTATAAATGATGCAAGAGCTTTTCAAACACCATCTAGGGGAAAGCTGTATGCATTTGATTTTATGCCACAGGAAATTCCAGCTAAGATACAAACACATCCAATATGTGAGGTCTTCCTTTAGCGATACTAATGGAATTGCCAATTATATAGTTGTGCCTTTTAGGTGTGATAGTTGGCTGATTCTCTCCGACATACTAAAAGATTAGTCCTCATGTAAAAGCAGTGTGATTTATGCAGAAAACATGGGAGAGGCCATGTAAATCCAAGGAAAGAGGAGAAGAGATCAGCAGCAAGGTGGATTGTCATATTCTATGTAAACATACATGGATTGGGGATCACAGACTGTGTTAAACCATAGTACTGTATTTTGATATAAAGTATTGTATGTATCTTGCCCTTGTGGTTTATCAGCCAAGACATTCTGCCTAGCACATTGTGCAGTTCCTATATATAATTTGTGGTTTACTCAACAAATCATGTTTAAACAAATTTAGCATTATATGTGAATCCAAAAATTGAAAAGATCTGAAAAAGATTGGAAGTGAGGTTTTAGCTACTCCTTTTCATCTCGCCTGTTCTGGTTGACTGTATGCCTTAGAGCAGGGTGTAGAGAGGGAAATGTTTCTTCAGCTATGTAAGTAATCCCTGACTTACAATCATTCTTCGTTTAGTGACTGTTTGAAGTTACAATGGCACTGAAAAAAGTGACTTGCAACCGTTTTTCACACGTAAATGACTGTTGCAGCATTCCTGTGGTCACACGATCAAAATTTGGACACATGGCAACTGTATTTATAATGGTTGCAATGTCTTGGGATCAGGTGATCACCTTTTGGGATCTTCTGACAAGCAAATAGGGAAGCCAGATTCACTTAATGTGTTAATAACTGAACAACTGAAGTAATTCACTTAACAACAGTGGCAAGAACTGTTGTAAAATGAGGCAAAATTCACCTAACAACTGTCTTGCTTAGCCACTGAAATGTTGGGCTCAGTTGTGGTTGTAAGTCAAGGACTACCTATACCTGGATTCCAGTTATATTGATAATTGCCACCTTGCCTCATGTTAGATCAGGCATGTCAAATTTGCGACGTCACGTGATGTCACATGACATATCGTGACTTTTTCCCCATTGCCGGCAATGGGGTGGGCGCAATTTTAATCTGATGCATCCGGCCCGCAGGTTGGCAGTTTAACATGCCTGTGTTAGATCATAGCTAGAATTAAAATTGTAAGCCACCTGGAGTCACTTGGCTGAGATGGGCAGCTACAGAAATGGAATAAATGAGAGAGAGAGAGAGAGAGAGAGAGAGAGAGAGAGAAAGAAAGAAAGAAAGAAAGAAAGAAAGAAAGAAAGAAAGAAAGAAAGAAAGAAAGAAAAAGAATTTGCTTTAGATTAGGAATAAGTAAGGCTAGGAGGAAGCTACATTTAATTATGGAGCTTTGGACAAGGTGTTCATAAGCACCTAAGTCTTAGGTCATATATCAGAATAGCCTCAAGTAGAAATTTGGCCTGATGTTGCAAATGTGAACACTTTTTTGCACATGATGTGAAGCCTTTTAGCTGAAGGTGCCAGTGAAAGGAAAACAGGAGCTTTTATAAGCAAAGCACAATCTCCATTCCTGAACTCTAAGCCATGATTGGTTGTCCCCAGACAGGAAAATCTTCGAGCCGGTCAACATATGCTGAAAACCCGTTTTCCCTCTTTGAGCCACAAGCTTGAGTAGGCAAGCAGGTTATCTGGCAGCCTGTTTTATTTTAAAATACAGTATAGCATCCCAGTGTGTTCAAGTAGATTATGTCTTTGGGAACAGAAGTAATTCCATGTCATGAATCCCAGTTATTCAGCTGACAAGCTGCTAACCTTTTATTCTCCCATAAATAACTCTGGTAGCCCTGATCGTGTTGTGTCTTCCCTGAAAGTCTGATTAATTGTTCCTAACATGCTCCACCAAGCACTAAGAAGAAATACTGGCCATTTCTTTCTAAAGTTGAGACAAATTGATGCAGCAATGCCTGAGATCAAGAGTTATGTGCTTTAAGTTCAGAATAACTTTTCCAGCAGTCTTGTTCTGAGCTGCATCCTCATATCCAGGTAGAGGAGGGAGATTAAAACATTTTTTTAAAAACAAACATATTGCATAGTAATGAAAGTAAGTTAATGTAAAGCTTGTAGAGTCAACTTGGTCTCAGGGTGAGCATATGATCTGTGCTGGCACCTTGTTTCCATGTTGTATTGATAACCTTAAATGCCAAGCATCTGAATGGACCAAGATGGGTCCTTAACTACCAACTAGCTCTGCTACTGGTTTGGCCCTTCTGCTTCCCTATCTCCACTAGAGCAGGGCAAGAGGGGGACGTCAGAAAGGGATACGGCTTGCAGATAATGCCATGTGATCTGTCATTTGCCTTTTATCTCTCAATAGGAGATGAAAAAGAAAAAAGCAACCTTAGAAAATGTCTTGCGAAGCTTTTCCACAAGCTTGAATGGATTCATCCTATATAAACAGAACAGGGAACCTGATGCGATGACTCTCAACATCCCTTATCACTGGCCACACTGATGGATATTTCTGGGAATTTTAGCTTGGCAACATCTAGAGCAGTGTTTCCCAAACTTGACAATTTTAAGGCATGTGGACTTCAACTCCCAGAATTCCACAGCCAGCAATGCTGGCTGTGGAATTCTGGGAGTTGAAGTCCTCATGCCTTAAAATTGTCAAGTTTGAGAAACACTGATCTAGAGAATTGCATCTGCCACCTCCTGCAAGAGAGGGAGCCAATTATAATTCTTAGAGATCCAAAATGGTCCCACCCACTTAGGAGCGGAACTACCAGCAGGCTTGGGAGAACTCAAAGGCTTGTACAGATGCCAGCGACTTGAAAAGAGACACCTCTAAGGAGGGGAGAAGAGAGTAAATAAATGAAATATTAGATGAGGGTGGGGGAAAGTTAAAAGGGGAATGCAAGACAATATTTTGAGAAAGAGTTTGGCTAGCTAGGTAGAAACTTGGAATACTTAGTCATGGGTTCTATGGGTTCCATCAAATAATTACAAACAAGCTCCACTTGTTCCTCTTTAAAAGATGGCTTTCAATCCCTTTTTGTAATCCTAAATCACAACTCTTCAGCAGATGAAGCAGGAAGAATGAAAAGAGTGGTGGAAATCAGGGCTCTGGCAGGAAGCCTTTTTGTGAAATATGGCCAATATGGGCCCTTTGAGCAAGTGTTTGGGCAGGAGAATGAGCTGTTGGGAAGGATAGGGAGAGAAGATCTGATGGCCTCGCAGCAGGATGGGGGAAGTAAATGTGTACTGCTTAGGCCAGGGGTGTCAAACCGCTGGCCCGCGGGCCAGATGCATCATGCTGAAACCACATTGCCAGCAATAGAAAAAAAGTCACGATACATCGCGACACGTCACGTGATGTTGCGAATTTGACACCCCTGGCTTAGGCAACAGAAATGAACCATACCATTTCACACCTTCAAACATTAGTTGTTCTTTGTTCTTGTTGGAAACTGTGAATCCCAATTCTGGGATGCCATTACAACAGTGTTCTTAATCTGAAATTGATTCCTGGGAAGTGGTCATTGCCTTCATCCAGGATGTTTGTTTGACTTGCCTGCTTAGCCTAACTAAGATCCTGGGATTTTCTGGTGGTCTACCTAACCAAATGTAACCAGGCCTGGCCCTGCCTAGTTTTTTCAGATTAGCCTAGGTCATTTTAGTAGAGAGCAAAAGAAAAATTAAAGCATCCTGTTGTGGCTAATGGCAATGGTCTTCAGGTCCTTAGGTCACAGGTGTTGACATTCGCCCTTAAGTTAAATTTATAAGCAAATAAGCAAACAAATGAAATAGCTGTGCTGGCAATTGCTAATATATTTCTAGATGGGGATTTATTTTTTTTTTAAAAAAATTATGTATCTCTTGCCTCTCCTCCCCAGAATATATCACTTTTTTTTCCTTTTTACAACCTTTTTGATTCTCATAATTGAAGCCATAAATCATAATCTTCAACAGTGTAATTCTTGAAAACACAAAACATGCTAAGGCAAGATATAATGCAACAAGTGAAGTCAGTCACTGTATTTCTCTCTCTCTCTCTCTCTCTCTCTCTCTCTCTCTCTGTGTGTGTGTGTGTGTGTGGTGTGTGTGTGTGTGTGTGTGTGTGTGTGTGTAAAACAGTTTTTGGTTATCTTTTAACAGAACTGCATATTGCAAGGTTTACCAATGTAGTTTGTCGCATTCAGTTCCCTGGGTATTTTTGAGAAAAATTCTAGGTTGAACAGAAGGTAATTCTTGAAATAGAATGAAAATGGGTTGAAATGTCAGAGAGAGGAAAGGTTACGTGTATCTGCTGAGCAAGACTGCAGGTTTACAGGCAGCAAATGTAGGCGGTGGTATTCTGATAGGTTGGCCTTTCTTAAGCAAGCTTCACAAATTATTTGGAAACGACAGCTGTCCATGGTGCTGAACAATTTGCTAGTTTTCCATTCCTTGTCTTGAAGTTGCATCTAGAGCAGTGGTTTTGAACCTTTTTATACCGGCGATCCCGGTCATAAGGATGTGCCGTGCATGCATGGTGGCGCCCCATGTGCGGCGCGCATGTGCGGCGGCGCCCCCATGTGCAGTGTGCATGCGCGGTGGCATCCCCATGCGCAGCGCACATGCACGGTGGCATCCCCATGCGCGGTGCCGCCAGCTGAGAAAAAAATGGCGGATCGCGTTGTTTGGCGACCCCTGTGAAATGGTCGTTCGACCCCAAATAGGGTCGCGACCGACAGATTGAGAACCATGATCTAGAGCTAGATATCATTAAACTCTGAGATGATTGTGTTTACCTTATATTGTTATTGCAGAAATTAATTTTTTAAAATTAAAAAACCCATCTAATTCTAAATTCTTATCTTCCTAAACAGGGCAGCATTTCCACTTCCCACATGAAAAAATAAACCTACACTAGTTCATACACCTTAGTACATTTAGGTTAGAGTTTTGCCACAATAAAAATACAATACAAATATAACTATGAAGGTATCCAGGAACTTATGACAGTGTTGAGGTTTCAAGAATGAGAATATCCCTCGTGCAATCAGACAGTCCTGCTTAATAATTTACCTTAGGTCATAATTTGAATTATTGATGACCCTTTCATTGCCCTAAATGACTTGTATCTAGGATATTTAAAATGCAGTGATAAAAATAATCAAGTCTCTGCAGGATTGATATTTCTAGATGCTGAGAAAGCTTTTGACCAATTGAATTGGCAATTTATGTTAAGACTAATCGATAAAATGAACTTTGGAGAAAAAATTTCACAAACTCTTGGCGCTATTTATCAAAAACAAACGGCACAACTTATAGTTAATGGGGGCTTGTCAGAGGTTTTTACAATAGAAAAGGGGACTAGACAGGGATGTCCATTGTCACCTTTGCTGTTTGTTTTAACTTTGGAAATATTGTTGATTAAAATTCGAGAATCACAGCAAATAAAAGGAATAGAAATTAACAAAAAAGAATATAAACTAAGAGCTTTTGCAGATGACTTGGTGGTTACCCTGTCCCAACCTACTCACTCCGTAATAGAGTTATTACAATTGATATATCAATATGGATGGGTTTCGGGTTTTAAAATTAATAACAATAAGACTAAAATACTACCCAAAAATATGACTAATATGGATAAGCAGACTTTGGTTAATCTGACAGATTTTGAGGTTGTTGATAAGGTAAAATATTTGGGGGTTACTTTATCTGTCTCTAATGTAAAATTGTATAAAAATAATTATGAAAGGTTGTGGGTCAGGATACAAAGAGACTTGAAAAATTGGGAGAAGTTGCAATTATCTCTTTTGGGAAGAATTGCGGTGATTAAAATGAATGTCCTGCCTAAATTCCTTTTCTTATTTCAAATGATACCTATCTTAAAGAATGAGGTCAATTTAAATGAATGGCAGAAAGGTATCAATAAATTTATCTGGGCGGGGAAAAAACCAAGAGTAAAGCTTAAAATTATACAAGATATTCGTGAGAGAGGTGGACTCAAGGTACCGAATTTGAAATTGTATTATGATGCTGTGGCCTTAACATTAATTAGTGATTGGGTTAATTTAACAAATGTAGAAATACTCCTCTTGGAGGGTTGGGATTTACTTTTTGGATGGCACGCCTATTTAATTTTTAATAAAAAAGTTGACCGGGTTTTTAAATCTCATATTATAAGGATTTCTCTACTTCGGGTTTGGAGAAAATACTACAGAAGTGATTCTAAAATACCATTATGGGCTATACCTTGGCATGCGATAGAGGGGATAAGGAGAGGAGTTAAGATGGATAGTGTTTCTTATTCACAATTGCTTAGATGGGATGGTAAAATTTGGCAGTTAAAATCTTTGGAAGATTTAGCACAAGAAAATATTATATATTCATGGTTTCAGTACAGACAAATAGCGGACAGATGGAAGATAGATCGTAATGTGGGCTTGCTTAGAGAAGATGAAAATTTTGTTAAACAAGTAAAAGATCAAAGACGAACTCATATTAAGAGAATTTATGGGTTGCTAGTAGAATTGGACTCAGAACCAGAATTAATTAAAGAATGTATGATTAAATGGGCACAAAATTTTGGTGAACCAGTTCTACTAGATACCTGGGAAATCATCTGGGTGAGAAATGTTAAATTTACACAAGCCCAGAACTTAAGGGAGAATTTTTATAAAATGTTTTATAGATGGCACCTTGATCCACAAAAAATGTCTCGTATGTATCCTGACTTACAGCCCAAATGTTGGAGATGTGGTTGTTTGGATGCTACTTATTACCATATTTGGTGGTCGTGTAAAAATATAAAAGCCTTTTGGATTAAGATATGGTGGAATATTCAAAGAATTTTTAGAAAGAGGGTAAAATTTACCCCACAATTGTTTTTGCTAGGTATTGTTACTGATTGTGATACTAAGGAGGTTATATTGATGTTAAATTTAATTACAGCCGCAAGGTTGTTAGTAGGGCAATATTGGAAGAAGGAATCTTTGCCTACTTTGCAAGAGTGGTTTTTTAAAGTATCCTATCTGGCGGAAATGGCAAAGATTTCGGCTTTTTTAAAGGATCAATCGCAAGAGAAGTTTTTTGTGGTATGGGAAAAATGGATAGATTTTATACAACATAAGTTGGATATAAAAAAATATTACTTAGTTTATCAATAATTTATATATAAATTTTAATATTTTATAGATTGTATTATTTTTTCTTTTTCTTTATATGTTTTATTATTATTTTATTTTCTTATATTTCTTTTCTTCTTTCTTTCTCTTTATTTTTCTTTTTTTTAGGTATTTTCTTTTTTTTTCTTTAATATTTATCTCTTTTATATATATATATATTATTGTTAATTATTCTATTAGTAGTTTAAGTAATGTATTTAGACTTATCTATGGTTTATATTTTTTTTTTTAAGAATTCAAGAAAATTTAATTAAGCCTATATTCAGCTCTGGGAAAGTTGAGGGAGGGACTGGGAGGGTTGGGGTGGGTTGGGGAGGGTTGTTTTTTCTTATTTTGTAAAAATTTAAAAATTTTCAGTAAAAAAAAATGCAGCCTTCTTGCTTTGCCTTGAATCTGGAGAAGAAGCCCTATTCTGATTAACCTAGGCTCTTGAATAGTTATGAAAAAAATTGGAACTTCAGTAGTTGTGTGTAGATTTTCCCATGTTGTCTTTAGCTGGCTTCTTCTGATATTCATTCTGCTACCACAAGGGTCTTCAAACTTGACCCTTTTATGACAGGTACATTCGTGGCTGAGGAATTCTGGGAGTTGAAGTCCACAAGCCATAAAAGGGCCACGTTTGAAGACCCCTGTGCTACCACAACCCTGCCAGTGGGAGGTCATGGTTGGTTATATATAGATATCTGAAACAAAACACCTACAACTTACTTGATTTATTTATAATATTTCTATCTGCCATCTTCACACAGATTCCTGGCAGTATGTATCAACTATGCACTGATAGACTGGAGATTAGGACTCCAAATTTCTGGCAGTGCCATGTCTGAAATTTTTCTCTGGCAGGCTAAAGACTTTTTCACAATTCTAAATGATGTTGAAAAGCACATTGGCTAATATTTTTGCCTCACCGTGTAGATTCTTCCTGTGTTTATTATTTTACATTCAGGTTTTATGGTGATATTGTGATTTTTGACTTAGTGGGAAAACCCTCCAGAATGATACATCGGCATGAAAACAGTACGCTAGAGAAAGAACTCTGTGAAATTTGGAGATGGTACTCAGTATTCTTCTTTTTAATGGTCAGCCCCCAGAAGAAATGCATTGACCAGAATTGGGCTGTTAATATGTCATGTAAAAGCGGGGAAAAAAATTCAGCACTGATTATCTACTTCAGTGCTCGCTGCAAATGCAAGAAACACCTCTCACTTATTCAGCAAGTTTTGCCCCTTTTTACAACCTTTCTTACCACAGTCGTTAAATGAAACGCTGCAGGTGTTTAAGCTAGTAACATGTTGATTAACTGAATCTGCCCCCCCCCATTGACTTTGCGTATTACCAGTAGCATAAACCAGGAGGGGGTCTGATGGCATCCTTTTAGACTTACACATTAAAAGGCATTAACTTTTCTGAGATATTTAAAAATATTGTGAGATATTTTTTAAAAAAAATAAAATATTTTTATTTAATTTTTATATAATATTTATTAATGTGAAAAGATGCTAACAGACCAGATATAGGTAATCCTTGCCTTACAATAGTTCATTTAGTGACTGTTTGAAGTTACAATGGTACTGAAAAAAGTGACTTATGCCCGTTTTTCACACTTACAACCATTGCAACATCCCCGTGGTCACGTGATCAAAGTTCAGACCCTTGGGTACCTGACTCATATTTATGACAGTTGCAATGTCCCAGGGTCACGTGATCACCTTTTGTGACTTTCTGACAAGCAAAGTCAATGGGGAAGCCAGATTCAGTTAACCACCATGTTACTAACTTAAACACCTGCAGTGTTTCATTTAACAATTGTGGCAAGAAAGGTTGTAAAAAGGGGCAAAACTCACTTAACAAATGTCTCAGCCACAGAAGTTTGGGGCTCAATTGTGCTTAAGTCAAGGACTACTTCTGTTTGGTATCATAAACTAACATGGCTCTTTTCCTTCGATGTTTAAATAGCATATCATTCTTTTCAGATGCTCAAAAGACCTGATCGTGGCTACTGGGAGTTTAGCAGCAAATACATTTATCAACATTCATCATCATTATCATCATCAAAAGGGTTTTTTTTTAAAAAATGTCATAAAATAGATTTGAACATGATTGTCTGGAAAGATGGAATAGAGGTAGATAAAGCTGACTTGTGCATTACTTTCCTCCTCCTGATTTAAATTTCTTACTTTGAGAGAGAAAAGCAAGTCCTGTATTTTCCAGCTGTCCTGTGAAAAGAGATGTGGCCCATGCTCTAACACAGACATGTCAAACACAAGGCCCAGGAGCCACGTGGGCCACAAAGTGGTTTCATGTAGCCCGCGAAGCCATCCTGGAAACAGTGAGGGAACTGCCCCCATTGCCTTGGCCCTGGCCCAGGCCAGCCGGGAGCCAATGTACAATTTTGTAGTGGCCATCTATGCTGAAACACGTTCAGTCTTAACTCCACAAAGCCATCTGGAAACAGCGAGGATCTAGCCCCTGCTGCGTCGGCCCCGCCCTCTGGGTGCATGCTGGGGAGGTGTCACCCTTTGTGAGGAATGAAGAAATGCACCATTGCATGGAAATGGCTATTGCCTACTTCACATATCCAGCTTGATGAGCTCCAGGGGAGGGGTTTCGGCAGGCAGTGAGGCGCTCTCTTCACAGCGCTGAGAGGCTGAGTCGGATGGCATGAATCCAAAAAGAAGCGCAAGGCCGCCCAGGTCCCAGCCTGCCTGGTTTTGGCAGGCAGTGGGGTGCTCTAATCACAGTGTCAAGACCTGGTCCCACCCCCTTCTGCAGAGACCCTCAGATCTATCCCATTCTAGCCCAGGCCCCCACAGGCACCCTTGATGCAAACAATGTAGAGCTGGCCATGCCCACCCAGTAGGCCAAACCCAGTCCATCCATGACCACCCAGTAGGCCACACCCACCCGGCCCCCCGAGGGCAACCGCAATGCTGATGCGGCCCTCAATGAAATTGAGTTTGACACCCCTGTTCTAACATATTTCATTTTTTTTCCAAAGGTGGAAAAATTTGCCAAATACTTGGATCCAAATGATCTGGGCAAGATCAGCTTCAAAGATTTCTGTCATGGAGTGTTTGCCATCAAAGGTAGACATAATTTTTACACTTATTCTTTGAGAGTTTATGATTCATCAAGAATTGTGGTTGTATTGAACATGGGAGTGACAAAAAGAATTATATTAAGAAATTTTGAAAAAATGATATTCCACAACACAGTCCTTTCACCGGTTCCAAAAAGGTTCCACACTCACTTGCCCTCTTCAGGTGACCCTGAGTATATGGATAAACCTCCAAGTGGTCTCAACGATTCTCAGAAAGAGTGCTAACAACTGGATGACTGAGAATCTCCATAGATGTGAAACTCAAGCATGGTTTCTCCCATTGGGAAAACCCATCTAGTTGTGCTATGAGGAAGGAAAGAAATGGCGAGATTCTTCAGGACAGTTAAAGATTAAGACATAAGCTGTCCCATTGTTCTTCAGTGTCTTCTTAATGCTTATTTCCTACTATCCTGTTATGTAAGATGGTCTGAGAAAAAATCTGATGTGGTAAATTCCTTCATCCAGAGGGAACCTGAATCTGGGTTTTTCTACTCCCTGCCTAACAGCCCTATACGACATTGACTGTTATTATTACAGGGGTTCAATCACCTGCTCTCTGCCTGATGCCAAAAAAGATCTGTTAGAGTTTGCACAGCAAACACACAGAAATAAATCTATGCTGCACCCCCTTCCTCCCGTACCTAAAGAAAAATCTTTTCTGATCCCTGCAAAGTGATTTGGCATTTTAGTGAACACAATCGATGGAACCTGAAAGTCAGCATCCAGGTTTCAGAGTGAAACCTGGCATTCTTATTCACAGCTCTTCTTCTAAATGTTGTTGTTGTCACCATATTTGCTTGGTTTGTTTTATTTTGTGGGGGACAGGAGTAAGCAATAATCTCACAAGGAACACGAGATGGTTGCATGTGGACTATTCAGTGTTTTAGTACAGGAACTAGCACAAAAACTCACTGCATCTGAAGAATAAAGCTGATTTTTTAAAAAAAAGATGCATATGCCAAGATGAAAAAATAAATGAAAATTCTGCAGTAATTTTGTTTTTGGCATGGAATCAAATGCACATCAATATTGTATATACATCTGAAATAACAGGAGCCTTCAAACTTGCCCTTTAAAAATCAAGCTTTTTTTGGTGTCTGGAGAAGGAAATTTCTGATGCCACACGCAGTCAGGGATATCAATGTCCACGAGCCAAAAATTTTTTTTCACCCAAATGTAAAAACGGATGCCAGAGTGACATTTGGGGTTAAATTTCCTTCCCTGGACACCAAATAACCCTCAATTTTTAAAAACGAAAAAAACCCACCATTTTTAAGCATGAAATTTAACCCCGAATCTCACTCTGGCGTCCGTTTTTGCATTTGGGTCAAAAAAATATTCACCTCCTGAACATTGAAATCCCTGACTACAGCATCATAAATTTCCTTCCCCAGACACCAAGAAAAGCTTGATTTTTAAAAACAAAAAAAGCACTATTTTTAAGCATGAAATTTAATCCCGAATCTCACTCTGGCGTCCATTTTTGCATTAGGGTCAAAAAAAAAAAATTCACCTCCCGGAGTACAGAAGTCCCTGACTGCGACATCAGAAATTTCCTTCCCCAGAAACCCCAAAAAAGCTCGATTTTTAAAACTAGAAAATGCACCATTTTTAAGCATGAAATTTAACCCTGAATCTCACTCTGGTGTCTGTTTTTGCATTTAGGTCCAAAAAATTGTTTGCCTCCTGGAGCACAGAAATCCCTGACCGCGGCATAAGAAATTTCCTTCCCAAGATACCAAAAAAAGCTTGATATTTAAAAACTAGAAAAAGCACCATTTTTAAGCATGAAATTTAATCCCGAATCTCACTCTGGCGTCCATTTTTGCATTAGGGTCAAAAAAAAATTCACCTCCCGGAGTACAGAAGTCCCTGACTGTGACATCAGAAATTTCCTTCCAAAGATACCAAAAAAAGCTCAATTTTTAAAAACTAATACAAAAACCATTTTTAAGCATAAAATTTAACCCCAAATCTCACTCTAGCATCCGTTTTTGCATTTGGGTCAAAAACTTTTTTCGCATCCTGGAGCACAGAAATCCCTGACTGCGGCATCATAAATTTCCTTCCCCAGTCACCAAAAAAGCTCAATTTTTAAAAACTAAAAAAAGCACAAATTTAAGTGTGAAATTTAACCCCGAATCTCACACTGGCATCCAATTTTGAATTAAGCTGAAAAAAAAATTTCGCCTTACGGAGCATAGAAATCCCACACCACAGCATCAGACAATTCCTTCCAAGGATACGAAAAAAAGCTCGATTTTTAAAAACTAGAAAAAGCACCATTTTTAAGCATGAAATTTAACCCCGAATCCCACTCTGGCGTCCATTTCTGCATTTGGGTGAAAAAAAAATCTGCTTCCTGGAGCACAGAAATCCTTGACAGCAGCATGATAAATTTCCTTTCCCAGTCACCAAAAAAGCTCGATTTTTAAAAACTACAAAAAGCACTATTTTTAAGCATGAAATTTAACCCAGAATCTCACTATATTGTCCCTTTTTGAATTTGGGTGAAAAAAAATTCGCCTCCAGGAGCACAGAAATCCCTCACCACGGCATCAGAAATTTCCTTCCCCAGTCACCAAAAAAGCTCAATTTTTAAAAACTAGAAAATGCACCATTTTTAAGCATGAAATTTAACCTCGAATCTCACAGTGGCATTCGTTTTTTCATTTAGGTGAAAAAAAAGTTTCGCGTCCTTGAGCACAGAAATTCCTAACAGCGGCATCATAAATGTCCTTCCCAAGATACCAAAAAAAGCTCGATTTTTAAAAATTACAAAAAGCTCTATTTTTAAGCATGAAATTTAACCCCGAATCTCACTCTGGCATCCATTTTTGCAGTTGGGTCAAAAAAAATTTGCGTCCTGGAGCACAGAAATCCCTGACTGTGGCATCAGAAATTTCTTTCCCCAGTCACCAAAAAAGCTCGATTTTTAAAAACAAGAAAAAGCATCATTTTAATCATGGAATTTAACCCTGAATATCACTCTGGCATCCATTTTTGCATTTAGGTCCAAAAAAATAATTGCCTCCTTTTGCACGGAAATCCCTAACCACGGCATCAGAAATAATCTTCCCAAGATACCAAAAAGCTCGATTTTTAAAAACTAGAAAAAGCACCATTTTTAAGATGAAATTTAACCCTGCATCTCATACTGGCATCGGTTTTTGCATTTGGGTCAAAAAAAATATTCTCCTCCTGGAGTACAGAAATCCCTGATCGCGCGTGGCATCATAAATTTCTTCCCCAGTCACCAAAAAAGCTCGATTTTTAAAAACTACAAAAAGCACTATTTTTAAGAATGAAATTTAACCCAGAATCTCACTCTGGCATCCATTTTTGTATTCAGGTGAAAAAAATTTTTTTTGCCTCCTGGAGCACAGAAATCCCTGACCGCGATCAGTAATTTCCTTCCCATGACACCAAAAAAAGCTCAATTTTTAAAAACTAGAAAAAGCACTATTTTTAAAAATGAAATTTAACCCTGAATTGCACTTTGGCGTCCGTTTTTGTATTTGGGTCCAAAAAAATGTTTGCCTCCCGGAGCACAGAAATTCCTGACAGCGGCATCATAAATGTCCTTCCCAAGATACCAAAAAAAGCTCGATTTTTAAAAATTACAAAAAGCACTATTTTAAAGCATGAAATTTAACCCAGAATCTCACTCTAGCGTCCACTTTTGAATTCGGGTGAAAAATAAATTCGCCTCCAGAAGTACAGAAATCCCTCACTGCAGTATCAGAAAATTTCTTCCCCAGCCACCAAAAAAGGTCAATTTTTAAAAACTAGAAAAAGCACCATTTTTACGGATGAAATTTAACCCCGAATCTAACATCGCGTCCATTTTTGCATTTGGGTAAAAAAAAAAAAATAGGTTCGAAAAAGGTTTTTGCTTCCTGGAGCACAGTAATACCTGACCGCGACATCATAAATGTCCTTCCCAAGATACCAAAAAAAGCTCCATTTTTAAAAATTAGAAAAAGGTCTATTTTTAAGCATGAAATTTAACCCCAAATCTCACTCTGGCATCCATTTTTGCATTTGGGTAAAAAAAAATTTGCGTCCTGGAGCACAGAAATCCCTGACAGCGGAATCATAAATTTCTTTTCCAAATCACCAAAAATGCTTGATTTTTAAAAACTAGAAAAAGCAACATTTTTAAGCATGAAATTTAACCCCGAATCTCACACTGGCATCGGTTTTTGCATTTTGGTCAGAAAAAAATTTCACCTCCTGGAGCACAGAAATCCCTGGTAGCGGCATCATAACCTTCCTACCCAAGATACCAAAAAAAGCTCGACTTTTCAAAACTAGAAAAAGCACCATTTTTAAGCATAAATTTAACCCCAAATCTCACTCTGGTGTCCGTTTTTGCATTTGGGTGAAAAAAAAATTTGCTTCCTGGAGCACAGAAATCCTTGACAGCAGCATGATAAATTTCCTTTCCCAGTCACCAAAAAAGCTCTTTTTTTACAAACTAGAAAAGGCACAATTTTTAAGCATGAAATTTAACCCCGAATCTCACTCTGGGGTCCGTTTTTGCATTTGGGTCAAAAAAAAAAAATTCACCTCCTGGAGCACAGAAATCCCTGACCGCGGCTTTATAAATTTCCTTGCCCAGTCACCAAAAAAAGCTCGATTTTTAAAAATTACAAAAAGCTCTATTTTTAAGCATGGAATTTAACCCAGAATCTCACTCTAGTGTCCACTTTTGCAATTGGGTCAAAAAAACTTTTGCCTCCAGGAGCACAGAAATCCCTCACCGCGGCTTCATAAATTTTGTTCCCTAGAAACCCCAAAAAAGCTCGATTTTTAAAAACTAGAAAAAGCACCATTCTTAAGTATGAAATTTAACCTGAAATCTTACTCTGGCGTCTGTTTTTGCATTTGGGTAAAAAAAAAGTTTCGCATCCTTGAGCACAGAAATCCCTGGTAGCGGCATCAGAAACTTCCTTCCCCAGTCACCAAAAAAGCTCATTTTTAAAAAACTAGAAAAAGCACCATTTTTAAGCATGAAATTTAACCTCGAATCCCACTCTGGGGTCTGTTTTTGCATTTGGGTCCAAAAAAATGTTTGCCTCCTGGAGCACAGAAATCCCTGACCGCAGCATCAGAAATTTCCTTCCCAAGATACCAAAAAAAGCTTGATTTTTAAAAACTAGAAAAAGCACCAATTTTTTAATTAAATGTTTTAAAGATTTTATACAATATATCCCAATTCCCTCCCCCCTCCCCCCTCCCCCACTTCCCAGAGCTGATTACAGGGTTACAATTAAACAATCATAATCTAACTAACATTACCCAACTATACAAACAATCAAATCCATAACATACTTTAACTCCTCTTCAAAATAAATATTAACAAATTAAATACGAAAATAATAATATAATTAAACCATAAAACTAAAACTAATATAAATTCTACCATATTAAACTATTAATAATAGTCTAAAATTTACTCATAAGCTAGATAATACTTTTTAGTCTCATATTTATTCTGAATATAATCTATCCATCTTCTCCAAACCGAGATATATCTTTCTTGTGAATAGTCCTTCAAATAAGTGGAAATTTTTACCATTTCTGCTAAATTAGACACCTTGAGTATCCATTCTTCCATAGTAGGCAAAGAATCTTTCTTCCAATATTGCCCCACCAATAATCTTGCAGCTGTTATAAGATTCAACATCAAATTAATTTCTTTAACATCAAAATCTACAATAACACCTAACAAAAATAATTGTGGCGTAAACTTTATCTTTCTCTTAAAAATCTTTTGAATGTTCCACCAAATCTTAATCCAAAAAGCTTTTATATTTCTACAAGTCCACCAAATATGAAAATGTTGCATCTAAGCTTCCACATCTCCAACATTTGGGCTGTAAATTAGGATACATACAGGACAGCTTTTGAGGATCCAAATGCCACCTATAAAACATTTTATAAACATTTTCTCTTAAATTTTGAGCTTGAGTAAATTTTACATTTCTAACCCAAATTGTTTCCCATGTGTCCAATAGAATCGGCTCTTGAATATTTTGAGCCCATTTTACCATACAATCTTTAACTAACTCCGTTTCAAAATCCAATTCTATTAAAACATTATAAATTCTCTTTATATGGGCTCAAGTTTGATCTTTAATCTGTTTTACCAAATTCACGTCCCCTAAAGTAATACCAACTTTTGATCTAAACTCCACCTAACTAACAATTGATTATACTGAAACCAAGAGTGTACAATATTTTCTTGCTTCAACTCAGCTAAAGATTTTAATTGCCAATCCTTCCTTACCAAACTAAGTAATTCCTTATAAGAAATCCTGTCCAAATTCACACCCCTAGATACCTCCTCTATCGCGTGTCCAGGAATCCCCCAAATTGGAATTTTATAGTTTAACTTATAATAATATTTCTTCCAGACACGTAATAAAGCGTTTCTTAAAATATGAGATTTAAAAACCTGATCTACTTTTTTATTATAAATTAAATATGCATGCCATCCATATAATAAATCCCATCCCTCAAGAAGGAGTATATTTTTATTTGTTAAGTTAAGCCAATCACTAATCAATGTTAAAGCCACCACATCATAATACAATTTTAAATTAGGCGCCTTAAATCCTCCTCTTTCCTGTGCATCTTGTATAATCTTAAACTTAACTCTTGGTTTTTTCCCTGCCCAAATAAACTTGTTAATCCCCTTCTGCCATTCCTCCAAGTTGGTATCTTTTTTCAAGATAGGTATCATTTGAAACAAAAAAAGAAACTTTGGAAGAACATTCATTTTAACCGCTGAGATTCTCCCCAGCAAAGATAACTATAGTTTTTTCCAATCATTTAAATCCTTTTGCACTTTTACCCATAATGTCTCATAATTATTTTTGTACAATTTAATATTAGAAGCTGTAATGTATACCCCCAAATATTTAACCTTTTTCACTATTTCAAAACCTGTTAATTTAGCTAACATATCCTTTTCCTTCATAGACATATTTTTCGGTAGTATTTTAGTCTTATTGTTATTTACCTTAAAACCAGAGACTTTCCCATACTGAGTTATGATTTCCACCAAATCCCTTACCGAATCTGTCAGTTGAGATAACGTCACAACCAAATCATTGGCAAAAGCTCTCAACCTATAATCATTCTTATTTATTTTTATTCCCTTTATTGTAGTTGATTCACGAATTTTAATTAGTAAAATCTCCATTGTTAAAACAAATAAAAATGGGGATAATGGACATCCCTGTCTTGTACCCTTTTCAATTTTAAATGCTTCTGTTAATCCCCCATTAATTATAATTTGTGCCGATTGTTGTTGATATATAGCCTTAAGCACAATTTTTAAGCATGAAATTTAACCCTGAATCTCACACTGGCATCCGTTTTTGCATTTGGATGAAAAAAAAACTTTGCGTCCTGGAACACAGAAATTCATCACTGTGGCATCATAAATTTCCTTCCCCAGACACCCAAACTGCTCGATTTTTACAAACTAGAAAAAGCACCATTTTTAAGCATGAAATTTAACCCAGAATCTCACACTGCCATCCGTTTTTGCATTTGGGTCAAAAAAAAATTTGCCTCCAGGAGCACAGAAATCCCTAACCACGGCATCATAAATTTCTTCCCCAGTCAGCAAAAAAGCTCGATTTTTAAAAACTAGAAATACCACTATTTTTAAGTATGAAATTTAACCCCGAATCTCACACTGGCATCCGTTTTTGCATTTGGGACAAAAAAATAATTCTCCTCCTAGAGCACAGAAATCCCTCACAGTGGCATCATAAATTTCGTTCCAGAGACACCAAAAAAAAGCTCAATTTTTACAAACTAGAAAAAGCCCAATTTAATCATGAAATTTAACCCTGAATCTCATCCTAGCGTCCATTTTTGCATTTGGGTCAAAATAAAATTCAACTCGAGGAGCACAGAAATCCCTCACCGCAGTATCAGAAATTTCCTTCCCCAGACACCAATAAAATCTTGATTTTTTAAAAAAAGAAAAAGCACTATTTTAAAACATGAAATATAACCCCGAATCTGACTCTGGGGTCCGTTTTTGCATTTGGGTCCAAAAAAATGTTTGCCTTCCAGAGCACAGAGGTCCCTTACTGCGGCATCAGAAATTTTCTTCCCCAAACACCAAAAAAAGCTTGATTTTTGAAAACTAGAAAAAGCACGATTTTTAAGCATGAAATTTAACCCCGAATCTCACTTTAGCGTCCCTTTTTGCATTTGGATCAAAAAAAATTTTGCTTCCCAGAACACAGAAATCCCTAACCACGGCATCGGAAATTTCCTTCCCCAGACACCTGGAAAAGCTCGATTTTTAAAAACTAGAAAAAGGACCACTTTTAAGCATGAAATTTAACCCCGAATCTGACTCTGGCATCTGTTTTTGAATTTGGGTCCAAAAAAGTTTTTGCCTCCTGGAACACACAAGTCCCTGACCACAGCATCATAAATTTTCTTCCCCAGACATCAAAAAAGCTTGATTTTTAAAAACTAGAAAAAGGACCATTTTTAAGCACGAAATTTAATCCCAAATCTCACTCTGGCATCCATTTTTACATTTGGGTCAAAAAAAATTCGCTTTCTGTAGCACAGAAATCCCTGACCATGGCATCAGAAATTTCCTTTCCCAGACACCAAAAGAGCTTGATTCTTAAAAACTGGAAAAAGCACCATTTTTACTCATGAACTTTAAACCTGAATCTCACTCTGGCATCCGTTTTTGCATTTGGGTAAAGAATTTTTTTTGCCTCTTGGAACACAGAAATTCCTGACTGCAGCACCAGAAATTTCCTTCCCCAGTCACCAAAAAAGCTTGATTTTTAAAAACTAGAAAAAGCACCATTTTAAGGATGAAATTTAACCCTGAATCTCACTCTGGCGAACAGTTACGATTTTTTAAATGATAAATTTGGTGACTGGGAAAGGTAGTTTGCAAATGTTGGCCTCTCTTTCTTTTGAAACTCCTTCCCTATAATCTGAGACTCGGAAAGTTGAATGAATGAATGAATGAATGATTGAATGAATCAATGAATGAATGAATGAGTGAGTGAATGAATGTTCATTCCCCACAGCTTCTGATTCCTCAATTGGATAAACTTAAGTATTTTAGTACAGGTAGTTCTCAACTTACAATAGTTTGTTTAGTGACCATTCAAAGTTACAATGGCACTGGAAACAGTGAGTTATGACCAGTATTCACACTTAGGGCCTTGTAGCATCCCCATGATCACGTGATCAAACTTCAGATGTTTGGCAACTGGTTTATATTTATGACAGCTGCAGTGTCCTGGGGTCATGTGATCCCCTTTTGTGACCTTCTTACTAGCAAAGTCAGCGAAGAAGCCGTGTTTGCTTAGTAACAGTGTTACTAACTTAACAACTGCAGGGGTTGATTTAACAATTGTAGAAGGAAAGGTGGTAAAATGGGGCATAATTCACTTAACAACAGAACCGTTGGGCTTAATTGTAATCGTAAGCCGAGGACTACCTATATAAGTGAATTTCTTTCCTTCCTACAGTTGTATCATCACATATTCCAAGAATCATTCCCATATTGTAGGGAAGCAAGTCTAGGAGTGCAGTCAGGTGTGATCCTGGCAGGACCGTGCAGGCAATTTTGCCTCTTTAGCAGTATACTGGGTGGCAAACTTAGCAAACTCTCCTTTTATGTTTTATTTATATAATAATCATTTATTAACTGCTAATCATCTTGTGCCAAGTATTCAAGCATGTATTTTATTTATGTTCCACCCTTCCCTTGAAGAAGTTGGCAGGTATGCCTTTCCTCAACAAAACCTATTAGACATAGATGCAATAATAGATATACAAAAGTGACTAAGTGTAGTGGCGACTTAAGTCTTGCTCATGGAATGAGAGTGGCCGGTCACTTCATGACTTTGATAGAGCCAGTTCAAAGAGTGATGAATGTTTCTTCAACGCAGATTTTAAATCCAGTAAATTGTAGACTTAGTTTCTTCCAAAACATTTCTCAAAACCACAGGGGATTTGATGATTTAATAAAATGCAGATTGAGATATCAAAAGATGTTTTAACTTGAATACATTGCCATTTGGCAGTTTTTAACAATCCAGACTCTTCTTGCATTAAATCAAAATGTTTCAGAGGAATGATTAATAATTTGTTGGTCTAGATTAAATATTGATACAACATTCTGTCCAGGATCTCACAAAAAAAAGGCATTTATTTGCAATTTTAAAGTCACCAGAATATCACACCATTAATCTAGCAGGCAACATCTCTGACTGGCTGGAGAATTCTGGGAATTGAAGTCTATGCTTCTTAAAGTTGCTAAGGTTGAGGAACACTGCTCTATGTCCTCCAACTATCCCCTTGAACCAGCTTCTGTTTCAGTATGTTCTGATAGCTTTCCATGATGACTGTTGCTATCTATAGGTCCAACATCTGCTCATTGTCTCTTTTGCTACGGCCAAAGGACCAAACTCTATGCAACAGGGCAGATATAGGCATTTGCTTCATTGTGCTTGAAACATGTTCTGATAGCTTTCCATGATGACTGTTGCTATCTATAGGTCCACCATCTGCTCATTGTCTCTTTTGCTACAGCCAAAGGACCAAACTCTATGCAACAGGGCAGATATAGGCATTTGCTTCACTGTGCTTGAAACAGTTTTCTCCTTGCTGATGGCAGAAGTGAATCAGACCTGGTACTTTTCATGTACAGAACAGACTTTATGTGCAGAGAGTATACCTCTGGATAAACTATTCATATCTATTCGAGTTCATTGGATTTGGCCTGTAGGCAAATACTTGGGAGGAAAAAAAATAAACATGAAATTGCCTGAAGACAGGGAACAAAGGATGCTGGCAAATGTTCAATCACCTGCAAGCAAGAAACAACTTCATTATGAAATTGGCATCCATCTGTTCTCACATCTTTAATCTCCCAGGTCAAAGTTTTATTACACAATTAAACATTCCATCAGATCCTTCTAATTGACTGTTGTTGTTGGTTGTTTTTCAATTATGCTAGCTAACATTTATTATTAGAAAATTTACAGTGGAAGCAAACACAGGAAGAGCCTGAGAGAATTGAGATGTGGAATACATTTTAGAATAACACAGCTGGAAGGGGCCTGGGAGGTCTTCTAGTCCAACCCCCTGGTCAGGCAGGAGACCTATACCATTCCAGACAAGTGATTGTCCAGTCTCTTCTTAAAAGCCTCCAGTGATGGAGCACCCACAGCTCCTGAAGGGAAGCTGTTACACTGGTTGATTGTTTCCACTGTTTATATATAAATTATAATTCCATAATTATAATTATATATATATAAATTATAATTTATATGTGTAAATTATAATATACCTATTATATTAATATTTAGTTATTTGCTGTTCAATACAGATAATCCTTAACTTATAATGACAATGGGGACAGAACTTCCATTGGAAAGCAAGGGGGTTAAGTGGGTCATGCTCAGTTTTATGACTTTTTTGCCACAGTTGAGCAAATCAGTGCAGTTGTTAAATGAATCATTGATCATTAAGCAAATTCTGGCTTTCCCCATTGATTTGGCTTGTGGGAAGTTGGCTGGGAAGGCTGCAAATGGTGATCACATGACCCCAGGATGCTGTAGCTATCGTAAATACATGCCAGTTGCCCGGCCCCCCAAATTCTGATCTTATGACCATGGAGGTGCTGCAATGGTTAAGTGCTCGCAAGTCACTTTTTTCAGTGCTGTTGTAATTTGTGATGGTTGCTAAAGGAATCATTGTAAGTCAAGAACTACCTGTGGAATGAAATGGAGTGCTTGCCATCCAAAAGAGTGAAGCTGAAACCATTATTTGTCTTTTCAGGGATGTGATACAGAAAAGCATTCCAGAAAAAGAAGTTTATCACTAGGTTTTCTGTTTTTCCTTTTAAAAAAGAATACATTGGGTCCTTATGAATGGACTGGTGCAAATTTGAACTTGAATTTCTTCATGCATGTCTTCCCCATGCCCCAAAGCTGTAAAATAATCCTCCTCCTCCTCCTCCTCCTCCTCCTCCTCCTCCCTTTTTTCATGCTAGACATAAGTAGCAATGTGCATATAGACATTTGACAATATACTCAGATAGGCTAAAACATTTCTTGCCTAATGGTGATACATTAACTTCCCACATTGGCATTTTCTAGGCTGCCAGCCAAGCTTAGGAAAACATATATATCCCCACCTGGGACTAGCCTGGGCCACAGCTGCTTTTCATTTGCATTGTGCTTGTCTACATGGACCCAGCAAGGTATCTGTCAAATAGAGAAAGAGCTGAAGATGTGATGATCGTGGATCAAGGACAGCTTGCTTTGCTCAACAGATACAACTTGACATAACTGATTCAGATAACGCAATAAAACCCCTGTGTTTGCAAGAGGACCGCCAATGAGCATTTGTTCCAGAATAGCAAGATAAGCTTTTTGCCTTTCTTTCTGTCAAATGCCCATCTCATGTGCAGATGGGCAACTGCTTTAGGAAACAACCTGCTGAAGCAAAATAACGTTTGGTCTGATCCAGATTATTTCTTCATCTAAAAGCTAAGCCGCTAGCAGGTTCGAGATTGTTGGAGAAAAGGGTACCACTGACCTCCCAAGAACAGCTGAACAGCTACAGGAAAAGAGTGCTACGTCAAGCAGGCATTCTGTAAAACAAAGAAAGTAAGCAAGCAAACAAATGAAAAAGACACAGGCATTTGTACCTTTCTGTTACAAAATTTCTGGTACCATCCAGAGAGCTGAGAGAGAGAGAGAGAGAGAGAGAGAGAGAGAGAGAGAGAGAGAGAGAGAGAGAGAGAGAGAGAGAGAGAGAGAGAGACATAATTATTTATTAGATTTTTATCCTTCTTTTATTATTTTATAAGTAGCTCAGGGGTGCAAAATATAATACTCCTTCCTCCTCCTGTTTTCCCTAAAACAACAGCCCTGTGAGGTGGGTGGGGTTGACAGAGGGTGCCCAAATTCACCCAGCCAGTTTCCATGCATAAAGTGGAATTCACCACCTCCTGGTTCCTAGGCCAGCACCTTAACCACTAGACCAGTGGTTCTCAACCTGTGGGTTGGGACCTCATTTGGGGTCGAACGACCATTTCACGGGGGTCGCCAAACAAGGCTGTCCCCCATTTTTCCCCCTTTTCTTTGGCCACGGCCCTGGCACCCGGTGATATATAAGTGGTTGGGGGGTCACCACAACATGGGGAACTGTATTATGGGGTCGCGGCATTAGAAAGGTTGAAAACCACTGCACTAGACCAAACTGGCTCTATAGGGAAAGAACTATGCTGGGTGGGGATCATGGGCATTCAGCCAATCTGGAGGGAGTCAAGCTGGAGAAAACTCACAAAGGAGAAACAAATGTTCAAATACACATTATTTATTTTTCTTCCCTGGAAGGGGATGGATGGAAATTAAACCATCGTAAGACTTTTGGACACTTGAATTGCTTTATTATGGCCGCATGGTGACTTTAATATCTTTTTGCAAAGGAGAGCTTGACTGATGGCTGGGATTATTCTAGCAATGATGAATTATAACAATGGACACACTCCATTTATTCTGTTTACATATGCTATGTACTTGTTGGTTTTTTTTTTTCTTTTTCTGATCACTCCCATTAATAAACATGCCTCCTTTCCCCCCATCCTCCCTGGCAGTGAGTGTGGCAGCTTATACCAAGCTCATTTGTGCTTTAAACACTCTCCTGAGATGCAATGGCAGGAGACAGCTGTGTGACTAATGAGCTTTTGTTGTTAACATCTAAAGGGTATAAACAGAAAATAAATTACCTCCTGCCACAGAAGCACAGGAAATCTACTGTAAAGAAGAAGAAAAAACAAAGAGCGAGGAGAACCATCATTCAATTTGTAACGATAATTTCCACGCAACAGAAAGAGCCTGTGCTTGTAGAACTAATTTAATACTCACCAGATTATACACATGGAGGCTTTTCCCTAATAGGGTCTTATACAACATTTCCGATATTTTACCCAGTTCAGAGTTCATCAGGCTTTGAATGTCAAAGGGACTTTAACTGCTAGCACGTACCATGGTAGAAACAGGGACCCGCAACCTGTTTTTCCATTGGGTCCACAGAGTGGTGGGATTCAGCCGGTTCGCACCAGTTCGATAGAACCGGAAGCTAATTTTTTGTTACACAGGCCCAGAACGGAATTCCGGAAGTGGCATCCACACAGAGAACCAATTGTTCACTTATTTGAATCCTACCACTGGGTCCATGTGATGTAGCTTTAATCTCATTCCCAGCCTATGAGTAAGATAGATGTAAGTTATTTTCTCTGTACGGGCGTTAAAGTAATTTCCCCCTCCTTTATCTGTACTGCATCCAATGGCAGTCCCAAGGTACCATATATGCCGGCGTACAAGGCGACCCGGCATATAAGACGACCCCCGTCTTTATCGCCGAGCCGCATTCCTAGAACATCATCTTATACGCCGGAAACTACCAGTATTTCCGGCGTATAAGACGACTCGGCGTATAAGACGACCCCCGTCTTTGGCGCCGATTTCAGCGCTCGCGGAAGTCACCTTATACGCCGGCATATACGGTATATAAAACCAGTTAAACTTTGCCATCCTTTGTGTCAGAGATGAAGTTAGGTGACCAGGCTGTTTTGGTGCCATGTGAATACACTAGCTTCCTCCAGTCAGTCTTGTTTATTGCATTTCTGCTGCTTTAAAAAAAAAAAAAAAAAGACACATTGTGTGTGAACTGCAAAAGAAACTACTTATAAAGGCTTGAAATGGCATAATAGTGGAATATTGGGACCTCTGTCTGTCCCTTCATTCCCATTACAGGTGGTCCTCGACTTACGACCACAATTGAGGCCAAAATTTCAGTTGCTAAGCGAAACATTTGTTAAGTGAGTTTTGCCTCATTTTATGGCCTTTGTTGCCACAGTTGTTAAGTGAATCACTGCAGATGTGAAATTAGTAACATGGTGATTAAGTGAAACTGGCTTCCCCGTTGCTTGTCAGACAGCTGCAAAAGGGTATCACATGACCCTGGGATCTTGCAACCATCATAAATGTGAGTCAGTTGCCAAGCACCTGAATTTTGATCACGTGACTCAGGAGATGCCGCGACAGTCATAAGTGTGAAAAATGGTCATGTCACTTTTTTCAGTGCTGTTTTAACTTTGAATGGTCATTAAACAAACTACCTGTACTTTCCAAATAGAACTCGGAGAAATATAGATATAGGCATGTGTGACCTGTTACCCATATAAAGAGCAAGAGCAATAGCACTTAGACTTATATACCACTTCGTAGAGCTTCGTAGCCCTTTCTAAGCAGTGTACAGAGTCAGCATATTGCCCCCAACAATCTGGGTCCTCCTTTTACCGACCTCGGAAGGATGGAAGGCTGAGTCAACCTTGAGCCGGTCAGGATCGAACTTCCGGCAATAAGCAGAGTCAGCCTGCAATACTGCATTCTAACTACTGTACCACCACGGTATGGTGTTGCAATGCAGTTAAAGAATGGAAACGAATGGCCCCAATTTATGGCAGTTGAGTGCGTAGGGCTGCGCTACAATGAAATCTCAAGAGAAAAGGGGGCTTTTTAAAAGTGGCGCTCTCAGTCTAGTGCAGTGTTTCCCAAACTTGACAATTTTAAGGCATGAGGACTTCAACTCCCAGAATTCCACAGCCAGCATTGCTGGCTGTGGAATTCTGGGAGTTGAAGTCCACATGCCTTAAAATTGTCAAGTTTGGGAAACACTGGTCTACTGAATGTGCCCCTGTGCTCTCTGAAGAACCAGGGCTTTTTTTGTCATAGAACGCCCAGAACAGAGTTCTGGCACCTTTTTGGGATGGAACCTTGTAGGGTAGGCAAGGCGGGTTGTATGACGTGTGTGAGTTCCGGCACCTTTTCATTTTACAAAAAAAGCACTGTGGACAACTATTTCTGGTTTGAAACTGAACAGCTGCCCATTGCTATTTAGAAGACAGCCAGTTCACTGTAGTGGTTAAGACACCAGACTAGAAAGCAGGAGACGATGAGTTCAAGTTCCACCTTAGACGTGAAAGCCAGCTGGATGACCTTGAGCCAGTCACACTCTCTCAGCTCAATACAGTTGTATTTGTTGTTGTTGTTGTTGTGGGGAATATAGGAGGAGAAAGGGATGTTAGGTATGTTCACTGCCTTGAATTACTCATCAAATAATAATGCTGGGATAAAAATCCAATAAAATTAATAAATAAATCATTACTCCAGAGTTATTGTTCCGTAAAGACTCCATTGATCAAAGTCTTTTAAACTGCTGTAGAGAAAACTAGTCATTATTTACTTCTCCTGACATCTCTATTCTGATTTTTTTTTTTTTGATCAAAGTCTTTTAAACTGTTTCCTTTCTAGTGGGCTTTGCTATAAGTTCCCCCCCTCCCCGCCACTCATTTTGTTCTTTCTGTAGGGAAAACTAGTCATTATTTACTTTTCCTGACATCTCTATTCTGGTTTTTTTTTAAGTCCTTACCTACTTTGCAAGCGGCAATAACAGGACATGATGTTATAAACAAATATATGTGCTGCTGCCTAGGGGGGGGAAATAGATTGAAAAACATTGCAGTGTAATAGCAGTTTCATTCCTGCACCTTCCCCATTTTATTAGTTCTCCTGGAGAAAGAATTTCACATTTTACACAACAGAAATGTTACTCGCTGCCTTTAAAATAAGCTGCCCTTTTTATGCCCTTTTTACTGCTCAGTATGAAAACAAAATTGTTTTTCTTTCTGAGGGACCAGGGAATTAAGCAACTATATTTAACTTGAAACTGAGACATAGCCATCGGTTGTTGTTGTTTTTTAAAAAAAGGGTGGGTCAAAGGTTGAATTTATTTGTAAAATGTTTTTTCTCTGGCAAACTGAGAAATAGCCAAAAGAGGTAGGTATCTCCCTCTTTTCATCCATTTTGTGATATTAACTAATCTACCTGTGAGATGAGATGCAGTACTAGAGACGCCCCATGAAAATGGGACCTCTCTAGGCACTCTGTCTTTGTGTCTGCTTTGGTTTTCACCTCACTCAATCACTTGAGCTGTAGGAAGGTAAAATGGAAAAAAAATAGCCAGGCGTCTTCACCGCTACACCAAAGTAGCTCTAGTAATACTAACTCTTGATAGTAGTATTCACTTCACTATTATACCTGATGTGTTCATTTAAAAAAAAAAATTTTTCTTAGACATACCAAGATAGAGTTTCTTTAAGAATTGATTTCTTTTTGTGAAATTTTTTAGTTCCACTTACATTTTTAATAATATCATGGACTGTAATCCTAGAGAAGTTGAAAATGTTATCTTCAGAGAGATGTTGTTTGAAACGTGAATGAATCAGTAAAAGAGGGAATGAGAATTTAATGTAAAGAAGAAATGGAAGCATTTATGTACAAGCCAAACAATTCTTTATGTTGCATCCTGAAACAAAATACAAAATAAAATATGACATCTTATTGGGCCCTTGCAGGAATTGCAATAATATATACAAATGTGCTTTATGGCTTCTGGAATTTGGATAAAATTATTTGGCCCACATTCCCAGATTAAGAAATATTGATCAGATATTGTCCAAGGAATATAAGACTTTGGATATTAAGCCCAATTAAAAGTTAAAGCATCCATAAAATGATTTGAAGCAATATGGAGAATATATGTATCTATTAATTATGATTAGTATATCATTGCAAAGTATAGTTCTTTTAAAAATTCTGGTGAGTAGAGGAAATACAATACTCATGAATTTAATCAATGTCTATAAACATAGATAGCAAGAGCAACTTTGCAGAGAAACTGGATTTTAAATCAATATTGAAATTGTTATTAACCAAACCATTCTAGTCCAGGGATGTCCAACCTTATGAACTTTAAAACTTGTCGACTTCAATTCCCAGAATTGGCTGGCTGTGGAATTCTGGGAGTTGAAGTTCACAAGTCTTAAAGTTGACAAGGTTGGACACTCCTGATAGGAATTATTATTGAGGGAAGCTCTCCCATTTTTCCTTCTGCTGTGTGATGGTATAAAAACAGGAAGGGGTCTTTCTTTTATTGGAATCCAGCTGGCTCATGAGATTTGGTTATTTCATAGTTTAGAGATCAATTCAGATACCCATTTTAGAAAATATTATAAGATTGCTTTATTTTTCCCCTTTCTTATTTATTTTAAAAACTGACTTATTTTTTTTTCTGTTTTATCATTATATGACCTTGCTGTCGACTGTACTGAAGATTTGTCTTAGAATGGAAAATATAGAATAAACACACATTTATTTATAAACCACACAGTGGGAATCTCATGCGTGAGGCACTTATCTTCTTTCATCTACTACACCTCCGTGAAATAAGGCATTAATTTGTGTGTTATAGCTTCTTTAAAACTGCACCAAATCACATATTGGCTTAGTCGGGGGGGGGGGCACTCAGTACAAACCAGCACATATTATTATGCTAGCTATGATTTGCCTTTGTTCTTCAAAGTGTTGTTTATCTAACTTATTCTAATGAGATTCGTAAAACATGTTCTATCCCCTTATTTTTTTAGGCTGTGAAGAGTTACTGAAAGATGCTTTGTCTGTCGAAACTCTTGGGCTTCGGCACTATGAGACGGAATATGAGAATTACTACTATCAGGTAAAAAAATTGACTTTTTTAATAAAGCCAAACCTCCTTCTAGTATTCTAGAGTCTTTCTCCTACACCAGGGGTAGGCAACCTTGGCTCTTTTATGACTCGTGGACTTCAACTTCCTGGCTCGGGAATTCTGGGAGTTGAAGTCCACGAGTCATAAAAGAGCCAAGGTTGCCTACCCCTGTCCTACACTTTCCCCACTTTTATTCACATTATCAAATTGCAATTTGCTAAACATGGAATTCACAGCATGAAAACAAAGTCACTGCAAGACTGAATTGCTTGAAACTTGGGCAGCATTTCAAAGGCCATGATTATTTGCAATTTCCAGTTTTTGCAGCTCATCCCACATACCAGAAATATGAAGGCACAGACCAAGACATGACTGAGGAAACATCTTGAGCAACTGAATTTACAGAGCTGAACATTCTTTGGTGTTGGGTAGTCCTTTTAGAAATTCTAATGAATGTACTGATTGAGAGATTTGTTAGGTTCGAAAGAAATGCTTTTGTTCTTTTGGCTGCAACACAAATGATTGATATGGAAAACATATTTGAAAGTTTGCCTTTTAAAAATTAGAGCAAAGCTGAATGTGCTTTTTTTTGGACAACTAGAGATTCATAGAGCCAACTTTTTTTATTGCTGTTACGTGGTCTTAAACTAGCATGCCTTTTTTTCCCTTGGGGTGTTGAAAAAGAGCTTAATTAAATAATTTTGTCCTTTCATACATGCACATAGACAATGAAGAATTTCCAGGGAACATTGTTTTTGCCAGGAGCCTATTTTTTTAGATTATCTTGCATTTTATCTTCAGTGAAACTGTGACTCACGTATCTCATGCTGCTATTGGAGAATCTTGTGTGCTAGTGGTATGTTACACAGTAAATTCCATTGACTAAGACAGGGGTGTCAAACTGCCAGCCCGCCTGCCGGATGCATCATAGCAAAACCGTGCCCATCCCATTGCCAGCAATTGCAAAAAGTCTCAATATGTTGCGACATGTCACATGACATTGCGAGTTTGACACCCCTGGACTAGGATATTGGCTTGTTAATTGGCTCCAGAATTGAAAACTAAGGTGTTCCCTGTCGAAACAACAGTACTATGCCCATTGCCTTTCCCCACTGCTGAGCTCAAGTGCTATTCCCCTCACCCTTGAGAAATCCTATAATTATATCATTATGTTCCAATCATAATATGGCATTTGTAGAATCACCTCTCTCCAATAGCCTCTGTGCATCCAAGGAAAATTGGGAAGAGTGGGTATGCTCCAGGTCCCTTTGACTAAATAGTATCTCCTGCCTGGATATAGGAAACCCACCTCCTCTGTCACAGCACCTGCCCTTTGAAACAACCACCCTAAGAGATTCATGTGGTTCCTATCCAGATGACATTCCCAAAATCTTTAAAGATCTGACTGTTTCCCCAAGTCTTGAGGTAGGTTGGGTACAGAGTTCCTGATGATTATTTAGTATATTGTTGGTTTCTTTTGGAAGTAGATGGTTACTTTTTCTTTAATTAATTAAATACATAAATGAAATTGTTGTCCCTATTGCTGAACGCCATCCTGCCGCTTTTGTAAATCCCTGTAGTGTTTGACTTCTCTTTAAAGAAGTGGATCATTTAGTGCAGTGGTTCTCAACCTTTCTAATGCCGCGACCCCATAATACAGTTCCCCATGTTGTGGTGACCCCCAACCACTTATACATCACTGGGTGTCAGGGGCGTGGCCAAAGAAAAGGGGAAAAAATGGCGGACAGCCTTGTTTGGCGACCCCCGTGAAATGGTTGTTCGACCCCAAATGGAGTCCCGACCCACAGGCTGAGAACCACTGATTTAGTGTAACCCTAGTGCTAGGGTGTCAAATTCGCAATGTCATGTGACGTGTTGTGATGTATCGCAACTTTTTTTCCATTGCCGGCAATGGGGTGGGCGCGGTTTCGCTATGACACATCCAGCCCACGGGGCGGCAGTTTGACACCCCTGTCCTAGTGGGTTGAAGATGACTTAAGGTGGACTGATAGGTACCTTGAGGCAAGATGGGAACATTTATGGGGATATGGCTAAAAAAGCGATGACCAGCACATGCTTGTTTCAGATACAATTGTGGTTACTGGTTACTGAAAGATCATGAGGTTAAAAGCTAGTGTGGCCAACGTTGGATGTGATAATCTACACCTCTTGATGAAAATTAGACATTTTGCAAGGAAGAATAAATTTCTAATCTTTGCTATTAGGGTTTTCCCTGGGCAATGGCTATAAGGAGGGTTGGTAAAGGCGATGTGATGTTTTTTTCCATCTCTGCATAATTGAATTCTAACTTACAAATACGATAAATAATGTCTCCTTTATATATTATCTTAAAATACTCCTGTGGTTTAAAACATTTGGTTTTAAATGGTTACATTAAATGCACTTCAACTAACCATGCTCATAGCTCAGGTCTCTTCTCCTAAAACTCATCTCCCCCCCCCCCATAGAAAGCAACAGTACAGGGCAGAGGTAAGCAACCTTGGCTCTTTTATGATTCGTGGACTTCAACTCCCAGAATTCCTGAGCCAGCCACACTGAGGGGAAAGGGAGAGGTTTCCAAGCTGAGCCATGCTGGCTCAGGAATTCTGGGAGTTGAAGTCCATGAGTCATAAAAGAGCCAAGGTTGCCTAGCCCTGCATAGGGCATTGATTCTTGTGGAGCTCTTCTCATCTCTTTGAATCCATAGTGAAGTAGCAACTCAATTTTGAGGAGCTCTTCTAAGTCAAATCTGATGAAGTTGGAGGTGGCCTCTCTTCCCAGTCTTTAGCCTCAGAGATGCTTTAATCTGGATTCCTATCCCATAGGAGCCCCAGTGGTGCAGTAGTTAGAATGCAGTATTGCCGACTAACTCTGCTCACAGTCTGGAATTCGATCTGGTGGGGCTCAAGGTTGACTCGGCTTTCCATCTTTTATTCCTCCCTTCTCTTCAGTAAGGGAGTGGCACTTCTGGAGTGACAAGCTTCTTTAGACCTTGTGCCCTTCTCTTCCTTCTGGCCCCGCACCATGAAACATCAGCAGGAAATCTAGTGAGTCTCAAGTGTTGCCGCTTTGTAGTGCAAAGCTCTCAGAATCCCAGGCCCACTTGGAAGCCAAGCAAGTATGAAAAGAAGTGGATTGGGAGGGGATGCTGGTGGCGGAAACCAGGCTTAGTTACTGAATAAAATATTTCTGTATGTGGAAACATCATGAAATAGTATTCCCAAGTTTGGGTGAGCATGACAAAGTGGGATAGTTACTCTACTGTGAGGAAAACGCACCCAGGGATTAGATCCAGCCTTTGCCTGTGAGTTTCTAAATAGGGAATGGGGATGGCTGGGTTGGTTTTTTTTGGAGTTTTTTTTAGAATGCAGGATTCATCCTGTGCCTTGATATCTGATGAGCAGAAATGCAAGAAATTGCTAGATTTCTCAGAGATGAAAAGTTCAGTTTGTGCACGCATTGTTAGCAGTCAGCTCATGGTTAAAGATGCAGCATCCAGTCCATTAAAATTGAAAACAACCATGGGAACAGAATTAAGGAGGCAACCATTGTTATTTATTGCCACATATTCTAAAAATGGTTACAGAACATATGAGTCAATTCCTAAGCTAACTGTTTCCAGCTTAGTTCTCCAAATGTGTTGGATATTCAACTCTCATAATCCCTGACATATTCTCGTGTGGCTGGGATCTGAGAATTATATTGGACTTTAACTCCCACATCCCAGCCAGTAGAGAACTGAAGAGTTAAATTGATGTGAAGAATATTGGAAGTGTTGGTTTGGCCAAATACAGATAGTCCTCACCTTATGACCATAATTGGGATCAGAATTTCCACTGCTAGGCAAGGCAGTTGTTAAGTGAATCACATCCGATTTTACAACCTTTTTTGCCATGCTTGCTTAGCAAATCACTGTAGTTGTTAAATGATTCACATTGTCATTAAGAGAATCCAGCTTCCCCTATTGATTTTGCTTGTCAGAGATCAGCTGGGAAAGTCACAAGGGGTGATCACCTGACTGTGCAATGCTACAACTGTTGTAAATACATGTAGGTAGCCAAGTACCCAAATTTTGGTCACATGACCATGGGAATGCTGCAATTGCAGGGACTTTTTTCAGTGCTGTTGTAACTTCAAACAGTTGCTAAAGAAATGGTTCTAAGTTGAGGACTACATGTATGCAGTACAGTATTTTGAATTACCAGAGCTGGGCTGCAGAACCCTGAACAATCAGTAGATGGTAGCAAAAAGGTATAAACCGTTTTAATATTTTGCTGCCATCTTGTGGTTGTTCAAATGTTTGCAGCTAGATATGGTAACCCAAATATACAGAAGGTGCTCTTTTTTATTCCAGGAAAAGCTAGTGAACACTACAATTAGCTTCAATTTTTCCTAGCTAAAGTCTTAAATAAGTAAATTTTTTTGTAGATTTTTAACTTCTTCAATTCATTTTCTCATTGCACTTAGGTGTAATTAATAAATCAAATACTAGAAAAATAATTGCTTAGCTGTCTGAGATGTTTTATTCAGAGCTTGTAGGAAATACAGAAAAACACTAATTATGAAGAATGATGATTCGGTAAAACTGAAAAATGTGTTTTACACTATTCATTAATGATACCCTCATCTTTCATAACACCGTCAATTTGGAATGTTTTAAGGACTAATATCTTTCAGAAATATGGTGCTTCACTGAAGAGATCCATAACTTGTACGCAGATTGTAAGGAAATTATTGTTCAGGTTTGACCTGATGAAGGAAAAGTCATCATAGTTCAGTCCAAGCCGGGAATAAACAACATGGCAACTGCTTTAGAAAGAAGGTTGCAGTTTATTGAAGAGGAGAGCCAGACAGAAAGATGGCTCTGGAAGAAAAGAGAGAAGAGCACATGTAGGGAGTGGGTTTTTATACCCTCTGGGGCTCTTGAGGTTGTTTACTGTTCCTGTTTGAGGCTTTGTATTTCCTGTGTCATGTACTTTGACCTGTGTCCCTTTGGCATATGTGGGTTAATCCTATTATGTCCTGTCTTAGAGTTTGGGCAGGGTATGTAGATTTTAGGTGTCTTTGTCTTCTTAATCTTTTAGCTGGGGGCCTTCAACCTTCCTGGATTATTTACATCTGCATTTGTACAGAGCTGGTTTCTGCTTGGGGGAGGGAGACTTGGGGCTATTAAGAAAACTGCCTCTTTAGGATCTTTTGAGGAAATATATTTTTCTGCCCTTTTAATATTTCCTTCTCTGGGGGGGGGGGCTGATTTCCATAGACCCTTCCCCCAATTTTGCAACTGGAGTTTTCTAGCAACAATAGATGTTTATTTTAGAATATGGGGAACAACCTTTTCTCTGAAATTTGGAGGGTCATAACCGTCCTTGCCTTCTGCAAGGCTGTGAAGACCTGGCTCTTCCCTCAGGTACTGACTGGGCCAGAATGTTAGTTAACCCCGATATATTGCAGGTGTAGCTGTGTTGTGAGTTTGTTATGGTGCCTCAACTGCTGAATTATAGTTATTCTTTTTTTTTACTTTGTTTATATTTATATCTCAAGGTTTTATAATTTATTTTTTTCTGGACTGTTGTGCCAGAATTATGTATTTAAGATAGAAGCCCTATGAAACCTAGAAATATATCATAAGATAAGATAAGATAAGATAAGATAAGATAAGATAAGATAAGATAACCTTTATTGTCATTTTTTTACTGTGGGCACAACGGCACACATAAAAAATGAAATTTAGTTGCCTGCTCTCAAAGTGAAACACATTCATGACACACACCTAAAACATACTATATACAACATATGTATAGACCCACACCCCTACATATACTTAACAAATAAATATTAAATACTGTCCATCTTGAATATATAATGGAAGGAGGAGGCTTGAGAGTTCACAAGGTTAATGCTGTATGGACTGAAACTATGGCTGAATCTGGATGTTCTGTTTCGGATACCACGAAGCCTCCTCCCAGAAGGTAGCAAGGAAAACAGGTCGTGAAGAGGATGAGTAGTGTCCCAGATAATCTTACAGACCCTGGTCAAGCAATGCTTCTGTGCTATGTCCTGGATGGGAGGGAGGGAGCTGCCAATGATCTTTTTGGCCATCTTCACCACTCTCTGCACCGCCTTCCTGTCTGAAGCAGTGATGCTTCCAAACAAGACTGTGATGCTATATGACAGGATGCTCTCGATCGTCCCCCTGTAGAAAGTGGCCAGGACAGGGGAAGAAAGATATGCGACGCAGACATTTTGTGTATGTGTGTGTATATACTTTTGATGACTTATCTTAGCAACCACATAGTTTGTCTTTGTGATGATCTGTGCCTAAACTGGTGATCATGTACCATTAGAAGATCTGAAAGACCAATTTAGGCACAGATCATCACAAAGAAAAACTATGTGGTCGTTATAGCCAATGGGTCGTCCTCTTCTTCTCTTTCTTTCCCAGGATTCTTGCCTTTTCCAAAGAGCTAAGTCTTCCCATATTGTGCCCAAAGTAGGATAATTTAATTCCTTATTTGTGCCTCCAATGAAAGAGAGAGATAGAAAGAGTTTATAGATGTGTATTTTGTGACAATAGTTTCACAATCCTTCTGAAAATTAAATATTCCTATCTTCTGCAGAATTGTCTTAAAAAAAATAAGAAACTAATGCTGAAATCCTACCCACCTGGCAGTTCGAAAGTATGCAAATGCAGTAGATAAATAGGTACCACTACAGTGGGAAGATAACAGCGTTCTATGCTCCTTTGGCGTATAGTCATGCTAGCCACATGATCAGGGAAATTGTCTTCAGACAACGCTGGCTCCCTCAGCCAAGAAACAGAGATGATCACCATGCCCTAGAGTCTGACATGACTGGTGGAGAAACTTTTACCTTAATATTAGCTTTTGATACATAGCACTTTTTATAACTTTACAATGACGTTTTGGAAGCTGAACCTTGCAGAAGACCAGCCAGCCCTGTATCGGAAAAACAGTCTCCGTCTGTCTTTCTCTATCATTCTCCTGAAAATTTCTGTGATCTTGCAAGTGTTGACATGTGATGGTAAAAAAGGGCCACAGGGTGTCAGTGTAAGGTAAAAGAAAACAACATTGTTTCTGACTTCCACTATTTGCTTTAAGGAACAGCCAGCTGCTACTGCTGGTAAATCTTGGGATTTTAATCTTTTCTTTCCCCAAAGAACTGAAGAGAGAAAATATGTTATTTTAAGCAATCTTGGGGATTGAGCTACCTCAACAACATCAAGAGGACCTTGTAATGTGATCTAGCATATTGTTGGTGTTAATTTAATATGAAATTGCAGAACAGTGCTTGGCTGCAGAGCCTCTTAGGCTCCAGATGTCTCAGAAGCAGCCAATTAATTATACACATGGCTCCTTTTTTTCCCCTTTTACCTCTTGGTGCCTGTCGACCTCATTTAAGTGTGTGCTTTCTGCATTAACAATTCTCAAGGACTGGCAATGAAACCCTTGGGAAGGAGCAAGACAGAACCATAGCATTAACTCTTGAAGATGTTCAATGAAGAAAATCAAACTCTACTAAGAAGCCATTGTGGATGAAACTATTCGCCTTTCTACTTCCATGTCAAACCAACTTTGTATGTCCTTTACTTCTCAAATTCTTTTTTTATATTTATATTTAATAAGAATTTTCATAGAATAAAAGACAAACCAAAAAAGTTTAATGAAAAGAAGAAACAGAGAGGTGACATGATAGCAGTGTTCCAATATCTCAGGGGTTACCATAAGGAAGAGGGAGTCAAGCTATTTTCCAAAGGACCAGAAGGCAGGACAAGAAGCAATGGATGGAAACTAATCAAGGAGAGAAGCAACCTAGAACTAAGGAGAAACTTCCTGACAGTCGGAACAATTAACCAGGGGAGTTTTTTTAGGAAGAAATTGGACAGCCATTTGTCTGAAGTAGTGTAGGATTTCCTGCTTGAGCAAGGGGGGTTGGACTAGAACTAGAAGACCTCCAAGGTGTCTTTCAACTCTGCTATTCTGTTACTCTGTTAAATACATAAAAGAAAAGAAAAACAAAAAAGTGCAAGAAAGGAACAAGAAAACTAAAGTTAACAGCAAGGACTCCACAGTTCAACCCTGAGATGCATATGTTCTTTTCTCTTGGATTGCTTTATATTACATAAAAGTGCTCACTCTATTTATTTTAGAAGAGAGCTCATATTTTTTTATTCATGGTCCAAATAAAAATTGTATTTGGATATCAAGTTTATGTTTTAGAGATAGAGAAAAAGTGTCAATTGGTCACTCTTCAAAAACTACCAGTGTTTTCTAGAATAAATTTAATGGACTGAATGCAAGTTATATCACCATGATGCACTTTTCCTCACCTCTTCTTACAATGCTCTTAAGCAAAGCACAGACAAGAAGCAGAACTCAGTGGTGTATATTTAGATTCTTTGATTATGTCCTAGAGCCCTTAATATCTCTGTTGCTCATATCTTCTTCACTCTAGACAAGAAAAAAACACAAACCAGTTATATGTTCATAGGGCATAAAGTTTATAGATTATATAATAATTAGTTACTTATGAATTGTCTAACAATTTGGCCAAATCATAAAATTTGCACAAACATTTCTAAGCTTCAATTTTATCTCCTAATTCACACTGGATTTATCACACTGATCTCTACCCAGCATAGGTCCAGTCCTTGGCTGATATAATAGCAGTAGCAGTAGCAATAGCACTTCCAGTGATTCTCAACCTTTCTAATGCCGTGACCCCATAATACAGTTCCCCATGTTGTGGTGACCCCCAAGTGGGTGTGGCCACCAATAAGAGGGATTAGGACAGCTAGGGAAAAGGGAAAAAAATGGCAGACAGCATAGTTTGGCGACCCCCGTGAAATGGTCATTCGACCCCAAATGGGGTCCCGACCCACAGGTTGAGAACCACTGACTTAGACTTATATACCACTCCATAGATCTTTACAGCACTCTCTGGGCAGTTTACAATGTCAGCATATTACCCTCAACAATCCTCATTTTACCAACCTCAAAAGGACGAAGGCTGAGTCCACCTTGAGCCGTTCAGAATCGAACTGTGGGCTGTGGGCAGTGAGTTATCCTGTAATACTGGATTCTAACCACTGTGTCACCATGGCTCTTAAGCTAAGGCTATGATGTGTAACTATAATATAGAATAAGTAGGAGTTAAGCCTTTGATTTTAAACCAGTTAGGGGACTGGAGGCTAAAACATAGAGAATGGTTGCTGGAATTGGGTATGTCTAACTTAATGAAAAGAAGAACTAGGGGTGACATGATAGCAGCGTGCTAATATCTGAGGGGCAGCCACCAAGAAGAGGGGGTCAACTTATTCTCCAAAGCACCTAAAGGCAGGACAAGAGGCACTGGATGGAAAGTAATCAAGGAGACAAGCAATCTAGGACTAAGGAGACATTTCCTAACAGTTAGAACAATTAATCAGTGGAACAACTTGTCTCCAGAAATTGTGAATGCTGCAACACTGGAGGTTTTTAAGAAAAGATTGGACATTATTTGTCTGAAATGGTATAGGGCTTCCTGCCTGAGCAGGGGGTTGGACTAGAAGACCTCCAAGGTATTTTCCAGCTCTGTTATTCTGATAACCTTTACTCTTGCTATTTATTAATAATTAATTTCTTAACTGCTTTACCCTTGGCTAAAGTCATAATGAGTTCATCTATATCGCTAAACATTTATGGAGTACTTTTACATATGCATATGTGTTCATGAACATATGTTCTGCATCTTTTTATAACTGGGTATTGCTTATTTTTATTTGATTTTTGTATTCAGTTAATAAAAGCAAAAAGTTAAAATCAAAACATAGTCTACACCAGGAGTAGGCAACCTTGGCTCTTTTATGACTTGTGTACTTCAACACCCAGAATTCCTGAACCAGCCATGTTGACTCAGGAATTCTGGGAGTTGAAATCCACAAGTCATAAAAGAGCCAAGGTTGCCTACTCCTGGTCTACACTGTGAGGGATGATTCACAAATCACACACATATACATTATTCTAAACCATAATGTGGTTTGGTTGTTTTTGATTTATCGTGATAAGTGAAGCCTTTTATTTTAACTAGAAATGAGTGTATGTTATCCTATGAAATCTCTGCCTTATTGCAGATGGAGATGGGAAACAGCATTATGTTGTTGTTGTTATTATTATTATTTTAGAAGGGATAAAAAGTTGTGAGCAACATTTAAAGTTTCTGAGGAAAGATTCCCTATCAACAGTAGATTTTGTTTTCTGGGAACTATTTATTATCAGTTTAAAAAAGGATCCTTGATGTAGAAAGTTATAAATATTTATTTAATAAAAAATAAAACAATAAACCACAATGGCAGCCTGACCTCTCTTTTGCATGCTCCATGATGTTCCAATGAAATCTTTCAATAAAAATTGTCATTTTTAAACAGAACATTCTTCCGAATACCCCAGTTTTAAAGTGGTGCGAAAGAGAAAACTTCTCAGCATTGCTTTAAAGAAAAAAAAATCCTCCCCCCTACATTTTATGCATTTCTCATCTGTGAAAAGATAAATCAAAGGAGGGCAGGACATAGCACTCAGTATGCGACAGAGTCTACATTAGCAAAACCCTCAGATGTCAGGAATGCTGGAGAAATTGTCTATTAAATTTGCAGGGCTTTTGTCAAAATAAAAACAAATGGCCTGAGGACTTTGTTGTGGCTACATAGACAGAAACAGTAAGTGCATGTATTTCCAGATGTGTGGCATTTATATCTTGCATCTGAAGTCAAAATTCCCTACTTCCTTCCTATTCCTGCAGTGCATCATGAGAAGAAATGGCTCGGCATATGCTTCTAATCACGAGGAACGAGGATGTTTGCTTTTATGTCCTACTGGCCAGCATTACTAATCCTAAACCTGAGAAATTCAGCAAGGCAATAATTGGAAGTCAATGTCCTATCCCACTGCAGAAGTTTAAAATTAAAACAGAAACCAAGAATAGGTCAAGAATTCCTGCTGAGTTTGGACTCAACAGTGCATCCCTTCCGATGTCATATTAGACTTTGATTTATATCCCATATTGTCTTCAGATTCAAGGCAGTTTCCATGGGAAGGTCAGTGGTGGGATTCAGCCAGTTCGCACCACTTTGGCAGAACTGGTAGCTAATTTTTTGTTGCCCAAGCCCAGAATGGACTTCCAGAAGCGGCATCCACACAGAGGACTGGTTGTTCACATATTTGAATCCCACCACTGAGGAAGGTCCTTTCATTTTATCCCCCTATTAAGAAATGTGTGAAGTAGCTAGGGCTGAGAGAGAATGAGTAGTCCAGTGGCATCTATGCAAACCACAAGGACAACAAAATGCTGACAGGTGTAGCAATGTTACCATGCAAATGTTGTCCCTATATACCTGAGCCACAATGTCTGCTTCAAGGATGTCAATCATAACATTTACAGGAAGATGTTTCACACATGTGTCATAATTTGCCCCTGCATCTCCCAAACTCAGCTGTGGACTGGCCAACAGTCACCCAGATTTAGCTTGAACTTGAATCTTCCCACTTTTCATCCAACACCTTAACCACTCCATCACACTTACTTTTGTTTTTGCATATGTTAGATTTTGTCAAATGAAGATTGAGTGGAGACCTGATAGTCTTGGACATAGCATTCTTCAACTCAGTTCTTCTAAGCCAGTGATTCTCAACCTTTTTAATGCCGCGACCCCCAACCGGTCGTAAGTCGAGGACTATTCAACCGGTCGTAAGTCGAGGACTACTCAACTGGTGCAGCACCGTTTGCAGAATGGGACTTTTGGCGGGCTCAGCAGGGCAGAGACAGCCTGGACAATTCCTATTGGCTTTTGAAAGCCAATAGAATTAGACTCTATTCAAGAGAGTCTATTCTATTGGCTTTCAAAAGCCAATAGAATAAAAGGGAGTAGCACAGCTAAGGAAAAGGGGGGGAAAATGGCGGACAGCGTTGTTTGGCAACCCCCGTGAAATGGTCGTTCGACCCCAAATGGGGTCCCGACCCACAGGTTGAGAACCACTGTTCTAAGCAGCCTCTGCATATGGCCCTGCAGCTGTAGGTTGGATATTCCTGATTACAAGCCTTATCAAATATAGTATCCATCATCTAAACAAGGGAGTCACACTGTATGGTCCATTATTCAATATCTGTTTCACCAAGGTCCACACTTTAGCAAAGGTTTTGTGCCGCTCTACAACATCTCCAGCTGTTGTTCCTTCTGCCTAATGTAACTAAATGATACAGGAGGTTAAACTATACCAGGGGTAGGCAACCTTGGCTTTTTTATGACTCGTGGACTTCAACTCCCAGAATTCCTGAGCCAGCATGGCTCAGCTTGGAAACCTCCCTTTCCCCTCAGCATGGCTGGCTCAGGAATTCTGGGAGTTGAAGTCCACGAATCATAAAAGAGCCAAAGTTGCCTACCCCTGAACTATACTATCTGCTGCTATTGCTTGCTCAGGCTTTTTACAATTTCTTATATGTTCATCTTTGGAAAAACCACATCAGATCCTAGTATAAAAGCATGTTTTAGTTTGTGTGTCTCAAATTGATATGAAGAAACGATAGCCCCCATTCATGGAGATTATGTTTAAAGTAATCATCATGCCTGGGAGTGCTTTTTTCTAAAGACAATTGGACTTTCTTGATTTTTTTTCTTTGAAAATGTTTTGCTTCTCATCCAAGAAACTTCTTCAGTTCTGGCGCTGAACTGAACTGAAGAAGCACCTTGAATGAGAAGCAAAATGCTTTCAAAGAAGAATCAAAGAACCAAGAAAATCCAGTTGCCTCTTGGATAAAAGTGCCTGAGTCTTGATTCCTGCTCAATGCAGGAATCTCATTGGAAGCATCTGTGTTAACATGCTGTCCATTTTGTTTGCTGTATCTGCTTGAACACAACCAGTAGAGAATAACTCTTCCCTCGGTAACAGCTTTTTTCCATTTTTCTTAAGCTTTTCTTAATGCTCAACTGGAATCTTAATCCCTGTACCTTAAATACACATTATTCCATATCTTTCATCTTCTGCGTAATACATTTTCAATATTTGAAGTGCACTATCGTGTATTCACCTTTTCTGATTCCTAAATCTCTCCTTGTATGATTTAATTTCCAATCCCTTTAGAAACCACATCACACTTCTGTTTCATTTTCGTTTGTTATTACTCACAGTTCAAAGTTCCTTATTTACCGTACTATTACCAAACCAGGCATCTCCTTTGCCCCAATGCCTGTACATAGAGTCTTATTACTTTTTCCTAAGCGAAGAATTTTGCATTTGTCTTTATTAAATTGCTAGCCTATGAAGATCATTTCCCTTTTTAATTTCATTTTCTGCAATCCCATCCAGTTCTGTGTTATCCTTAAAGTGGATAATAATTTTTCCACCCCTTTATCTAAATCTTTAATAAAAACATTGAAGAGTCTGAGCCCAATGGCATTCCAGTCTATATTTCATTTGTCTGATGAGAGGCATTGATAAGCACCCTGAATATGGTTTTCAAGTCAGCTCTGGATTGACCTAATAGGCGTGCAGGTCATTTAATATATATTAGGTTCAAGCCATTCCCATATTCTATTAAAGACCTTACCCTATTAAAAAGTAAAATAAGTTAATAATAATAATAATAATAATAATAATAATAATAATAATAGTAATAAAGTTGGAAGGGACCTTGGAGGTCATCTAGTCCAACCCCCTGCTCAGGCAGGACACCCTATACCATTTCAGACAAACGGCTGTCCAGTCTCTTCTTAAAAACTTCCAGACATACCCAATTCCATCAACCTTTCCTTATATGTTTTAATCTCCAGTCCCCTAATCATCTTTGTTGCTCTTCTCTGTACTCTTTCTAGAGTCTCAATGGAATAAGGTTATTTTTATGAATCCATGCAGATATCTAGTAATTATTATACTATGTCAGGATGTTTCTAGATGGATCACTTTATTATGTGCTCTGGAATCTTTTCCTATATTGATAGTAAGACCGTCAAAGAAATAAAGGAATCCAGAACTGCACAGACTTCAGTAAGGTATAGTTAATAATACTCTGTAGTAAATACAGAATTTTGGAACCTGTAAGAGGAATTTCTCATCCTTCTTTATAATGCATGAATTAAGGTGATATTTCTTACAGTGATTTTTACATGCTTCTTCCTTGGTTCTTGACAGTGGTCTACGTCGCTATTGATAAAATAAACCGTGGGTTGACTTGCTCCCTGTCAACCTTGCCTAGATTTTTTTTTAATATCTGGTCTTCTTTCCATTCCTTTCTCAGCCTCCCTACAAAACTGACAGGTCTCTAGTTGTGAGGTGAGAAGGTTGGAATCAAAGTTCCTGAGCACAGCCATTATCCAGATGTAGTTGCAGGTGCTTTCTGTGTCAAAGCTAAAAAAAACCTAAAAACAAATAGCAAGAAGCTCATTGCCACATAAAAGGTAGAAAAAAAGACACAAGCTTAGTGCTGTGTTGAACAGAGGGGTGGAAATACTTAATTGTAACGTAGTAAATCTTCATTGTTAAGGTTTCTTGTATCTTCAGTAAAAGTAACTTATCTACCCAAGCCTTAACCCTGATATTTTCCTGCCATTTTCTGAGGGAGGGTTTGAGGTTTTTTTTTTTTTAAAGCCTTTTTGCTGAAGTGTGGATAAGCTCTGACTGTAGTTCTCAGGATCCTGTTTTCTCCCCTTTTAAAATATGTATATTTGCCCTGTGGTAATTGCTTTTTGATGTTTTTAAAAAAATCATTCCTGTGCACTTTGATCTTCATCATGTATACCCTCAGCAACTGTTCACATTATGAGCATGTAGTCATTCCTTGCTCCCAGCTACCTCCAGTGAATTAAAAAAAAAAAATACAGGGATGATTGAGTAGTATTTGGCCTTTCCAGCATTTTTTCCACTTGATGTAATGAATACAAGACATGTTTGGTTATTAAGCCGTTAGGTTTCGGTGGCACTACATTTGGCTAAGTCGGAAACCATCTTCGTTTGGCACCCTTAAAGAGCAGCTCTAATTGTGGCTGTGTCTTTCCAGGAATGCCAAAATATGTGTTATTTTATCTCCTATGACCTCGGATCAGGATAGCCCTGGATTTCCCCTCAGAAGTGGTCATCGGAGTCATTTCCATTACAGTGGAAACACTGCCCGCTGTTTACGTTTGCAGGGCCAATTTAAAAATGAGGTCAGATCTCCCTGTCAATAGATTGGCCACTTATTTCCTGTTCTGACTCTAATCTGTCCGCAAGTCATCTCTGCCATCTTCCCACCCCGAAATGTGAATTCCGGCAACTTGAAAGTATCTTAGTTAGGATTTCCAAGAAACCTCCAGTGGACAATTACCCTGCATGGCAAAAGAGTAATGTGCCACCTGGATGGGACTAATTTAAATGGAAATTGCCCGTGTTCGCCTGACAGTCAGCTGAATTATATGCTGAATTTGAACAGCCACATGCTAAGAGGTAATGCCTCCCCCTTGCTAGTATATAACATGTTTGGATAAGCATAATCATCCTGCTCAAGCTTTAAATACAGGAATAATTTTCATTCGCATGGCCAGACAAAGGCAGACATCCAAACAATTACCTGCAAATTCTTTTTGTGTTGAAGAAAAAAACCACGAATTAGGTCTTTCAGTGGAACTAGGATGGAACCCTGAGTGATCCTGCAAGCTGTAGATCTTTGTATATTATTGCCAGTCATTATATGATTCATTTAAAATAATATATTGTGTGAACCCAGACAGGAGTTGTTTGTAAACCAGGGTTTATGGCTTAGTGTATTGTGTGACCCTGCCATTTATGGTTCATTAAGTAAACCATGGTTACAAAAATCATGGCTTAACCCAAAATGTGAACCCATTCGTTACATATTTTTGTAAGTACAGTCATCTGTTTTCTATGATTGAAGATGGAGTATTCAATATTTGGCAAGAAAGACAGATGTGTATTTTAGAGTTCATTTTTCAAAATAAAAGTACCAAGTAATCATAGTCTAGGAGAAAACCTGTGGGAAATAGATACAACCGCATTCTGTAAAAGTCAAAAGCTGTGCTAGCTAGGTATTAGGAACCAAGTCCAGTGTTTACAGAAGAACAGGTTGGGGAGAGCTGTATCTCTTGGCTTTTCTTGCACCAATAGCATCAGTTACACAGATTTCTTTGTCCCTCCGAGTGGGTAATTAGATAGATCCAAATAACTGTGTTTTCCCTCTCCTGCCATTTTTTTTCTACTCATACACAAGGAAGTTTCACAGGCATGAGTCTTCAGGAGGTTTGACCCACTTATTCCAAAATTCAAAATTCAGGTTTCCAGTTCCTGAAGGAGATGATGACAATGATGAGAATAGAATAGAATAGAATAGAATAGAATAGAATAGAATAGAATAGAATAGAATAGAATAGAATGGAATGGAATGGAGTGGAGTGGAGTGGAGTGGAGTGGAGTGGAGTAGAGTAGAGTAGAGTAGAGTAGAGTAGAGTAGAGTAGAATAGAGTAGAGTAGAGTAGAGTAGAGTAGAGTAGAGTAGATCTGGAAGTGACCTTGCAGGTCTTTAGCCCCCTGCTCAAGCAGGAGAACCTATACCATCTCAGACAGGTGATTGTCTAGTCCAGTGTTTCTCAACCTTGACAATTTTAAGGCATGTGGACTTCAACTCCCAGAATTCCACAGCCAGCCTTAAAATTGTCAATTGAGAAACACTGGTCTAGTCTCTTCTTTAAAATCTCCAGTGATGGAGCACCCACAATTTCTGATGATGATGATGATGATAAAGATGCTGATGACAACAGTGTCAGCAATATGTCTATATTAATCTCTCTTTTTCGCTCTCCGTTTAAAAGACATTTTGAAGGACTGTCTAGTTTTTCAGATTTGGCTATTAGTCACTTGGATCTGCTCTAGAAAATATTTAAAAACTTCTAGTTATGCAGAATAATAACATTAACATTTTAATGGTAACAAAGCGACTGCATCTTTTATGAACCACTTGGTGGCTCCTGTGTTCAAGGAGAACACTTTCCCAGCTGACAGGTAAACCATCCACCAATCAGGCCACTGCAAGATTAATGGGGAAGATGGAATAGATTTACACAAGGGAAGAAAAGGATTGGCTATGCTGGCAACTTCGTGCTAACTCCAGGCTAAGCACTTTATAAGGGAGAAAACCTTGGGAGTTCTATTCATGCTGGAGAAAGAGAGAAAGGAAGAAATGTCTGAATTTCTTGAATGTTATATCCCAGGCATGGGACATGATAGCAGTGTTCCAATATCTCAGGGGCTGCCACAAAGAAAAGGGAATTAAGCTATTCTCCAAAGCACCTGAAGGCAGGACAAGAAGCAATGGATGGAAACTAATCAATGAGAGAAGCAACCTAGAACTAAAGAGAAACTTCCTGACAGTTAGAACAATTAAACAGTGGAACAACCTGCCTCCAGAAGCGGTGAATGCTCCAACACTGGAAGTTTTTAAGAAGAGACTGGACAGCCATTTGTCTGAAATGGTGTAGGGTTCCTGCCTGAGCAGGGGGTTGGACTTGATGACCTCCAAGGTCCCTTCCAATTATTATTATTATTATTATTATTATTATTATTATTATTATTATTATGGATCATCGCACAGTCAGCCAGATGTTCAGACTGGATTTGGCATTTTGTCTACCTATCGAGTCCTTACCCAGGACCTGGGATAGGCAGATGTGGATGTTTGATGGTATTACAGGTATCGTCGCAGGATGGAAGCAGTTCCTAATAAGGCCGCCTTTTGCAATTGACTAATAGCAAATTTGTCAATGCCAATGGTGTTCAAGTGGTGCTCCAGTTGTTTTGGGATTGCACCCAAGGAGCCTATTACTATTGGTACTACCCTTGCTTGCTTTTGCCACAGTCTTTCTATTTCTATTTGTAGGTCTTTGTATTTTGTTATCTTCTCCAGTTCTTTCTCTTCTATTCTGCTATCTCCAGGCACTGCCACGTCCACTATCCAGACTTTTTTGTCTTTCTTATCGACAATTGTTAAGTCTGGGGTGTTATGTTGCAGGTGCTTGTCTGTTTGAATTCTGAAGTCCCAGAGCAGTTTAATTTTATCATTTTCTATGACTTTCTCTATTTTATGATCCCACCAGTTTTTGCTTACAGGCAAATGATATTTTTTGCAGATCTTCCAATGCACCATTGTTGCTACTTTGTCATGCCGCTGCTTGTAATCAGTCTGTGCAATCTTCTTGCAACAGCTTACCAAGTGGTCCACTGTTTCTTCAGCTTCTTTGCATAGGCGGCACTTACTGTCTGTTGCTGTCTTCTCAATTTTGACTTTGTATGCATTTGTCCTTAAGGCTTGGTCTTGTGCAGCCAGAATTAGTCCCTCGGTCTCTTTCTTCAATTTTCCTGCTCTTAGCCATTGCCAGGTTTTATTATTATCTGCTTTCCCAGCTATTTTTTTCATGTATTGGCCATGTAGTGCTTTGTCTTCCCATGCCTCTATTCTGTTCTTCATTTGGTCTTTCTTGTAGGCCAGTTTGGTCTCTCCAGTAGTTAGTAAGCCTTCCTGATATACTAATTTCAGTGCATCTTCATCATTGTTCTTCAGATATTCTTCCAAAGCCATTTTTTCTTCTTCAACCATCTGATGTACTTGTAGCATTCCACGCCCACCTATTTGCCTTGGTAGATAAAGTCTGTCAATGTCACTGCGTGGATGAAGGGTGTGATTCATTGTCATTATTTTTCTGGTCTGCCTATCCATTGCTTTTAGTTCTGCTTGAGTCCAGTCCACTATTCCAGCTGTGTACCTAATGACTGGGATTGCCCAGGTGTTGATTGCCTTTATGGTATTTCCTCCATTGAGTTTGGACTTTAAGATCTTCTTCACTCTCTTGATGTATTCACTCTAATCTCTATTCACTCAAGTATTTGTAGTACTCTTCCTCATCCAGACTCTTAATGTTATTTTCGTGGGGCATCTTGATTCCTTCAGTTTTCACTATTTTTCCTTGTTTGATAGTAAGTGTGGCACATTTGTCCAAGCCAAACTCCATTACAATATCTTGGCTATATATACGGACAGTGTTGAGCAGCGATTCTATTTCAGATGATGTTTTTCCATACAGCTTCAGATCATCCATGTAAAGGAGGTGGGATAGTCTAGCAGATGTTTTTGATGTTTGATAACCATGTCCTGAGTTATTCAGTATTGTTGACAGAGGAAACAGTGCAATAACAAATAGTAATGGTGATAATGAATCTCCTTGAAATATTCCTCTCTTGATATTAACCTCTCCCAGCTTTTCACCATTGATCTGCAACAGTGTCTTCCATTGTGCCATCGATTTTTGCACAAATTTTCTGATGTTTCTACTTACTCCTGTTATTTCTAGGCACTTGATTATCCAATCATGTGGCAGAGAGTCAAATGCCTTTTTGTAGTCAATCCATGCCACATTCAGGTTGGTCTTCCTTCTCTTGCAGTTTTCCAAGATCATTTTGTCTATTAGGAGTTGATCTTTTGTTCCTCTGCTATTGGGGCGGTTTCCTTTCTGCTCAGGTGGAAAGAGATTATTTTCAACTAGATGCTGTTGTACTGCATCAGCTACCACACCAGTTAGTAATTTGAAAGTTGTTGGTAAGCAGGTAATTGGCCTGTAGTTACCTGGTGTTGCCCCTTTTGCTGGATTTTTCATTATTAGGTAGGTTTTCCCAGTTGTTAGCCACTTTTCAATTTCTCCTCCTTGTAGTATATTGTTGAACTGCTTGGCAATGAGTGGGTGTATAACAGTTAGATGTTTCAACCAAAACCCATGCAGTTCATCTTCACCTGGTGCTGACCAATTTTTGATTTTCTTTGCTCTTTTTTCTACCATTTTTGTTGTTATTACTAGTTCTTTCATTTCAACTTCTGTTTTATTTGCATCCACCTCTTTTAACCAAGCCGCATCCTTGTTGTATTTCTTTGGGTTATCCCATATCTGCTTCCAGAACTGCACTGTTTCTTCCTTGTCAGGTACTGACTGATTCCTTGCAGTTTCTCCATTGATGGATTGGTAGAAACGTTTCTGATTGGATTGAAATTGGAGGTTCTGCCTATAGTTTGCAATTCGAGCTTCATATCTACTGATTTTCCTGGCTATAGCTGTTATTTGTTGCTTTATTATTTCCAGTGCTTCCTTGATCTTCCTTGTTTCTAAGTGGTATTTCTTGATTAGGTATTCTTTGGTCTTCTTGTTCTTCAGCTTCTTTTCTTTCATCTGTTCTAGCTTGCTTGCATGTGATCTTAACTTGCTGATCTTATTTTCTAGTCTAACCTTCCATTTTTGTGGTGCACTGTTTGTTTGTTTTTCTTTTTGTTGATTTTACATCCCAGGTATTCTGTTATAACTGCAGCTGTGCTGTACATTAGTTGGTTTGTTTCTTGCAGTGAATTGGTGCTTATACTTGATATTGCAGTATTTGCATCTTTTAATGCTTGTGCTAGCTGTTTCTTTGGAACAAGCTTCAATGCAGGCAGCCTTATTCTGTTGTTTTTGTGCTGTTCTAGATGCTCAATTATTCTTTGTTTCAATTCTTTTATTTCTTTAGTTAGAGGGTTTTGTTCTTCCTGAGGAAGAGGTGCCTGGTTTCCAAATGAGAACAGTTGTATATCTCTACTGGATTCTTTCACTGCCAAGTCCCCCTGGTTTGCCTCTACATTCTGAATTACTTCTTGTAAGGCTTTGATTTCTTTGCCCTGGGTAAACCTTTGCAGTTCGTCCAATTCTGTTTCTGTAAATACTTTATTTCGTGTTATAAATCGGCGTTGATCTGCTAGTCTCTGTTCTGTTATTTCTGATTCTGGATGTTTTTCTTTCCAGAATTGGTGCATTTGTTTTAGATATCCTTGTCTTGTTGGACTTGATCTGTAGTAACAGATCATTATTTCTTTGTTTTCCATCACTGTGTATCTGCGACGGGTAAACACCTTTTCTTCCAGTAGTTCTGCAGCTGCTGGCCCTGGTTGCTCAGCCAACAGTCCTGAGTCCTGTAACCCATTTTTCACCAGATATCCAGGAACTCCAATATCTAGTGCGGACCTTGTTAACCCGGGCGACGTCCGAGCCGGTATGGCATTCTGAAATTTACGTCTCACCATATTTTTTATGGGAGAGACACTCTTTGTCTGACTCCTCTGATGAGACCTGTCCAGTATGGTTGAACCTCTGGCATAGCTCTCATCTTCCTCAGAATACACAAGCCCCACAACCACGTCAAGGTAGTGTCTCACTGGGGGATTATTATTATTATTATTATTTTTCAGCGCAGCCAAAGAGCTGGTGAAAGGAGTAAGTGGAATTAGCAGACATCACCTCCAGAAACCCTAGCAGTAAGTTCATAGACAGAATCTTTTACTCAGAGGATAGATACAAACTCAGTCTGCTGCACAAGTTACAATTCTATCCACACATAACTAGGGAAAAAAATCTTCTTGAACCCATTGAGACTCAAACACGAGGAAAGCACACATAGGAAAACGCTATTATATAATTAAAACCTGATGTTATAGATTGGTATATTTGGACTCAAGTCTGAAACAAATAAATTATTGGTCATATCTATCCCCTCCCCAGTTCATAAGAGTCAGAAAAGTTAGATGAAAACAGGTCTCTCCACTGTCAACATTTGAAAGAGAAAGGGCTACGCTGTTTTGTGCACTCCAAAACAATTTCTGCTCTCCTGGACACTCCATCTAAACTGAATGGGGAGAGTTTTTGCAATTTCACTACACTGATGGGCTGAGGTGACTGACGGCATAATGAAAATCTAGTAGGAGAAAATTGTTTTTGAAAGCAATTGCAAGAGAGCAATTGTTAGGGGACTCAAGTGACCCTGTCGACAGTTGCTGAGATAACAGTGTGAAATTTCAATTAAAAATTAAAATCTGATACAAATGATTTGACCTTCGTTTAATGGGGCTGCAGAAGTTCTGCACAGAACAAGGAAAACTATGTCAGAAAAATGCTTCCCCTTTGAATACCAGATGATACAGGAAGCTCTTGAAAATAACTCCCATGTATACTGGTGGTAGAATTAGAAGCTGGTCGTGAGCTGGTCATTTGCCTTAAGTCTTTTTTTTTTTTTTTGTAGAAAAATTGATAACAGTGTCAAGTAAAATGTACAAGGATTCTTCCTCATAGTCTCATTATCATGCATTTATTTATATTATTTTTATTTATTTATTTATTTATCAAATTTATTTGCTACCCATCTTGTGGTTTGGGCAACTCAGGCATTCTTCAGTCCTAGAGTTACCAGAAAAGTTTATTATTATTATAGCAGAAAGAAAATCTCAGCTACCTGGGCAACACAATTTTTTTGCCAGAAAAGTTTACTGGCAAAAAAATTGCGTTGCCCAGGTAGCTGAGATTTTTTTCTGCTATAATAATAATAATAACAACAACAACAACGGAAGTCATCTAGCCCAACCCCCTGCTCAGGGAGGAAACTCTATACCATTTCAGACAAATGGCTGTCCAGTCTCTTCTTAAAAACTTCCAGTGTTGGAGCATTCACCGCTACTGGATTCCCCTCCAAAAGAGATGACAACCCCAGATAATAATAATAATAATAATAACAATACGTAGAAGAAGGAGAAGGAGAAGGAGAAGGAGAAGGAGAAGGAGAAGAAGAAGAAGAAGAAGAAGAAGAAGAAGAAGAAGAAGAAGAAGAAGAAGAAGAAGAAGGAAGAAGAAGAAGAAGAAGAAGAAGAAGAAGAAGAAGAAGAAGAAGAAGAAGAAGAAGAAGAAGAAGAAGAAGAAGAAGAAGAAGAAGTTGTTGGAAGGGACCTTGGAGGTCATCTGGTCCAACCCCCTGCTCAGGCAGGAAACCCTATACCATTTCAGACAAATGGTCATCCAGTCTCTTCTTAAAAACTTCCGGTGTTGGAGCATTCACCGCTTCTGGAGGCAGGTTGTTCCACTGGTTAATTGTTCTAACTGTCAGGAAGTTTCTCCTTAGTTCTAGGTTGCTTCTCTCCTTGATTAGTTTCCATCTGTTGCTTCTTGTCCTGCCCTCAGGCACTTTGGAAAATAGCTTGACTCCCTCTTCTTTCCTGAGATATTGGAACACTGCTATCATGTCCCCCCTCGTCCTTCTTTTCATTAAACTAGACATACCCAATTCCAGCAGCCGTTCCTTATATGCTTCAGTCTCCAGTCCCCTAATCATCTTTGTTGCTCTTCTCTGTACTCTTTCCAGAGTCTCAACATCTTTTTTACATCATGATGACCAAAACTGGATGCAGTATTCCAAGTCTGGCCTTACCAAGGCATTGTAAAGTGGTATTAATACTTTGCGTGATCTTGATTCTATCCCTCTGTTAATGCAGCCTAGCACTGTGTTGGCTTTTTTGGCAGCTGCAGCACACTGCTGGCTCATATTTAAATGATTGTCCACTAGGACTCCGAGATCCCTCTCACAATTACTACTATTGAGCAAGGTACCCCCTATACTATACCTGTACATTTGGTTTTTCTTGCGTAAATGTAGAACCTTACTTTTTTTCACCATTGAATTTCATTTTGTTAGATAGTGCCCAGTGTTCAAGTCTGTCCAGACAGTGCTGGTGGGTGGGAGTTGTCCTTACAGGCTTAATTCAGATGATTTCCTGGGTTTTGTTTCCCATCCATCTAGGTCAGGGGTGTCAAACTGCCAGCCTACAGGCTGGATGCATCATGGTGAAACCGCACCCACCCCATTGCCGGCAATGGGGGGAAAAGTTGCGATACGCCACAACATGTCATGTGACGTTGCAAGTTTGACACCCCTGCTCTAGATCATCTGTTTCTGGGGGAAAGAATCATCAATTACCCTCCTTAACATGGGTCAGGGATGGGCAAATGTGCTAAATTTTGTTTAGCCAAATTTTAAGCTGCCCAAATGACAGGTTGAAATCATAGTCAACTCTGTACTGATGGCTTGTCATTTCGGCTGTTTCTTAATATGCTTTTAGCCATGTCAAAAAAATAAATAGTTTAGAAAAGGGGTACAGGATGAAAGGGAATGGGCACAGCAATATGCAGCTGTAGGAACCTCTCCCTCTTTTGTGTTTTAAATTTTGCCTTATGGTGGATCACTAAAATATTAGAGGGTCATTTTGCCCTCAGATACTGAGGAGGCAACCGAGGAATGAACACACACATGCATGAGTGCACCCACACATAGACACGTGACTAGAGGAATGGGAGCATCTCTACAGCAGCTTCAAGTAAAACTTCAGTATCATCATATGTCATAAGTACTGGTATAGGAGACTTTAAAAAGATTTAATCAATTCATGGAGGATTAGCCCATCAGTGGGTCTCTGTTCTCCCTGAATCATAGGCAATCTGTCTTGGATACCATATCATGGTCTACTGTATGATGCAGAACTCTGGACTGGATGGGTTCTCATCTTGAACCATCAGAGCTCTTAAAAATTGTTCTTCAACAGGTGGTCCTTGACTACAACTGAGCCCAAATTTTCAGGTTGCAAAATAGAATTAGGTGACTTTATATATCTCTGGAACTCTATCATATTTATCCCAACAAGAATCTGGAAGCAGAGTGGCCTAATGCTGCAGCTGATACATAGTGAATTAGCCCATTGTTCTGTCATTTGGCTCTCTGCTGAGTCAAATGGTTAATCTGGAAAGCCACATGGTTCTGATGCTTAACCACTTGGTCCTTCATGCTGGAGCAAGGTGTTCAGCAGTGAATGGCATAGCCAGAAGATCTGTTGTAAGGATCTGGATCTTCAAGGTCAAAGCAAAGTTACCCCCCTTGAAGGGATCACTATGGATATGATAAAAAAAAATTGTGAAGGGCCATGACCATGTGATTGAAAGTCCACTTGTTTTTCTATGTATATAATGTGTGCAGTCCACAAGAAAACCAGATGGAACATCCATTGTTTTGGGGTGGCTGCCATCTTGACTTTTTGGCTGTCTCATGTATTGAAAGCACCGAATGTTGGAATTACCGTTGTGCTATTGTTCCAAAGGGACAGCAGCACAAAATTATTGCTGTGCTTTCAACTAGATTTGATTTCACTGAATTTAGATAGTTCTAGAGGTTGTTGAGCCAGGTTTGTCTCTCAATAACTACTTCTTTGGAAACTAGTAATATTTAGTCCCTTCGTCTACTGCTGGATTTTTTTTTTCATTGTCTTTGATTCTTTTCCAAATATCAGGATCTTCTCTGCTAATTCTCATCTTTGCCGTTTACAATTTCAGTTTTAGGAGACCAATAGGACAGTAATTTTTATAACCTGCAGAACTGGCAGTTTTTTTCCCTTCAAAGACACTCAGTGATTGGAATCCAGATAGTCTTCGAATTACAATCAAATTTGGAACTGCTAAACAATGTCATTAAATGAGTCAGTGCGGGATCGCTGATTTTATTATCTTTTAATAAACAAATCATGCAGTTGTTAAATGAATCCAGCTTCCCCCCACTGACTTTGCAAGCTGGAAGATGGTGGGGAAGGTTGCAAATGGTGATCATGTGACCCCAGAAGGCTGCAGCTGTCATAAATACATGCCAGTTGCCAAGCCTCTGAATCTCAATCATGCTGTGACAATTGTAAATCTGAGGACTGGTCATAAGTCACTTTTTTCAGCACCATTGTAACTTTCAATGGCTGCTAAATGAATGGTTATAACTTAAGGACTAATTGTAGTCCTGATGTAATAATCATCTTGCTAGTTGGAAGAAGGAAGTTGATAATTTTTATAACCTGCAGAACCTGCAATAAAATTATATAGAAGAAGTCCTCACTTAATCACCGCAATTAGAACTGGCAATTCCATCGCTAAACAACACAGTTATTAAATGATATATCATATGGTTGCACCAGACTTACAATGTCAGTTCCACTGAGGTTGTGAAGTGAATCACCCATAGTTGTTAAACACAACATCATAGGCCTGCAACTTGCAATTTTCTGCCAGTTTCCCCATTGGCTTTGCTTGTCAGAAGCCAGCTGTGATAGTTGCAAATTGTGTGACTATGGGAATGCTGCAACAGTCATAAGGACAAGGACCGGTTGTAAAGTTACTTTTTCAGTGCCATCATAAATTCAAATGGTCACTAAACAGGGCAGTAGTAACTGAGGACTACCTATAACAGGAAAATGTAATGCTATTAGTGTATACCACGGGTGTCAAACTCGATCGTGTCATGTGATGTATCGTGACGTATTGTGATTTTTTTGCTTTTGCACAACTGGGGTGGGCATGGCCTGCACATGACGCATCCGGCACGCAGGCCGCCAGTTTAACACCCCTGGTATATACCATTAAATTGTATGTTGACATAGCCAAAATCAGTGAGTATGAAATCTGTGCTTCCTGAGTTAGTCCCAATCTTCTTTTTTAGGGAACATCCATTGATAAAGATGATCCAACACTTGTGCAGTCAATTGCATTTGGCTATTTAGTTTTGACCACCCTCCCTGTAAAGCACAGAGGCAAAGATACAGATAATTTAGAACAGCTTTGCCCAACACACGGCCCTCAAATGCTGTTGGATTACTAGTCTTCTTCATCTCTGAAACACCAGCTATGCTGGCTGTGGATGATGGGCATTTAGTCTCACAATACATGAGAACCCCATTTGGGAAAGACTAATTTCAAATGAGAGCAAGCCGGATCAAAAGTACATGTACAGAAGAATCATTTTGTCAACTGTGCTAAAAATTATTGAAAAATATTTTTTGACATCACTGGAAAGATTCTGCGGCCATTTTAGGTAGTTTTAACTCATCCCAGATATTTGTGTATGTGTAAGCATCACCAGAATCCTACAGGCATAAAGTTGCACTATATTTACAATACTTTCTCACATGTGAGTACAAGTAGTTTTCAACTTATGACCATAATTAAGCCCCAAATTTCTGTTGCTAAATGAGACAGTTGTTAAGTGAGTTTTGCCCCATTTTACAACTTTTCTTGCCACAGTTGTTAAGTGAATCACTGCAGTGTTAAGTTAGTAACATAGCGGTTAACTGAATCTGGCTTCCCCACTGACTTTGTTTGTCAGAAGGTCACAAAAGGTGATCACGTCATCCTGGGACACTGCAACCGTCATAAGTATGAGTCAGTTGCCAAGCTTCTGAATTTTGATTACATGACCATGAGGATGCTGCAACAGTTATAAATGTGAAAAACAGTCGCTTTTCCAGTGCCACTGTAACTTCAAACAATCACTAAACAAACTATTGTTAAGTCGAGGCCTACCTGTACAGATAGGCCTCGACGTACCACCACAACTGAGCTCAGAATTTATGTTGCTAAGTGAGAAATTTGTTAAGGGAGTTTTGCCCCATTTTACAACTTTTTTGCCACATTTGTTAAATGAATCACTGCGATTGTTAAATTAGTAACATGATTGTTAAGTGAATCTGGTTTCCCCATTGACTCTGCTTGTCACAAAAGGGGATCCCATGACTTCAGGACACTGCAACAGTTACAAATGTGAGTCAGTTGTCAAGCATTTGAACATAAATCACGTGACCACGAGGATGCTACAACAGTCATAAGTATAAAAAATGGCCATAAGTCACTTTTTTCAGTGTTGTTGTAACTTCGAACGGTCACTAAACAACTGTTGTAAGTCGAGGCCTACATGTGTTCCTAAACCTACCAACCCTGCAGTGGTATTGCCACTGTGCTCACAACGCTGTTCTTATTACTTCCTTCTTATTTTTCATTTTCTCCTTCACCTTCTTATTTCCTCGCCTGAAATTCTTGAGCTGATCAGGATTCAGCTCAGGCGCACATCTCCTTCTGTTGAGCTGCCAAATGTTGTAGCAGTTCCCAGTCTTTTCTTCTGCATCCCTGTTCCAGGGTGGCAGCCACTGATCTTGTTGCAGCTGCTGCAGAACGAGGGGAAGAAAGAAAAAAGGGGGGACCCTTTAGTAGCTTTCTCTCTCCCCCCCCCCCACCCCACTCCAGTGTCCATGCAGCAAAAAAGGACCATTAACAAGCCCAGCGGATGGTTTGGCACTGCTACTTTCATTAGAAGCTAGCAGCCACCATTGTGAGCCATCCGGCTTTTGAACACCGAAAAGAAAGTGATCACTGGGGTGACTTGAGCAGATGGTTGGCAAAAAAACAGCCCTTTCCTGTTTTTGAAAACATCTGAGTGGAACTGAGCAGCTTGGGCAGTTGTCTTCTTCTTGGCTTGTTGCAAAGTGATAGAGAAAAGGGACTTTCATATCAGCCAGCTATGGGGAAAACTGCATATCATATGGAATCTGACTTGCCTGCAGGATTTTCCTCTCTTCTAGAAGGCCATTATCCTGGAGCACTGATCATTCAGGGACAGTAGGGGATTCTCCAGAACCATTGGCTACTTATTAGAGACAAATTAGATGCTAATTCCAAACTAACTCTGCCTACTGCCATGGAATTGGTTGAGCAGTTTTTCTGCATAGTGACAAGATTTTGGAATACTGCATCTAGTTTTGGTCACCACAATGTAAAAAAGATGTTGAGACTCTAGAAAGAGTACAGAGAACAGCAACAAAGATGATTAGGGGACTGGAGACTGAAGCATATAAGGAAGGGCTGCTGGAATTGGATATGTCTCTAGTTTAATGAAGAGAAGGACAAGGGGGGACATGATAGCAGTGTTCCAGTATCTCAGGGGTTGCCACAAAGAAGAGGGAGTCAAGCTATTCTCCAAGGTGCCTGAAAGCAGGACAAGAAGCAACGGATGGAAACTAATCAAGGAGAGAAGAAACCTAGAACTAAGGAGAAACTTCCTGACAGTTAGAACAATTAACCAGTGGAACAACCTGCCTCCAGAAGTGGTGAATGCTCCAACACTGGAAGTTTTTAAGAAGAGACTGGACGACCAGGGGGTTGGACCAGATGACCTCCAAGGTCCCTTCCAACTACTACTACTACTACTACTACTACTACTACTACTACTACTTCTTCTTCTTCTTCTTCTTCTTCTTCTTCTTCTTCTTCTTCTTCTTCTTCTTCTTCTTCTTCTTCTTCTTCTTCTTCTTCTTCTTCTTCTTCTTCTTTTCTTCTTCTTCGTATTATTATTATTATTATTATTATTGATTTATCATTCATCGCACAGTCAGCCAGATGTTCAGACTGGATTTGGCATTTTGTCTACCTATCGAGTCCTTACCCAGGACCTGGGATAGGCAGATGTGGATGTTTGATGGTATTACAGATATCGTCGCAGGATGGAAGCAGTTCCTAATAAGGCCGCCTTTTGCAATTGACTAATAGCGAATTTGTCAATGCCAATGGTGTTCAAGTGGTGCTCCAGTTGTTTTGGGATTGCACCCAAGGAGCCTATGACTATTGGTACTACCCTTGCTTGCTTTTGCCACAGTCTTTCTATTTCTATTTGTAGGTCTTTGTATTTTGTTATCTTCTCCAGTTCTTTCTCGTCTATTCTGCTGTCTCCAGGCACTGCCACGTCCACTATCCAGACTTTTTTGTCTTTCTTATCGACAATTGTTAAGTCTGGGGTGTTATGTTGCAGGTGCTTGTCTGTTTGAATTCTGAAGTCCCAGAGCAGTTTAATTTTATCATTTTCTATGACTTTCTCTATTTTATGATCCCACCAGTTTTTGCTTACAGGCAAATGATATTTTTTGCAGATCTTCCAATGCACCATTGTTGCTACTTTGTCATGCCGCTGCTTGTAATCAGTCTGTGCAATCTTCTTGCAACAGCTTACCAAGTGGTCCACTGTTTCTTCAGCTTCTTTGCATAGGCGGCACTTACTGTCTGTTGCTGTCTTCTCAATTTTGACTTTGTATGCATTTGTCCTTAAGGCTTGGTCTTGTGCAGCCAGAATTAGTCCCTCGGTCTCTTTCTTCAATTTTCCTGCTCTTAGCCATTGCCAGGTCTTGTTATTATCTGCTTTCCCAGCTATTTTTTTAATGTATTGGCCATGTAGTGCTTTGTCTTCCCATGCCTCTATTCTGTTCTTCATTTGGTCTTTCTTGTAGGCCAGTTTGGTCTCTCCAGTAGTTAGTAAGCCTTCCTGATATACTAATTTCAGTGCATCTTCATCATTGTTCTTCAGATATTCTTCCAAAGCCATTTTTTCTTCTTCAACCATCTGATGTACTTGTAGCATTCCACGCCCACCTATTTGCCTTGGTAGATAAAGTCTATCAATGTCACTGCGTGGATGAAGGGCGTGATACATTGTCATTATTTTTCTGGTCTGCCTATCCATTGCTTTTAGTTCTGCTTGAGTCCAGTCCACTATTCCAGCTGTGTACCTAATGACTGGGATTGCCCAGGTGTTGATTGCCTTTATGGTATTTCCTCCATTGAGTTTGGACTTTAAGATCTTCTTCACTCTCTTGATGTATTCACCTCTAATTTTTTTCTTGACTTCAGTGTGCTTGATGTTGTCAGCTTGAAGGATACCCAAGTATTTGTAGTATTCTTCCTCGTCCAGACTCTTAATGTTATTTTCGTGGGGCATCTTGATTCCTTCAGTTTTCACTATTTTTCCTTGTTTGATAGTAAGTGTGGCACATTTGTCCAAGCCAAACTCCATTACAATATCTTGGCTATATATACGGACAGTGTTGAGCAGCGATTCTATTTCAGATGATGTTTTTCCATACAGCTTCAGATCATCCATATAAAGGAGGTGGGATAGTCTGGCAGATGTTTTGATGTTTGATAGCCATGTCCTGAGTTATTCAGTATTGTTGACAGAGGAAACAGTGCAATAACAAATAGTAATGGTGATAATGAATCTCCTTGAAATATTCCTCTCTTGATATTAACCTCTCCCAGCTTTTCACCATTGATCTGCAACTGGGTCTTCCATTGTGCCAGCGATTTTTGCACAAATTTTCTGATGTTTCTACTTACTCCTGTTATTTCTAGGCACTTGATTATCCAGTCATGTGGCAGAGAGTCAAATGCCTTTTTGTAGTCAATCCATGCCACATTCAGGTTGGTCTTCCTTCTCTTGCAGTTTTCCAAGATCATTTGTCTATTAGGAGTTGATCTTTTGTTCCTCTGCTATTGGGGCGGTTTCCTTTCTGCTCAGGTGGAAAGAGATTGTTTTCAACTAGATGCTGTTGTACTGCATCAGCTACCACACCAGTTAGTAATTTGAATGTTGTTGGCAAGCAGGTAATTGGCCTGTAGTTACCTGGTGTTGCCCCTTTTGCTGGATTTTTCATTATTAGGTAGGTTTTTCCAGTTGTTAGCCACTTTTCAATTTCTCCTCCTTGTAGTATATTGTTGAACTGCTTGGCAATGAGTGGGTGTATAACAGTTAGATGCTTCAACCAAAACCCATGCAGTTCATCTTCACCTGGTGCTGACCAATTTTTGATTTTCTTTGCTCTTTTTTCTACCATTTTTGTTGTTATTACTAGTTCTTTCATTTCAACTTCTGTTTTATTGCATCCACCTCTTTTAACCAAGCCGCATCCTTGTTGTATTTCTTTGGGTTATTCCATATCTGCTTCCAGAACTGCACTGTTTCTTCCTTGTCAGGTACTGACTGATTCCTTGCAATTTCTCCATTGATGGATTGGTAGAAACATTTCTGATTGGATTGAAATTGGAGGTTCTGCCTATAGTTTGCAATTCGAGCTTCATATCTACTGATTTTCCTGGCTATAGCTGTTATTTGTTGCTTTATTATTTACAGTGCTTCCTTGATCTTCCTTGTTTCTAAGTGGTATTTCTTGATTAGGTATTCTTTGGTCTTCTTGTTCTTCAGCTTCTTTTCTTTCATCTGTTCTAGCTTGCTTGCATGTGATCTTAACTTGCTGATCTTATTTCTAGTCTAACCTTCCATTTTTGTGGTGCACTGTTTGTTTGTTTTTCTTCTTTGTTGATTTTGCCTCCCAGGTATTCTGTTATAACTGCAGCTGTGCTGTACATTAGTTGGTTTGTTTCTTGCAGTGAATTGGTGCTTATACTTGATATTGCAGTATTTTCATCTTTTAATGCTTGTGCTAGCTGTTTCTTTGGAACAAGCTTCAATGCAGGTAGCCTTATTCTGTTGTTTTTGTGCTGTTCTAGATGCTCAATTATTCTTTGTTTCAATTCTTTTATTTCTTTAGTTAGAGGGTTTTGTTCTTCATGAGGAAGAGGTGCCTGGTTTCCAAATGAGAACAGTTGTATATCTCTACTGGATTCTTTCACTGCCAACTCCCCCTGGTTTGCCTCTACATTCTGAATTATTATTATTATTATTATTATTATTATTATTATTATTATTATTATTATTATTATTATTATTATTATTATTATCTGGGGTTGTCATCTCTTTTGGAGGGGAATCCATTCCCTCCTTCCTCCAGTTCAGCTGTAGATGCTGATCTAAGAAGAATGAGGATTCTTAGAAAAGGAAACAAATCCAATTCCCTTTTTTTATTATACTGCCTACACAGTAAATAAAGCCTCCATATACACTGGTGATGCTACCTAGTTGGGTAATGAAATGTCTGCCAGAAAACCGAGAGCACCAAGGACCCTACAGAATGTACCCTAGCTACAATATTCCTTTCTATTAAAGCCACCGTAAGTTGGCAGTGTTTCTCAGAGATCAACAATGAGGACAGCACATACTTATATCATTTTTGCTTGGGTTAACGAGGAATGCTTGTGCTTTAATAATACTGTATAGATCTAATATGTTTATCTTTCCCAAGAGATTGTAACATTAATGTAGGTTTTAACTTTTGGGTTTTTTTATTCTTTCTACCTCCATGGTTTTCATCCTAAGACTTCGAGTTTATGGTCTGAGAGCATCTTCAGTCATTTTGATGGCCTCAAAACATTTCATGATCAACTTTTACTAACCTTCCATTTGTCTCTGCAAAGACTAGGAGTCAATCCAGTTCAATGGCATTTAAGTGACTAAATAGACCGATCTGCTAATTTTATTAGAGTTTCCTTATAAGTTTTTTTTTAATTTGAAGAGGGATTCATCCAGCAATTAAAGGTTTATTTTTTTCAGTAAGAAAAAATGTACTGCAATGTGAATGATAGTAATGGTATTTTACCAGTAGGGAGTCCATGATCATTTACCTTTCTACTTCTGACCTTTAGAAAGTCAAGGTACTTTTTAATAATTCTTAAGCGGCAGTTGCAACAAGGACAGCATAAATAAGTTGGATATGTCGATGTAACTCGTGTGTAGAAGGACTATAATTGTTTTTGACTACAGTTCATTGCCTCTTGTAATAGCTCTTAGTTTCACATTCATGCACTAAAAGATCCAGCAAAAGCCGACCACATTTAGATGCTATTATTCCGCTGCAGTATTTATTTATTTTTATATCTGGCCATCCTTCCAAAGTGGACCTCAAGCTGTTATATAGTGGGGTCCCAGAAGGCAACTATGGCTCTTGGTGAGTCTCAGCTTTGCAAAACAGATTCTTGTTCTGCTGTATAGCCTTCATCGATTGGCTGCCATCCAAGTCCAGTGTAATAGGAAAGTTCTCAAAGGCTAGGCTTCAACTCAAACAAACAAACAAATAAAAACAAGATCCTCAAGAATCAAACGAGAATATTGATTATTATGCATCTTTGAAAAAGTAGCTAAATTCTTGTACCCCTGAAATTAGCCATCATTTAATCTATTTTCTTATCCATTAACATGTTTTGGATCCGATAGCATGTCCTCAAGGAGGACATCGTCACCAGGTTTAACTGTGCATCCACAGTTCAGAATAGACACTTGAGAAATGGCTTTGCTTGATTTCTCTTTAAGTGGTACTAAGTCCTCAGCATTTTCAAACAGTGAACTCTAAGCCCAGCACTTGAAAATACTTCTGCACGATAAGGCAGTTGTGTGATCAGAAGCTGATCCACAGAGGTAGGCCGAGGTAATGTAACCTCTGAGGCGCATCTCCCTTTATTTTTTCATGCAAACCATGATCTAACCCACCAATAGTTCTCCTTCTCTGCACAAGCTCAATGGAAATAATAATAATAATAATAATAATAATAATAATAATAATAATAATAATATTATTATTATTATAATAATAATAACATTATTATTATACGAAAATAACATTAAGAGTCTGGATGAGGAAGAGTACTACAAATACTTGGGTATCCTTCAAGCTGACAACATCAAGCACACTGAAGTCAAGAAAAAGATTAGAGGTGAATACATCAAGAGAGTGAAGAAGATCTTAAAATCCAAACTCAATGGAGGAAATACCATAAAGGCAATCAACACCTGGGCAATCCCAGTCATTAGGTACACAGCTGGAATAGTGGACTGGACTCAAGCAGAACTAAAAGCAATGGATAGGAAGACCAGAAAAATAATGACAATGAATCATGCCCTTCATCCACGCAGTGACATTGACAGACTTTATCTACCAAGGCAAATAGGTGGGCGTGGAATGCTACAAGTACATCAGATGGTTGAAGAAGAAAAAATGGCTTTGGAAGAATATCTGAAGAACAATGATGAAGATGCACTGAAATTAGTATATCAGGAAGGCTTACTGACTACTGGAGAGACCAAACTGGCCTACAAGAAAGACCAAATGAAGAACAGAATAGAGGCATGGGAAGACAAAGCACTACATGGCCAATACATGAAAAAAATAGCTGGGAAAGCAGATAATAATAAAACCTGGCAATGGCTAAGAGCAGGAAAATTGAAGAAAGAGACCGAGGGACTAATTCTGGCTGCACAAGACCAAGCCTTAAGGACAAATGCATACAAAGTCAAAATTGAGAAGACAGCAACAGACAGTAAGTGCCGCCTATGCAAAGAAGCTGAAGAAACAGTGGACCACTTGGTAAGCTGTTGCAAGAAGATTGCACAACTGATTACAAGCAGCGGCATGACAAAGTAGCAACAATGGTGCATTGGAAGATCTGCAAAAAATATCATTTGCCTGTAAGCAAAAACTGGTGGGATCATAAAATAGAGAAAGTCATAGAAAATGATAAAATTAAACTGCTCTGGGACTTCAGAATTCAAACAGACAAGCACCTGCAACATAACACCCCAGACTTAACAATTGTCGATAAGAAAGACAAAAAAGTCTGGATAGTGGATGTGGCAGTGCCTGGAGATAGCAGAATAGAAGAGAAAGAACTGGAGAAGATAACAAAATACAAAGACCTACAAATAGAAATAGAAAGACTGTGGCAAAAGCAAGCAAGGGTAGTACCAATAGTCATAGGCTCCTTGGGTGCAATCCCAAAACAACTGGAGCACCACTTGAACACAATTGGCATTGACAAATTCGCTATTAGTCAATTGCAAAAGGCGGCCTTACTAGGAACTGCTTCCATCCTGCGACGATATCTGTAATACCATCAAACATCCACATCTGCCTATCCCAGGTCCTGGGTAAGGACTCGATAGGTAGACAAAATGCCAAATCCAGTCTGAACATCTGGCTGACTGTGCGATGATCGATAATAATAATATACCGGCTCGGATGTCGCCCGGGTTAACAAGGTCCGCGCTAGATATTGGAGTTCCTGGATATCTGGTGAAAAATGGGTTACAGGACTCAGGACTGTTGGCTGAGCAACCAGGGCCAGCAGCTGCAGAACTACTGGAAGAAAAGGTGTTTACCCGTCGCAGATACACAGTGATGGAAAACAAAGAAATAATGATCTGTTACTACAGATCAAGTCCAACAAGAAGAGGATATCTAAAACGAATGCACCAGTTCTGGAAAGAACAACATCCAGAATCAGAAATAACAGAACAGAGACTAGCAGATCAACGCCGATTTATAACACGAAATAAAGTATTCACAGAAACAGAATTGGACGAACTGCAAAGGTTTACCCAGGGCAAAGAAATCAAAGCCTTACCAGAAGTAATTCAGAATGTAGAGGCAAACCAGGGGGAGTTGGCAGTGAAGGAATCCAGCAGAGATATACAACTGTTCTCATTTGGAAACCAGGCACCTCTTCCTCAGGAAGAACAAAACCCTCTAACTAAAGAAATAAAAGAATTGAAACAAAGAATAACTGAGCATCTAGAACAGCACAAAAACAACAGAATAAGGCTGCCTGCATTGAAGCTTGTTCCAAAGAAACAGCTAGCACAAGCATTAAAAGATGCAAATACTGCAATAGCAAGTATAAGCACCAATTCACTGCAAGAAACAAACCAACTAATATACAGCACAGCTGCAGTTATAACTGAATACCTGGGATGCAAAATCAACAAAGAAGAAAAACAACAAACAGTGCACCAGAAAAATGGAAGGTTAGATTAGAAAATAAGATCAGCAAGTTAAGATCACATGCAAGCAAGCTAGAACAGATGAAAGAAAAGAAGCTGAAGAACAAGAAGACCAAAGAATACCTAATCAAGAAATACCACTTAGAAACAAGGAAGATCAAGGAAGCACTGGAAATAATAAAGCAACAAATAACAGCTATAGCCAGGAAAATCAGTAGATATGAAGCTCGAATTGCAAACTATAGGCAGAACCTCCAATTTCAATCCAATCAGAAACGTTTCTACCAATCCATCAATGGAGAAACTGCAAGGAATCAGTCAGTACCTGACAAGGAAGAAACAGTGCAGTTCTGGAAGCAGATATGGGATAACCCAAAGAAATACAACAAGGATGCGGCTTGGTTAAAAGAGGTGGATGCAAATAAAACAGAAGTTGAAATGAAAGAACTAGTAATAACAACAAAAATGGTAGAAAAAAGAGCAAAGAAAATCAAAAATTGGTCAGCACCAGGTGAAGATGAACTGCATGGGTTTTGGTTGAAACATCTAACTGTTATACACCCACTCATTGCCAAGCAGTTCAACAATATACTACAAGGAGGAGAAATTGAAAAGTGGCTAACAACTGGGAAAACCTACCTAATAATGAAAAATCCAGCAAAAGGGGCAACACCAGGTAACTACAGGCCAATTACCTGCTTACCAACAACTTTCAAATTACTAACTGGTGTGGTAGCTGATGCAGTACAACAGCATCTAGTTGAAAACAATCTCTTTCCACCTGAGCAGAAAGGAAACCGCCCCAATAGCAGAGGAACAAAAGATCAACTCCTAATAGACAAAATGATCTTGGAAAACTGCAAGAGAAGGAAGACCAACCTGAATGTTGCATGGATTGACTACAAAAAGGCATTTGACTCTCTGCCACATGATTGGATAATCAAGTGCCTTGAAATAACAGGAGTCAGTAGAAACATCAGAAAATTTGTGCAAAGATCGATGGCACAATGGAAGACACAGTTGCAGATCAATGGTGAGAAGCTGGGAGAGGTTAATATCAAGAGAGGAATATTTCAAGGAGATTCATTATCACCATTACTATTTGTTATTGCACTGTTTCCTCTGTCAACAATACTGAATAACTCAGGACATGGCTATCAAACATCAAAAACATCTGCCAGACTATCCCACCTCCTTTACATGGATGATCTGAAGCTGTATGGAAAAACATCATCTGAAATAGAATCGCTGCTCAACACTGTCCGTATATATAGCCAAGATATTGTAATGGAGTTTGGCTTGGACAAATGTGCCACACTTACTATCAAACAAGGAAAAATAGTGAAAACTGAAGGAATCAAGATGCCCCACGAAAATAACATTAAGAGTCTGGATGAGGAAGAGTACTACAAATACTTGGGTATCCTTCAAGCTGACAACATCAAGCACACTGAAGTCAAGAAAAAGATTAGAGGTGAATACATCAAGAGAGTGAAGAAGATCTTAAAGTCCAAACTCAATGGAGGAAATACCATAAAGGCAATCAACACCTGGGCAATCCCAGTCATTAGGTACACAGCTGGAATAGTGGACTGGACTCAAGCAGAACTAAAAGCAATGGATAGGCAGACCAGAAAAATAATGACAATGAATCACGCCCTTCATCCACGCAGTGACATTGATAGACTTTATCTACCAAGGCAAATAGGTGGGCGTGGAATGCTACAAGTACATCAGATGGTTGAAGAAGAAAAAATGGCTTTGGAAGAATATCTGAAGAACAATGATGAAGATGCACTGAAATTAGTATACCAGGAAGGTTTACTAACTACTGGAGAGACCAAAGTGGCCTACAAGAAAGACCAAATGAAGAACAGAATAGAGGCATGGGAAGACAAAGCACTACATGGCCAATACATGAAAAAAATAGCTGGGAAAGCAGATAATAATAAAACCTGGCAATGGCTAAGAGCAGGAAAATTGAAGAAAGAGACCGAGGGACTAATTCTGGCTGCACAAGACCAAGCCTTAAGGACAAATGCATACAAAGTCAAAATTGAGAAGACAGCAACAGACAGTAAGTGCCGCCTATGCAAAGAAGCTGAAGAAACAGTGGACCACTTGGTAAGCTGTTGCAAGAAGATTGCACAGACTGATTACAAGCAGCGGCATGACAAAGTAGCAACAATGGTGCATTGGAAGATCTGCAAAAAATATCATTTGCCTGTAAGCAAAAACTGGTGGGATCATAAAATAGAGAAAGTCATAGAAAATGATAAAATTAAACTGCTCTGGGACTTCAGAATTCAAACAGACAAGCACCTGCAACATAACACCCCAGACTTAACAATTGTCGATAAGAAAGACAAAAAAGTCTGGATAGTGGATGTGGCAGTGCCTGGAGACAGCAGAATAGAAGAGAAAGAACTGGAGAAGATAACAAAATACAAAGACCTACAAATAGAAATAGAAAGACTGTGGCAAAAGCAAGCAAGGGTAGTACCAATAGTAATAGGCTCCTTGGGTGCAATCCCAAAACAACTGGAGCACCACTTGAACACCATTGGCATTGACAAATTCGCTATTAGTCAATTGCAAAAGGCGGCCTTATTAGGAACTGCTTCCATCCTGCGACGATACCTGTAATACCATCAAACATCCACATCTGCCTATCCCAGGTCCTGGTAAGGACTCGATAGGTAGACAAAATGCCAAATCCAGTCTGAACATCTGGCTGACTGTGCGATGATCAATAATAATAATAATAATGATGAAGTTGGAAGGGACCTTGGAGGTCATCAGGTCCAAGCCCCTGCTCAGGCAGGAACCCTACACCATTTTGGACAAATGGCTGTCCAAGCTCTTCTTAAAAACTTCCAGTGTTGGAGCATTCACTGCTTCTGTATTATCTAATATAATCATCCTAAATCTGTCATCTGATGAAGCCCTATGGAAGGGTAGCCCATAATTAGAAATATAGCTTAATATTCACAAAGGATTGTTCTCCTTAACCTAATTGTGTGTGTGTTATTCTGCTCTTGAATGGATCTGGTAACAAATCCTAGTTCACCCATGAACTATCCTCTCCAAACATTCCTTCTACATCCTTTTCCTGGTTTCATCGTACTTAATTCCCCCTTTGCTGATGCAATTTATGTTATTTATTTATAGATCAAACATGCAGACAACAACACATAAGTACACCTGCCCTTTGTGTCCTGATCAGTGTACACTTAAGGACCTCATGGCAGCGCAACAGAATGCAATTGATGTTTCTGGTTCCTGGGCAAGATCTATTTAACTTGTACATGTTTTAATCTTGTATTTTATATTTTATGTCATTTAGTACGCCTTATTTTAATTGTGATGCTTCTGACACAAATATACAGAGATCAACTTTATCTGGCTGGCACCCTGTGAACAAAAAAATGAGCATGTTCTTTCTTATCTGCTGGGTTCCTGTCATTTGAAACAATATATTAATCAGAAATTCATAGAGAAGAAAAAAAAATCCCCTTATTTTGTCAGACATAAATATTACCAGTTGCCTCTGTTGTTGGTCCAAGCTTTACTCTAATCATACTTGGACAAAGCTATCCCAATTGATCCTTAAGTAATTTATGGTTTACCAAGAGAACATGATGTAACTCTCAGCTGCTGATTGTCAGAGTTTTCTTATTAGCTATTTCAGGAAGGAGTTTAAAGTCTGCCACAAATACTTGTGTGTTAATGCTTAAAATGTGGGATGGCTGCCTTTTGTTTTAAATACAGACTTGGGCAGAAAGGAGCAAGGACTTAGTATTGTGGCATCAAACAACATTTGCTTTGCCTCTCTTTTGTATTTCTGAAATGATTTTATGAAAGGCAACCATATTATACAACATGGCCTGCCAATGGGATTCCATACACAGGAACTGGATAATCCCACTGGGAGAATCTTCCCTTTCTTATGGGGCTTCCAAAATAATTCCTGCAATTACTCAGAAGTGTTTTTAAAATGTAAACACAGCATCTGTTGAGGAATTTATAAGGGTGCTGCTCAACATCAAAAGCTGCTTTTGTTGATGGTTTCTAGTGAGTAAAGTAAAACTCACTCTGTCCCATGGAGTAGCTTTCCACACTTGGATATTTTTAGATTCTTCTTCCCTATTCCTTTCCCCGCCCTGTTTTTCCCCTTTCTCCAAAGATAGTATCACCTAATTATCAGGTTTCATCCTGAAAACATCTCAAGAAGTCTTTTCTAGCTGTTTCTTTACTTGAGATGCCTTGTGTTCATTCTGTGTCTGCAGTTGAATATTGGAGGTCACTTCTCATGAATTAAGGAAACTAATCTCTTAATAATCTGGAATACAGTTCAGTATTTGATAACCATTTGCTTAGCAACTGTTCGAAGTTATGACGACATTGAAAATAGTCAACACACTTAGAACTGTCACAGCATTCCTGTACTCATATGATTGCAATTTGGGCATTTATGAAACCATCACACACAATGGTTGCAGCATCCTGCAGCCATGTGATCTCCATTTATAACCATCTCAGATGTCTTGCTTAACAATTGCAGGTGATTTGCTTAATGACCACTGAATGACCTCCCCACTAGACTGCTGAAACCACCTTAGTAAATCAGTGCAGTCAGCTGGTGCTTAACAACCGTATAGCTTAATGCGTTGCCGGTCTCAATTAGGATCATTAAGTAATTACTATCTGTACTAGCATTTTCACCTCTGAATATTTATCCCTACAAATCAATATTTAATGGGCACTGATGTTGCTGCAGGAATTGGCCTTGAAAGGTTTTCCCCAAGGACAGATGCTGAAGGTGGGCTGGACGGAGATTAACCGAAATATCCTTGGATATAGAACTGGCAGAAAGGGAAGGAATAGAACTAGCTGTCTTTGGCCATGCTGACTGGGAATTCTGGGAAAGGTCACCCCATCGAGTGGGGAATGACTTCCAGATAACTGTAGTCTCCCTATCTTAACCCATAGAGGTCGTCTCCATAGCAGGACTCTTTTTTTCCATGTCTCTTGAGGAGCAGACTTGGGATGGTGACTGTAGGGTAAAAGCCATTTGTATTTGCCCATGTGGCAGTATCATGAAAGGGCCATATTACACATAGGCACTTAGTTGTCCACTTCAATACATTTCAGCCCAAACAACATTTTACAAGCTCGGATATCAAGAACCCTTTAATTTTCTCCATTTCCCAGCACTGCAGCATTTCCATCTCTTTCTTTCTTTCTTAGGGACCCCTTCAGAATAAAACAACTTTGGCACTTCATCAGTGGCCAGCTGGCAGAGTCACATGACCCAACACACACGCGCGCACACACACACGCACACACACACTGCACATTTTAGTTGGCACTTTATTTGCTGTCCTTTTCCTTTTGTCCATTAAACCATGTGTGAAATGAGGGTTGAAGTGTTGGCTGGCTCTTTCTCTAGTAAACTACCTGACAAATGTAGTGACTTAAAGCCATAATTGAAACTTGGCTGGAGAGTGCTCTGAGACAGCAAAAGGTAAAAAAAACCTTGCCAAATCCAGAGCTGGAATTTTTGCTATGTTCCTGCAGGTCAGCAAAGAGAGTGCTTTACAGGCTTCAAAACCCAGAGACATCTTGCTAGACAAAACTAACAAAAGCCACCAGTTACATAATTTAAAAAAAAAAAAAATCCATCATGGTCTCTAACCAATTGTGGAGGTCTTTTAGGAGAAAAAAAATCTGTTTATATTGAGGTGAATTCTTATAGCAGTATATACTGGAATATTTTGGATTTGTTTTATTCTGTTCAGTCTGAGAGGTTTGGTTGTATGCATTCTTATAAACCAGTGGTTCTCAACTTGTGGATTGGGACCCCATTTGGGGTCAAATGACCATTTCACGGGGGTCGCCAAACAACGCAGTCCGCCATTTTTCCCCCCTTTTCCTTAGCTGTGCTACTCCCTTTTATTCTATTGGCTTTTGAAAGTCCCATTCTGCAAACGGTGCTGCACCAGTTGAGTAGTCCTCGACTTACGACCGATTGAGTAGTCCTCGACTTACGACCGGTTGGGGGTCGCAGCATTAAAAAGGTTGAGAACCACTGTTATAAACGGATATGAATGATTGCACTGATCTGTTACACATTCTTTCTGTGCCTTGTATAAGATTATTTTATTATTCTACAGAGGTTAATTGCTTCAATTTGTAAATTATACCTTTTACTATGGCAATACCTAATTTTAGTTTAATGTATTCACCATTCTTGAATAAATATGCCTATTTAATAAACTTGGTTCATAGCTTTCTGCACAATTTCCATACACACTGGTGTACTGTAAAATGATTATCATACAAAAAAACAATGGAAGAAAATGTCACCTCTAAATTGTATCTTTCAGTCTGGAGTGATAATGGCCTATTATTGCCCAAACCTTTCCTGACATAAGAAAAAGACCAAAGGTATCATTTCACTGATTGCCTATGCTTGTGCCGCAAATTAATGACTCCAAATCAATGTGTGTAATTTATAATAAACTCAGAACTTCACTGATTGTGCAGGATTGTTGCAAAGCCTAACTAAAGTATATCCAAACTGTAGCAGTTTATTCATTATTCTGTATAATACTTTAATGAAGTTTAAAAATATGAAGATTTAAAAAAAGTAATACAAACTAAGAAAAATATAAAAAGAAAAAAGTGCAGAGAAAAAAGGGAGGAGGGGAGAAAAAAATATTAAAAGAAAAAAGGAAGAATATATGAAGAATATCCCCCTTCATCAGAACAAATACAAACAATTTCATTAACTTATCACATTCTCTAACATTTCAATCAAAAATACCTTCTTCCCAAACTCTTCTCATGCCTAATATATATAAACAGATCTTTGAAGTCTCATCATTTAAGTTTAATCAAGAAAAAAATCCATTGAGTTACCAGAAACAACATATTTAATCCCTTCAAATAATGTCCCATAATTAATTTCTTATCATCTCTTCATCTCAGAAACTTCTTCACAGGTTCAACACTTTCTTTCAATTTTAATTCTGTAGCTTATCACTGTCTCTAAAAATGCAGCAAAAACAATCTTCTTTCCATGTCTAATCTATAAACAAATCTTTAAAGCGTCAGCTTTCAGTCCTGATTAAAAAAAAAAACCATAAAAAGCAGCTAGAAAACATCATATACATGTTAACCTTGATGAAATAAGCCAATGTTATAAGCCTCCTTTTTACTTGTCTTGATGTTTACTCATTTTAAGTACTGTTAATGTCCCCAAAACTGAATTCTTTATCTTTCCTCAGGAACTGCTTCATAATGCATACCTTTTGTAAATCCAAAGTAGGAAAGTCATTCTTTTGAGTTGAAATCCACACATCCAAATCACTCTTCTGATTTTTATTCTCACTTTTAGCTATTAAAACATCAGCCAGTTTCATTTGTAAGTCCTGTATAACATCTTTCTCAATATCATTCTTGCATGCTGTCAATTTTAACTCTGTATCCAAACAGCCTGATTCTCAGTTATATCCTCTCCCCGCCTCTTTGGAATCCATTTTATAGTACCAGTCTTAAAAGAAAGTTCTGAGTACATTATTGCCAAATACCCTTGAATTATTCCAAAGCTAAAATGTTTTTCTCCATTCTGCATTAGTGAATCTTGTCCTCTAACTATAATCTTTAGTTCTTTCTGATTACTTCTAGTAACCAGCATTCATAGTCTATTGCTGCAAAGCATATGTAAAATATACCTGATTGTTGCAGTTTATTAGAATGAGGTTTATTTCTAAGTTACTTTACCCATGTTCCAAAGGTGCTTTTTCAAGAGGCAACTGGACTTTCTTGTTTTTCTTTTTCCTCCAAGAAGCAAAACATCTTCAAAGAAAAATAAGAAAGGCCAGTTGCCTCTTGAAAAAGCACCTTTGGGACAACCATGACCTGGATGACTGAGAATCTCCATAGACATTTACTTTACCCACATGAAAATGTTTTATTTGAAATACATTTCAGGAACAAGGGGGGGGGGGGAATCCAAAGTGGCCACTATTTTGCTTTTGCCACATGTGCATATTAATTTTTGAGTGGGAAAAATCATGAAAACAGTTCACTTGAGTTCTCCAGCAAAGCAAATTCCTCAAAATACTATTATTGCAAAAATAGGGATATCTGGAATTTAAAATAAGGGAGAAAAAAAGAAATAGAGTTGGCATTAAACAAGTACAGGTTGTCCTTGATTTATGACTGTAATGGAGCCTGCTCATTATGGTTATAAGTTGTGATGGCCGTAAAATGGATCATCCATGTGACTGATTTTTTACCTTTTTGTGATGGTCATAAAGGGAATACTGCCATCATAAACTGAACCCAGCGTTCATTAGGGGATATTTTAGTAAATTCTAGCTTTTAGCAAAAGCATGAAACACAGTCATGAGACCACAGGATGCTACAAAGAGCTGTATCAATGCAGCCTAGTCCCTGAATACCCCATATGCATTTCCTTCAGCCTGGAATGCCATGCTAAAATATAGAGAAGGGTAGGGAGAGGGGAGTTGAAGCTTATATTTTGCATAACTTTAGATAAAACTTAATGAATACTTTGGACTATTCAATTTAGGGGGTAGAGCGCCCCCCCCCATCTTCTTCAACCATTTGCCCTCTAGAAAGCCAGGGTCATCCTGAATTCTGGGAACAGTAGTAATGTTAGTTTCCCTCCAGCAAAAAATGCAGCATGAAAATAACTGCCTTCTTAACTTAAAATCTGGATCAGAGGTTTTCAAACTTTTTCAGGCCACAGAAGTGTCAGGCAAAAAAAAAAAAAAGCCAAACCCTAATCAAGAGGCAAAGTACTAATGATAGAAGATAGGCTTTGTTGAATAAACTTCATTTTAATCCTTAGCTTTTCATGGAACCTTATTAAAGTTCTTGTGGAATTTGAAAAGCTTTAATTTAGATAAATTCGCCTTCCTTTCAGGAAACAGAATGGAAAATCTCACGCTTCTCCTTTCATACTGAACACCATACAGGAAGTCTGTGGAGTTTCTCAACCATCCAGTTGAGAAAGGTACTTTTTCCAAAAGGCAACTGGACTTTCTTATTTTTTTCTTTGCTTCTCATCCAAGAAGCTTCATCAGTTCTAACTGAATGGTGGGGAATGGAAGGATTTATATTCTTTGCAGCCATCTGAGTGCTAACGACTGCAAAAAATATAAATCCTTCCATTCCCCACCATTCAGCCAAAACTGCTTCTTGGATGAGAAGCAAAATGTTTTTTAAAAAAACCAGAGAAAATCCAGTTGCTTTTTGGAAAGCTCCTTTGAGACACCATGTTGTTGTTGTTAGTTGCAAAGTCGTGTATGACCCATCACGACCCCATGGACAACGTTCCTCCAGGCCTACCATCTTCTGGAGTCCATTTAAGCTCACTCCTACTGCTTCAGTGACTACATCCAGCCACCTCATTCTCTGTCATCCCCTTCTTCTATTGCCCTCAATCTTTCCCAGCATTAGGCTCATACAGGAACTTAAATTATACACAAGCATTCCCTTCAATTTTACTTGAATAACTGGATCATTTTCATTGTTTCTTTATAAGAATGTAATCGTGCCTCACATATTAGGCATGACTTTGAATTCTGGGCAAATATGGAAGCAAGTGAATATATTTCTTCCTCATCACATCAGACTATCTATATCTATATTTCTCTCATGCTGGAGATGATGATAAGGAAGAGAGATTGAAAGGAACACATTCAGCCCATGAACAAATAACAACAACAATAACAACAACAACAATAATAATAAGTGCCGCCTATGCAAAGAAGCTGAAGAAACAGTGGACCACTTGGTAAGCTGTTGCAAGAAGATTGCACAGACTGACTACAAGCAGCGGCATGACAAAGTAGCAACAATGGTGCATTGGAAGATCTGCAAAAAATATCATTTGCCTGTAAGCAAAAACTGGTGGGATCATAAAATAGAGAAAGTCATAGAAAATGATAAAATTAAACTGCTCTGGGACTTCAGAATTCAAACAGACAAGCACCTGCAACATAACACCCCAGACTTAACAATTGTCGATTAGAAAGACAAAAAAGTCTGGATAGTGGCTGTGGCAGTGCCTGGAGACAGCAGAATAGAAGAGAAAGAACTGGAGAAGATAACAAAATACAAAGACCTACAAATAGAAATAGAAAGACTGTGGCAAAAGCAAGCAAGGGTAGTACCAATAGTCATAGGCTCCTTGGGTGCAATCCCAAAACAACTGGAGCACCACTTGAACACCATTGGCATTGACAAATTCGCTATTAGTCAATTGCAAAAGGCAGCCTTATTAGGAACTGCTTCCATCCTGCGACGATATCTGTAATACCATCAAACATCCACATCTGCCTATCCCAGGTCCTGGGTAAGGACTCGATAGGTAGACAAAATGCCAAATCCAGTCTGAACATCTGGCTGACTGTGTGATGATCCAATAATAATAATAATAATAATAATAATAATAATAATAATAATAATACCATCAAACATTCACATCTGCCTATCCCAGGTCCTGGATAAGGACTCGATAGGTAGACAAAATGTCAAATCCAGTCTGAACATCTGGCTGACTGTGCGATGATCCATAATAATGTATAGCCATTATAAAAGCATATGTTTAAAAAGTATTTAAAACATCAGAATGAGAACAGTTCTTAAAAGGCATGTCAGAGAGTGGAAAAAAAGGAGAGGATATTTCCAAACACAAACATATATGACTCAGTTGTGTGGTCCTTCTTTAAAATTATAGTGATGCTTATTGCTACAGTGGTTTTAGGTAAATAACTTGTACTTATTTCTAAATACTGTACATCATGGCCTTAGCCTAACAAACTATACATACATTTCTGTATGGAGCTTTTTATAGTTTCTTAATTATCCCTTTTCCCAGATTCTGACAAGGGGGAAGGCTTCCTATAAAGATAGATCTTCAAAGGATACACAAAAATGTATCTATGTTGAGGCACAGGAGAAGTCCTTCCAGAGGACTGATGCCCCAGAACCAGTAAAAGCCCGTCTTGGCATTGCCACAACATAGATAGCATCTCCACCAAGGATCATTGTTACCAAAAGACTGATGTAAAGATACTCTTGTATAACAGGGTCGAAAGCTGTTTAGAGCTTTATAACAGGGGTGTCAAACTTGCAACGTCACATGACGTGTCACGACATATCGCAACTTTTTTCCCATTGCTGGCAATAGGGTAATACGGTTTCACCATGATGCATCCGGCTCGCAGGCCGGCAGTTTGACACCCCTGCTTTATAGTATTCAGTGGCATAACTTTGAAATCTGGATTGGTGTCAACGCTGCTAACATCCAATGTTTTTGTGTTGACAACAGTTGGAGATGCAGACAGAGGGAGGCTCAGCCAATTTTACTGTATGCATGTTATACTTTGATAATAAAGGGTTTATTTATTATTTATTATTTATTTTATTTCTTCTTATGTTTTACTCTTAGAGTTAGAGTTAGAGTTAGATGATGCTGGGGGGAGGAATGTGCATGAGAGTTTAGCTAGACATAACAATACTGGACCTAGTGTGTGAACCAAGGTAATTGAAATAAGAAATGATAAGAATTGGAAGGCTGGAGAACTGGAGGGAAAGTCTGCATTTCAAACTAATTGGAGAATGTGATTTATGACTGTTAATTGGAGAAGGGAATTGTGCTTTGATACTATGTGCTCAGGGGAGGGCATGTCTAAATCTATCTTTATCTAAACTTTAAATACAGTCTGGAGAGATTCTTCTTTGAAATGCTACAGTTTTATCTTGTTTAACTACATTAATCTAAGCAATTTTTTAAAAAAACTATTATATCCTCTCTAGAATCCCTTCAATATTTGCTTAGTTTAATATAGTTTAAAAAAAATAAAATTGTAGAATTCCAAAGAAATGTATTGCTTCTGCCCTGTGGCATGAATAAATTATATTAGTATATTAGCTAAAATCCCCTCTTTTACACTGCTGTGAACAGTAATGAGATCCTCTACCCCAAGGAAGGCCATAGGGTGGTGATCAAAAATGTCAAAATGGTGGGTACAGCTGGGCAATTGTAGCCCACCCCTTTTTAAAATATGTGTCCTATGCATTACACCCATACTGAAAGAGGAATTGTTGCCCTGTGATGCCTGTCATTTAGATATTAGTGATCCCCACTGTGGATGTCCTCACTCTTTTCCTTTTCCACCTAGATGCTTTAGACCCATGGTGGCGAACCTATGGCACGCGTGCCACAGGTGGCATGCATAGCCCTTTCTGTGGGCACGCGCAGCATCGCCCCAGTCCTAGGCCTTCAGCTGAGTTTTATAAAACTTTTTCGCTTTAGGCCTCTGCCACCGTGTGCCCCCCCCAAAGACGTTCAATCAATCAATCAATTTCAACTTCTCACAGGAAAAAAAAGATCTCACAAAGTTGGAATAGATTGATTGAACTTTTTAGTCCCATCCAGTCTGCCATTACCACCACAGCCACGCCCACCCAGCGGGCCACGCCCACCCAAATGGCCACACCCATCTAATGGGCCACGCTCACACAGCACCTGACGATACATAAGTGGGTTTTGGGTTGCAGTTTGGGCACTCGGTCTCTAAAAGGTTCACCATCACTGCTTTAGACTATGGATCTTCTAATTTTGAAGTTATGAGAACATTGGGAATTTAGAAATGATCACACCAAGTGCTTCAGAGCCACTAAAACCAATGTTTTTGGCAAATCTCTTTCAAGTCAATTCCAGTTTCTATCTTGCAACAACAGCCAATCCGATGAATTATAAAAGCATATTGCGCAGATTAGTTTAGAACTTTCTATATAGCTAAATAATTCTTGTTCTTTGTAGCCAATATTCCAATTTATATTTTAGAATTGCAATTCCTTCTTTCAATATATAGTAATTAGGATTAGGGAGGATTAAGGTTAGGTGTCAGACAAGAGTTTGGATAAGAAGGAGAAATGGAATCTGTCAATATTTAGGTTTTAAGGAAAAGGCATGCCTGCAGGGCTAACGAGAGCCAGCAAGATTAAGGAACTAGGAAAGTGTCAGCCAAGCAGTAAGTCAAAACTGTATTTCAAGTTGCTTGTATAGCTGCATAAGGAACAGGCAACCAAGATATCACTGATAAGTTGCTGCCTGTAATTCCATGGTTCACATGCTGATCCAATTATTTTCTCATCAAATGGTGAGACATCTCACAGCACTGTCATAGCATCAGTTTTTGTGGACTTCGATCGACTTCATTAAATGCGTGGAATATTATCTTGTGAGAAATGATATACATGCAGATATACCTGTTTGGAGGAAAAAAAGTAAAAGGAGAGGTCAAAGGACAACAAAGGTGAAGAGATATTTATTCACAGAGGCCATTCATAAAATAATCATTAGTTAGGGGAAACTTTATTTGCAGCAACAGTATAATAGAGTATAATAAGTAACATTAATCACCTCCTTCATTAGTGTACTAATTCATATTTCTGATGGACTTATCCTGGGTAGGGCTGGTACATAAGTAGAACCCACTTTGTTAGATAAATGAAATGGTATCCTGACCAGTTTGTTTATTTATTTAAAAGACTACCATCTTATGCATCACAACTTGGGTGGCTATGGCAAGTATACCCTACATCAGTGGTTCTCAACCTGTGGGTCGGGACCCCATTTGGGGTCGAACGACCATTTCACGGGGGTCGCCAAACCACGCTGTCCGCCATTTTTTTCCCTTTTCCCTAGCTGTCCTACTCCCTCTTATTGGTGGCCACACCCACTTGGGGATCACAACATGGGGAACTATATTATGGGGTCACGGCATTAGAAAGTTTGAGAACCACTGCCCTACATAGATACTGTTGGGGGTGGAGTGAAGTCCAAAAGGAATGAAATGCAGAGTGTAGTACTGGGTTTGTTCTTGAAACAACTTTGATATGTAGAATTGAAAACCCATGCTGACAACAAGAAAAAGCGCAATTCAAACTAAGCAAGTTTAGCATGAGGCATGAAAGCAAAACTATGTTTACATGACCTGGACTAGTTAAGCATGTACAAACTCAAGCTCAATGGTTTGCCAAAAGGTCATTGAGTAAAGTCTACTGCATCAAAAGCAACAGAGTTGTACTTTACAGACAAAATAAATTTATTACATCATAACCTTTAATATATGTCTACTATATTAGTTGCATGGAATAGAGATTGGAGAAAGAAATGTTAGATACTGTATTGGGGTGTGGGGGAAGCCCAAGAGAGGGGCATTTGCAAAATAATTGAAAGCAAGCATCCTGGCCTTTGATAAGCTACTTACCAGTAGCACAGTTTGCCACAGGAATTAGAACCGATCCTTTTGATAAATGTATTTCAATGACACCTTTGAAATTTGTTTATTCATAAGAGTTAATGGTTAACTGTGAGCCACAGGAGGTTGACTGTTGACTCTCAACACATTTCTCCCCCCTCTCTGTCATTCAGTGAAAGACAAGAAATTTAAGGTATTTAAAAGGAAGTCAGTTTGGTGCAGTGGTTAAGGCCTCAGGCTAGAAACTAGGAGAGCCTGTATTCTAACCCAGTGTTTCCCAAACTTGACAATTTTAAGGCATGTGGACTTCAACTCCCAGAATTCCACAGCCAGCGTTGCTGGCTGTGGAATTCTGGGAGTTGAAGTCCTCATGCCTTAAAATTTTCAAGTTTGGGAAACACTGTATCTAGCCCCTCCTTAGGCACAAAGCCTAAGAGGAGGAGGAGGAGGAGGAGGAGAAGGAGGATTTCACACTGCTAAATTGCATGTTAAACTACGTTGTGAATTCACTAAGATACTGATGGGCACCAATTTAATCAGTGGAAAGCGATTAGAACAGGATGGGCAAACAGGATCATTCCAGATATTGTTGAATTACATCTCTTAATATTTCTTTTTATTAGCTGTGGTAGCTGAAGATGCTGAAACGCTGTAAAGGGATTTCATACTGCAGTTGGCTCATTAATCATAAGCACCCTTTTCCTACATTTTATAAAACTTTAGGTTGAGGTATTATTTTATAATCAAGTGGGAGTAAGGGAAATTGGGGCTATATAATGGAGGTTTTATCACAATGTCTTGTTATTAGTGTCTTCCAGCTTTAATCAACCAATGTGAAACAGAAGGAGCATTGTTGCACATAAGTTTTGTGAAGAGTCAGTGAATTCAGGGAGTAATATGGTAAATATGGGAGAGGTAAGAGTATTTTAAGACCAGAGATGTGGCAGGTAATATAAACCAATGTTGGAAATGTGAAAAACATGAGGGGATATTTTATCATCCTTGATAGATTTTTGAGAAAGCTAAGAAATTTTGGGTACAAATTCACACAATGATGCAAAGGATTTTAAAGATGTTGCAAAGAAACCAGAACTCTTTTTATTGGGACTTATGAACAATGAATTAGTGGTAGTGCAATGAGATTATAGTATTGTATGCATAACAATGAAAGAATGAAATCCTTACAGTGGAGGAACAGATTGTGAAAATGTCAGAATTCAGAGAAATAACAAAATTGTCCTGTTTGGTCAGAAGAAAAAAAAACAACAAAAAACATATATAAACTTTTTTGCTGAAAGAAAAAGGAAATAACATTATCTAAATGGATCTGAAGATTAAGACAAATGTGGATTAAATGAAGAGCTGATGGGGTTTTTAAGAGGGAGGAAGGACAATAAGACTGTAATTATCTGTAGAAAAAGTTGGAAGTTACCTATACATTCCTTTAGTTTCTTTCTTCCATTTCTTTAATATTTTTGTTCTTTGTTCTTTTTCCTTTTTTTAAAATTGTTTTTTTTTATGGGAAAAAATCCTCAATACATATAAATAAAGAAATAAAAACTGGAGATATTACTAATATAAATATTTTCAGCTTGGAAAATATATTGAGGCCTTTGGATTGTCAAGACTGCAATAATTTGGAGTATGTTGATGCTTATTTGCTAGAACAGCCTTCTCCAGGTGGTCTTCTCAAATGCATTGGGATTATAATTCTCAGAGTCCTAGCTCTCCTGTCTGGAAATCTAGGATTATTCATTCAACATCAATTGAGGCACGAAGTTCAGGAAAGTTGTCCTTATCCTAAGCCAAAAATCTGAAGAAGTCAATAATAAATACATGTTTGTGTCCATAGAAGGCCATAGTCACTTTCTAGATCATTGCATTTTGCATCATTTTTGGCCAAACCTAACCCTTGGCCATCTTAAAGACAGGAATGGTTATAGGCCAGTGATGGCGAACCTTTTAGAAACTGAGTGCCCAAACTGGAACCCAAAACCCACTTATGCATCGTCGTGTCTGGGTGGGTGTGGCCCGTTGTCTGGGTGTGGCCCATTGGCTGGGCATGGCCAATTGGGTGGGCGTGGCTGCAGTGGTAACGGCAGACTGGGTGGGACTAAAAAGTTCCATCAATCAATTCCAACTTTGCAAGATCTTTTTTTTTCCCCGAGAAGTTGAAATTGACTGACTGAACCTTTTTTTTTTTTTTTTTGCACACGGTGGCAGAGGCCTAAAGCAAAAAGGTTTTATAAAACCCAGCTGAAGGCCTAGGACTGGGGCGACTGTGCACATGCCCACAGAGAGGGCTCTGAGTGCCGCCTCTGGCACCCGTGCCATAGGTTCGCCACCACTGTTATAGGCTAACAGCAGCTTCTTGTCTGTTCTCAAAATACTTTCCTTAATCCTCTTCAAGGAAATCTGAAATCAGTCATAAAAAAGAAAATATGGCTGCAAACATCTGGTGTCAATGCCTTCATCATGAAAAGGCTAATAAAATATAAGGGATTTTAAATGTCATTGAAAATAAAAGAGCCGGGATTATAATAATTATTTTTACAGGAAGTTAGAATCTTTTTTTGCCAGATTCATTCAATTCCTCATACAATTGTGTGGGATCTTTCTTATTAACCTCAGTTTCTGAGTCATCAGGATATATTTTCACAGCTAGAAATATTTTTTCCCCACATATAAAAGCTAGGCTATTTAGAAGGGAGTTACTAACTGGCTAGAATAAAAAAGACACTACGTGCTGCTCTTCTTCAAATAACCTCATTACTCTGTTTGCACAATATAAAAAGAATATAAAATCACAGAAGGGGGTATAAGGGAGAGAAGAGTGCCAGCTGCTTTTTTCATTTGCAGTTGTCAAACTACCCATGGCGTATCTACCCAGCTCCAGCTATTTTGTTGTTAAACTGATCCATTCAAATTTAGGGAAAATGCCTGTGATTCTTTTGACATCTTTTGGGTACAGGCAATTTAAGGAATGCTTTCTAAACAGTGCTATTAAGAGAAGATCAAAATGCGTCCCAAATTCCAAATTATTGTTCCTATAATGTAGATAATAATTACTACATTAGTGTTTCATACTGAATTTTTAAAGCGGGTTCATTATCAACTCTTGGAAAATGTTTATAGCTGTGCCTTCAGTGTGGGAGCTAGTTTGCACCCATGTTAATGCAACAACAAAGCCCCTTTATCATAGCATGTCAGCTTTGGAAGTCCAGAGAGACTAATAAAGTCAAAGACATTAAATCATTATCATTGCCAATTAAACACTGAAAATTAGTTCATCTCCAAAGCAATTTGCATTTACAGCTGTTGTCGTGTATAGCCCAAATCCACTGATGATCGGGAGTGGGGAATGTTAAGAGAGACAATTATAAAACTGAGAAGGGGGAGAGAGTGACTCTGAATTAAATATATTTCAAAATTGGAATAAAATTTAAAATCTGGTATTTGTTCTCTCCTCAGAGCAGCTGAATTGTACAAAGCAACTGGCTACCATGAGAGAGAGAGAGAGAGAGAGGGGGGGGGAGGGAGGGAGGGAGGGAGGGAGAGAGTCTCAGTCCCATTTCTCTAATTCTACTTATTGAATCCATACTTATGTAGGTTGTCCTAGACTCCTAGAGAATTATGTGTGAAGTACTTGTTTCCATACACTTCCCGCCACGTTCTACTATAGTATTCCTAATACCTGTGAAGTTGTACTGGAATATCTTCATAAAAATAAAAGGATGGCTTTGCTCTGTTAGAACAAGGACCATCCTAATCCAGCATTCTATTTCCTCCAATGGTCAACCTGACATCTCTAGAATTCTCAAAAACATGGGTAGGGTTACAATTATTTTTTTCTACCACTGTTCTTCTGCAACAACGTATTTATAAGCATGTTTTCCCACAGTTTAGAACCAATATTGAATTACATAGGTAATTCTAAATGCCTTTAGTAAAACTGTTATTTGTGAATGTATCCAATACATTTTTAATGTTATCCAAGTTAGTGGCCATCACCTGTCACATGGTATTGAATTCATCACATAAGTTAAGCATCATTGTGATAATGATCTATGCATTTTTGCATATCATCAACAAAATTTCTCCAGAGTTATATGCCTTAAGTGGCAATCCAAAGGGTCGCGTTTAAAGGGAAGGAGGCAAATTATTAATAGAATTTTTTATTTGCCAGATCAATGTAATTTAGCTGTTTAAAAAAATTGCTTAATTGCTTTGCTTTGTAAATCAATGGTTCCAGTGGATAATCTCTTAAATTACAACACAATTGCAAGAGGACTGCATGTTTGTGTCCTTGTTAATAGCAGCAAAAGCAAAAATTCACTGCAGTGTTGCCTCTTGTGGGTTGCATAATAAAGCCTGCAACAAAACTATTTATTCCATTTTTTATACACTGTCAAGAAATGTCATGTTGTGTAAATTAATTAATCATTACTGCCTTATTTTGACTTGCCATGTTTTAAATAATAACAACAAATAATCATAGGATCTGTGTTCTGGGAAATCTTAATGGCTTGATATAAATGTTTGATTAGAAATTTGTCACACAATATGGCACACAAATGACAATAAATTTAACTAAGAGGCATTTTCCCATTTAAAATGCTATCCATGAGGATTGATCAGAGTAACCCCAAACTATTTGTTATAATGATTCAAAAATGTCTCTTGTAATGTATTGCTGCACAACAGGAACCTACTGAGGGAAAATTTCAAATTCATCTATGCAATGACTTTATGAAATATTTAAGTTACATGTACTAGTCATAAGCTATTGAAGTTTCAGGAGACCAAATATAAACTGATTATAGATCAGTTTGAGGATGGGATAATCAGGTGTATCTACTGATATTCACTTGCTCCACCAAATATCTGGATATGAAGGGATATAAATGTTATTTCATGTCGTATTTTTTCAAACCCATTCCAAGTTATTATATACTGAATATTAGTTTGTGAAGATGGTAAGGAGAAGCTTTTACTCCAACTCCTGCAAAGTCTCTCCCTCCCTCCCTCCCTCCCTCCCTCCTTCTCTCTCTCTCTCTCTCTCTCTCTCTCTCTCTCTTTTTTTTTTTTTGAGGTGCACACTGAATTGCTGGGTTGAGTGATTGAGAAAAAATTGGCATAATTCTGCCCGTGCTTCAACATTCAAAGGAGTGGTATAGTGAAAAAAATAATGTTTAACAGATTATGGCAAATCAAGTTGGATAAAGGCTTTGCCTGTGTCAGTCTGGTTTGATACCTATTTTTTTTCTCAATCATCACATATTCCCCCCCCTGCCCCCCATCCTGAATTTTCAGTAATGCAGTGCTTGATACAGCTTAACACAAAAGAGAGTAATGCTCATGCTTTAGATTGGAAGCAGACAAGAATCATTGAAAATGCTGGGCATTGGAATACCAGCCACAACAAATTGCGATGTCAGTTTTGTTGGACAGGGAAAAAAGCCAAGAGCAATTTCATCATGCTAAATAAAATCACACTGTGTTCTCATCCCAGACTAATCTTAATTGTGCACGGCTATTCTTGTACTTTGAAGACTTTGGGTTAATTATGAGCAGGCGTCCCTCTGGCCACACATAATACTCAACAGCCAGAAGAGTGGGCCTAGGGCTCCTGACAGGCACATTGCCTATTCTGAGGAGTAAAGCACGGAGCATAAACTCGGAAGAGGATCTCCTCAAAAGGGATAAACGAAAATTGTAGAGTAAGGTGATCAGATCTGGGCTGCAAAACTCAACAGTCATCAAGACTGTTCCAACATTATTGGAAACCAATAATGTTGGTTTCCACATTATTGCAGCCTAGCCATGCAACTCTGCTTTAGAGGCTCACTCTAGAGGCAGCTTCTTCCTCACTGGAATTAAGGTTGCTATAAGGAAGAACCCATCACCACGGTAATGTCTGCTGGATTCAAAGGTGTGATTTGGGCGTGTGTGAGTGGGAGGTGTCTCAAATCTTTTGAGTGAAATGACCACAGATACTGCCAGGTTGTGGTGGCCATGTTTCTATAACTACCATAGCAGCAAGAAAAACATCAGGCAAAGCTATGGACAGAGAGCCTTGCTTCTTGCAAAGAAAAGCATCTCATTAAGAGCCATGGTGGCACAATGGTTAGAATGCAATATTGCAGACAAAAACTCTGCCCACAGCCTAGATCCTGACCAGCTCAAGGTTGACTCAGCCTTCCATCCTTCTGAAGTGGGGAAAATGAAGACCCAGATTGTTGGTGGCAATATGCTGATTCTGGAAACCACTTAGAGCAGAAGTCCCCAACCTTTTGGGCACCAGGGACCGGTTCTGTGGAAAAAGGTTTTTCCATGGACCGGAGGGGGCGTGGTTTTGTGTGCTGCCTGCATCTCACGGATGGGGCTTTGCTTGTTTGTACAGACTGGTTGCTGGCATGCTACAGCCCGGTACCGGTCCATGGACCGGGGGTTGGGCTTAGAGAGGGCTGTGAAGCACTATGAAGCAGTATATAAGTCTAAGTGCTATTGTTATTGCTGTAATGTCTAAGGGGAAGGATCGATTTTCAGGAGACTGGTATACAAAGAAAAAAAATTAAACAGCTACCATTTCTAGTGCTCTATTGTCCAAAGATTGTTCCAGAGGCCTTCTGATGGATATATATATATATCAGAAAACATATATATATATATATATCAGAAAACATATATATATATATATATATATATATATATATATATATATATATATATATATAATAATGTTGGTAAAAATGTGACTCCCGGGCATAATTATAAATAGAATAAATAATACTCGATCACTGGGAGAGTTATAAGTAAAAATACTTTACTAAAAATACTTTACTATACTAAAAAGTTGCCAAGCTTTCATTGGGAAAACTCCCCAACATCATCAGGGCTAAAAGGCCATTCTGACAAGGTGGTTTAAATGGGTTTGGTCGACATCTGCATGCGGCTCTTAGACCGCGTCACTGGCCCCGGCTGATCAGCTGATAAGCGGAATGGATATCTGACGTTATGTTCTTTCTCGTCATTCCTTCGAGTTCTTTTCTTTATTTCTCTATTGCTGATTTCTGGGGTCATTGGCAAACCTATGTCCCCCTCTCTCCTGGTGGTATTCGTTCTCGTCTCATCAGGGGGATTTAATTCGATGTTTTCTTGTATCCTACCATGGGGGCGGAGCCCCACTGGTTGCAAGAGGTTGAAGAGGGTGTTGGCTTGCAACCGGTGGAGCTTCTCCCCCATGGTAGGATACAAGAAAACATCGAATTAAATCCCCCCGATGCGACGGGAACGAATACCACCAGGAGAGAGTGTGTGTGTGTGCGCGCGTGTGTGTCCATCAAATGCTCACATCTAACCTGGCATGTAGGTTCTCTTTTAGTCTCGTTACAAAAGCCTCCAATTTCAGACTACTGCCACTGGAAACTAAATTTGGCCTGCTACATTTAATCCAATATTAAATAAGGAACATGGATATAAAAGCAAAGACAGAGATGGTATCGTCCTGCTGATTATGTGTTTCTACTTTATTCATTTAAATAAATAAAACAGCTGTCTGAATCACGTCACTGCCTTCTTTTTCTATTCTTGCAACTTCAGATAAATCATTTACAGATAATTAAGGTACTCTTTTTTAAAAAAAATGATACATTTTTTCCTGTTCCCTTTTTTATTTGTTTATTTGTTGACTATGTCGTATATTTTACTGCATATTTGTGGAAGCAGTCCAGAAGAGGTATAGTAAGACTCTGCTGTATAAAGCAATTTAATAGACTTGAAGTATATTTGCCCCATAAATATGATGTTGACAGGAACTAAAGTACTCAGTGGGGATTTTTTTTAGCCCATTTGATTCATATTTCAGACAAATCCAATGAATAATTGTTAATGCTGGTAAAAAAAATTAACTTATGTTGGGGTCAGTTTTGTGTTTTATTGAATTCTGCATATACAATACATCCACAAACGTTGGCATGCAGTATTTATTTTAGAAGCAAAATGAGAAACTGGGCAACTGTGAACTTTCTTTTCTATATTAGTAAGAGCAGCTATAAGAAAAATACTGCACACACGGTGTGTCAGACAAGGGGGTGTTTTCACTCTGCAGCCCAGTTCAAAGATGTCAACCCTTGGTGGTCAATCTCAGCTTGTACAGTTTCTTCCCCTTGTCTTCCTCCAGGCAGAGTTGGTTGAAAGCTTCTATTTTGGGGCTTTAATAAACTGCAATTTCCTGTCCAGTCCAAACCTGGGAAAAGTTCATATATTTTTACTGTGGTTAGCTAAAACAAACCAACCAGGATCAATCTTTCTCTGGTCAAACAGATTTTGCAAAGTTTGTATTGCTTGTGAAATCTGTAATTCAATTTGTGGGTATAAAGATGGAAAGAGGCAGTATTACTCACAAAGGAGGAATGGTTTATGAACAGGATGGAACTTGCTAAGATGACTAAATTGACTTCTTTGAGAAGACACAAGACAGCATCTATGGTTATTGCTGACTAGAAACTCTTATGGGTTTTTTTACGTGAAACAGGAAAGGAAGCTACTTCTTTGTATCTTTTTTCTTTTCTATTTTTTTTCTTTTTTCCCTTTCTTGCACTTTTAGCTTTTTCTTTGATTTCTTTATCTTTTCTTTTTCTTACTTTCTATTAGTCTGTATTAACTTTTATCTTCTTTTTAAAAATATTTAATAAAAATGAGATACACATGGAAGATAAGGGGAGAGAGAGAGAGAGAGAGAGAGAGAGAGAGAGAGAGAGAGAGAGAGAGAGAGAGAAACAGACAGAGAGACAGCTAGCTTTGAATTCATAGAGTTACCAGTCCAAAGCTTTTATTTAGTAATTGCCAGGACCCAGAAAAAGGGTAGGTGAGCAGTAGAAAACGTTAGAGTGAAGAGGGGATTGAGGAATTATTTCCATAGTTTGCTTTTTTATAAATGACATTTTATATATGTCCAGTGTTTTGTGAGGGGTGCTCATGATTTGCCTTCAAAATTCCAAATATATCCCCCAGCTCAGGACTTACCACTTGGTCTGGCACATTTTGGTGTCTTGGAACAACAACTGCATTGGAACTCCGACTTCTTTAAAATGAGCTTTGAAAGATTATTAAGTAATGGAAGGCTTAGTGCAGGGGTCTTCAAACTTGGCCCTTTTATGATTTGCGGACTTCAACTCGCAGAATTCCTCAGCCAGGCATGCTGGCTGAGGAATTCTGGGAGTTGAAGTCTACAAGTCATAAAAGGGCCAAGTTTGAAGAACCCTGGCTTAGTGCATTCCTGCTAGAAAGCCCTCCTTATCTAAAGGCATGGAACAAATTCAAGGTCCCCAAGAAACAGAATAATTTGGCTTGCTCTTTGGGGAAGTTCTTCTGTAAGTATATAACAAGGTTCTTATATACAATTGAAGGAGTGAGCTGAAGACAGCTTCCTGGAGCTCTGTCCCAAAGATTGTAGGGCCACTACAATCAACTGGCACTTGAACAACCTGGCTATGATGTTGCAGTCATGACTGAAAACGACAGATGTGATTTCCTTAGTGCTATGAAGTGGCCAAGAAAAGAGAAGAGTAAATTCTGTAGTGCTTGCTGAGGAATAGGCCAGTCTTTTCCAAGTAGGCTGGTTGAGGAATTTTGGGAAAAGTTCTAACAAACCTGAAAGATATAAAATCGGGGAAGACTGCTTTGGCTATGGGCAACAAATTTCTTCTACTATTCAGCAACCAAAGTGACAATGTTCTGTGATACTATCACTATCAGATTGTGTAAGTTTCAAGGATAGGCATGCCTCTGCTTTTTATATTTACAGTATGTGATGGTTTTGTTGTAAGAATTGATTTTCAGTTAATTTACCTAGGAACACTGTATATTTTGCCATAAAAAAGAGGCTAGATAAGACCTCCACAACCTGTTTCCTTCCAGATATATTTAGATTTCTAGAATCTAAGCTAGGCTTAATATACATTAATTGGGAATTATTTTACACACGTCTCCAAAAATAACATTTTTTCACATGTATCTTTGGTTTTTCCCATGTCTACACTGGCTGGTGATGCTAACATTAAATCAAAAAGTCCACAGTCCTATTGAAGCCCTGGAATTGTCTCAAGGAGATGATCCCTGAAGCATGTTTCACTGCAGTGACATCTCCATTAAAAAGAAGGTTGCTGTTGTCTTGCTTGAATGCTGCATTATAACAGCTTGTCTCCTAATGACCTCCATTCTTCTGAGAACAATCAGCCCATAAGATTCTGCAATTGCTAGCTAAGTGTACGTGCATTGTCTTGTTCCTCCCAATATTTTTCATGGCCCTGGCATGATTTTATTTTAGGTGCCAAGATGAAGTAGATGTCCTATACTAGCTCACTCTTTCACTGCTGTGACATTTTCTTCCCATTGGCAGTGGCTCTTTTGTCAAAAACCTTAACTAAGGAAACTGTGTTCTAAGGAGTAATAGTGTTATCTGAAGAATTCCAAAGAGTTCTGTGAGCACATAGTTTTGAGAAAAGGAGATGTTCCACATTGGTATATCTAAAACCACTCCAGGATTATGTTATGCCAACCTGAAGACTTTCTTATATAAATCTCCCCCAAGACATAGATGTATTATATATATATACTCTGAGGTTTTCGCGGGTATTTGTATGTAGGTCTTTGGCTGTTCGGGTTTTCTCCCGCGTAAAATTGGAAGTGTCTTGGCGACGTTTCGACGAAGTCCCATTCGTCATCTTCAGGCTGGTGCTTTCAGCTTCGTGCTTTGAGCAGCTCAAAGCACGAAGCTGAAAGCACCAGCCTGAAGATGACGAATGGGACTTCGTCGAAACGTCGCCAAGACACTTCCAATTTTACGCGGGAGAAAACCCGAACAGCCAAAGACCTACATATATATATATATATATGTATGTATGTATGTATGTATGTATATATACATATATATATGTATATATATATATATATATATATGTATGTATGTATGTATATATATATGTACACATACACACACACACACACACACACATATATATATATAAAATATTGTACAAACATATTCCCTCTGAATATGAAGCCCTCCAAAACATCTTAAGCAAACTAAAAGACCCAATAGCCCAAGAATTAAAAGCAAGAGTAATCTAGAACAAGGAGTACAAGGACTGCAATAGCCACCATGTAGGACAGACAGGTAGAAAAATTAGCAGAGCACATCCATGAACACCAGATCTGGCTATCAGAAGACATCTTAATCTCACAACACATGGACCAATTCAATCACAATTTCAGCAGGGACACTATTAGCATTTTAAATCAAGCCAAATCTCAAAATGCCACAGCCAGGGAATTTGTAGAAGCTTGGCATTCAGGCAAATCATCCATCAACAGACACATAGAAATATACCACATTTACATACCATTCAAAATAAGCAATTAAAAAAAACCAACATAGGAAGGAACAAAAAGAATAGAACCCATCACTTCCCACAGCCAACATTCAAATAAGCCATGATCAGCACCAAATAACCAAATAGAAAACAATACTCTAAACAAGGAACCACTAAGGAGGAAACCATAACCTTTGTATATCTTGCAGGACAAGTTCTATAACAGGCAGATAACCCCACCATCACGCTGATGATGTTATCTATTTGGGTCATGAAACATAATGCACACAAACAACCACATTCAGAGAGCACCACAAATTCCACATCTCCTTTCCTCATCTTCAAGGGAAAAAAAGGCAGCACATTTTTGTTTCATTCTGCTGTGTTTCTGTGCCCACACCATGTGCAGCTGTTGAGGCTGGCATGCTCACAACACTCATTTGGGTTTCTCTGCAGATTTTCATACCATGATACAGCATGAATGATTCACTAAGAAGCAACTGAGCTGTATTCTCCTTTATTTAAGGCGCAGGCCAACTTTCCTCCTACTTGCAGTTTGAACAATCAAAACTTTTTAAGAAATAGCTTTCTTTCTGTGGTCATTACTTTTCCCCAAATTGGAGGGGGGAGAGGGTATCGGAGGTGTCATTTGTGCAGTTATCTGATTTGTGGGTGTTCATGGTGAGTACTAATCAGAATAGAACTGTTCTTCGGAAGTGCCCTCTGCTGCAAATATTTATTATTCAGCACATTCTTGATACTGTGATACATCTTACAATAAGTTGCTGTATCATCTCCTTTTTGCTTATTTTTTTCTAAGATAACCCCCCTCCCCAAATTCATTTCAAATGGGTTTCACTGTTCTGTAATAACTAATTCTTCAACCATGCTGGTTCATCCAATCAATCAATCAAAGATTGACCATAGGCAGCCATCTAGCTATTTATTGTTGAATGCCAATTCCTGTAAATCCTAAGAAATATGTGGTTGATGTAAGTTGGGAGTGGCAAAGCAGCATCAGCATCTGGGGAATTGCACATTACTGTCTTGCTAGAAATCATGGGAACAATGGTTTCTTATATATTTATTCACTAACTTACCTATTGAACCTATTAATGCTTAGAACTCACACTAATTCAGAAGACTTTGTGTGGAAGACAACAGCAAACCAAAATAAGGAATACCGGTAAGATAATATGGTCGTTCTGATTTTTCAGACTTAAATGTATAGTTCATTTCCCCCCCCCCCATAATGGAACTTAGTATATATAGAATCCAGACTTGCTTAACAGTTTAGATTCTGCTGTATTGCACATCTTAAAACAAATTTCCTTTGATATACTCATACTATATCAAAAGAGGGAGGCAGTTCCAATCTCCATGCATATTTCACTAGCTTGATATTCTGATGCACTAGGTCAAGTTGAGTAATATTCCACTAAGAGCTGAATATATGGATAGAAAAGAATATCTGTAGCTCAGAGTTGAACTGTGCACTGATTATGTTACCTATTTGGGTAATAAAATGTCTTTAAGAAAAACCATCAAGCTCAGAAAGAACCAAGGACCTCACAGCTGAATATACTTCATGACAATTCTCACAGGACAATTTTTCAACTTTCCTATCAGCTGGCTGGACCCCTTCATTTTCAACATATTTAAGACAATATTTACTGAGCTGTTATATTTTATCATCTCATTATCTGGGTTCACATATTACATTAAACCATAATGAATCTATTTTGGTAATCATGGTTTACATACGCACAATGTATGAACTGAGCTTGAGGGTTTAAAAAAGAGAGCTATAACAGGAAACCAGCTTTATACCAAAACATATTCACTTTGAAATCAGAGTTTGTTTGCAAGAAGATAAACCTACCATTATGCCTTATGAGAAAATATGTTTAAGTGCTGAGTCATAGCTAGCTGTCTGGCCCATATAAAGAGAAATGAAAGCTGAATGCATGATACTTATTCACATCCTGATTTTTAACCCAGTATATCAAACCAATGGAGTTTCTGCATGGATTGCAAATAAATCATAAGAATGAGAATTGTATTTGGGGAATTTATATTATAGTGACCAATCAAATTGTTGAAATGTTACCTAATAAAAATGAAGGAGTAAACTGGGTTTTGGTGCAATCTAAGGGAAAATAGGTTTCCAATGTCTACAGCTTCATCACATTCATAAACATCAATATATAGAGGCTATGATGGATTGAGAGTTATATTTTTGTAATAAGCTGAATAGATTTCTAACAACCAGATGTCTATACATTCTTAATTATGCAGCTGACATAATAAATTGTATAACCTGATCTGAGCAATACCTCGGTTTATGCATTATAAACTGCTACATAGTATCTGTGAATCTATCGCAAATAAAATGTATTTTCAGTCAGGTTCTCCCTTATTAAATATTACTTATACATTTTAGTAGGCAATTCAAGTTATTGGAACATTCCGCTTTGTTCTGGTTCTCATAATCTAGCAGGATTTAAAATAATGTTAGATTATCAAACATCTTGAGATTTTTCACACTTAAATGCATCTTCTTAAATAGAAAATGTAGTTTATGGTTTGTTTATTTATAACACAGCCAAATATTTCAGGGAAAAAATCCTCTTTAATCTAGAGAACAAAATATGTCAGATCTAGGATTTTTTTATATATAAAAAAGAAATCCAGTCAAAATGGAGGAAGAAAATGAATCGCTTGATTCTTCTCTACTCTTTGCATGGACCTCTACTTTCATATATGTATTTATCTGAACAGTGGAAATGCTTCAAAAGCTTACAGTTGCAAAATAAAATGGATGAAATTTTTGGAATGGTCACCTATAAATAATTAGTCTGGGAATTGAAATCTCAACACATCTGTCATGTTTTCTACATTTATCTATTTTGATTATTTATTAGTTGCATTTCTAACAAGTTATAAAAGGTGGTGAAGAGTATATAATGAAAAAACAGAAAGTGCCATCTTCTGCTGATGAAACAGCTTCCATCAGTTTAACCAAGAGATGTAATTCCCACTTCCCTGGCATTTCCCCCTTTTGCACACATCTCAAAATCTGTTCCATGGGAAGATAATATTGGATGAAGCTTCAGAATAGCCTCACTGCAGTTAACTACTTTATGAAATCAGAAGGAAGCGAGGATGAAACAGCAGTACTATGAAAATGCAGTCAGTCCACGCTTACTCATGCTGAAAGAAGCAAAGTCTCCAGAAATACATTCACAATTAGAAAAAAAAAAAGTTTTATAACAACAGCAACAATAAATGCATTTTTTGATTACTTCAAAGTACCATTACCATATATTTTTTTCCACAGACCTTATTGATTCCGCAAGAAAGACATTGAGTGGCTTCTTTGGCGAGGCACAAGAAACTAAATTTCAGTTGTATATTTGATGGCTCAATGCACTGAAGAAACGTAGCTATTGTGGTTACTGTATTTTATATTTCAGTGTGTTATGTGAGCCAATTGGTATAATTCCACATTCTGAGGATTTTTCAGGAAAGCAACGAAGGACAAAGCAACTTCCCTTTGGGGTCTATTCCCAAGTGGATAAAAGATGATCATCACAAAGGGATTGCAGTCAGGAATATGGTTTGAAGGATAAACTTTAAAGAATAAACTTTCTTTATCAAGAAAGTTTCTGTTTCAAGCTGTTTCTCTCATTTTTATCTTCCTTTTGTTTTCACTTCCTCTCAGATGTATTTTTGCAGAAAATTTTACACAACAGAAGCCAGAGGTTGAGAAATGCTACCCAAAAAGGAAGTTACTGAAAGCAGAAGAATAAAGTGAGGCAGCCCTGATTGTGTTTAGGTGCAGATAGATGTATTTGCAAAGAAGAAACAACAGCCAAAAAATATTTTTTTGTCTCAACAGAAAAGATGTATTAACTCTATGCTTGAGGAATATGGAGGAAGAGGATGCTTAGAGCACTTCAGTGTGTGCCTTGGGTGGTGCCCATTCTCCATGTACCATTTTCAATAAAAACTAATTAAAATATATTTCTGTTGAAGTTCATATCAGTCCTGTGAAATACAGGTAGTCCTCAACTTACAATCGTAATGGAGCCTGACAATTTACAGTCGTAAAGAGGGTTATCATGTAACTAACTTGATTTTACAGCTTTTTGTGATAATCATTAAGCAAATTACTATGGTTGCTAAATGAATCTGTGGTCATTAAACACCGCAATCATTAAGTGAACCCATTGTTTGCCATGGAGCATTTTTGCCAAAAACAGGAAATCAACATTTGTTTTTGGCAAAAAACATTATAAATTGTGGTCACATGACCATAAGACACTACAAATGTCCATAAATGCAGATTAGTTACCAAGTGCCCCAAATGCGGCCAGGTGACTGGGAGGAGGATAGTCATTGGAACTTTGGAATTGGGTCATAAGTAGTTTTTGGGGTGTCCATCATAACTTCAAAAGGTCACTAAGTGACCGGTTATAAGTCAAGGACTACTTGTGGAGGCACCTACTGAGAACCAGCCTGCTTTGTTCACACAGCAGCTAATCTTTCATGTAAGTACTTTCATAAGTACTTCTACTACTCCAAAGATCAGACAAATGATGATCAGAAATAGGGATGAGCAGTACTTTGGTTCCAAAGTTGAAAAAGAAGAGGAGTTGTGGGTGCACACAGTGTAGCTGTTGATGCCTCCTTAAAGAAGCTACATTTCCTCTGTATGCATAGTAATTATGCCATTATGGCACAGTAGTTATGCCATATTTGGCTTAGAGGTGACAAGATGATGTAGCAGCATGTTCAGAGCAGGTGAGGGTGCCCTGTTGGTTCCTCTTTAATTCAAATGTGTATTTTCCTAGGATCATGTGGCTAAGTGAAGAGAATCAGCTTTCTTCCAAATGCCTTATCAGGTGGGGCATCCATATCCATCACCACTAGGAAGTGTTTTTTAGCTTTGCCTCTGTACATCATGTCAAGAACCAGATATTCCAAGTAAAATTGCATTTAACAGAGAACGTGCTTAGTTTCAGGTCTGAAAATTTGGGATTTAAGTATAGAATACTTGGATACTTATCCCCCAGATTGGAATGATATGTGCAAAAGACTGGGGTAAAGAGATATTGCCTACGGAAAAGTCAGAAAAGAGAGGGCATAGCCCACAGCTGTATAATGGGTGGAGAAAAAGGCTCAGAAGAGACCCTCCCTAAAGGCTCTAAAGGAGATGGTGGGAAATTTGTACTTTTAAACTTGCAAGGTTCTGTTCATGTAGCCTTACAGTAAAGTAGAATTAGCTCATTGATTATGTTTCCTATCTGGTGTACCTAGGAAGGATGACATCATTCTTTGGGGGGGGGGTTGCATTTCATCTGAATAAGAGATATTAACTGAATGAAAGGATGCCCATGTGGAGTATAGTTGATCTGTCTCAATGAGACACTTTATACAAATAAGTTATTTCTCCTACTGTTCTGAAGAGAATGTGTAGAAAGAGTAAATATTGTAAATATTGGAGTAAACAAGTAAACATTGAATTACTATATTCAAAATGGAGTAATTTTTTCTTAAAACATAATTCCATCATACACACAGGGGTGTCCTTTGTGGACTGACAGAATGTGAAGAGATTCTAAATGTAACTTCATTACTGCTTAAATGTTCATTTTCAGACAGGTATCTAAGGCAAAACCAAAAGCATCGGCGTTGTGAATGCCTGTTCTTGTATACAACAAATTGAGAGTAGAAGTTTAAAGATACTGAATTAAGCTGTTTCAGAAGGAGACAGATATTTAAGGAATTAAGCTGTTTCAGAAGGAGACAGATATTTAAGGAAGTATTTAGAGAGCAATCAGATCTTGAAAAGACTAGCCAGAATATTGTAATGTGTGTTATGCATGAATGGTAAGCAACTTTTTCTGGTTCTTGAACAACCCCAAAACACTTCTCCTGTGTTTTGGCAGTATACAATTTATCACACTTTAAATAACACTGCTATTATGAAAATGAGGAAGGAAGGAAGGAAGGAAGGAAGGAAGGAAGGAAGGAAGGAAGGAAGGAAGGAAGGAAGGAAGGAAGGAAGGAAGGAAACCAGCCAACCCAGCTTGAACTTTATAGATACAGGAAAACTGCAAGCTATTTTTAAACTACATCATGCTGGCACATTTGATGCAGCCACTAGAACCCATGACATTTTCCCTCTTGAACACCCACAGGAGAAAAGTAATGTAACACTTGAAATGGAGAAAGGTGAGAGAAAATAGCAAGGAAGAAACAACTACTCAAGGTTTTCTTACATTAAGAAGAAGCGCTCTTAAGATTTAAGGCCTGTGAGAAAAATTGAGTTTGAGGGAGGCAATACTATTATGGAAACAGTAGGTTAACTTGTAGACAGATCACCTGAACTCATCACATGGATCTGAGTAGAATAGCTGGCCCATTTTACCACTGAGAGTAAATTTTTATTAATACCAGTATTTATTTGTATCCTGCTTTCATTATTTTTAGAAATAGGTCAAAGCAGCAAGGATACCCAATCCTTTTTCCTCCTTCTATTTTCTCCACAACAACAATCCTGTGAGGGGGGTTGGGCTGAGACTGACTGGCCCAAGGTCACCCAGCCATCATGCTGAACTCACAGTCTACTGGCTTCTAACCTGGTGCCTTAACTACTAGGCCAGGGGTAGGCAACCTTGGCTCTTTTATAACTCGTGGACTTCAACTCCCAGAATTCCTGAGCCAGCCATGCTGAGGGGAAAGGGAGAGGTTTCCAAGCTGAGCCATGCTGGCTCAGGAATTCTGGGAGTTGAAGTCCACGAGTCATAAAAGAGCCAAGGTTGCCCAACCCTGCACTAGGCCAAACTGGCTCTCTCAATAGCTTTAGTAACTTTTTTGGCAGCCATATGGAAATAGTTTATGCATTCTTGCTGGGTGGCTTTTCAACATGCCAAGCTAGCCTGCAGTTCTGGGGTTCACTAGAGCTATTCCATCCAAGCACTAACCAGGCTCATTACCTTCTCCACTCAAATGATGCCATACAAATTTTAAAATGGAGGCATATTAAGTGTCAGCCTTCGAGGAAAAGGCTGATGTGCTGCCAGTTCCCCATGACTTTTTAAAACAGTAGTTTCCACAAGATCAAGCTCCAGGCGACAATGAGCCCAAGAGAGAAAGAAGAGCAGACAATGAGCCCAAGAGAGAAAGAAGAGCAACTGAGTGACGGAGCAAATGATTTGCATGCCAAGTTCTCACCAGACTCAAATTCCACCACCTCCAGGTGAGACTAAATAAGATTCTAAGTCAGAACTGAGGTAGAATTACTACTGACTGCTGCCGATTAATATAAAAAGGACTGTCAACAATGTGGCTCATTGCCACAGATAAATAGCACAGCAAAAATATCATTTACTCTGGTTTCTTTTTGGGGGAGGCTAAAATGTTTATAAAGATTGTAAATATGGATGTATGAAAAGAGGTAAGTTAGAAAATCAATAGTTTCTTTTTTTTATTCCAGTTTTTGATAGTTTAACTGCTATCAAACTTGTTTACTTTCTTTTACCGATGTGTGCAAAAACATCAAGTAACAATACAATGGAGATCTGAATACTAATTGGTTTAAGATCAAAACTTTACTGTATAACAAATAATTTGGCACAATGTGTAGTTTTTTTTTTAATGTTACATTCAGTTCTGGATGAAAATGTCAGTTATCTAGTCTATTTTTGAAAACCTGAAGTGATGGAGCACCCACACAGCACTGACATCCTAAATAGTAATTAATATTGAAATACTTTTCTTATCCTCAACAATCTAACACTGGAGTGTTAGTAATCTTCAATCAATATTGTACAATTATTGTATTGAGATTGTTTTTTTTTCTTTCTTCCATTCAATTGTGTTGGGTTGTCAGAGACTGCCTGGAGAAGTCCCTGCAGCTTTCTTGGCAAGGTTTTTCAGTCCTGGTTTGCTATTACCTCTTTCCTAAGGCTGAGAGGAAGTGACTGGTGGCCCAAGTCACCCAGTTGCTTTTCTGCCCAAGTTAGGACTAGTACTCATCATCTCCTTGTTTCTAAATCTAGCCTGATGCCTTAACCAAACTGGCTCTCATTGAAATTTACAACAATATAATAAAAAAGAGAGAAAATGGTTCATTTAACTGGTTTACTCAGACTACTAAATATGGTTTTCTGCATAAACAATCTATACAGTATGCAAACCTAAAATCAAACACAGAAATGCTGCAAAGTATCAAGGCTGTTTCTTATTATCCAAATAAAATAAATTTTGCATCCCACTGAAACAAGGAGCATCCCTTATGAATTCAAATTCGACTTATTAAGAACTTCACTGCGGGCAAGTCCAAAAGATCAAGTTCAAATCTTGAGAAAGGAGAGATTTTTTTTTTTTTTTTTTTTTTTTTTTACAATTTCTCAGAATGTTCCTCTTCCATTGCAAGAATTCATAACGGGTTGAATTTAGCTGTCTGCTGGCAGAAGCACGTAAGCTGCCCTATATCTTATACTCCCGTCCGAGGAAGGAAGATGCCAAGTTACACGAAGCGTTTTGGAACCGCGTTTCTACTCAAAACTCAAGCCTTAAGAGGTCAGCCGGACTTTGCCCTTTAACGCGGCTGTTCAGCTGCAACCCATCCCTTTTAGCCGAAAGATTTCCACCGCTTTTCACAAGGGTCGGATGTTAGCCTTCAGCAAAGACTCCGATCCCCCGCCGGCGGCGAGCAACCAACGGCCAGCCCGAAATGGCCCGCCTTGACCTCTTTTCAAGTTATTATTACCTCTCGACTCTTGACTCCACCCCTTTTTGGAATCTTTGCAAACCCCGCCATTGTGATATCACCGGACGGATACAATGAAGCGCTCGGGGCGCTTAGCAACAACAAGCCGTGGGGTGGGGGCGTGGGCGGAGGCGGAGGCGTGGCTTTCGCGCAACTACCAACTGTTGCCCAAGGTGGGGAGGAGGAGGAGGAGGAGGAGGCGAGCGGGTTGAGGAGGCTGTCGGTCTTTCGCTGGCGCTGCGGCTGAGCCTCTTTTTGCTCTCTTGAGTGGCTCTGTGGAGGGGGAAGGCGGACGGGAGCGTCGCCTCGCCGCTGAGCCAGGTAAGAAAAGGATGGAGGGCAGGAAGGGAGGCCGGCAGGCCAGCCGGAATGAATGGGGCGAGGAGAGGCGGAGTTACGGACGGGCGGAAGAATGAGGGGAGAAGAGAGAGACTCTCCCTTCTTCTTTTTCTCAGACCTGCTGGGAAGTTTGAGGGCGATTAGGGGCTGGCCTCTTTGTGTGGAAGCTGTCTCCCCCCCCACACACACACACCTCACCTCGCATATGGATTTGGTTTGAGCTGGGCGGACTGGCGGCTTCCAGTTAACCTGCTTCTCCTTGTCACGCGTTTTTCTTTCATCATCATCATCATCATCATCATCATTATTATTATTATTATTATTATTATTATTATTATTATTATTATTATTATTATTATTATTATTATTTAATTTGCCCTTCTGGCATCCAAACTTCTCGCCGCGCCAGCCCTCTTTGCGACGCATCTGGTGCTGGGCAGGCGTCCAGGACTGCACCGACTGTCGCCGTCCCTTGTCCGCGCGAGTTTTAGCCCTCCCGATCGGGGGTGGGCGGCAGGCTGGGAAAAGGCTGCCCGTTCGCCACCCCCTTTCGCCGCAGCCTGTTCCGTGGGGAAATCGGCCGTTAGAAAAATTGTTGTATTGGGGAACCTCAAGGCATCGGCGGAACAAAATTCCAGAAAGGGGGAGGGGGGAGATCCTCTTTTGTTAGCGCTTGGTTAGTTTTCTGACTCGAGGGAGCGGGACGCGGGGCGGGGGGGGGGGAGAGAATGGTCGAATACCCAGTGCAGTGGCAGCTCATGCAAGCTGAATATCGGAATGGGGTGTTTTTTTTGGGTGGGGGGGGAATTGCTTTATTTTTATTTCTGAATTTGCGGCACGAGTTGGTTTGGAAGAAGAGGGCAGAGACGCAACCTGGGTGGGCGAAAGAGCCCTGATCCGTGACCTTTTCGGGGTGCTTTGGCCGAGTGTGAGATTTTCTGTTGTTGGGAACCCTTGGGAAGGAGGAACGCGTCCAGGGATTAAAGAGACGCATAATAGTCTCTCCCAATCTGCAATTTTATAGTGGCTGAATGGGCAAAGTCGTGAATCTTAACATAACTTTTAAAGAGTCCCCTACCTTGGCTAGGAACGGTTCCGGAAAGAAAATTTTAAATTCTGTACATCTAAGAATGCAGATCCTTGAATCTCTACTGGAGTAGGACAAATATTTTCTTTACAATGCAGGATTTATCTCTTTTAATTTAAAGACTACTGTAGACTCCCTGCTAGCTGAAGAGCTAGAAATTGCTATACTTGCTGGCATCTGATGGTAAAAATCTGATACTGTATATTCCGTATATACTCGCTGGAAGGGTGCTACATTAATTTATGTTTCTGTTATATGCAGTCGTGTTTTATACATATGCTGTGAGAAATCAAAAGCATTCCTATATTTTACGGGTTTGTTGCCAAACCTGGTAACAGTTAAACAAAGCATTTTGTCCTTATGGCACTGGGATTTGTTAGTTTGTTAGCTTACAATTAAAATGGTAAGAGGTACTGTACTTACAATTATGGAAATAACCTGGTAGTTTTCAGCAAGAATGCCTGTGTTCTCCAATACATTTCTTTGAGGCTGTATGTGTGTGTAGTCATCTATATCTGCAGCAATACTCAGAATGCTTTATAAATTTTGCTTTTTCACATCAACTCCGTGAGGTATGTCCACTTAACATTACTCAGGTGCCTTCTTATTGAGCATGACAGATAGATTATTTGAGCCTTAAGTAGCCCTATGCCAGGGCGATCTCTATGGTAGTTGACTGCTTTTTCAGTTTAATAGATTCTAATTCTATCATATCAATAATCCAGTTTGGGGGATGAAGTAAGAAAGTGGATTGTAACCACATAATGGTTAAAAGTAAAACAGGCTGGGTGGGTGATGAAGCATTTTTGCAAAAGATTGATGTATTTAAATGTTCCCCTCGTGTTTGCTAGTGCTGTTTGAAAAGACTTGAGAAAGCAGGCTTTCTCACTTCCTGGGCTTCCATTTTAGATTTTCATTTGTAGCCATGTAGAGATTTAGAAAAAGTTGGCTTGTGTAGGGTTGTCATTTCTGTGATCCTCTAAAAATGAAAATGAAACATGAAACTACAATATAGCTTAATGTTTGAATTGTAGTTGGTGGGAAGTGTTTCTAAGAAATGGATGAACCTGCCTCACGAGTAATGATTGCATTTCTGCCCAATTAGGATGTTGAGCATTTTCAGTATGACTATAATTCTGTTACCATTTAAATAATATTAGATGAGTTGCCTTATTTTCTGCTAGTGATGTTAGTTTAATGTGCCTGATATAAATTAGCTTGGTCTTGTTTTGTATATCAGTGTTTGACAATGAGTGTGCTAGTGTGCTGCTTGTACTGTTGAGTTTTGGACAATATGTTGTCTTGCAAAGTAGTGGCTGATTCAGCTTACAAGAGCAGCAGAACGGGATCAGGGTGAAGTTCGGTTATTTGGCACATTTTGGCGTACATGTCAAAATGTGCCAAATCTAATGCTGTCCATGTTTCAGCAAGGAATGCTGAATATAGCAACAGTGTAACTAAGGTTGGTAGCCTAAGTGATCACTTCTCTATATTATATGAAATTGATTGATTGATTAACTTTGATTAATCTGTTATGATGCCAGTTGCAGGTCAGTATCCATCTGGTAATGACCATGGCATGTTAAATATAAGAGATGTAAATGCTAAAATTAGAAAAATAAAATTAAAGAAAAAATAGACATAGATCTAAAATATGTTCTAGAACACAAGAATTTGTGCCAAGTAGATTTTGAGGGTATAGGAAAATAAGATTCCGTAGGTTGGTGCTAATTGAACATTGTATTTCAACAAATGGTGATAATAGAAAGAATCAGCACTTGGTCTGAGGGGAAATTGTGCTACATTCTAATTTGATTGGGACTGAGTGGAAATCATGCTAGGTAATGAACACGAAGTGATAGGTGGGAAGAAGATGAGAGAATAGAAAAAATGCATCAACTCATTTTGAGATTCAAGAATGAATAAAAAATGTGACTGGTGACAATCTGCTTAGAAAAGAGAAAAATATAAATCTAAAAGCAAAATTGAGTCAATTGTTTATGGACGGAAGAATGACAGAATTAGAGAAGGATGCATGGGGGATGAGATGCAGTGATGGTGAAGGAGGCTATTTATTATTTATTTATTTATTTATGAGACTTATATACCGCTTTAAGTGCAAGCACTCTCTAAGCGGTGTACACCAGTAAGCAATGTATATTTTACCTACCCCGGAAGGATGGAAGGCTGAGTCAACCTTGAGCCGGTGAGATTTGAACCGCTGACCTGCTGAACACAGTCAGGTAAAGTGGCCTGCAGTACTGCACTCTAACTGCTGAGCCACCTCGGCTCATATTATTTGTAAGAAAAATGGGGAAAAGGAAATGATTCCTACAAAAATCAGAATGAAAGAAAGGTAATTGCCAAGGATTTGCTCAAAGGGGTAAGACATGGTTAAGGTTAAATAAGACAGAAAATAGAGACCAATTCTAATGGAAATAACATGTTTCATAAGTGAGCAAAGATGGCTAAACAAGCCCTCAGAAGGGTGAATGGAATTAAAAATGAATTATTTGCAATGAAACTTAAGTGGAGGAATATTCAAATGAATATTTTAGGAATGTTTATGGGAAGAGTGATCAAAGAGTGGAACTGAAACAATTGGTTTAAGCTTTTGTGTCAAACAATGATAGAAAGGAAATCATACATATGATAATGTTTGAAAATGGTGAGACTGCCAGCAGAGATTGTGTGAAAGCTGAAGCAAAGAGTATTTCGTCCTGGAGTTCCAGTGTGGCTTATTTAATACAGGTTTGTATGTGGAGGCTCAATCTGTGGCTGATAATCGGAAAAAAGTTTTCTCTTATATGAAAGGCAAGGTAACAAGGATGAATGCAAAAAGTACAGAGGGACCGGTGAAAGTGTACCCTGGAAAGAGTTGGCAGGATTTTCAACTCAAAAGCTAAGAGACAAGACAGTCAGCAAAATTTGAGAAATGTAATGTGACTTCATGCCAAGCAAGGGATGTGTAACCCACATACTCACTTTTCCACAGGTCATTGAGAAATATATGAAAACAACAAGAAAATGTACTGAATATTGTTGATTTAGAGAAAGCGTAAGATAAAGGCAATTGGCTTAAATTATGACAGTTGTTGATGAATGGTTTGAAATTGTGCCTGCAGCTGGAGCTTAGTGCCATAAGAAACAATCATTTCTTGTTGGATTTCCTGTATGGCTATTGCATTTTTCAAATTTGATAACTTTGAGGATTTAAATAAAAAAGGCAAAAAAATAGTCTGGCCAGTGCACTTATTGAACGCTCCCTCTTTATCCAGACTCCTCTGTTAAGCTAATCTTCATATGGAAATACGAAAGGAAGAGTGAATAGTAGGCTTGGTGGGTTAGAGATGTTCACCTCTGCCCAACACTTTGAAAGCTTCATCTCTCTCTACCTATGAAGTGTACTGAACTGAGCTCCACGTTATGCCACATTTCGAGTCCAGCTTCCTGTTGAATTAGTAAAGTAAATGAAGAACACTCCAGACTGAAAGTTGGAACCATTCTGCTGCCTTCCTCTTTTTCTACTGGAAATGCCAAATTTCACAAGAGGCTGTGAGTGTGGGAGGGATTTGCTCTTGTTTGTTCTGCAAAGGAGAGTTCACCTTCAATAATGTTCCCTGGTTGGATAAAGTTGCTCCAATCAGGGTTCCTCCTATTTGGGGTTTGAGAAACAATGACCACTCCTTCACATAGCCCAGGGGTAGGCAACCTTGGCTCTTTTATGACTCATGGACTTCAATTCCCAGAATTCCTGAGTCAGCTATGACTCAGGAATTCTGGGAGTTGAAGTCCATGAGTCATAAAAGAGCCGAGGTTGCCTACCCCTGACATAGCCAATGACCCCCCTTGATGGACTTGGGGTCCATGGCAAATTTTTACCTTCCGAAGTCACACATAATATATTCATATGCTGTAGCTGGTTGAGAGATGGTTGACTTACCAGGAGGTCTGTTAGAAGCGGGAGTCATGAAAATGTTTGTATTTCTCTCCTTTTACATATGGGTGTTCTGTTCCTCCCTTTCCTGTGCCCGTCTGATGCAGACCTATATTGAGCAGCAAGAAAACAGAATGAAATGTAGGAGGAATTATATTTGTGTTTTGCTGTTAATTTATTTATTTATATGTATATATATCCAATTTAGAAACTGCCCATCTCACTCACAGAGGGACTCTCAGAGATGTACAATTACATTAGGAGGCAATTATATTAGAGGGTAATTTAATCAAGAATAGAATAAAGTAAAATTAAGTTAAAAAGGCGGCGGGGGGGGAGGCCTTCAAAATGCCAACCGGGCCCACAGCTTTGTGGTCCTCTGTGAGCCCCAAGCAAGTCAATAGAGCTGGAACTTCAAACATTTCCAAAGGGCCAGGAGAGTGGGGGCCCACCTCACCTCAGGCAGGAGTGGGCTCAAAATGGGAAAGCAATGGCAGAGAAGAATTCTTTAACTGGCAGGGTTCACAACATATCCTTGCTGTGTGACCGAGTGGGATGGGCTGACGTAATGGAGCAAAGATGGTTCCTTAAGTAGCCTGGCCCTATGCCATGTAGGGCCTTAAAAATGATAATGAACACCTTGAATTGGATCTGGAAGAAAATGAGCACCAATGCAGCTTGTGCAGACCCGCCTTGTGTTTAGGGCACCCATGATTGGTCACATGGCCACATTCTGTACCTGCTAAATGGAGAGAACATAATTCAGTGGCTTTGAAATAGTTGTGAAAAGAACTCAAGTCCATGCTGCATATGTCCTCATCTCATGTGACATTAGCAACAAAAATCAAGGGCTGCCATGGAAAACATACTTAGCGATGTGTAGGAAACAAAATAATAATAATAATGCAACCATAGTTTTCCTTGGTTGCAACATCTTGACATGTGTGATGGCAATAGAACCCCATCTATATATGTTACCACACATGAATTGCTTCTGCCTTAAACTGAGGAAAAATTAATTTCACCCATCAGTTGCCATGATAGAAAATGAATCTGTTTCCTGACCTGTCCTATAAAATTCCTAATTCATTGCAATACAGGTAGTCCTTGACTTATGCTTATCCATTTGAAGTGGAACTGGTTCCAAAATTTTGATGATCTCCTCATGGTCACATGACCGCATCTCACATGCATGGCAACGGCCTGCATTTCTGGCTGTTTGCAGCATTCCATAGTCACCGGGCCATGACTTCTGGCTTTCAGCAAAAATGCGCTATAGCAAACAATGGGTTTGCTTAAGGATCACAGCTGAACTTAACAACCATTGTGGAAAAGATTGTTGGTCACATGGGTGAACCGCTTTACGACCAGCACATCTTACAACTGTAATGGGCAGACTTCCTTATGGTCATAAGTCACAGATACCTGTATATACATGCATCCTTATTGATACCATAACACAGAGGTCTTCAAACTTGGCCCTTGTAGGATTTGTGGACTTCAACTCCCAGAATTTCTCAGCTAGGCACGCTGGCTGAGGAATTCTGGGAGCTCAAGTCCACAAGTCCTAAAAGGGCCAAGTTTGAAGACCCCCTGCCACAACGGGTTTTCTCTTATGGGCCATATTACTCCATGACATGCTATTTTACTTCATTTTTGCATCTCTAATTTTCAGAAGAAAAGCCTCTTCTCATTTTTCCACTAAGAAAAAGATCTCTCTAGTGTTCTTCCTTCTTGTTCCTCCAGGCTTGAAATTTCCTCCTGGTTTTTCCAATGCTATTTCAATGCTTCCTTAACTCTAGTGAAGTCTCTCCACTCCCCCCACCACCACATGATTTAGGAGACATTGAAGAGATTAAATCTTTTAGAGTTCCACTAAGATTGATTTTTGCTTGACCATAAGCATATATTGCCTGAATTTCTTTCTTCCTATATACAGGTAGTCCCAAACTTAAACCACTACTGTAGTTTAATGCTGCAGGATCCAATCTAAGCCAGTCCCTGCGACAAAAGGTCTAGTCTTCCAAGCTTTCAGACTTTGCATTTACAGCTATTGTCGTGTATAGCCCAAATCCACTGATGATTGGGAGTGGGGAATGTCAAGAGAGATAATTATAAAACTGAGAAGAGAGAGAGAGAGACTCTGAATTAAATATGGTTCAAAATTGGAATAAAATTTATAATCTGGTATTTTTTCTCTCCTCAGAGCAGCTGAATTGTACAAAGCATGAGAGAGCATGTAGCCAACCATGAGAGAGAGAGAGAGGGAGTGAGGGAGGGAGGGAGAGAGAGAGAGAGAAAGAGAGAGAGAGAGAACTTTCCTGATGAAGGGCTCCAGCATGAGCCTGAAAACTTGGAAGAATAAACCTTTGATCCCGGTGACCCACTCAGACTGGATCTTGGAACATTGTCCTGGGACATGTATATCTACCTTCATTTGTTTAATGACCCTTCAAAACTACAGTGGCACTGAAAAAAAGAGACTTATGAGGTTTTTTTCATACTTACAATCATTGCAGCATCCTCACGATCATGAGATTAAAATTCAGACGCTTGGCAAGCGGTATGTATTTATGACAGTGGCAGTGTCCTGAGGTTACGTGACCACTTTTGCAACCTTCTGACAAGTGGAAGCCAGGTTCACTTAACAATTGCATTACTAAGTTAATAACCGCAGTGATTCACTTAACAACTGTGGGAAGAAAGATTGCAAAATGGAGCAAAACTCATATAACAACTTCCTTGCTTAGCAATAGAAAATTGGGGCTCAGTTGTGGTCGTAAGTTGAGGACTACCTGTATACTTCTCAAAGCTTGTTAAGTGCCTATGATTTAATCAGTAAATACTATACCAGTGATGACGAACCTTTTAGAGACCGAGTGTCCAAAACCCGGACTCGCCCTGTCCCACCACCCTGCTCTGCCCCCCATCCTGTCCGCTTCACCCCCACCCAGCCCACCCGCAGGGCTGTTGACCTCCTCCACGGCCTGCCGCAGGTCACCCAGGCAGCCCAGCAGCACCATGGTGGCCACGCCCTCTGCCCGCACCCCGCAGCATCAACTGCATGAGATGGGATGCGACGGCGGAGTCTCGTCCCTGCTGCCCGGCTACCCTGTCCTTTGCTGCGCTGCTCCATGCGGGCCACACTCGGGGGCAACTCTCCTCCAGGGGGTTGCTGATGAGGAAGGGGCCGCGGGGGGAGATGAGACTGGGGCAACAGTGCACGTGCCCACAGAGAGGGCTCTGAGTGCCGCCTGTGGCACGTGTGCCATAGGTTTGCCACCACTATACTATACTGCCCTTGATTGTTACCGATGACTCAACCTCCTGACCGTTGAAGCTCTTCCAAATGTTTCCTCTGCTACTATTTCTAATTTTCTTTCTTTTTGTTTTTTATTGCGCTTTTATTGCCCTTAAGCTTATCTATATACAAGAAATTTATTTGCAGCTGGGACAGGTGCTGATTATGCGACAGAGTGAAAAGAGAGGTGTCTGTTCTTTACTTCTCCCAATTCTGGAATTTAAACTAAAGTTCCCCTGTCTTTTTCTCCTGTCTTCACAAGCTACTAATTTTTTTAACAGCCAATATGGTTATATGGTGTTTGCATTATGTATATCACGTGTCATTACATTTCAAATAGAATAAATACATTGTTGTTTTTTCATAGCTACTAATAAGTCTTTGATGAATGATCAGCTGTGACTTTTGAATGGGCCAAATATATAACAACCCTACTGTGGCCTAGTATGATGGCAAGTTACGGCTACTTTTTAAAAGAGAAGAACAGCTAAACTACGTAAAAAAAATAGCACATTTTCATCTAAACAAACAAAAAAAAAGTTCTTCCAGACCAAGCAGTATGGCAAATCAAGATAGAAATATGGATAAGTAGGGTTTTAATTTTCCAATCAGTCACTGGAATTCTACCTGGTCATAATATATTTTCATATTTGGGCAACAGACTTCTTATTGCATATGAATAATCAAATTGCTCATAGTTTTTTTAAACCAACATTAGCCAATATTTTTTTTCTTTTTCATATTTGGAACAATGTTTTTTTTATTTTTAGCCTACTCCAAATTGGCCTTCTCTTCATTTTGCAGTCTAAATGTTTTCCTATCCTTCCAAACGTACTTTGTCAATATTCACACTTTATTATAGTACTTTTACAAGTATCACCTTGTAGTGTGTGAATAAGATGCAAATTCTGTGATAGATTTTTGTGAATCTTAAAAGTGCATAGTTATATCCTTGGTGTCAAGACAGAAAGCTATAGTTAAAAACATTTCATAAGTTCCAAAAGTTAAGTGACTTGTTATCTTTTGCAAAGGTGAAAAAATGTGTTAAATGAATTTATGAACAATGGTGTATACTGCTGTACTTTTAAGTGTTACCTGCATCAGGATGGATAGTTTTTTTTTAGTGAAAGTATGTCCATCCATATGCAATTTGAAATTGGTTTATGTGGTTTATAATCTGGATAGCAGAATCGGTGCCTGGTTAAGTCTTGGAACTGTATGTTGGAAGAAGGCAATCTCAAACAGTATCCATATTGTTACCAAGAATTGTTTTCATGTGATCAATAGGAATCAAACTTCAGAATGTTTACCTATCAAATATAGATGTTCAGCTGTGTTGGCTTTTTCTTGTATAGCAGAATAGATCTTACTTGAAGCTAAGCTAAAGGTGATGTTACAGTACTTACAGCTTGCCCAGATGAAGTGTTCCTGTGGTCTGTCATGGGGATGGATCCAGATTAAGCTTCCTGAGGTGGAAAGCTCCTTTTGTAATGTGGGAAGCAGGGGTGTTCTCTAACAAATACTGGGGGGAAATCATCCTCTTCCTCTTCAAACTCTGATTTCTCAAAGCCTTTTCTTGATATTTGGAAAGTGGGGTGAGGTGTGGGCTGTTCTGAGCAGTGGCTGAGTTGGAGCTGGGTCTGCAGATGGAGCCAAAACTGGCAAATGCCACAGATGAATCTTTGGAAGCATTCGTTGCAAAACTTAGCTAGCTGTTTTAGCTGGTGGGATGAAAATTAGATAGCAGACCTCTGTTTATGAATTTTGACTTGAGGAATGGAATTTTCCTGTGGGAAATCCAATGCATAATCTTGCTACAAAGAGCAGCAGACCAAACAAAAAGTTTACCATACGTGAACCTGGTTTTTGATCAACCATCTGAAGGTAAAAATAGAAAGCTGTGTCATAGCCACATAATTAGACTCTTTCTTTGTTGCGGCTCTGACCACATGCCAAGCCCATCATTTCTCCTCTCCCACAAGTACAGAAATCTGGATTGTGGTGAGACTCATCTGATCAAGGGCAGAAGAGAGAGGCAAACCATCTGTGTGAAAACCTTTAAGCATCCGAAATATTGTTAAGGGTACTTTGGGATTTCAGGGATCTGAACAACCTGTTTATAACAAGGACTGTTAATCTTTTCAGGCCCCACAGCACCATTGTGTAATCTGCATGATCTCACATAATAGCAAATGCTTTCCCACTAATTGCTGTAGATCAAGTAAAACTTAAGACAGTCTCACTGTGTTACAAAGAGGCTTGTTTTCTGTTAGAGAACTGGGAATGTTTTATGCAGCTCACTTAAAAAACTTGTGGAAACTTTAGGAAGATTTTTAAAAGCTTTAGTTTAATAATAGAAGCAACTCACAGTTATTCTCACAGTCAGTCAGAGCAACCTTGATGGAGTAGGATATGGGATTTTGGACTCCCCTCCATCCTGCTGGATTTTATTAGCCCTAATTATGTATTAGCCAAATTTGTAGAGCTGACCATCTCACAGAACATGACTTTGGGCAGCATACAGTTGAACCACAACACATATAAAAACAAGAAATGTAGAAAATACAAAGTTCAGATTAAAAAATAAAGATTATAAAAACAAATGCACAAACCCTAGGCAAGGGGAGAATAAAATGGCTACCTCATCAATGGAGCCAACTAGACATGTCTCCAGTTCCCTGGGAGCCCCAGGCCTGATAACATAACCAAGTCTTGAAGGGCTTTCCGAATGTCAAAGGAGATGGAGCTAGTCTAATTTTGGGAAGAAGAATGTTCCATAAGATGGGCACTCTGGCAGAGAAGGAACATTCCCTGGGACTCCTCCCCCCCAATGTAGATCTTGCAGTGTGCCCTCTCTGCCAGATCAAATGTGGTGGGCTGATGGGATCAGGGAGAGGCGGTCTCTCAAGTAGCCCAGTCCCATGGTACGAAGGGCTTTAAAGGCTAAAACTAGCATCTTGAATTGTATCTGGAAGCCAATTGGCAACCAATGCAGCTTGCTAGCTTACCTCAACATCACAGATTTTTTCAGCATATTTTTAAATTTAATTTTATTTATTGATATCCCACCAGATCTGTGACGTTGAGATAATCTAGCAAGCTAGTTATATATGGACAGTTAAATAAGGTGATGTAATCCTCATGTTCTGTCACACACACACACACACACACACACACACACACACACACACACACATTTTGGTATGCCTTTCCGCATATGTAGGCTTTCTAATATTTCCACGTATTTAGGCTTTCTAAATCAAACCTTTCTCATTGCCTTCTTTATACCATAGGACAGTGATGGCGAACCTATGGTATGGGTGCCAGAGGCGGCACTCGGAGTCCTCTCTGTGGGCACACGTGCCCTTGCCCCAGCCTTGCCTCCCTGTGACCCCCTCCTCTCCAGCAGCCCCCCTGGAGGAGAGTCGCCCCTGAGTGTAGCCCACATGGAGCAACGCAGCCTAGGACATGGCAGCCAGGCAGCATACACAAGACTCTGCCCTCACACTCCATCATGCAGTTGATGCTGCAGGGCGCAGAAAGAGGGCGTGGCCGCCATAGCGCTGCTGGGCTGCCTGGGCGATCTGCGGCGGGCCCTGGAGGCGATGAGTGGTCCTGTGGACAGGCGGGGCAGGGGATGAGGGGTGGGGCAGGGGGGTGGAGTGGGGGCAGGGCCAGTTTTTGGGCACTCGGTCTCTAAAAGGTTCGCCATCACTGCCATAGGACTTGCCATGTTCTTGCTTTGCAGCAGGTGAGCAGTGCTTTACTATCTACCTGATAAGGATTGCAGTTCTTCAACCCCGAGTTTCTCAAGGAAAAGAAAGAATATGCTGCTTTTAAACCATTCTTTTCCACAGCACCAAACAAGATGTTTCAAAGCAAATTTCTGAGTGATTTATAAAATCAAACAAATCTTTTTTCTTCTTTTCATTTATCTTGCCTTATATTTGGTGAGCGAGTACAAAGGGTACAGGACTTGTTTTGAAACAAATTGTACTTTTCTTTCAATTAAATAAGCATTTTTTTAAAAAAAACTCTGAAAACAGAGCTAGCTTAATAGACATAATGAACATAGCACCAAATTGATTCCATCATTGTGAAGCTTTTCAACACAGCTATTTATATTTTGAATATATTTGTTAATTGGCCTTTAGAATATTTGTTCAAATGAATTAAGAAAAGTTTAGTGATAATCTGCTCCAGCTACTTCTCAGGACAATCCATCCACTAGCAAACTTGAGGCCACCAGCAAATAAATAATGGCCCTTATAGAATGCTAAAAACAACAGCAAAATGTTTAACGTTCTTCACGATGTATTCTCCTACTTCGAGTATACTCTCTTGCTTCAGACAACATTCTTGTCATCCTTCTAGATTCTTTTTACTCTTTGTCAAGACCAGGTGGGTCTGTCTTACCCAATTACGCGAGCCTCTCTATCATTCCTTTCATCCCATTTCATTTGATTCCTCATTGCTTTGTGCATTTTTGTATATGCATTTTTCTACATATTAGGTACAGATTTTTTTTATTCTTCCTTTATGGTCTCACCCCGTTGCTAAAAGTTTTTTGGCTTTCTGGCTTCTTTGAATTACCCCCACTCTCAGTTTAGAGTCTTTTTTTGCCTCACTTTGGAATGCTCTTCAGTCTTTGCTACCTCTTCTCCCTTGCCAGTATTCAGGGTGTCTCCTGGTTAGGATTGATGTGCCTAGAATATTGGATATTTTTAGGACTGCAGTGGGAAAATAGTTCTGTGCTGTAATGGCTGCTTTGTACCTTAGGCACTTTTGAAAACTGTTACTAAGGTTACTTTTGCAGCACATTTGCAGGAGGAAAAAACATCTACAGGTTGAGCGTAGGTGTAAAAGAAAAAAGTGTAGATTTTTTTTCCCATTTTCAGCTTACTATATACAGAGCAATTGCATATTCAACTCTCTGCTGAAATTTAAAAAGTTGTCCCGAATTCACCGAAGCACCAGTATATCAGAGCTGGAGAATCTGCGGTTACTCAGATGCCAGTGAATTTATTTCTCAGCAGCTCCAGTGCCTGGCCAGTGATGAGATAAATTGGAGCAACATCTGAATGAGATTCCCTATCTTTAATTGAGATTATGGTATTTATAGTATTGTTTAGAAAATGTTTGCACCATTTTTAAATGGCAAATGTGGGGTTGAAAGGTATACATAGATTAGACAATGAACCTAAATATCTTACAGAAATTTTAAAAAATCCTTTATGTATTCCTATGAGAGAATATGGAGTACTTTCCTAATGGAAAAGAAATGTTTTAAGAGGCCAATATCCTCCTTATCATTGTTCTAAATCTAATGTATATTAGCAAACCTGATTTAAAAAAATTGTAATCCTAATTCAGATTTCCATTCTTTTTTTCTTTTTTTTTGTAAAAAAAGAATTATGTTACGTAATGCACTGTCATCAAGTACAGAGATATTATTCTGGATCTGCGCAAAGTGTTCTCTCCTTATGTTTAATTTCTTTTTTCCCGAGCCGAGGCATGGTTGGAACAACCTAATTCAATTTCACCTATTTATAAATAAAACACTATCGCATTACTATCTCAGTTTTACTTGGAATTCTTGTTTTCTTTTCTAAGTGCAGGATAGAAACATAAATAGGCTTAGAAGCTAAAAAGCATTAGGAGTAGATACAGAACTCAGAGTTAAAATGTATGATTTATAAGAATGTGCATGAAATATGAAAAAAAAAACATTTCAAGCTTGGGAGAAAACATTCTTGTTCAGAATGCTTCTTTAGAACGTTCTGAATTGGCAGCGTTTTAATGGAATGTAACTGAACACCTTGAATGTTCTGAAATCTTTAAAAGAATGCTCTTGGTTCCTTGTTTTACCTTAAGGCCACAGAAATGGGTTGCGATGTAAGCAATATTTACTTACTGGTTGAACTACAGAGAACTTGTTCTGTGTTTGTTTTTAATGAAATGTTTTTTTAAAAAAAAATTCTCATAGAAAACAAAGCAAATTTTTAAGCAGTTCCCCCTCTTATTCTGTATGCACAAATGGCCCCCAAAAAAGCCTAGGAAACAGCAACCCACAGTATGATTCATTCCAGCAGAGCTTATAAACATAGTAACTAAAATACAGCTATCAGGCTGTTTGCTTGAAGATACTTTTCCTTCCTAATAACACAGTTATAGAACATATATCTGTATTTAGCAGTTTGACAGCAGCACTTAGCAAGCAAAGGTATGAAAACCCCAAAGTGGGAACAAAGTGCACATGCCAAAGCGCAACAATAAAGCAAATGCAATATAGTCTCTTGTGTTTTACAACTTAGAGCCTACAAATTTCAGAAGCATTATTAGGAATATTTGTGTGATGTGTACAGAACGGATATTCCATTGTCTAATGGCTACTTTGCTAACACGTTCTTCAAGCAAAGAAAATTATGCCTATATATACATGGATATCACCAGATGGAGCACCCAGAAATCAATCTGACAATATAACAGGGATGAGAAGAGCTCGGTTTTAACAACATAGATGTGGCCACAGGTTGATTATGGAACACATAATGTGTTCCACTCTAATTCAAATTGAACTAGAGTGGAAGAAAACAATTACCCAGTTTCCACAATATGCTCTTGAATATACACGCACCATTTTCAAGGAGAACAGGAATTACTTTGCAAGTATTGACTCTCATTGATAGGGAATGCAAGAAAATATGGAATAAAAAAGAAGTTGTTAACAATGAAAACCAAAACAAACTGCCAATGGCAGAAGAAATCAAATTGGATATTAAAACAGGAAGAGAAGAAATCAAATTGGATATTAAAACAGGAAGAGAAGAGAAGAGAAGCCAAACCCAAGAAAATAAAAGAATTTTGGAAGGAACTTAACAAATCGTTTCAGGGAGCTGCCTATAGAGCAGGGGTGTCAAACTCAATTTCATTGAGGGCCACATCAACATTGCGGTTGCCCTCGGGGGACGGGTGGGTATGGCCTACTGGGTGGGTGTGGCCTACTGGGTGGGCATGGCCAGTTCTACATCGTTTGCGTCAAGGGTGCCTGTGGGGGCCTGGGCAGGAGTGGGACATATCTGGGGGTCTCTGGCAGAAGGGGGTAGAACTGGGGCAAGCGCCAACGCATGGTCCACTGGAGGAGCCTCACTGCCTGCTGAAACCCCTCCCTCGGAGCCCATCAAGCCGGATATGTGAAGTAGACAAGAGCCATTTGCTGGCCGCTTCCAGGCGATGATGCATTTCTTCATTCCTCACAAAGGGTGATACCTCCCCAGCATGCACCCAGGGGGTGGGGCTAACACAGCAGGGGCTGGTTCCTCGCTGTTTCCAGATGGCCTTGTGGAGCTAAGACTGAATGTGTTTCAGCATAGATGGCCACCACAAAATTGTACATTGGCTCCCGGCTAGCCTGGGCCAGGGCCAAGGCAGTGGGGGCCATTCCCTCACTGTGTCCAGGATGGCTTCGCGGGCCACATCCGGCCCCTGGGCCTTGTGTTTGACATGTCTGCTATAGAGCAATAGTATAACAATATCAGTAAAGATACTGGGAAAAGAACATGGGAAAACAAGAAAAGACCTGCAAACTCAGAAGGATGTTCCAATCTCAGATTAGTATGCTAAAGGACGTCAGTGGATCTGATTCACAGGATCAATCATAGATGGAAGAAGTACATAGACATTCCATAAAGTAAATATACCAACATGGAAGATATCTTAAAAGCCGAGGTGGGGCAGCAGTTAGAGTGCAGTACTGCAGGCCACTTTAGCTGACTGTGTTCAGCAGGTCAGCGGTTCAAATCTCACCGGCTCAAGGTTGACTCAGCCTTCCATCCTTCCGAGGTAGGTAAAATGAGGACCCAGATTGTTGGGGGCAATGTAATATATATATATATATATATATATATATATATATATATATATATATATATATATTACACCGCTTAGAGAGTGCTTGCACTTAAAGCGGTATATAAGTCTCATAAATAAATAAATAAATAAATAAATAAAAGATACTCTTTTTTTTTTTTTTTTACCATATAGGAGGAGAGCCGTATTAATCTATGGTGCCAAAAAGCCAGAAGGAGTCTAGGGCAGTGGTTCTCAACCTTTCTAATGCCGCGACCCCATAATACAGTTCCCCATGTTGTGGTGACCCCCAACCACTTATACATCACTGGGTGCCAGGGGCGTGGCCAAAGAAAAGGGAAAAAATGGTGGACAGCCTTGTTTGGCGACCCCTGTGAAATGGTCGTTCAACCCCAAATGGGGTCCCGACCCACAGGTTGAGAACCACTGGTCTAGGGGGTGTCCCCTCTGACTAACAAACTAAGATATGTTTTTCCCCTTATTGCTTTGGTAATGGATCTTACCTGTCTTCCTTAACTCTCAAAGACTGGAAAAAGATAACTATTTAAAATTGAAAGAAGTAACATCAGTTACTTGCGCTATGAGGAATACACTACTCTGATAAAAATCGATTGTGTTTTCAATGCAAAAGTCAAGGAATTATTGACTATGGTTAAATGCAAATATGTAACAACATAACCTAATCTAGCAAGATGCAGCTTATTATGTGAGCAAAAATGAACAGCAATGTGCTGTGACACATATATTTTTCTCCTGATAAACTGTGCAGAGAGAGTAGCTGAATATATATTGAGGGAAACTGGATTGGAAAAAGATGGGCATAACTAGAAGACGAATCATCATTGCACTATTGACTCTACTGTGCTAGCCCAAAATGCAAATGTTCTGCAAGGGCGAATAATGAAAGTCAAGGAGCAGTATGGGGAAAGAAATAGGACTATGATTAACTATAAAGAAGACCAAAAGTACAACAGATCCAGCAACTGAATTAACAATGAAGACACTGTAATGGTGGATAAAATGCTACCATTTTAGGATTAATTATCAATTGTAGAGGGCTACAGAAGCTACAGGGGAGCGCTTGGTAGGATAGCAGTGAAGGCCTTGTAACAGATGCTCAGATGCTGTGGTGTGTCTCTAGTTAACATGCAGGCAATGCTAAACAGGTCCCCTCTACTTTACAAGCTATGCTTGAAAACATTTTTTTTAAAAAAAAAACAAACCCAAGCATTGTGACTCTTAGATTGTTTGAACAGTGCCACTCAAAATGGTCCTCTTTAGCCTAGAGAGCTTGGAATAACACAAGTGTTTTGGAATGAAATTCTTGGAGCATGGGTGTTTTGATCAGAGCTTGAAATATTAGGGAACATGTTTTAAGCTTTGAATGTTTTGCAGGGTCTGCTTAGCCTGGGCCTGAAGTTGGTCATTAAGAAGAGTCAAACCTCGTTAGTAGTGGTCTGCTGTGTCTTTTAGGTATACCAAAGCTGTGGGCTGGGCTGAAAAGCTGAAAGAAAGCCTGAGGGAGGCTTGCTTTCTTATTGCTGTCAAGGAAACTACCAAGAGGTGCTCAGGGAGTCATCAGGAGTCAAACATGAGTTGAGGAAGACTTAACCTGTTTAGAGTAGAAAAGTTTCCAGGTTCAATCCCAGCTATTTCCCAGATTATTTTTAATCATTCTTTGAAAACTGGAAAATACTGCCTTCTGCAGAAGAACGAGGGATCACTGATATGAAGTAAAATAAGTTTTTAAAATAATTTGGCTGCAACTGTCTTGAAATTCATAGGAAAAGGAAAAAGTGTTGATAAATCCAGTTATTCTATTTATAGGAGATTTTAGCTCTTATAAGATGTTTTGCTTTCTCACCCTGCCACAGATTATCAATGTTGGGAGAACTCTTGTGATGGGGGTGAGAGGAAGTGGGGACAGGAGATCCCATTGGACACTTGCTTTCTTAAAGATTATGTAAAATCTATCTAAATCTCTACCCACCAACATTCTTTATTAGATCATGAGGATGACTTGATCCAACAATGACTTTTGTTAATTTAGTTTTACAAAACAGCCTCTAGCAGAACTGGAAATACACATACACACATACACACATACACACACAAAGATGGGGGAGAATGAAAATTTTGGAATAGTAAGTTGCAGTTGCAAGTCATACAATGTTAGTATGTTATCAAAGTGTGGAGTTGTTAGAAATTATCAGAAGGATCTGAGATCTGTGCAGAGTTTAATAATAAACACATCGCTGTGCATTTGCAAAAGCTCAGGATAGTTGTGTGTTGTATTGAGGACCCTGCGTGATCCTTGTAAAAGAAATGTACCAATTAAAACAAAAAAAACATGCACATTTGGCTAGGTATACTTTGCATTCCCTTGTTTAGGAACAATATTGTCATACTGCCACTGCACCATATAAATACTAAATTACCTATTTAACCTGAATATAAGCTGCCCGGTCTTTTTTTTCCAGTGCCATTTAAAGGTATTTTTTTTCTGATTTGAGATTTCTTTAGTATATTCAAAGAGCCTTCAATTTTGGATGGCAACTTTCATGTTAAACAATATACCGTATTTTCTGGTGTATAAGACAACTCGGCGTATAAGACAACCCCCGACTTCAGAGAAGATTTGCATGGTTTAGAAAGTCATCTTATACGCTGGAAAATACGGTACTTCCTCCTCCACCCAATCAAAACAACAGGTAGTGCAAACATTCTTGTGGTTCCTGATCTGTTTCCGGATCCCAGATCACTCCTGTTTTGGCTTTTCCCTCTCTGGCACCAGAAACTCAGTCTGTCTCAGTTTAAAACTGCTAAAAGGAACACAAAGCCACTTTTCATTGTTTGCCCTCTGCCCCACATATTTCCTCTGTGAAAGCAAAGAGATTTCAGGCTACCCCTGAAAACAGCTCCTCTGCAGTAATACAGTGGATTTGTTTGTCTTCTGTCTATTCTAGTATCTGGCGTTGAAAGTGATAGGTAGGCCTTGACTTACAATCCATCCAAAGTTCCAATAGAACTACCTGGGGGGGGACGGGTACTTGTGAAGTGGATTTGAAGTTCCAGCAGTCGGGGGTTGTGTAACTGTATAGTGTATAGTTGTGTAACTGTCACCAGCTTCTGACGCTTGGCAACTGGGCTGCATTTACAGCCATTTGAGACATCCTGCAGTCACATGACTGAGTTTTACAATGGTTTTACCCAAAACAGACATTTACTTTCGGTTTTCAGCTATACTACTGGTCCTTAATGACCACAGCATTTGTTTAATGACCACAGCAGCAGCTTTACAATTATTGTATTCATTTCATGACCACTACAAAAAAGGTTGTAAAATTGGGCCATGATAGCAGGCTCCATTACAGTTGTAACTTGAGGCCTACCTTTATATTAATCTGTCCTTAGTGATTTACAACATTTTGCATTATTGTTTCACCTTGTAGTGATCAAGAGGCAAGGTATTAAGTATCATAAATATCATTTACGAGATACTAGTGCGTAATCCACTACACTATTTTTCAAACTTGGGAATGTTAAAATGTACAGACTTCAACTCCCAGAATGCCCCGGTTCCCCATAATTCTCTGAACTCCCTAATTGCTGGCTGGGGAATTCTTGGAGTTGAAGTCCACACAACTTAAAATTACCAATTTTGAAAAATCTACTAGAAGAATACTGAGGTGTGTATAACTTAATCCAGACATGTCAAACTCGCGACATCGTGTGACGTCACGCAACGGATCGGGAGAGTTTTGCCAATGCCGGCAATGGGGTGGGCGCGGCTTCTGCATGGCGCATCCGGCCCACGGGCCAGCAGTTTGACACCCCTGACTTAATCCTACATTTTTAAAAGTTTAGTGTTTTTTAAAAATTTCTTACAGCTTTAGATAGCATTTCTCAAAAAAGGAAACGCCTGTGATCCTAGCAGTATCAAATGTTATTTCAGAAAGTGACAAATTTTTATCAGGGCTTGTGGCAGCCTAAGATGTCTTCCAAAATCCATTAGAAATGCAAAAGAATGCTGGGGGGTTTCCTGTTCTAACGTTCTGTGCTGGCTGGTTTAGTTATGAGCTACCATTTGAAATATCCTGTGGTGTTCTGAACAGCTGGGATATTGTAGGAAATTATAATATGGGAGCTGAAAGCTTGGTGACACAGTACAGGAGGGCCTCTCTAGGTGACAATCACATCTTAAGAAGGAGGGAAGCCTTCTCCTTTTCCAATCTGGACCCAGGAATAGGATCCTCTGACTTCATTCTCCCTCTCCACAACAAAAAGACGTTGCCGAGAACATTTGTGTTGTGTTTTCTTATATGCATATAAACACTATCTCTCTTTAATCGCTTGATTAATTATGTACAGTCAAGTTGGTGTTGACTCACAGCAATTACTTGGGTTTTTTTTTCCATGTCAGTCATTAGCCTGATTTTTCAGATCTTTCAATGGTGCATTCATTGCCAAAGTAACTATCTATCCACCTTGTTGCTTGTCACCTCCCTCTTCTCTTTCTTTCATAATTCTGATTATTAGCATTTTCTTAGAAGAGTTAGGTCTTCATATATATCCAGAATACGATAATTTGATCCTGGTCATTTTTGCTTCAAGTAAACACTCTGTGTTTATTTGTTTGATGATCTGTTTCTTTGTTTCCTTGGTTATATGAACTGTTCTCAGGTGTCTCCAACAACAAAGTTCAGAAGCGTGAACAGTGTTAGCATATCTGGTACTTGCAAGTTCATCTCCTGACCTTTCACAAGTGGAGTGCTAAAGTGCAGCAAAAAAAAAAAACAAACACATCAGTTGCTCCTTCATCTGTGAACTGAACACAGTAGTGCAGGAAATTGCCAGAATATTTAAGAAACCAGGCTAGAAACTGGGATATTGGGAGTTCTAGGTCCACCTTAGGGACAAAACCAGCTGGGTGATCTTGGACCAATCCCTCTCTCTCAGCCCTAGGAAAGAGACAAGGGCAAATTGCTTTCAAAAAAATGTGCTAATAAAAGTGCTGGGACTAGTCCAGGCAGTTGCCAGGAGTTAACATGGACTTGGAAGGCACATATACACATAGCAATAGCACTTAGAGTTATATACCACTTCATAGTGCTTTATAGTCTAAGCCAGCGGTTCTCAACCTGTGGGTCGCGACCCCATTTGGGGTCGAATGACCATTTCACAGGGGTCGCCAAACAAGGCTGTCCGCCATTTTTTTCCCCTTTTCTTTAGCTGTGCTACTCCCTCTTATTCTATTGACTTTTGAAAGCCAATAGAATAGACTCTATTCAAGAGACTCTATTCTATTGGCGTTTGAAAGCCAATAGAATCTATTGGCTTTCGAAAGCCAATAGAATAGACTCTCTTGAATAGAGTCTAATTCTATTGGCTTTCAAAAGCCAATAGGAATTGTCCAGGCTGTCTCTGCCCTGCTGAGCCCAGCAAAAGCCCCACTATGCAAATGGTGCTGCAAGGCAAACTTTCCGGAAAGCTTCCCTCCCTGCTGAGCAACTACTAAAAGTAAGTAAAAGAGGGCCAGGGGTGGGAGGTAAGAGGCTGGTGAGCTCAGGGAGGGTTGCTGGCATGCGTGGGGCCCGGCGGGTGCCTTACCTGCCTGGGGCTGGGCCAGCTGGTGGCCCAGCCAGTGGTCGGCCTGCGCCGTCACTGCCACTTGCCGTGGCTGCCCAGGAGCACCTGGGCCTGCCTGCCGCCACCCCGAATGGGCGTTGGCCAAGGTAAGGCTAGCGGGGCAGCGGCGGGTGCAGGGAGGGTTGCTGGCGCGGGTGGGGCCCGGCGGGTGCCTTACCTGCCTTGGGCTGGGCCAGCTGGTGGTCCAGCCGGTGGTCAGCCTGCGCCGTCTCTGCTGCTTGCCAGCTACACCTCGGCTGGTGCAGGGGGCAGCACCACGCATGCGCGGCGTTCCCGGGAAGGGAAATACAGGTAGTTCTCGACTTACGACCGGTTGCGGGGTTGTGGCATTAGGAAGGTTGAGAACCGCTGATCTAAGCGATTTACAGAGTCAGCCTATTGCCCCCAACAATTTGGGTTCTTTTACTGACCTTGGAAGGATGGAAGGCTGAGTTAACCTTGAGCTAGATCAGGATCAAACTCCTGGAGTGAGCAGTGAGTTCACCTGCAGTACTGCATTCTAACAAGGGCTTAAGTGTTAAACTTAATCTGAGGAAGCCAAGAGTTGAATCCACCGGGTAGCTCAAACTGTCTCATAGGATTTTTGTGAGAATGATAAAATGAGGAAAGGCCCCCACTGTTTGCACACCCAGAGGAAGAATGTGATCAACATAGTAAGGTAGTTGCAACAGCTCTCACTCCAAGTAACTGGAGTATCATGCTTAGATGGGATTAATCATGGTTAGTTAAGCAAACACTAATGTCTTTTTTTAAAAAAATATTTTCTATATTTTGCCATGCTAAAATATTATTTTAAGATGTGATATTTGGAATAGTACATTTCAGTACACATCAGATTCGTAATGGTTTCATTACATCTACCCAAGCCACCAGAGCAGGAAGGCCAGGCATGTTGAAGGTTGATCTAGTATTTATTTAGCATATGATGAGTACATAGCAAAGAGAAGTAACAAGGAAGACCTTTGGTGGGATCTATTAAAATGGCCTTCAGTGTGGTGGCTCCCTCCCTTGAGAACATCATTCCCCCAGAAATAAGATTGGTTCCCACTTCCTTGCTTTTCTGCAGAAAAGGCAAGCCTGATTTTGTCAGGATACTTGGGGACACCATTCAGAGCTGATCAAGTAGCTTATCTGATTGTTGCCACTGCACAGAATGGGGGAGTGTGTGTGTGTGTGGGGTGGTGGTGGCTGGGTAGGTGGGTTAAAACTGGATTTTTAACTGGATTTTTATAGAATAATAAATTGATTTACATAAAATGTTACAGTATTAGTAATTTTATTTGCAATTCTTTTCTGTGCCTCCAAATACTGTGCTTCTCAATGATATTACATCCACATGGAGAGAAGTAAACAGTGGGGTACCACAAGGCTCTGTCTTAGGCCAATATCTTCATCAATGACTTAGATGAGGGAATTGAAGGGGAACTCATCAAATCTGCAGATGACACTAAATTGGCAGGAATAGCCAACACCCCAGATGACAAGCTCAGGATCCAAAAAGATCTTGACAAACTTGAACAATGGGCCCTATCCAACAAAATGAGTTTTAATGTGGAGGAAAGCAAGGTTTTACATTTAGGTAGGAAAAATCAAAGGTTTAAGTACAGATTAGGCGAGACCTGGCTCAAAAACAACAACTGTGAGAGGGACCTTGGAGTCCTAGTGGACGATCACTTGACTATAAGCCAGCAATGTGCAGCAACAGCCAACAAAGGTAATACAGTCCTGAGTTGTATAAACAGAGGCATAGAATCAAGATCACATGAAATATTAGTACTGTTTTATAAAACCCTAGTGAGACCACACCTGGAATACTACAACCAATTTTGGTCATCATACTACAAAAAGTAGTAGTGAAGCAGTAGGTGTGAATTTAAATGGACTCCAGAAGATGGTAGAGGACAGGAAGACCTGGAGGAACATTGTCCATGGGGTCGCGACGGGTCGGACACGACTTCGCAATTAACAACAACAACAACAACAACAACAACTACAAAAAAGATGTTGAGACTTTGGAAAAAGTACAGAGAAGAGCAACTAAGATGATCAAAGGCCTGGAGACTAAAACATATGAAGAACAGCTGCAGGACTTGGGTTTGGCTAGTCTAAAGAAAAGAAGAAATAGGGGTGACACAATAGCAGTATTCCGGTATTTGAGGGGCTGTCACAAAGAAGAGGGGGTCAAGGAACAATGGTTGGAAACTGATCAAAGAGAAAAGCAACCTGGAATTAAGGAGAAAGTTCCTAACAGTGTGGACAATTAACCAGTGGAACAGCTTGTCTTCAGATGTTGTGGGCATTCCATCACTGGAGGTTTTTAAGAAGAGACTGGACAGCCAGTTATCTGAGATGGTATAGGACAGGTTCTCCTACTTGAGCTTGGGGCTGGACTAGAAGACCTCCAAGGTTCTGTTCTATTCTATTCTATTCTATTCTATTCTATTCTATTCTATTCTATTCTATTCTATTCTATTCTATTCTATTCTATTCACCAGTCACAGTGGGATAATTGGAGGAGATAAGTATGTCTGCAACCCCTTTCTTTTAAAGGAACATTTTAATTTTTTTTAAATATTTAAGGAATTAAGTAACTGCATTAAAAAAAAGAAAATAAATAATGGCAATGGAAGGAAAACAAAATATCATAAATAAGCGTAGAATTTACAATTGTCATAAAATTTTAAAAAACATTATTTCCTTATTTCATTGATTAAATAATTAAATTGAATATATAAAATTAGACTCATCTTTAGATATTGAAAAATACTAGAAAACTCTAAACATTAATATTATTATGGATATCACCACTATTTATCATTAGCTAAAATAAATCTATATCACCCAGAATTCCTCTCTGTGAGGGAGATGGGCAGATCTTAAATATGATAAAACAAACAAATATACATCTTATAAACAAGAATGATGAAAAATAAATACCAAAAACAATCAGTAAATAAAGTATTAACTTCCAGATTCCCTCCCATTATACCCAACTGGAAATTACCCGTATTTATAAACATTAAAATTGATTCTAATTACTATTTTATATCAAATATTTCCCCTTAAAAAAACTGTACCGTGTTTTTTTGGGGGAACGCCTCAGAAGCATCTGGCTGGCCATTGTGAAAAATTAAGATGGCCTTTGGCATGATCCAGCAAGACTGTCCTTACGTTCTTGTGTGTGTGTTTTTTATGGCCTGGCTGACATCCCTTTTTTTCCCCTAATGGCTTGACATTGTTTTTTACAATGCTATAGACCTCCAGGATTGGCAGTATTTTTCCTAATCTTTGGCATACATTTGAACCTGAATAAAAATGTGTTTATTCCTTCAACCAGTTTTGCTTATTTTAAGAGTTTTAGACATGAGCTCGCATTAATGGTTTTGTTGATGTCTGCTGGGGAAATGAGCAGATAAGAACTTGCTGTCAAGCAGTTTGTTACAGTATGTTTTGAAACTTAAATACAAGAGTTGCTCGTTTAACTTGCGTGGGAAAACCACTAGGACTTAAGGGCATTCTGAAGCATGTGAAATCTGAAACGAAAAATGTTTAGTAGTAAGATTAGATAAATGTAGATATGTATAGACACACACACACACACACACACACACACACACACACACACACACAGAGAGAGAGAGAGAGAGAGAGAGAGAGAGAGAGTCCTTACAGATAATCCTTGTTTAGTAATTGCCTTGGATAGTGATTATTTGCATGTATGACAGTGTTGAAAAGTAACTTTGCAACCAATCCCCACATTTACAACCATTGCAGACCTGCAAAGCAAAAGAAAGCTGAAGTAAAGATTGTAAGCCCAAGCAGGATTTCACTTAGTGGCTGCTTTGCTTAACAACTGAGTTGTTGGTCCCAAATGGGAGCACTAAACAAGGACTGTCTACACTTACTTTCAACTTCACTGATTAGCTGAGTACCTGTTTGGTGTACTGTGGGAATAATGTAGTCCAGATGTGTCAAACTCGCAACGTTATGTGACGTGGCGCAACGTATTGGAACGTTTTCCCTATTGCTGGCAATGGGGTGGGTGTGGTTTCATCGTGACTTGTCCAGCCCACAGGCCAGCAGTTTGACACCCCTGATGTAGTCTAATATCTAATATCTCTTAGTGCATACTTCCGATATCAGAAGTGAGAGAAAAAGAGCTGAACAGTACAGTCCTATATAGTTTACTCAGAAATATGCCTGATAAACTCCAGTGGGAGTTTGTGTTAAGAAGATTTAAAGGCTTGCAGCCTTCCACCCAAAGCAGAACGTGACTTGATGACACCTAGCTGACTAATAAAGAAGGGGAAAATGCTGTCACTGCATATCTTTTCTTCGCTCCCTTTCTGAATAGAAAAGTAAATAAAAGAGGGAAGTCCCTATAGATCCATTTTGGGCAGATTTATTAGGTTTTGAGGGGCAGAAGTATCCATTGGAACCCTTAAAATATCTTACTGTCTAGAAAATGGAAATATCAACCTCAGTTTTGAAATGTGAGTTAGTGTTTTCTTAAGTCCATGCAAAGCTCATTGTACCCATCTTGCTGCTTAAACCCACCTGCAATTTTTTTAAAATAACAGCACAAGAGAAAAGAGTGCTAAACACACATGGAGTTAAAATAGGTGAGGGGGGGAGGCATACTTTTCATCCTCATTTATAGCTCTGTTAAGCTTGTAAAAGGTGAAGATCAGCAAAGGGGAGAGTTGGCAGATGTGCTGGGCAGGTTTTACAAGTAACAGGTTTAAAATCAGGCCTCAGGCACATTCTTTGACATGTGACTTGAAGTGACCTGGGAGGTTTCAACAGTAAACTTGACCCTTCTTGTGTAATCCTGGCTTTACAAGATGTAAGAGACCAGAGAGTTGCAAAATATAACTTCATTGCACTATATAGGCTTATTGAATATATTAGCAGCACTCCATCTGATGCATGTGTTGCAGACTGAAACCAGACAGCTGGAACAAACACTGATCTGTAGTACCTGTGGAAAATTTTTCTCTTTTTTTTTCAGGGACTTTTGTTAATCCAGTGAAAATTCAAGCCACATGCTGAGTCACCCTCTCCTCCGAAAAAAAGTCAAGATGTGATTCTTCTGTGTTGAAACCCCAATTAGTTGAATATGCTTTTCTTTCCTGACAAGCTGGCAGGGAAATAGAATTCCTGTAATGCTCTTCCACCTAAAATGAAAGTGAAACTACAATTTTTCAACAGTGCCAAAGCAAATCCCTGGCATCTAAATATCATGGGATAAAAAGTTGACCCTTGGATCTTCTATCCCACGGGTGTCAAACCCGATCGCGTCACGTGACATATCATGATGTATTGCAACGTTTTTTGCCTTTCTGGAGCTGGGGTGGGCGTGGCCTGTGTGTGATGCATCCAGCCCGCAGGCCGCCAGTTTGACACTCCTGTTCTATCCATTTCATGATTACTGCTAAGTATTTGAGCAATCTCCCATGCTTCCTGACTCTTCCCTTCCCATTTATTTTCCTTTACTAGGCCACTGAAATCCCAGAGAACGGCTACGGGGACCGTGAAAGTGCCTTCAGCGAATCAGATCTCTTTCCAGATGAGGACACCATGACCCTGGCCCAGCAGGAAGTCCACCATGAGTCTGATATGGACAGTGCCATTGAAAGTAACCACAGTTCAGAAGCATCAGTGGTGTGCAAGGTTGAGAAGGATGGTGTGTTGAATGGCCTCTTCCTGCCTGGAGATAAGTGAGTACAAATATTGTTGGAAAAGCTATTATTTTTTTAATGCTTTTAAAATGCCTTCAGCTGTAGGCTAGGTTCATCCTTGTAATAGGTATTGATGGATGCATTGCTTCCTCATCATTGGCTACCAATGGCAGCACAGCTGATGAAAATGTCTCTCAATTACAGCATATATAAAGGGGGAAGGAAAGAGAGAGAGACAGCTGACACCCATCAATTTGCTAACTTCAAGTCTCCAATTTCTGCTAACTTTTTGCCTTTCTCTTGAGAGGATCATTCTTCTTGGCCTTTGTTCTCAACTTCTTGAATAAGGAATCAACGCCTTTGTAGGAGTCGTCAAAGGGCTAGTCCAAATAATTTGTGGATAGTGTTCTGCCTGTGATTTAACAGAGAAACTGAGATAAATATAGAAGAAACTCTGCTAGGCTAACATGGAGGACAAAACCAACAGTGGTTAGATAATTGGAAGCACAACATAGTTGTACAGTTAGATACTGCAGATTGGCAGAAGCACTGCAATATAATTGGATAACTTCCTGCTTTTCAGATGCCTGCAGTCCTTCAGCTACCCTGCTTGTGTCTTCTTGACCCAGTGCCCTTGGCAAACATGCTGATGGTTGCTGTTTCTACTGATTTCTTGAAAAATCTGTCCTTCTACAGTAGAAGTGTCAAACTGCTGGCCCACAGGCTGAATGCATCACATGGAAGCCGCGCCCATCCCAGCTCCGGCAGTGGGGAAAAAATCCCAATATGTCGCCATATGTCACATGATGCGGCGAGTTTGACACCCTTGCTCCACAGCAGCGTTTCTCAATTGTGCCAACTTTAAGATGGGTGAACTTCAAGCTTAAGTCAATTTACATGGAGATATTCTTCAACAACCTTTGCCCCACCCACTTCATCCTAATTTAAATCCTACAATAATCTAACCCATGATTCCCCATTGCCGGCTCAGGAATTTGGGAGTTGAAGTCCATCCATTTTAAAGTTGCCAAGGTTGAGAAACATTGCTCTAGACTAGAGCAGGGGTCTTCAAACTTGGCCCTTTTATGACTTGTGGACTTCCAACTCCCAGAATTCCTCAGCCAGGCATGCTGACTGAGGAATTCTGGAAGCTGAAGTCCACAAGTCATAAAAGGGCCAAGTTTGAAGACCCTTGCTCTAGAGCAGTGGTTCTCAACCTGTGGGTCGGGACCCCATTTGGGGTCGAATGACCATTTCACAGGGGTCACCAAACCATGCTGTCTGCCATTTTTTTCCCTTTTTCCTAGCTGTCCTACTCCCTCTTATTGGTGGCCACACCCACTTGGGGGTCACCACAACATGGGGAACTGTATTATGGGGTCACGGCATTAGAAAGATTGAGAATCACTGCTCTAGAGTCTTCTCAGTTAACAAAAGTCAAAAGAATTACATACTGGATTTTGTACAGTGAGCTCTGTGATTCTGGAGCCTTTCAGCAGTTGTAAGGCCTAGGTCAGGGGTATCAAACTGCCGGTCCACAGGCCGGATGCGTCATGCTCAAACTGCGCCCACCCCATTGCCAGCAATGGCAAAAAAGTCACGACACGTCGTCGCAACATGTCACATGGCATTGCGAGTTTGACACTCCTGGCCTAGGTATTCATAGAGGCCTCACAGAACAGAAGTGAAAATATGTGATCTGTGACTTATTCTTAATGATCATTAGGGCTCTAGTTTCAATATATTAGAACAGAGGAGGTGAGTGGAAAGAGAGAGCAATCAGGATGTTAGCTAACCCATTTGGTCTAGTTCCTGCAAATCAGTTGCTAAATGCAAAATATCCCAAAGTATTCATTTCTTTTGCTCTGTCTTTGCATTCTTCTTGCCATTATTCTCCAGCCTTTCCTCATGTCATGTAATAAGGTGCAGCACTAAAGCAACCCTGGCTGATTCAGCAGTGAAAAATGGTACTAGGAGACTGAATAGTGTTCACTTGGAATCATTCTTCCGATGTGTATGTGTATGTGTGTGTGTGGAGGGAAGGGGGTTGCATAGCACACTGGCTGGAAGTAGAAAACTAAGTAAAGGTGGTGCAAGAGGGAAAGCAATTAGTTGGGACAGCAGTAGGAATTAGGGGAAGAGGGACTGACTCTCTGTCAGAGGGCGGCAGACAGAGAGCTCCAGTCTTGAAATCAGAGTTCCCAATGGGTAAAACAATTTAGTACTTCAAAGTTGGTTATTTAATTTTTATCACACCTTTTTAGTATTTTTATAAATAACTCGAGGTGGCAAACATACCTAATACTCCTTCCTCTGATTTTCCCCACAACAACAGCCCTGTGAGGTCATTGAGTAACTAGCCCAAAGTCACTCATCTGGCTTTCATGCCTAAGGCAGGATTAGAACTCCTGGTTTTTAGCCTGGCAGGTTAAATATTCTAGGAATTCTTTCTTTGCTGCACTGTTCTTAACTACTGGATCAATCTGGTTCTATGGCAGCAAAATAATGGGTCCAGGAATTGAGGAAACCCGTGGTTCTTGTACAAATACTCATCTGTATATGCATAACAGATGTAATTGCACGGGTACTTGTACACCGGTATGTACAAAATAATGTTACTAATGTTGGTCCTAATTGCCTAACGCTCCTGGTTCTGTTAGCATGGTAGCAGAAGACTCTTTGTGTGAGTATCCAAGAGCTATATTGATTTGCCCCACAAAGCCAGCGCAAAGCAACTGAAATCTTCTTTGACAGAGCTATGGAGGTGACCTGATTTGGTTCATTGAATCAGAAAGGCCACCCAGTTCATCTTGTTGAAGCAATTTGGAAAGATTTGAACTGCATCTGATCAAAGCTGCAGGAGACAGTTCCCATCACTCTTGTTTTCCAGCACTGGTTAAAATGTTTCTAAAGTGACAGCTGCCCATGCAAAGCCACCTGGCTTGGACAAGCTCCTAGACAGTTTCTGTTGCACACTTTCCTTGTTTGTGCTCTGCTGCCATCACTAAGCCTCTTTTCTGTTTGAAAATGATTTAAGTCTACAATAACATAAAGGAGGTAGATGATGAGAAAGATTTGCTTGACATTCCTTATTGGTTAGACGCTATTGTTATAGCAAACTAGGTTCTTAAAGCAGTTAAAGGTTAAATATATCAATATTTTGTTACATTCTCCAAATCAGGAATCTTTTCATCTATGAAGAACATTAAACATATGGACTGTTGCCTCAAATGTGATCATATACCAAGTGGAAGGATGCTTGTATCTTGGACTCTTGAGTGTTGGCTTAATGAAATTGCTTCCATTTTCAGCAATTGAATTGGCTTTATCCTGAAGAGAGGAACAAGACCAGACAATACAATTCAAAATGTATTGAGTCTGTTCAAAATAGAGTCAAAATTTTGGAGAAAAGACAAAGGAACATATTTAATTTAATAGTCTTATAGATATATTCATTAAATAAGGGTACACACACACACACACACACACACACACAAATGCTAGCTATAATATAGGGATTTTTAGAACTTTTAATTTGCTTAGTTGCTTATAGTTCTTTTTTATTTTCCCATTTTCTAGAGATTTTTTTTCTCTAGATAGTTTATTATAGCATTTCCTCCTTTTTTCTGTCTCTTCCCTCTTCCCTATATTATTTTATATATTTATAGTATATAATTTTTAATATAATAGTGTAGTTATATTATCATTTAGTTCATAAATAGTGCCACAAACTGCTATGGGCTTTTCTTAAGAAAACATAATTGTGATTTTGAAGTCTGATCCTTTATAAAGGATCTATATCCCATCAATCCTAACCTATCGTAGAACTAAATTTATTCCTGACTGTTTTGGGGGGGAGGGGCCTGGTTTCTCACGTCAGACTTTGAATTTCCTCAGACTTGTCTTCTGCTTATACTTCCCAAATCCCACTCATCAGTTCTCTTCTTCTGCCGTCCTTTGATTGGCAATTCCTCTGTCCCCATCATTACAAGGCATAAATGCTGAAGCCACCAATCCCGGACCCGAGAAGGCAGAGAAACAAAAATTAGAGAGTGGGGTTTTGCAGAACCACCCAGTTTTGAGACTCCTTAGGTCAGGGGTAGGCAACCTTGGCTCTTTTATGACTCCTGGACTTCAACTCCCAGAATTCCTGAGCCAGCATGGCTCAGCTTGGAAACCTCTCCCTTTCCCCTCAGCATGGCTGGCTCAGGAGTTCTGGGAGTTGAAGTCCACGAGTCATAAAAGAGCCAAGGTTGTCTACCCCTGCCTTAGGTAGTACTGCAGAGAAAACTCTTTTTGGTCTCCTTCTCTAGCCTGAGCTCTGCAGAAGAAGGCTGAGATGGGCTCTGAAGCAGATAATAGCAACTGCAATGTGATCACTTTATTTCAACCTTAGAAGTAAAGGGATCAGCTTTGCTTTGAAGCATCTCTGAGGGAATGATTTGTTTGAAGTGTTGTTGAAGCAAAGCACGGTTTGGTAGCTTTCAAAACCCTGGATAGGTAGCTCTCAGGTTAAGAAGATTAACTACCAATAAATGAGCCAACTTAAAGAAGATGGGGGTCTTTTTTTTTTTTTAAATACATTTTTATTGAATTTTTTTTTTAAATTTTACAAAAAAAACAAAACAACCCTTCCCCAAACCTCCCCAAACCTCCCATTCCCTCCCCCGACCTTCCCAGAGCTGAATATAGGCTTAATTAAAATTTCTTCAAAAAATCTTTAAAAAGATATAAACCATGAATAAATCTAAATACATTAATTAAACAAATTATAAAATAATTAACAATAATATATATATAGAAAAACATAAATACCAAAAGAAAAATACTTAAAAGGAAAAAGAATAAAGAAGAAGAAGAAAGAAAAAGATAAAAGAAAATATAATAAAAGTAAAAAGTAAAAATAAAAAGAAAGTAAAGTCTATAAAATATTTTAAATTTTAAATATTAAATATAAGTTATTAAAAAACTAAATAATATTTTTTTATATCCAACTTATGTTGTATAAAATCTATCCATTTTTTCCATACCGCAAAATACTTCTCTTGAGATTGAACCTTCAAAAAAGCTGAAATCTTTGCCATTTCCGCCAAATAAGAAACTTTAAAGAACCATTCTTGCAAAGTAGGCAAAGATTCCTTCTTCCAACATTGCCCTACTAACAACCTTGCGACTGTAATTAAATTTAACATCAATGTAGTCTCTTTAGTATCACAATCAGTAACAATACCTAACAAAAACAATTGTGGGGTAAATTTTACCCTCCTTCTAAAAATTCTTTGAATATTCCACCACATCTTAATCCAAAAAGCTTTTATATTTTTACACGACCACCAGATATGATAGTAAGTAGCATCCAAACATCCACATCTCCAACATTTAGGCTGTAAGTCAGGATACATGCGAGACATTTTTTGTGGATCAAGGTGCCATCTATAAAATATTTTGTAAAAATTCTCCCTTAAGTTTTGGGCTTGTGTAAATTTGACATCCCTCACCCAAATAATTTCCCAGGTATCTAATAGAACTGGTTCACCAAAATTTTGTGCCCATTTAATCATGAAGATGAAGGTCTTTTAACATTGGAGCTTGGAAAATGCATAGACACCTCAAACCGTTTGTTGAGGGCTTTGTTCCATTTCTAAGTCACCCTTCCATCAATTTGGCCAGGGCATCATAGGTACTTTTCTTCCAGCTCCACAACTTTCCTGAACTCAGCTAATTAGTCTAAAAGTCACTCCATAAGTGTCACATCTAAATAAGAATAGGAATCTAGCTCTTTCAAGACCTAATTCAGTGTGCAAACTGCGGAGTCTACTATCTTATATAAATATGTATTGTATAAATCTTTCCTTGCATTTCTTTATCATTTAAAAAGAATCCAGTAGTATTTGGTAGCTGGATCATTTAGATATGTTAGGGTCAAAAGCTGAATCGGTCTAAAGTGGATTACATATTAAGAGTCTATCTTCTCCTTCCTCCGACAAGAAAAATTGTTGGGGTATCTTTGTGTGTGTGAGAAGTATATTTGTATTCTGGCATTTGTGCATTTGCTGAACAGTTCATTTTGGGCAAGTGAACCCCAGACACATCAAAGGCTGTCTACCCCAGTCTAGAACTCATTCTATAAGAATGATGTGAGCTGCCCCTTGAAGGTGGAGACAACTGCTAAGGAAAAAGGGAAGCACTTGTGAAAAGAAGAAAGAGAGACTGGCAGGGAAGAATAAATTTCAGCAGGTTCCAGGAACTCATAAGTATGTAGTATATGAATCACAATGTGGCATATATTAGGAATGTGTATTTGTAATTATACAGTTCTTAAATGAGCTTCAATATTCAGTCCATGGCAAACTACTTCTGTATTATTGCCAAAATAATTACATGGATGTGTCTATAAAGACACCGAGAGGAGACTATATATTTATGGTATAAAAATCGTTTATAACAATGTCACTCTGCATTAGACAAGTGACCCAAAAAATAGAGAGGAGGAAAGAGTTTTATGCGTCTTCTTCTTTTTGAGTTCAAGAACTAGATTGTCTTACTGTATGTTTAGCTTGCTGTTTTAACATCTGTCAGTTTGAGCCCATTTTCTCAAAGTGATGTCCTTCAATTTTTGAAAGTATTTTGTGTTTTGAAGGTGGAAAGCTTATTATTAGGATTGTGTCATGATGTTTCCTTTCTTTTTCTCCCAAGATCAAATTTGCTGAATCCTGCATCTTCTGATCTTTCCACCTATTCCACTGCCTCTCTGATCAGTAACGAAGAACAGTTTGAAGACTATGGAGAAGGAGTTGATGTAGACTTTACCCCCAGCAGTCCTTGTCTTGATGATGAAAGCAGGACACATGCATATTCTGACCTTGGCTCATCTGTTTCTTCCAGGTTGGCTACTTTAATATATGCTATGCCTCACTTTAGGTTGGAGGTGGAGAAAGGACTTAGGGAGATAACCATGACTGAGTTGCTTTGCTGTTCATGAATACTAGCTCCACGTTTTGCCTCTGCCTTCTTTGGGCAGAAACCTTGCAAGTATCTTTCTCAAATCCTAAGAGAGTGAATTGGAGATGCAGCATATATTATTATTATTATCGATCATCGCACAGTCAGCCAGATGTTCAGACTGGATTTGGCATTTTGTCTACCTATCGAGTCCTTACCAAGGACCTGGAATAGGCAGATGTGGATGTTTGATGGTATTACAGGTATCGTCGCGGGATGGAAGTAGTTCCTAGTAAGGCCGCATTTTGCAATTGACTAATAGCGAATTTGTCAATGCCAATGGTGTTCAAGCAGTGCTCCAGTTGTTTTGGGATTGCACCCAAGGAGCCTATTACTATTGGTACTACCCTTGCTTGCTTTTGCCACAGTCTTCCTATTTCTATTTGTAGGTCTTTGTATTTTGTTACCTTCTCCAGTTCTTTCTCGTCTATTCTGCTGTCTCCAGGCACTGCCACATCCACTATCCAGACTTTTTTGTCTTTCTTATCGACAATTGTTAAGCCTGGGGTGTTATGTTGCAGGTGCTTGTCTGTTTGAATTTTGAAGTCCCAGAGCAGTTTAATTTTATTATTTTCTATGACGTTCTCTATTTTATGATCCCACCAGTTTTTGCTTACAGGCAAATGATATTTTTTGCAGACCTTCCAATGCACCATTGTTGCTACTTTGTCATGCCGCTGCTTGTAATCAGTCTGTGCAATCTTCTTGCAACAGCTTACCAGTGGTCCACTGTTTCTTCAGCTTCTTTGCATAGGCGGCACTTACTGTCTGTTGCTGTCTTCTCAATTTTGACTTTATATGCATTTGTCCTTAAGGCTTGGTCTTGTGCAGCCAGAATTAGTCCTCGGTCTCTTTCTTCAATTTTCCTGCTCTTAGCCATTGCCAGGTCTTGTTATTATCTGCTTTCCCAGCTATTTTTTAATGTATTGGCCATGTAGTGCTTTGTCTTCCCATGCCTCTATTCTGTTCTTCATTTGGTCTTTCTTGTAGGCCAGTTTGGTCTCTCCAGTAGTCAGTAAGCCTTCCTGATATACTAATTTCAGTGCATCTTCATCATTGTTCTTCAGATATTCTTCCAAAGCCATTTTTTCTTCTTCAACCATCTGATGTACTTGTAGCATTCCACGCCCACCTATTTGCCTTGGTAGATAAAGTCTGTCAATGTCACTGCATGGATGAAGGGCATGATTCATTGTCATTATTTTTCTGGTCTTCCTATCCATTGCTTTTAGTTCTGCTTGAGTCCAGTCCACTATTGCAGCTGTGTACCTAATGACTGGAATTGCCCAGGGGTTGATTGCCTTTATGGTATTTTCTCCATTGAGTTTGGACTTTAAGATCTTCTTCATTCTCTTAATGTATTCACCTCTAATCTTTTTCTTGACTTCAGTATGCTTGATGTTGTCAGCTTGAAGGATATCCAAGTATTTGTAGTAATCTTCCTCATCCAGACTCTTAATGTTATTTTCGTGGGGCATCTTGATTCCTTCAGTTTTCACTACTTTCCCTTGTTTGATAGTAAGTTATTATTATTATTATTTGATGATGATGACAAACAGCGGCATGACAAAAGAGCAACAATGGTGCATTGAAAGATCTGCAAGAAATATCATTTGCCTGCAAACAAGAACTGATGGGATCATAAAATAGAGAAAGTGATAGGGACTTTAGAATTCAAACAGACAAGCACCTGCCACATAACACCCCAGACTTAACAATTGTTGATAAGAAATACAAAAAAGTCTGGATAGTGAATGTGGCAGTGCCTGGAGACAGTAGAATAGACGAGAAAGAACTGGAGAAGATAACAAAATACAAAGACCTACAAATAGAAATAGAAAGACTGTGGCAAAGGCAAGCAAGGGTAGTACCAATAGTGATAAGCTCCTTGGGTGCAATCCCAAAACAACTGGAGCACTACTTGAACACCATTGGCATTGACAAATTCGCTATTAGTCAATGGCAAAAGGTGGCCTTACTAGGAACTGTTTCCATCCTGCCACGATACCTGTAATACCATCAAACATCCACATCTGCCTATCCCAGTTCCTTGATAGGTAGACAAAAATGCCAAATCTAGTCTGAACATCTGGCTGGCTGTGCGATGATTGATGATGATGATGATATGATGATGATGATGATATAATAAAAATTCTTACAGGTTGGCATGGAAAATACTATCATATGTGTGATTTTTAATGTCAGAACTGAAAAACATTAATGGAAAATCTGAATAGCAAAATAATTCAGTAGGGAATCTTTAGTCTTGTTAAAGTATTGGAAATTGTTATTGCTTATATGGATTGGAAATTTCTACAGTATTTTCCCCCCATGTTCACAAGATAAATTGGACTAACAATATATGGATAGTCAGAGCACGAGTTAGCCATCTCAGGTCTTGCAAGCATAGGAGACTCCTAGGCTCCCCGGGGAGAGAATATGCAACTATAACTCCCCCTTTTACTCCAGCTGCCCTCAATTAGTGTTGGGTGAGGAAAGTGCCCAACACCAGATCTTTTTCATTATTAGGGCGGGGGGGGGGGGTTGTCTGAGGATCTAGAACAGTTTTTCTCAATTAAGGTTCTCAATGACAACCTTAAGATAGTGGACTTCAACTCCCAGAATTCTGGAAATTAAAGTCCACATGTCTTGAAGTTGCCAAGGTTAAGAAACACTGATCTAGGAAGCTCACTTATGCCTGTGAGTAGAACTGATATTGAGAAAAACAGTGGAAAGTTAAATCTATTCTTCTTTTCCTTCCATCTGGAGGACAACTTAGTTTTCACAATTATTTTCTTCCCAGTTTTCCTCTTGAGAGAGAATTGATATAGTAAAGGAAATGGGTTGTTCCCAGAGGCTGGCTGGCTTGATAACCTTCCTTAATAGAACATGGCTGAAAATATCAGAAATATCGGAAGTCCACTTTTATTATAATAATAATAACAACAACAACAACAACAACTGTTTAATTGATAGTTAATGCTCGAGGGGAAATGTTTTGGTTGTAAGTCTTCCCTTTGGCTTAAAAAAAATGGAATGTATCCAGAGTATTTAGCATTTACCTATCAGGAGCATTCTGAGAGTAAGGAAATGCCTGTAAATCTTTGAATAATGGAATATAAAAAAATAACTACTGTATTTATGGCCATAAGGATCAGTACAGAGTTTCATGTGAAAATAAAACAAAACAACAAGAATCTAGCCTGGTCCTCGTAATGCCTGTAGAATCTAATTTAGTAACTCACTATCTTTCCACTAACAGTGCTGGTCAAACTCCACGGAAAATGAGGCATATCTATAACAGTGAGCTCTTGGATGTCTACTGCACCCAGTGCTGCAAGAAAATCAACCTCCTTAATGATTTGGAAGCCAGGCTGAAAAACCTAAAAGCCAACAGGTGAGTAAGCCCAATGGAGTTTCACTGAGAATCTGCTGAAAAGCATGTTAGGAATGAGTATATTCAGCTATCTCTGATTTTTTTTTTTTTAAGTGAAACAAGCTTTGCCAGGGTAAGATACCCTTTTATAATGGTGGTAGTTTAACCAATTATTTTGTTGTTGCAGGGCACCTTCATGATGGTTAATTAACATTAAATTTAGTGATCCTTGCTTCTAAGTAGACTTGTAGAATCAATTAAGCCTTTTAACTGAATGCTTTGCATGGCAGTGAGATTTCAGTTTTAAGGCTCATTTGAGATACTCAGTAGAAGTTGGTTACTCAGCTTATAATTTAGTGAGCAAAATCTACTTCTTGCTGTCTAAAGTATGGGCTCTCTTGAATGGATACATTTTTTTTTTATCATTGAGTAAAGTACTAGTGCCCCAACAGTTCTGAGAAATAAGACAACATATCTAGCTGAGCAAAAATTGGCCTTGCTGATTTGATTCAAGCTTTGGGTTCCTGAATATCTGTAGTCTAAAGTACATACATGTGTGTCGATGGCTACACTACTCAGCTAATGTGTTTGTGTAAGGTTTCAGCTTCTTATCCCCACACTGAATGCTGCCAAAGACTTTAGCTGAAGCTCAGTTTATACTGTATTGTCTTAATGCTGGAACAACACTAAAAAGGCTGGTGTTTACTGCAGCATTGAAGAATGAGTCACTCTTTGCTATATCTGCCTAAGTATTTTCTCCTGTGCTTTATACAGTGATTGGTCTATTTCCCATCATCCATGTAACAGCCTTTTAAATAGTTAATAGGAAAGGGCATAACACAGTGATAGAATTCATGCACCTTGTTTTCTCTTTTGCCTGGAAATTCCAGGTTCAGTCCCTGACCAAGTTAAAGGAAAAATGTGTAAGATTTTGGGCCTTGGGATGAAAACTGTTCCCATGCAATGCTGTTATTGGCATGAATTTATCATTTGCCTTTTTTACACCTAACTTATACTCCGTCCCCAGGTATAGCCATTGGACAGCAACCACTCAGTGTCTCTACTCCCCTGAACTTCAAGTATTACCACTGGGAACTCAGTGTAGCCTGGAACATTCTAATTATTTGAGATTCCTGTTTATGTATTAACTCTAATCATTTATTGACAGAAAGAACATCACTCTTTTTTCCATAGTGGAACAGAGTCTGTCTTTTTGGTTCTTTTTCTTCCATTTTGTTCTGAGGTTTATTTTCATAATTGTTCTGTTTCTGTTCCTTTGCCACCTGTCTAGGAATGGCACCATTCCTACCATTTATTCTCAGCTCCGTCAAGTAAAACCCTTCCAAATGTTGGTTTTAATGAATATATGTATTTATTTATATTTCATATTTCTTAACCACCCTTCTTCCTCAGTATTTATCTTACACCCATCTTTCCATCCCAAAGGACATTGAACTTGGTAATTAACAATAACAAAAATGAGAATAAAAGAAGAATGCAATGATAAAATGCACACCCACAATATTACAAAAAAAATCATGAATTGAAGAAAGATTCCAAATCTCTTTTGTCAGTTTTAACTTCCCATTTTAAAAATCAGTAATCCACGTTTTTTTTTAATCGCCACGGAGCTATGTGTAACAGATTTAAAATATAAAAAGTTGTTCTGTTAGTTTTTAGTATTTTTCAATGACTAATTTGTTTACTCTGTTGATCATTTTAAAAAAAGTTGCTTTGCACATTAATTATCAAAGTCATTGTTATATTGCAGGATCCAATCCGGGTCGTTAATCAGGACCAGAGGTATTTGTCTTCCAAGCTTTTGAAGTCCTGCTGGATCCCATCCTCAAGGAATTTCTCTAGAGAAGCTTGGAAGACACAATCTCTGGTCTTGGTTACCGACCCATATTGGATCCTGCAACATTAGCCTGGGACATGTATATTCTTGTTCATTTATCATTGTTATATGTTATGATGATGTTAATGAGAATAGCTTTAAAAGAAAATAAAATTCATGGAGGGTAAAATCATCCATGATAATCAGCAACTTATTTTCTTCAGAAGCAAAAATATATTGACTCTTGAATGCCAAAAACTGGGAAGCAAGAGTGGCAGGAAACTAGCAAAGTGATGTTTGTCAGCTTCCAGAAGGACCTGGAAGGGCAAGGGGTGCTGGAGTAGATACACATTTAGTCTGATCAGGCAGGACCATTCTTACATGGATACAGCACAAACAATCTATACTGCATCTTGAAGTTACAAAGTAGCTACCTGTTCTTAAAAATGGACAATGAGGGAAACTGAACAGGGCGCAGCTTCCCACAACATGCCAATTGGGACCTACTCTGCCTCCCAAGATTGTGGTTCATTTGGGGGGGGGGAATTTTAAAGGGTTTTAAGTGATTTCAAGGATGTCACCCCATTTTTAACTCCTCCAAAATCCAAAAGTGAACCGAAAAAGGGTCAGTCGTATCACTTCTGATGTGTTATCAAAGCATCACTCGGTGGCCTTTGTCCTTTCATAAGGTCTGGAAGCTCAGTCCTTTAAATGATGCTTAGCCTGGTGTAAAAAGGGTCTAATTGTGAGCAGATGACTGTGGTGCAAGCCTCAATATCTGATTCAAAGGCCTATCTACCAAATCATGTGGACTTGCTGTCTAGTATGAAGTTTAAGGTTGTAGTTTTATTATGTTTTAATGCCTCAGCTATAGTCCAAAATTATTAAAATGAGAACATGTATTGCAATTAAAATCTCCTGCATCTTTTTTTTTTATTATTCTAGCCCAAACAGAAAGATCTCTAGTACAGCTTTTGGCAGGTAAGAGACATGGTAGATTATTATCAAAGCTAATCATTTATAGCTGCAAGCGTATTTAGACAATTGCATGGGGAAGGAAGAGCCATGTGGTTTGAATAATATCTAAATTCAATTGTATCAGGGCACTTTTTGTATCAGTCTTTTTCTGTCTCAAGGTACTTCATCAGTCTTTTGTATCGGAACTAAAATGGCAGAAGCTAAGCAAATTGGGTTTTTTGTGTTCTATCACATGTTGCCTGGGAAGGTGGGGAGAATCCTCTCCTTGAGGAAAAACAGAAAAAATTTCTCAGTGATTAAAGAAGCAGTTAACATAGTTATACAGGACAGGTACTGTCTTGATTTTGCATTTGTTAAGGTTTTCTTTCTCTTCCACGGCAAAAGTAAAAGATACCTCAGCATTGTGAAAAGTGGGCAAAATGCAGTGAGTGGGGCTGCACTAAGATAGTCCTACTCTTGGAACAGCCAGTATGGTCAACCTTGGCTCTTTTATGACTCGTGGACTTCAACTCCCAGAATTCCTGAGTTCCTGAGTTGAAGTCCATGAGTCATAAAAGAGCCAAGGTTGCCTACCCCTGGTCTAGTGCTTAAGGCACCAGGCTAGAAAATGGGAGACTGTGAGTTCAAGACCTGCCTTAGGGATGAAAGCCAGCTGGGTCACTCTCCCTTAGCCCAACCTATCTCGCAGGGTTATTCTGGGGAAAATAGAAGTTATGTTGGATATGTTTGCCACTTTTTTGTAAAAATTATAAGGGTAGGATGCAAACAAATAAATAAAGCCCTATTGCTGCCGACAATATATCAGTTGGGAGGGTGGGGGTGGCTCTGTGTAATCCTGAATTCTTCACTAAAGATTGTCCTTGATTTATGACAATTAAGCCCAACATTTTGGTTAAATGAGATCTTGGTTAAACAGGTTTTGCCTCATTTTACGACCTTTCTTGCCACAGTTGTTCACTGCAGTTGATAAGTTAGTAGCCCAGTTGTGAAGTGAATCTGGCTTCCCCATTGACTTTGCTTGTGACAAGGTTGCAAAAGGTGATCACATGACCCCGGGATATAGCAACGGTCATAAATATGAACCAGTTGCCAAGCATCTGAATTTTGATCATATGATCATGGGGATGCTGCAAAGGTTGTAACTGTGAAAAACGGCCATAAGTTTCTTTTTCCAGTGCCACTGTAACTTTGAATGGTCACTAAAGGAACTGTTGTAAATCAAGGACTACCTGTATCTCTTAGTTCAATTCTTCACTCTCTCTTAGTTCAGGGGTCTTCAAACCTGGCCCTTTTATGACTCGTGGACTTCAATTCCCAGAATTCCTCAGCTAGCATGCCTAGTTCAATGAAAGTTTGGCGTGTTAAAAAATTAGGAAATTGCCTAACTTGTCTCACACACATGTGCGTGCGCACACACACACACACACCACACAAACAAAAGAGAAACAATTCTCTTTGTTTCCCCACCTCTCATCTGGGCCACCCTGCACGCAAGTACTTGAGAGCGGCACTGAGGCTAGGTCTGAAATAAAAGTCCAGGCTTCAACTTCAGCCCTAGCACTGCCACTGCCACTCAACAATGCTGCCTCATGCGATTCCCCAAGGTGTGATTGCTCCCATGGCCTAGTGCTCCCCATAATCTGCCACATGCTGCTTACTTTTGGGCAGTGTCCTCTTTCTGCTGACAGGCCCCTGCGGCCAGCTTGAGGCTGCCTGGGTCACATGAGGTCTTCATTCTTGAAGCACCTTATAAGAGTGCTCTCCCACACCTTCTGCAGTTTCCCAAAACCAAGCCTCATTTTCCCGCAACTTGCAGAAGATTTGGAAACAAAGTGAGAGCACACCGTATTGTCACATGGCCTCCACAGCCTCCAAAAATTTTATGAGAACGAGACCTTCTTTCAAGAATAGTTGTTGGAGGTTGGTGAATACTGGCGTAAATGCTGGGGTGTCACCCAAAATGTTGTGGCATGTCAGTTTTGACACATGTGCCATAGGTTTGCTGTCAGTATCCTAGATTCATAGAAATCAAACCCACAAAACTGCCCAGGTGAAAGCCATCTTTCTGCAGAGGTTGGTACCAAAGGCACCAAACTATGGCTGGCAGTTGTATAAATAATTCCAGGGCTTTGTTTGCATGGTTTGTAAGGTGAGAACTAATCTAGAAATAAGGGGAAATTTCCTGACAGTTAGAACAATTAATCAGTGGATCGGCTTGCCTTCAGAAATTGTGGGTGCTCCATCACTGGAGGCTTTTAAAAAGAGATTGGACAGCCATTTGCCTGAAATGGTATAGGGTCTCCTGCTTGAGTAGTGGGTTGGACTAGAAGATCTCCAAGGTCCCTTCCAATTCTGTTCTGTTAAAATGGGTGTGGGGAACTATGGCCCTTTCATGACTTGTGGACTTCAATTCCCTGAATTCCTGAGCTAGCCTGTCCAGAAATCATAAAAGAGCCATAGTTCCCCACCTCTGTGTTAAAGGATGCTTTTTAGCATTACAAATTAAATAATTAAAAATAGCACTGAATTAGTGCATTAATGGTGCAGCAGCACTGCTGTTTCAGGTGCCAGTCTGTTCTGAAGAAAATCCTCAGGCTAAAGAAAGAGCTGAGGAAATTTGTGAAGCGTGTGGAAATGCAGCAGATTGTTTTTTAGGTCCGGGATTTTGGGCATTCTCATTGAGGATATCAGGGCCTTGAACTCCTGTGACTGAGACAACAGTGAGGGTAAATAGAGGTTGTCTCTCACATAAGAGTCATTTCCCTTGGACAAATATTCCAGCGCTGCAGATATTTCTGTACTGCAAGTTCATGTCGCCGCCCTTATTTTAAAAAGTCACTTTAGAATTAATATTTAATATTAAATATTTGCACTGGATGTTCGTGGCATTTTGTCCTTGTTGTTTGTCAACACTGGAAGCTTCCCCACTGAATTACACAGTTGAAAGGGGCCAATCAGACCACCTCTCTCCATCCCACTAAATGCAGAAATCCCGATGAAATCATGTGCTGGAGCTTCTTTTCCGAGAGGTGCTTTCCCAAGTGTTGAAATCTTTTCTCGTCTTTACAGACAACTTTTCCACAACAGCAACTTCAGCAGTAGTAATGGCAGCACAGAGGACTTATTCAGAGACAGCATAGATTCGTGTGACAATGATATCACAGAAAAGGTAAGCAGTTTCTACATCTCGATGAAGAAAAAAAAAATCTGAGGAATTGGTTGATGTACAAAAAAGAAAGAAAGAAGTAACAGGATTCCGATATAGCATACTCAAGATCTTGTTTCATTCCAGTTGGTTGTACTGCCAACTTCTGAAAGACTTAGATCAGTAATGGCAAACCTTTGACATGCATGTCAAAGATGATATGCCACAACATTCTGGGTCTTCATGCCAGTGAACATCCGACAACACACACTCTTCTTGAGCCATTTTTGGAGGTTATAGGGGCCGCATGAGAATGGGGTGTGCTCTCGTACAGGCTCCCAAAATTGCATAAAACAGTGGGTGCTTTCACACTGTTTTCAAAGGTGCAGAGATCAAGGAAGTCCCTTCTCCAACGTGGCTTTGGGAACTAAGGCCTTCTGCAACCTGGAGCAGCTTCGGATAGGCTGCAGGAACCTGTCAATAAAAAGAGAACACTGCCTGAAGGGAAGCAACAAAGTTGGTGCTGATGCCAGGTGTTGCTGTTCAGGATGGCCTAGATTGGGGGGTGTGTGTGTTAGAAAATTGTTTCACTTTTGTTCAGGAGTAGGGGTGACACACCAGCAGAGTCAAGTTAGGAATTTTCCTAATTTTTGACACATTAAGCCCAAAAGGTTTGCTATCACTGACCTTGATCAATACAATAATTCTGAGATTTGCATTTGCAGCACATCTGGTAGTTGGGAAGCCTGTACTTGTACAATCTAGAATTAATTTATATGAAAACTGATAAGTAATTTAATTGGATCAAAGTGGAAGAATGGAAGAATTATGCAAAGTTTGTCGAGAAAGATAATTTGATACTAAAGGAATGAATGAGATCCTTTTTGATCGTTCTCTACTTAGTTTCTTAAGGCCTCAGCCCACTTGCATCCTATTTCTTTTTGTAGGTGACTTACTTAGAAAAAAAAGTGACAGAGCTGGAAAATGATACTGCAACAAATGGTGACCTGAAGAGCAAATTGAAGCAGGAGAATACACAGCTAGTTCACAGGTAATTTAACCTGCTACCCACCATGGCATTTTGGTAGTTTGCAGCAACTGGGAGCTCAGTTTTAATTTATTTCCCATCTGCTTGAACGGGGGATTGCTTGAAAACAGGACAGCGTCATGCAGGTAGTCCTCTACTTACAATTACAATTGAGCCCAAAATTTCCATGGTTAAGTGAGACAGTGGTTGAGTGCATTTTGGTCCATTTTATGACCTTTTTGCTACGGTTGTTAAGTGAATCACTGCAGTTATGAAGTTAGTAACATGGTTGTTAAGTGAATCTGGCTTCCCCATTGTCAGAAGGCTGCAGTGATCCCAGGACACTGCAGCCGTCATAAATATGAATTCGTTGCTAGGTATCCAAATTTTGATCACGTGACCATGAAGATGCTGCAACAGTCGTAAGTGTGAAAAACAGTCAGAAGTCCCTTTTTCATTGCTGTTGTAATTTTGAATGATCATTAAACAAATTGCTGTAACTCGAGGATTACCTGTAAACTGGTGAGAAAGTCTCCTTCAGTGATGGTGTCTTTGGCCCTTTCTGGATTTACAGAGCAAGGTCCTCTTAATAAGGGCTAGTGTGCATATACATTGTGGTGGACAAGCGAAGCAATATTTTTATTTTTCCATCCAAGAAAGAGAAGGATATTTTCTAAATGTAGTCGGTAGTTTCATGGGTCAAAACATCATATCAGGTCAATATTTTATACTAGGGGAGTGGGGCAATTTAGAGTTGGGGGCCTTCTAGGGAGCCTCGCAAGAGGTCTCAAGTGAGGTAATGATATCATCAGAAGAGACAGAACTAAACTTTTTTTGGGACTTGGACTTTCAGAGACTTGGGAATGGGAGGACGTGACACATTATTTGCAGAAATGTTAGTAAACGGAGTCTTGTGAATGCTCAGCCAGGAGCTGTATATGTGGCAGCAGATTGGAGAAGGCCATATAAAGGGAAAACAACCTTTGTAGGAAATGCTCAATCCAGTGGATAGCTAGAATAATTCAAATACCTTGCTTACCAAACTGAATGAAATCTACGTGGCTTGATTACAACCAGAGTGCATGAGTTAGAAGAACTACTGAAAGACCAGGAGACTTCAGCCCAGCAGAACCTGGAAGAAGAGATTAAGAGGCACAGAGAAGCCTACAGCAAATATGAGAAGGAGAAGAGCACGGAGATTGAGCTGCTCAACACACGGTAACATCCCAGTAATATTTTAAACTACCAGGGGCTTTGTCTCAAAGTGACTGGAATGCTTCTTGATTTTTCCCTCCCATTTTGGATTAAGAGTGGCTCCACCTATGTACTTGCCATGGTTTCTCTTTTTCCCACACAGTGGCTAAGAAGCCCATTGTTCCTGTCCAGATACACAATAATTTATTTATCACATTTACATAAGCTGCTCATTTTCACAAGTGTGACTCTGTGTAGTGCACAATAAAACAATCGAGTCTTAAAAACATTTAAACAATTCCACATAAATATAAATATGACTACAGGGGAATGGAGCAGCATCCTGCACATACTGCAGCCATCTTGCAGACTCCCTATCAGTAACATCAATTAGATGTTTTTATTTTTATTTTTTTATTCCAGATCAGGCAGAGGTAAGAATGATTGCTTTTAGATTGCCTAGTAAATTTTATGGCTGAATGAAGAGTAGAACTGCCCCCCCTTCATTTTTATTCATTTATTAAATTTATATGTTTCCCATCTCATTATCGATGCTACCCATTTCATTAATCTTAAACTATATCCAATGCTACCCATCTGAATAATCCTAAATGATACTGCCTCACATTGGATTTTTCAGTTTGCTATCTGTGTATCATCTCATGTTCATTTCCTCTGGGTATCCATGTTTCTGGAGATGGCTGGGAATGTATACCTGAGCAAGGAAAATGATGCATGAACTAAGTACCCTTTAAGAAGACTGATTTCTTCAATTATTTGGTGCAACGTAGGAAATGAGACAATTAAATTTCAAAAGTTCACCAGTCAAGAACTGCTATGCCGTTTCTTTTAGCCCTGACTTTTCTTTCTTCCTTTTTTAATGTTTTATCGATTTTCTAATTTTACATTTAAGTATTTAAAAAGCAACGTGGCGGCTGAGTTAATCGAAAATTCAATGACATCCAAGCCTCTTTAGTACAAGTTTCAAACTACCACATTAAATATTTCCTCTCTTTTCCCCTTAGTATTTACTGTTTAAACTAATACAATTCTTTTTATATCAATTAAATAAAAATAACATTCTTACCTTTTCCAATAATTTTTAGCTTATACATATCCTGGTTATTTTAACATTCAGTCTTGACAGACAATCAATGTCCTAAGTAGTTTTTCCCAATTTTTAGTTCCCATTAATATTTAAACTTAACATTTAATATTTATAATTGCCAAGTTTTAAGTGACCAAAGTTCCCTTTATCGCAATTCATCACAAAATCTAATGTTCAGGATACACACATCTTATCTATTTGAATATATTCTATTTCTCACCCTCTTGTGCCATCTAATTAATAACACAGGGTAACGTTCTTATTTTCCACTGACCTTTCATACGTGGCCACTGGTGAATCAAATTCAGTTCATATCCTAGCAGAACAGATAAACAGCTTTTTTCTAGGCAATCGATTACCAGACTTCTGCCTTTACCTTCAGGGTTCAGCAGCTGGAAGAGGAAAATGGTGAGCTCAAAACCACTGTCCTACGACTGAAATCGCAAACTGAGAAACTGGACGAGGTAACAAGAGTTTGCAAATGCTTGCTCTATATCCCCCTATTCCGAGCCAGCCTGTTGTCTCCGCCTAGCCAGCTTAATTTTTGATTCCCTGGGTGGACGGGTGTGTAGACCAAGACATAGCATTCCAGAACAGCAGTACTGCTGTGATCAGACAGTGGAATCAAAGCAATATAAAATTTTGCCCTTTAGTCCAGGAGTCCCCAACTTTGGCAACTTTGAGACCTGTGGACTTCAACTCCCAGAATTCCCCAGCCAGCATGGCTGGTTGGGGAATTCTGGGAGTTGAAGTCCACAAGTCTTAAAGTTGCCAAGGTTGGGGACCCATGCTTTACTCCTTCTACATTGATAAGGTAAGTCAAGAATAATAAAACGAGGCAGAGTTGTTTAGTAGAGCTCTGGGCTTTTAAAATGTATGTTGCTTCAATCTTGGATGTTTTAAAAAATGATGTTACCTGAGCAGGGCTTCTGTCAGTGGAGTCGATCCTTTGACATGTTTGACCAGAAGACCAGGAGTGTTCCCATGACAGGAAAGGGATTTCTGAGTAGAAGCAATCATAGGAGACAAACAGGATATCAGAGATACCTTGAGGAAGCAGCACTTAGATATTCTACCTGCGTCTACTGCAAACCTACGTACACGGGCCAGATCCTCAGCTTCACAAGCAACCCCCCCCCCCAATATCGCACACAAAAGAAGCTGCGTCCAGACCCCGTTCAGAAGGGCCAGGACACACTGCAGCACCACAGCACTAAGAAAAGCAGAAGAAAAATGGCTGCTTGATGTCTTTCTCTGTAATGGCTATCCCAAAAACTTCATATTCCGACATACAGCACCCAAACCACCACACACCATACAGCCGAATGCCATGCAAAAATGAACCTTACCATACCCAAAAGGGGTGTCAGAAATGACAGCCAGAATTCTTCAACCCCTAGGAATTGAGATAGCCCACAAACCCACAGCCACTCTCCGCCAGGAATGATCTAGAACCAAAGACAATATTCTATTGTTATCTTTTGTCTGGTCAGTTTGTGTTGCTCAGGCTGGAATTGCTAATTTGTTTGAATTGGCTGCAACTAACACATAGATTGGCAGTATGGAAACATGGATCCCATGTTCCGGGCTCAGAACTAATTAGGAACAGTTTGGCATTTCTTACAGAATTTGGGAAACTTCTTATTGCATTACTATGCTCTGGGAATCCAGCTGAACTAATTTACAAGCAGGATATCTCTAAGACCAAGCTGTGTTGCAGAAAACGATTAAAGTAGCATCCACCACTGCTTTGTGTGGGTATGTGATTTGTGTGCCTGTGGGGAAGATCTAGTTGTGCAGGGTAGATGTTTTATGTGGCTCCATATTTGGGGTCTGGTAGCTTTGTGTACTTTGTTCAGTAAATCATAGACTTAGATTTCTCTGTGGCCAAGAGGGACTAGTCACTTGATAGTAGGGAACATGCATACAATGTGTTTGTCTAAAGTTATGTGTGTTCTGTAACTAGAATTTGTTTACAGTATCAAATAATCTCCTTTCCTGTAGGATTTTACCACTCTATAACAATGAGGTAGGGAAGACAAAGAAGATTTGTGGGTTGCTTGGTGGGCTTTTTATTTATATGCCACTTTTCCTTCAGGCGTTCAAGATTATCTCCTTCTATTCCATCCCCCAGCTATAAAATGTAGAGTAGATGGGACTGAAAAAAAGTAATTGGCTCAAAGCCATGCTATGAGGTTTCTAGGGCTGATGGTGGACTACAACTGGGTCTCCTCAATGCTAATCCAACATTTTAACCACTATATCACATTGGCTGCCATATTGTATTCTTCAAAGAAAAACAGAACAGTAATTCCCAAAGAGTTTTCTTCATGGCAGAACATCTAAGTGACAGCCCTGACTTTTGACCTTATAACAAAGGAACAGTAAGCCAAACAATCTGACATTCTCCATTATTCTTTGTGATTGCTGACTTAAACTCTGCTGATGTTGCTGTTAATATTGAAAAAGAATTTGCTGGGATCACATTCCGTACCATGATAACTTTCTATAGTTTTGGATATTCTTAGGAACTGGTGCTACAGGTGCTCTAATTACAGATTGCTATGCCTACGTAGCGTTTTGTGGGCTAAGAGTTAGTGTAAATCCTGTTGGAACAGAGTAAGTAATATATGATCTTTCTTGCAAGGGTTGAATGAGGTCAGTCAAAGGAAGCCAAAATAGTTACATGTAAAAACATTTCTGTTCGCTGTCTTGAGAATTGCTTGCACTGGGAATGACTTAAGAAGAATGTGTGGTAAAACTAGAAGAGGTAGTATCAAGAATGAAAGGGTGCTCTATGAACATAGAACAAATAGAGAAAAGAGCAAAGAGCGCATTCAGGCGGGTTGAGGGAACGATGAAATTGCAAAAACAAGGGGAAGTATACGAAAGTCATGGATGGACAGAGTTGGCAAGATCTTCAAAAAGAAAGAGGTGTAGTTTAAAGAACAAAAGGCAAGGTAGCAGTCTTGTTGACCTTTGGAAAACGGCCAGCCATTGTCTGTCTTGTTCTGCAGATCCCAATCTAACTTGTTCCATGAACTGAGGACATAGAAGTGAGAATCTGATGGCTGAGCAACAGATTGCATGGCTTAGACGTGTTTCTCTTCTCAAAGTACCAAAAGTTGAATAGACCCACATTTCAGAGAATTTCCCATATTGGAAAAATTAACCTGCTTGCATGAAAAGTTCTAACCTACCATTGACCAGGTCATGGTGGTTTTCTACATGCCTATGCCAATTTCGTCCATCAGCTCCCTGAAATGATCGTTTCCCTATACACTGAAAATGACCATTAGATTTGCTGGCAATCTGTAACCTTCTTTTTCAACCTTCGTCAGGAGAGGCAGCGAATGTCTGACAGATTAGAAGATACCAGTCTGAGGCTGAAGGATGAAATGGATTTGTATAAAAGGATGATGGACAAACTGAGGCAGAACAGGCTGGAATTTAACAAGGAGAGAGAAGCTACTCAGGAGGTTGGTAACTATGCAGGTGGCACACAGCCAGTACATCTTCCATGTCCTCTCTTGAGGTTGATGTTTTACGCTGAGATTAAACAAAGTCATGTTTTCAAAATTAAAAAGAAAATGTAGCTTCAAAAACTGCATGGCAGTTTGCCTGGTGTCACTGAAGCAGGGGTTGTTAGGAATAATGGCTGGCTAGCAACCATTTTCAAAAATGCATTCCTAAAAACCTTGAAGCCCTTTCAGATGTGTTACAGTGATTATTCCCAGAGGATGGCATGGTGGTTTCATAGCCATAAATCTGGAAAGTTGAAACTTGGTTTGACTGAAATTGCAACTGATTGAAATTGAAATTGTTCCTTGTACGGCTGCCGTCTCATGTATGCACTCTGCCATGACATTTCTTTAGACAGCCTTTAGGCTTAGAAAAAGACTGTAAAATACTGTCCTTGAGTTTTTCCGTCCTGAATTTTACTCATCTTATCTTGTAATGTCTTTTCCTGTAATGAAAAAATTAGATAATGCTTCTAATACTGCCCGATAGCAGATGTCCTCGGAATGATGTGCCATTGGTTAAAACACATACAAAATCAACCTCTATAAAACTATAAAGAGCAGATGAAAAAGAATATAAAATAAGTTTGTGTAGAAGCTGCCTGAAGCAATATAAAAATATGAAATCTTATGTAAAGAACAACACAACAGATAAGATAAAAATCAGAGGCAGCAAAATCAATGGCAATAATAGCCATAAAACATTAAGGGTATAAAACCGTTAATGGTTAAGATTCTTAAAGCAAATGGCACAATGCAAACTTCACCACCGACAGCCACTCGTCTTGCCTCGTTGGACATAGGAAGCTGAAGAAGGGCCTCGGGAGAAGATTCAGGCTCCAAACAGATAACCTGGATTATGTTAACCTATAAACCTCTTAGTGACTTAAAGCCAGAACATCTACTTCAATAAGTCAGTTAGGGGTTTAAAGGTGAATAGGAATAGATTATATAGAAGGTCTGGAAGCAGACGGACAGTCAGAGCCATGGCACTCAACTAGCCCCGATAAGGAATCTAGCTGCCCTGTTTTGAACTAACGGAATTTTCCAGATCACTTCAATAGCCTGAACAAAAGCTTGCCAGCATAGGAACAACCATTGCAATTTTTGTTCGGGTACCGTCATAACTAGTACAGGTAGTCCTTGACTTACAACAACAATTGAGCCCCAAATTTCTCTTGCTAAGTGAGACAATTGCTAAGTGAGTTTTGCCCCATTTTACGACCTTTCTTGCCACAGTTGTTAAGTGAATCACGGCGGTTAAGTTAGTAACACAATTGTTAAGTGAATAAGGCTTTCCCATTGACTTTGCTTGCCACAGAAGGTCACCTGAAACCCCCCCCCCCCAGGGACACTGCATAAATATGAGTCAGTCGCCAAGTATCTGAATTTAAACCACGTGACCGTGGGGATGCTGCGATGATCACAAGTGTGAGCAATGGTCAAGTCAGTTTTTTCAGGGCTGCTGTTAACTTTGAGCAGTCACTAAACAAGCCGTTGTAAGTCGAGGACTACCTGTAGCTCAATAAAAAGGTCAGCACTGAAGCCAAGAACACCCTACACCCTTCATGTTCTTTCGGCGCACATTAGATCTTAGTTTTAATCAGAGGGCCAGCATTGGCTTTGTGCCCCAGATTATCCTGTCGTGTTCCTAGCCACAATGGTTCATTAGGCCCTGCTTTTTCTGCAGCTCATTGAGGATCTAAGAAAGGAGCTGGAACACCTTCAGTTGTATAAACTTGAGTGTGAGCGTCCCGGTCGAGGGAGAAGCTCTTCCAGCTTGAGCGAATTCAATGCCAAGACGAGAGAAGTGGAAATGGAACACGAAATTAAACGTCTAAAACAGGTGAAGTATAGCCGGGGCTAGAAGAAGGAGGGAGCAAAACGAACCTTCTCTCTCCAAAGCAGCTACATGGTAGGAAGCCAAAAGGATTTCTCAACTCCCCTGGGCTTTTGAGGGTCTGAAATTACAAATATCTCCTTTTGGCCAAAGCTTTTAGCAAAGGGGCTATGTCGTTAAATAATAAGCATATGGATTTTAGCATTCACAAGACCATAGATAAGAGCTGATCATAAAATTTGTCTGGGGTTGCGGGGAGTTGTCATTCAGCAGCTTTTATCAGGGCACACCTCTTTTCTGCTTATAAGCTTGCAGCTCCTCTGTTTTTATTGTCCATCATGGCCATGAAACTATTGGGCTTGCAACCGCGTGTTGCTGTTGCCCAATAGAGCAAAGTTTTTTAGGTACACTGTATTTCAGCTTTGAAACCATGGAGGGACTACGCAAAGGCAACGGGACTGGATGTGGGAAACTCGTTTACCTTTTCTGTTTAAAATCCTGCCTAAAGCAGGACTAGAACTCACTCTAACCAGGTGCCTTAATCACTTAATTCTTTCCTTCCTCTCTCGACAGGAGAATCAAAAGCTCCACGACCAGAATGATGACCTCAATGGACAAATCCTTAGCCTCAGCCTCTATGAAGCTAAGAACCTTTTTGCAACACAGACAAAAGCCCAGTCACTGGCAGCTGAGATTGACTCTGCCTCCAGGGATGAGGTAAAGGGACCAGTAGCAATCTCTTGCAGCTAATTAAATGACTAGGCTGGCAAAGTATCTCTCAGCAATCAACTTGGCAAAAACCTAACTTGGTGGGAAACTCTGAAAATCATGCTTTAGCAATGCCACATTTGTTTTGGGATGTTTTATTTTGGTTTAGCTGGGATGCCATCAGCATACAGAGGCACTAAGATATCAGAATTGGCTAAAATTCTTGACATTTTCTTTTATTTCTCTTCTATCATACTTCTTTACAACTAAAGTTATTTTCCATTGAAAATTGTTTCCGTGCACTACTCAAGAATTGTTCAGGAGCATTTCTTGAATCTTAGGGCAGGGGTCCCCAACCTATGGTCCGTGGCCCTCTGCCAGGCTGTGGGCTACTGGCCACTGGGCTGGGCGCTGGCTGGCCAATGCACTTGCACTAGAGCCTGCAGACCCATTTGTACATGTGCGCAGAACTAGCAGCGGTGGTGGTTAGCGCCTGCATGCCTGTGCAAACAGGGCCACTAGCCCCATGGGGTTGCATGGCCCATTTGCGCATGCACATGGGGCTGGCAGCTAGCACCTACACACCTGCGCAAACAGGGCTGCTAGCGCTGTGCGGGTGCATGTGGCCCCATTTGCACACAGCCCTGTGCGAGTGCATGCACGCGCACACAAATTTCCTATCTGCTCCCTTTCCCTCCGGGCCGCAGCATGAAAAGGTTGGTGACTTCTGTCTTAGGGCTACCAGATCCGGGCTGCAGAAATCTGTATGACCACTGGATGGCAGCAAAGAGATACAAAAATGCAAATCTAGAATTAGATCTTACGGGTTGTGCTATCCTGCCTTCCCTTCCACTTGTGTCCTCTTTTTTCAGTATTTCATCTCCAGTCTCAATTGATTCGGCTCACAGCATTTTGATTTACCTTTCTGTCCTTTGCGCAGCAACCCCGTCACACATTCAAGAAGTTATTCCAGAGGCCTTTGTTTAAAAAAAGTCTCTGCCTCAGATTTTGTTATGCAAGTAAATCTTGAGTAAAGGTTGTGAAGGTTTGTTACCAAATACTGTAGTATGAAGATGTAACTGGGCAACTGTGTATTTACAGAGCATAAATTGTGTTTGCCTTAGCTATTCTGGGTGTATGGAAAGTAATGTTATCGAATGTAAGTCTCTCATTTTAAAAGAAGTGAATGGTCCTTGGCATGATTCAGACTTAATTTAACTCTGCCTTAGTTGTTACTCAGTGTGCTGAGCTGGGATTATAGATAAGGTCCTGGAGAGGAGCAGAGCCCAGGTTGAGGGTGTTGATAAGCTCATGGTAACCAATGCAGCTTGTGGAGCAGAGGTGTGATATGTGCTGCTCTGGGAATGCACATAACTGCTGTGCCCCTGCATTCTGAACCAACAGTTGCAGCATCCCCATGGTCATGTGATCAAAATTCAGATGCTTCACAACTGACTCATATTTATGACGGTTGCAGTGTCCAGTGTCATGCGATCGCCTTTTGTGACCTTCTGGCAAGCAAAGTCAATAGGGAAACCAGATTTACTTAACAACCATGTTACTCACTTAACAACTGTGGCAAGAAAGGTCGTAAAATGGGGCAAAATTCACTTAACAACAGAAATCTGGGGCTCAATTGTGGCTGTAAGTCGAGAACTACCTATAGTTCAATCTGGAAATGACCAGAGCAAGAGTGACTGTAAGCAGGATCTGCTGATCTAGGTATGGGTGCAACTGGCACACAAGACAAAGGCCTTCCTAGCCACAATTTTCACCTGAATAAATTTTATTATTATTTTATTGTTATGTGCGCACTAACCCCTAATAGCTCAAGGTCAGTGGCCAGTGGCCAAATTGTAGGATTTATCCAAAAGATCTAGATGACATTACGGGGTTTTCCCCTCTGAAAAGATAGATGACTGAGTCTGTCTCCATCTTACATGCTCAAGAATTGAGATTCATACCAAAGTATACATTGATTCTCAGTGGCTTCCAATGAGTTTCTGCGTAAAAGAGCATAAATTAACTGAGGCACAAGGATGGGGTGATGCTTCTGCTCGAAAGCATGGTGTTGAAGTTCAATATAGCTTCAACAATTTGTAAAATGAAGGTGAGGAAATAGCCAGCCTTCTTCCATCCATCCAAATGAATCACCATTAGAATGATCTGGAAAGAAAGATACATTGAAAACAACTTTTGAAATTCAGGAGCACTCTAGTAAAATGGACACAGAGGATCTCAGAATAGTAGTGACCTCAGAGTACTTCTTAATCTAGTTCTTTTTCATTTCAGCTCATGGAAGCCCTCAAAGAACAGGAAGAGATCAACTACCGATTGCGCCAATATATGGACAAGATCATCCTGGCCATCCTAGACCACAATCCATCCATCCTGGAAATAAAAAATTGAAGATTGGGGTGGGAAGGGAGGTGGGCAGATAGGATGCCTTTAGATTCAAGTATCTCTATTTGCTACTATATATGAACTTATAAATATATACATATATATAACTCTCTCAAAACACACAACACACAAAACACACATACACACACATATATTATATATATATATATATAAATAGAAAAAAACTTGTGTGGATACACAGGGCGTGTTTATATGAGCTTGATATATTTTGTGACTCATAATTTGCATCAATCCATTTTTCATGCCCTTTCTCTGTGGGGATGCTAGGGATTATAATGAAAAACCACAAAACTGGATTTGCACTGTTTTAGATACTGGACAGAAAAAAAATGATACTACCTCTAGATGAAAAGATAAAACATGATGGAAAGTCACTTGTGCCAGGCCTTTTCCTAGCGTACAAACAATACTGAGCGTCTATGTCTTATGAATTGCCTCCCTGTCATCTCAGAAATATCTTGTATTATCAGGTTGAATTCTCACTGGTGCTGGCTGTGTTGTTTTAACTTTGCCTGAGTTAATGCTTCTGAAGTCCTTTCCTTGGATGGGAATGTATGTATGATGCAAAGCGGGTATTCTGGAATCTTCACAAGTTTCTGTTTGAACCTGGACTGTTTTAATTAGAAAGCAGTTTCTAAATCTTGAACCCAAGTGGCTATGAATCCTTTGGAATGGTGACCAGTCTGTTGTATTCCAGGGGAATCTGGGATGCCCAAGAAAACAATGGGTCCTGGGGTTCCATATTTTCTTGAACTTACCAGACTATTCATGAGGTACATTTTCTGACTTTGGGTTTTATTGCAAGATCACCAAGAACCTAGTGGTGGGAGAGCTGGAATCATAAATGTGGGATGCTTCAGGGCTACAAAACAGTCCCAGTCCTGTTTCAGCTTCAGCAACAGCATTAAAAAGTGGTGATTGCAGAGAGCTATTTGTTCATTGATAAGAACTTGGTGCTGTCACCGTAACAAATAGAAACCAATCATTTTTTAAATCGTTTTGTTTTATATTGCTTCATGTCAGCATTTGTAAAAGCACCCTCTGCTAATAAAGCAGTTAAGAAGTTGGAGAAAGATTTTTGTTTTTTTAGGCACTTGTGGGTAAAAGTGACCCTGTTCTTACAGACAAGGCAACATTTTAAATGGTTCTTTTACAGGTTTAGGGAAAAGATATTTATTTATACATATTAATATTTATTTGATGCAATTTTGGAGTTTCACTGAAAAGTTTTGCCTCCTTCACTGGGAGTGATTAGCGCAGAAAAGCCAGAAATGATTGTTTATCAAGCATCACACTTCCTGCAGTTACAGGAAGATACTCACCTCACTTTGTGCTATCAATAAATATTCTCAGATTGAGTCAGGCTCTTCATGTTTTCATGCCCTTGCTATTATCACTGTCACCACCACCACTTCCTCCTCCCACTTCCTTTTTCTTTTCAATCTTACTTTTGTAACATAAGCATTCATTCGTTTTCAGAGCAAATCCTCGTGATGTTTTGTATATCACCACCCAGGCACGCTCTAAGGAAATCTGTAAAGTTAAGTGATGGCTTGTGTAGGGACCATGGTGAAAATGAGTTTTGTTTTTTCAGTTAAAGATTTCTCCCTTCCTGTCTGAGATGTGTTTTGATTAAAAAAAAAAAAAAAACACAGCACAAAGGCCTTCATGTGCATTGCAAGTAACAATTCAGATGCATGGATATGTGCAGTCACATGCATGTGAGAAAAGAACAGTGTGTTATTCTATAATGACCTGTGCACAGGCTTCATTGTCTTCCCACACGAAAGGTAGGCACAAGATATCCTCCCTGGATATCGGCGTTATAGTTCCATAAGCCCTGTTCAGTATAGGTGGTGTCCAAGTATGATGTGATCTGTAGTCTAAAAATATCTTAGAAGCCCCAGATTGCCTTTCCCAACACATGTGAAAGAGAACTGCATGCTCTGTATAATAGATAAAAAAACCTCTATTGGTTCATATGTATTGTTTTCTTCCGTAAGCACATTTCCAGTTTCAAATCAAGCTGTCTTTTTTTTCCTTGCAGTGTCCTGAGTAAAGTTTGCATAATTAATTTGAGAGTCTCTTCAAAGAATAAATCAAAAGATTGAACCTGATGTTAATTTTATCAGTTTAAGATTCTAAGCATTGAAACCCTGTTTCCAAACTGGGTATCATGCTGGTATATAAATTATAAAATTATGTTGTGCTTCAGTATTTCACATTCCAACAAGTGTTATGTTTCTGCACAAGTATAAATCTCATCAGGAAAAACTGGGGGGGGGGGCATAGCCTTGTGTTTATTGGCTGTTTTTTCTAATAAGTAGCAAGAGAGTTAATCGTTAATACAAGGTGATACTTGCCAGTGCCAGCCATTACTTTTACTCCACGTCTAAGCTGCTTCTAATACCTCCTTTGCTTTTGACTTTCTGCATTTGGTGCAAATGAAACTGAATCCATTGTATTACTACCTTCTTTTTAGGTAGTCAAGTCATAATCAAATAAAGGAGACTTCTGAATTCTTTTCCCAGTCAGGATTTGCCCATCCCTTGCATAGGCTGGAAGGAATCCTGCTCCGAAGGAACCACATTCCCAGTATCCACCTGCTGCAAACTATAGCAGTGCTTCCTTTCTCTGTTTGGGAAGGGAGGTGATAATTTATGTAACCACAGACCTTTGGAGAATTTATTTTTTTTACAGGTTGCCTTTCAAGAGTGGGGTTAAGACTACTTATTCCAGCTTGCTTTTGGTTTATCCTGCTGATATCTTAATGGTGAGAGTTGATGACTTTATCAGTTGAGTTGACAGGACAGGAAGCAAAATGTATCTGAAAGTTCTTGAAAGCTGAAAGAACCGGGCATGTTGAGTTTGCAGAAGTTTGAGGGGGGAGACGTTCTAACAGAGAAAGAAAGAAAAAAATCTCCGCAAGTTAGGAGGTGAAGAGGTGAATTGGATAGAAATTGAAAGAAGAGTTTTTACATGAATCATGGGAGTAATTCTGAGGAGAGTAAAGTGGTTTCCAAGAGGTGGCAGAAAGGCTGTCTTGTTTGCAGATGACTAAATTGGTTTGGATTAGCAAGCACTGAGGTAGAGAAACCTTCCCAATGTGGTGTCTCTTAGGTTGATGGTACATCTCACAGTAGCTTTCATCCTGTGTTCCAGAAGGCACCAAGTTGAGAAAGGCTGGGTTATATGACCTGATTCCCTTACAAATTAATATTTTGCTACCAAACCTCAGTCCACACACTATTCCTGGTTGTCTTTAAATGAGTCTTTGCATCCATTTGCTTCCTTCTTTGCTCATAGATGATCCATAGAAATGTGAGCAATCTTTTGATGATGTTTCTAGGGGCCAACAATTTCTTTAGCCAGTTGTCTGTATTATATGAATGCCTTTGCTTTAGCACAACAATTTGGGAGATATAAATGAAAAGGCCTGATTGTCAGCATAGCTTATTTAGAATTCATATTTCTGGGCATGAATTTCTACAAATGCTAAAGTTTCCCAGCATGATTTCAGATCAGGAGTTGTTGAAAGGCTAATTAAGTCTTCTGATGAACATTTTCGGCCAGTAGTACAGCATTGCATTATAATGCAGTAATTAGGCCAAAAGGGAGGGACCGTAGCACATTAACAGAGGGAAACTGTTTATTTATGTTTGAAGATAATGAGACAATTTGAGACAGGTTCATTTAAATGCCTCTGAGCAAAGGCTGCAAGAGATGGGTTTTTTTAGTAGTGGAAAATGAAAGCAGGGTGGATTGCTGGATTATATTGAAACTATAACTGTTGGCCTCTAGCTGAGAGAAAGTCCCTATTTCTGAATAAGCATGGATACATTTGTGCTATCAACAAAGATTGCCATGCAGGATACAAGAATGAGTGTGGCTAGTTAAAATTGGGTTTAATCTCTAGGTACAAAATTTGTTTGCTAGGAAAGGTGTCCTAATTTTAAGGGTTACAGATGTTCCCAGCTGAACTGCAGGATCTTCATCGTTGCACGTTTTGTCTTCTTTAAAAAAGACTTCAGCTGCTGAAAATCTGGAAGTCACATATTTTAGAGGCTATCTAGTAGAGAGAAGATCAGTGTTATGCTTCAAATAGTAGCCAACATTCTATGCTCAAAAGAGCACAAGGTTTTATTTGCAGTGGTTCCTTAAGTAGATATCTGTTGCTGTCTGTTTGGCAGAATGATTTTTCAGTTCCTGTAGCTCACCAGTGCAAAGTTCACATTGTAAAAAAAGTCAGCCTTATCCATGTGCAAACCTGAGTATGAGAGGCTGCTAAATAGATAAGGAGTCACTATTAGGAAATGGGATTTGCTAATGGGAATCTACCAATAGTTTCTTTTTCTCAACATAATTTCTTGTCACACTGTCAGAGACCTTTTATGTTTGCTTGGATTAAAGTGCATTAGTGTATACTTATCTACTGAGCCAGGATTTCTTTGATATTTATACAATGGGCGCTGATGTAACAATCAAAACATAGTTGGAACAAATAGTTTGCTTTCACCTGATCCAGTGGCTTTAATAGAACTTCAAAATTCTGCTAAGGTTGATGAACAGCTGGTTGAAACTGAAACACTTGTTCCCTTATTGGTTCTCATCCCTACTACTAGTTGTGGAGCACCTTTGATCCGGTTTGTATTCTGTGAAAGTAAAAAAAGAATAACTGCTCCTGTAAAGGCAACAAGTGTTCACTGGGCAACAAGTGATCCCTGAGGTTAAAACAGTAACTGTCGAAACTTTTAGTAGGATTTAAGACATCCTAACCACCATGGATCTTACACTAAAGTTGTAGACTTGATTTTTCATTGAAATCATGAATACAGTTGAATATTGCATTCAATGGGATATGTTTGAACTGCTGTACTTTGAACTCTACAATATGGGAGGTTTAGTCATCTTTCCTGTATCCTTTATTTAAAATTGTGAATTTTAGGAAAGCATTATTTATGTCAGCAACAAAGGAACTAGAAATTTCCTATCCAGTAGTCTGTAGCAGGACACGAGCTTGAATCTCTCAGTGAAAACTAAAAATGTTATCAAAATGTTTAATTTTAAGAATTTATCAGTCAGTTTGAATTCCCAAACTCAGATTCTGAATTTTACCTTTCAAATAATGATAGAAGCCTTGAAACCGAAATCTGGCTTCCGAGTCTTGAGTTATGGGATAGGAAGAGAAAGAAAGTAAAGAGAGGCTAAAATGAAGTTGTAGGTTATAAATCTGAGCTTCTTTTTGTGTTTTGGCTTAAATAGTATTGGTGGCTCTTATTCCTTTAGGACAGTGGTTCTCAACCATTTTAATGGCGCGACCCCCAACCGGTCATAAGTCGAGGACTACTCAACTGGTCGTAAGTCGAGGACTACTCAACTGGTGCAGCACCGTTTACAGAATGGGACTTTTGGCGGGCTCAGCAGGGCAGAGACAGCCTGGACAATTCCTATTGGCTTTTGAAAGCCAATAGAATTAGACTCTATTCAAGAGAATCTATTCTATTGGCTTTCAAAAGCCAATAGAATAAAAGGGAGTAGCACAGCTAAGGAAAAGGGGGAAAAATGGACTGCGTTGTTTGGTGACCTCCGTGAAATGGTCATTCGACCCCAAATGGGGTCCCGACCCACAGGTTGAGAACCACTGCTTTAGGACAAAGAATTGGCTATATATATTCTTTCCTTTTCTCTATTCCCAAAGCAATGATCACTTGTAGCTGAGTTTTGTTTCTGGCAAAGTAAGACCCTTTCATCTTTGGCTGATGAATGGGGTCAAGTTGACTTCCTTTTGGCTGTGACTGCATTCCTGGCAAGAAAAATAATGTAGCTTCCCTAGAACTTTAGATTCCCCTTGTTGCTCTCTGATCCTAGTGTTCATGTTTTGAAAAATTAACCCAGTGTTATCTTTCTACTTCTGAAGTGGCATGTCAACACCTCAGAATTACACATATGGGCTGTTCCCAATGCCCATGCATGTACATAAGTAAGATTACAAGAGAAAAAGGTGGAAACACTTTACCACTAAAGACTGGAGCTATAATTACGCAAATCCTCAGTGCAGATTTATTACTGCTCATCCGAATTTATAAAATTAACAAGCTAGTCTTTCAAGATGTGCAGGGCAGGAAAAAAAATAGCATCTTTGATCTGTATGTTACAAGGCAGTAGTTATGTTCAATTTCCAATGTGTTTTGGTACTGATAGAAATTGAGAATTGCTGTATTTTTTTATTGTGGGAACCACTATTGTAGTTTTGCTTTATTGCACAGAATGTAGTTATGTGTAAGGATTGGATTTTTTAAACAAAATTATTTTGCATGATTTTAGTATTTTTGTGCCTTTTACTTGACTGTGTACAGAATTAATGTCTATTGAAATTCATGCTGTTGGCCACAGGTTTTATATGTTTGAAGTCTTTTATTTTTATTCAATCTTTATTTTGCCATCCCTACGCAATCTACTGTAAATGTGTATATATAAAATAGAACTAAGTTTGTATTTCATGTGCCTCACTAGAATGTAAAAAAAAAGATTATTCATTTTGTACAGAATGTTTTTCTTTTACTTAGATGCATTAATTTTTGTCCTGAGCACATAGTGAAATAACTGGTTAGATCTGTTTTTTTTTTTTAGCATTGCTGTGTTAAATGGAATTATCTCTTGCCCTTTTGTAAAAATTCAATTCACATTCATTCACTCTCACATACACAAGCTATGATCCTTCCTGATTTATTGTCTTTATTTATAATGGGTTGCATCATTTCTGTCCTGTTTTAGAGTTTACAGCAAATTAAATTGATGGCTTAACTACATATGTTATTTATTTCATTCTAAGGGATTGTGAAGTTTCTTCAGGTTGTGTCAGATGAATTGAAGCAAAATCTCCCTCAGTTAAATATTGAGTTCCAAGGCCATTCTCTCAGCTTCAGTTCCCTTCATTTATCCCACCATAAGGGAATAATCCTTTTGCCTTAACTTGTAAGATTGCTGAGTTAATAAACTATGTTGAATGCCAGAAAAATATACTGCAAATACTTAAATATTTGCCAGCTTTCGGGAGTGATTTTTTTCCAGCCTGTGGGGAACAAAACTGCATTACTACTTTGAATATTATGGGATGTTACTTTACACCAAACTTTACTTAGTCAGCTCAGTCAGTTTTGCTTGTTCTAATTGACAGTGGCTTTCTGGAATGGCAGAAAAAGCTTTCCTATTGAGGTTTTCACCTTAATATGCCAGTTTAGCAAGGAATCCTTTGCCAAGCTGAGCATAACTTCAGGGTTAGGACCTCATTTTTACATTAGTTAATGTTCCTCCGTAGTATCACCAAATCTGTCTCCAATCCAGAATAATTTTCACTGGGATTTTCATCAATGTTTTTAAGACTGTACATTGATAATTTACTAAGAACATGTTTTTTTTTTCCCAAAAACAGCTCTATGGGTCTGCCTTAACTTGAACTTAACTCAGGATTCCTGAGATGTGGCTACTCCAGTAATTGCCTCTGAAAGATTCATTAGCAGTACATAAATGTATTAGCAGGTTCCAGGTTGTGTCCAGGAGCTGAGATGGAGACAACCTCCAAACCACCATTCATGGGGTTCACACATGCCATGGCATAAATAAGCAAGGCAGAATTTGGCTTGGCATTATGTGTATGACACCAGCCGTATATAATATGTGAAGCTGGAAGCAGGGAGAGACAAAAAAAGCCAAGGTGCTGCTGGCTTTTTTAAAAGCTAGCTTTTAAAAAAACTGTCCCATCCTGGCTTTTTAAAAAACTGTCCTATACGAGTGTTGCTGTTGTAAACCAGCAGTCTCCAACCTTGGCAACTCTAAGACTTGTGGACTTCAATTCCCAGAATTCTCCAGCCAGCCATGGGGAATTCTGGGAATTGAAGTCCACAAGTCTTAAAAGTTGCCAAATTTGGAGACCCTGCTGTAAACCATCCTCCCTGTTTTCATGAGCAGAAACAGAAAAAAATCATCACCTATACCAGTGAAGTTTCCATTGGAATATAAATTGTACATCTTAGATTACCAAAGATACGATGGTTAGCTAGGATATCAGGAACTTGGGGACAATTTGAAGATGCATTTTAAAAGACTTGCAAGGTTTATACCATGAACCTATCAATACTTTGGCCCTACAGCTATCAAACCAATATAAGACCCAAATGTTTATGAAAATGAGGAGGTTCACACCAACTCCCAAGCAAAAAGGGAATGTTACTTATAGTCATACAGGTTTCTAAATTTCTATGTCAACATTTACTAAAGAAGAGCAGTTCATTCTTATTTGGATATACTTTTCAATTTCTTAGTCATTTTCACCCTGTTCTTTACTGGTATCTGTTCAAAACTATAGTGCTCACTTCCTCAGGAATAAGATAACAAAAAAAGGGTTTCAATTGTATTTATTGTGAGCTTGCCACTGCTATTCCATTCATGTTTCACAGTTACCAGCCTCTCAAATACAGGGGCTAAAGTAGTTCTCTCATCCCAGGAACTTGCCATTTGACCAGGCGATGCTCTCCAAAGATGTCCAGGGTTTGAACATGACTGTCAACATGTGGGAAAGCAAGACCAAGAGCTATTAGAAAAATGCTTCAGTCTTGGGCACAACATCGTTAATACATTCTCCCACTTTTAAAAGTGTGAAATGCAACTGTACAGTACCTAGGTTGAATGAAATTATCTGTGACAGTAGAATTCAATTCTTCCATCCACCACCATCATGTCAGGGATAAAATAGGTGTTTCTAAACTTATGTGGCCAAATTATTTGAGTTTCAACTTCAGGATCTGGCCTTCTAAAGAACAGTCGTAATGAGAAGGAAGGACTCACTGGAGAAGAGCCTAATGCTGGGAAAGATTGAGGGCAATAGAAGAAGGGGACGACAGAGAATGAGATGGCTGGATGGAGTCACTGAAGCAGTAGGTGTGAACTTAAATGGACTCCAGAAGATGGTAGAGGACAGGAAGACCTGGAGGAACGTTGTCCATGGGGTTGCGATGGGTCGGACACGACTTCGCAATTAACAACAACAACAACAAAACTTATGTGTGAGACCAGAAATTACAGTACTTCCCAAAGGTTAAAAATACATAGGGAATTTGATTAGGATCTAATTAAGAATGCATATTCAAACCCAGTGATGGTTCATTAGGCCCTTTTTCAAGAGAGTGGAGCCACAACAGATCACCCCCATTTCATCTTTCCATTCCTGGCTCAAATCTATTGTCCCACAAGATGTGTATCACTGAAATAAAATCTAATTAAATCTACATAAGATACAGATCTACATAAGATACAATAATTCATTTAGTGACCATTCAAAATTACAACGGCCTTGAAAAAATAAACATAATTGTTTTTCACTTGTGTGTTGCAGCATCCCCATGGTCAGATGATTAAAATTCAGATGCTTGGCAACTGGTTCATATTTATGACGGTTGCAGTGTTCCAGGGTCATGTGAAACTTGAAACCTTCTGACAAGTCAATGTGGGAGCCAGATTTACTTAATAACCATGTTACTAACTTAACAAGTGCAGAGATTTACTCAACAATAGTGGCAAGAAAGTTCGTAAAATGGGGCAACTCACTTAACAACTGTCTTAATAAAGGAAATTTTGGGATCAGTTGTAGTCGTAAATCAAGGACTACTTGAACATCATGTAAACATATTCATCCAGCATCAATGTTCTGCAGGATAAGAGCTTTCCTATTAACAAACATGGCTAACAAATGTGGCATCTGCAATATTGGCCAGGGGGCACGGGGACCCAAAGAGATTGAAATCTTTTGGTGATCTTACCATTCATTCATTGCCTATTTAGCTGAAATCCTTAAAATATTTAACAAGGTACATTATTTTCTATTCTGACTTTTGCTGTTTTCCAAATAGAAATTTAGTTCTTGTCAGTAATATCTGTATCAGAAAAAGGTAGTCCTTAATCTATGGAGGCAAAATAATTTATCTGCTATCTACACTACTGTTCAGTGATTGGCTAGGTTTGCACTTTGTGCTGGACCAAAATATTGTTCATGCAGCTGGATTAGAGTGTCAAACAGCTGGATTTATAAACCATAATATGTGAACCCAGTTATTCTCTCACATAATTAGTGTTGACCCCAACCAAAGGGCCACAGCAGAATCTTACAGCAGTCCAAAAACCTAAGTTGTATTTCATTATTCCTGATAATAAAATGCTAATAAGAGTATACTTTACCACTGCACAGTGTATTAGGAAACAAGAAGTCCGTGCACTTCAATTCCCGTATTTGCAGAGAGAATAGGATACAAAATCCAACAACTCATTCACTTTTTGCAAAAGGCTGCCCTTTCCCAACATAATTTGATCTGTATTTATACTGCCAAAAGATCATCAAGAGAAAATAAAATTGGCATCTTATAATGGCGTCTTATAATGTGAGACTGTTATACCAGGGTTCTATTTGAATGAGCCTGCTAGAATTTAAAATATTTCCTGAAATGAGTTGGAAAATGCTAAGCCACTGCCTCAAAGGCTGTCTTTTTATCTTTTTGCCTTGGAAATTGTTGCTCAGAATCATAAGCAAGAATCATTTGAATTGACTGCTCAACTGTGACTATCACCGATATATCTCTTGATTAATTTTTTCCAGTGAACCTTTGGTCATCTTAACTTGCCTGTACAACAGAAGAATGACACAAAAACATAGTTAAAGAAAATAAAGCTCCTATGTCTGGACTAGTCTTGGCTATGACTTAAATATATATCTAATTATGCTGCTTTTGGGAAACTGCCATATTCTTCTTTAAAAAAAAAAACTTTACATTGGCAGCAGCTGCATCAAGTTGATCTATCCCAGCCGCCAAATAGGCTGACAGAATAACAGTTTTGTAGTAATCGTAGTCTTTATTTCAGATGTTGACCACCATTGAACAATGAAGTTTACAGCCATCCCATTTTAAATGTCCATTCTATGTTCTGTGGAATAACTAAAATTTAAGCCACAATTGCACACTTTTTGCCCAGGAATAAATTCCCTCACTCCAGTGGGGATTAATTTAAATTAGCTCCAATTGTGGTTTAATCCTTTTTAAAACCAGTTATCTTAAAACATTTGTAGTTCTGTTCGCAGTCAGTGTATTACAAGAAATCATATAGTTCCAAAATAGGCTAACTTTGCTTCTTTATTCAGAAGTAAGTTTTACTGTGCAAAAATGGGGCTAACCTCTAAGAAAAGTAGCAAAATCCCATTCAAGGGGAGGTTGTGGCAAAATGGCGGGAAAGGCTTCCAGTGTTTCTCAACCTTGATAATTTTAAGGCATGTGGACTTCGACTCCCAGAATTCCACAGCCAGCAATGCTGGCTGTGGAATTCTGGGAGTCGAAGTCCACATGCCTTAAAATTATCAAGGTTGAGAAACACTGACGGTTTAAACTGATTTGCCACATGCCTAATTCACCTCCTCTGAGTTTTAATATGCAGTCAGAAAAAAGACAAAAACAACTACCGGTACTTCCTGAAAGATCCTTTTGAAATTGTCCATCAAATTTGGGACAAATTAAGTGAATAATTTCTCAAGGAAGATGATGTTCTCCAAGAATTATCTGGGGACAAAACTTTTGCTTAGGTAATTCTGCTAGTGAAAATCTTCCTCTGGGATTTAACAGAAATGCCTCAGGGAGGCTGCTGAACCTGAGAGAAAATTAAACAGGAAAGGCAGAACATTTATATACATCCCTTAGCCACTGCACAATTAAGTACAATAATACTCCCCTGTACCCCTGAGAATTTCTCTGAAAATATTCTCTTTAAAAGAGTTTCTAAAACACCTTCTTTTTCAGTGTTGAATTTATTTGCTCTGCATCTGTTCCAAACAAATAAGTAGTACGGTCGTAATCCAGCATCCAGTTCTCCATATTCATTGCCATTTTGGTATGTCATACTTGGAAGTCAGATCAGCAGGTAGTACCCCAATACCCTTGAAGCACTCCTCCCCAAAAAGAAGGAAGCAAGGAAAAGAAAACTGATAAGAGGAAAGGAGAATGTTAGAAACCATCTTAGAAAACCACACAATTCCAGTGTATCTGAGAGGCATTCTGTCTTTATTAAACAATGGCAAGTGCTTGAATCAATTGGTTGTTTGGATCGAGTCATCTGAAGTCATCTAAATCAGAGGTCCCCAGCCTTCTGGGCACCAGGGACTGGTTCCGTGGAGAGAGGTTTTTCCACGGACCGGAGGGGGCATGGTTTTGTATGTTACCTGCACCCCATGGATGGGACTTTGTTTGTGCGGCCCATTTGCTGGCATGCCATGGCTCGGTACTGGTCCATGGACTGGGGATTGGGGACCCCTGATCTAAATCCCCAATCCTGCTACTGCTGTTTTAGGCACACAAATAATTCCTAGTGATATCATAGCAGCATCTATCCTAATCTTGATAATTATATTTATATGCAGTAGCTACCTAGCTCATAAACATGACTCTGGGCAGCTTACCATAAACACAAATCATAAAAGAAACAAGCATTGAAATTATGCCATAATAAAAAAATATTATTTAAAAAGACTAGGGGAGAGTATCTTCAATGTTACATATGTTTATTTATTCACCTTTCCAAGCACCTAACAGTCCAAATCTGATCTTATTTATTTTGACATCTGCCAACCTTGATGAGGTTCTGCTCTCTTTATAATGTTCAGAACTGCCTTCAACCTCAGATGTACTGGACTACAATTCCATGATGCCTGTCACAGTGTTCGTATTGGGAGGTCACTTCATTGTTACCAATTACCCTGTAGCTCATATCAAAATACAAAATAAAACATTCAGAATAAAACATAAAATATGTTTAAAACAGCAGAACTATATGTAAAAGAGAAGTACAGGAAACAAATTAAATAGAGGCTAAATAAGAAATATTTCTGTTAATTTACCTCTATCAGACCTATACAGTAGGTATATCTCAGCTGGACTGTTTTATTGAAATAAAGGATTGTATTGTATGCAGTTTGGGGATGACCACACATGAAATGGATAGTTCTAATATGAGGGTCCCAATTAGTTTGCCTGTCTGATGTGCAACCCAAGAAGCCAGTCTCTCTTTCTTATACATCTGATACTCAAATAATATATGTATTAGGTCTTCTATTGCTGGAGCTCTGCCAATGTAAATACATTTCTTATAAGGAACTTCATTAAATCATCCATATTTAATCATTGTATCCAGCAGCTCAAATCTTGTGTTTGTAAATACCTCCCTAAGATGTTTTGGCATTTCTATTTTTAGATATTTGGCAATTTGGAAGGTGCCATTTATAACAGCTCATCCATTTCAGCGAGCCAAGCTTGTTGAAGTTGGCTATCTCTGTTGGTGCATCTATATGTATTGGTGGGCAGTAATGTGAATGGGGAACCAGCATATCCAGAATATAGGATGGGGAATGAATAGTGATAACATTTACACCCTATTGCAACGTTGTTGTTTACCTTTTTTTAAGAATTGACACACGATTGTGCTGTGTGGTACTAAGATTTGACATCAACTCGATAACCCAATCAGCCACCTTTAATAGCTATGAATTGTTTTTAGACTGCTCATTATTCACAATGGCAGTCTTTGCTGCTACGATAGATGTCAATGTGGATATTCCAATTACTGTACATAAAAACTTGAGTATATGGGTATCTCTTCCAAAGCAGGCCTGCTTACCAGAATATTATTAGTCCACTTGAATTTTATCGTTTGGCTGTTTTTCCAGAAGATCTAGAGCAAAAATGTGGTCCTAGGATCCTTGAGAGTTCCCCAATATCTTTTCGGGGGGTCCTTAAAATCAAAATTATTTGCCAACTTATGTTGAAAAATAATACAATATTAAAATTTCATCCAACAATCTTGGGCAGCAGTGGCAGCAGCAAATGGATCAATTTTTAATATGGTAAATAATCAATATAACCCATTCAAGCAAAACATTTTTGGGGATCCTCTATAACTTTTAAAAGAGGGAAGGGATTCTGAGAGAAAAAAGTTTACCGATCTAGGGGGTGGAAAGAGAAATTTTGATTTGCTTACAACTGTTCAGATATGCTTTGTCACTTAGGTGAAAAGTTCAAGCTCTTTTCTTCAAAAACCAATACATAACTAATGCAAAACATGCTTTAAGACTGCTTTTAATTGAATAGCTTTTATAAATAAACAAAATAAAAAGCCCAGTATAAATTGAAAAGACAGGAAGGGGAAAAGGAAAGAGAAAACAATCGTAACAAAAAAAATATATCTTTATTTAGCATTGACTTCCCTAAACGAAAGGGAATGCACTCTGCATATGCTCCGAGACATCCAGTCCAAGGCAATACTCATGCTTGAAACTCCTGCCCATTAAGCAAATCAAACTCTGCAACCCTAATCAACTATACGTACAAACCATATGGTGAATCCAAAGAACATATAACCATCTCCCGAAGCGAAAATGCAAAGAACGAGCAGCGGCCGTGATGAGAAGAGGCAAAGCCATCTTTATGGCCTTTGCCAGGACTCCCGTGTAAAGAATACATTCCGTCTGAACGGAGGATCCCAGCTCGGCTTTTGAAAGCAACGATCCCCCCAGGACCGGCTTTTTCAAAATCCATTTGCTCTCCCCGGTGAGGAAAGCGCGTCGCTCCCCGTTAAGTGCAAGCGTAGCAATTCCGCCGCTCCCGCTTGCAAGCCGGCGCTGCAGTCCGGTCCTCCGCCGTTGCCTCCAACTCTCCACCCCCCTTCCACCTTCACCTCGTGGTGGGGTTCAAAATGGCTGCTTTCCCTCCTCCCCCTCCTGAAACTGTAATCCGCCTCGCTCCGAGCGGCCGAAGGAAGCCGGAGCGAGGTATTCCCCCAGAAATCACGAGCGGCTGCCCTTTGTATTTACGCACGGTGGGAAATCCGGCGGTGCGAAGGGCACCCGGGCTCCTTCGCCTCGGCGGATTATTCTCTATTCCCAGGGGGAACCGAGGTCCCAGGACTCGCTTCTGCGCCGTTCGGGCTTTAGAGGAATACTCGTGCGCGGCCAGGGACCGGAGTGAATGAGGATCGCAACCGTTCTTGTTTCTTTTGCACGCTGTGCAGAAAAATCGCCGCACTGGTTTGCAGGGGGAAGGTGTCGGGCGCTGCTCCTTTCGGGATTGCAAAACTGGGGGGTGGGGGGGGGAAAGGTAGGAAGAAAAAAAAATAGAAGAATGTCCGCCTGCTTAGATTGGATCTCTCGCAATCCTCTCCCCCCCCCCCGCGGATCCCGAGCACGAGGCGCGTGGAACCGCGAATGGAACGTGAATCCGGAACCTTCCTTCCACTGGCTGCTTTTCCCTGCTGCTAGCCCGTCAGGCGCGGTGGCCAAGTGGTAAGGCGTCGGTCTCGTAAACCGAAGATCGCGGGTTCGAACCCCGTCCGTGCCTCACGTTGGACGGCGCAGCGCCGCGGCTTGGTACGAAAGGGAACGAAGTGGGATTTCCTTTCTCAGGCCACTTTTTACTCGGGTTCCATAATTGAGGAAAAATACCAAGCGGAAATGGAGAAATGGGCTAGCCTGCAAAAGATGTAAGGGTTAAAAAAAAAAAACCTGTTGGGGGAAATGTGAGTCTGGATTAAAGAAGCGGATTCGGCTTGCAAAAATAGGGATTAACAATCCCGAGAAGAGAAACTGAAACGTTGTTCCTATGGGAAACTAGTGCTGCCAGGCCTGAATTGCAGAAGTCCGATCGATCACCGAGAAAAAGATACAGAAGCCGCCCCTGCCATCTAGTGGTCGTCCGCATATTCCCCGCGTAAATCTTCCAAATTTCGAGAAGCCGAACTGCAGAATGTCGGGACCGGTGTTGGAATGATTCTCACCAGCGATTTTAAATTAAGCTGCTACAAAAAAAAGAGAACAGTAACTTGGCACTGTTTTCCCCCCGTTGTGCGGTATTGCACGGGAAATGCCCTTCGCTTCCATTTTTTTCCGTAATGGCGGGAAGGCTTGCAAATGAAAAGCCGCAGCAGCCCACCTGCTTGGGCTCTCTCAGCCAGCCCTCTCCTCCTACATCCGAAAGGAGAATGGCTGGGTTGCTTTGCAAACGGGAGGATTTCCCAACGTCGAGGCTGCGGAATCTTCAGAAGCGCCTCAAGGCAAATCACAACGTTGCATTTTCTCTTTCGGGGATGGAGGTGGGATGGGGGGGACTTGTGCATATTGCCCTAAGCCTAAGAGGAGGAGAGCCGACTTTGAGAAGTCGGGTCATGATGGATGCCAGCCTCCCCCCCCCCCCCAAAAAAATATCTAAGGGAACTCGGAGAACTGCACGGTCCTCTTGAATTAGGGGATTGATCTAACGGAAAGCTTTGCCCTCCGACCGACGCGGGGTAGTTCCGCGCTTGCTAATCTGGAGGAGTCTCGGGCTCCCGTTTTAAACACGGCGGTTGTGGTTGCACTGCGCGCGGGAGCGCGCGCCGCAGAAAGCCATGCCGGAAGCAGCCGCTGAGGAGAAGGAAGAAAAGCGCCTTTTTTTTCTTCCTCCTCCCAGTCGAGTCCGCGTGACGAGATCATTAATGCAGTACTCGGTTTTCCCCAACCAACCAATTGCCGCGTGCTTCATTGCCGGATTCGGGGAAAGCCCCTCTGTCCTCGGGTGCTGTTTGCTAGAAAAGTATGTTAGTATGCTTCAGACGTGAGTTGTGCCTCGAGCACGCAAAAGGAAGGCACGAGTCGGAATTCGGCGCGGGAGCCGTAGATGAGCCAATCTGGTTCTAGTGGGGAAGGGTGCTGGCCCAGAAACCAGGAGGTGGTGAGTTCTAGTTCTGCCTTAACCGTGACTGTGAGGCCAGTCTCTCATTCTCAGCCCAACCCTCTTCACAGGGTTGTTGTGGGGAAAATAGGAAGAGGAAGGAGCATTAAATGTATGTTCACCACCTTGAGTTACTTACAGAAACAAAGGGATAAAAATAAAAGATAGAAAAGGAGTTGGTTCCGTCTCTCAAGGTAGTACGAAAATCTTGTGTCATCATTTGAGGTTTCCTCCTGAGTTTCGATATATTCATTAAAGGGAGGTTTCGAAATAAAGCAATGACTTGCTTGCTTTCAATTTTACTGTTGTGGAAGTGAGAGGATTCTCCGGAAAAGGCATCAAAAATTATCAGTGGAAAAATCAACTTGAATTGCCAGTGTTGTCTATTAGAATAATACGCCTTAAATCACAGTTTTATTACAGTTACAGTTTTATTACAGTTACAAGGAGGACCTAATATTAAAGGGGAGGGGGGAATGCCTAAGAAGAAGAGCAGTGGCATAAATTGCAAAGGAAGGGAGCAGACTCCCCTTCAGAGGGTCAGAAAAGTCAAGATGGTGGGCACCATGAAATCAAAGCCTTGCCCTTTCTACATGCATCAACAATTTTGATCATATGATTGGGGCCTACATCATGACACTCTATCTGCAGACACACTGGATTGATTTATTCAAGAGCATGCTGGACAGTCATCTTTCGGATACTTTCATTTGGATTTCTATCCTGGGCCCAGATTGGGCATAGTGTCTTTCCTTGCTTCTGTACTAGACACCTAGGCCTGGTTTTACAATATTTATAATATTATGTGTTTGTGTAAAGAAGGAATTGCCCAACCAGCACTTGTGGTCTTATGGGTAGTGTGATCTCCAATATTGGCCATTTTCAAAGCCCTGCTCTTCATTAGGCCAATTTAGAGTTGGAAGGGACCTTGGACAGGTCTTCTAGTCCAACCCCCTGCCCAAGCAGGAGACGCTATAGCAGGGGTCCCCAACCCCTGGGCTGTGGACCAGTACAGGTCCCTGGCATGCCAGCAACTGGCCGTGCAAAAAAGCGAAGCCCCATCTGTGGGATGCAGGCAACACCCAAAACCACGCCTCCTCTGGTCCACAAAAAAATCTTTCTCCATGGAACCGGTCCCTGGTGCCTGAAAGGTTGGGGGCCACTGCTCTATACCATTCCAGAAAAGCGGCTGTCTAGATCTGTGCCTTTTCACAGATTGTACTGCTTTTAGAATATGACAGTATTCGAGTACCACCAGTCACCTTGCAAGTTGTCAAAAACTTGATGACCAAGGAAAGTGATAAAGTACAGGTAGTCCTTGACTTACAACAGTTCACTTAGTAATTCTTCAAAGTTACAACGGCACTGAAAAAAGTGACCTACGACCATTTTTCACACCTATGACCTTTGCAGCATGGCCCCAGGGTCACATGATTTATATTCGGATGCTTGGCAACTGATTTATATTTATGATGATCGCAGTGTTTCAGGGTCACGTGGTCCCCTTCTGCAACCTTCTGACAAGGAAAGTCAATGGGGAAACCAGATTCACAACTGTATTACTAATTTAACAGGTGCAGTGATTCACTTAACAAATGTGGCAAAAAAGTTGTAAAATGGGACAAAACTCATTTAACAAATTTCTCACTCAGCATCATAAATTTTGGGCTCAATTGTGGTCGTACGTTGAGGACTATCTTTACACCCACTTACCACACTCTTAATGGGAAATTTGTGCCTCTTTCTCTGACATTAATCTTTGCAGTGTTCTATCCCCTTCTCTCCCTCTGCTTGTCTCAAAGAAGTCTTTCCTCTGTCTCTCTTTCTCTGTCCCCTTCTTTCCCCATAGTTTTTTTTTCTCTCCCTTTCCCACCAAAACCTCCTTTTATATCCTCTCCTCTTTCCCCCCTCCTCCTCCCAGAAGGGCCAATCAGCTGGAGTCCTGCACCAATCCAGGGCATTCAGCAGAGTTCCCACAGGCCTTTTTGGCACTGCCACTGTTTCAACTCATTCCTCTGCTACACTTGTACACTTTTTTTTTTTACAGTGCTTTTCAGTCGTAGGTGTACCACATGCCAGGTGCAAGCTTTGGAGCTCCCCAGAGGTTTTCCTCAGGCAAAATAGTAAACAAGGCAAACACAACGTGGCTGTCACTGGCTTCAGGTTACATTTGGGGTAGGGGCCAATTAGAAAATCCATAACCTTCAAGTCAGCTGGGTGACTTTGTGCTGGAGGCCTAGTAATTGGAGATCTCTCTCTCTCTCTCTCTCTCTCTCTCTCTCTCTCTCTGTGTGTGTGTGTGTGTGTGTGTGTGTGTGTGTAAAATTTCAGTTCTGTAGTTCTGTTTTCTTTTAAGGGAGAGGTTAAATATGGAAATGGAGAGACTCACAGAGCCAGTCTTGAGAAGTCCCTCAACTGCCCAAATATTGCCATTGAAAATCTCTCATTGTGCCACTGAATTGGTGTGATGGATTATGAAAGAGGTCACCTGGGGTTCACGTATGGGCTACTCACCCTAATAGAAAAGGGGAGCAGAGGTCAGAGTGATGAAGAAGGGTGATTACCCCCCCCCCAGGTTAGCAACCTGTTTTTAATCAACTTGGATAGACAGTTTTATTCTGATGAAACACTATACCAGTAGTAAGCTTGAATAATGGGGGAAAGGCCAAAGAGATAGTGAGGTGCCCTGGTTCTCTCCCTGTGCTCTGCAACCCAACCTTTTTCTGAGCAGGTGACTCAGCAGATAAAGAGATCAGTCTACAACATCCGCAAGACAGAGAATCTGGAAGGCAGCCTAGAATTTGCCTGTGGTTTCAAGTTTAGTAACCTGGGCTGTCCCCCCCCCCATCTTCTTCTTTGTCCCATCACTGATTAATAAAGGGCAGTCTTGTCTGCCCAGTCCCAACCAAACTGCAGCCTCACAAACGAAACAAAAGGTTAATATGGAGAAGATATAAAAAGCCCTGAGATTATGATTTAAACTGCTCAAGGGCTTAAAATGTTGCAGAAACAGAAATTCACTGTTTTTAAAACAAATTTATTATTTTTTTATTCAATCTTGAGGAAGCTCAGTCTCTTCCCGACCCCAAAATACTATTTATATAACCGCTCTGTTAAATTTGATTGAGAAACTATTAGGATGTTATAACATACAGAAAAAGATTAGTTAAAGTGTAGAGTCATGCAAAAATTCATGCTTATGGCTACTTTGTTAAAATATAGATGACCAAGCAGAATCTTTTAAGAATGACTTATTACTGTTCCTTGTTCAATTAATTTTTTTATACTGAATTCCCACATGAATAGCACATGGCAGTGCAGGAAAAAAGTTAAAAGAGAAACGTTTCAATATAATGAACAATAATATACCCATGATCATATTTTTGTTTTTAATTATATTTATAAATAAATAAGCATATGCAGTATACATCTATACATGTTGGAGGGAGAAAAAAAAATTAGGATTTACTGATGGAAGTCCTGAATGAAAAGATAGGCCTTCAGCGGAGCCCAGAAAGATGGAATAAGCATCCCCAAATATGAGCAAGGGATGCAGAGGTGACTGGCTGAGACTGCTGAAGGCGCCAGGCCTCTACTTTAGTGCTAGTGACACCATTGTCACTGTGCAGGTGGCCAAAACAACAGAAATGGCCGGAGGGGGAGTTTAAGAGGAGGCAAGGATTACTATCTTACCAAGGATTGAGGGATGGGAAGGACAAAGCAGGAATGGCTTGGATCTGGGAGGGTCCTCACCTAAACCCTGGTGGGATTCGGTTAACAACGGCAATGAGGACTGCTGTGATGGCCATTGCTAAGCAATGCAGTCACATGTTGCTGCGGTTTACAATAACATCATGTAGTGACAGAAATTTTGGTCGTTTTTAAGATGAATCACATCTTAAGTGAAAAGCTTTATATATCTGTTGTATAGAAACATGTTTGAGCAGAAATTCTGTTTCCATTTATCCAGAGGACTTCCTTCAAGGGCTAAGCTTAGCCTTTGGGCTAAGCTCAGGTCTTAATGGAGAGTGGGGGCTGCCAAGCCAGATGGGAAGCTGTGACTCTCTTAATGCTGCTGTAGCCCAGTTTCTTCTGGCTGAAATTTCTCGGAATTTGAAATAGGAAGGGCACAAATTATCTTCTCTTCTTGACCTCTCTGCGGTGTAGTTTGAATAGAAGTTACATGATGTTGTGGCCCAAATCTTTAGTGGAAAAATAGTCCACTTAATCAAATGCATTAAACATTTTCTATCTTCATTATGCAAATATGGAAAAACATTGGCTTGAACGAAAGAAGAGAGTTAAAGGGATAAAAAAAATAATCTGATTCCTAGTGGTGGTGCCCTTATAAGGGTTTGGGACTGTTAATGTTTTCTTCATAGCTGTTATTGAAGTGATCTCTATTGTCTTCTTCCAGGATTTTATAAACATTTCCAGTCTAGTCAACAGCTTTGGAATTCCCACATGGTACACCACCTAAGTATAAGCCAAGATTGTCACTATTTCTTTTCCAAGATCAGCCACAGTTGGCCATATTCTTGGAAGTACATACAGTACAGTAGCTTAAAACATAAAAAAAATTGAGAAGGATGAAATTGGTAATTCTTCCAAGTCTGGATACGCTAAATTATCCCAATTGCTTGGGTAAAGATTTTGGCAGGTTTAGAATGACTATATTCCATCAACTTTCATAAAGAAATATTGTAAGGGACATTGCCGTTAATCTTCCATATGTATTCTTGTTTGTAAACCTGCCTCCTTGTGGCGAAATCAAGATACAACCCTGGAAAAACTCTTTTAAGGCTTTGCAAACACAAGTACAGTAATCTTGGAAAAATGACCAGGATAGGAGAAATCACTCAGACTTTTTTTTTTTATGTTGACCCACATGTGAAAGAGGCTTCTACTTGAGCAGCTTGGAAACAGAGACTGTCCCCTCCTGGTAGAGGGGTAAAGAAGTCTTTATTTATGTGATAGAAACACAAGTGAAAAGACATAGAAAAGGGACGTTTTTATCACCTAGTAGCTGCGAAATTTGATATCTGCTTGTCATCTGCTATGAATATTTTGATCACATATTGCTTTTTTATTGTGGATTATGAAATTGCTAACTATTTTGTATCATTCTGTGAAATGTGTATGCATTAAGGAGAAAAAAGAGTAGTGTCTCCTTCCGATCCCTCAGCTCCTGGTGATTATTTGCAGTCATCCACAACTATATTGGCAACAATATAAAAGTGGCTTGCATCCCAGTGCTATCTTCACAATCTACCCTAAAGCTCTAATATTTTCTGATGGTCTCATATTCAAGTCCTCAGCAGTTCTGATCCTTGTTAGCTTTTCAGATCAGTCAAGGTATCATAAATCCTCAAGTAATGGTGTGGGGGAAAAAAGGAATTGGGGAGACCCTACTGCAGACATGTCAAACACAAGGCCCGGGGGCCGGATGTGGCCCGCGAAGTGGTTTCATGTGGCCCGCGAATCCATCCTGGAAACAGTGAGGGAATGGCCTCCGCTGCCTTGGCCCTGGCCCAGGCCAGCCGGGAGTCAATGTACAATTTTGTGGTGGCCATCTTGGCACTAGCCCTGGTGGACCATGCCTTGGCACTTGCCCCGGTCCCACTCCCTTCTGCCAAGAGACCCTCAGATCTGTCCTACCCAGGCCCCCAAAGGCATCCTTGATCCGAATGATGTGGAACTGGCCACCCCCACCCAGTAGGCCACATCCACTCCATCCACGCCCACCCAGTAGGCTGCACCCACTCTGGCCACACCCACCCAGCCCACCAAGGGCAACCGCAATGCTGATGCAGCCCTCAGTGAAATTGAGTTTGACACCCCTGCCCTAGTGGGAAGCCCTCTTCTTTCAGCTGTTAAATTTACATGGGTACTGCCAGGAAAAAAAATAGCTGACAAGCTTCCTTTCAGTTTGAGGTTTACTTAGTAATATTTTACTGGGTTTCTGCATATATAAAACTGGTACCACTAAAATGGATGGGAGGGAATAAATTGATAATATAGTTAAAGCAGCAAAGAAAAAGAAGTGAAACATGTCTCCAGCCTTCCATTTAGGGCAAGATTGTTGAAAAGGTGGTCAGACTGAATTTCAGAGGGCCTGGAAGAAATGGATCATTTGGATCAATTTTATTTGAGTTTCAGGCCAGGGCATAGTACCAAAAGGGCATTGATTGCACTTGTGGATGACTTCTGTTGGGGCCAGGATAGGGCTAACTGTTCTTGTTTTTCTTGATTTCTCAGTGACCTTTGATACTATTGACCATAACCAGCTACATGGTTCGGGAACTGAGAGGCCCAATGTTGCAGTGGTTCTCCCTTCATCACGGCTGATTCCAGTCAGTGTTGACAGTAGAGAGCTGGAGCCTGCGATCCCTAACCTGTAGGGTGCCCACAAGGCTCAACTCGCTTGATTTTCTTTTTTGTAAAAAGTATTTTTTATTGAAGATTTTTTTTACAAAGTAAAAAGATAAACATGAAAAATATAGAAGTAAGAAATATACAGTGCTGAGAAAAAGAGAAACCAAAGAAGCTACTTCCAATCTTCTCTACAGCAGTTATATACCTAATACTGTTCCCCTCTTTCAATTCATCCCACACACAAGCCTTTTTAATCGATATATAAATCACTTTTCAAATAAAATCAAATCATTTTTATCAATTTTCAGCAAAAAAAGTCTAGTGTTTTTTTATATATATAAAAGTAGTTGTTGCTACCACTCTAATCAAACAAGTTATTTTAGCAATTTCTGCAAATTCCACCATCTTCACAGTCTACTCTGTTGTGGCTATTTCTGTGTTCTTCCATTTTTGTGCCTATAATAATCTCACTGTTGTTACCACATATAAAATCAACTGTTCATGAATATTTTCTAATAGACTTTTCATAAGTCCTAGTAAAAAAATTGTAGTTTCAATAATTTTGACTCTCTCGTTTAACATTTATATAAAACCTCTGGGCAACACTATCCATTGAGGCCATGTTTGATCAGTATGATGATGATGATACTCAGCTGTATTTCTCAACCCCTGGTGTTGCAGTCAAGACCTTTTCCCAGCAATTGGAAGCTGTTGGGTCTAAAGCAGGGGGAGGGGAGGAACCTTGACTTTTACACAGATTATATGTTACATATAATTGGAACCCTTTCCTGGAATGAGAGCTTCTCATAGTTACTTATGTCATGGTCACCTTGTGCATAGAGTATTGCAATGTGCTCTACATGGGTGTGCTCTTGAAGACCACATGTAAGCTGTGGCCAGTCCAGAATGTAGTGGGGTGAGCAATTATGAACCCATCAGTGTGCACCTGTTAACACTTCTGGCATTTGAAGTATTCTGAACGGAGTTCAAGGTGCTGGTTCCCACCTATAAAGCCCTTCATGACACAGGGCCTGAATATTTGGCAAGAAGGGTATGTTGTGGACCTTGTCAGCCAAAGAATTCTGATTGGTAGGGTCCAGTAATAAGAGCCTCCTCTGCTGTTGCCACCATTTTGTGGAACAGTCATTGCCCGGCCTTCAGGAAAGGTGTTAAAATGTGGCCCTGCCATCTTGCTTAGGGTGCAGAGCATTTGTCTGTGGGACTGATTAGCGCCTGAAAGCCCTCCTTCCACTTTTAACATTGTCTTTTTAAATTTTATATACATAAATATTTTTAATATTTTGTTTGTACACTACCCAGAGTCCTTCTGTGAGGAAGATGAGCAATTTTAAAAGTTTGATAATAAATAAAAATTTCTCCTTGTTGCAGAAGTTTCAACAGAGCAGGTATACTTTGTGTGTGCATTAAGCACAGTCTCTGATGGGACTCAGAGAGTGCATTTTCTCTTTTATAATGCCTGCCCTTCAGAGTAGCATCTCTCCAGAGCTTCAAGCTGTTCTGACTGTAACCCTAGGGTGATGATGATTCTATGGGTCAGGTCTTTCCACATCTTTCGATCTTGCACTGCTTCTTCAAGTTTTTCTATGCTCTGGCTGGTGTCAGCTTTGATGGTGTCCAGCTACCAAGTTCTTTGATGGCCTGGTTTCTTTTACCACTAACACTTCCAAGTTTGTTCCAGTTCCCCTCCTTTGACGTGGCCAAATAAGTGAAACATAGTTTTGTGATTTTTGCCTTCCTATTGACAAGGTGTTATGCACTCCAGTACTTGTTTGTTATGGTGTTATGCACTCCAGTACTTGTTTGTTAGTCACCTTTGCTGTCCAAGGAATAGACCTTAGGATACCACTGCAGATTAAAAATGTTAATATAAATTTGTTAGCTACTTTCAGTGCTGTTGTGGAAAGGCAGGATAAACATATTTTGAATAATTAAGGAAGTACTGAACACCAAATTGAAGTTGCATTCTTAATTTCTAGACCATTCTTTATCACTGTGGATTAAGAAAAAAACATGCCCTCTGTAGTCAAGATGTCATGTTCTTCATGAAACTGGAAATCAGAATGATAGCGGGAAGAGTACAAATAGGCCTGCCCCTTTTTTACCCAGTGAGGAACTGGGTCTTACTTACCACTAGACCAAGAGCCGTGGTGGCGCAGTGGTTAGAATGTAATATTGCAGGCTGACTCTGCCAACTGCCAACAGTTTGATCTTGACCAGCTCAAGGTTGACTCAGGCTTCTAGCCTTCTGAGGTCAGTAAAATGAGGACCCAGATTGTTGGGGGCAATATGCTGATTCTGTAAGCTGCTTAGAGAGGGCTGTAAAGCATTACGAAGCAGTATATAAGTCTAAGTGCTATTGCTATTTGGCTACCTAAAATCTACCGAATTCCTAACAACCAAAGCAAATTCTGGAGAGGGTAAAACAAGCCATCTACTCTTGCACAGAATTTCTTGGACTTTTGCAAGAACTCCTGGAATTTGACTTCATTGGTTTTCTGCAAGATTGGACAAGAAGCACCTTTTCTTTATGGTAATGGTATATGGTAATGGTATCGGTTGATTCAAACAACAACTGGAGCTCTACTGGTAGTATCAAAACCCTTAGAGTTTTCTCCTTTGCATATTATTCTGCTATCTCTCAAAGGGAATCCTATTCCCAATCCTGTTAATACACATAAATCTGTGAATACAAGAAAAGAGATGAAAGTCTCTTATAGCTGAGTCCCATAGTATATATCAACTGCAGGCTTTCTTGTTTGGTCTTGTGGCCAAACCTGGAGTGAGATGCAGTAGTACTGAGTTTCATTTATTTTATTTTTCTCCCACTGTTGTTATTGTTTATAAATAACTCAAAGCTGTGACATACCTAATCCTTCTTCCTCTTCCTATTTTCCCCACAACAACCACCCTGTGAGGTAGGTTTGGCTGAGCGTGACTGGCCCAAAATCCCCCAGCCAGTTTTCCATGCTTAAGGCCAGGAGTAGAACTCATGGTCTCATGGTTTTCTAGCCCGATGCCTTAACCACTAGACTAGACCAAACTGTGCCATTGTTGAATGTGAAGGAAATGAAGAGAGTCACTTTTTTTAAATTCAGCTGAATGGGAAGTAATTTACCTCTTGGGCAGAATCCAGCCTGCCAGGTTTCAGTAAAATTGTTTCAGAACGTTTTCAGTTACTCTTCCTTAAAATCTGGCTTTTTGTCCATGAGGGGGATGTGTCTATAGCTCTGTTGTTTGGGGATATAATTTGTTTTTAAAATGTAGCAAATGTAGTCTTTCCTGTGGGGAACCACTGCCAAGTTTCAGACAGATGGATTTTGGTGCAAATGGAAGTGATTATATCAATGTTTATTAATGACTCATCACTTGTGTAATAGAAGGACTTGTACTGAAAGATGTTCCCTTTCATTACATCCTTATCCAGCCCTGCGAGCAACAGATAACCAGAGGGGCTGGACTTTTACTGCCACAGACTTTCAGTCTTACAGCCAGGTTAGAAGTAAAAGATCTTATGCCTGGGTAGCATAAAAAGGAAAATAAAGTCTGAATTATTGGAATGTTTATTCCAATCCACATGAAGCTGTAGGTGAGGATAAAACTCTTCCTGGGTGATTAAGCACCAACATAAACAGGATGTTGATAGAACTATATAAGACAGCACAGAAAAGAGATTGTATGGATGAAATTACCAATAAATCTAAACAACTGAGTCAAAAGGGGAGGGATACTAATAACAATAGTAATAAAAACAAGAAGTTGGTTAAGGAAGGCCGAAATGTCTAATATTAGTAGGTCTTCCATGAAAAAAGAATCAAGTGAATTAGGGGAAATTTTCTGGAGGAGGAAGCAATCAATTCCATAACATTTTAAAAACCACTGAACACAGTGAGCCAAAACAGGCCGTAACTTGAACAATATGCCAAACTGCAGAAGGAAGAAACCTGCAGAGCAAATCAGGCAAGTCCCCAGTGGACTTGCAAGTACTCCTGTCTCCTTCAGTACCATCAGTTGTTTGAGAAAGCATTTTTTCTTAAACCACACCCCCCCCCCATTTCCAAAAATAGAGGAAAGGACCAGATTGTTAGGAATGTCCAAATCTGGACTGAAGCTGAATGGACTGGGCCCACTTCCTTCAAGGCAGAGGTCTTCAAACTTGGCAACTTTAAGACTTGTGGACTTCAATTCCCAGAATTTCTCAGCCAGCCATCCAAAAGATCTTACCAAAGTACCTCGCTCTTCTGCTTCCTATGCACAACGCTTGTGGGTCTTCAGGCAGATTCTTGGAAGTTAAACTTTGATCAGGTTTAGCAGATCAGATTACATGAGGAAGGAATAAAGTAACAGCCTATTCTCCATGGAGGGGAGACTAGCAGTTTACAATGTCTTAGAACATTTTTTATGTCATAAATACACAAAACACAAAGTTGTAGAATATTGCAGTAATAAATATTGAGGTAGCTGCCAAGTGAAGCCAGTCTCACAAGGGCAAACACTTAACAAAAACTGCTCAAAGTGTTTCTCTGCTCTTCTCCAGGAAGCCTTCCACCAGCACCAGAATGGATTGGCAAGGACAGGTGAGGGATCAGGGTAGGCTCAAGTTGCTGTCACTCTTAAACTGCAAGAGTCAGGTTTGGGTAAAGGCTTTAGATGTGCCTCATAATCAGGCCTGCAAATCTGATTAAGGACAACTATTAATTTAAAAGTCTCACTAACAATTTAAAAAAAAAATCTCCAGTAAATCAGTAAGGCTAACCACAAGCCAAGAATCATGTGTTTTAGAAAGGTCAGCCTTTTTTATTTTTGTTTCCATTTTAATTATTATCTATGACTTTAAAATGTTTATATAGTTCTTGAATAAATAGGTTATTAAAAAAAAAAGAAAAACATTTCTGCAGAGGGGAAACTGATGGATTTTGAGATAATCTGGTTCCAGGCTGGGGCACTAGAGCAGAGGGATGCAACCAAAATTTTGCTTGGTCAAAAACAGCCACTTGGTTGTAATTTTTAATGTGACTGAGGGGGAATATTATGAAATACATGTGGGGTAATTATATAGCTTTCATCTGATTCTATTAAAGCTTGAGTGAAATGCATTTTAGTTTTAAACCTCTTCCTTTTTTATTCTAGCTTCGCCCACTTTAATAATCTGTTACACACACACATACTCACTTCACACACCATTCAGATACTTGGCTGGTCCTGCAGCTCTATACAATAGGGACCCTGAGGGTTTCCAAATTCCAATTAAGTTTGGAGAGAAATGAGGGAAAATGCTTTCCTCGGGGTTCTGCTTCAGCTCAGAAGCAATGGGAGATGAAGTTGTTTGGAACTTCGTCTCCTCCAGGATGCTCTCTAGCCATCTCAAAAGTTAATCCCACTGCAATTAAGGGACCCATTCCCACAAAGATGTAGGATTTGCTGCCTGAAGATAACATGGATGGCGATAGACTTGCTTGGAGTAATTTAAGGGAAATCTGAAATCAAATTCTTTGATTATGTCCTGTTCCTGTTAGGGTGCTTATTCTGGTTTTGGGGAAATGCATTCCCATTTTCACTACTTCTGCCTTGGAGTACTTAAAGAAACAATGTCATAGAATTAACTCCTCAGCAGAGAAAATCTCAGTGTGAATAACCTCTTCGTGTTTTGTTGCTTTCCAGGATGTTGGGATTATTATAGGATAATGGCCTTCCCCAGTAACAGGTGTTCTTGTCTGTGCATATTATTTATATATGCAAGTTGTTAATCCTGTTGTAATATTTCAAAAGCATTTGGTCAATGTGCCAATTGTAATTACATCTGAAGCTACAAGGTGATCCCTACAAGCAATTTGCCATTAATAGCCATAACCTGCAATGAAAGTTTCACAAGAGGGCACATCATGTGATTGTGTACTTCTGTTGCTCTTTGGTCTCTGGTGGTGTTAAAAACAAGGGGAGGTCAACTCTAGTCCATTGGGGTAGTTCTCCCTCCTCCTCCTCCTCCAGATACAACTTTCTCATTTGAGAGGGGAAACTGTTAGTTCCAGATTGGGCCTTGCCTAAGATGCCTTTGACATCATCACAGGGAATCAAACATCTACCGTAGAATGAGGGAGAAGAGCTTGCTCTGCTCTGTTTTAGGAAGATAGCGAATCTTATCTATTGGACTACAGCCCTACCCCTGCTTGCTACAACTCCACAACTGGGAGCCCAACAGATATGTCCTAGGGCAGGGGTGTCAAACTGCCGGCCCGCAGGCCACTTGCATCATACGGAGGCTGCACCCACCCCAGTTCCGGCAATACAAAAAAAGTCACGATATGTCACGTGACATGTCATGTGATGCAGTGAGTTTGACACCCATGTCCTAGGGGAATACTACCCTTCATAAAACACCGTCTACCTACTTTGGATTTTAAATCTTAGAACTAGTTCAGAGGTGAAAATCAATTTGGATAAAAGAAAGGAGGCTGCCCAATTGACCAAATTCTACTTTGCAATTCAGGACAACCAGCCTCAGCCCCCACCGCTATCCCACTGCCAATTGGACTCCTCTTTCCAGGCCGGATACCCAGATGCCAATCAGTCATCCCAACCTAGTCAGTTGTTTCTTCCCATCCTATTTCCTGCCTGCCATGTCTGAAAAGCAGCAGGGGAGAATGGGATCAGGCATATGGCTAGAACTGAACCCATCGGAATGAGTATTAGGGCTTTCCAAAAGTTTTGACAAAGTCCCTCACTTTGACAATGGTATTATTGAGTTGGCTGAGGAACTGTCAGTTTCAAAGACAGGCTCTCTTTTGCCATTGATAGGCAACTAGCTGAAGGACAGGAAAGACAGTAGGAATCAATGGGCAGCAAGCTATTACTTGGAGAAGTAAGAGGACTCTCACGGGTGATTGATTTTTAATCACTGTTTTCTTTTTTGTCACTGAAACTGGCACTGCCTATAGCAGTTCTATAAAAGCTGCATTTTGCTGAAAATAGGAAATATAGAAAAATATGAAAAATTGCATTTCTTTCTCCAGTGAAAAGATATCTCTCCTTCTAAAGAATTTGAATATTCCGAAAAGTATAGTTTAGGTTTTGTATCCAATATGTCTATTCTGGATTAAATCTTTATTTTTTTAAATTCAGATTCTGTTGATATTCCATTTGGAAAACACTAGATTTACCTCAGTTTGCAAGGATCTACCTGCAATGTTCATCTAGAGCAGCGGTTCTCAACCTGTGGGTCACGACCCCATTTGGGGTCGAACGACCATTTCACGGGGGTCCCAAACAATGCAGTGCGCCATTTTTTCCCCTTTTTCCTTAGCTGTGCTACTCCCTTTTATTCTATTGGCTTTTGAAAGCCAATAGAATAGACTCTCTTGAATAGAGTCTAATTCTATTGGCTTTCAAAAGCCAATAGGAATTGTCCAGGCTGTCGCCCGCCAAAAGTCCCATTCTGCAAACGGTGCTGCAAATTGTCTGCAGCGAAGGCGAGCTGTCTGGAAGTTTTCACCCCTCCCTGCTGAGCAACTACTGAAAATGTAAGTAAAAGAGGGCCAGGGGTGGGAGGCTGGTGGGCACAGGGAGGGTTGCTGACGCACGTGGGGCCCGGTGGGTGCCTTACCTCCCTTGGGCTGGGCCAGCTGGTGGTCACCCTGTGCCGTTGCTGCCCCTTGCCAGCTACGCCTCGGCCGGCGCAGGGGGCGGCACCATGCATGTGCGGTGCTCCCGGGCAGGGAAAGTCCTCGACTTACAATCGGTTGGGTAGTCCTCGACTTATGACCGGTTGGGTAGTCCTCGACTTACGAGCAGTTGGGTAGTCCTCGACTTACGACCGGTTGGGGGGTCACGGCATTAAAAAGGTTGAGAACCACTGATCTAGACATGTGTGCATATGGAGGGGTTACTGAACCTAGTGTTGCATTAGGGCCCTCAATTCCTTAAATACACCTGATGCTGTAATTAGCACAAATGGGACTCTGCATACCTCTTATCAATCCAGATGCTTCTTCTCACATCATTTGCAGCTTGCCTATTTGGGTACCCATTGGTGATGATGCACTACACTTTGGGCCTCAAGACTAGCCCTGGCTGAAACACACTTTTTAAAAAAGGCTTTGTATAAAATGAGTTGAAAACATGTCTAATAACAACACAATACCCCAACTCCAAAGAACTGATTGTCCAGTTGCAACAGAACAGCACAACAGGTTTGTGCAGCTTGAACATCAAGTTAAAGGTCATCTTTTGCTGTCACTAAAAATAAGCTACAATGGAAGGTTCAGGGGAGGGAGGTGTTCTCTTGAAAGTGACTTCCACAGAGTGGTCTCACAATGAAGCCTACTTGGTTACAACCATCCTACAATCCTAGCCTCTTGTTTTTTTAAGATTGGACAAAGAGGGTCAACCACACTGCAGAGCTTAACAACCCACCCTGTTTATATGAATTCTGGCTTTCTGAAAGTATCTTGAAGGAATGAAGCATATTTGATTAAGCAGAATTAGTCTGCACGTATTAGTTTATAGAGAAAGGATACAGATTGAAGTACATAAGGGCCCCAAGTCTTTTTTCAGACTTTCAGAAGACATGGCTATTTTAAAGAGCTGCTGTGCTTGTAAAACCCTACATTTTAAAGCACCTCTTCTCAATCATTTTGAAAATATGCACAGCCCTAAAATCTATCCCAGAAGTCCCCAAGTGAACAAGCATATATCCTTATCAGCTCTTGGTTTATTTTGGGAACCCAGAGGCAAGGATAAACCCTTCAGTGTTATCTTCCTTCACACATAACAAATCAAAGGTGGAGATGTATGTCACATCATGTCCTGGAATTTAGGTCTATTTCCCCTGTTATTTTCAGTAGCAGGTTAATGCATTGTTCCAGGTCCTTCGGTCTTAAACAAAACCATTCTTACATAGCCTTCTGATTGCCAAACTAGTCTGAATAGTATCTTTTACATTTATTTTTAGAAACGTGACAGTAGGGATGTGCCACAACCTGCTGGGCATGTGATTACATCTGAATTGAATGTTGCAATTAATCCTTTCTATCTCTTCTATCACCTCCTCCTCCTCTACACTTGCCTCGTTCTAGTACACATGCACTGACATACAAGCCAAGAAGCCGGAGAGGAATATTCACATAGTCCCAACGGATTAGCTTCCAGATGCTTGGAGAAGTTCCACATATCTGCATATCTATATACTTAGCTTAATCCTGAGTCTGGGCCACCACCTGGCATTTGGAAATCTCTAGTACAGGTCCTGTGGGGATGAAAGGAAGATATGTAACAGAAGGCTCCAGCCAGAGCAATGTCCTCTATCTTTCTATCCATTGTGTATGTTAAAATTCACGGCTACTGTCTTTACCATATTAATATTAAAATACAGTATGATTGACTTTTAAAAGGATCTCACAGTCTTTGGGGATTAGCAGACTGGATACCTAGTCCTTCAGAGGTTAAAAGCAGTCCTTCAGTTCATTTCATATGCATCAGATTTCCCAACCTTGACAACTTTAAAATATGTGGACTTCAGCTCCCAGAATTCCAAGGTGCCATGCTGTCTAAGGAATTCTGGAAGTTGAAGTGCACATATCTTAAAAGTTACCAAGGTTGGGAAACCTGATGTACTTGTTTACATGTTCCTTACATTCAAATGTTTATAACTTTGGCTCTCCACATCAGATCCTGAGCTTGGGACTCTTCTTTTAAGAACTGGGTTTGTTTAAACATCAAACACATGCTAATTGAGCAAGTAACATTTCCTCCCCGTTTTACTTTCTTCAAATGGCTTCTGCTTAAGCCCTGTTCCTGCACCACACCCTATTTCTAAACAATTTCACTTATCAGATTCCAAGGACCTCAGGCATTTAAATATACATAAAAGAAAGTCTCTCACATAACTTTGAAATATGTATGAAAAAAAACTCAATAAAAAACCCCTTCAATCACTGTCAGCCTCTCCCATATAACAGGCACAATAACAGCAGCTTCAGTGATCATGTATACATGCATATTATCGAGATATCACAGATCAAACTCCCACAATTAATGGCAAGACTCAGCTTCATGTAAAGCTTAAATGGGATGATTTTCTTTTCATGGTTAAGACAGCCAGGCAGGAAAAAAAGCATGCATCTGAGCAATTTTGTTAAGGTGTCCACATGTTGTGAAATAATATATGATCAGTACTCAGCGTAGTTATGCGGCTGACATCCTATTTTGGATGAAAAGGTATGATGTTGATGTAGATAATCCATCTGTTCTCGAAGGACAGAGGATTTTCTTTAACTCAGGTTGTCTATCTTTTTAGCTTGGATCGTCTAGGGTGATCAATAAAAACAAGCCAGTTCTCAAGCAGAAAACTTCCCTCCAGCAATTCAATTTTTCTAGCTGCAGAATGCCAGAAATTGAACCTGCCCCTTCCGCCTGGAAAACTTGCTCAGAAGCACCTGTGTTTTAGTTTGTACATGACTTGCCCTTGGAACAAGTGCAGGGGATAAGCTTTCTTGCAAGTTGATTATCCATGTTCAGAGTGACAGACTGATTTCCATTTAGTTGCATTTCATTTTTACTCCTGACTTTCCATTGAAAAAAATATATATACAGGGTTGCAACTGGATCTCTGAATGTCAGGACTGGGCAAGAACATTGCCAGAAAGAGATTAACTGGTATGACTCAAACATATGCAGGTATAATGGGTGCAACAGGGTTGGGGGATGTGGGTGTGTAAACGTGCTCCACCCCTATTTTCCCATGCAGTTTCTGTACTGATCTTTACACTGATCCTCACACTGAGTCTGGAAAACCTGCTTATCTAGTTCTCCAGTCATCAGTCAGGGCTGTAATGCAAGTATGTATGATCATATCTCCCAAATCTACATGTTTGCAGGTGGATGCTTTTAGGCATGTTTTAATGAAAATTAGACGGAGTTTAAAATGGTTGCATGTTCAGTATTTAAGAAGTTGAGTACTTGAGGGCTAGGAGTCTTCAGTACTAGAGCTACAAGGGATGGCCCTTGCAAGTTGACCACTAAAGATCAAGCAGCATTTCTCAAACCTGCTCATATTAAGAGAAGGATCAGTATGGTAAGCTTAGATAGAAAGATCAAGTGACATAGTGACATCTTGTTGATACTTGTTGATTTTTGGAGTGCATAGATGTCTTGGTTCTTCAGATACACTGAGATTGTAGCTCTTTAATTTCCAATCAACATTCTGGCTAGAAAGTTAAAAACAGTTGTTCCAATGCATTTGCAGGATGCCAAGAGGGGGACCGCTAATCTCATCATTTTAAAAGCCATCTGATACCAATGAGTCTTGGCTTACAGATTTACTTTATGCTGTACATTCAGGATACTTCTGTCAGCCATCCTTGGTTAGAGTCCAACCCATTAAGTGACATTTATGCACAATAAAAAAGCCAATCTTAAAACATTAATCACTTGGATCAAAACAGCAAAATAACTAAGGTTATCTTAAAGGCAGGCGTCTTGTCTTGTAGGTTTTCCAGTTTGCTGTCTCAGATGCATGAAGTTTTGCTCTCCTTTGCCTAATCATACCTTGGATACAGAGAAACCAATTAGAGACACGAGATTAAATGCCCATGAAAAGCATGAGACATAGCTAATAATATTTCAGTGTAAAACTTAATTGAATACAGTGGTAATTATGGCAGTGATGTTGATTGATGTCTACAGCAAGTGGTAGAAAAGCTCAGTAGGGATTGGATAGCATTTATGAGAGGAAACCACCACAAATCTCAGGGCTTTAGCCTCAACTGGGAAGTAAAAAGATGTTCTGGAAAAATGTAATGGCATACCACTTCTGTACTGTTACCAAGAAAACTACGTAGATGCAACTCCTTAATCACCAGGAATCAAGGACATCTAAACAGACACATTACCTTTAATTGGTGACAAATTACATCTTAGTTATGCTATGTTCATTCTTATTGTTTTCCTTCCTAGCATTTTCCCATGAGTTCAGGGTTGATCTAGCGTTGATCTATTGGTTGCGAAAGGAATTGACTGACCGTCTTGTCATCAGAGCCTGAGGTCATGGGCTAGAAGAGAGTGACTGGCCTAAAGTCACTTAGCTGGCTTTCATGCCTAAGGTGAAACAGTCTCCTGGTTTCTAGACTACTGTCTTAAACCACTAGACTCAAAAGGCTCTCATCCATATATATTTTTACAAGGGAGAAGCTATGGTCAAAGAGTAGAATCAAGTTTGATACTGGATTCTTACATAACTCCTCTGCAATATCTGTTTCATATAGCTACTGCTCTGGTTACCTATGAGAAATCTCTGGAAACAAAATGTGCAACATCCCTATCCCTTTTTGTTAGGTTAGGCAGCCCCACTGCAATTGGGGCACACATATTCATAAGCATAGGCATTCCTTGATTCCTGATTCAAGCAGCAACTGATTTTATGTTTAATCTAGCTGAAGGTATGTCCTATCTAAGGGGGATGTGGAAAAATGTACAACAATATACAGTAAACTCAGCACTTAAAATACTCAATCAGCAGCAATGAGAAAAGGCTAACAATATACCTAGCAATAAAATGGTCAAAATGTTATGGGCTAAAAAGTGAAGAGAGAAAAACAGTAATGCAGCAAAGTAGAAGGAAATCAAGTTGTACATCTAGCAAATTTCCTGGAGCAAATGTATAGAAATTTAGATGCCTTTAGCTGGTTACAGGTAATTTACTTTAGATGTCTTATAATGCAGAATATAGTTTGAATGTACCGTAACCAATAATTCTAGTTACATGAGCATAAAGGACAGACCAAGGGCCTTCAAATACAAGTAGTCCTCAACTTACAACCATTTGTTTAGCAATTGTTCGAAGTTACAACAGCACTGAAAAAAATGACAACTAGTTTTTGCACTTATGACTATTGCATCATCCCCAAGGTTACATGATCAAAATTCAGGCAGACAATTGACAATGTATTTATGATGGTTACAGCATTCTGAAGTCATGTGAACAACATCTGATACCTTCCCAGCTGGCTTCCAACAAAGCAAAGTCGGTGAGGGAAGCTTAATGACCACATGATTTACTTAATAACTACAATGATTCACTTAACAACTACAAAAAAAAACTTTATAAAATCAGGCACAACTCACTTAACAGCCACCTTGTTTAACAACAGAAATTCTGGTCACAATTGTGGTCATAAGTCAAGGACTATCTGTACCATATTTATTGTAGAATTTATCAGCAACCATCCTCAGTCTCCCGCAGGGCCAATGGGAGTAGGAATCAGTGACTTCTTAAGAACCACCAATTTTCCAGGTGAAAACAAGCTGTTAGAAACTGCAACACAACTCACTACTGTTATTACTATTACTGTTGTTGTTCTTACTATTCATATTTATAGTCCTCCGGCCGTTTAAATCAGTCTCGAAAGCACTCTCCCATGTTTCCCCACAACCACCACCCTGTGAGGAAGGGCAAAGTAAGCTTCTATAGCTGAGAGTGAACTAAGCTTTCCCGTCTTATTCCAATAGCTGAACCACTACATTATTTTATCGGGTTTTACTAGGGAATAAACCTATTTAACCAACTGGCCTCCTTACTAAAGGAGTAGTTGCCAAACTGGCTTCTGTCCCTATGTTGTACTCAGCCGATCAGGAGATCTGATCCAAGGCACCCATAAGGTAAGGCTGTAGAGTTGGCCCTAAAAAAGCTGAAGGCCAGAGAGCCGGCGGCATTACTTGGCTGGGCCTCACAGGGTGGATTATGGGAGCTGTTGTCTAGCTCATTTAGCTGAGGGGAAAAAACCCACATTGCTCATGCCCTGCGTTTTGCTTGTGCTGACAAGAGAACGAGCGGGCGAACTCGTGCGAGGCCGACTACTGCGTCTTTGGAGTTTGCCTTCTAATCCAAGTCATTCTTGGCTCTGACCTCTCCTGGAAAAACCGCGAAGCTGCTGGAAATTCGCTACCTGTCACGGTCCCCGAGTTCGAAGCACCGCGGGTCTGACTCAGCAGAAGGCAACCGCGAGGCTCCCTTGCAAGGTGCGGAAGGAACAGCGGCACCATCGGGGCAATCGCCAGACCAGCGCGCCCGGCGGAGACCCGACGGTAAACTTGGTCGTCGCCGCCGCGCTGGCTTCTCTTAACAGCACTGAGCATAAACGGCGCCCGCCGCGTTGCTCGGTTTTGCTGCGGGGAGAAGACCGAAGGGGCGGGGAGGGGGGCGGGGGAGACATTCAATCGTCTGGCTCTTTATGGAAATCAGCTGTAACCACTAGGGGGCCGTCTTTCTCCTTGCTTGCGCCTGCAAGGTAGGAAGAAAGAAAAAAAGCCCTGATCTGAATGCTCAGCTGGTTGCGGAGGGAGAGGGGCGGAATATGGGCGGCGGGACGTGGGGTGGGGAGACACCGTCGGGAAACCCAACGGCCGTGTCAAGATCGGGCCGAAATTCCAAAGCGGAGGCCTTGCGAGCGGCTCGAGCCGTTCCTTTCCGAGCTGGGATATTTTTTTGGGGGGGGGGGCGGGCAGGGAAGGCAGTCCATTATTTTGGATGGTGGCGCTAACCCTGTAAATCTGCCAAGCGAAATTGCACCATCGGAGCGGTCTAACTTTAGTGGGTGGGGACGAGGGTGCTTCCTTAAACAGCCCGGAGAAGGAGAAGAGCGGAGGGAACCGGGTAGGGGCGCGCTTCTTCTTCCTGGGCGGCGGCTGCTGCTGCTGCTGGTGTCGTCGCCGTCGCCACTACTCCTCTTGCTCAGCCCAGCCCAGCCCAGCCCGCGCTTCTGGATCTATCGCCTAACACGTGGGGGCTCTTTTTTGCGCGGCGGAAACTTTCGAGGGCTACTTTGCTTGCCCACTTAGACACACGCGCTCGGGGACAGCGGCGTGGGACTCTCGCCGTAGCATTGCGGGTGGTAGAATCTCAGCTCCACGCGGATCCAGGCGCCTCTTTTCGGCCGGGGGGTGTGTGCCTCCCTACCTTCTCCCGCGATTGGAATTCCGCCCTTCCGTTACTGACTGACTCTCCGGGGCTCCGACCGATCGCCCCCCGCCGCCGCTCCCTTTTCCTAGCACTGAAAAATGTGGCCGGCGAGTCTTTTCCACGAGCCCGCTCTAGTTTTCCCGAGGGGTGGGAGTCTGCCCCCCTCTCCCCCGTGCCTGCCGTACCTCCTCGTTTTATGCCGTCCAGTGTAACTCAAGACCTGGCTAGGACGAGGGAGGACAAGCAAGTTAAAGCCACAGGAACGCGCAGGGGTTGCTGGCTGTCACCCCTGACAGAAGGTAAGTAGGGAAGGGAAGGACCGACCGGCCGAGTACGCACGCGTGTCCTCGGAGCTCCTTTGCAATGGTTCGGCTCTTGTCAGTTTCATCGTGCTCGCGGGCTGCCGTGAATCGTGGGGCCTTTAAATCCCCAGGCTTTTTTGGGGGGAGGAGGGGGATCAATCTCGGGCGCGTTCGATCGACCTCTCCGCGGGGACATCGTTTCCTGGGGAGCCGTTCGATTGTCGTGATGGGCAGGGCGGCTGTTTTGCAAGCGGTGGGGTGGCGTGCGCAGGTTCCCCGGGCAGACCCGAAGCTGCTTTTCCACACGTTCCTACAGATCCTCCCCTCCCTTCCCCGTTGGAAACCTACTCGGGTCAGCATAATTCTTTCCTTTTTCTTTTTCAAGGCGCATTTCCAAAAGGGCAGAAGCTAGTTGGCAGTTAAGGTACACTTGGCTTTTAAATCCGCCAGCGAACCAAAACGGGGCTAAAATGGAACGACGTTATTAAGGATCTGTAGCTCCCCGATCGTACGGGTATGTCTCTCTCCCCCCCCCCCATCATTGCAAGAAGCAACGGTTTCTTTTGAAGCCCCGGCAAGGCTTTCTCCGGACGAGCAGCTGGGAGTTTGGGGCTGGGTCTTTGCGGGCGAGATGAGAAGTTTCTGCCTTCAACTGGCCTACAAAGTCCCAGTTCTCGGCTCTTAACTTTGCGGTGCGACTGGGCGCTACCCTGAGGGGAGAGGACCGAGGCTGGCGAGGCAGCCGCCGAAAAGGCGTTTCTATTGTCAGGGTGCGGAAAAGGGTCACAAAGGTCTGGGGTCGGTGAAATAATTCCTCCCGTCTGGGAATATGAGCTTTAGGGAAGGCTGTTCTCCTTCCTCACCCGCGACATACACCCACTGCGATTGAGATTTTCCCCTACGACATGAAGCACCAGGCAATATCGATCCCTCGACCCAGTCCAAATGGAGCCCTGGAAGGTCGCGTCCCTTTTAGAGGAAGCACGTGCTTAACTTTTCCTGGCGAACAGTCCCGGGTTCCTACCGTAGTAGAAATTAATTTTTCTCTGAGTTGTTCAGTTGCGATAGGCCTTCATACCTATTTCAAACATAAAGAACGTACTGACATTTTTTAAAAACAAATAGATGAATAAGTACGGATCAAAATATTGATTTTAAAATTTAAATAGAATTCAGACCTATTGGAAATATATCTAATGCAACCAAATGAACATTATTGGCGAATTACTTTTTTGAACGTGCTTGAAGTTTTCCATCCTTTCCCATGTTCACGTGAAATGTATTTTTATGTCTGCCAAATTTGCAAGTCATTGTAATCATGTCTGGTTCGGGGCCTTTTTTTTCTCTTTATGTTCTTTAGCTTTTTTTTTTTAATGCAGTTTCTTTCTAAGGAAAAAATGATAATCATAACTGGAAATAGTATGAGTATTAGTGATTATCATATTGTTTGTAGGAATGCTTTAAAAAAATCTTATTAAACAAGGAGGCAGCTTTTGAAAATAGATGGTCAGTATTCCTAATAGCTGTGATTGTTTCATTTATATAAATGATGGAGTTCTGGGGGAAAATTACCAAATATACTGTATTCTGAATAATAGAAGTTATTTGATTTTACGTACATGTCACACTGTAGAAAGCCTTTAAGTAAAAATACTTTATAAGCAGAATTCTTGTTAAAGAAGGAAAATAATGGCTATATAATTTAAGTGTACACATATTCAGAAATATAACGCATTTTAGTAGAAATTATTTCTAAATAATTGTGTGTACAACGCTGGCTTTTAAAAGTTTATCCAAATGTTAATACCTGGGGGGGAGTTATAAATAAACATATTAACGATTATTTCCATAAATAATGTGAGCTTTATGGTATAATTGTCCTATATCCCCATAAGACTTAACCACATTATAGTATATTCACTGCTATATAAATCCTTCTGGTGATGGATTTTCAAACAGTCTGACAACTTTCCATTTTAAAATTTCTTTACAGGGAATGAAAAGCACAGCTCTTTTTTTAGAGCTGTGTCTTTGTACACTTCGTTCAGACTATACAACAATGACAATCCATCTGCCTATTGATATGGGCATATTCCATCTGCAGTCTAAACCCCATTTCATTAATAAAATAAAAATCTATCTCCATCTACTAAAACATTTATTTACCACAATCATACATATTGGTAAATATCAATTAAAACTATCATTAAAAGGGGGACTAATTCAACACAGGTTTAAAAGGACATTTATATGAACTGGCAATACAAGTATAAATAAAAACATAATTGGTGTACAAAAACTTTGAAAGCCAGCTGGGAGATGGGAATATTTTATCTTTTATGGGCCAAAGATGTCAACCAAGATCTCATTTAAGGCAGAGATCAAGAAGCAACTCTGCTTTCATTATATATGTGTATATCTTCTGGATGAACAAATCATTCATGTAGTTCTAAATGTACACATTTGGGAGAAATGTCATTGAACTCTGAACATTTTGAAGTGATCGTTCAGTTAGGACCATGATGCTAACTTTTAATCCATAGGTTGGAATTTAACATTTCGGTAATAGAAACACATCACAGACCTAAAGGTCAAGTAAATATGAACAATTTTAATACCATTTATTTTTCTAAAGGCTTCAGTTTTGGTGTTTTGCACCAGTACTATATTTTTCAAAATGATTTCTACGAAGAAGCAGAATTATTGGTATTTCTATTGTAAAATTTTTCATGCACAAAATTTCAAATGGATTTTATTCAGTATTACTTAATTATCTACAACTGTGACTATACATTCCAGCAAATTAAAAATCCAAGTGTATTCTGTGAGACCTGATCCATTTGTAAGTGAATGCATTAAGAATTTCTGGTGTCCATTTGGGCCTTGTTCTATTTTCTTAGAAATACTCTTAATGATTGTTAGATCAGCTATTTCTCTAAAGAAGTATGCATGGTGCAGTCCTATGTCGGTTTATTTGGGAATGAATTCTGCTCTTCTAGGAAATTTAAGATCTAATTTAAATTTAACAGGCATAGGATCTGACTTCTGTGCTACAGTCCTCAGAAAGAAACTCTAGTCCCATTGCTTGAGACTTACTGCTAGAATAAGTGTTCAGACTAAAGTCAATGTCACTCTTTTTTCAGTAAAAACAAACAAACTTTAGTAGGTAAAATGTGATTTTACTTTACTTTTAAGGTTACTTTGTTAGCTTTTTTCCTGTTCTAGAGGGATACAGTTAATATATTAAAAACATATGTATTAATATTTTATTTATCTTTTTATATCCCGTATTAGCTTATTAATTGCCCTAGGTAGCCCATAAACAGTAACTATGATTATTTAAATAATAAAAAACCAGAACAAGAAATATGCTTTATATTTGTGTGTGTGTGTGTGTGTGTGCGCGCATTCATATTCATTCTATATAATTTCCCAAACCCTAATTATTTAATAGACACATTTTTCCATGGGGGCAAACATACCTTATTTTCAGACCTAAATATTTTTCATCATGTAGTAAATCTGACTAAAGGAAAATCCGTTTGCCATGAGAAACAAATAAAACAATTTTGTATGTGTTGCTCTTTATTATAAGAGGGATCCTCCTCTGTGGCTTACACAAGGATGCATCTCATTGTGTAGCAAACTCAATTTCCATTCCTGTTCTCCAGACTTTCCATTTTATGAATAGGAAAAACGACATTTCCCATTACATTTTTCTTAGTTTTGTCGCTTAACCCTAACATGAAGTAGATGTGTGAGCTCAGTGGAGGAAGAGAGGAAATGTCATCCTTTGGGGGCACTTATGTCCAATTATCATTGAATTTTCTACTCTAAATTCTCTTAGGAGCAGCATTTCTTGAGTAAGTCCCTTAGCACAGCTTTGGAAAGAAGAGGAGCTTCTCTAAAGCCCTTCTGCTAGGCCAACGCCCGTCAAAAGTATTATGACATGATCTAGCACACGGTGACGTGTCCTGGAGTATTTATTAAAATTAAATGTAAATTTGTACTGGATTAGATTTCAAACATTTTGTAAGGTGTTCCCGCATATGCTGCAATTGATTTGTTTCGAGAAAGTGTATGTGATCGATCGAAAGCGAGGTGAATGCGAAATCCTTGGTTAAGAATGCATTCCTAAAATGTCTCCACATGAGAAGATCGAAAGACTTTAGAACAGTGTTTCTCAACCTTGACAATTTTAAGGCATGGGAACTTCAACTCCCAGAATTCCACAGCCAGCAGTGCTGGCTGTGGAATTCTGGGAGTTGAAGTCCACATGCCTTAAAATTGTCAAGGTTGAGAAACACTGCTTTAGAAGGACTCATAGGTGGTTCTAGGCTTGGATCCTGGGACTGCAATCCTTTGTGTACTTCTCTGAAATCCATAGGCTGCATTTACACAGCAGCACTTTCATAAGAAACAGTGTGAATAGAGTTGTGCTGTAAATCCTCTGAATACTAATAGTTGTAAAACTCTGTGATAACCCTCAAAGTAGTTTGGGGAAAACCAAAAGAGCAAATATTTTTCAAGAATTGTACGAGCTCAATTCGCATATTAGGTGGAACTCTGAAGATTAACACTGATATATAAAATATTTCATTTGGATGTTTCGGTCTTTGGTTTATATATTTCCTGATCTCAGACCTTTGGATTTTAATAGGAAATTTTTAAAATGAGTATGCTTTCAGTTTTCTTTCAGTATCCTTTTGTTATATTGCAGTTGCACTTGTATTCTTTTCTTCGAAGAAACTCCAGAGATACTAGCCACAGAGTAGTCTACTTCTTCCTTGCGCCATGTCACTTAAATTATTCTTTAACCTTGTTTTTTGTTTTCTACAATAAATGGAAGCTGCTAGTAGCCCTGCAGAAGGGAAGAAAACCTAAAAAAAAAAAAGGGGGGGGGGTTAATTTGGAATGAGAAAACTTTGTGTATGTCTACATGCTTCTCTTGTTAGATCAAGAAATTGCCCCATTATAATCCCTACACCCCATTAAAACATAGAATGCTATTTTACAATTAATAAAGTCTAGTGAATTCATTCTTGCATCTGTGTAGTTTTAGTAGCAAGAATATGGAAGTTCTTTGCTACTGCCTTCTTCTGGGATGCTTTATGACTTACCAGTCTAGCCTATAGCCCAGGGATTTCCCTGTGGCCTCCTGTCCAAACACAAAAGAGGTTCAAGCCTGTCTTACTTCCAAGCGCAATTCAATAATGTAAAAAAGTCAGCACAAGATCCTTATTCTTTAGCTTAATGATTGCCCCTTAGTTGAAATCGTGTTACTTATTTTAGGAGCTTATCTGTCGTTTTCCAGCTTCTAGTCAGTTAGAACAATGGGGACACCTATTATTTAAGTCTTTTTTAGCAGAAAGGGAGTTTAGCCCAGAGGGTTTCATGGGGGTCTGTAAGAAAAAGCAGGAACTCTGCCAAGAATCTGGATTCTGCTCTGATCTCGCTGTGCCTCCTGGAATTCTAGTCTTGCAATTCCCTTCTTTCCTTAAGGCTCTTCTCAGATTCAGATGGGAGGGAGAGAGAGATTGTTTAAAGCAGACAAACCAATAACCTTAGGAGAGAAACACAGAGTTCTGTTTGGAAAGAGTAAGCATCTGCTTTTGAGTACAGATTTCATTGCTTGTCTCCTCCATTTTCAATGAATACAGTATTTCAGGGTTTTGCTATCCTTTAAATAGAGGAATCTTCTGTTTGAAGATTCGCCCTGATATTTTGCCTTGTGCAGATTTTCTAGGAATGGTTTAAATATTTGTACTCAAAATGTAACATAATGATCCATCCTTTTCTTTGGTATACTGGGAAACTGCCCAGTGAGAGTTCAAGTATTTGCATAGTTCTTCTGCAGGCACTTTCAGATTTTTTGATGTATACAAGACTATCTGTTCTGTTCTACAGTATGTATTCTTACTGACAGTGCTTGAGCGTGCATCCTTCTTGTAAACGTTTGGGCAAAAACAGAAAAAAAAAAAGATTAATGTGACTTCTCTTTTTTAGGCTAGCAAGCTGACACAGGAGGAACGTGCCAAAGCAAACCTATAAATGTACTCCAGGCCCCATTCCATATTTTAGCTGACAATCATGTTTGCTGTGGCCAAACAAGTGTTCAACTGGTGTTTTTCTGCAAGAATCCTGTAATGTATGAATGAGTGAATTGTGTTTCCCTTGTGGACGCCAGGCACACACATTTGTAAATGCTTGGGGACATGTGAAGGAACCTTCCAAGAAGGTATTATGGGTTGGCCACCCGTTTGGCAGGGTCCTTTGGATTCATTCTCTGGCGTCTGAACTCACCCATTCATTCTTACTAGAAGGCATCTTGCAGACTGGAGGAGAATGACGGAGTTGCCGGGTAATTAAGAGGATAAAATTCTGCCGTGAGCAAGAGGAGTCTCTTCAGTTTGGGACAACCCCCCCCCCCCCAAGATTGGCCTTTGGGGTATCAGCTAGTGGCTTCTGCAGTGCTGCGCCGAAGCGAGGGCCAGTTTATAAGGCTATAAAACGATCCATAAAACAATGGCAATGAAGTCATTGCTGCATAGAATCTCTCTGACCTCTGGGTCAGGCTGCCTATCCTGGTCTAGCCCAGAAGAAAATTGTCCCAGGGCCTAGCTGCCTTGTTCACAAACATATAGTTGTTGTTCGACTTGTTAAACCAATGCTCAAGTTAAGCCCTTGTTTTCTCTATCACAAATTAAGGATCCTCCTTATCTTGGAACAACAAAGGATTCCTTCATGGTGGAGATATAAGGCAGTATTGTTGCTTTACCCCCTCCCTCCCTCTCCCCCCCCAGTCCTTGGGATAGCATTGGAATGAAAATCTAGATAAACAAATAACCTTGTGATGCTGTTATCTCCCTCACCCATCCCTAATTTCTTTTGAGTCTTTGAGTAACTTGGTTGGAAGTCTTTGGCTTGGCTGTATCCATCAATTACTAGAGACTGACTAATGGAAGGCACATAGGCTGAATTTGAATCTGCAGAATTGCAAAACACGTTTGCGCTCAGAAAAAAAGTCCCACATTCTTACTTGAGAGTAATACCCCATGGAATGGCGGGGAGATTTTAGCCTTTAGGATGTGACTTCTTGCATGCCAGCAGAAGGTACTAATGATTTGGACATTAAAACACATTTTTTTTTAAATATAGCCTTTTTTTGGAAATGTTGGAAGTATTCATATATGGAGATATAGGAGGGTTGTGCAGGGCTCGTCCCACTAACTTCCTTATCCCGGGAAGTAGCGTGAATCATATTGTGTTCATCCTGGAGAAGGGTTTCTCCTGACCCATCCCTGGTTCTTGAACATTATTTGGGAAATCAAGATTTAATCTAGGAATAAAAAAGACAATGTCAAGAAACAACTTTTTTTTCCTTTTTACGGTCAGAATGAAACTGAAATGAGGAACCCAGAACATTGCAGGCACAGGTAGTCCTCAAGTTACGATCACAATTGACCCTAAAATTTCTGGTGCTAAGTGAGAGAGTTGTTAAACGAGTTTTGACCCATTCTGCGATTTTTTTTTTCTTGTCACAGTTGTTAAGTGAATCTGTCTTAGTGAATTACTGCAGTTAGTACCGTAAATGCCGGCGTATAAGACGACTTCCGCGAGCGCTGAAATCGGCGCCAAAGACGGGGGTCGTCTTATACGCCGAGTCGTCTTATACGCCGGAAATACTGGTAGTTTCCGGCGTATAAGACGACGTTCTAGGAATGCGGCCCGGCTATAAAGACGGGGGTCGTCTTATACGCCGGGTCGCCTAATACGCCGGCATATACGGTACATTAGTAACACGGCTGTTAACTGAATCTGGCTTCCCCATTGGCTGTGCTTCTCAGAAGGTTGCAAAACATGACCCTGGGACACTGCAACTGTCATAAATATGAGTCAGTTGCCGAGCATTCTAATTGTGATCACTTGACCATGGGGGAACTGCAACGTTCATAAGTCACCTTTTTCAGTGTCATTGTGAAAAATGGTCAGAAGTCATTTTTTTCAGTGCTGTTGTAACTTCAAACAGTCACTAAATCAGGGGTAGTCAACCTTGGCTCTTTTATGACTCGTGGACTTCAACTCCCAGAATTCCTGAGCCAGCACAGCTGGCTCAGGAATTCTGGGAGTTGAAGTCCACGAGTCATAAAAGAGCCAAGGTTGACTACCCCGCACTAAATGAATGGTTGTAAGTCAAGGACTACCTGTACACAATATATTTGAATCAATTGATGCAGGTTCTTCCAATCTGGGCTTGAATCCTGTTGATTCTTCAAGAAGGTTTTTCAGTTGCTTCAGTTTACTTGGAGCATTTTTAAAGGCCTCTGTGTGTGAGAGACTCCGTTTGTATGCGTGTAGACATGTTTCCTTTTCACCCAACAGGTTGAGATTGTTAGGACAGCCTCTTTGTCATGGAAGGAACCCTTGTACCCCATGTAATACTGGTTTTCTACCCTGTGAGACATGACTTAATGGACGGTATCAGAAGCGGAACTCTAGGGAAGATTTTGAATTGGCGACAGAACAAGTTAAATATTTTTGTCCTCCTTGGAATGAATTAGATATTGCCTCTAATTGCCCCATTCCATTTGATTTTGAACTCAAGAGTTTGCATTGAGTTGAAGCATAACCTTCTCCCCCAAACACAACAAACGATTGTTCATGTGCATGTAAAACTGAATTAGAGCATTTACGATATGTTAGGGTGGTTGCTAGTGTGAAAAAATAGAAATGAGCCTTATGTGAATCATGCATTTTAGCTTATATTGGGCGAATTTTTATATTTATTTATTGGTGTCTGAGTCCATGTTGATGCCTGGCAACTGTCTTGTCACGTCCCTGAAATTTTTATGGCAAGGTTGTTTGGAAGTGGTTTGCCCTTGCCTGCTTTCTAGGGCTGAGAGTGTCCGGCCTAGGATCACCTAGCTGGCCTCATGCCTAAGGCAAGACTAGAACTCACAGTCTCCCAGTTTCTAGACTGGTGCCGTAACTGTGTATCAAACTGGTTGTAACTAGGTGTAAAAAGTGGGATTACAGATTTGTGAAACTTTAAAAATGGTAGAAAGTTTGCTTGTGAACTGGCCTCCTATGGTTTTAAGCCGCCTAAACCAGCACCATCAGTATTAATGATTCATCAGAGCAGTTGCTAAGTCTGTTCTTTCATGTTTGGGGAGAACTGGCAAAAAAAAATAAAATAAATTACCTTGTATGCATCACATTTTACTTTGTTATTTATTTAAAACATTTATAAAGCTGCCAATCTTATAACCAAAATCTGGGCGGCTCCCAATCAAAAGTTAAAAGAGCATCAAAGCCATATTAAAACTGTAAAAACTAAACACATTAAAAACAAAAAAAACCTGGCGGCTAGTCAAACTTCTAATGTGCAATTATCCAATCTTATCCCAGCACTTGGGGGAAATGCCAGATTTTTAAAGCTTTACGGAGGGGCTAGAAGGGCAGAGGTCTGCCAGACTTCACAGGACAGAAGATTCCACAGGGCAGGAGCTGCTCTGGAAAAGGCCTGCTTCCTAGCTCCCATCAGATGGCAATATTTAGGGGAGGGGACTGAGAGTGTGCCCATCTTATCTCACCAGGTAGGATGGGTAGATGTCCTTGGGGAAAGATGGTTCTGCAGATAGCCTGGCCCTGTGACATATAGGGCAGGGGTCTCCAACCCCCGGTCTGTGGATGAATACCGGGCCGCAGCGTGCCAGCAATTGGGCTGCGCAAAGCTCCATCTGCGGGACGCAGGTAGCACACAAAACCACACCATGTCCGGTCCGTGGAAAAACCTCTCCACGTAACCGGTCCCTGGTGCCCAAAAGGTTGGGGACCTCTGATATAGGGCTTTAGAGTGACAACCAGCACCTTGAATTGCACCCAGAAAGAAACTGGACACCAGTGCAGCTCGCACAACAGAGGTGTTACATGGGCAAACCTGGGGGCCTCCATTACAGGTAGTGCTCAACTTAAAACTATAATTGAGCCCAGAATTACAGTCGTAAGTCATGCTGATTGTTAAACAGGTCAGCATGTGACTGCGCCCAATTTTACAACCTTTTTTGCAGCAGTTATTAAGTGAATCACTACAGTTGTTAAATGAGTTCATGAAGGGAGGTTTGGTTGTTGTCGTTTTTTTGCCAAAAACTGAAAATAAACACTGGTTTCGGCAAAAAGCGTAAATCACGATAACGAGATTACAGGTGCTGCACACGACTGTAAATGTGAGCTGGTTGCCGAGTGCCCCTAATGCAACCACGTGACCACAGGAGGGGGTAGCTGTCAGAACTTTGATTCTGAGTCATAAATAGCCTTAAGGAGGTCCATCTTAACTTTGAACCATTGCTAAGTGACCGTCATAACTTGAGGACTACCAATACTGTGACTGCTGCTGCATTCTGAGCCAGATTATATCAGTTGAAGTTTCCGGGTGGTCTTTAAGCCCCCTGCATTTTCATGCGTTTGCGCCAAAATATAGTATTGTTATAGAAATAAGTCTCAAGGGCAGTTTTTTTTTTCTGGCAGTTGATGTGATGAAAGATGCCTTTGTCCATAAGAGGGGGTTCCTTGCCGATGCTCAGGGACTTACTTGTTTTTCTGCAAGATAGCAGCTCTTTTCTCAGCTGTGCTCATGGGTTGTAGTATGAAGTTGCCATCCCTAATCCAGTGCTTCAGGATCAGTGTACAAAATCCTAAATAATTAATATTTCTTTTGTATGGTTCAGAATAAGCTTTGGGAGTGACAAGGTGAATGCTGTTTGTTGCCCTAGTGATGGGAATGGCCTGCGACGTGGTTACTTGAAATAAAAACTTTCTACGGATGGCTCCCTAATTGTGGAATTCTCTCCGTCGTAGTTAAATTTTAGGCAACAACAACTCAGTTGTTTGGCATATCGTGTAGCCCTAGAATTATTTTTTTTATTTATTTATTTATTTATTTATGAGACTTATATACCGCTTTAAGTGCGAGCACTCTCTAAGCGATGTACACCAGTAAGCAATGTATGTATGTATGTATGTATGTATGTATGTATGTATGTATGTATGTATGTATGTATGTATATATATATATATATATATATATATATATATATATATATATATATTCGCGTTTAAGAAATTTAAAAACATGAACCCTGGGAATATTCATAATAAGAAATAAAATGATCACCAGGATAATAAAAACCATAAAATTTAATAAAAAGCGCCTAGCTTTCGCCGTCACCTGCCGGCATCCTCAGGGCTAGTGCGCCAGGGAGTGAGAGAGTCACTTTTATAGGTGTAACAAAGCCTGCGCACGACTCCTTGATCTCGTCATCGGGCCTAATTGGGATGACTGCACACGGCTGGTCTGTTCCTTTCTATTCCTTTTAATTGCATGTTCATCCTCCTCCATCCTTCTTTCTCTCAGTCTTAGGGTGGATGGGCAGATGCCTCTGTAATTACAATGGTCTCTATGTTTTAATCCTTCTCCCCCGGGTTCAGGTGGCAATACACATTCCATGTTTGTTTTGCGATCCTCCTTCGTCCCATTGTCCTTCTTATGACAAGTTTTTCCTTTAGTTTTGGTGTTCTCACTGTTTATATGGATATCATCTGGGTGGACCCGTAGGTCCTTTCGAGGTGGCTGTGATCTACTGATGGTCTGGGGCTGGAGGAGGAGCCGTTCAGTCACGGAGGAGGGGGGACGACAACTCCCCAACCACCCCTGCATCCGGTCGTCTCGCGCGTACCGCACCATAGTCAGACAGTCCGGGGGGAGCAGCGGCGGAATCATGTCCTCGCTCTTCCCCCTGGGGCAAGCGCCGTTCAGACAGTCCCACAGACCCCTCCCAGGTGAGTGTAGCTCATCGATGGTTCGGAACCAGGGGATAGACCGCTCGATCGTGAATGGAAGGGGGCGGCGGTTCCCCGTTCGTCACTGCACCCAGCTGACGCGCGAGACAGCTGGGTGCAGTGACGAACGGGGAACCGCCGCCCCCTTCCATTCACGATCGAGCGGTCTATCCCCTGGTTCCGAACCATCGACGAGCTACACTCACCTGGGAGGGGTCTGTGGGACTGTCTGAACGGCGCTTACCCCAGGGGGAGGAGCGAGGACATGATTCCGCCGCTGCTCCCCCCGGGCTGTCTGACTATGGTGCGGTACGCGCGAGACGACCGGATGCAGGGGTGGTTGGGGAGTTGTCGTCCCCCCCCCCTCCTCCGTGACTGAACGGCTCCTCCTCCAGCCCCAGACTATCAGTAGATCACAGCCACCTCGAAAGGACCTACGGGTCCACCCAGATGATATCCATATAAACAGTGAGAACACCAAAACTAAAGGAAAAACTTGTCATAAGAAGGACAATGGGACGAAGGAGGATCGCAAAACAAACATGGAATGTGTATTGCCACCTGACCCCGGGGGAGAAGGATTAAAACATAGAGACCATTGTAATTACAGAGGCATCTGCCCATCCACCCTAAGACTGAGAGAAAGAAGGATGGAGGAGGATGAACATGCAATTAAAAGGAATAGAAAGGAACAGACCAGCCGTGCGCAGTCATCCCAATTAGGCCCGATGATGAGATCGAGGAGTCGTGCGCAGGCTTTGTTACACCTATAAAAGTGACTCTCTCATTCCCTGGCGCACTAGCCCTGAGGATGCCGGCAGGTGACGGCGAAAGCTAGGCGCTTTTTATTAAATTTTATGGTTTTTATTACCCTGGTGATCATTTTATTTCTTACTATATATTGCTGCTCGAAGCACGAAGCTGAAAACACCAGCCTGAAGATGACGAATGGGACTTCGTCAAAACGTCGCCAAGACACTTCCAATTTTACGCGGGAGAAAACCCGAACAACCAAAGACCTACATATATATATATATATATATATATATATATATGTTTTCTGAGGTTTTCGCGGGTATTTGTATGTAGGTCTTTGGTTGTTCGGTTTTCTCCCACGTAAAATTGGAAGTGTCTTGGCGACGTTTCGACGAAGTCCCATTCATCATCTTCAGGCTGGTGCTTTCACTTCCAATTTTACGTGGGAGAAAACCCGAACAACCAAAGACCTACATATATATATATATATATATATATATATATATTATATATATATATATATATATATATATATATATATATATATACATTGCCCCCAACAATCTGGGTCCTCATTTTACCTACCCCGGAAGGATGGAAGGCTAAGTCAACTTTGAGCCGGTGAGATTTGAACCGCTGACCTGCTGAACACAGTCAGCTAAAGTGGCCTGCAGTACTGCACTCTAACTGCTGCGCCACCTCGGCTCCTCTTTAACTTAGTATTTGTGATGTTAGAGCTACTTATTTATGATGTTTCTGTTTTAGTTTAATTTTTTCGATAGATTTTAATATTATATAGTGTGGAGGCTATTTCTTTGTTGTTCAGTGCTTAGGGCCCTCAAGAAAGGATGGCAAATAAATAGTAATGATAATAAAAGAAAGTTGGCATTTATTAATTGTTGCTGTAAGTTATACAAAAGAGCTAGAAAAAAAACTAATATAGTCGTTCTCTCAGCCTGTGGTTTCCCCATCATTTAGAGTATACACAGTATTGGTGATGTGATATCTCTAGAGCCCAGTTTATTATAGGAGACTGGTTTCTGGGCAGGGTAATTTATTTTATTTAATTATTGAATGTATTTGCTGTCCATCTTATAACAAAATATTATGCAAATGACTCTATTGAGTGATGTCCCAATGGAGAAATTTATTATGAATTAGTCCAGTTTAAATTCCACTTTTCCTCAGCTTACAACCATTCTTTTAGTGACCGTTCAATGTTACAACGAAAAAAGTGACTTAAACGACCATTTTTTCAGACTGATGACTTTTGCTTCATCCCCATGGTCATGTGATCAGAATATGGATGCTTGGCAACTGGGCCTGTATTTATGACAATTACAGTGTCCCGGAGTCATGTAATCACCTTTTGTAACTTGATAAAGTCACTGAGAAAGCGAGGTTTACTTAACAACTTCAGTGATTCATTTAAACGACTGTGGCAAGAAAAGTCATAAAATGAGGCAAAATCACTTAACAACTGTCTTGCTTAACAACACAAATATCGGGCTCAGTTGTGGTCATAACCTATACCAGGGGTAGGCAACCTTGGCTCTTTTATGACTCGTGGACTTCAACTCCCAGAATTCCTGAGCCAGCATGGAAACCTCTCCCTTTCCCCTCAGCATGGCTGGCTCAGGAATTCTGGGAGTTGAAGTCCACGAGTCATAAAAGAGACAAGGTTGCCTACCCCTGACCTATACTAATGACATCTGGTTGCTGTCCATTGCTATTGATAGCATGTAGTTGTGGCTAAGTTTATGTTGGGTTGATGATGCCACCTCTTTTTTTTTTTTTTTTGCTTGCTTCATGAGGAGGGGTTATTCCGCCCCATCTCTCTGGTCACCCACTTGGCCGAGCAAGTATGTCTGCATGTGTTCACCAGGGGATGCTCCAGTTTCCTTTCCGCCCCACTTTCCTTTTCGTATCCAAGCAAATGTTTTGTACAAGTACTTTTGCTGCCTACAGCTTGTCTGAGATTTAAATTCCCTCCTTTTCTTTGTCCCTTACACAACTGAGCGCAGCATTTGTGATGTTAAGCAAGACATATGTTGATCCCATAGGGGCAAACCACAATGTATTAATTAGGCTGCCTTTGGCTTGACAATTCACAGGTGGCAGAAGTTTGATTAAATGTTGCCTGGCAGGCCCCCTCCCCCGTCCCTTTCACTTTTCTTTCTGGTGTATCTTGAGGTGGCAGCGTTGCACTTGTGCCCAAAGTGAATATCGCTTCATAGGTTTTCATGCCATTCATCAAAGAGGTTTTCTTTTAGTTTGTCTTCTACATTTTACCTTATTTTTGTAGTCTTTACACCCACCCCCAATAAAGGGCTGGGGGGGGGGTAAGTCAAGAGCCAGGAAAGACAACTGAGTCCCCTCAAGAACTGGTCTTTTAGAGGGTGGTCTAATTAATTCCCTTTTCCCGTCCCACTGCCTCCTGCCAATTAAAGTCTCTGAAATTTTCATTGTGCAGTAAAGGTGACATTTTCAACATTCTGCAAGAAGGGGTAAATATTTGGCGAGCCAACATAGCAGGCAGAATCTTTTTACCTATGATAAGGCTAAGGCCCTAAAACAAATAAGGCCTCTCACTCGGTGGGGGAGAGGGCAAATGAATGACTCCCTCAGCTTATCCTGGTTAGATAGGCAAAACTCTATAAATAAGTAGGTGCCACCTCAAGGGGGCTATTAGAAGGGAGGCGGGTGATGGCTTGAACATTCACAAAAGATTGTCTCAGTCTTTTCAAGTAAACAAATAAATATATTTATTTATTAAAGTAAATCTTGAAATTATTCCTGGACTGTTGTGTGACTCTTCCTTGGCAAACGTAGGCCTGTGGTTCATCATTGCCTTCTTCTGGAACGTGGCTTTGACTTCCCTTTACTAACAAGGTCCCCGAGAAAGATCCTTCTGTCAGAACGACAAAATGACAGTTAATGGAGTTGTTTCATGCCACTCCATCTGGCCCTTTCTGGATGTTCTCTATAATCTTATTTATCTGGGTTGGGTTGGGTTGGGTTTGGATTTTCTGGCCTTGAGATGATGGGACTGTACTAAATCCGCATCTCACGTCTCCATTTATTTATTTTTTGAGGCTATCAATACTTACTGGGAAATTCTGGGAATTGAAATCCACAAAGTTGCCAAGCTTGCCTCCCCCCTTGCTGTAGAGGGTAAAAGTGCTGAAGTGGTATTTATTGGCACAAGCCTTGGGTTGGCTTTAGAAATCTTAAACCTCTTCCTCACTTGTGTCTAACCATGGCACGAACACGCCCTGATAACCACCTCTTTCCATTTTCTCGTGACATTATCTTTGCCTTTTCTCTAATCTGGCAAAAGCAGCTTCAAATGTTCCAGGTTCAAAGTAGTATTTTCCCTGTATTCCCAGCCCAATTTTGCCTGTGGCTACAGTCAGGCCCGCTTGTGGGTGGTACTTTCCTGCTGGGTTCGAAGGCTCTGAAGCAATTTGATACCTTTAATCCAAAGTTTTGGCAGTTTGTAATCTGGTTGGAGCCTACGGAAACTGAGTGGCATAAAAACCCAAGGAAGGAAAGGAAGGAAGAACTCAAAGAATAAATTGGGTGGTTGATGCAGGGCCCAGCTCTTCATTTTAATGTAGTGTGGAGTCACACCCTCCCCTCCTGCCACTCACCACTGTCCTCTGGCAGCTTGGGCTTTGCATAGTCCCTGGGTGAGGCCCAATACAGAATTGGGTTTAAACCCCAGACTCCTGCTCTTGTGAAAGACAGGTAGAGTGTAATGCAAGCCTTAAAAGAGCATTAGCCCTGCACTGCTCAGAATACCCATTTAAACTGGGAAACAGACCTGCTGCCAGAATGCATGTTGCTGATTCTGTCACTCCGCAGAATAGCTGCTGGCCTCTGCTGCTTCAGCTGACAAGGGACTGAGAAGGGAGAATGGCATGTTTTTACTTGTTCTGGGGTTTGGTTTGGTTTTTTCCCCCCAATTATTTTTATGAACTTTTTTGGACTTGCACAAGAGGGCTTACAACTATTGTACTGACCAGGGAGCAGTGTAAATGCAGCTGCAGTTTTAATGGTTGTTTATACAGCGCACTGTAATTATTTATGGTCCCTTTGGATAGGGGGAATCAGGATTTTGCCCACTTGACTTTGGCTTTGGCAGCACTAGGTGCCGTGGGGATGGCTGTTACTGAATCTGTGTTGGTCACAATTGCATCCATCCTCCAGTTGCTTCTAACCTGTCTGTTCTCCATGTTCAGTACTTTTAGTGTTTACCTGCCATGAGACCTAGGCTCCTTGATCATTTGCTGCCAGCATGGCATTTCTGTTGGTAAGGGAGAAGAAGGCCTTTTCCCTATCAGGAAGAAATTTTCAACATACGTTTAGCACTTATTTAAAAGAGTGCTTGATTCACATTGGGACACATTGTGATTGACAAGAAAGAGATTCAGAGCAGTAGTTACACTAGTGCAGGGGTAGACAACCTTGGCTCTTTTATGACTGGTGGACTTCAACTCCCAGAATTCCTGAGCCAGCCATGCTGAGGGGAAAGGTTTCCATGTTTGCTCAGGAATTCTGGGAGTTGAAGTCCACAAGTCATAAAAGAGCCAAAGTTGCCCACCCCTGCACTAGGCAGAAGCAATGAGAGAACTTTCCAATTCACTCTGTACCCTTCCTTATCACCTTTCATGTCTTAGGTCAGTGGTTCTCAACCTGTGGGTCAGGACCCCATTTGGGGTCGAATGACCATTTCACGGGGGTCGCCAAACAAGGCTGTCCGCCATTTTTTCCCCCTTTTCTTTGGCCATGCCCCTGGCACCTGGTGATGTATAAGTGGTTGGGGGTCACCACAACATGGGGCATTAGAAAGGTTGAGAACCACTGTCTTAGGTAGTTGACTAAACCTGCAAATTTAAACAGCTGCTTAAACCCACCCGAGTCCATACAAGTAGTCCTTGATTTACAACTTTAATGGAGCCTGCTATTACGGTTGTAAGTCATGATGATCATCAAGCAGGTCGCCACGTAACCGAACCTGTTTTGGCAACCTTTTTTGTGGCGGTTGTTAAGTGAATGCTGCGGCCATAAAGCAAACTCATTTTTCTCTATGGACTGCTTTTGCTTAAAACTGAAAGTAAATGTCAGTTTTCAGCAAAAACAAGGTAAAACAGTCACATAATCACAGGACACTGTAAACAGCCGTAAATACAAGTTGGTTGCAGAGCGCCAACATGCAGCCACGTGACCATGTTGGAGGTGACCAGCCATTAGAATTTCGGTACCAAGTCATAAGTCTTTGGGGGGGGGGGGTGTCTGTCATAAATTGCTAAGTGACTGGTTAATACAGGACTACCTGTATTAAGAAGAATGTTTTTTTATCCATGGGTATGGATGGTGGGAGGGAAACCAAGTAAGGAGAGTCCACCAGTCGTTTTCCTAGCTTCGCCCCTGCCTCCAAGGACAGCACCGTTCACCAGCATCTTTAATATAGCAGAATAAGGATTGGGAATAGGGACACCCAATTTTAAACTGGCATATTTCCACTAAATCGTGCGCTGAGAGGTAGGACCTTAAAAAAGTGAGGAAGAGAAGGCTGTTAGACAAGAGACCCCTTTTGGAGAAGGCCACAGTCTTATACTTGGCTCAGGTGTAATTATTTTATTAGGTCAGTAAGTACAAGTTTCCAATCATGATTTTAAACATAATGATCCAAAGGAATCATTGAAACTCTAGTTCATCATCCTCTCTGAGTGCTCTTGGATCATCTTAGAAGAATGTTGGTTTTTGCGGATTTGCGGCCACCTTCCTTTGTTTTTAAGTGCCTCCAGAGATGATTCCAGCCTAGCCAATTTTCTCCTAATGTCTGGAGGCTTACGGGAAATTTTGGAGGCGAAGAAAAATCTCCTATTGCTATGACTAAATGCTTCCAGAGCCAGATGATAAGATGCAGCCCTTGCATCCATTCCTGCACAGTTCATATTCTTCTGAAAACAAGGAGAGCCAAGGTTAGCTTAAGCCACTCCGGTGCCTGTTTTCATAATTAGGAGAGTATGAGACTAGAAGTTGGTAGATTGGAAGGATCTAATCTGCTTCTGAAATCCAGCTCTCTACTATTTTTGGTTTCTTATTGCTCTCTTTAGATGCTAGGTCACAGTGCTCCAGTGGCTGTAAAAGCTACTATTGCTACAATTATGTGGAATTGTTATGAGCATAGCGGCACAGTATTTACCAAGCTTTAGCCTCTTGGTCTACATTTCCAAACTCTTTGAACTTTTGTTCTTTATCTGATTCATTCTCATTGGGTCATTCTTTCCTTCATTTACCATCTCTTCTGCACTCTAATCTCAACCTCTCTTTCTTTTCATTTATCTTTCTTTGATTGGGAAACCCGATTTGAGTTGCAGCCATTCAAAATCTGTACAGCCCACTAGAGGGCAGCAAAGAGTCTGAGCTTTTTGTACCTCTTTGCTGTCCTCTAGTGGCTGTGCAGATTTCGGTAGCCCATGCTTGTGGCGCTATTCTTTCTGTCGGTCTTTGAGTCTAACCACCTGATTACATTAATATGCTGTCTGCCTATCCTATAGCCAATAAAAAGGTAGGCTGACACCACTTTTGCTCACCAATCACCAATCGTTATTCTGCCATACTAATGGTGCCAGGAACTGGTGCTGCTATTTTATTAGGAATAAATTAAGGATTCCCCCAGTTTGGCTTCCCCTCTTACCACCAATCACGCTGCTTTAGATGGCGTGAGGCTGCTGCTTGGAATAGTGTTCGGTTGCCCAACTATAGGTACCTGTGATGTGTCAGTCACAGTATTTCTGAGCAGATGTCTAGTGGTCTTGTGCATTAAATCCATGCCCCAAAGTAGTCTAACAGATAGATTACCGGAATTGGGGGGGGGGGGGAGAAGGAGGAAGGAAGGAAGCAAATGATAACCAGCAAACTGTATCCTCAGCATGGCTGGCTGAGGAATTCTTGGAGTTGAAGTCCACAAGTCTTAAAGTTGCCACGTTTGGAAACTCCTGCTGTAAGGGAGTAGGGCTGTTAATAGCAAAACCAAGTCATGGATCATAGCACCACCTGGAAGAAGCTCATAGATGGCCAAGAAGCTGCAATGGAGCAGGCCAAATACAGCCGGTACCCTCAATGTAATCCAATATAGCTCAAAGAGGGAAACCCCATGCTAACTGAAGCAGCTGAAAACCTGAAATGACAGAATTTTCACGGGTAAAACCTGGTTCCTGTTCCTAGCTTAAATTGGCTTTCTGTGCCACAGAGGATTAGATTTCTCTCAGGATCCATGTTCTGGAGACACCAACCCCGTGTTTAAAAAGCAGATCCAGTATTGTTGCAAAAGAGCAACAAGGCTCCATGAGCGTTCAGAAATCCTTAGGCAGGCATTATGGGTCACTGTCTCTTCCAGCCCCCAGCCAAAATGGCCACGGAAGGCAGTTCCCAGCAATGGGAAAGGCAGGCCTGTGTCCGCGTCAGCCTGTAGTGACCAACAGAGCTGGACAGACCCTGTTCCTGACCACATCAGCAGCCGCATCATCAGCGAAGCATGCTAAATTGCACCCACAGCCAAAATTGTGTTAGGAGGAAAGAAAAAAAAAATACTACTTTGGAAGCGGAGCAGTTTAAGACAGCCTTTTAAATTGCCTTGCTGGAGGCCGGGGTGAGAGGAAAGCAATGTGGAAAGGACGTGATATGAAAAGAAATAGTTATCAGGTTTGCTCTGCGGTTAGAGGCAGGCAAGGAAGGGCCCTGTTCTCGGCTTGTTCTCTATCAGCTGTCCCTCCTCTTGGCTTTCTGCTCCTTTCCCCACGGCTTTGAAGCAATCCTCAGCCTATCCGTCAAATTGCACCATTCATTCCCAAGGCTTTCATCTCCACCAAATGAGCAGTCTTCCTTCCCTCCCTCGCAGACACTCCCTCCCACTTTCGGTAACATTATCGAGGCAGCTTTGGTGGCACGATTGGGAACTCGGCCCTCCAAGCCTCGTGCAAGGGAGGCTGCCTGCCTCCCTCTGCCCCTTTTTCCAACAGCCCCCAAAGTGAATGCTGGAATTTTTGCACAGGTTGATCAGGCACCTCCCCCTTCCCCCCCCCCTTTCCCTTTCCTCAAATCATGTTCTTCCCATATCAGCTGGGCTCTGAAAGGAGGGTCAAATCAGAGAGCAGATGAACAGCTTTGGGAAGGGGATGCCATTTGCAGGGGGAGAGCCCCGAGCCCTGAAGGAAAGGTAGTTTCTCCTTCTTGTCATGGGTCGTGTTCACCCACTTTCCCCTTTGTGGGAAGGGACAGAAAGGACTGTCAGAAGGCACAAAGGGGAAGAAAGTTGAACTTTCTTTAGTTTGGGTTTATTAAACCTGAATATGCATATTCTGCATGTAGCGTCAGATAGTCGGGGGAGGAGGATTGCAATATTTTGGAATTTTTAGAATCTTGAGAACAATCCTCCCTCCCTCCTTTACTTCTCTTTCTCTCTCCCCCTCCCTCATTTACTTCTCTTTCTCTCCCCCCCCACCTCCTCTTTTTCTTCCATTTTTTTTAAAAAAGCCTTTGGGCTACCCTTGAGTATTCCTGAACAAAGTTCAGATTTTCAGAAAAATGAAAACAGCAGAGTTATTTGAAAAAAAAAAGAAGTCACAAGGCTTGAAATGGCTCCCTCGAGAGGGAGGGTAGTTTAGGCCTCCCTTGGAATCTTGACAATATACAGAGATCTCAAGACAAGTCATAGCTCCTGGTTCCAGAACTGCAATAAAAATGGCTTTTGCATGGAAAGCGCTTCGAAAATTATTATCTCGTTGGCTTTTACAACAGCTAGATTTGGCAGACATTTTAAAGAGAATGTCTTTATTCCAGGACTTCAGATCTCTATTGGACATACGATGAAAGATATTTCTTGTTTCAGTGGAACCCAGTTCCATTGTGTCCCTTTGGCAGCCTTAATAGTATCATTCTGTAATGAACTAGCTGCAAAATCTGTGCTTCTACTTTATTGAAGAAAAATTGGGGGCAAGGAAAGAATTGGCTTAGCTCATGAGAAGGCTAACACTTACCTGTTTTAAAAAACAGACTTTTAGATTGAAGCCATGTGCTTGAATCTCTAAATTACATTTATTGGTTAATGAACAAGAAGAAACATACAGAACAGGATTTTACAATACAGATTAGGGAGTATGTTACAGCCAAAGTTAAGATGCAATGAAAATAATTATAGGTTAAGTTGTGTATATTTTAGACTCCTTCAACACTCCTCCTCCCCCTCCTTCTCTTCCATTAGATTTATAATAGCCATTCACTTATTAGGAAAGTTTATTTACTTGTCAAATTTATAAGGCAGACCAACTCCATATAAACTCAGGGCCACTTACAATCTTAAAACAACATGAAGCAATATATAACAACAACAAAAAAAGATAAGAATAGATAAACTTCAGATTAAGGTGTAAAATCATGAAAGAGATGTGTCACCTACCCAAGCTCAAGGATTGGGGGGAAACTGGATTTATAAAGAATTTTGAAACATAGTAGGCTACATCGTATCATATCATATATCAAATATATATATATATATATATATATATATATATATATATATATATATATATATATATATATATATATATATATATATATATATAATATATCATTTATTGTATACCGGATCATATGGATCTCTAGGTTGATGCTTTTCCAGAAATTCTCTTTTAATTTCCAAAGAATTTTAGATAATTTACTCTTAATGAGTTACATATTTTTCCTATTGAAGCCAGTAATGCTTACAAAAATTTAGGCTGAATGCTGCATCCACGAGTTCATTTTCTTCAGTCTTACTTACAGTTCCGTTCTTCCTCTTCCTCTCTGCTCTTTATTTGAGCATTAAAAATCTGTGAAGAGAGAAACCTGCAAATACAATTGAGGATAACTTGTCATTTTTAGGACAGAACAGATGACTAGGAATATTTTGCCCAAATGGCAGCCTATGCTGAATTTTAAACATGGGCATTATTTTTCAAAACGCCCTCATGTATTTTCAGCTGACAGAACACAAGCCAAGTTGCTGCAAAATGTGTTTTTCTGAATATCTGCAATCTTTGGGATCTCCATCCTGGTTCCTTTGCTCCTTGTAGTCTCCTGTATTCCCTCCTCCTCTCTCTCAAGTAGTACAGGCAGTCCTTGTCTTTCAACAGTTCGTTTAGTGTCCATTTGAAGTTACAACGGCATTGCAAAAAGTGACTGATGACTGTTTTTCACATGTACAATAGGTGCAGGATTCCCATGGTTATGTGATCAAACAACTGGCATGTATGTATGTATGTATTTGTGATGGTTGCAGAGTCCCGGGGTCACGTGACCATCTTTTGTAACCTTCTGACAAGCAATGTCAATGGGGAAGCCAGATTCACCTCACAGCCGTGTTACTAAGTTAACTACTGCAGAGATTCACTTAACAAGAAAGGTTGTAAAATGGGGCAAAAGTTACTTAACAAATGTCTCACTTAGCCACTGAAATTTTGGGTCAGTTGTGGTCGTAAGTAGTGGGCTACTTTCAATCTAAAAAAACAAATCCTTCAAAAGTAGGCCTTTACCCAAATGCTCATTTTAGATAAGATTCTCCCTTGAAAGCTGCACTTTGAAACGAGAGGCTGAAACTCTGCCTTTCAGCCTACCTTTGGAATCACTAGAGCAGTGTTTCTCAACCTTAGCCTCTTTAAGAAGTCTGCACTTCAACTCCCAGGATTCCTCAGCCAGCTCTAGAGTTCACCTTTAGGAGATTCAGTATTAGAACAATACAATTTGTGAAAGAACTTTGTCCAGTCTTGCAGATGCAGTGGGATTTAGCCTGGCCACATTAGCTGAAATCCAACATAGCTGGAGGGCACGAAATCGGTAAAAGCCAGCAATAGCTACAAATTTTAGCAATACCTTTAACTCTCTTTATATATCCATTATAACAAACAATATTATTTAAATCAGAGTTAACCAATTCTGTGTGCAAACAAAAGTTGTCTTCATTAAATTTGCGGTTCACTATAGGGTTAAGTTCAAATATGCAAGCACAGTAAGAACAAATTCCAGAAACTGCTAAGGCTGTGGCATTGTTGCAGAACTGTGATGGGTTTGCCTTGTGCTGGGGCATCTGGAATAATACTGAATTTCAACCAGAAGGATTTTTCTTCAAAAAGAAGGATGATGGGCTAAGATTTAAGGGATAAGGCTTTGATATATTCTCCATTTAATCTAACTACTTAAGATTTAATCAAAGTAAGGATGTGTGTGTAGACACATATATCCACCCGTACTCTGGACAAGAAGTGGGCAACTATGGTGACTTTATGACCTGTGGACTTCAACTCCCAGAATTCCTGAGCCAGCCATTGTTCATACACAGGTCGTAAAGTTGCCATAGTTGCTCGCCTCTGCCCTGGGCCATCCCATCAGCATTAGTTTCAGTTCAGTGTATTTTAATCCTCCTTTTGTATTAGCATGAAACTGAAATCTTTTTGAAAGAGTGGCTTTTCCCCACTTCGACTTTTCAGTGTGCAAGCGTGGTTTTCTTTGTGACCATGTGTGTCGTGCCAAGCAAGATGATTGCGAGTAGAAGCATGGTGTGGTGTTAGATGGCTAGGTGGTCCATGGTTTGCATACAGAAGATTCAATTGTCAGTCTGTGGCATCTCTTAAATTGGGTTGAAAAATCTCCCAAAGAACCATATGGACGTGATCAGACTTTATACCCTGTAACTCACATCTGAATACACAGATGCATATTTACAAATGTATTAGATGAATTGTTTATTATGGTCAAAGGCCGGCCACTTTAAATAGTCAACAGAGACTAACAAAAAAGCAATGGGAAATCAAATCCAACAGTTGCAGAGATTCATGGATTGTCAATTGTGCCAGTGATTGGCTGTTGTCTGTTGCCACATTTGACATGCAAAATTTTGTGCAAAATTTTGCTACCTTGCAAGCTGCCTTAACCAAGTAAAAGGGTCAGCAGGACTTCATCTGGGTGATATGGAAAATTTGTGCGTGTTCCCTCTGCGTTGGTAAGAGAGCAAAAAGGAGAGTCTGATAGTATTTTTATTGCAATTGTGAGATGATCTGGGCACTTGGGACATACTATGTGGCTTGATTCCCCCACATAAGGTAATAGGGTAACGTTGCAACCTGAAAATGTTTGGGCATATCGTTTGCTACCAGTATATGCTGTCTAAGAAAGAGTACAATTCCCACTTGTTAAAATGAAATTAAAATGAAATGAATTTATGTACAACAGCTCTAGGAATTAATTCTGAAGCTAATCCCAGAGTGTGTTCATGTTTTGTCACCCAGGAGGCAGAAAGTGCTGTGACTCCTTATAATATCTGGAAAATAGGATTAATTGGTTCCAGATCCTCTCTTGAAAACCCAGCTGCATGCGGGACAGAGGGGATTCCCAAAGATGTCTATCATAAGGGAAATGACCCCATTACTTTTGCAGGAGAGAAGGGACACCAACTCGCACAGAGCTTGGTGGTTATATCAGAGTCTCAGACCAGAAAAAGAAACTGTGGACTGTTTATAATCCATAAAGCTGAAACTCCCCTTAGCATGGGATTCCAGTAGAAAGGCGATGTTTCAGAACGGCTCTTTAATTTGTACAGCAACTCTACTATGCTTTCTGCCCCACAGTATCTAGAGAGCTAGTGGTATAGCCTTTTAGAAGATGGAAGGGCACTGAGGACACCCAGCTTTTTAGTCCATCCTCAGCCCAGAAGTTCACTGGCTGATTTGGGGCCACTTGCTGTCTCCCAGCCCAACCAAAGTCATAGGGTTGTTCTTCTGTACATTTACCTCTTGCACCTGAATGAAAGGCAGGCTATAAATAAAACAACAATTGGGAGATCAACACAAGGCTTCTTTTTGGAGCCAGGCAACAGCAAAGCTAAAGGGGGTTTGTTGTCTTCTCCTTGCTTTGAATCCAAGAGTTGAACTAACATAGTTTGGCTACTGTTGATGCAACCAGCAGCCACCTCCCATTTAGCATGTGCATCGATCTACTTGTGGATCTGTGAATGGCAGGAGGCTCCGATGAGAGTTGGACCAAGAGCTGGACCAATGCTTTAGACCAGCGGTTCCCAAACTTTTCTATACCCTGTGCCCCTAAAACGCTTCTGATATAGTCTCGCATCCCTTACAAAAGTTCGAAATAACGGCAACAAATTATGTATGTACACTATAATTTTGAAAACGCAAGCTTTCACACCCCCTGGAATATCATCTTGCACCCCTAGTTGGGAACCCCTGCTTTAGACATTCTTTCTGTATGCGTGCAATCCTTAATTAATTTTTCCCATTATTGATGTGAAACTTGAGACTCCAGGTGAAAATCCAGTCTTTGTCTCAGGAGCCTTTGGTAACTGGCAGCATAAATGATATGCTCACGGTGTATAATTGCATAGTCATACCTTAAGAAAAAGCCTAGCCTAGCCTCTGATATGGCAATTTTGAGCACAAGAAAGACTTCCGATCATTTGGTCGTAAGAGAAATTCTTGCATGTGTGCAGACAGTTCTTCACTCATAACTGGTTGTTTAACAACTATTCAACGTTACAGTGGCCTGTAAAGCACTTCTAGATGTCATAAGATGTTGGGCTGCCTGCCTGCAGACACATGACCACATTTCAGGGGTCTGGCAACCAGCTTGCATTTAGGACTAATTGCCAAGCATTCTGTGATCATATGATTGCTGTTTGCAATCTTCTCTACCAGCTTCCCCAGAAAGTCAGTGGAGAAGCTGGCAGGGAAGATTGCAAGCAGAGGGAGGTTGAAATCCTTCAGCTGCCTGCAAGAATGGAGCTACAATCTTCAGGATTTCAGCTCTGTTTCTGCAACCCCCTAAGAATTTCCCCTCTGTGCATGTGCACTCCATGAATAATCCTTCAGCGTACAGTTGGGATGCTTGAGAGCAAAAAAGGCTGTCTGCCAGGAAGATTATATTCCTAACATTCTGCCATCTTCCACTTACTTTCAAGTAGTGTTCTTTTTCTGTTGATAGGCCCCACAGCCTACCTCAGGCTGCTTTGGGTCGCACGAGGCCTTCTTTCTTGAAGTAGTTTGGGAAAATGTCTTCTGTGGCCCCTGCAGCCTCCCAAAATTGTGCGAGCATAGGACATGCTTTCGAGAATAATTGTTAGGCGTTAGTGAATGCTGATCTGTCACCCAAAATGTTGGCCTTGTCACTTTGACCCACATGTCATAGGTTTCACTATTACTGGTTTAGGGCAATGAAATAACACTCAACAGTGTCTTAGGCAGATGCCTCCCTGATTCACTGAATTGTAAGTAGACGGTTCGGCACAATCAGACTTGCAAGATTGTGTTATTATAGCTAATCTCAATAAAAGTAGTTTTGGCTTTCCTTTGGAGTTGATTTCTGCCTAGCCCAGTGGTTCTCAACCTGTGGGTCGGGACCCCATTTGGGGTCGAACGACCATTTCACGGGGGTCGCCAAACAAGGCTGTCCGCCATTTTTCCCCCTTTTCTTTGGCCACACCCCTGGCACCCGGTGATGTATAAGTGGTTGGGGGGTCACACAACATGGGGAACTGTATTATGGGGTCACGGCATTAGAAAGGTTGAGAACCACTGGCCTAGCCTGAAGCCTAGTCTATCTAGTCCAGTGTTTCTCAACCTTGACAATTTTAAGGCATGTGGACTTCAACTCCCAGAATTCCACAGCCAGCAAAGCTGGGAGTTGAAGTCCACATGCCTTAAAATTGTCAAGGTTGAGAAACACTGAAATTCTAGTCAGCTGAAAAGTACTTAACACAGTGAATATTTCTGGCACTAGATAGAAATTAAAGCATTGAAAGGCTATAAAGAAAGGATGCCCAGACACTGAGTTAGGGTGGGAGTTGAGTAGAGTCTGAAAGAGACAAGCTGTATATCCAGTATCTGGATCCGGTATCTTCCAGTTGCTGATTAACAGTGCCTGGATCAAATCAGATCTATCCTGCATGTTCAGCTTTTTCCCAACTATGGAATGTCTACCATTTCACCTCTGTTGCCAGAGCAAATAACTACACTCTAGTAGGGCATTGTTGTATAGCAAAAATGAACTGCTAAATTGCTAGCGTAGGATGTTTTGTGTGAGTGTGTGTGAGTGTGTGCGCACGTTTACGTGTACCAGTAGCACAGAGCAAGAAGGAACTTTGCTAAGAGAGCTTCTAATCTGGAACCTGTCCTGGACCTACTTGATGTCAGAGGTTAGGATGAAAGAGGCCCGTTCTCACAAATACAAGTGGACAAATGTTCATGCCTTTGTTGCACTCATATTTAATTTAGGCACTTTGGAAGGGGAGCTGAATCCTTTCCCATTCATCTCCCCATGCTCAAAGAGCTTTAGGCTTTACTTATTTTAATGAAATCTTTTAATCAATTTTATCAAGCTCAGAACAAATTCCAAAGTGGGGATTTCTTTTCTCCCAGCTCAGTTTCAGATGAGATGGACTGAAAGAAGAGAGAGCATGGACTCATGGATATAGGATACTCATCTATCTCCAGTTTGCACATACACACAGGAACACTTGCATTGTCTTCTCTTCACCAGGGTTGGGATAAGATTTTGGTGCAGGATGAAGGAGTTTTGACAGCAGTATCATGATCCCAGAAGCTACAGTGTAGAATTAGTAGTATCCTACTTAACTCTTTCGATGCAGCAGCTCCTAAGGAAACATTTTATTTTCATATGATCTCCCTGAACCTCTGGAGGCATGGATTGTTCCCTATTAACTGCAACAGCAGTTCAAACAATTTTTCTCTCTATTACGCTCTTAGCAAACCAAGTGGTTAGACTGGCAACTGATTTATCCAAGCTTGTGCTTTAAGTATTTTGTGCTGGTTGCTATTTTAAAACTACCAAATTGTCTGTTTCATCCGGTGCAAGCAGCATGCCAATTCAGAAAGTCTGGAAAAAGCTCTGACATGCCAAATATAGGAGATCATAGGTGTTGCACCGTTTCCACCGTACAGTATATAAAACCAAAGTGAAAAGTTTTCAAGAAGATAAAAGATGCCTGAAGAAGCCTGTTTGGCGCTACTCTGAACGGGCCTTGCAGAGTAATTTACTTTGGTATGTTCCCATTAACCACAAAAGGGGTGTGAGTGCCACGCGGATTCGTTTCCTATTAATTGGTGAAATGAATATTTACAATACGTATATACTGTTCTTTGTAAGAAAGACGTGTATTTTACTAAAAGAAGAGAGAAACATGAGAGAAGGAGAGAGACTAAAATCCTATCTTCTAAAAGAGGAGGGTCTGAGTGAAAAAAAATCTCATGCATTGTTAGCTAGTTTGCCTTAAAACATGCACTTTGCCTCTCCCCCACCTTTGAGAATTCTCACAAGGACAGATCAGGCAGCAAACAAAGCAAGAATAAAACATATCAGGGAGGAAATCTCAAGCCAAACACCCAAACCTGAATATAGCGCTCTCAACCCCCCCTCTCCCCCTTGCATTTTAAAAAAATGGTCCTGTCAAATGTTCTAACTGGCAAGGAGATGGAGAAAAGGAAACATGGGAAGGAGCAAATTGGCAAGCTGCTATATAAATTGTTGATTTAAATTGGCCATTGCTCTGGATAGCCACACCATCCAAATGAACAGGAAGATAAAAGTGGTAAAGTGAAAGCGATCCAAATGCCCTCCCTTGCCTTGTAATTAGCTCTTAATGTTGAATTTTAATTCTCCTTGCCTCTTTTTTTAAAAAAATTAATTTTAATACTCATTTTTTTATGTTTTAACATTTTGATTGTACATTGGCCAGAGTCCCTCTGTGATAAAAGTGGGCCGTTTCTAAATGTGATGACAGACAGACAGATATTTGATAGACAATGATGATAGGCAGGCAGACAGACACTTGATCTTAAGTGGATGAAGAAGGTCTAACTTTTTCAAAGGGAGGCTTCAAAGTCAAACTGCAAGGGCGAAACCCCAAGTGCTGAACTTCAGAACTATCCTATCCAACTAAATAAAACAATTTGTCTTCTATTCAGTAGACCTTGCAGGGTCCTCTGAAAATTTGGCAATTGCTTTGTTTGAATATATGAGCAGCCAGTTGTTTTAAATGCTGTGAGTACTTTCAAGACCAAATCATAAGCTAGAGACCAAACCTTGTTTTATTTGACATATGTGTGATATGATATCGCATACATTTAATGTGTTGGATCTGATAGTTATGTTTGGTCTCATCTGGAACAACTCTAAAGAAAATATTATGCTACAACTGTGAAAGGATGAGTCATCCTTTGTGGAATTCAAATAGAATCTTCAAAAATAGGAAAGTAATTAAATTCATTAAAATGTTTTTGCAAGGCCAGCTTTTAGTCAGGAATTCCTGGCTAAATTATGGTGGGGGTGATACTGCATTGCTGGATGTGCCAAACATTTCCTTCAGATGGAAAAGCAGTATGCAATCCTATATAGTATATAATGCAGTATAAATAATATAACATAGGAAAAATTGTATAGATGGGCAGAGATAAAATTGCCAAATTTCATTCCCCCCCCTCCAAACTTAGAGAAGCACCTGGTTGGTTACACATACGCCTCATGATTTGTGCTGTCAGTCTTGTGAGTCAAAGGAGCAGCATACTATTTCCTATCATTGTTTTGTTTCCTTGGGAATGTCATGCCCCTTTCCACTTTCGGGTGTCCTTGTGCCAGAATGAGGAGATAAAATGTCCTACTGCCAGGATCTACATTCTGGCTAGTTGCACATATTGATGGAGAATTATGAAAATGCCCTTGGATTTGAGTTTAGCGCTGACTGATTAGGTGCAGGGGTGGGGAACTATGGCCCTTTTATGACTTGTGGACTTCAACTCCCAGAATTCCTGAGCCGGCCTGGCTCAGGAATTCTGGGAGTTGAAGTCCACAAGTCATAAAAGGGCCATAGTTCCCCACCCCTGGATTGGGGAGGGGAATCCAAGGTAGCAAGATCCTGTAGGGCGTTTTGGAATAGCAGGAAATAATGGGATACCTTCCTAGAAAGAAACAATGCAAACAATATATGAATGCTAGCGATTAAGAGAAAAGTCCTTTGTGACCCAAGTGAACATAATCCAGTGATTATTTTGAATAAGCGGGTGAGACTGCAAATAAACCTCACTGAAATTTTGACTGCAGCTAAGCTCTAAATATGCTTACTTGGTCCACTAATTTCCATATATCAGCATTCATGATAATACAGTTTGTTATATTAAAATATCTAAAAAAAGTCTGAGTTTATCATCTAGGGCTAGGCATCATGGCAGCTTCTGGCCTGTCAGTTTCTGCTAGGAAACTCACAAGCAAGGAATAAATTTGACACAGACAGACAGACACTCACCTCTGTTTATTGACTTTCCATCGTGTTGGTAGGAATATCTAGAAGACTAGAAACTTAAATTGAAACGTTTTAGGTAAATAATAGTGTTCATTGTTTCCATCCTGTAAAATTGGAAGTGCCCTGCCTCAAATATAATTGGGGAGGGGGTTGTAGGGAAAAGAATTTGGGGGAGCCCTTTCTCCATGTTTGGATCGCAGTAACTCCTGTTTGCACTGCTATTTGCAAATTGGGGATAGCAACCAAGAAAGTCAGGAGACTCTGGTAGGAAGGTTTATTATGTACATGACTGAGCAACCATTTTGTGTCCAGTGCCCACTGTCCCCACCCTTCTAAAAGGTTGGTATCGTATGACTCCAGCAGGCACAGCAGTAATACAGTTGTGTGATTAAAAGAGACAGAGTTAAAATGAATGGTTCTTGGAGATGGGTGCACAGACCCCCCCCCCCAAAAAGAACCCCATTTTGAACCAGAGGGAATTTTCAGCCTTTCAAAAAAGAACCAAAAACTGAACTGCCCCAGATCGGTCATTTGCCAGCAGGTGTTAATGGTGCAACTTGGAGGGCTCCAGGAGTTAAAGGGGGGGGGGGGATAACGAAGTGTGGCTGCAGTTTGCCCAGCCCTGCTTCAGAGCAAGGGGCCAACCACATTGGCTAAGGAAAAAAGAAGGTCTGAGGCGCCTGCCACGAGATTGCCCTGCTTTATGAAAAGCTTTATCGAATCAGTTGTGAAGACATGAGGAAAAAAATATATATCAGGCTGCAGTATAATTTCCCCTTTTTTCTCTGCCTTTTTTTCTCCTACATGACTAAAATGTGCCCTTTCATAGATTTCTTGAAAATAAAACATGAGATCAAAGAGGGAAGCTTATGTTTGAATACCAGCCACAATTTAAAAAAAAAAAAAATTCAGAAGAGGCATTCTGGTTTTGTTGATCTTCACCCGCGTGATTTTCTTGTCAAATGCTTATGATTAGATTGGTCTTTATCTTCCTCGTCTATCCAGCTCTGTACTGTTCTATGTTCTGTCTGCCCATCCCATACGTTCCGGAGTTGTGCATTGAAAGTGGCGTCCGATCCAGAGTAATTGAGATCTTACGGCATGGTGGGGCTGCAAGTAGTTTTTTCCTCTTACAATTCTTGGTTCAGCAAGCACAACTTAGGTGTCATGTAGATTTCCTGAGGGGAAGGTTCATTGCTTAATGACCATCTATTATTATTGAGGCCGAAGAAAGCGTTTGGAGATACTTTAAAGCAGGGGTCTTCAAGCTTGGCCCTTTTATGACTTGTGGACTTCAACTCACAGAATTCCTCAGCCAGCTTGCCTGGCTGAGGATTTCTGGGACTTGAAGTCCACAAGTCATAAAAGGGCCAAGTTTGAAAACCCCTGCTTTAAGGGCTGCAGCATATTGCTAAAATTTTGTATATGCACAAGTGTGGAAACCACAAGTGTGGTTTCAGCTGACAGATTTGCCCATAACTGTAACATCAGCAGACGAAGAAAACGATCAACTTGTGCTCTGTTTTTGTTACTTATGTAATTAGTTGCCTTTGATCTACAACTGATGTGTCCGGATTCTCTGAATATCCTAGGTTTCTACTTACCATTCATACAGACTTCCATTCTACAAGTGGAAATTGAAGTTGTTCGCTGTTGGATTGTTGGCTTGCTGTAATCACAGGATGCGTAAGTTAGCTAACCCAAGTTGTCAAAGTGTATGTTAGAAAAATGTGTGGTTGTTTGCTTTTGGGTGTCCGTAGGCTTTCTCTCCTTGTCCTCATTCATTGGCTCAGAGTAAAGTAATCATTCACTGCTGAGAAAGTGGAAAGTGACATCCATAAATTCTAATAGTTGAAATGTGACATGACACAAATAAGGAAAACTGACCCATAATCTATTTATTACACTATGTCATGTGGTGGACCTCCTCTCCTAACAAGAGCACTTGAATTTTTTTTTCTTTTTTTTCTTCCACCTTTTCATAGATGCAAGGTAACACACTTTTCCAGCTAATTTTTCCTCCTTTTCCTCTGAATTGAAAAGTATGTGGCTAAACCTTTAGACAGGGCACTTTAAAAATAAATAAAGGGTCTTGGTGCTGTCTGAGTTTGGTTGTTTTCCTGCAGATGTTTCATTATCCAATTTAGGCAACATCATCCATGCTCTGATCAGAACATCAGCACTGATGATGTTATCTAGTTGGGTAATGAAACGTCTGAAGAAAAGAACCAAGCTCAGAGAGCACCAAGCACTCATTTCAACCTGGAACTACAAATATTCTCCTCTAAAAATAAATTATAAAAGTTATCTAAAATGCACTGAAAAAGCAAAAAGAAAGACAGGCCTCTTAACATGTTCCCAAAAGTATGCATTTGCAAGATCTAAAATCCCTATGTCTCACAATAAAAAAGATTTAATAGCTTTTTCTGGGATATGAATGCTTGCATCCATGTAAGTCTTTTACTTACCTTAAACCTTTACACTGTAAACCTGCCTCCATTTCACCCCTCCCCTTAGATATACTTTGAACTTTCACAAGTATGCAGCCCAGAACTTTCTCCACCGTATTTAATTACAGTGGAGATCTGAACTGTACTTTTTTTCCCAGCCTTGGTTTAATGGCGTCAGATATCTATTAATCGCGGTGTTATTTTTGGTAAGCTTTAATAATGCAGTGCGTCCTTGTTCATCAACCAATGTGATTTGTTTGTCAGGGAAACAAATGTTTGTTAATGCCTGTGCAATGGTGCTCCTCACATTTAATGATATTATATCAAATGCATTAGATGGTTCTGGGGGAAAAATACTTTCTATTTATTTATTCCACTTATGACCCAGACAGTCCTCTTGCTAAATTTAAATAAACTGTCTAGACTTTCAGGGAATTAATCAAGTAATAAAATAATGTTGCCCTGCATGTATAGTCAGCCAGCCTAAAATTACAGAATGTCAGGATTTTGCAAATGCAAACTGGGAAGGCCCTTTAATCCTTGTTAATTTGGAGATAAATCACAGCCACACTCTTAGCACAGTGGCTGTGCCAGTAACTACGGGATGGGATACTGCTTTGTTTCTCCATGGCTGGCTGGGGAATTCTGGGAGTTGAAGTCCACATGCCTTAAAGTTCCCAAGGTTGAGAAACACTGTTCTATCTAAAGGGTAGCCTGGGGGGGGGGGGAGAGGAAATTACAGCAGTTTGTTCCTCCAACTTTAATTAGAAGCCAAGGCTGGAATTCCATCAGAGGTGGCATTTGTTCATGTTCACTGGTTGCAATTGCAGTTGTTCTTCTTCACTAGATACACGAGCATGAATCTAGCACTCTCTGCTGTGTTGACGGCAGGAGCCCAAACCACATGCTCCTGCAGCCACGCTGAATTTTGGAAATGCAGGAGAAATAAAAGTATGGGAAAGGTCATTTGTACTGTGCTACTTATATCCCCCCCCACACACACACACTCCTCAAGCCCCAGTGGCTGTGGTTTCGGTTTGCTTTTTGAAAAAGGAAGAAAAATACACCAAATACACACACACAGAGGCACACAAATGCAGGCGTATCTTTATCCAGCATCACTTTGTGATTGATCACAGCTTTGCACCTCGTAGATGCACAGTTGGACAAATAGCCCCAAATAAATAAATAAGAAACTCTGGTTTCCTGCCCACAAATCCTTTCTCCCAAGGGACAAGTGAGAGCAGGTTTCTTGGCTTTCTAACAATGCTTATTTTAGACATTAACCCTTTGCTGGGTCCAGTCCTGACGGAGGAGGAGATTCCTTTGGTTTTCCTTTTTCAAGCATCCCTCCCCCCCTCCCAAACTTCCCCCGCAATGTCATGTTCCTCTCTGGCCCTCGCAGGAGGTACAGCAGCCCAAATCTCCCTCTTGCACACTCGGGTTTCCCCATCCAGCCTCAGGGATGGATGTTGAAACCCTCGCTGTCCTTGTGAAATATAGAAAATTGGTTCGAGCTGGATTCATCCCAAAGAAACTCAGTTTGAAGGGAAATAGTGGCCGGAGAAAATTGAGGAGCCCATCCTACCCTTCATGAGTGACTAAAAATCTTTAAGCCAAAACTGAAAGGCTCATGGAGTTGGATGCCAGAAACACAGATGTCAGCGTGGAGATGTCAGAGGCGTGCTATTTCAGCTCATTTTCCCACTCCTGGGGGAGTCGTAAACTCTTGAGAGAATTCTAGGTGGCTGGAAAGGCTTGAACATCCCAACCACATGGATTAAATCAATCAGGAAGATCTTTCCCATAGGATCAGCCATCTTCTGATGTAATGGGAAGACCTTACCTCCGCCTTCCTCAGCCTAGTGCCCTATAAATGTGTGAGAACTCCCAGTGACCAGGCCAGCTTATATTTCTGGAATTGGGAGGCACCAACTTAAGGAAAGCTAAGCTTCTTAGTTCAGCCTTTTCCCCTTCTCATACAAATAGCTGCCACTCAGAACAGGTTACTCTTATCATTTGCTAGAACAGTGGTTCTCAACCTGTGGGTCGGGACTCCATTTGGGGTCGAACGACCATTTCACGGAGGTCGCCAAACAACGCAATCCGCCATTTCCCCCCCCTTTTCCTTAGCTGTGCTACTCCCTTTTATTCTATTGGCTTTTGAAAGCCAATAGAATAGACTCTCTTGAATAGAGTCTAATTCTATTGGTTTTCAAAAGCCAGTAGGAATTGTCCAGGCTGTCTCTGCCCTGCTGAGCCCGCCAAAAGTCCCATTCTGCAAACGGTGCTGCACTAGTTGAGTAGTCCTCGACTTACGACCAGTTGAGTAGTCCTCGACTTATGATCGGTTGGGGGTCGCGGCATTAAAAAGGTTGAGAATCACTGTGCTAGAACCTCCGGACCAAGTTGCTGGCAACTAAAAACATGGCAGAGGCCAGTAAAAATGTTGGTCTATCTTCTTCACAAATAGGATATCTCTTGGGCCAGAGACATAAGAGTGATGGGCGGGGTTTTCCTTTAAAGCAGGGATGGGGAACGATGGCCCTTTTATGACTTATGGACTTCAATTTCAACCATGCTGGCTTAAGAATTCTCGGAGTTGAAGCCATCGTTCCTCATCCCGGCTCTAAAGGACACTGTTTTTGCAGACTTTTCTGTTGTGATAAACTCAAATCCATCTGGTGCTGCCCTCAGTGCAGTATTGAGTCTGTTTTATTTCGCTCAGGACTTCACTTGCTTCCATTGTGTGGTGGCAAACTGGTGTTTGTTTTTAAATGATTCAGTTTCACTGCTTTTTAGCGTTCCTTTTCTTATTCTCATTGTATTGATTTATCTAGTATTCGGAAATGTGAACAAGTGATTTAGGTTGTAATCTTAGGCACTTTTACCAAAGTGTAAATCACCATTATACTCAATGGCAGTTCTTTTTCTATAGGCTTATTATTGCTGTGTATTTTAAAAATAAAATTTAAGGTAGCATAGTCAAGGACACTCTAACCATCGATTGGGATTCAGATTAACCTTCTGCACAGATTTTCATTTTTTAAACTGATGCATTTTTCCTAAAAAAAATCGTTCCAATCAGTCAAACTAAGTGCGTACGAATCAGAGCAAAAAAAAAAGTTGTAGTCCAAATTTATATGTGTATGTGCATATAATAATCCTTGACTTACGACCACAATTGAATCCAACATTTCCATTGCTAAGCAAGACAGTTGTTAAGTGAGTTTTGCCCCATCTTACAACCTTTCTTGCCACAGTAGTTAATTGAATCACTGCAGCTGATAAATCAGTAACCCGGTTGTTAAGTGAATCTGGCTTCCCCACTGACTTTGCTTGTCAGAAATTGCAAAAGATGGTCACATGACCCCAGGATTCTGAAACCGTCATAAATACATGCCAGTTGCCAAGTGTCCAAATTTTGATCACGTGACCATGCGGATGTTGCAATGTTCACAAGTGTGAAAACAGCCATAAGTCACGTTTTTCATTATCTTTGTAACTTTGAACGGTCACTAAACAAATTGTTGTAAGTAGAGGACTACCTGTGAACGCATTCCAGCTAAATCACAATCTGGAAGTGAAGAAATTTTCAATTTCTGACTTAAATAATTAAGTCTTTAAAAACCACTCTTCACGTGTCTTGTCTTGATTCAACCATAGATCAGAAGAAAAATCATGAGATAAAAGGAAAGAATCAGAAAGTCTATATTGGGTATCCTTATACAGAGGAAGCAAGTGTTGTTCAGACCTCTCAACCATCCTTAGCCTGGGATCTTTCAGATGTTGTGGGACTGCAGTTCATCCCAACTACTGCAAAGTTCTTGCGTTGCTCCAGAGCCTACCAGATGAAGAAAGGATATAGCCGTTGGTTATATATTGTATGAAAGGGTAATTTAGTCACTGGCAATGGGATGTTATGTCTCATATAGGCAGCTTTGTCTATCATAAGAGATGAGAGGAGCAAGGAAATTGTAAGCTAAGACAAGTTCCAAATGTGCTTTTCAAAAGGCAACTGGACTTTCTTGTTTTTTTCCTTGAAAACATTTTGCTTCTCAACCAAGAAGCTTCTTCAGTTCTTCATTCAGTTTTCATTTTCAAGGGGAAAAAAACCAAAGTCCTGTTGCCTTTTGAAAAAGCACCTTTGGGACAACCATGACCTGGATGATTGAGAATCTCTATAGAGAGAAACTAAGACAAGGTATTGGAACTGCTTGGTGAATTTGGTTACTTGCATTTGAAGTTCCTAATGTTTCCTGTGAGCTCTAGCGTGGTTAGAATGGGCTTCTACAGAGAACTGGATGTCTGGGTGTCAAAATGACAAATGGGGGGAATAAGTGGTAAAATGCCAAATTGAGTTAGAAGTCAGCAAATGCAAAGAGATGCCCATTAGCCCTTCCAGCATTCATATTAATGGAATCTGAGCTGGCACTGAGCAATCAGGAGAGTGATCTTGACGTCATGGCGGGCAGCTCAATGAAAATGTCAAACACAGGGTGCAATTGCAATCAGTAAGACAAATCCCATGCTTGGCATCTTAGGATAAGATGAAAATAGAACAGCCAATAGAGTAATGCCTTTTATATACATCTGTGGTGAGGCTGCACTTGGAGCCTGTGTACGGTTTTAGTCAACCCATCTGAAAAGGGATACTGCACAGCTGGAAAAGCTGTAAGAGAATTGACAGCTAAAGCAAGAAGAGACGCTTCCCTACAAGGAAAGACTATTGGGTCTGGGGCTTTATAACATGGACCAAGATGTGTCAAAGGAGATGTAATAGAGATACTTGAGATCATTCATAGCATGGAACCTGTGGAAGAAGATAGGGTTTTTCCCACTGTTTCACAACGTTAAGCCTTGGACTTGCATCAGAGACAAATTCCTTGTGTGTTGAATCACAGTTGACCAATCATTCTATTCCTATTCTATTCTATTCTATTCTATTCTATTCTATTCTATTCTATTCTATTCTATTCTATTCTATTCTATTCTATTCTATTCACTAAAACCAGATGCAGAGAGATTAGGACCAGCAGAACAATGAATTTATTTACAAAGCACAAAGCTGACCTGGAATTTTATCCCATGGGGCCACTAAGGAGGTTGGACAAATTCCTGGAGGATCAGGCAATCAATAGCTATTAGTTGGTTGGCTCTTTACTACTTCCAGCATTACAAGCAACATACATTAAGTCTCAGCTGTCGGAGAGCCAAAGCGGAAAAATGTTCCTGTCTTGATATTTCTGAGCTTCCTGGACGTATCTTACTGGCTACTAAGTCATACTGGGCGGGCCATTGGCCTGATGCACCCGGGCCTTTCTCATGTTCATTGTTGCCAACTTACTGTGTTGTTCAGGGACAATATGTACTTACGATTCGCTTCCAAGTAATTGGCTTACTTAGAGCTGGATCACACTAAGGTTGGAGAAAGACAACAAAACCTTATTATTTTCATTAGTTCTGATAGCTAATAGGCTGGGTGCTTGGCGAGATTGTAGTAGAGCAGAAGGATTATTCTTAGGTAAAGAGGACTAGCGCAACTATTTGGAATATATTAACAAAGGAGTAGATGATAGCAGCCTTGTCTATAGTCCAGCCAAACCAGATGTGCTTAAATCCACAGTGAATTTAAGAAGCTTGCCTGGGTTGTTTCTGTCAATGTCTGCTGTCGACAAAAAAGAGCTTAGGTGGTAGTTGAAAGGCTCTTTGACCCAAAGATGGGATCAAAAAAACAGAGCTGTGGGGAAGAAGAGAAACAGGCTATTCCATTGCCTCAGGTCCTCTTCATTTCCATCTAAGGTGGTCATTGTTCCATCATAATGATTCAACTGCTTATCCCAGCTGGTTGCTACAAGAGAACCAAAGCCTTTTAAGAATGAGTATCTGAATTTGCTTTCTCCTTTCCCGTGCTTTTGCCTGGGATTGGTCCTAATTTGGACAATTAGGTGGAGGGAATGCATATTAGTTTTGCAGGTGATACAACTATGTGCACAGGAACAGAAAGGGGCATACATGGGTTGATAATCATACTTGATCTGGTAGTGAAAGAGGATCACAAGCTGAGTCTGTGTCAACCATGCAACATGGCTGTCAGAAAAGCAGATATGATTTTAGGCTGCAATTGGTATAAGGAAAATTCCGAGAATTCTGAACTGGTTTAACAATGGGCCGTAAATAGAATCATGGAATTAGCAGCTAAATCCTAGGAGGAGAGATTGAAGAAACTGGGCAAATTTAGCCTTGCCAAGAGAAGACAATGGGGATTATGATGGTAGTCTTCAAGGGCTTTCAAAGGGGCTGTAGAAAAGAAGACAGAAGGCAATTCTCATGTCTTCTCAAAAATGCTGGGTGTGAAATAATGATCTTGGATCACAGCAAGGCAGGCTCTGGGGGAATGTTACCAAAGCTTCCTCATGACCATAGAGCCAATCTCCTAGAGAGAAAGGTTTCCCTTCGCTGCAGTTGATCATACAGAGGCTACAAAGACATTGGTTGGGGATGTATTAATCTAAACCAGTGTTTCTCAACCTTGACAATTTTAAGGCATGTGGACTTCAACTCCCAGAATTCCACAGCCAGCATTGCTGGCTGTGGAATTCTTGGAGTTGAAGTCCACATGCCTTAAAATTGTCAAGATTGAGAAACACTGATCTAAACAGAGGTTGGATTAGTGGGGAGGTTAAGCTTTTGAAATTGTTTCAGAGAAATGAGTTGCATGTTAGTTTAAAATAATTTTAAAGCAAAAATAGCCCTTTTCTTTAACAAGTTCTATATTTTAATACTTATTATTAGAAATCCATGAATGATGATGCTGTTTTAATTTCTAATTCCTATCGGTATTGCTTGACCCTGTAATAAAAAGTATTAAGGGTTTTTCCACTCTCTTATTAAAATATTTTAGAGCCCAACGCTACCAAATAAAACCCTTCCACAGTTTTCCCTAAGACTGTCCTGTTTAATGCTTTATATAGTACCTGCTAGTATGCATTTGGACAGTTCTGTTTTTAAACATTTAGACTGTCCCCATCTTTAAGCACTTTGGTTTTAGGACAGTTTATTGGTAGCTTGATCTTTGGGAAGAACTGCAGCTCCAAAATGACTTTCAGAAAAAAATGGGAAGCGTTTTATTTGGTATACTCTGAATCACGCAGGTAGAGCAGACTCTCCTTGATCTCTGAATTGCCCTGGACATAAATAACAGTGAGATAATCACAAGGCTGAACAAATTAGACAAGTTGCTATTTGAATGCTTGGTTCCTGCGTTCGTTTTTTTCAGCTACTTGGAAAATCTGTCTAATGTACAAGACAGTGGAGACCCTAAAAATAAGTTGGTTTTTCCTTAAAAATAAAAAAACAAAGCAAAGTTTTAAAAAAGCAAAATATAATTTAGACTTTCTAGCTGTACCACATTTGGGAAGTAGTGCAATAAAACTATGTGAAAAGTTAAATTTTGAAATTGTTTCAGAGGAATAAGATACATGTTTGTATTGAAATATTTTTTTAAACAAAAAAATATCCTTTGTCTTTAACCGGTCTACCATTTTACTATTTATTACATCTAGTCCTCGACCTACAACTGCAACTGAGCCCCATATTGCCATTGCTAATCAAGACATTGCTAAGTGAGTGGTGTCCCATTTTACAGCTCTTTTTTTGCCACGGTTAAGTGAATCACAGTGAATCATGGGGTTGTTAAGCGAATCTGGCTTCCTGCATTGTTTTTGCTTGTCAGAAACTGGATGGGAAGGTTACAAATATTGATCTCATAACCCAGGGACACTGCAGGTACCATAAATACATGCCAGTGGTCTGGTGCCTGAATTTTAACTATGTCACCATGGGGGATGCTGCAACAGTCATAAATGTGAAAAACAGTCATAAATCACTTTTTTCACTGTCATAGTTTCAAATGATGACTAGAATGATTGTAAGTCAAGGAGTACCTGTAGTAGCAATCCTTGGAGGGTGATACTCTTTCAGTGTCTAAAATCACCTATTGGCATTGGTTGGCCCTTTAATGAAATGTAAAAGGGTATTTCCCCCCCTCCTCTTAAAATATTTTAGAGCTAAAATCCCAAAGATACTAAGAATAATTCAATTTGTATTACAATCACGGACCAGCACAACCACAGATACCAAATCATTTTTTAAAATAACTTTCACTAAAAATATAAACACACACAAACACATAACACAGAGCGTTTCAGAATGGAAAATATTCAACAGCACCTATAATAACACTTAATACCTGGGTGGTTCGCCAAAAGCACCTGTTATAAAATAGCAGATCACCTATAAATCCCAATCAATTTCTCTTCCCTTCTATTTTCATATTTCCGTTTTCTATATTACAAGTTTCCCTCTGAACCAAAAAGATCCGAAAACTACTTTTGAGCCATGCAACCCCCTCCTAAATTTAGATCATTTTTTTTAAAAAAAATTGTGCAAGTAGACTGTGATTGACTCACCTCACTGACTTTAATAAGTCGTCTCTAAGTATGACTCAGATTTGGATCCCTAAGCATGACTTAGGTTTGCAATTCAGTGTTTAATTTATGGAGAAAGACAAAAAGACATGAAAATTCATGATAGAATGTAAAAAGTGTTGGCCAATTTGTGAGGAGTCTACTTGAGTCATGAGAATTGCACTCTTGCCTTCCAGATCTGCTGTGGCAGCCTTTGTAACATTGGCGCCGTCCTGCAATCACGGAGTGTTCTGTCAGACATGAATTCTCATTGATCCAATCTTGGGCCCGTAATCTTAGTTATTTCTATATCAATCACCATGATTTATAGAAATTCTACTATATGTAATACAGTTATGTAGAAAAATTTATTAGAAGGAAATCAGTTGAGCTACCATTTGAGAATGAAAGTTCAATGAAGCAGGTCACGATGGAGTCATGATGAGATACTATGGATGGGGAATCTGTATATACAGCAATATTTATTATTGTTTATCTTTGTGCTAGCATATGGGAAGATGGTGTTAAGGGAAAAAGTCCAGGCCTGTATTCTGAAGTCGCCTAGGCTTAGCATGTGAAATCTTGTACAGGTAGTCCTCAATTTGAAACCATTCATTTAGTGACCATTCAAAGTTACAACGGCACTGAAAAATGACTTACGTCCGTTTTTCACACTTATGATTGTCGCAGCATTCTCAAAGTCACCTTTTGACACCTTCTGACAAGCAAAACCAATGGGGAAGCCATTCACTTAACAATCCTGCAGTGATTCACATAACTGGCAAGAAAAGTTGCAAACTGGGATAGAACTCACTTAACAACTGTCTTGCTTGGCAACAGAAATTTGGGGCTCAATTGTGGTAATAAGTCCTGGACTATCTATACTGGGCTTGAGTTTGGCAACCTAGATGTGGACCGTACCAGTAGAGCAGAGGTGTGGAATGGAAATAAATTGATAAATTTACTTTAAAATTCTAATATCCAAATCAAACCAAATATCTGGTCTGCTGGCAACTGACTAGGCCAGGGGTAGGCAACCTTGGCTCTTTTATGACTTCAACTCCCAGAATTCCTGAGCCAGCCATGCTGAGGGGAAAAGGAGAGGTTTCCAAGCTGAGCCATGCTGGCTCAGGAATTCTGGGAGTTGAAGTCCACGAGTCATAAAAGAGCCAAGGTTGCCTACCCCTGGACGAGGCCAACTGGCAACTCATGACTCCATTGCTTAATATGAAATAAAATTTCCCTTTCTATTTGTACAAAAGCCACAGCTGTCCTCCTGCTCCCTCCCTCCCTTCCTCCCAAATATATGTCAGCCAAAAGATTGGGCCCTTTGCCTTTCACTGGGCATTTGATGCGGCTCTCCTGGTGTCTCCATAAGGCGTGATTAATTCAGAGTAGAGATCAGCCATGAAGTTATGCTCTTCCTAGAAAGAATGTTGACTTGAAGTTTCCTTTGAGATAATTTTGAAGAGAATGATCAGCTTTATTTGTATTTTTTAAAAAATAAATGTGAGACAAGGCTCTCTTCATACAAGGCAGTTTCTTCTTCCTCAGGAGAACTAGCATAGCTAACTAACATAGCACAGTCTCTCCAGGAACCTTCAGAAGCTGTCTAAGCCGTCACAGCAGGGGGAATGTGTTCCTTGCATATACACATGCGTGTTTGTGTGCACACAAACTTTTCTCTGCTCTTCAGACATCTGCTTTATAATTGGATCAGTCTGTTGCTGAGTGTAAATTGTTGGATGCTAATTTTCTATGGTAATTTGGAAATGCTCCAATGCAATACTAGGAAAAGAGGAGGGTTTTTTAGATACATAAGTTCAAGGATGGCCCAAGACATTTTCTGCCCGAAGAACTATAAGGTGGAATGCAGCTGCATTTTCTTTTCACTGTTGATGACCAAATGTTGTTTTCTGGTACATCTGAGGCATCAGATTAGCTTAGGAATCACATAGTAACACAGAGCTCTGTCTGCTAAGGAATAGAAAACTGCCACTACTCTTAGTGGCATCTGTTTTCTGAAGTAATTGCTAGGTTTTGCTTAGCAGGGGTAGGCAACCTTGGCCCTTTTATGAATCGTGGACTTCAACTCCCAGAATTCCTGAGCCAGCCATGCTGAGGGAAAAGGGAGAGGTTTCCAAGCTGAGCCATGCTGGCTCAGGAATTCTGGGAGTTGAAGTCCACAGAGTCGTAAAAGAGCCAAGGTTGCCTACCCATGGTCTAATGGTTAAGGCATCAGGCTAGAAACCATGAGTCCTTCTCCTAGCCTTAAGCATGGAAAACTGGCTGGGGGATTTTGAGTCAGTCTCAAACCTACCTCAGAGATAGGGAAACATATGACTCTTCAGAGGTTGCTCAATAACCATTCCCAGCATCGCTTGCATGATTGAGTCTGCTCTGAATGTATCAATTAGCAGCATCTGGGGAGCCATTTGTCTCTTAACATTAGATCAGGGGTCTTCAAACCTGGCCCTTTTATGACTTGTGGACTTCAGCTCCCAGCATTCCTCAGCCAGGCACATGTCTGGCTGAGAAATTATGAGAATTAAAATCCACAAGTCATAAAAGGGCCAATTTTGAAGTCCCCTGCATTAAATGGAGGTGTGGGAAATTGACTCAAGAGTCCTTCTATCATTTCTCCAAATGTAGCATCCTATACAGATGTGTTAAACTTTCAAAATTCCCAACTAATAGAACAAAGAGCTGGCAAGTGGGGGAGCACAACTCTACATAAAAAGCATCCATTTTGTTATGGAGACTCTTGGGTTTTGTTTTGTTTTTCAGCACTGCAGTCCATGTATGGGGCAATCCTGGAGACAAATATCATCCCTTCTGATTTCTCACTGAAATTGCAAAGTGAAATACAGGTAGTCCTCAACGTATGACCACGATTGAGCCCAAAATTTCCATTGCTAAGCAAGACAGTTGTTAAGTGATTTGGGCTCCATTTTATGACCTTTCTTGCCACAGTTGGTAAGTGCATCACTGCAGTTGTTAAGTTAGTAACATGGTTGTTAAGTGAATCCAGCTTCCCCTTTGACTTTGCTGGTCAGAAGGTCACAAAAGGTGATTACATGACGCCAGGATACTGCAACTGTCATAAATACAGGTCAGTTGCCAATTTTGATCATGTGACCATGGGGTGTTGCAACGATCATAAGTATGAAAAATAGTCCTAAATCACTTTTTTCAGTGCTGTTGTAACTTAGAACAGGGCTTTTCAACCTTTTCACTGACTGTACCACTTTTAGGATATGGCAATATTCAAGTACCACCTAGCAAGGTGTCAAAAACTTGATGACAAAAAAAAAACTGTTCAAAGTTGCAATTGCACTGAAATGACTTATGACCATTTTTCACACTTATGACCATTGCAGCATGCTCAGGGTTATGTGATTTATATTTGGATGCTTGGCAACTGATTCATATTTATGATGGTCACAGTGTTTCAGGGTCATGTGATCCCCTTTTGCAACCTTTTGACAAGCAAAGTCAATCTCAGGGCTGCTGGTGGCCAAGTGCTAAGGCGGGACTTCCCTCCCTCCCTCTTTCCCATGCCCACCTCCTTCTGAAGGAAGATTTTGAACACCCCCCCCCCATATTTTCCCTCTTCCATATATTCATCAAACAAAGAAAAGCCTCCAGAGACAGAAAAGACAAGCTGCTGAGTGAACTAACTTAAAAAGGCACATTCCCCTTTAAGAATTAGCTATTGGCTAGAAAGGAAAGTTAAGGAGCGCAGCTGGCACTTAAGAAAAAAAATGTAGTAAGTATTGCCGGCTAAGGCAGCCTCCCCAAATGGCTCCATTCATAAGTAAAGGAATGCTACAGGCAAAATCTATTTAGAAGAAAAATACTTTAAAATCCCTTGCAGCAAAACTTACAGCTAACAATAGCAGAGCAATAGAAGCTAACACAAGACATCGGCCATCAGCCAAATAGAAATTGCCAAACACTCCTTAAGAACACAAAGCCCACATTGCACAAATCCCAGAACTTCAAAGTCACAAACACATAAGAATCCTTCTACTCTCCATCTCCCTCCCTCCATGCCTCACTTCCAGCTGATGCTACCTTTCTTCATTCCTTGTGGAGGACAACCCCTCCCCTGCTGCATTTCTTGCCTGTTTGTTGCTGCCAGCACAGGTGGCTGCCACAGAAGTTGTAGATCAGCTCATAGCCAGCCTGATTGATCTCCTCTCCCCTCCCCCCACCCTCCTCCTTCGGTGTAGCTAGAGCTGACTCCACCTCTTCTCAAGGCTGCTGCTTTTTTTCTCTCTCTCTCCCTCTCCACCCAAACTGCCTCCTTTTATAGCCTCTCCTGTCTCCATCCCCCTCCTCCTCCTTTCTCACGGGGGAGGGTGAGCCAGAAGTGAGCCTGGGGCCTTTGCCTCGCCCCAGTCACTCTGCAGCTCCAGAGAACTCTCTCACAGTAAGTCCTTGCCTGCGCTGGCTCTTTGGCTCTTTCCCTCCCCCACTACACTTGGCTAGGCAGGGCTGTGTACCACCTGCCACTTGTTAATGTACCACAAGTGGTACGTGTACCACCGGTTGAAAAGCCCTGACTTAGAACGATCACCAAACAAATGAATGTAAGTCGAGGACTACCTGCATGTTATTGTGTGCATTTTTACACATAATCCCAATCGTATCCTTATGCTGTCTTGTGCCTATTCAGGAAAGATGAACTCAAAATAAGATTAGCTAAAAACATTCACCCTGGACCAATCTGACCCAAATTATCTTATCAATATGCCATCTAAGCACACGACACAATTTCATCCTTTTTTCCTGAATCTTGTTTACGGTTAGCATTTTTCTGCACATTCAGGTTTTGAAAGTTCTCTCCAGTGATTGTGGCTTTGCTTTCCCATGATTACAATGTTTTTTGGTGGGTGTGGTTTTAAAATCTGGTCGTATACCAAAGATTGGGGCAGAGCCTATCATCTATAAGGGGAGTCCACTGTTGGTGGAGCCAGCAAATAGTTAATCTTTAAAAGAAGAACTGGCACTTTGCTCCAAATTCTTAAAAGAAGAACTGGCACTTCGCTTTAAATTCTCCTGGGAGGAAGGAATTTGCAGGCAGGAAATTTATTTTTTAAAAAAATTCTAATCACATCAAGACGTTTGGGTTATTCTCCAGAAAAAAAGGGAAAGGGTTTGAGAAGGTTTAAAGGAAAAAAGATACATACAACATTTTATATGATGTACTAAACCTGATTTATGGCTTGCTGTGAATGTTCATGATGTTGCCAGCTGCCTCCTCTCTGGTTGATGCAGTTGGGAAACCACCATTGCTGAATTGCTCAATACTTGCAGAGTCATCTGTCCAAAACTTTCACCTGTCTTAAGAGAATCACACTTAAGCGTCCAGTTAGCAAAAAGGGAAATTGGAGACTAATTTCATTGTAAGTCTTGAGCAAACCAATGGTAGATCCAGTGGGGATCAGGAGGGATAGGAGGCTTCACTTAATCATAACCTTGTTCCCTCCTCTCCCTTTAATCATTCTTCAATTTCCTTGATAATGTTAGCTGTCCTGAACACAATCATAATCAGGGTACATATTGGATGTATTTTTTTGTATTTACTTATTACAGGTAGTCCTCAACTTACAACCACTTGAAATTACAACAGTTCTGAAAAAAGTGACTTACGATGAGTCTTCACACTGACTGCCATCCCCGCCATCCCACGGTCACGTGATCAAAATTTGCAACGTTCCCAGGGACATGTGATTGCTATTTCTGACTTTCCCAGCTGGCTTCTGACAAGCAGAGTCAATGGGAGAAGCCAGATTCGCTTAATAACCATGTCATTCATTTAACAACTGCAGTGATTCACTTTAACAACCATGGAAAATCGGGTGCAACTCATTTAACAACCACCTTGCTTAGGAATGGAAATTCCGGTGTCAGCTGTGGTCATAAGTCAGGACTAACTATTTTTGACTTATACCCAGCCTTTCTTCACTGGCAAATGCTCACGATATTTCCATAGCTAAACTTAGGAGGCATCTAGGAGGAAGAACCCAACAATTTCTTGCCAGTCCAACTTAATTAGATTTTCCAGTCTGGTGGAATTCTCACATTATCTCTGGCAGAAGAAAAAGAACATTGGGAATTTATATTCATAGAAAAAAAGTGTGCAGGGAAACTTGGAATCACTTGCTATAGCTTAAAATTATGTTGAGAGGGCTGTAAAGCACTATGACGCGGTATATAAGTCTAAGTGCTATTGCTATTTCATCCAAATGTGGGAAGACTGTTCCCCGGGTGAGTAAAACTCATCTATTCTCTCTGTTCTTCCAATAATAAAAATGGAGCAGCTTCAAGTCCTCTTTGACCCCCCCCCTTTTGAAACCAGATCTAAAGGGATCAACATGCCTGACCCTCTGAACAATTCCCCCCCCCATCAAATCATTCTGTCCTAGAAAGTTGCTTGTTTTTTTAAAAAAAGCTGATACATCTCTCTTCATCTGTGGCAGCTATAACAAAAGGGAAAAAAGACAATGTGGCCCAATTTAACATTCAAACATGAACACCCTAGAAGTAATGTAATAATAACTGGGGAGTGTGAACATCCACTTCACATTCATTACATCTAGATGGATTCTTCCTTCTTTTTAATGAATGAAACAGCTGTCAGGGCTAACCATAGTTGAAATCTCTTGTTGCTCTGTCTTGAATGTGGTGTTTCAATGGGAAGGCCAGAACAGTAGCTTTTAAAAGAATCCACCTCCCAGAGATATTTCAGGCTAAATTTTTTTCTCCCTCCTGAGAAAAGCAAAGTCTTCCCATTCTTTTATATAAGAGTGGCTCAGCTGTTTGCCTTGCTATGAATTTATGGATGGTGTTTTTTAACATACCTTTTTTTTTTTTTTTTGCAACTGTTTCTTGACAGTCATGAATCATTGTTCTATTTGTACCCTGGTTTTTTTTTCCCCTCACGAGTAATTCAGAGCCATTTGCAGATGGCTTTCTGGCAGCTTCCCATTAAGGAAACTTTAGACAGGTGTCCCATTTAGTTTGTGAACCATCCATTAAGGAATGATAGCCGTCATGGCAAGATGGTGGGAGAGAGCAGAGTTGTGGACGAGAAAGGGTTGGTCCTGTATTGAAATTCTTACATTTATTAAAATTAGGGCCGCAGCCCAGTTCAAGGCTTTGAATGGATGGATGCCTGGCGGCTTTAGGCTGCAATTCTAATTGCTGTGGTTGTACCTCAGGTGTGGATCCTCTTGCTCAGAGATCAAGCAGGAAGGCTTGCTGTCCAAGGAGGTTAATACATTATGAGAAGTTTCTCCAAGGGGATGGCATAACTCTCCATACTTTGTTTTTAAAATTCTGTAACGGCTACAGAGCTCAGCTACAGCTCTTATTACTCCAGACCAGGGGTCTTCAAACTTGGCCCATTTGAGACTTGTGGACTTCAACTCCCAGAATTCCTCCTCCCAGGCATTCTGGCTGAGGAATTCTGGGAGTTGAAGTCCACAAGTCTCAAATGGGCCAAGTTTGAAGACCCCTGCTCTAGACAGCAGGGCCGAGAGCAAAGAATTTGGGAATTTGTAACTCATTAGATATTAGAATTAGTGGGAAGAGAAGTAACGAGGAAACCAAAGAGGGAATGAGAAAGTTAAATAAATCTCAAGCCTCCCTCTGGTTTCTGCCTCTGGCTTATCTGCCACAGGCCTTTCCTCACTTCTGTGAAAATGGATGTCTCTGCTTTTGGATGGAGTGTGAGTCATGCAGTATTTGCAGAGAGGTTAAAAACACACATTTCTGAGCCAGTAAAGGTATTTCTTGTCATTTAAAATAAAACACTTTGGAAGACACACACACACCGCCTAATGTGAAAGAGAAGAGGGAATAACTTTTAAGATGGAGAAAACCATTTGGAATTCTTTATAAATATTTGTATAAAAATGTTTAAAATGGTGTCTAATGAAGGACAGACTTCATTGTCTTAAATCATCTTTAAATTGCACTCCAGAAGTTGAGAAGTTTGTGGAACAGTTCCCCTTAAATCGATCAGTGGCTATTTTAGCAATACTTGGCTTTCCCCAAAAGTCCTCCTTAACTTCTCTCTCTGCACACCCCCCCCTCCCATTCCTCTGGGCCTTGCTCACGATCTGTGGTTTCAGTGACACCCTTGCGGGCCCTCTGGAAGTTGAAGAATCACAAGTTGTCTGTCAGCTGAGGATTCTTCTGCTCTAGCCACATCTTTCCGGGAAGGAGTTCTTACTCCATTTCTTCTTCTAATGGATGATTAGCAAAGCGTCTAGTATCCTTTCATGCTTTTTGTTGAGCAGTGGTCATAGAGTTTCTGAGGATGCTGACCGCAGCCTTGTGGGTCTAATGTAAAACAAACGGGAGGAAAACAGAGAGCAGCCCATATGCTAGCCCTGAACCAAATATACATAGTGCTTGACTTATGACCTCAATTGAGCCCAAAATTTCTGTTGCTAAGTGAGACATTTGTTAAGCGAATTTTGCCCCTTTTTACAACCTTTCCTGTCCCATTTGTTAAGTGAATCATTGCAGTTGTTAACTTAGTAACACAGTTGTTAAGTGAATCTGGCTTCCCCATTGACTTTGCTTGTTAGAAGGTTGCAAAAGATGGTCACATGACCCCGGGATTCTGCAACCGTCATAAATACATGCCAGTTGCCAAGTGTTTGATCACATGACCTTGGGAATCCTGCAACTCTTGTAAGTGCGAAAAACTATTGTAAGTGTGAAAAAATTGTCTTCCCTAAAACCGGTTCCTGGTGCCAAAAAGGTTGGGGACCCCACTGCTGTATGTCATATAGTGAAATGAAAGTATTGGCTATCAAGGAGTGTTGTTCTGCAGCAAGATTTGAATGCTCAGCATGTCTTCCTCAGTGAAGCCGAACTCACGTCCTTCCTGGCCAGCGTGGCCCATAATTGAAGCGCACCGGGTTTTAGAAAGCTGGTTTAGCAGCACTAGTCTGAGCTTGAAGGATGTTAAATTGGCTTCAATTGCTCAAGAGCAATTGACAATCAGTCTCCTGAGAGCTTCTATATGCTGCAGAATGTAATAGTCTCTGATATTATCTGTGATTGTTTGCTCACTCAGAAGAGCAAAAACAACACATGTGGATTTCTTGGATGGGATCCGAAAGGGCAAATAAAAACATCTCTGTGCTTGCCTGCTTTCGCCATGTTGCAACTGATTGTTCAACACTGATAGACAGTGGTTTAAAAAAAAAGAGGGGTCTGTCTGTTGATTTTTGTCAAGCATGCTGATCTGTGCAAAAAGGGGTTCACCACTCTTGGTTCCGGGAACCCAAAGGAAGACGGTGTGAGACAGCAAGAAAAATGAGGGACTTTCAGGGGCAGCTGTGTTTTACTAACCCAGTCATAATGCCCCTAAAAATCCTTATTGTTCCTTGCAATGTTCAACTATGCTCCGCAGTCAAGAAAGATTTTCAAAGGTGAGTTTCCATTGGGGGCAAATCACTTTCCATCCGACGGTGCAAGGATCCTCAGTTGTGGTCAAAGAAGAATTGCAACCCCTTCCAATCCGTACACAGCATCAAACAGATTTGAATTTTTATTTTTTTTTTGCTTTTCTGTGTTGTTGTTTGTGACAGGCACTTCCTCTCCGCAACATGCTTCTATTGAACAGACAGATACAATATTTATTAAAGAGTGTCGTGAGTTTTTCGCTGCGCTGAATGTAAATATGCACGCATACCGATCATGCTGTTCCTGTTTATAGTAAGCAGCGCTATGCAAAGTGCAAAAAAAAAAGAAGTAAGGCACAGTAAGCAAAAGAAAGGAAGGACGCACGGTAAGGAAAAAGGAGAAGAAAAAAATATTGCAACATCAGGTATATATCAACATTATGGGTATATTGTAGATCCAGAGTAGGCCAGATCTCTTACATAACTACCATATTGGACTTGCTCAAACTTTGGCAGCTTTCTTAAGAGTACATTGTGGAGCTCTGAAACCTTTATACTATAGACCCCGAAGTTTGCCAGGCGCCCTGCTGAACAAATGTCTTTTCCATGCACACGGGGTTTTGATGTGCACATGGTGTTCCCCAGAAGAGGTTAGCCAGTGTCAGAGACGGAGTTCTTTGACCTGATTCTATCAAGTCCAACATACACACCAGAAGGCCTTTTCTGCCTGAGAGCTACTGTACAACAGTTTATATCTCAGCTGGTTTCATTTTTATGAACTCGGAGCTGAGGTATGTTCCTCTGAACAAGGTTGTGCAAATATTCTCTGCCAAGACTATTAAGACTGTGCCAAGAAAAGCTGCATTTCTCTCTCTCTCTTTCTCAGGAAAAGACTAAAAAATTTTGCATATGCATTTCTGATTTAAAAGAAAAAGAATTATTTTTGCTTGTTGCCTAGCTCTTGGCTTCAGCTAGGCTTAAGGCAGAACAATATGAAGTACTCAAGTGTTTCTCCTAACTGCTAAGAATCACGCTCAACTTCCTCTCCCATCACTGTGCGTGTATTTCCATACAGCCTTGCTGTTGAAAGTGCTCAAAACTTGATTGTTAAAATTCTAAATTCTATATCCTTTCTTGCATTTTTTTGATGGATAGATAGGGCTGCAACTCTAAAGATGTATCTTAGGAAGTATTGGGAGCATCCTAGATCTATTTCTAAATTCCTTTAGTCTGCAGAGGGATCGTAACATTTGTGCTTAAATATGTGACTTTTCCTATCGTAGATTTCTTCTGGCAGCTAATCTATTTTATCCTTTGTTGTTATTGTTGGTCCATAGGGCTCTGCTTCCAAGAAGCATTTCTTGAGTGACAGCTGTACAGAACATGACAACTTCTAGCCGTGCTGCAAAATTACAGTTGCACAAGGCAATCTTTTTGTATTAAATTCCTTGACTGCTTTCAAGACGTAATGCTATTCCCAAGAAGAGGACGTCTACAGGATTGTCTATCTGGTACAAAGATGGGGAATTTGTCACTGTTCTAGATTTTGCAGAGTTACTATTCTTTTCATCCCAAACAGCACAGCTATGGAGAGGAAAACCAGGAGTTGTAATTCAAGAAATTCTGGAAAAGCAAAAATTCCCCACTCCTTATCTAGGCCTTTTTTAGTTTTTGGTTAATTTGGCTGAGTCTTTATCTAAGGCTGTGTCTTTCCTGTTGTTACAGGTGGTCCTTGACTTAAAACCATTCATTTAGCAACCATTTGAAGTTACAGTGACACTGAAAAAAGTTACTTATGACTGGTTCTTGCACTTATGATTGTTGTAGCATCCTCACAGTCTGTGACCAGAATTTGGGCACTAGGCAACAGGCATGTACTTACAGCTATTGCAGCGTCCTGGGGTCAAGTGACCATCATTTGCAACCTTCCCAGCTGTCTTCGGACAAGCAAATTCAATTGGTGAAGCTGGATTCACTTAACAAGGAGCAGGGATTCACTTAACACCGTGGGGAAAAAAAAGGTTGTAAAATTGGCACAACTCACTCAACAACTACCTTGCTTAACAATGGAAAAATTCTCTTCCCAATTGTGGTTGTAAGGCAGGGACTGCCTGTACTACATGAATGAGGTTGGAAGATTTGACACCTTAGGTTAGCTGAAAACAATCATTAACCTTGAAACCCCCCAGATGACATGAACAGTAGTCTACATCACCTCTGACACACAATTGGGAAGGGTGGGACTTGTAGTCCAGTGCATTTGGAAGGCACCAACTGGGACAAGGTTTCCTACAGAGATGAGATCACCCTGAAGAGCTCCCAATGTGAATGCCTGTACCTTGAACAGGTAACTTCAGCTTTATCAGCATCTTAAAACAGGTAAGCAGAAAAGCAACTGTTCAACTGTTGACTGAGGAAAAGATGCCCCAAAGACTGCTTGGTTAGGCTATTCCTATGCAGCTCTAGATGCTGGATCAATCACTTACTTTGAGGAAGGACATATAGATGCAACTATTTTTTTTATTTATTTGCTTTACATGAAGGGCACAATGGCTCGGGTTAAGACGCTGGGCTTGCCGGCTGTAAAGTTAACAGCTCAGATTCAAGACCTAAGGGCCACGTGACGGGTGAGCGCCTGTTATTTGCCCCAGCTCCTGCCCACCAAGCATTTCGAAAGCATACACATGTGAGTAAATAGGTACCACTTCAGTGGGAAGGTGACAGCATTTTGTGAGTCTTGCTTATAGCCATGCTGGTCATATGAGCATGGAAATGTCTTTGAACAACACTGGCTCCCTCGGCTAGGAAACAGAGAAGAGTCGGACATGACTGGACGGGGGAAACTTTTACCTTTTTTTAAGGGTACATGCTTTTCCAAATGATACCCAGATTGTTGGGGGCAATGTAAATATATATATATATACATTGCTTACTGGTGTACACCGCTTAGAGAGTGCTTGCACTTAAAGCGGTATATAAGTCTCATAAATAAATAAATAAATAAATAAATATCAAGGCATTTGCTGCTGGCTTTTCTAATGTGTTAAATGCTGTATTGTACACCGAATGCTGTCAAAATAAACACGACTTACAACAAATGCTTCGGATTACTCAGTTCATTGTATTTGCACTCTACTACCGTTCTCCAGGAAATTCAGTGAAGCAAATATGAAATCATTTCATTTTGCCCCCATGAAGCAGGCTGTTTTTTGGGGGGGGGGGGTTGAGCAGAGAGAATTACAACTAAACAATGATTTGGATCCACGTTTCCAGATGAAATCTATCAAGACACAAAGAATTAAAAACATAGGGTTTATTTCAGGATTTCTTCTTTCTTTCTGACTAGATGTACTGTAGAGAACAGACTAGAGAAAGGAAAAGATATTTGGATATTAATGACAGATGCTTATTCTCTGGACAGTATCCAGTTTTCTTAAAAAGATCTGGTGAAGATTAAATTGGTTGTTTCCAAGTTATTTAGGCTTGGATGTTACTTACTAATTGCTTTCTGCTTGGATACATACAAATACTAAGTGTCATGACAAAGAGAATAATTACACCTAACCCCAATGAGGTCTTCAGGTAATCAATATTTTTGTAATCATTGGTGGGGGGTTTGTTTCTTTTTTGAGGTTTTTTTTGGTCTGTGGTGTTTTTGTTTTTGTTTTTGTTTTGCAATTTTAGTCCGGAGTCCACTGAGCAGAGTATGAATATAAGGTTTCTAAAAAGTGGGTGGAGGGGACGTTGTCATCCTACTAATCATATTCAGACATACCCCAAGAGATGGAATTGCAATAAATTGATAGTAGACTGAAGAAAGTCATTGATGCAATGCATAATTAATTTGATTTTTTTAAAATAAAAAGGTTTCTTATACCAATATGTATTCAAAGTTTTAGACAGCTGTCTCAATAGAGAGTGATGATATTTCATTGTAATCCATATATAATCTATCACTGTAACCAATTTATTCATCACAACTAACATCACATTTTCAAGACACTAATTCCATATATTAATACTTTTTCCAGTGTTGAAGAACCAACATGCAGTAAAATGTGGTAATGTTTTTTGCCCCTCTGGGTAGGATGAGAGTTTTAGTCCAACATGCCTGAAGGAAGGCTGGTTGAGAGGTTTTAAAGAGTGAAGTTACAAATGAGGATAAGATCCTGGTCAATACTTGTAAAGAAAGAAAAGTATTTCAAGTTAACTCCATTTCCTGAGAATGTCCATGGAGTTTCCTTGGCAACATAGTTTGCTAGTGATGTCTTTTGGGACTTATTTAATTTTTTAAAATTCCAGTCATGTCAATGGCCCTCAATGTCCTGCTTGGTCTGTCATCTGCATCTTCAAATTTTGGTGACCACTCCCAACACCCACCTCACCTCACTTCCCAACAGGTTGCCTCTTTAGCAAATGTTCCCACTAGAGCTTTTTTTCCCATCTACGGTTTGGAAATGCCTCCTATTGGTACAGAGGTGAGAAGGAAGGGTCAGTCTGTTTTTGTTGGCACAGCCTGTGGATGTGATTAGCTTTATCTGTGTTTGAGTTGTGTTGAACACAGCAGAGGGAGCATTACCTCACTGTGCATCAGGCTGCAGACCAGAAAGCCATTACTCTCACATATTTTTAGCGCTACAAACAGGAAAAGGCCTGCCACGGCTATGGATGTTTGAGGATGCTTTCCTTTCTGCCCTTTGCTTTTTCTTTGCCATATCATATTTATCCTCTTGTTGCAAGGCACCGTAAAGCCAATGATGACCCTTTGTCTGGAAAAGGAAATGATCGCTTGTTGTTCCTTATGTGGGAATAATTTTCCTCAGCTTCCTTTGGATCATAAATCATGGTGGCTGTTAAGACGAGGAGGAACGCTGCAGGCCTCCCCTCCACAGCTAGACAGTACGGTTCCTCTTGGAAACCAGCATAATCTCTGGTGTCAGTTGCGGAGGGGGGTATCTTATTTTTCCCCACACCTGGATGTTTTAAGTGCTTTGGGAGGAGGTGATTGTATTTTGCTGTACAGATTTTTTTCAGGGCATTAAATGAATGTTTTTCTTTACCTGTCCCATTTTGCTCAGAGATTTCCAACTTTGGGGGGGGGGGCAGATGGTTCCACTTGGGGTATTGAGAATGCATTTTGGCTGTCCCACAAAATGGCCCTTGTGGAGGGCCTGGCCAGGCACCAAGCATCTATTACCAAACATTTTATTCTACACTGCCTAGAGTCCCTCTGGGAGGAGGGTTCAAAAATGTTATAGATAGATGACAGATAGATTAGATTAGATTAGATTAGATTAGATTAGATTAGATTAGATTAGATTAGATTAGATTAGGTGGGTGGGTGGATGGATAGATAGATAGACGATAGATAGATAGATAGATAGATAGATAGATAGATAGATAGATAGATAGATAGATAGATAGATAGATAGATAGATAGATATTTACCAGACAACAAAGTGAGAAAAGCTTTTCCTTAACTAGCTTCTAGACTCCTGAGTGGCTCTTTACATTAACAAACTTTGATTTAGATCAGGGATCTCCAAGCTTGGCAACTTCAAGATTTGTGGACTAACCAGGATGGCTGGCTGAGGAATTCTGGGAGTTGAAGTCCACAAGTCTTAAATTTGACAAGGTTGGACACCCCTGGTTTAGATTTTCTGGATAGGTGGGCACATTCACTAAGCTGTCTTTAGGCTGCACTAGTTTTATAGCATGTAGCACCCCCTTTTTTAATTAAATCATCGACAGGCACCTGCTAGGTGTCAAGGCAAGGGCTGATAGGCCTCTGGTATCCACCACCTCACCCTGGGAACAAGTCTGCCTCCAGATGTTAGAGGTTTGTGTATCTGCCAGCCTTCTCTTAAGATTGAAGTTTGTTCTGGTTCAGCATCAAGCAAAGCTCTGGAGGCAGATCCTTTACACAAATAGACACTTTATATATGGAATACGTAGCCAGTTCTTGACAATATAACCAACTCTGATCAGAGGCTGGGTGAAGCCACATATTATCGCAGGCCTGAAAGAACCTTATTCTCAGGTTAGTCTTTCATGTGATTGTTCCATGAATAGGGTATTATTTCTTTTCCATGCAATAACTGGGTTCTCCCCTCTTACTAATTTGTGGTTTGCTTTGGCCATGCTTGATGGAAGAAACCAAGGAGGCTTGGTTCACCCATCACACTAAGCCATAAGACATGGCTCTTAAGCCTCAACCACTTCATTCCTACAATATATAATCCAAAGCAAAGAGGCCTTTGGCAGAAATGGAGAGTCTCAATTCTTTTGACAATCAAAGAAGGAGATCCTGAAGCAGAGGGAACTGGGGTTGATGCGAAAGACATTCCTTAGCAACCACCACTAGATTAAGTTACTTTTTTATTCTCCCAGATAGTTTAAGCATTTCGGTTGAAAAGTAGCTTCAGGTAAGTATTTTTCCTTGCAGTGATTTCACTGGTGGTAGAACAGGAAGTGGTGAAAATGTTGTTGCACGTTCCACACATTCCCAATGCGATGCTTGTGTAAAGCTACCAGCTGATTAGAGAACATTCAGCAGATTAATCATCAGCTTGTTGACAGATTGATCAATTAATTCATTGGTTGGGTGTTAATCTGTTGTAGCAGAACATCAATAAAATTGCCATTCAGAAATAATCAAGGAGATCTGGAATACAATTCAATCAAAAGAAATTCATTTCTTGTTGGGTTTTCTCTCTTATTTTCTTTTACTTTCCTCTTTAAATTTAAATTTAATAAATATTAATTAATTTATTTCCTCTTTACTATACTGCAAGGTAGCTGAACTGAAACAGCCACTCCACAGTAACATCTGTAATTTTCAGATCTGCTGAAAGTTTAAATTAAATGTTATTGATTTATTAACCTAAAGCTTTAATTTACTAATTGATATTTATTTATTTTTTAAAAATGGGTTTATCGCTTCATTATTCATTAAAATATATTTTATATTTTTTTCTTATTGGAGGCAGCCATCCTAATTCACATTTTCTAGGAGTTGCTGTAAGGAAAAATTGGAGGTCAATATGTTTCTTCCTGTTGGTGTAAAAAGCAAGTGCTGCTATTAGTTTGGCAATTTATTCACAAGAAATCACTAGACCAGAGCAGAACATTGCCTTTGTGGTGTTTGTTTGTTTATTAAAAGAGTTCAGATAGTCACCCATCTACCAAAAGGAACTTGGGAGGAGGGGAATAAAATGCAACTACACTATACAATACAACAATACTTTAAAGAAATAAACAATGTTGAGGTCCCCACCAACCACACCATGTATTAGCTATATCAATATCCTGATCTCAGTACCTTGGGGAAAAATCCAGATCCTTGTTGCTATAATAGATGGACAAATGACTAGAATATGTTAATGGTGGATGAATTATAGTAGGAATGGTAAACCTTGAATTTAGCCACTCCTCTGAAGTATGTATGTTTAGGATTAGTATGAACGATAGCAAGCAGTAGACGTGTGCATTCTCGTTCTTTTGAAATCCCTGTCTTGTAGAGAACTAGTTGAAACACATTGCCTTGGTGATAAGAAAGTTGCAGCCTATAATAAGTCATAATTTACAACAGGCAGCTTTTAATATTAAGCAGCACTTTGTATAAGCTTGTTTATAAGTCGCACACAGCTTTTGCTCATCACTGTTGATTTAATAATGCGTGGTCTCTCTCTGTGTGTGTGTGTGTGTGTGTGTGTGTGGTAAATGTTTACATCATGTGAAATGAGGGAGTGTACGTGTATGCAGTTATTTCTAAAGCTAGGAACTGATTTAATCATTTCTGATTCTTTTTTTTTTCTTTCTGTTCATGGTGGAAAGTAAGTGCAGTGATCTGAGTGTTGAAATAGTTGTGCAAGACTCCTCATTCACCTACCCCCCAGTCTGAACACCTTCACATATCGAGAGGATAATTTCCTTAATGTAACAATTCCTGGGCATTCAAGTTCTAAAACCTCTGGAGGGCATCCAGCTTGGAGAAATTGGTTTAAGGCAGGGGTCCCCCACCCCCCAAACTGTGGACCATTACTGGTCCGTGGTCTGTTAGAAACTGGACCATGCATGCGGCAGGCGGGTGAGCAAAGCTTCATTTGTGCACATGCGGGATCTAAGTTGTGCATGAAACTATTCCCCTCCCCTTCCCGGTCTGTGGAAGACAATTTTTTCTTCTGAAACCAGTCCCTGGTGCCAGAAAGGCTGGGGACTGCTGGTTTAAGAGGTATGAAACTTCATATCATGTCTTGCTGTAGCTGCCTTCAAAAATGGTATTTTCTCCCTCTAATGATGGGAAATAGGCACATCTCAAGACTTGCAAAGTTGTTTACTGGTCCATGCCAATCAGGACCTCCTCTAGCTATTCCCTCCAAATGTGAATCAAGTTCTGGTGTTATATTGGTACTGATGGTGGGTAAGCCACAGAATGTTTTCCACCATGGCTCAGTGAAAGCTCTGAGACCATACAAAGCGTGTCCCCATCACCATCTCCCCACATTAGAAAGCCATGGCCAGTCTTGTTTCCTAGTTGCCCATTCTATGCACAGATATCTATTGTAACCCAGGAAGCAGGTTACCTTAAACAGAGCCACTAGACCAGTGGTGGTGAACCTATGGCACGGGTGGCAGAGATGGCACGCAGAGCCCCCTCTGTGGGCACGTGCACCATCGCCTCAGTCCTAGGCCTTCAGCTGGGTTTTATAATATCTTTTCGCTTTAGGCCTCCGCCGCCATAGCAAAAAAAAAGGTTTAATCAATTTCAACTTCTCGCAGGAAAAAAAAAAGATCTCGCAAAGTTGGAATCGATAGAACTTTTTAATCCCATCCAGTCTGCGGTTACCACCGCAACCACTCTCACCCAATGGGCCACACCCAACCAATGGGCCACGCCCACCCAATAAGCCACACCCAGCCAGCACCTAACGATACATAAGTGGGTTTTAGGTTGCAGTTTGGGCACTCGGTCTCTAAAAGGTTCGCCATCACTGCACTAGACCGTGGTGGCGGAGGACCAGAAACATATCTTGGTCTTGCTGTTCTTACTGCCATGATACAATCCTTAATGTAGGTGGTTAACCATGCCTAGTCAGACTTGCCCTTCAGCTTCCTCCAGAGACACACTAGGTATCTCTTCTTTGTCATTTCTCAGAGTTCCTCTGAAAGCTAAGAAACCCTGTGAGATCTGCATGTAAAGACACACCACACAGGCACAACCTTATCCACGGCCCCAGCCACCCCGTCATTCCCATAAGCAGACTAATATTTCAGTCAAACCATCAAATCCTCAGGAACTTCCCCAAATGTCCCCAGAAATCCAATAAGGTCCACCAGGCAACCGAGAAGAACCAACTGAATGGGTCCTACCTCTCTGAAGTGGGAAGCTAGTGTCATAAGTGTATGATAGCACTATTAATCCGATCCCAGTATCAAGCACCTCAAGCAGGGAAGTCATCATGCAGCAGGAATGTTGGTACAATGGCAGCAGTCCCATCTGTTCCCTAGAGCAGGGGTCCCCAACCCCCGGGTCGCATAAGTGGTGGGTAAGCCCATGTGCTTGCACGTGAAGCTCCCCTTGAACAAGTAGCAGCCGCTTGCCCTTGCACACACACACACACACACACACACACACACACACACACACACCCCTGCCACTCACAGGGAATTATTCCTTCCCCCACCCCCTGCCAGGCCACCAAGCCAAAAAAAGCTTCCCTAGAGCCAAACAGGGTTTCATATTCAATTATTTGCAGAACAATGACACTGAAACCCACAAAAGATCTCCATCCGGTCTCCACAACTGTGCTGTGTCCAACCCAAGTGAACACATTTCCAAGAGGGAAACCTCTTTCAAAGTGCCCATCCAGATCGTGATAATGCATGTCAGGTCAGCCCTCATATCCATAATAAGTTGGATGAAGAGGTGTAATGGAATGTCTATCAGACCTGGGGAAACATGAAAGAGGGAGCAAAAGTATTATGGGAGGAAATTGAATTGTCACAGAAAAATTCCCTATTTTAGAAGAACACAGACACATGAGAAAAAGACATAGAGTAACTCTACCTTAATTATGCTAGACATAGGTTGATCGGGAAAATTGCTTTAACAGGCTTTCAAGATTCTGTTACCCTAAATGTTTTTTTTTTTCAAAAATCCAAATGGTTCACATTCCTGAGTTTTCTAGCCTTATTGTAGGCACTGAATAGCAACAACTGAATCCAAGATCTCTGAAAATCTGAAGATCAGGCATTGGGGTTGAGCCCAGAAGGCAGAATCTGTAACAGACTCCAAATACAGGTAATTGATTTAATCACCACAATTGAGCCCAAAATTTCTATTGGTAAGCAAGACAGTTGTTAAGTGAGTTTTGCCCCATTTTACCACCTTTCTTGCCACAGTTGTTGAATGAATCACTGTAGTTGTTAGGTTAGGGACACGGTTGTGACGTGAATATAGCTTCCTCCTTTGACTTTGCTTGTCAGAAGGTCACAGAAGGTGATCACATGACCCTGGGGCACTGCAACCATCATAAATATGAGTCAGTTGACAAGCATCTGAATTTTAATCATGTGACCCTGGGTCATGTTAAATGGTCATAAGTCACCTTTTCAGTACCGTTGTAACTTTAAACACTAAATGAACTATTGTAAGTTGAAGACTACCTGTATAGTTTCCCTGAGATCAACATGCCCCCACCATCCATCCCACAATCCCTTCTTCTGCTCATCACCCCAGAGATGTCACAGTACTGCCTGCCTTTTCCTGGAACTGAACCCACCTTGCTATTTATGCCCCTAGCTCCATGGATTTCATCCAACATCCAGGTATTATCACCAACCACTTCCAAGGCTAGATGACTTGTCAGAACCTTAAGTCCACTTCTACTGTGTCTGCGTCAGCACATAGTAAGTTCAGGCCTAAACAAGCCAGGTGTCCCCCAACCACACACCCTTCATACTCAGATTGCTACCTCCAGTCCTGTGACTGCCTTCACCATGACTAATCAGCATGAAAACAATCCACTCTAACCCAATTACAGCCTGGTGTTATGGTATCTGAGAAGGATATGTTGCCCTTCACGGTCTCACACCCAGAGGGAAAACAAATTTCTCATCAGTTGTCCCCAGTCCAAGAGAACCATCCATTACAACCTTTCAAAACTAGAAAACACAGATCTCAGGCCTAACTGTCGCACCTTTGGCTAACCCTGTCATTACAGAAGGCGCAAACAGCAGTGGGAACAGACAGCTTTCCTGTGGTCCCGGTGGCAGTATCCAGTCACTCCAGCATACCAAAACCTTGCACAACTAGGATCCCATAGCTAGTACCATTGAACTGACCAGAGAAGCAGTTGCTGCTGATCACAAAGAAACACTCACCATCACTGCTGCCACTGTAAAATCTTAACATCAAGCAGGTGATTGGTGGCACTTCCGAGTAAACTCATGTTAGCCTCCAGAAGCACCAGTCATGATCTCAACAAAATTTTCAAGTCCAACAATCCCCAAAGCATTAGATCAGGAGTTCCCAACTGGGGGTGATTGCACCTCCTGGGGGTGGAAGACAATATTCTTGGGGGTGTGAAAACTTGGGTTTTCAAAATTGTAGTGTATATGCATAATTTGTTGCCATTATTTCAAACTTTTGTAAGGGGTGCGAGAATATATCAGAAGCGTTCTAGGGGTGTGGGGTATAGAAAAGTCTGGAAGCCGCTGTATTAGACCTTCAGCCCCTTACACAACTATTCCCTCTGTCCACCAACCCTCTATAACTCCCAACTGGCCTATGTGTTTTCTGACATACCTCTAAAATGTAAAGTATCACTGGAAATGCTGGAAGTTCTAAGAACTTTCCACTGACCATCTACCTTCCCTTATTTTATTTAAAGGAAAAGAAGTAATGGAGAACACAACCAGTCATTCATCCATAAATAGTTTTAAGAAAGGAAAGCATGCCTGTATTTATTTAATTATTAAATTGATATGCTGCCCATCTCCAAGGTGATCCATGGCCTGAAGAGCTTAACCATAGCACAGGATTGATTTGAATCGCCCATTCCCTGCTGTGTGTGGAAGGCCAATGACTCCTTTAGGAGCTTGACCCTCCACGGACGCAGTGAAAATTCTTCCGCTATTCTATTAGCAAGAGCAATCTTCCCTCTTTGGTATTTCAATATCATTTACCCAGGAGTGGAAAATGCTCCCCATGACACGTGATGTTCAATTAATCCAAAGACCTGACAGGAGATATTCAAATTTCACAGCAATAGCTGCTTTTTTCAGTGAGGCTTTTTATGAAAAAGCAAGCAATCACATAAGAGAAAGCGATTAGCAATTTAACACTTTAGCTCCTAGCGGGAAAGGGGTGAAATCCTAGTTGCTTAATGGTGGTGTTGAAACTGGACTTCTTCACCTTGTCATTTTTAAAATCAAAATGGAGCGCTGGCTGCTCCAGAGAGCAAATTGGCTAAACTGAGTTTACTGTCTGAAAAGATGCAAGCGATTGTTTTGAGGAGGAGTGGAGGCAGTGAGAATACAAGAATACTTATGACCATCTGTTTAGTGTCCATTCGAAGGTACAATAGCACTGAAAAAAGTGACTTACGACCAATCCTCACGCTTAGGACCGTTGTAGCATCCCCACAGTCACGTGATCAAAATTTGTGCCTTTGGCAATCAGCATGTATTTACAACAGAGGCAGTATCCTGGGGGGGTGGGTGGGTGGGTGAGGGAGGCTCGTGATTGTCATTTACAACCTTCCCAGTTGGCTTCCGACAAAAAAGTCCATGGATAAAGCTGGATTCACTTAACAACTGTACGATTCACTTAACAATTGCATTGATTTCATTTAACAACTGTGGCAAACGAGGTCATAAAATCAGGCATGATTCATTTAACCCGCCTTGGTTAACTGGACATCCATTTGTCTGAAATGATACAGGGTTTCCAAGGGATTGGACTAGATGACCTCCAAGATCCCTTCCAACTTTATTATTATTATTATTATTATCATCATCATCAACAACAACAACAACAACAGAAATTCTGGTACCAATTTATGGTGGTAAGTTGAGGACTACTTGTATATCAATGGGCATCTATAGAAATGTAGTGTTAAAAGGGTCAGGATTACAGCCATGGCCATATGACTGAAGTTCGGTCTCTTTTGACATGTAACATACGTAAAAAAAAGTGGCATAACTTCTACGGCGCAGTTGAAACCACCATCTTGATTTTTTTACCTTATCCTCCCACAGATGCCTCTGGATACCTCATTTTCACTCATAATACTAAGATTTAAACTGAATAGGGAGAAAGGTCTTTTTTTAAAAAAAAAACACAAAAAACATTGGCCAATTAACTAGTATTTCTCCTCCAGTTGCTGTGATGTGGTGTTAACAATCTCTAGAAATGAAACATGGGCAGCTGACGGTTTTCTTGTTGTCACTTGTGAACTATTTCTTAAGGACATTATGCATGACAATTTGTCATGTCGTTATCTCAGCGTAATTTGGCTTCTGTTTTGTAAGGAATATTTCACCCACTTAATATTAAGATGTGCTTGTAAGGTTAGAGTGAAATTTCTATGTGAAACATTGTATAAAGGGCATGTGGCCCTGTAGAGAGACTTATGGGAAAGAAGGAATGTCTACAAAACCTTCTCAGGAGCACAGTTAAAACCCGGTTTTGCCAACCTAGTCCCTGGCACGCTGGGATGGAAGTATGATGGCATGGTTCTGTCCAGCCTCCCTCTTGTGCAATTTGCCACACAGATGGACCTCCTTTCTTCCTTCAAAGCTTTCCTAGGATGGAGTGTATTAACCTGTGTCAAAGACCTGGAAACACCATCACTCTAAAACTGGAGAGATTATCGTTAAATAAGTGGGCAACCAGGTGCTGTTGAACATCAGTTCCCAGGTGGTCTAAGTAACCCTGGACAATGATAATAGATGCTGGGAACTGAAGTTTAGCATCTGGTTACCGTTCTGGGCTGTTCAAGTAAGGAGTTGTGTACAGGTAATCTTCAGCTTATTTTAGTGACCGTTCAAAGTTACAATGGCACTGAAAAAAGTAATGTAAGACTGTTTTTCATACTCAAAACTGTTGCAGTGCCCCCATGATCATGGCAACTGACTCATATTTAATTCAGATGCTTGGCAACTGACTTATATTTAGTCTCCCCGGGTCATGTGATCACCTTTTGCAACCTTTTGACAAGCAAAGTGAATGGGAATCCAGATTCACTTAAGAACCGTGTTACATACAAACTTAACAACTGCACTTAACCACTGTAGCAGGAAAGGTCGTAAAATAGGGCAAAACTCACTTAACAACTGTATTGCTTAGCAACAGAAATTTTGGACTGAATCTGTGGTCTTGTATCAAGGATTACCTGTAATGCGAAGAAGATCATAATCATATCTAACACTCTAATCCAGGTCTCCTAAAACTTGGAGAAATTATCCAAGTCTATCCTTGGGGCTGAACTGGTAAGAAGATCTTTTTAACTGAACTCTTTGGTCTGCAAAGCACAAGCTCAGCCTCTAAACTGCATTCAGAATTTGTATGCCATTCCTACCAAGAAACAATCACAAATATGAAAAATACATATGCCTTACTTCGTAGTAAAATGGAAGTTATAGAAGCGGAAATTGTACATTTTGACTAGGGAAGAGTCGATCCCCAAATGCTAAGCAGAGCTTAGTGTTGGCGCATGCAAGTCACTTTAAAACAGCACAATTGACAAATGCTAACAAGACGCCATTGGAACAAATGAACTGAGCATTTTAGGCTACAACCAACTTTGGTTTTATCATCCTAATCCTTTTGTAATCCTAATCCATCTGACCCCAGTTCCTTCTGGACTAAAGGGGATAAAAGAACTAGCGAGGATTTCATTCAATTCCGCAGGATTGGGAACTCCTTTTCAAAAAGCGATCCGCCATATTCAAATTCTGTCATAAGATAGGCACACTTTTAAAGCACTTTTATGGTAGGAGCTTGTCTAGAAATGCAAATAATGAGGGAAGAGTTGCTATGAGAGCACAGAGATCTCCAGCCCTGAATTATGGTGATTCCCTGGCCTCTCGCCAGCCATGCCTTTGCCTTTCCAAATCTGTTATACTTCAGGAATGTGTGACACACGGTTACAATGGGAGGATATTGTTTCCTGCTTGCTAACAATCCCTAAATATACATGGAGGTGCTGACAATCGATCTCCGTGATATACGCTCATCTGTCACTGAACTGAAGTCCTTGTCTTGCAAATATGACATTCTGAAGGCCACCAAAGATGCCAGGTTACTGAAAACAGACACTAATGTTTGAGTGTGGACTCATGCCCCAAAAGGCCAGCCTCGTTCCTATAGCTCTCACTTTTGAGAATCTCTTGCGATGGCCCTGATGTGGCATTTAGCACCAGCTCAGCTTGCCTTCTTTTCCATTGGGTCGATTGCCAATGGGTTGTTGTATACCCTTAAAATGTATTCGGTGAAACAGCTCTAGAAATATGAAGGCGAGGCAGCTCATCTGCATCAAGCAAGCAAGCAACCTTTAAAGGGAGGTGGGAATTTGAAAATTAAAAAGATAAGCCTCTTCCAAAATGGTTGCCCCAGAGAGGGAGTCACTAGGCCCAAAACGATTGCCATACTGGATCAAGCTTCTCGAAAACAAAAAGAATAACAACAGAATAACAGTTGGAAGAGACCTTGAAGGTCTTCTAGTCCAACCCACTGCTCAGGCAGGAAACCCTATACCAGGGGTAGGCAACCTTGGCTCTTTTATGACTTGTGGACTTCAATACCCAGAATTCCTGAACCAGCCATGCTGACTCAAGAATTCTGGGAGTTGAAGTCCACAAGTCATAAAAGAACCAAGGTTGCCTACCCCTACCCTATACCATTTCAGACAAATGGTCGCCCAACCTCTTCTTAAAAACTCTTCTTAAAACTTAAAAAAAGATGAATCAAAAAGCAAACTGGTGCGGTTCTTCCTAGTATTCTCCTATTGATCCCTGCTTACCTTTTACTAAGCAGGTAAGCAATAAATATTTTAGTCTTTATTTTTATTTACCTTAAAACCAGAAACCTTCCCATACTAGGTTATAATTTCCACCAAATCCCTTACCGACTCTGTCGGTTGAGATAATGTCACAACCAAATCATCTGCGAAAGCTCTCAACCTATAATCATTCTTATTTATTTTTATTTCCTTTATTATAGAGGATTCTCGAATTTTAATAAGTAAAATCTCCATTGTTAAAACAAATAACAATGGGGATAAACCCATCCTTTTTATTTTTCTAAGAACGCCTTTGGAGCCCGATGCATTCTGGTCAATAAAAATGATTTCCTAGGCTTGGGTTTTGCTTTGTGGCATTTTAACTTCCCACTGAATATTGTTTTAATTAAAAGACTTTTAAAACATGAAATGAAGTGGGGCAGAGGACAATGAGAAGAGCCTGCCAACACATGTTTGCTTACAGACTCTGTGGTCTATTTATCATATTTTTTTTTATGCAAAAGCCTGATGTTATTGATCTGAAGTTTGATAGGCTCCACCCTACGAACTTTTTTACAAACCATCCTATTCTGCAGAAACAGACATAGGATTGGTATTAATTGATTGCAATCTGGAGTGAAAGTCACCTAAGCATTTAGAAAAACAAGGGAAAGCGTGGCATTAATCCTGTAGAAGCCCTCAAACTGAACTGACATGCTGCTCAAGCCAGCAAAGTACTGTATGTTCTGAACTGCAGAGAAGCTACAGAAAATTCTGTTCAAAATACATCTCAACTAGGACTGTCAAAGCCATCCGATCTTTGTGAGTTCCTATATTACATTAGCTGGTTTGCCCTTCTTGGGCTCCTAGTGTTGACTGGAGATTCATTATTCGTCAGATTTCATTTTCCCCTGAAAATTGTGATGCAATTTTTGGCAACTGGAAGACATCAACATACTCTAGACCGGGGCTTTTCAACCAGAGGTATGGGTACCACCTGTGGTACATTGGCACCTGGCAGGTGGTACGTGACCATCCTAGAAAAGTAGCGGGGGAGGGGAATGAGCTGAACCGGTGGCAGCACCACACAAGCCTGAGCGAGAGATGGCTGGAGCTGCAGGGCTGTCAGGGTTCAGTGGAAGCAGCAGGATCAGTGCCAGGCTCCAGCTGGAGCTCGGCACTGATCCTGGCGCTTCTGCTGAGCCCAGAAGAAGCGCCAATCAGCTGGAATGTTGCAGCATCTCCAGGGACTTGTGATTTACATTCAGATGCTTGGCAACTGATTCATATTTATGATGGTCACAGTGTCTCAGGGTCATGTGAAGTGACCAAAACCTGCTGCAACCACCCAGCAGACGGGGGAATAAAAACCAAACACCCCCCACCCCACCTCTTCTGCCAATCCTCAACAGAAATGCTCACAACAATGAAAACCTCGGACAGGAGGAAGAGCACGGCCGGGCGGGCAGACAGGTGTCTTGCTCCGCTGTGGCTTGGGGGGCACTTTTTTCAGCGCCATTGTAACTTCGAACAGTCATTAAGCAAATTTGTAAGTCGAGGACTACCTGTACTTTATCCCTTTTTTCTTTTTTTTTTTTTTTGGTCATCAAGTTTTTGACACCTTGCTAGGCAACTGGTGGTACTTGGATATTGCCATATCCTAAAAGTGGTACAATGGATGAAAAGGTTGAAAAGCTCTGCTCTAGACAGTCCAAATAAATTGGAAGGGATTTATTCTCATAAAAAATCCCTTCCAATATATTTGGACTGTCCAATCTCTTCTTGAAAAGCTCCAGTGTTGGAGCATCCATAACTTCTGAGGGCAAATTGTTCCACTGATTAATTGTTCCAACTGTCAGGAAATTTCTTCTTAGTTCTAAGTTGCTTCTCTCCTTGATTAGTTTCCATCCATTGTTTCTTGTCCTGCCTTCAGGTGCTTTGTTGGACAATAGGTTGACCCCCCCCCTTCATCAGGAATATTTTGGAGAGAATTTTTAAAAATCTCACAAGTCAGGAGCAGGAACCTCTGAAAGACATACGGTTCTCAAGTGAACAGATTTTTTCATTCCTAAGCTGAATTTACTCATGACTTTTTCACTTCTCTGATTCTTTGTGGAGAATTTCCCTCTATCTTCTCAAGGTTTTCATGTAAAACAAAAGCATTTTGATAACAAGCACCAAAGCATCTCTAACTTGAATTTTGACATTTGGGAAAGCTTAGCTATCTCACACAATAATGCACTCAGCCAGGCGATAACATTTCAGCACGAAGGAAATTGCCATTGCTGGGTCTGGCCCACTGTGTGCTGTGGTAATTCTTTCAGATGTGTCATTTTTTAATCTGGGGAGGGATAAAAGGAATGTGAAAAAGAAAAATGTGACTTTTGTAGAGAAAAAGCAGATGAGGGCCTTACACAATCTTGGAGCAGATCAATCTGGCAAGGAAAGGCTAGTAAAAAAAATGATCATGATGAAGATCACGATACTATAGAAGTGAAAAAACAAAATAAAACCAGCTTATCGAACTTCAGTGGAACACTGTGACTTGAAGCATTTTTTTCTTCTACATCCGATAACATCTCAAAGGCCCTTTTCTCTATGTATTTAGCTGCTACCAACCAATGTCCAAAAGCTAATTCTTCTACCATTTTTTTAATGGACTGATAATATAGCTACAGCAAAAGGAAATGCCAGTGGCATCGCTCGCAGTCTTAACCAGCTCCTTAGATGCACTCACTGTATTAAAGTTTTCTTTGAGACCAAGGACCGCCTAAGTATCACCGCCTCTGTTTTCAACAAAGCAACGGGGAGGATGTGAGAATTATTCACAGGGACCCAAGGGGGTTGTTATATCTAGCTATTTATAGCAAAGGCAGCAACAGGATCAAGCCGATGCGGCACCTTCTATCTACAGGTGATCCAAATCACGGGTACAGCTTGGAAGTTGGGGGTCTTCCATTCTGGACAGGGTGCAAGAGTACAGATTAACCCCATAGACGTGGTGGGATAGAGCACACTTTTTAAATCGAGTTTTAGGACACAGAGAATAATACATAGACATGCCAGTGACCCAGTGTTATCTACTGATGGAGAAGATGGGGCTGAAATTTCTAGCCTTTTTTATTTAGTGCAGTTGACCAAAATTGCTGTCTTAGTTCAATCAGAAAAAGTCCAGCCCCATAGAAGATAAAAGGTGGATTGTCCTTAGAAAGAGGACATTGCCTCAAAACCTGTCAAGCAAGCCAAGTACAGGAAACGCTTGACTTACAATCACAACTGACCCTCAAATTTCCATTGTTAAGCAAGACAGTTGTTATGTGAGTTTTGCCCCATGATATGCCCTTTCTTGCTAGAATTGTTAAGTGAATCACTGCAGAATTGTTAAAGCTGTTAACTGAATCTGGCTTTCCCATTGACTTTGCTTGTCACAAGGATGCAAAAAAGTGGTCACACGACCCCAGGATACTGCAACAGTCATAAATACATGCCAGTTGCCAAGCCTCCGAATTTTGATCACATGACCATGGGGATGGTGCAATGGTGGTGAAGTGTGAAAAATGGTCACTTTTTTCCAGTGCCATTGTAACTTCAAACTGTCATTAATTAAACAAATGGTTGTAACTCAAGAACTATCTGTCATGCATATTATCTGGGTCTCACTTTTTCAATTAATACAGTTCTAGCTCCAGTCTGCTACTGCTTTCACCCCCATCTGTGGCCTTTCCAAATAGGTCCTTGCAGATGTGTTGGATCACAGCACCTATCACTCAGCATGCACTGAATGCCAAAGGAGTAAACCTGGAATCCAGATGCATAGGATCAGGCTGGAAATTTATTGAAGAACTGATTTAACAGCATTAATTACAGAGCTAGTGTTGTTAATGATAAGAGCCATTGGAAAATAATGCTGTGTCCAGCTTTGAATCCAAAAACATCCAGGTTTCCTCATATATTGTAACAAAATCAATTGCTAGGATTCCTTTCTTCCTTAGTGAACTAATTAGGACTTCTTGAATATTTTTGACACATTGTTAACAGTTAAGCAATGTTGAATATTTAGAGTTTATTAATTTTTGGGTATTGCCTAACATGTGCTGAAATATTTATGTACTGCTCTGTTTTATCTTGGCTGACTTGACTTTAATAAATCTACTGAAAGTTCTTCATTGCTTAATTCATCATGAGTTGAACTCAGAGATGCATGAATCAGTATTCCAAGACTAAACCAAACTTTTTTTAAAAAACAAAACCAAACCAGGTGTAATTATACTAGTTGAACTTAGTCCTGTTTAAGTTGTGATTTTACAGGCTGGTGCTTTGGGTATATTTTGTTGATCAATACATTTGATCCCCTGCTATTTTGTTTTTATTTTATTTGTACAGGGCTACAAGTGTTTGTGGGGTATTGCATGATAAAATATATTAAATAAACAAATGAATATTTTTTTTCTTTTTTTTAAAAAAAAGTTGAACTTGCTGAAACTGCACATTTTTCTCCATCAAAAAACAGACCCTGGAATTCTATCAGTTTTTTTTTTAAAGTCCTTGGGAAATGGAGGCATTGCAAAGATCAACTTTATCTCTGAAACTGGGCAGACAGTCCAAAATTTCTAGTCAGCATGCTGAGCCAGGACCCCTCCTTATGTATATTTTGGCTATCCAGCTAAGGCCCGATGGCTTTATGAAATCCTGCGGGAAACCTTCCCTTACACACATGTAGTGGCCATCTGAGAAGCTGGATCATGCCCACTCCACTTCATTTCCAAAGCCGTTTGAAATTTCCTGAGGAAATAAGAACACAGTTGTCAATTTGTGGTGTCACGAGAAGGGAATTTGCAGTGTTGAAGGACTGACTCTGTGTGTATGTGTGTGTGTGTGTGTGTGTGTGTGTGCGCGCCTTGGCATGGGGAATATTATTCACTCCATTTGAACGGTGTCAGATTCTGACAGCTTTTCCTCTTGCCAGCCAGGAAGAAAGGGGGAGGAGAGGAGGGAGGAGAAAGCACATTCTGAATCAAAGTAAATGAAGGTGTGTGTGTGTGTGTGTGTGTGTGTGTGTGTGTGTATGTGTGTGTGTGTGTGAAATTAAGAGGAAGAATGACATGCATTTTTGCTCACCTTCAGGAGAGGGAGGGAAGGCAAATGGGCCAATTCTTCAGTTTCCACCACTTTGGCCAATCCTTGAGAGTTGGACCTTTTCTCCAAGTGAGACATGGTGGTGTAAAGGGCCAGTCTCCAATGCTGTAGGAAGCACAAAGCAGTTCTGTGTTGCTTTTAGGCCTGCATGTTGACTTCCAAATTTCGGTCTTATCCTTGGCTTTTGAAACAAGGCACCAAACTAACCATATGCAAGCTGCTACTCAGCTCACAGGCGTCTGCCAATCTGGGTGAGCTGCAGAGTCCCAATTTGTTGTCTGTCTTAAGAAGAATGAGCCGGATGTGGCCACCTAGAAGTTGCCAACTCCAGCTTATTTATCCAATCAGGCAATGATGAAGCCCTCCTCCTTCTCAAAAGGTGACTCCGGCTGGCACACATTGAAAACCACAAAATGAGAAACAGCAATCAGGAAATATAATAAAACCCCAAATAAAATATTTCCCATCATCCCCAACCAACGACCACCTATTTGAGGCTGGTGGGTGGACTTTAACAAGCCTAGTCCCTTTACAAGGTTTGGTCCGTGTGTTTTAAGCTATTGTAGGTCCAGATGTTCTTCTGCGTATCATAATCCACTTGGCACTTATATGATAAAGAAAGATCCAGAGCATTGCTTCACCACCTCTACTTATTTTCATTTATTTGTTAAATATGTGCATTGCCCGTCTCGTCCAGAGGCAACTATTGGTTACAAATATTAACAACCGGTAAACATTAAAATAATAAATAACAATAATAATTATAATTTACCATTAAAAATGGGTGGGAACATAAAATACAATAGCCACCTCTGGAATGGTGCACCCCCGTTGGAGGCCCCTGGCCAACTGGCAGAGCCGGGTCTTCAGACCCTACAGAGGGTCAGGAGGGTGAGTGAGGGTCTCACCTTGGGGGAATACAATGTCCCCAAGGGCAGGAGCCACAGCAGAAAAGGGTTCTTCTTCTGGACATCTACACAAGACCCCTGTGCCCAGGAATTATTTCTCCTCACAAGGCACCACAAAAACATTATTTGGAGGAAAACAGCTCTAATCCTTGTTCTCAATATGTGATCAGGGCCAGCAACACCTCAGACCAAAATAGAGCTGACCCTACTCATTTGTGATTTACACTGGACTCCTTTGCAGACCTATACTTTCTCATTTAGCTCCCAAGGAAGCTAGTTTGACAAGGTTTAGAGCTGTAATTAAACTGGGGTTCATGACATCCCAATTAATAAATAGCTGCTAGTACTTGCTAAATTCGGAACAAGGCACCTTGAAGGCTGCAGCTCTCTATCCTTTGGTCCTGTGTTCCAGGAGCCCAAGAGCAGAGTGTTGACCTCAAAAAGGAAAACACATGCTGTATAAGAGAAAACTTCATGTGCTTTGGGATTTTCATTCAAACCAGGAAAGTCATGGTAATTTTAGGATGTGCTGGCAGGGAGCGATGGAAGTCTAGAGAACACCTAGCAGGTGATGAATTCATTAATAGTGACAGGGCAATGTGGATGCTTAACTGCGGGATTGTCCCAGTTGGGAGAAGGGGTCAAGTGGGGAATTAGTCTGGAATCATTACATAGACATAAGAGGGCAAGGTCTGAACCCCCTTGAATGCCAGTTTGGGAAGATTCCTAGCTAGTTTAAACTCTTCAGGTGTGAGTCTGCTTATTCACACCTGACAGGAGCCAAGCCATTACACAGTTCTCTCCCCTTTCTCCTAGAATTACTCTGCTTAAGAATTACACATCAATATGAACACTGCTCTGGACTAACCAGAGTAAAAAGGGATGGTCCCTTAGTAGATTGTCCATTTTTCTAGTTGGATCCATTGGCAAGTAGCCCAAAAGGTTTGATTATTTTTTATACATTGCCAAATCTAAACCCTGTTACAATATTTCTGATTTTTCCTCTACAAAACAACCTATTGCTCCAGGATTTGCTCATGGCAGCATCTCTTGTTAGAGAATGCAACAACCTTTTGCCAGATTGTCCCAAAATCAAGCAATGCACCGAGATGTAGTCATAATCCCACTAATTTATATCCCCAAAGGCAGTGGAGTCATGGTAATGATAATCTAATGGAGAGCAGTCTATTAGTTGCCTAAAGTAGGCAATTCTCATTTCAAGTTTCTGTCAGCATCTTAATTACACTTATCCTCCCCCTTGCCATTATCAAACGGAAAGAAATAGGCACACATTTCAACTGCTTTTCATTATACTGGACAATTCTTTCTGTGTGTGGTGAAGAGAGAGCTAAGCTCGAGTGGCTTTGATTATATGATCATCGTGCCTCAACCAGAGAAAACCTTAGAGGACCGAGAAAAATCAGATATTGGTCATTTCCAAGCATGGTATATGTGCATCTCCAAATGCATAATTTCAAATAGTTCAGACTCAGTGAGTAAGAGGCACTGCAACTCTGGACTTAGTGGTGAGTAAGCTGTTCTCTCCTATGCCTGCTGGATGAATCCCTATAGGTTTTGGGGTTAGGGTTTGTTTTTGGTTTTTTTGCAAGATTTCAGAAGTGACTTGCCATTGTCCTACTAGGGCTAGCCCAGAATGACTGGCCCAAACTAGCTTTGTACCTAAGGTAGGATTAGAACTCCTGATCTCCTGGTTTTTATCCTGATGCCTTAACCACTACACCAAAGTGGCTCACTATTTTAACAATCTCCTCTTTCCCCTCACCTTCTTCAACCAAATTGCCAAGTCCTTAAAACAGAAAGGCAGCATGATGTTTTTCAGCTTTCCCTTATTAAAACCATTGGGATTTTTTTTTCCCCCTGGAAAGCCAGGATGCAACATAAATACCTACATCAATATGGCATACATAGTATTTTATTTAATTCTGTTTTATCTGGAATGGGAACAAGGTGTTGGTTGTTGTGGCAGGATGTCGATTAAAATAGGAAAAACCAGATGTGCAGGTAGAAGGTAAGTAGCAGCGGAACTTTTATTAAGAATCTGGGTGTCTTAGGTGATTTATTCAGGAGGCAACAGAATGCCTTAATTGCCAAAAGTTAGATTGCATCACCAGTGATACAATGTTGAGATCACAAGAAAGGATCATTCTCCTTTGCTGAGCTGATCAGACTGTCCCCAGAATATTATGTCCAGGTTTGGTCACTACAGAGTCACTTGATAGTGAGATGGAGGGCATATAAATTTAAAAAATGCATGCATGCATGCATGCATACAAGAAGGTTGCTGAGAAATTGGAAAGAGTGTAGAAACGAATAACAAAAGTGATGGGGGCCTGGAAAGCTAAATCACAGCAGAACAGTGCAAAGAACTGCATACGTTTGTTTAACTTTAAAAAAGAGAAGGCTAAGGGAAAATACGATAGTAGCTTTCCAATACTTGAACAGCTGTCCCACGGAAAAGGGCCTGGATTTTTCTCCATAGTGCCTGGGGTTTGGACAAAACTAATGGGTAGACGTTTTATAGACAGAGACAGAAACTCGAAATGAGGAGTAATTTCTTGACCCTGACAGCTGTTAAAACAATGGAAAAGCCTGCCTCCTGGAGTTACGGATGCTCTATTTTTGGAGGTTTTCAAACAAATTTGGACAGCTATTTGTCTGGGATAGTTTGAAGATTCCTGCCTTGGGCAGGGGGTTCCACCAAGACCTTCAAGTACCTTCCGACTCTATGATTCTGGGAATCAACCAGTGGCAGCTCCAGACTGGCCCTGCCTTTTTGCCCCGTGTTCTTGTAGGGTCTGAAGAGGCTTCAGTGAAGTCAATGGCAAGTTACCATCATGCTGCTTTTAAGGGGCTAAGCAATGAAAGTGTAGACGTGCCCATTGCCTCCTTTCATTTAGAGTTGTGTTTTCTCACTGCTTTTCCTCTCCTTTTTTTCCAACCATGGATATGACACTGGAAGGAGGAAGACATAATTGCGCCGTGACTTTTGACTGGTAACACAAAGAATCCTCTGTCTGGATGCCCCCTTGGATTCTTGCTAATGCTAACCAGTCACACCCTCTGAATGCAAATGCTCTTGTAGCGCTCTGTCCTGGCATTCTCCAGATGCTGGCTGGGAATTCTAGAAGCTGACATTACAATGCAGTGTGAGGGTGCCCAGATCCAGGAAAGGCTGTTGGCCATTTGCCTGATCCTGATTTTCAGCATGAGGAAAAATCTACAAAATCTGTTGGGCTGAACAATGAAGGAATTCCATAGCAACAAGTAAGAGTGAAGTGGGATTGTTAACTGTCTCCATCATCTCCCTTTCTCTAGCTCATTACAGGATGAGGATCTGTACATTAATGATGTCTCCTTTAAGCCACATTCTAAAAACCAATTAGTAATGAAAGCTTCCAGATGCCTGAGAGGCAATTTGTTAGTGATGAGCTTCGTTAACGTGCACAATATAAATATGTTTTCACAGCTATTGATGCATACAAAGAAACATTGATGGTCTTACATGGGCTCCTTCCTGCAAATTTAATATTGTATTTACCACTTAAGGAAATATTTCCCAGTGGTACCTAGTCTGATCTCTATGCCCTTTGCACAAATAAATCCAATTTTGAACAACTGTTCAGTTTGAAAAAAATACAGCAGTGTCTGTATACTTAAGTAAAAAACAGTTTGGCTAGCCTAAAGTTTAGACTGCCACCACGAACGGGCTGGTCTGACACAGTCTAAGGTTGAATAGGCACGCAAAAGATTGCAGTACTTTTTTTTTTCTGGTTTAAAATTGGAGGACACAGGGCTCCTAATGCTCCAATTACTTATTTTTAGAGAACAAAGAACAAGACTTACTCACATCCTCAGAGGAGACCACCTGCCTGTATTTCGGCATGAGTCACCGTTCTTAGTATGGTTCCTGATCAGAAGGAAGCCAAAATTGCCTTATACAGGAATGCCTCTGGCAGCCTCGTCCAAGGGTAGGTAATCCTTCTGTGCATCTTGAGTTGGGAGAAACGGGATGACCTCATCAAACTTTGAGCAAAGCAAATACTTCTACTCAGCAGAGCCTGAAACTAGAGGCTTGGTTCACATAGCAAAGCTTTCAGGGGTGTCAAACTGCCAGCCTGCAGGTCGGACGCGTCATCCGGAAGCTGTGACTACCCCATTGCAATGGCAAAACCGGCCAGATACATTGTGTGACATCATGTGATGTCGCGAGTTTTGGGTTCGAAGTAGTCTTCAGCCTATCTGTTTATTACTAGCAGCCACCATCATGCCTCACTGTGAGATGGTGCCAAGTCACAGACTCTAAATGACATCACTCAGCTGTGGTGGTCCATCCAGCTCTCAACAATAGATGACCTTCAGGTCTGAACCCACCCACCTGTTGATCATGTTGATCCAAGTAAATAAGTCTACCAAAGATAGGTAAACCGATACCTTGCAATGGCTTAACTCCTGGAAATTCTTGGAAGCCGATGCTAAACCTCCAAAACATACTGTATTTCCTCAGCACAGCACCAATGAAAATAATCAACCATTTCTAATCAAAGGGTTCTCTGCATTACAATTGCTCTGCAAGCTCTCTACAGCAATGCATTATGTGACAGGAGACAAACAATTTTCATGACCTGAGTTTTCTTGGAAGGAAGGAAATTCAGCGATTACGGGCTTTAAATGAGGGGAGTAACAAAACATGTTATACAAATGCAAGGAAGAGAATGCCCATCCCATTTATTGGGATGTGGGGGTTGAGCCAGTCCTAATGAATTGTTGGCAAAGATTTTCCCTTTTTTGTGTGTGCCCATACTGGAGTACAAGGAGTATCTCAGCAGTTATTTTAGCACTAAAAGAAGAAAAAAAAAAAAGGCAGTGTTTCTTTCCCGAGAGATTTTGCCCTCTTTTTCCATTTAGAACAAAAACCAACCAAAGCAAAAATGCTCTGAATATCCAGAAAAAAATAAGCCTGAATAGCAATTAAACAACCTTCCAAGCAGAGAAATAAAAAATATCCATCAGTGCAATGTACTGAGCTAAACGTTCTTTCAAAGGAACGTTTGGCTTCGAAAGGGCAGATTGGGTGGGGTGAGGGGAAAAACGAAGAAAAGAAATATGAAGGGCAACATTTTACAGCCTCTTTTCCCTTGACAATTGTTTATTTGTTGTGCCTCTTCCAAGGTAGAGTACACACAAACACACACAAACACAGATAAACACACACACATATACATTTTTTTTTAAAATTGTTTCTGGCACTGCCAAGGGCAAAACTGCGGAATCTTTTGATAGCCCTTCCAAGAAATAGCTCCATGTGCTGAAAGTATTATGACTGGATTATGTTCCATCTCAATCCTTTTAAAAGAGCTGCTGTTTTTAACCAACTTCATGCAATCATTAAATAGAGAGCGCTGCTGTTTTCATTTCAGATGGGTGAAGAGACTGTTGGAGGGGGATAGAACCTAGCATAATAAATGTCTGTTTTATTAGATGTACATGCATGCCAAAAATTGGTTTCATTTAAAAATAAAGCAGAATCGAGGGTTGAGATGGCTAAAGGACAATGAACAAGTACTGCACAGGTGGCCTTTGTTCATTTAGCGATCATTCAAAGCTACAGCAGCGTTGAAAATTTACTTACAACCAGTATTTGCATTTACAATCATTGCAGCATCCCATGATCAAAATTTTGGTGCTTGGCCACTGGCATGTATTTACGATGGTTGCAGTATCCTGGGGCCATGTGATCCCCTTTGCAGCTGACCTCTAATAAGCAAAGTCATTGGGGAAGCTGGATTCACTTAACAATCATGTGATTTACTTAACAGCAGTGGGGGAAATGTTAGAAAATCAAGCACCGCTTACTTAACAACGGCCTTGCTTAGCAATGGAAATTCTGCCCCCAAATGTGGTTGTAAATCAAGGATTACTTGTATCTCATTTTGGTGGCATTACTTGAAAGAAAGTGGGAAAATGGCCTGAACTCTCAGTGACTGCATTCTTATAAGCTAATTTTTTTTCAGTTACCACTTTGGACTATAGCCCTGTAATTCCCATGTAGTCCTCCAATCCTCCTTAGTTCTTGAGAATCAGCTGGATGTTCCAACCATACAATCAGCCTTAAACTAGAAAGCCAACATGGTGAAACATTTCAAATATTGAACTAAGGACTTGGGAGATTCCCCTGGGCCATGGAAACCAAGATCATCATTGATCATTCACTCTTTCCCTCTCAGCTCAAGTTACCTCCTAAACTTTTTTATTGGAGGAATAAAACACACTGCCTTGTGTTCCTGAAAGAAAGGGGAGGTGTAAATACAACAAACAAACAAACTGCAAGGAATATTATCCTCCTACATTTTAGCTCGAGCATAATAGCTTCCTCATCCCAATCAGCCACAAGAGAAATGAAGTAGGTGTGGTAATGAAAAGAATCCAGACATCTCCTGTTTGGGCAAATATCTGCCTTCCTGAAACCATCTGTCTTGGCGACCACTCCTATCTTTCTCAAGGATTCTTCCTGCTCCTACTTGCAGCCTGTGCCCTGGGGTTGCTGCCGTGGCACCCCTGTGGAAATGGGGGTAAACCTAAACTCAACAGGGACTGGCTGGAATTACTTGGCAGACCCAGGAATGTTAAAAGATCTCCCGAGGAGCATCAGCAGAGATGAAAAGGATACCTTGAATCAAAGTGGCAGATTTCCACATGCTTTAGACCCACTTCCTGGGAGTGGAACTTCTTTCTCACCACTGCTTATACAAGTATATCATTTTCTTCCATTTTCTGATACTATACAGAAGGAGTAAGAACACCAGCAGTAGTATTGTGGGTGATGAATATATCTAGTTCTCCACCTGAAATCTTTTCTACGTCTTTCTGTTCCATATTTCGGTGCTGGAATGAGAAGGCTGGTGGAAGGCCACACCTGTTTCTTCACAAAGATCTAATCTTCCCTAAAAGAAGAAGGCCAAGAAAGAAACTTGAATGAGAAGAATGCCTAGAGCCTTCTCTAATCTGGAGTTCTCACAGAGTGGATGAAACTACAGTTCTAAAATTTCTAGCCAGCATGGCCTAGGAATGTTCAGAATTGCAGGCCAATTGATCAAGCCAGAATCAGGATAGAGAAGACTGGAATGCAGCTTTTTTTTTTTTTAATCCCTAAGATCTCAGTTCAGGGGAAGGCCCAAGTTCCATCCACTAAAAAAAGTAAATATACACAACCCTGAACATATCCTACAAAATATTACAGAGGGTATATGCAATGTCAACTTACTCTACTTGTATGTTACACAAGAATAAAATGGGCCCGTACTTCTACAATCACCTTAATTATAAAACATTCGGGGAGGCCTAGAGTAACATGACTTGCCAATCACCTTCTGTCTCTCTTCCCCTTTTCTGTCTTTTCTTCCCAAAATCCATTCAGCAGTAGAATTACTTAATACCTTTGGATGATTTTGTCTGGAGGTCTAACTGAGGCCCATGGGTAAATGCAATAAAAGGGAAACTCCCAAACAGAGCTCAAGGCTTTCCTCTTGTAGCAGGTCAACCATACCTGTTTCTTCACCAACAAGGCAAGTTACATAGTGTGTATATATCTAAATGTTTAATATATTTTCTGGTAGCTTGAGCAAAATATCTCACTTTTTTCTTCTCCTTCATTGCCAGAAACACTAGCAATAATAATCCTTCAGGCTGACAACATCAAGCATGCTGAATTCAAGACCAGATGTGAAATCTACAAAGAAGTGAGAGCAAAGATTCAAACTCAGTAAAGGAAATACTATCAAGGGAATTAACACCTGGGCAACTTCAGTTATTAGGTACATAGCTGGAATAGTGAACTGGTCTCAAGCAAGAACTAAAAGCTCTGGATAGAAAGGCCAGGAAAATAATGACAATGAATCATGGCCTTCATCCATGCAGTGACATTGACAGACTTATCAAAGAAAATAAGTGGGAGTGGAATACATCAGACAACTGAAGAAGGAAAAAGGGCATTGGAAGAATACTTGGAGAACAGTGAAAAAAGTGTGCTGAAGCTACCATGTTTTCCCCAAAATAAGATCCGGTCTTACATATTTTTTTTGCCACTAAAAGAGACACAAGGTCTTATTTCTGGGGATGTCTTACCCGCTTACCTCAGGACTGCCGCAACCAGGCATCCCATGCCTCACACTTGTCACACCAACACCTGACTTCTTCTGTGGCCACTTGCTGCTGCTCATGGCAGGACATTGTGTGGCACAAGCAGTCTATCATGTTATAATAGAAGGGAATCTTTAACTGCAAATGCTTATCCTTCAGTATTCTTAAAATGAAGGATTTATTTCTTTCCTTCCTTCCCCTCGTCACTGCTGAGACCCTGGATTCATCCTAATCCTCTCATCTGAGTGATTTGCTCTCTGAAGATGACCCTGCTATATCATAACAACATACTCAACCCTCAACAATTTCCAAGTGGTCATCAACACACACATTAGAAGTTGAGAACAGTTTCTTTGTTTAGGTCAAGAAACACAAGTGCATCTCAAGAGGCTTCCATTTGTGTGCCGCCCCCTTTGTTCATCCCCAAATTGCCATCAAATTGTATAGATTAAGGCCATGCAAACAACTTCTGCATTTGTTGCTGCCAAACCTATCTGAACTGTCCTTGAAATCACAAGGAGCTGAGCTTGCCTGGAAGGCAACTTTACATTTTAATTTAGAATAAACAAGGTGAGGTGTGGATGACACATGCTAGGAAGAGTGGTCTGCTGGACCTCTTCCTCTGACTTTGCTCAAGTGCAACAAAGAGAGTATCTTTCACTTCCTTTTGGCAACCAACTTTTAGATCCATAGCTGGCCTCACAAGCTGGTGGTCCTCAAGGATTTAAGGTGCTGCTTGGTTTGCTGTCTTTTAAGGAGATGCCAGGTCCTTTCAATTTAAGCCCGCAAGTGTGACTTTTAAAAGTTAAAAAAGCCCTTGTTTCCAACAGGAGCAGTGTGTTTGGTTTTAAGCTTTTCCAAGCCTATTTGTTTAGCTTGGCTCTGCATTCCAAATTGTTATTGCTATTAGAGCCACCAATAAAAATAGAGGAAATCAAGAAAGTACATTAGAACTGCATGGATGACAGCCCAGTTCTGCTCCCACCTACCTTTGAAAACACAGCTAAACGGTGGAGTAAACAGATTCTCCATCCGTCAAGATTTAGCTCCTAGGCCAGACTGGAGTGCTACTGTCTCAGTCTATTCCAGGAATTGCAGAGGTGCACCTGCATAATAACATCCCTTTCAACCTTAAACATTTCCAATTTTTTAGGAAAATCACTGCCAGAAATGCCAATTTGAAAAGTACTTTTATGTTGACTTCTCCTCAAAGAGCTTTTTGGAAAGGAAGAGCCCAAAGGCCTGGACAGCAGAGCAAGGAGGCACTCAATCCCCTTGTCTTATCTTGTAGTTTTGTCAGCTTTATGTGACTCCACATCCTCTTTTGTCCTTTTTGTTTTGATGACATGGTGATCCTTCTTACCAAACTAGATCTTCAGTATGCAGAGCCAACTTATTTTTTATTTATACAGGTAGGCCTCAATTTACAATAATTCCTTTAATGACAATCCAGAGTTACAGTGGCACTGAAAAAAAGGACTTACAGCCAGTCCTTGCAATTTCAACCACGACAGAGACCCTGTGGTCGCCCTTTGCCTGTATTTACAACTGCTGCAGCATCCCCCGGGGTCACGTGATCGCCATTTGTGATCTTCCCAGTGGGTTTCCAACAAGCAAAGGCGATGGGGGAAGTCAGTTTCTCTCAACGACTGTGTGTGATTCACTTAGCAGCTACAGCAAATAGGTCATAAAATTGGATGTGGCTCACTTAATGACTGCATCACTTAGCAACAGAAGTTCTGTTTCAAATTGTGTTGTAAGCTGGTGACTACCTGTACAGCTCTTTTTCACATTTGGAATGAATGAATCTGCTCACTTTGGATTCTCTTTGTTTTTGTTTTTTCTATTTTTAAATATGGTTTCCTCCCACACAGTTGAGATTGCTTTCATGAAAATGTACAGTAAAATATGCCTGTATTTCTAAGCGTAGGTATTTTTGTTTGCAGTTTTATTTAATGCACCTGATTTTTGCCAATGCAATGGATTTCTGAGGAAATTTCTCATAAATATGCAGGGGCGGCCTTTCTTTATACTGCTGTTTTCTTTCTTGGCAAAGTGCTGGCATGATTTGGAAGGAAGTGGCTGTCTTACTGAATTGACTTTCAAGTGGGAATTAAAGAAATTTTGTCCCATTCCATCCCTAACGTTAATCTTTTGTTAAACTACTTTTGAGTCTTTCCAGTGAAATATATTAAAAACAGTTGCTGGAATTGGGTATGTCTAGTTTAATGAAAAGAAGGACGAGGGGAGACATGATAGCAGCGTTCCAATATCTCAGGGGCTGCCACAAAGAAGAGGGAATCAAGCTATTCTCCAAAGCACCTGAAGATAGGACAAGAAGCAATGGATGGAAACTAATCAAGGAGAGAAGCAACCTAGAACTAAGGAGAAACTTCCTGACAGTTAGAACAATTAACCAGTGGAACAGCTTGCCTCCAGAAGTTCCATCACTGGAGGTTTTTATGAAGAGACTGCATTGCCATTTATCCGGAATAGTAGGGTCTCCTTCTAGAGCAGAGGGTTGGACTAGAAGACCTCCAAGGTCCCTTCCAACTCTGTTATTCTGTTATTCTTGTATCTGCTTTTCCAAAGGGAACTTTCTCATATGGGACAGGCTCTCAAATTTTGTGGTACAGTGACTCTTAAAATGATGGATGATTTTGTGTGACTTCTCAATAATGAAACAAATATGTTTATGGGATTTGGATTGGGCAATGTAAAAAAGATCCAATTTTAATATTTAAATTTTAATCGACAGATTATATTACAGATCTCAAATTCTGGGTTGCTACAGCTGCCTTCTGGAACCCCTCCTGTGCCAGTGAAAGTGGAATCAGGCTGAAAGAAAAATCAGATCATGGCCTTCCATGTTGTTAGTGACCCCCTGGAAGATCCTGACCCAAAGTTTGAGAATTCCTATCAATGTGCACTTTTGCCCTGCAGAAGAAAACGTATTGATGACTCTGCAGTGCTGTTTGTAAAAAGGAAGGAGGTATTTAATTTGTGGCTTTTTCAAAATGTGTCCATGAATACAAACCGTCCGGAAACAGGACTCCAGCTTGTTGGTTTTTCCTGCAAAATACGAACCAATTTCGCAATCCAGAATTATGTTCTCTGCATGCTTTCCTCTGTGGAGAAAGAAAAAAAACAAAGTTCGGTCAAACTGACCGAAATATCTCAATTAACAATCTGGTTTCACATGTTTAGTTATTGCATTCTGATATGTCATTTTAGGAAATGAGATAAACAGGGTCTGTCAACAGAAGATGATGTCCAAAAAAGTCAGCTTGCACCTTTTTTTACTCCTTTCTCAATCTCTCCCTCCCTCCCTCCCTCCCTCCCTCCCTCCCTGAACATAAAATCAGAGTTGTTGGCAGACCACACACAGAGGTGCATATTTATGAATTTATGACCTCCAATAAACACAGCTATTGTTTACCATCCTTCGAGAGAGCCAGAAAAAGTTATAATGAGATAATAATAGTGAAAGGCTCCTAACACATTTATTTCTGATGTGTCAGCAATTTTTTTTTTTTAAAAAAATCGGGCTCTCCAGCTGGCACCAGCAGCATATAAGCAGCTGCAAAGAAAGGTTACAGGCACAGCAGCATCAGCTCCAGGGCAGAGACTTCAGCAAGGAAAAAAAGTGGGGGAGGGTTAAAACTGAGAAGGTGGGGAAACAGGCAAATGGAGGCAGAAGAAGCAGACATCTGCATAGAATATAGCTCAGAGGAAGAGGACAACCAGCAGCAAGTTGGATTGACTTAGTTACAGTGGCGATGGGTGCACCATTGGAAGACCTGAAAGACCAGCTTAGGGACAGATTGCCATGCAGAAGACCTATGTATAGGATCTTTTAAGAGTTGACAATGACTTGTTGGCACATGATCAATCAATCATGTAATCCAGAAGCTCTATATATTAATTGAATGATGCATAAGATACACACACAAAGGCACACAGAGATAAAACCTTCCCCAGTTCATGGTGTGCTTTCCAAGACATCTGGCTTTTCTAAATGTTGAAAATGCCATCAGACTTAAAATGTTCCTTTACACTTAGACATTCAAATGTGGAAACCATCTCAAGAAATGACCAATGGATGAAAGAAGTGAGAAAGAAACTGGGACTGTTTAACCGTTCCTTCTCCCCACATCTTAAAAAAAAACACCACCAAAAAATCTGGAAGAAACAAAGACAACCCCACTGAATGGGCTGGAAACTGGTTACTCTTTCCCAGCAACTATATTTTCCAGTAGCTAAATTTCATTAAAGAGAGGCAACTGGGAATATATTGATGGGCCTGCTGTGTAAAGCCTACTTTATCTCTAAAACAAGAAGGAAATCCATCCAAGCTTAAGTATTCTGAAGCCAATAAGGCAACAATCCAAAAAACACCTATGGTATAATATACTAGGTTAAAATAAAGTTAGCAACCTGGAGACTCCATGAGTGGTGTGGACCCAGATGATTGGACAAATTGAGTAAAACATCACTTAGTGTGTTGCAGGAATACCAAAACTAGGAGAGGAAGCTAATCTGAATAGGACAATGTTACTAAGAGACATTTCACTTATGCACATAGCCTAGAATAAATCCTATTTTGTTAACAGAAGAGCTGGATGCTTTAAGACATCCCAGTAACTGATAACACTTTTGGTTTCAGAGCCCCCAAAGCACCAGTTAAACTGAGCTCAAGCTAACAGGTTTGAATAAATGGGAGTCTGCTTTGGCTTCTCCCCAACTCCTAATAAAAGATGCCTCTTTGATGCAATCCTATTTATACCACCCCATTTCACACCATATTTTATAATTCCTCCAAGTGGGAAGCTGAGTTTAGTCACTAAATATTTTTTTAGGTGTTAGTTAAGTTCAGAATATCAGAGCATTTTGCTAAATGAGTCAAAGCAATAGTCAGTTCCTGACTTCCACTTGTCCTCTGTATTCTTGAGAATGGTACTTGTAGAAAAAGAGGAAGAAAGGAAAATGGAGGACTGCCTAACAACATCCATAAAGGAGGCCAAGATATTCTCTCTTCAACCATCATCTCTGGAATGAATCCTGAATATGTTGAGACTTAAAGCATATGCAAAGAGATAATAAGTAACTGGTTTAACCATGCTGAGTATCTAGTTTACTTTGAATTCTTTGTGTGGGGTTTTATTTTTTATTTTATTTATTATTACATTTATTTGCCACCCATTATTTGCCACAAGGAAACTCTTGTGATTGTTGTTTTCCTTATTTTGTGGTATTCCCAATAAATTCCTTTATAGACCTAGGATGAAACAATGTTAAGGAAATTGGAGGAGGATTGAGGAGACCAAAATACAAATTCATTTTGAAGTAAGCTTTGGGCCAGTCATCCTTGCTCAGCTCAAGCAAAATTGAACTGTTGCACAGCTACTTGTTGTGTTTCTGATTTCATACAAAATTTTGTATTTCTGGGCTCTGGAGTAGAAAATCCAAAGCTCCTTTCTGTTTTCCCTCAACTGAACTGAAAGGAGATGTTGTAGATAGAATAACTACAGTATGAATTCCCAAACTGGACAGCCAGACTAACAGCAGATTATGAAAATTTCAGTGGAAAAGCCTTCAGAGAAGGAGGTTTGCTGGGATAAGAAGAACTGAGTGAATGTGACAGTACACAGCAGGGGTGTCCAACTTTGGCAACTTTAAGATGTGTGGACTTCAACTCCCAGAATTCCCCAGCCAGCCACGAATGAAGACAGCTAGAATTCTGGGAATAGAAGTCCACAGGTCTTAAAAGTGCCAAGATTGGACACCCCTGGAATACAGTATTGGTGAAACTGACATGCTTCATTGTTGTTTTATTCTGTCTCTCCGCTCACCTTTGAGGCCAGTCTGTACTGTATTCTTGTTCCTTGTGTTCATGTGGCAATGAAGATATGCTTAGAAACCCAAATCCTGGAAAATCAGAATAAACAGCTGGAAAAAAAAACATGCACTGAAAAAAAAAGTTGTCAACAAAATGCCAAATGGATGAGATAATTTTGGGCTTGGAAACGTTCCCTGCGTGCACTTAACCCTGGTACAAACATGCCATGGCAGACTCTTTCCCATGTGATGTCCTCATGTCGTCTCCCATGCAGCTCAGTGGAATGACCATCTTAAGTCATCTTCATTCTCCAAATGCCAAACCAGGATTCACACAGATCAAACACCAGTCAGCCTTTCTACTGAACCCCAAATCAATGTGCCTGTCACTTTTTAGACATGCAGGGAACACCCAAGATGCACATCAGTCTAAACCGTGGTTTGATGGATAAATCATGAATAGCCAAAACAAACCAATGTTATCAGGGCAGAAGCAGGCAACCTTTCAATGGCCAAGGCTGCCCTTAGCATTTTGAAGGGTGGGGGTTTGACGGTTGCCAAATGTGTGAAATCATACAAGTTGTCCTTGACTTACAACCATATGTTTAGTGACTGTTCAAAGGTAAAAAGTGACTTATGATCATTTTTCACACTTACAATTGTTGCAGCGTCCCTATGGTCACATGATTAAAATTTGGATGCTTGGCAATTGGTATGTATTTATGACAGCTGTGATGTCCTGGGGCCATGTGATCAGCTTCTGTGAGCTTCTGGCATGCAAAGTCAACGGGGAAGCCAGATTCATTCAACAAGTGTGTTACTAACTTAACTGCAGTGATTCACTTAGCAAACGTGGTGCAAAAGGTTGTAAAATGGAACAAAACTCGGTTAATAACAGTCTCACTTAGCAACAGAAATTTTGGGGTTGTAAGCTGAGGACCACCTGTGCTTTGGGGTAAATTTTCAAGTCTGACTTCCTTCTGAAATCAGCAGGATCCAGTAACGAAGTCGGTAAAAATCACATTGCCCGTTCCATCATGGCGTTCTCAGTTACAAGGTGCCAGGAAACCATTCCAAAATCAGGTTGCACTTTTTCCATCTAGTTTTTTTTTTTTACCTAATTTTCTTGATACCACCTTTACTATTTTTATAAATAATTCACGGCAGTGAACGTATCTAATTTTAGGGGGGGGGGGTTCTTTATGCTCTCGGAGCTGGCTTGTTTTCTTGCAGATGTTTCATTACCTAAGCCTAGGTAACATCATCAGTGCTAGTCTGCAAGAAAACAGCCAAGCTCAAAGAGTAACAAGGACCCCACTCATTTCAACCCTGAACTACAAATAGTCCCCTTTATTGATATCTAACTATTTATTTATTTATTCATTTATAAAAACAAGCCAAGGCAGTGAACATACCTAATACTCCTCCCTCCTCCTATTTTTCTCACAACAACCCTGTGAGGTGGGTTGGGCTGAAAGAGGGTGACTGACCTAAGGTCACCCAAGCTGACTTTCATGTCTCAGTCAGGATTTGAACTCACAGTCTCCCAGTTTCTAGCCAGGTGCCTTAACGCTAACCCCTAGCAGGCGCCTTCTTACACATGTAAAAAAAACCTCTCCTCTTGCTGTGTCTGGAAGTTCAACTTGGGGAAAGCTTGCATTCACTCAGCTTCAACCAGGCCACTTTCTGAAGCCAGCCGACTGAGGAAATGTATGATAAACCTTTGAAGGAGCAAAGTGCTGACAGCACCGAAGTGGGTAAACTGGCTGCAAAGTTGCTCGTAGGCTCTGTAGCCTGATTGCTTTTTTCCGTCGTAGCTCCCAGGACATCCTTCATCTACAAGGCGTTAAAGATTGGTGGCATTTGGGGAAAGGAAAGAGAGGATTACAGTTTAAAATAGCTGGAAAACAGCTTTAAAAACCAAGAACAGACAGAAGAAAAGGAACGTCACAGTCCCACCCACCAAACCTGCAACCTTATTGAATTTTATTTCTTGCTCTTGCTCCTGAAGGAGCCCAGGGCAGACCAATAAAAAGAAAAGTTGAGTAAAAATAAATAAGTCAACAACAAACCACACGTCTCCCGCAAAATATAACATCTTCTGTGAGCTGAATTATACTTCTAGCGACTACAGATCATGTCATATGATCGTGTCATGGGGTAATTTGGCCTTTCTACTTATTCCCATTAAAAAATGTTTATTTTCAATTAGCCCACAGCCTCAGCCTGTCCTAGAGGTCCTCCTTCTAAACCTCACCCTGCTTAGCTCTCCTGGATCAGCCAAGGTCAGACAGGGCCGCCACCTAGTTGAGCACTTCCTAAAACAAAACCATACAGGCATTGCCCAAAGATTTAAAACATCACTAAAAAGACCGTCTGACTGATAATCTGATCCTGGAGCAATGGTGGTGATGTGGAGTCAGCAGCCAAAGGAGAGGGGGAAATAAAGAGGGGCTCCCGCATGGAGTCACTCTGTGGGAGGAAATGAGATAGACCAGGGGTCTTCAAACTTGGCCCTTTTATGACTTGTGGACTTCAACTCCCAGAATTCCTCAGCCAACGTGCTGGGAGTTGAAGTCCACAAATCATAAAAGGGCCAAGTTTGAAGACCCTTGAGCTAGATAGATGATAGATAGATAGATAGATAGATAGATAGATAGATAGATAGATAGATAGATAGATAGATAGATAGATAGATAGATAGATAGATAGATAGATAGATAGATAGGCAGGCAGGCAGGCAGGCAGGCAGGCAGGCAGGCAGACAGACAGACAACCTTTATTGTCATTTTTTACTGTGGGCACAATGGCACACATTAAAAATGATACTTAGTTGCTTGCTCTCAAAGTGTACACATACAAAACACACATTTAAACATACTATATACGACATATGTATAGACCTACACCCTTACATATAAGCAACATGTAAATACTAATCCCTATCCAACTTGAATACATAACAGAAGGAGGAAGCATTAGAGTTCACAAGTTAATACTATATGGAACAAAACTGTAACTGAATCTTGATGTTCTGCTTTGGATACTACGGAGCCTCCTCCCAGAAGCTAACAAGGAACACAGGTTGGGAAGAGGATGTGTAGTGTCCCAGACAATCTTATGGACCCTGCTCAAGCAACGCTTAAATCTGGATCGAAGGGAGGGAGCTGCCAATAATCTTTTCAGCCATCCTCACCACTCTCTGCACTGCCTTCCTGTCTGAAGCAGTGATGCTTCTAAACCAGACTGTGATATAGGCCAGATTAGTGAAGCTGTTATCTACCAGTTTCCAAGGAAGAGCAGTCAGTCTGGTGAGATTCTTGTAAAATAGGTGATCAACAATAAAGAAACTGCTTTGGTCTGTTCAAGGAGTTATTCTGGTTCCTTATGCCTGACAGGAACCGCAGTATTTGAACTGCAGTTCAAATACTTGACAACAGACAAGTATTCATTGGCCACCTAGATATAGGCTAAGAAACCTCTTTTGAGAAAGACTCCCATGACAGAGAGGTTGCCACCAAGAAGTCCTGCTATTAACCACCACATTGCTAAATTGAAGAAAACCTTCCCAGCCCATCAGAATGCATAAGACTTGGGTTGATTTATTTATGTAAGTTATTAGATCCTAAGCATGTAGATCAGTGGTTCTCAACCTGTGGGTCGGGACCCCATCTGGGGTCGAACGACCATTTCACAGGGGTCGCCAAACAACGCAGTCCGCCATTTTTTCCCCCTTTTCCTTAGCTGTGCTACTTCCTTTTATTCTATTGGCTTTTGAAAGCCAATAGAATAGACTCTCTTGAATAGAGTTTAATTCTATTGGCTTTCAAAAACCAATAGGAATTGTCCAGGCTGTCTCTGCCCTGCTGAGCCCGCCAAAAGTCCCATTCTGCAAACGGTGCTGCAAGTTGTCTGCAGCGAAGGCGAGTTGTCTGGAAGCTTCCACCCCTCCCTGCTGAGCAACTACTAAAAATGTAAGTAAAAGAGGGCCAGGGGTGGGAGGTGGGAGGCCGGCGGGCGCAGGGAGGGTTGCTGGCCTGCGTGGGGCCCAGCGGGTGCCTTACCTCCCTTGGGCTGGGGGCGGCACCACGCGTGGTCAGCCGGTGCAGGGGGCAGCGCCACGCATGTGCGGCGCTCCCGGGCAGGGAAAGTCCTTGACTTACAACCGGTTGGGTAGTCCTCGACTTATGACCTGTTGGGGGTCGCGGCATTAAAAAGGTTGAGAACCACTGATGTAGATTGCTTGGTGGCATTTATAGATGAACATCACCCTCTACTATTGGGACTGTTAGCTCATGAGTTACAAAAGCAGTATTTAAGGAACAGTTAATATTGCCCCATTTAGCCATTCTGCTAAGCAATTAGACTTTCTCCCTTGCTTGCAACCTCAGGCCTCTTTCAAGGTGAGAGGAGAGAACCTGGCAGAATGCCACAAGAGGAATAGGTTTTCCTGTGAACTCTTTCCCCAGTAATCAGTAAGTGTTTAACTGTCTTTTTACACAGCAGATGCAGCCAGCTACTTGTGGGAGAGGGAAAAGAAGGAGGAAATTACACTTGGACAACTAAGTTAATTTTTTTCTAATATGATTTATTGGATGATACTAGTTGATTCAGAAGTGGAGTCAAAACTTCATATATGTTGCAAAGAAAGTTTCACCCCAAAACATAAAACCTGGCAAAGCAAGGTAAAATGGGTGCTTCTAAAATCGTTGCTCTCCTCTCCTCCAGAGGTTAGAACAGTGAAGGAACTCTGAACGGACCCCGTGATTATCCTCGGACTATTAATATTCTCGCAGTCCCTCTCCCTAAAGGTTTGCCAGCATGGAGCACTTGACCAAGGGTTGCCTCTTCCGTGCCAAGTCAGCCAGGCATGTCAACATCCTCGTGGTTGTTCTGTGACTCTCGCCCAAACATAAACATGAGCCATCACTTTTGATTGATTGTTCTGGCCAGAAGCTAAAGTCCAGAAACTTATTGCTTCTTTCAAGCTGAACTCAGGATACATCTTAGCAGCAGGCCAGGAAGAGGGACTTCTACTGCTTGGTTGGGAATGAAGATGGCAAGGCACTTTTCAAGGCCATAGTGGTTCGATGAGATTCAGCCGCATCTTCTCTTCTCTCCCATTTCTCAGAGGTCACAGAGTCATTTTGTTCAGGGAGACTAATGCTCCCTCCCCAGTATTTTCATTTCTCCGCTAACAATACTGAGGCCAAATTTTATGAATTTCAGTTGCATCTCGGAATTCATGAGCCGATCAGAATGCAGTTTTTCACTTGACTTTGCATTTTTTTCCCCACATTTGTGATGGAAATCTCAACTTCAAAGTACAGTATATTGGGCTGTGCTTTAGAACGGGTATGTTATAACTGACTGGATTTACAAAGGTATTCCATAAATTGTGCTTTGTGAGAAATGACGTTCCAAAAATATTGGATATGTATCTCCATGTGAATCTTTATGTCAATTTTTAATTTTAAAATAACCAGGTTATTTTATTCGGAAATGAGGGTTGACATGGATCAGGAATAAACCCATCAATTTATCCCATCCTGACTGGAGAGAATTTATAGGCTCATCAGCTTGATGGATATGAATTGCCCTGGCAAAAATATGGGTAATTCTTGTGGACAGGAACAGAAAACTTCACCATCAATCCAGCCCCAGCCCACTGGAAAGACAAGTTCTGTTTGTCTTCTTCTGTGACTTATCAAAAGTCCTGATTTCCAACTTGTGTTGGCTGAAGTGGCACAGTTTGGCTTGCCTGCTGTACTTGGCTGCATTGCAGGCAAATGTCTCCCTGTCCTCTGGCTACTGTGCCAGGAATGGCCCTACTTCTCTGGTCACCAGTTACTGTCCTCCATGGCCATTTTATTGGGCCACTTGCTCTCCCAAAAGAATCTCAACCTGGGAGCCTAAACGGGAAGAGACTGCACTAGTGAAATCCTGAATATTTTTGAAAAGAGTTCTATCAATTTCTACTTCCCACCAGAATGAAATGGAACTTTTCATTCTTTTCCTGGCTTCTTGTGGGGAGACGCCAAATGGAAAGGTAGCAAGTGCAGGGAGCAAGCCAGTGAGTGTAGCTCATATAAAATGTTGAACCAATGGAAACCACACATTCTCAAAGACATGCCGGTGGCAAAGGGCTTGCTCTCCTGGCATTTGTGGGAGAGATAGATAATTAGGCGGGTCCAACCATCAGTGGCCATTGTATGCACGTTTTGGGTGCAAGGCCATTCCAGGACCATGGACGAAGTGGAGGAAGAAGTTGAAATCTGGAAAGGGATCCTTTAAGCTGGCTTCTTTTCCAGCTGTTTACACACAGGAGTCAAGCAGTTTAAGACTGCAGGGCAGAAAAGCCCTTTATAAACCAGGAGACTCTGAGTTCTGGTCTTGCTTTAGGCATGAAAACTGGCTGGGTGACTTTGGGCCAGTCACTGCCTCTCAGTCTAACCCACCTCACAGGGTTATTGCTATGGGGAAAATAGGAGGAAGGAGTATTAGATATGTTTACCGTCTTGAGTTATAAGAATAATAAAGGTGGGATTAAAAATGAATAAATTAGTCAGCCATCACTAACCCCTTACCTATATTCATCAAGAAGCATTGATGAAAGCAAAGAAAAGAACCTAAAATAGGAAATGTTTAAGTAACATTGTGGGGCATCTTTGCTATCAAAATGTAACTATATTATATTATATTATATTATATTATATTATATTATTATAATATAATATAATATAATGTAATATAATAATACAATACAATACAATACATAATTTCAAGAAGCAATAGTTTATGAACTTTTTGCCCCATCAGCTTTCATTCCTGTCCAATAAGCATCTGTTTGTCAAGAGTTCAGCAACAAGAGGCATAAAGAGAAGAAAGGACAGATCATCTCCTTGCTTTCCTCATTCTACTCTTTGCTGCTGCTTTAAGGCATTTTTTTTCCAGAGCTACCTTCATCCTGAAGCTAAGTCCAGCTGCAAAAACACATGTTAAAGCTGGCTTGGAGAACATGAGGACACAGGGCAATGGGTGAGCCAGGACCCCCTTAGTGGTAGCCCTCTCTATTTTGCTAAAAAGGGCTGGCATGTGCAAACTGCTGTTCTAAAGTAAGAAAAAAAAAATTAAACTATGATGTAAGCCCTAAAATGTAAAATATAGGCTTAAAGAAGCCTAAGATAGGCCCTCACAAATTCCCCTCCCATCTCCAAATTTGGGAAAACAAACGTCTACGTTTGGCACAAGGCCCCACCCACTTGGCATCACTGCCTTACCTTCTGCAGTTTTTACCTCCTCCGTTATTAAACATGCCCCCATCAACAAAAGTAGACCACCCATCTTAAAGCATTGGAGTGTGGAAAGATCAGGGGTGTATGGGAAATTGGGGGATTATGAGCCTATATTCTGTTTAACTTTGCATTTAAAAAAAAAAATAAACCAATCCGACATTGTAACTAAACCACTAAGCCTATATTTAGTGAAAGGTTGGTATTTGTACAAACTATATCCTCCCTTTGTTCCTTTTTTCCTTTCTTTGCCATATCTTTCTCGGTCAAAATTAAGATGGCACGTTCTTGAGATGGGAAACTATATTTGGCCCTTCCTTATTTTAATCCCAAACACTATGAATACTGAGAATCCTATATAAATAATAAACACCGTTCGAACCAGGAGGGAGTGATGGCAATTACAATGCTCAAAGTTTATATCTTTTGTCTTCCTTCTTTTGAGGGAAGGAATTTTCCCCTTTCTCTCTCTTTTTTTAAAAAAACACCTATAAATTAACCACTAAGAACATGTATCTTAGCTCTTATCTCCTCTCCGAATCATGTCATATACTTTCTCTTCCCACCCTAATCGTTGCCAGAGGCCATCCTAACTGCTCGAGAGCTAGGATGTAATTTATCTAGGCCTAGTGCCCTATCAATTTTAATAGTTTTAATTATCCAACTGTCTCTTTGATTAAACATAAAAACCTTTTAATATAACTCACCACTCCCTCTTAACAACACACACACACACACACACACACACACACACACACACACGTGAATAAAAGAAGTTAAGCTCGCTAGTCAATCCACAGCAACTGGTAGCCTTTTGACAGTTAATATTTAAGTCAAAGAAGACTCCTGCGAGTCCCTTGGACTGCAAAGAGTTCAAACCGGTCAGTCCTAGAAGAGATCAACCCTGACTGCTCTTTATAAGGCCAGATCCTGAAGTTGAAACTCAAATACTTTGGCCACCTAATGAGAAGGAAGGACTCACTGGAGAAGAGCCTGATGCTGGGAAAGATTGAGGGCAATAGAAGAAGGGGACGACAAAGAATGAGATGGCTGGATGGAGTCACTGAAGCAGTAGGTGTGAACTTAAATGGACTCCAAAAGATGGTAGAGGACAGGAAGACCTGGAGGAACGTTGTCCATAGGGTCGCGATGGGTCGAACACGACTTCGCAATTAACAACAACAAATTTAAGTCAAATTGTGCAGTCCAAATTCAGTTTCCTTCTCTCCTTCCCAGAATATAGTAATCTCAGATTCCAAGCAGGGTCTCCCAAACAAAACAAAACCTACTCTAACTCTATTAAATTAATCCAGAATAAAGAAACCCCCTTTATAGAATAGAAGCAACAGAACCGCCTCTATCTGTGTAAGAGTTCCACTTGTTGTATCTTAATCTGATGGGTTATTGGTCAACCTTTAACACTGGGTTGAAACTGTATTTGAGGTTGCTTAATACAGTAGGTGGATAGCTATAAGGCTGTCCCCACCATCTTCATCCAAAACTCCACCACCTCTAAGGAATACATATCTGAGGAAGTTTGGCAAGAGACGAGATGGGGTGATGCTTAAGGATGCAGATAGGAATTGTGGGGCCAGGAGTCAACCTATTGTAACTGCAGCCTTTTAGAAAACTAACCCTTCCTGGATAGGAATAATGCAGGGCTCAGTCAATGAAAGGAACAATAAGGAAGCAGAACAAGAAAACTACTTTGGGCCATCAATACGCCTAGCTCCTTTGCCAGTGCATGCAAGTTTTTAAGGAACAATCCTAACAGGAGAGCAGCAAGAGGGTCCATGGCAAGGAAACCAACACCAAATCCCATGGTTCACTGCTTTCCTTTCTGCTTACTTATTTAATCATTTATTTTTCCTCCCATTTTTCTCTGGCTAGCGATATCTCCTGATTCCTTTCCCTTTGCTGGTACATATTCAAAATAAAGAGATTTGACTTGACTCCTTTCCCAGTGTGGGGACAGGTCCAAAAGAAGAATAGGGCTTTTGATCTAAGGAATCCACAGCCTTTCCTGATCTATCCCTTGAACACACTGTTGTTCAAATGCTACCACTGAGAAAATGAATCAGCCCTCCAGTGGGATAGATAAACCCTTGTTGAACTTCGGGCAGTGCAAGTTTCATTGGTTACTGAAGCAAAGAAGAGGAGATACAAACAGGTTACCCAAAATTTGAGAAATTGGCTTCACAGTAAAGCTGGTGTGCAGGCTACATCCAATTGGCAGAGGTGCATGCAGCTCATAAGGCGAGAAACATTAGCATCTGGAAGTGCTCAACACCACAACTCATCCATGAAAATGTGTCTTTGGGAAAAAAAAATCAAAAGGAAATTCTCTTTCATCATATGGAGTGAGAACTAGAAGCAAAAAAATAATAATGCAGGAGCATTTCTCTGCCTGACACTAAGAAAACAACAGTGGAAAGTGTTTGTTAGTGCAGCAAGGAGATGTTTGAGGGGTGAGTTTTCTCTCTATAGGGGAACCTCTTTCTCTAATGGGCCTCCTGAGTCAGTCTCCCAGAAAGTTTGGTAGTCTTAGTGCTCCATTTGTAAGTCCCTGTTTGTCTTTGTTCAACACAGGCTCATTTCCCTATAATGTTTGTCAATATTATAGAAAAATGCAAGCATACTGGCTTAGAAAACATACATATTCAAAATTCCAGTGACTATTAAATATAAGCAGATCCCTAGCCATTGACAAACGCTGCATCAAAATGCTTTGCTTGGGTTATAGCAGAAGCAGAAGCTAGATCAGAAATATGTAGCATATTTCAGAAGCCCATTTTTATTTTTGCTGGGGACGAGAGATGGCAAAAGTATAGCTGCAAAACTCAAACTGATACTGGGCCTAAAAAGGAACATTTGGTTTTGCCCCAAAATTGGAAATTGCTGTACCCGGCAGATCATCTTCTTTAACCACCAAGTTTAAGTGCACTATGAGATCAAACCGGATATGGAATCTTCAGTTATTAATTCTTGAATTCTTTGGATTCTTTCCAATATGATAAAATTCCATGTGCACCCTCGGCTGATATGATTGCGGGCAACTAAGCTAAGGAAAGCTGTGACACTGTTTTGGGATGTACCCTGGATAACTGGCAAGTGTAGTTGCAGATCTTACAGCTTGGACAAGACTGTAATATGGGGCTCTATATTCTGATACCAGAGGAGGAATAATTGGAAGAGGGAACTCTTGTAGACATGACAGTTACAATCCATCCACTGGTGATGCCATGGGAAGGCTGTATCCCTTGAGGTGGGTTATGGGTGAAGGTGAAGGAAGGTACAACAGGTAGGGGAGGCATCATTGACTGTCTGCCCCCTCCCCCATTATCACTATATTTTCTTTCCCCCCCCTTTTTCTCAGCAATTGCCATCATTTATCTTTTTCACCTTTCACTGTTTCCTCTTGTGCACCACCACTGTCTCACATTTCTTCTCCTCTCCTCTCCTCTCCTCTCCTCTTGTTATGTTCTGGGCTTTGATTGACGGAGCAGGTGCAGGAAGCTGCACTGAGACCCGGGCAGACCATGTGACCTGCCCGGTGAGCATGCATTGAGCGGGAAAATACATTGCATTCATTGGCTGACAATGCCTCAGGGTGAATGTATAAAAAGGGACGGAGCCATTTTGTGGAGAGTTCTGTTTAGCTGCAAATAAAGAAGCACCTGTTTGTTACTCTCCCTCGTTCAATGCCTACCAATGCGAGAAACAGAACACCTCTCTTCTCTTCTCTTCCTCTTCTCTTCCCTTCCTTTCCCATCCCCTCCTCTCCCCTCCTCTATTCTTCAGACCTCAGCTCCACCTATGGAAACAACAGCTAGTGGCTTCAGAGACAAAAATAGACCTTTAGAACAAATCTGAAGGAAGCCAGAGGAAGTTGGGAAGTCTAAAGAATAACAGTTGAGGAGGACTAGGCTTCCTCAGGAATAGCAGACAGAGGTAAAATTGGAGGAGCAAAGATCCCAGATATGCATTGGAACAGTGGCCCCTAACCTTTTGGGCATCAGGGACCGGTTCCATGGAAATCAACAAGAACATCAAGAAAAAAATCAAGGAAACTGTAGGTCCACTAAAGAGAGAAGATAGCAAGGAAATTACAGACAACAGGGAGAAAGCAGAGCTGCTTAACTCATACTTTGCATCAATCATCACACAAAAAGAAACTATAGCCCAACATACCAAAAAAAAAAAAAAACCATTGCAAAAGACAAACTAGAAACAAAAATTAAAATAAGCAAGAAAATGGTAAGAGAACACCTATTCGACCTTGATGAGTATAAATCACCGGGACCTGATAGATTACATCCCAGAGTTCTGAAGGAGCTGGCAGATGTTATCTTAGAACCATTGCACCACATCTTTCATAAATCTTGGAGCACAGGGAAGTACCTAAGGATTGGAAAAGGGCTGATGTGGTTCCCATCTTCAAGAAAGGAAAAAAAACAGACCCAGGAAACTACAGACCAATCAGTTTAACATCAACACCTGGGAAGATCCTAGAAAAGATAATCAAAAAACAGATCTGCAAAAAACTAGAAGCAAACAAAGTTATAACTAGTAGCCAGCATCAGTTTGTTAAAAACAAATCATGCCAAGCCAATCTTATCCTATTCTTCGATAAAGTGACTAAACTAGTAGACCAGTGAAATGCTGTGGACGTAGTATACTTAGATTTAAGTAAGGCATTTGATAAAGTAGACCACAATCTACTCCTTGGTAAGCTAGAAAAAGATGGAATAGACAACATCACCACCAGATGGATCTGTAGCTGGCTGGCAAACCATACTCAACGAGTAGTCCTCAATGGCACTACATCCACATGGAGAGAAGTAAGCAGTGGGGTACCACAAGGTTCTGTCTCAGGCCCAGTACTCTTCAATATCTTCATAAATGACTTAGATGAGGAAATTGAAGGGGAACTCATCAAATTTGCAGATGACACCAAACTGACAGGAGTAGCCAACACCCCATAAGACAAACTCAGGATCCAAAAAGATCTTGACAAACTTGAACAATGGGCCCTATCCAACAAAATGAGTTTCAGTGTGAAGAAAAACAGAGTTTTACATTTGGGCAGGAAAAATCAAAGGTACAAGTACAGATTGGGTGAGACCTGGCTCAAAAACAGTAACTGTGAGAGGGACCTTGGAGTCCTAGTAGACAATCACTTGACCATGAGCCAGCAGTGTGCAGCAGCAACCAAACAAGCAAATACAATTCTGGGTTGTATAAACAGAGGCATAGAATCAAGATCATGCAAGGTATTAGTGCCGTTTTATAAAACCCAGTAAAACCACACTTGGAATACTGCAGCCAATTTTGGTCACCATATCACAAAAAAGATGTTGAGAGTTTGGAAACAATTCAGAGAAGAGCAACTAAGATGATCAAAGGCCTGGAGACTAAAAAATACGAAGAACGGCTGCGGGACTTGGGTTTGGCTAGTCTAAAGAAAAGAAGAAATAGGGGAGACATGATAGCAGTATTCCAGTATTTGAGGGGCTGCCACAAGGAAGAGGGGGTCATGTTATTCACCAAGGCATCACAGGGAAGGATGAGAAACAATGGTTGGAAACTGATCAAAGAGAGAAGCAACCTGGAATTAAGGAGAAACTTCCTGACAGTGAGGACAATTAACCAGTGGAACAGGTTGCCTCCAGAAATTGTGGGCGCTCCATCCCTGGAGATTTTTAAGAAGAGACTAGACAGTCACTTGTCTGAGATGGTCTAGGTTCTCCTGCTTAGACAGGAGGCTGGACTAGAAGATCTCCAAGGTCCCTTCCTGCTCTATTCTGTTCTGTTCTGTTCTGTTCTGTTCTGTTCTATTCTAAATAAGTTTTTCCAAGGACTAGAGGGGCGTGGTTTCGCATGCTGCCTGCATCCCGTGGATGGGGCTTCACTTGTTTGTATGGCCCAGTTTTTGTCATGCCGCAGAAGGTGCCGGTCTGTAGAATTGATTACAAGCATGCTCCCCAAACCTCTAGGAGAGGGGTCTTCCAACTTGGCCCTTTTATGACTTGTGGACTTCAACTCCCAGAATTCCTCAGCCAGGCACGCTGGCTGAGGAATTCTGGGAGTTGCAGTCCACAAGTCATAAAAGGGTCAAATTGGAAGACCTCTGCTCTAGGAGGCTGGTATCAATGACATTTCTATCCTTTCAGTTTATGGTATTTCTCATTCTTAGGAGGTCTCTCTGGATGTTACAAAAGCCAGGCCCAAGTACATTATATTCACAGAACCCTTCTATTCCAGCCCACCACCCTCCCTCAGGTGTTTGTCACCCTATGAACGTTGTCAACCACATTCTGTTCCACTCACTCATGAAGAAGGTGGTTAAAATTCACTGCCGGCTTCACAGAAAAACCAGGGGACTTTGCATATGACATTGTGGACAAAGGCTACATTTGAAGCAATCAGTTTAAGAAGAGACTGGACAGCCATTTGTCTAAAATGGTATAGGGTTTCTTGCCTGAGCAGGGGATTGGACTAGAGCAGGGCTTTTCAACCAGTGGTACGGGTACCACCTGTGGTACACTGGCACCTGGCAGGTGGTACGCAACCATCCTAGAAAAGTGAGAGCGGGGTAAGGGAATGAGCTGAACTGGTGGCAGCACCGCACAAGCCTGAACGAGAGATGGCTGGAGCTGCAGGGCTGTCAGGGCTCAGCGGAAGCACCAGGATCAGCGCCAGGTTCCAGCTGGAGCTCGGCGCTGATCCTGGCGCTTCTGCTGAGCCCAGAAGAAGCGCTGATCAGCTGGAATGCTGCAGCATCTCTAGGGTCTTGTGATTTACATTCAGATGCGTGGCAACTGATTCATATTTATGACGGTCACAGTGTCCCAGGGTCATGTGAAGTGACCAAAACCTGCTGCAACCACCCATCAGATGGGGGGAATAAAAACCAAATACCCCCACTGCCAATCCTCAACAGAAATGCTCACAACAATGGAGCATTTCGGCCAGGGGGAAGAGTGCCGCTAGGTGGGCAGGCAGGTGCCTTGCTCGGCTGTGGCTTGGGGGGCACTTTTTTCAGTGCCATTGTAACTTCAAATAGTCACTACGCAAACTGTTGTAAGTCAAGGATTACCTGTACTTTATCCCTTTTTTTTGGGTCATCAAGTTTTTGACACCTTGCTAGGCGACTGGTGGTACTCGTATATTGCTGTATCCTAAAAGTGGTACAATGGATGAAAAAGTTGAAAAGCCCTGGACTAGATGATCTCCAAGGTCCCTTCCAACTTTATTATTATTATGGATCATCGCACAGTCAGCCAGATGTTCAGACTGGATTTGGCATTTTGTCTACCTATCGAGTCCTTACCCAGGACCTGGGATAGGCAGATGTGGATGTTTGATGGTATTACAGATATCGTCGCAGGATGGAAGCAGTTCCTAGTAAGGCCGCCTTTTGCAATTGACTAATAGCGAATTTGTCAATGCCAATTGTGTTCAAGTGGTGCTCCAGTTGTTTTGGGATTGCACCCAAGGAGCCTATGACTATTGGTACTACCCTTGCTTGCTTTTGCCACAGTCTTTCTATTTCTATTTGTAGGTCTTTGTATTTTGTTATCTTCTCCAGTTCTTTCTCTTCTATTCTGCTATCTCCAGGCACTGCCACGTCCACTATCCAGACTTTTTTGTCTTTCTTATCGACAATTGTTAAGTCTGGGGTGTTATGTTGCAGGTGCTTGTCTGTTTGAATTCTGAAGTCCCAGAGCAGTTTAATTTTATCATTTTCTATGACTTTCTCTATTTTATGATCCCACCAGTTTTTGCTTACAGGCAAATGATATTTTTTGCAGATCTTCCAATGCACCATTGTTGCTACTTTGTCATGCCGCTGCTTGTAATCAGTCTGTGCAATCTTCTTGCAACAGCTTACCAGGTGGTCCACTGTTTCTTCAGCTTCTTTGCATAGGCGGCACTTACTGTCTGTTGCTGTCTTCTCAATTTTGACTTTATATGCATTTGTCCTTAAGGCTTGGTCTTGTGCAGCCAGAATTAGTCCCTCGGTCTCTTTCTTCAATTTTCCTGCTCTTAGCCATTGACAGGTCTTGTTATTATCTGCTTTCCCAGCTATTTTTTTAATGTATTGGCCATGTAGTGCTTTGTCTTCCCATGCCTCTATTCTGTTCTTCATTTGGTCTTTCTTGTAGGCCAGTTTGGTCTCTCCAGTAGTCAGTAAGCCTTCCTGATATACTAATTTCAGTGCATCTTCATCATTGTTCTTCAGATATTCTTCCAAAGCCATTTTTTCTTCTTCAACCATCTGATGTACTTGTAGCATTCCACGCCCACCTATTTGCCTTGGTAGATAAAGTCTGTCAATGTCACTGCGTGGATGAAGGGCATGATTCATTGTCATTATTTTTCTGGTCTTCCTATCCATTGCTTTTAGTTCTGCTTGAGTCCAGTCCACTATTCCAGCTGTGTACCTAATGACTGGAATTGCCCAGGTGTTGATTGCCTTTATGGTATTTTCTCCATTGAGTTTGGACTTTAAGATCTTCTTCACTCTCTTGATGTATTTACCTCTAATCTTTTTCTTGACTTCAGTGTGCTTGATGTTGTTGTTGTTGTTGTTGTTATTATTTCCAGGAATAATTCCTGCATACTTTTATGACCTCCTTTTTTCTGTGATGTTTAATAGGTAATCATATCCCTTGCATTTAGGGTGTTTTTCTGTGAAACCACTAGTGGCACAAAAAAGTAGGTACAGCTAAGTCTTGCCATCCCATAGCAACAAAAATCTTGTGAGATCTTTCTGAAATCAGTATTTCCACAAGTACAGGTAGTCCTCAACTTACAAGAGTTCATTTAGTGACTGTTCCAAGTTACAACGGCACTGTAAAAAGTGACTTATGTCCATTTTTCGCACTTATGATTGTTGCAGCAACCCCATGGTCCACACGATTTTACATTTGGATGCTTCACAACTGATTCACATTTACGATGGTTGCAGTGTCCCCAAGATCATGTGATCCCCTTTTGCAACCTTTGTACGAGCAAAGACAATGGGGAAGCCTTGTTACTAATTTGAGAACTGCAGCAATTCACTTAGCAAATGCGGCCAGAAAAGTCATAAAATGGAACAAAACTCACTTAACAAATGTCTCACTTAGAAACATAAATTTTGTGGCCCTAAGTTGAAGACTACCTGTAATCTGGTCAGGCTTCCTTAAGAAGTCTCAAGATTATAAGAACTTTTCCTGAATCACTACACAGCATCACACAGTAACAGCTGCAGCTGGGAAATTTCCCCCAAACTGCCAGTTAAGTGTGTGCATGTGTTTTATTGGAGTATGGCTCTTTAACCATGTATTTTTCTTGGACGCTAAGCATTATCTATGCCGAAGCAGTTGTTCTAGCATATTCTTGGGCTGTAAAATTACATATTTTCCTTTAACCACAGACAAATATTTAGAACACGCCATTTTAATTACTGCAGTATACATTCTTACCCTTATTAGTACAGGGAATTATGTGCTATTTATTTATTAAATAGACCCAACTCAAACCAGGAGAGAGAGCTGTGCTTGGCACATTGGAAGAACATGCTTTAAAAATATATCAGCACTTAATAACACACCCAGGCTGACAGGCCAAGCAATATGTGAAATTTGGAGACTGAGATCTAGTGGCACAAACATAGCTCCAGATTTCAAACATGTGTCTCTGTCTCCTGTGGTGGTTTAGAAATAGCTGTGTAAGGATTTTCCTAATACGTTTCTTTCAATGCTTTTTGAGTTCAAAAAGACCTTCTGGGAATTAAGCACAAAATTAAAGTAAAGATAATTCAAGCCAGAAGAAAGATACCTGGTATGCACCATTTTAAACTGTTCTCCCCAACTTGCTATCTTGGTAGAATTTTAGAAGCAGTTCATAACGACATTATTTCTAAACAGAAAATTGGATGCACCCCTGAAGTATATCTGTACACTCTAATGGACTCCTGTTGGACCTTCATTCAATGGATACATTTGGACATATTTCCCTGCTAGTAATAAAAAAAACCTGCCATGCAGACCTGCTGTAAGACAAATGAACATCTGACATTAACCCACAAATATCTGTGATTAGGTTAGATTTCAGGCAAATGAAAGTCGGTCTTCCTTCTATGGCAGTGTTTCTCAACTTTAGCAATTTTAAGATGTATGGACTACAGCTCCCAGAATTTGCCAACGACTACCGTATGCCGTCTGGTGAATTCTGGGCATTTAAGTCCACATATTTTAAAGCTGCCAAGGCTGAGAAACATTGCTCTAAGCATTCAGACAATGGGTGAATGCATGCTTCAGAATGGCTAATTACAATAACTATCACCATAACTAACAACATAACTAGCCATGTGTCTATGATCACTCAGATGATCCCACTGTCTCGGTGCCAGATGGTAGCTATCAATGGGCTATTTATATCAATATTTACAACTTACACAGGTAGTCCTGACTTACAACAGTTCTTTTAGTGCCCATTCAAAGTTACGACGACATTGAAAAAAGTAACTTGTGACAGTTTTTCACAAACATTTGCAGCATTCCTATGATCATGTGATTAAAATTCATATGCTGGGCATCTGGATGCTATGCTATGCTCGTTGCAGACTCCTGGGGTCATGTGATCCTCTTTTGTGAACTGACAAGTAAAGTCAATGGGGAAGCCAGATTCACTTAACAACCAGGTTACTAACTCATCAACTGCAGTGATTCACTTAGCAGCTATGGCAAGAAATGTTGTAAAATGGGGCAAAATTCACTTAACAAATGTCTCACTTAACAACATAAATTTGGGGCTCAATTTATTTATTTATTTATTTATGAGACTTATATACCGCTTTAAGTGCAAGCACTCTCTAAGCGGTGTACACCAGTAAGCAATGTATATATATATTTACATTGCCCCAACAATCTGGGTCCTCATTTTACCTACCTCGGAAGGATGGAAGGCTGAGTCAACCTTGAGCCGGTGAGATTTGAACCGCTGACCTGCTGAACACAGTCAGCTAAAGTGGCCTGCAGTACTGCACTCTAACTGCTGCGCCACCTCGGCTCTTTGTGGTCATTGTGGTCATAGGTAGAGGACTACTGTACCTGTATAGAATAACTTGCAGGGAAGTCAAGCAGGCAGGCAGGCAAGCAGGAAGAAATGGCATGAAAAGGAGAACAGAATCACCTATTCTCCAAAGCGCCTGAAGGCAGGACAAGAAGCAACAGATGGAAACTAATCAAGGAGAGAAGCAACCTAGAACTAAGGAAAAACTTCCTGACAGTTAGAACAATTAACTAGTGGAACAACCTGCCTCCAGAAGCGGTGAATGCTCCAACACTGGAAGTTTTTAAGAAGACACTGGACAGCCATTTGTCTGAAATGGTATAGGGTTTCCTGCCTGAGCAGGGGGTTGGACTAGATGACCTCCAAGGTCCCTTCCTACATTACTACTACTACTACTGCTACTACTAGTTGTTGTAGTAGTAGTAGTAGTATTACCTTTTCTAATTTAGTATCTCCCAAGTGTACTAGGTGCACAGTGGCCATGCTCTTGAGAGAATCCTGAGAATTATAGCTCAGTCTACTTACTAGCTGGAGAATGCTTGCCTCAACCTTGGCTGGTAGAGAAAATGGAAGAATTATAGTTCCAACACATTTGGAAGGCGTCAAACCCAGGAAATTGTATTCAAGGGATGGTTCTAGCAGTCCCTTTCTCCTCCAGTCATTCCCACTGTAATCCAAAAGGTACGGATGACATATTTGAGACATGGAAAGAGAAACATTTCAGACCAACGTTTTCAGGGGTAAACATATTGATCTGATATTATGCGAAGCTACCTGCCTCTTTGCTGACAGCACCACAATGCATTTTTTGTTTTGTTTCACTTTTTTTTTAAAAGCTTGAGATTTCTTTTATTCCAAATTGATTGAAAGTAGTGTTTTAAGAAAGCATTGTACTGTGCAACTACCCGGCACTGAAAAGGACAGGAATCTGTTCAGACTGAGTAGCAGTTTTTTTAAGAGCACTCAGCTCAGAGATGTGAAACAAGTTCTGAGAATATATTGTAGGCACGAAGCACAGAGGACGTGACTCTCAGGCTATGCCAAGGACCTACCATCCTCTCTATCTCACGATGTTTACAGAATATCTGACAACGTGCAAGCCAGCCGGTGACAACATGATTTAGGCAACCTTTTTGGAGAATTCTGACTCCTGCCTAAAACATGCTCAGTCTATAACAGCTCTTCAGAGCTATAAAAAGCTACTTTGGGCAGACAAAAGACTCTCCAGGTAAGGATTCGAACGGGGATCTAGTTCCAAAGCATCCAGGAAACTCTTTTGATAAAAGAGAAGAGTTTCATTCTCCCCACAGCCCTTTCAATGATTTTTCTGTGGGTGGCAACAGTGAGGCTGTTTTTGCACCTGGCTTTACTGCAGCAAATTGGTCTCCTTCATACATTTGGCTAGAATTCCCAGCCTCACCAGCCAGAATGACGTGAACATCAGAAGACACCGGATTGGAGAAGGCTGTTCTTTCCAGTGTTTCTCTCAGGAAAGGAGAAGGAAGGGCAAGTTTCCAGTTGAAGTCATGCATCATGCTAATCTTAATATGTATTTCTTTGGCATTAGCTTGGTGCCATGTGTGAACCCAGCACCCCATCTTTTTTTTCTTCCAGGAGAGCTATTCTAGGAGAACACAATCACTCATCTACCCTTCTGATTTATCTGAACCTCACTGCAGCCCTGTGAAGATCCTGTCAGAGTCTGCAATATAGCCCGGTATCTACCCATCCCACCCCAGCCAGGGACTCCAAGAAAGTGGGAATTATTCTTCACAAAATAACCAAAGGCAGATCATGGCAATAAAAAATAAAATCTGAGTTTCACTTTAGGAAAAGGGGGAGATTTAAATCACTTGACCTGAGTGGTTTTAAGACATGACCATTATCACTCCCGGATTTTTCAGGCATATTCAAATGTCCAGGTTATGGAACACAAGTCAAACAAAATGGAAATTGGGCTTTGGGCTACTGGTACCTAACCATAGTGACATGCCCTGGCAGCCCTTTTTTTCTGCCACGTTCCCATGAAAGTTGCCTTTACCATGTTTCCAGTTCCTGAGAGAGGCAAGACTTATCCTTCATTGAACTGGCATTAGTGTGGCTTTCTCCATCTTATTCCAAAGTGTGAGAGCAGCCTCAGGGTATACCACCTCTGCCAGGTGCTGTCACGTGCCTGGCTGAGGAATTCTGGGAGTTGAAGTCCACAAGCCATAAAAGGGCCAAGTTTGAAGACCCCTGGTCTAGATCTAACATCTACCCAAATGCCACAACCTAAATATAGCTGAGAAAGCTCTGATTCTTGTAAATTACTAGCTTAAAGTCAAGCTGAGCATCACTTCAAATAAATATGTCACAAGTCAGCATGCATGTCTTGTGCTCACAAAAAGCATGATGAAATATTGTGTGGTTCTTTACACACACTCAGCACAACAGATACCAGTGATTCAGATGTTTATTTCTCCTTTTGGTACTGGGCAGCGAACCACTTAGTAATTCATTTCCAGAAGAATTCTGAAGAATTCAGCATCAATTGCCTGTGAATTCCCCCCACCCCCAATGTTATCTGAAGCTGGAGTACAACAGTGCATCAAAGCTGAGGATCTTCGGGTCTTCAAGGATCCAGACCATCAGAGGCTCCAGTCTGTGGTGCTGCTTTGCTATCTAATGACTCTTCTCCATATCCCAGCCTGAGTTACATGCAGTTCCCAGCATTATTTTGCAGCTCGTCTTATCTTTCAAGATCAGCACGATAAAATTAATTGACAAACCACCAAAATCGTGTGACACTTTTGTCTTTCTCTTTCTGTTTTGCAAGTAAGATGATTAAAGCTCTTGATAGGGTTGATGCCTCTATTTTACTTAACCCCAAAGTCCATCCTAAAATCTCAAGAACTGCACCCCTGAGACATATCCTTTTGTCACCATGATGAACTTGCAACACGGGAAAGAAAACAAATCGACAAATTCTGATGCAGAGAATATTTGTAGCTCAGGGTGGAAGTGTGAAATCCTTGGTGTCCTCTGGGCTTGGTTGTTTGCTTGCAGACATTTCATGACCCAACCGGGTAACATGAGCACCAAAAACTCCACAAATAGACACTGATTGGAAAAAAGGCTGTCCTCCCCATTCTACGTAATCATTTAAGTTTTACTATTTACCATACTACCATTATCCATCCTGCCAAAATGCCCAGGCTTCAGATAGGTCTATGAGATAACTCAAAATGCTCTAGACATGGGCACACATTGGCATCGTTGGCCCAAATGAATTCCATCATTACAAGATGGGAAGCAGCGAAGAGTCTCTTGCCAAAAATGGGCAAAACAAAGCATCAGCTATGAAAGATGCATCCTCAAAAAAGCAAAATTCATTCCAAAAAAGCATATGAATGCAGCTATCATAAAGCAAACATTACACTTACATATAAACCTCTACAAGTTGAAAGTTATTAACAGCAAGAAATGAGAATTTCCCAGGTTTCTTTTTATGCCCCAGAATGTTGGAACAGAATGTGTACAGTTTTGTGGACACAGACATGAGCAGATTAAGATTAATCCTGCACGCCTCTACTCTTTTAGGCATCTCCATTTATATTTTCTTAACCCCTTCCAGTTGTTTTCCAAACTGAAGGAGTCAAGGCAGAGAACTCAGACCTATTTTTGCTCCATTTAGGAATTTCTGAATTTAAGCTTGATTTCTATAGACCATAAAAGGTTTGGAACAGGGATACTGAACCACTTTTTTTGCCCCCAGACTAAATTAACATGTGATTTTCTTTCAGGGATTACAAGCCAGTGGGGCAAAAACTACAGTGCAGGTCAGTGATGGCGACCCTTTTAGAGACCGAATGCCCAAACTGCAACCCAAAACCTACTTATGCATCGTTGGGTGCCAGGTGGGTGTGGCCCATTGGGTGGGTGTGGCCCATTGGGTGGGCGTGGCTGCAGTGGTAACAGCAGACTGGGTGGGACTAAAAAGTTCAATCAATCAGTTCCAACTTTGCAAGATCTTTTTTTTTCCCCACGAGAAGTTGAAATTGACCGATTGATTGAACCTTTTTTTTTGTACACGGCGGTGGAGGCCTAAAGCGAAAAGGTTTTATAAAACCCAGTTGAGGGCCTAGGACTGGGGCGACAGCGTGCACGCCCACAGAGAGGGCTCTGAATGCCGCCTCTGGCACCCGTGCCATAGGTTCGCCACCATTGGTGTAGGTGTACCCTACACCCTGTTTCCTCAGATGGAACAGCTTGTCTTCAGAAGTTGTGGGTGCTTAATCACTGGAGGTTTTTATGAACAGACTGGACAGCCACTTGTCTGGAATGGTATAGGGCAGGGGTAGGCAACCTTGGCTCTTTTATGACTCGTGCACTTCAGCTCCCAGAATTCCTGAGCCAATTGTGCTGGCTCAGGAATTCTGGGAGTTGAAGTCCACGAGTCATAAAAGAGCCAAGGTTGCCTACCCCTGGTATAGAGTCCCCTGCTTCAGCAGGGGGTTGGACTAGAAGACCTCCAAGGTACCTTCCAGCTCTATTCTGATTGAGAAGATGTACAGATACAGAAATGCATACTGTATATACACAGAACTGTGCAAAAAGGCATCCCTATTCATTCTCGCCCAGAAGACATATGCCTATGATCATCGCAAAGTGTCAGCCCTTTGAGGTAGTCCATACAGGAAACCAAAACCATGAGCACTAGTTCTACCTTTATTCTGAAAGTCTGACAGAACGTCTCCCCTCCCTTGCCTCTACTTTCCAGAGAACTAGGGAGTGTCCCTTCTGAGCTATCTTTTCTACCCACACAGGCCTCTTTTGGACTGGATTTCTCTTATCAGACTGTTTGTCTAGCCTGCAGCCCTCCCTCCTGTCTCTCCAAGGTTATTCTCACAGCCCATGTTTTCACAGAGACACTTACACATCACACCCAGATATACACACATTCATACCCAGCAATTCTTATACATATCAGGATATCATCGTCATCGTCATTTTAGCCATTGTCTATCCACTGCAGGATGAAGGCCTCTTCTGCATATCCTGTTATAAGGATACACACACACACACACACACACACACACACACACACATTCTTCTACTGAAACTATCAGAAAGGATCAAGCAGTGAATTAGCCTTGAGTCCTTGCCCAGATGCAAAAGGCATAAGCCTGACTCTCCTTAACATCCACAAAGGATGCGCCTCAAGTATCTTTATCTGCTGCTTGCCAGAGGAAGGTAAGCAGTTTGGGGAAGATTCAATTGATAGTTGATAGGAGGAACAGGATGGTGGGAAAGCAAATGTCAGGCGTAAGCAACCGGAGCTATTCATAAATAGCTAAAGCAAGCATCTTTATTGTTCTCTACCTATATTACAAGAATCTTCCCCAAACTGATTGCCTTCTCCTAGGACCAAGCAGATAAAGTTTCATGGATGTTGGGGAGGGTCAAGCTTATGGCTCTTACATCTGGGAAAAGACTCAAGACTAATTCCCTGTTTGACTTTTCCTTCCAACCTGGCTGACAGTTTCCCAACAGCCATAGTCCCAATCAGGCATGTCCTAAAAGCTACTTCTGTCATATTTTTTTCAGACTTACGTTAGAGGTTACATTGATCAGAAGCTTTGTTGTCCTACATTACAAAACAGCTAATTACATCAATAAAAAACCCTAGGTCTACTGCTACCGAGTGGCTAAACCAAGGGTAGGCAACCTTGGCTCTTTTATGATTTGTGGACTTCAACTCCCAGAATTCCTGAGCCAGCATGGCTCAGCTTGGAAACCTCTCCCTTTCCCCTCAGCATGGCTGGCTCAGGAATTCTGGGAGTTGAATTCCACGAGTCATAAAAGAGCCAAGGTTGCCTATCCCCTGGGCTAAACCATATAATGACATAGTCCACTCAACCTCTGAAGGAGGATTTATGAAGCCCTAATGCAGGGTGCCACTGCACAAAGATCTAAAAACTCAAATAACTTTGCGGTTATGTTTTTGAATGATATTCCAGGAGAGTTTCAAAATAAATTTGATGCACACATATTCAAACAATCTCCGCTTCAGTTTAATTTGCATCAATTCTCAGTTATAGAAGGTCTGGCCCAAATCCTATGAAATCCACTGGAAAGTGGTTTGTTTTTTTTTTAAATGTAATTGCTTCAATAGATTGTGGACAGAGCCCTTACTCAACCAAACCAGAAACAGGAAATGTAAAGGTCAAGTTGTTTGAATTGTATTTCAGTAAACTGGATTTCTAGTAAATTTTCAGAAATAAATATGGCCATTGATCAAAGCAGGCCACATTATAATAGGCTTCAAAAATGTGGATACGTGAGGAGTAGACCACCCCATGGAAATGGAAAGATACACTGTGGATTGACATATTGATGCCTACAAGATGCAGCCATAACTACAGCCATTTTCTACATCCCACATACCTGGAGTTTGCATTTGATTATTGTAGCCATGTGGAGAATGACATTGCCACTGGCTTTACCTGTGATGGATCAGAATAACTATGTGATACAGATGCTAGTTCATCTGAAATGTGCAGGATCGAACACTTCCTCATCCTAAAAATAAAGCCTCTTTGGAAAATTAATATATGAACACTGATCTTCCCAGCTTACCCTTCCCTCATGTGCTACTTTTTCTAGGTGCAGCGTGTGTTGCTTGCTTCAGGTGTGGATAATTAGTTGATGTTATCATCTTCAAGTATTTGATATGCACAGTCACAGAACAGATTGACAACTCTATCAATTTTAGGCTTCCTTTTGTTTTTCTCTCCTGATCACCACCTATTCTCAATTAGTTTCACTTTTTTGCCATTGGCTTATAGCAGTGGTTCTCAACCTTTTTAATGCCGCGACCCCCAACCGGTCGTAATTTGAGGACTACCCAACCGGTTTTAAGTCGAGGACTACCCAACCGGTTTTAAGTCGAGGACTACCCAACCGGTCGTAAGTCAAGGACTTTCCCTGCCCGGGAGCGCCGCGCATGCGTGGTGCCGCCCCCTGCGCCAGCCGAGGCGTAGCTGGCAAGCGGCAGAGACGGAGCAGGCCGACCACCGGCTGGGCCACCAGCTGGCCCAGCCCAAGGGAGGTAAGGCACCCGCCAGGCCCCACATGCACCAGCAACCCCCCCTGCGCCCGCCGGCCTCCCACCTCCCACCCCTGGCCCTCTTTTACTTACATTTTTAGTAGTTGCTCAGCAGGGAGGGGTGGAAACCTCCAGACAGCTCGCCTTCGCTGCAGACAACTTGCAGCACCGTTTGCAGACTGGGACTTTTGGTGGGCTCAGCAGGGCAGAGACAGCCTGGACAATTCCTATTGGCTTTTAAAAGCCAATAGAATTAGACTCTATTCAAGAGAGTCTATTGTATTGGCTTTCAAAAGCCAATAGAATAAAAGGGAGTAGCACAGCTAAGGAAAAGGGGGAAAAAATCGCAGACTGCGTTGTTTGGCGACCCCCGTGAAATGGTCATTCGACCCCAAATGGGGTCCTGACCCACAGGTTGAGAACCGCTGGCTTATAGATTTGATACACATTTTCATACACATTTCTCTTAAAATATAGGTTTTTGCAAGTGTTCTGCAAGCTCCTCTTAGAAATCTTTTTTATGCTTATTTCATGAATATTTTCCTTCCTTCCTTCCTTCCTTCCTTCCTTCCTTCCTTCCTTCCTTCCTTCCTTCTTCTCTCCCTCCCTCCTTTTCTTTCTTTCTTTCCTTCCTTCCTTCCTTCCTTCCTTTCTTCCTTCTGACATTATATGGGTTCTAATCTTAAAATGAGAATTTGACTCATTTCTCCTGTATTCTTCCTGAGCAGCAACCCAAAGAAGTTTGTAACACCAGCCCACTTGCCCACCACCTAGAAAACCACAGAGGGCTAAAAAGGACAGTAATTCAGCTTGGAAAAATGACATCACAGGGCAGGACAGCTCCGCATTCCTGCTGAGGAATGCAACTGGGTCTGGAAAGCTGCCAAGAGCTATTGACCCTCTCTTGGGTAAATACATGCCAGTTGTCAAACTCCCTAGAACACTTGAAACTCCTTGAAGTTCTGTGTTGCACTTTCTCCTATTTTCATTAATCGGGGAGTAAGTTACGCCAAGAAACGTAGGACACATTTACAAGAAAGCCCCGTTAGTCTCTGATTAAAACCGTAAGGTTTCCAAACATTTCATTTCGGCTGGATTGCCTCCTTAGCCTTTGGTGTTACTGTTATTGTAAATAAAAGTTGAAAAATTATCTGAAAGACTTGGAGGTTTCTTAATGGGACCGCATCAACTGCTTTTCCTGTAATCCTGGTGGATTTTAACAGTCTCAGATCAAGATGTGTAAGAAACGAGGATAAAACTAGTATAAAATGTCATCTTCCTTCCAACCACAGAAAACAAATCATTTGTTTCCCTTCTCCCAGAAGAAAGGCAAGTGCTTAAATGATAGATTCATCTGTCTATTCTTCCTCCAAGCAAGGCAAAGCTTCAGAGCCAGATGTATTTCCTTGGCTGCATCAGAGGTGCCCAAGCCTCATTTACACTGGAGGTGAAGGAGAGATTAAATCTTCAGCAAGGAGCATACGGTCTTCCAGCCCCAGCCTGTTCCCAATTTTCCCGGAGTCTCAAGAATTCATTCCAACAACATGGTTCAAAAATCAAGATTAACTTTTCCCCCTTTTGTTTCATGACTCATCTTGAAGAGAAAATAAAACTCTGATCTGCCGTGCCTTCCTGACATCACCTTGAATAGCAGTGCAGTGCAGTGCATCTATCTGGTAAAGTGAGCCCCTAAGAATGGAAAATAAGTAGAGATCGCAGAGATTTCTTTTGGCTGCCAGAGAATTCTTACTGGAGAAACTTTACTCCAGGATAAAGAAAAGGAAAGGAAAGGAGGAGGGGGGGGAGGAGGAGGAGATTATTCCATCTCCAAATAATCTCTACCAAATTAATATTGGCAATCAGTATTCTCTTCCTTCGTTCCTCGATCTTTCTGCCCAGTTTACCTCTGCTCATTCCATGGACCATTCCAGATTGTTCACTCTGAAGGCAACAGGAGAATCGTGAAGAACTTTTTCCCTTCCTTTCTGTCTTCCATTTTGAGGCAGAAAAATGATCTGACTGCCTACAAACTGCAAACATGCTATCCAAGCCAAGCCTTCTGTATCCTAGCTATCTAGGGTATTGCAAGAATACCTGAAATGTTGTTTATAATATCGCCAATAACTTAGGATTGTCCAAGCGAGCCATTCCTAACTTGGTGTCCAGTTGGCAAGGGCTCTTGAGAGTTGAAACCCAACACATCTGGAGGGCATCAAGTTGGGGAAGGCTTGGCTAAGCACAAGATCTCTGTTGCTCTCTCATCTTGGACCGCTTCAAGCCTAGTTCAAAGTCAGATGTCTGGCTCCTATCCAGGATGCTTTCTGAAGGCAACAGGGATGTTATGTATTCTGAGCTTAAATGCTGCAAAACCACTTAGACGATAGAACGAGGCCTTGTGCTATTAAGTATTCAGTCTGCAAAAAGCAGGAATATTACCAATTCAGCATCTTACTGTGCTTCCTCATTATCAAAAGTTTCTATCTCTTGGTGCCTTTCCCTGGTTGTATTCTATTTTTGTTTTCAATCAATTAATTCATTGGTTTATTTATTCACCACATCATTGCCCGTCTGCCCCCAAAATTGTCTCTAGGGCAATTTGCAGTATTATTCATGAAAACTGTGCAAAGATTCAGTCTGAAGGTGATACTGGCAAATCGCTGAATCACACATCCTTACAAAATTGATCATGTATTCAGACTGACCTTTGATATTTCTAAAACCTATTTGATGATTTGTGGGCCTTTTGCACAAAACCTCCTTTTTTGCCAAATCAAACAGAAATCAACTCAGTTTGAGTCTCTCATTTGGAAATCTGAACTGATTAAATAATTTGAATTACCGTAGTCCTATTATATTCCGCGCCCTGTTTTTACGTCTTAAATTGACTTATTGTTTCCAATTTCAAAGATACCTCAAATTAGTATCCAACTGTAGAATTTTAGAATATAAAAACTTAATGATGGAAGATTGCAGGCACTGAAGAAGTGGCACATTTAAAATTATTTCTAATTTTGTTTTTTAAATAATTAAGGCAGCAATACTGTTGTGCAAGGGAAGACTGCCAGGTGGATAAAAAATGTTACAAAAGTTTCACTCTCTCTCTCTAGATGAGTAACAGGAGCCTTCATCTCATTGCAACTCATTTATCATTACTATGAAGCATGCAGGAAGTAGATTTGAGCACCCCACCATAGAGTCCACTGGATAGAGAAGGCAATCTTTCTAGGGAGATTGAGCTTTGCAAAAACAGATTCCTTTTTTTTTAACAAATTGGCAGTGGAAATGCAGAGAAGTAAGGAGAAAGATCTAATTGTGGGAACTGGTAAAAAAAAAAAATCGTGCCCGAGGCCCTGGAAGGGTGCAAATTCCGATCCTGATTTCCATAATTCTGCAACTGTTGAGATGTTGATGTTTTTGACCCTTTTTTTCAGCCAGAGCTTTGTTTTTAATTTCCTAATGTTTTTATGCAGAATCAACTCAAGAACTAACTTCTAAGAAACCTAAAGGAGTGGGTCATTCTGACTGCTCCAGTGTGGAACTAAGTTTGTATTATAAGGGATGCAGGATTATGATGTAAGTGCTCAAAATCCAAAAAGAATGGGATGACTAAGTAAATTAAATTATCTTAGCTGAGCAAATATGAATTGTATGCTATTTCAAAATAATTATGTGAAGACATGAAATTAAAAAGGACATGTTAAAATGGGTGAAAAGAAAATTGTCACTGTCTGTGATAAAAATGAATGTTTTGCTAAGAATGTTTTTGTTTCAGGCAAAATTTCAAGTACCATTTAAACAATGGCAAACAGATATATCTAAATGTATAAAGCAAGGGAAAAATCCACAAGTAAAATATAAAGTATTACAAGATGCAAACGACAGAGGAGGATTGAGTCATCAGATTTAAACTTATATTTTGTTGCTTATTGTTTGGTCTGGATGAAAAAATGGATGGCATGGATATCTATGGTATAATGGAGTTAAAATTAAAGTAGATTTCAAAAATCATCGTATTCGGCATGCCATATGGAGAATATGGAATAGATATAAATTCAAAACACCTTTACAGATTTCAGCTCAAAAAGCATATTACAGAAGAGAAACAGCAGACAAAGGCAAATGGTTGACATACCAGAAATTATTTGAAAACCATCAAGGGGAATTTAAAATTAAATCAAGAGAACAATTAATAACAGAAGGATACAGTTGTCAATGGTTTTCCATTTACAGTTACCAGAAATGTACAAAAAGACTTATAGCTTGGAGCAAAGTAAGTCAGAATTTGAACTACAGCTGTGCTCTGACGATGAACATATAATTGCTAAAATGTATAACCTTTTTTGAAATTTGAAACATAGAAAGACAGGTTAAAGAATATATGATTAAAGTAGGCTAAGAATGTTGGTTATACTGTACAGATAGATCAATGTGAAGATATGTGGTCAAAAGGGTTGAAATTTGCATTGTGTTTGTCAACTCTGCAATGAGCCCGGCTGCAGCCATCTTTCTCTTCATTCTAGGTTGCCACACAGGATGGAGGGAAGGGGGCTTGCCCAGGTGCTTCACTAGTCATAATAATTTTCTGTCCTATGGAAACCAAGGTCATCTACTGCTCCCGCAATCAGGGACTGGGCCAAATGAATGTATTGGGGAATGTAGTGTAGCATAGTTTTGTGGGTGGGACATTATATTTTGTAACTGGGAAATTTTAGTGGGAATTTCAGCCTTGTTTTCACTTTTGATTGTGCCAATACTTTGTAACTAATAAACGTGTTCTTTGAGGAATTTTCAAGCCTCGGAGTTCTGCTTTATTCGTCTCTGACTGTCGGAACCATAACAATGTTTTGATCTCAAAGAAAATGTTTCTGAAAGATATTGTTGGTACATGACACCAGAAAAATGATTCAGAATGTATAAAGACACTTCAAATGTACGATGAAAATGTGAACAACACAAAGGGACATTCTATCATGCTTGGTGGACGTGTAAAAAAGCTAAAAAATACAGAGGATTTTAAAGATTAATAAAATCCAGAACTTTTTCTTTTAGGACTGATGGATAAACAGTTAGAAAAAAATGATGGAATATTATTTTAGTATATGATTATTGTGGCAAGATTATTACATGCACAGAAATGGAAAGATTCAATGCTAACCGCTATGGAAGAATAGTTGGTGAAATTGAAAAAAACTTGCGGAGATGAATAAACTAATTTCTTTCATTAGAGAAAAGACACTAGATTTATTGATGACTGGAAACTCCTTATGGATGTCTTGCATAAAAATAAAAAATAAATTTGTATCTTATGGCTTTAATAATTTAGGTAGGGTAGATGTATAGGAAGAAGTTTTTTTATGATGTGACTTTAGAAAGAGAGGTTAAATATATTTGCAGTTGTAACTACTGTGAAAAATATCAGAAGTCACTTTATGTGTCTCTTTACTTTTTTTTCTATTTAGGTTTTTCTCCCTTTTTTGCACTGTTTACTCTTTCCTTGATTTCTTTGTTTTCCTTTCTTCTTCCTGGTTTGCAAGTACATCACATATACAATAGTATCACAATAATTAAGGGCTTTCCCAGAAGTGTTGTGTGAGATGAGTAGCATTTAATGAGCATGAATAAAGATCTTTCTTGCTTTTAGAACAGGAACAGGCAACCTAAGGCCCTAAGGCCATATGTAATGTTTTGTGTCCACCATAGGACCCTCCAGCTGCAATAAGTGAGATAAGCCCCTGCAGAATTGCGCAGAAAACAGAGGAAAAGTGTAATGCAAACCCTAAATTAGGACCAATGTGATTATAAAAAGTTTTTTAAAAAACCACCAAAAACTTAGAATCCCCTTAGACATTTCTGGCCTCATCCATGCATGACAAGTCCTTGTTATTTAATAGAATTACCCCATTGCTCCCCCAAAAGTGAAACATTTATACTATTTTATTATTTTACTCATAGGTTTTCTTTTTAAAGTATGAGATTGTATAAAGTCACACATGGGTGACAGTGTTTCACATTTGTACACCCTGAGAAATGGCTATCATTCCAACACCATCAGTAGCATGAGGCACTAGTCGATAATGTGAAAAGATTTATTGAACATGGCTGTCTGCTACTTCTTCCCAAGAAATGATTTTCTTATAAGAATTCTGTTAAACGTGAAAGTTTTAGCAAAGACAACCCCCTTTTCTTTCTGATGTGTTTTGAGGTTCAGTATAATCCTTTGCTGTCCAGCAAAGGATTGTTAAATAGTTGCACTATGGCAAAAGAAAAAGAAGACTTTTTTAGCAAGGAAATTGATATGCATATGGAAGCTGAGCTGTCCCAGAAGAAATTTTGCAAAATGTCTGCAGTTATACTAATAAGAACATAGTGCTGGACTTAAATGCCCGGAATTAAAAATTCCACAGAGACAGGCCTTCCAGGGTCCAAGAGGTTAGAACAGGAAAATATGCTCTGCTTAGCAACAAATATAATATAAATTACGTACATAAAGAGACATACAGAATACAGAGTTGGAAGGGACCTCAGAGGTCTTCTAGTCCAACCCCCTGCTCAGGCAGGAAACTCTATATCAGTGGTTCTCAACCTTTCTAATGCCGCGACCCCATAATACAGTTCCCCATGCTGTGGTGACCCCCAACCACTTATACATCACTGGGTGCCAGGGGCGTGGCCAAAGGGGGAAAAATGGCAGACAGCCTTGTTTGGCGACCCCCATGAAATGGTCATTCAACCCCAAATGGGGTCCCGACCCACAGGTTGAGAACCACTGCTCTATATCATTTCAGACAAATGGTTGTCCAATCTCTTCTTAAAAACCTTCGGTGTTGGAGCACCCACAACTTCTGGAGGCAAGTCGTTCTACTGATTAATTGTTCTCACTGTCAGGAAATTTCTCCTTAGTTCTAAGTTGCTTCTCTCCTTGATTAGATCCCAATCCATCTGTTGCTTCTTGTCTTGCCTTCAGGTGCTTTGGAGAATAGCTTGACTCCCTCTTCTTTGTGGCAGCCCCTGAGATATTGGAAGACTGCTATCCTGTCACCCTTCGTCCTTCTCTTCACAAAACTAGACATACCCAATTCCAGCAACCATTCTTTATATGTTTTAGCCTCCAGTCCCCTAATCATCTTTATTGCTCTTCTCTGCACTCTTTCTAGAGAGTCAAATGTGAGGCTTAACAATGATTATTAATAAACATTTTGTTTTACATTATTTGATTCCTAACCAAATTTTAATATTCTCCCTCCAGAGAGCTTTCCTATTTGATAGTCTGCCAAAGTCTATCTTCTGTTTCCCAAAAGTTATTTTCCCTTTAAAAGAAAAGCTTCAATTTCATTTTTACAGTGCTTTAAAGTACAGTTCTATGAAAAAAAAAAGGATCTATCCATTCCAATTTTCTAATTTCTTTTGCATATGTTTGGCCCTCGATAACATCAGAAACACATACAGCTAGTCCTCGATTTACAAAAACTGTTGTAAATCAAAATTCAGACGCTTGGCAATTGATTCATATTTATGATGGTTGCAGTGTTCCAAGATCATGTGATCACCTTTTGTAACTTTCTACAAGCAAAACCAAAGGGGGAAGCCAGATTAACTTAACAACCATGTCACTAACTTAACAATTGCAGTGATTCATTTAACAACTGTAGCAAGAAAGGTCTCACTTAGCAACAGAAAATTTTGGGCTCCATTATGGTCATAAGAGGAGGACTACCTGTATTGTGTTTATTGACATATAAGAGGAAACTGCCTAAACAAATAACATTGTCATAAACTTGTTCATGCAACAGGTGGTTTGTTAATGTGAAAAAATAATCACTCCAGTTCAGGTAGTGGGATAACTAGTCCATTTGTGGACTTCATTCAGCTTTGGCTTTCTCACTGAAATGAACGTCATGGTTCTCACAGAAGAAATTCTTCAAAAGAATTTCGAGGCATTGTTTACCTTAAAGAATCCTTATTTTGAGTAGCATAACATCGGCACTGCATAATCAAAGCCAAAAACTGAACCCCCTCCCCTTGACCCACATAGTATCAAAGCACAATTCCCTTCTCCAATTAACAGTCATAAATCACATTCCCCAATTAGCTTGAAGTGCAGGCTTCCTCTCCAGTTCTCCAGCCCAACAGTTCCTTATCAGCTCTGGTTACAATAACCTTGTTTCTCATGCTAGATTTAGTGTTGTTATGTCTAGCTGGACTCTCATTCACATCCCCCCCTCCCAGCATCATCTAACTCTAAAAGCAAAAGGTAAAAGATGGCTACATTTCCATCTGTTGTCAATGCAAAAACATCCGATGTTAGCAGCGTTGACAGAAGTTCTCATTCCCATTCCAGAGGCACATCATACCCTTCATGAAGGAAATTTTAAGATCTTCATTTTAAAAGTCGTATTTAAAGCTTATTGATGTGGAAAAAGTTATAAAATCATTTCTAAAGCTCTTGTTGTTGTTGTTAATTGCGAAGTCGTGTCCGACCCATCGCGACCCCATGGACAACATTCCTCCAGGTCTTCCTGTCCTCTACCATCTTCTGGAGTCCATTTAAGTTCACACCTACTGCTTCAGTGACTCCATCCAGCCATCTCATTCTCTGTCGTCCCCTTCTTCTATTGCCCTCAATCTTTCCCAGCATTAGACCCTTCTCCAGTGAGTCCTTCCTTCTCATTAGGTGGCCAAAGTATATGAGTTTCAACTTCAGGATCTGGCCTTCTAAAGAGCAGTCAGGGTTGATCTCTTCTAAGACTGACCGGTTTGAACACCTTGCAGTCCAAGGGACTCGCAGGAGTCTTCTCCAGCACCATAGTTCAAAGGCCTCAATTCTTTGGCGCTCAGCCTTTCTTATGGTCCAACTTTCACAGCCATACATTGCAACTGGGAAAACCATGGCCTGGACTATACGCACTTTTGTTGGCAGGTGATGTCTCTGCTTTTTAGAATGCTGTCTAGATTTGCCATAGCTTTCCTCCCCAGGAGCAAGCGTCTTTTAATTTCTTGGCTGCAGTCCCCATCTGAGGTGATCTTGGAGCCCAGAAAAATAAAATCTGTCACTACCTTCATTTCTTCCCCATCTATTTGCCAGGAATTGAGAGGGCCGGATGCCATGATTTTGGTTTTCTTAATGTTGAGTTTCAAGCCAACCTTTGCACTCTCCTTCTTCACCCGCATCAGGAGGCTCTTTAGTTCCTCTTCACTTTCTGCCATTAGAGTGGTATCATCTGCATATCTTAGGTTGTTGATATTTCTCCCAGCAATCTTAATTCCAACTTTTGATTCATCTAGCCTTGCCTTTCTCATGATGTGCTCTGCATATAAGTTAAATAGGCAGGGCGACAGTATACAGCCTTGCCGGACTCCTTTTCCAATTTTGAACCAATCAGTGGTTCCGTGTCCAGTTCTCACTGTTGCTTCTTGACCGCATATAGGTTTCTCAAGAGACAAATGAGATGGTCTGGTACTCCCATCTCCTTAAGAACTTGCCACAATTTGTTGTGATCCACACAATCAAAGGCTTTTGCAGAGTCAATGAAGCAGAAGTAGATGTTTTTCTGGAACTCCCTAGCTTTCTCCATGATCCAGCGTATGTTGGCAATTTGATCTCTAGTTCCTCTGCCTCTTCGAAATCCTGCCGGTACTTCTGGTAGTTCTCGATCCACATACTGCTGGAGTCTAGCTTGTAGGATTTTAAGCATAACTTTACTAGCATGTGGAATGAGTGCAATGGTGCGATAGTTTGAACATTCTTTGGCATTGCCTTTCTTTGGAATTGGAATGTAAACTGACCTTTTCCAATCCTGTGGCCATTGTTGAGTTTTCCAAATTTGCTGGCAAATTGAGTGTAACACTTTTACTGCATCGTCTTTTAAGATTTTGAATAGCTCAGCTGGAATACTGTCACCTCCACTAGCTTTGTTGTTGCTCAGATTTTCTAAGGCCCATTTCACTTCACATTCTAGGATGTCTGGTTCGAGGTCAATGACCATCTCATTGTGGTTATCTGGGATGTTAAGCTCATTCTTGTATAGTTCTTCTGTGTAGTTTTGCCATCTCTTCTTAATCTCTTCTGCCTCTGTTAGGTCTCTGCCATTTTGGTCCTTTATCATGCCCATCTTTGCATGAAACGTTCCCTTCATATCTCCAATTTTCTTGAAGAGATCTCTGGTCCTCCCTATTCTGTTGTTTTCTTCTATTTCTTTGCACTGTTCATTTAAGAAGGCATTCTTATCTCTTCTAGTTACTCTCTGGAATTCTGCATTCAATTGGGTGTATCTTTCTCTTTCTCCTTTGCCTTTCGCTTCCCTTCTTTCCTCAGCTATTTGCAAAGCTTCCTGAGACAGCCATTTTGCTTTCTTGCATTTCTTTTTCTTTGGGATGGTTTTAGTTGCTACCTCTTGTACAATGTTGCGAACTTCCATCCATAGTTCTTCAGGCACTCTGTCTATCAGATCTAATTCCTTAAATCTATTTGTCACCTCTACTGTATATTCATCGGGAATATGATTTAGTTCATACCTGAGTGGCCTAGTGCTTTTCCCTACTTTTTTCAATTTAAGCCTAAATTTTGCAACGAGAAGCTCATGATCTGAGCCACAGTCAGCTCCTGGTCTTGTTTTTACTGACTGTATAGAGCTTCTCCATCTTTGGCTGCAGAGCACATAGTCAATCTGATTTCTATGTTGACCGTCTGGTGATGTCCATGTGTAGAGCCGTCTCTTGGGTTGTTGGAAAAGAGTGTTTGTTATGACCATCGTATTCTCTTGACAAAATTCTATTAGCCTGTGCCCTGCTTCATTTTGTACTCCAAGGCCAAACTTGCCTGTTATTCCGGTTATCTTTTGGCTTCCTACCTTAGCATTCCAATCCCCCATGATGATAAGGACATCATTTTTTGGTGTTAATTCTATAAGGTGCTGTAGGGCTTCATAGAACCGGTCAATTTCATCCTCTTCAGCACCAGTGGTTGGGGCATAGATTTGGACTATTGTGATATTGAATGGTTTGCCTTGGATTCGAATTGAGATCATTCTGTCATTTTGGGGATTGTATCCCAGTATTGCTTTTCCTATTCTTTTATTGACTATGAAGGCTACTCCATTTCTTCTGAGGGATTCTTGCCCACAGTAGTATACCTGATGGTCATCTGAGTTAAATTCACCCATTCCTGTCCATTTTAGTTCGCTGATTCCTAAGATGTCGATGTTCAGTCTTGTCATCTCTTTTTTGACTATGTCTAGTTTGCCTTGATTCATGGATCTTACATTCCAGGTTCCTATGGAGAAAAAATCTTTACCGCATCGGACTTTCCTTTCACCACCAGATATATCCACAGCTGAGCGTCCTTTCGGCTTTGGCCCAGTCGCTTCATTCTTTCTGGTGCTACTAGTGCTAGCCCTCTGCTCTTCCCCAGTAGCATATTGGACACCTTCCGACCTGAGAGGCTCATCTTCCAGAGTCATATCTTTTTGCCTTTTAGTACTGTCCATGGGGTTTTCATGGCAAAGATACTGGAGTGGTTTGCCATTTCCTTCTCCAGTGGATCACATTTTGTCAGAACTCTCTGCTATAACCTGTCCGTCTTGGGTGGCCCTGCACGGCATAGCTTATAGCTTCATTAGTTACGCAAGCCCCTTTGCCACGACAAGGCAGTAATCCATAAAGCTCTAGTGCTTCTTAAATATACAGCCAGGGTCTTAGTTTTGAAAAGGAGGCAATGTTGCATTCTTTTTTCCAAGAATTTCTCCTGTGAGAATCACTCCAAGAGCAGAAATTAAAATTGTTCAGGAAAATATAAAGGAACCCAGGAGATCTGCATAACTTTCCTGCCTTGATTAAAGACAGTGTTTGTGCCTCCACTATCAAAAGGACTGGGAAAATTGGGATTTCTGGGAGATAGCAAGATATAAGCTAATGTTCATTAACAAAAACATTAAAGTAATACTTATCTCAAATTTATCAAACAGTACCTGGATGATGCCCAAGGATGATGCTCAATGGATGAGTCAAAAGTAGGTTTCCCCAAACCACATAGGTGTTGTTACATCTGTCAGAAACCAACATTGCATTCCATATAAGGACATTTATACAGCTGTCAATCTTGGAGGTACAGTATCAGGATTTAGGGATGCTTTGCTGCCTTAACACCTAGACAACATGCCATCATTGAAGAAAAGATGAATTTTGCTTTGAATCAGAATTTTTCAGGAAAATATCAGACCATTTGTCAACTTCACTTGAATGTCTATGGACTCATCCAGGTCATGGTTGTCCCAAAAGTGCTTTTTCAAAAGGCAGCTGGACTTTGTTTTTCCTTGAAGATGTTTTGCTTGTCATCCGAGAAGCTTCTTCGCTTCTGACTGAATGGTGGAGGAAGAAAGGATTTATATTCCTTGCAGTCATCCGGTCATTAACCTCAATGACTCTCAGAAAGAGTGCTAATGACCAGATGACGGCAAGGAATATAAATCTTTCCATCCTCCACCATTCAGGAACCCTTTTGAAAAAGCACTCTTGGGACAACTTCATTTGAAGCACAAGTGGATCCAGCAGCAGGACACATTGATTCCAGATCCCACCCCGCCATGGATTCTGTTGACTCTTACCCAGCACCCTTTAGCTTTGACAGTTAGTTGACTAGATTTTTGTATTAGTAGTAGCAGTCATTAACTTTTCTATGCTTTGAACTCAATGAATGCTCCTGGTTATTTGTACCTGATAGGTACATAAGAGAAACATGGGAAACCTATAAAGTTACAGATTGCTGGAGAAATAATTATGCAATGGAAATCTCTCCCAACTCTTGTGTCACTCATCCTCTTGGTTTTTAGCTTCCTATTTAATCCTCTTAATTTTAATCATTTTGTATTATCTTTTTTACCTTTTTGTTATACTATAAGGCAGAGTTCCCCAACATTTCCAGCTTCGTGAATCCAGGGGGGGAAGGTTTCGCACGAATGGCTGGCAAGCACGTGCGCGTACCCAGCTCCATTTAGGTGAGTGATGTGCATGCGCGCCTCCCGCTCATGCAAATGGAGCATGCACACATGCACTTACCTGCTGCTCACGCAAGTGAGGATGCATGTGTGTGCCCACTTGCTGTTCGTTTCTGTGGCCTAGTTGCAAACCCCTCATGGCCCAAGAGTGGGCCGTAGCCCACAGGTTGGAGACCCTTGATATAAGGCACCCAGAGTAACTGCATCAGTGTAGTGGGCAGCAAAATAAATAAATAAATAAAAATAAACAAACAAAATTCAGGTAAGTACAAGACTTTGACATACAAGCCATAATAATTTTAATTAAAATGTGCTTCCAAAAATAAATAGAAGCAAACTCAACAGCACTAACGTTCATGTTACAGTAGGTAAGCAGGAAGTCACTGATCTACTAATCCTTCATTCATATAATGCAACTAAGTACACAAAAAGAGTTCTGCTAGTTTGGAACAAAGGTTCCTCTCCTGATCATCTCTTAAGCAGGAATCTGCAGGACTTTTGTCCTTCAATTACATCATCTCTCATTGGACTGAACTTGGGAATCATGATGAGTACTTTTTAAAAAGTTATGCCATTGCCTGAAAGAGGTTAAGAGTTTGAAGATTTTTTTCCTTCCTTCCTTCCTTCCTTCCTTCCTTCCTTCCTTCCTTCCTTCCTTCCTTCCTTCCTTCCTTCCTTCCTTCCTTCCTTTCTTTCTTTCACTTTATCTAGGTTGGAGATGGGAGGGTCTTATTAATGTAAATATGTTCAAAGAAATACAAGCAGAGCTTCGACTTGCCTTCCATACAGGGAGTAGTACATAAATTGTTTAAGCAAATCAGCACTTTTTTAACTAAAGCCAAAACTGTTGCACAAGGCTATGTGAGCACTATCTACAGTATTTGTAGCAATAATCAAGATGCCTGAGTTTTGGCCCTGGTTTATTTGCTTGATCTTTGCTAGGCCTAGAATCCAGAAATCCAGAAAAGGCAGGGTCCCAGGTAATAGCCTTATCTCAGTTTGTTTGGAGCACCATATGTGAGTTGAAGGAACTCCGAATCACTCTGATGCTGCACCAGAGCTACCACAGAAATGCTCTGAAGACAAAACATTTGATCAAGACAAATCAAGAAATTTGGTATGGCAGGCTAAAGGCTGAAGGAAAAACATATTTATGCTGGATATGCAACCATTGAAACTTTTGATACGGCTGGTTTCAAACTTGGATTTATTATTTGCAATTGTACACAAACACGCTCACAATTCCTATGTTGTTGGGATTTAAACTAATCCCCGGCTCAGTATGAACCTGTTGTAATCTTAATACAATCCATCAAAACATGTTACTGTTACTTAAAATATATTTGGGTTCTTCTATGTGGCTGACACGGCTGTAGCCACATATCAGATTCTAAAGAAAGGAAGTAAAGAGGCAAAAATTTGTCCCTTCCATTTTCTAAGTGGGGGAGGGGGAGGGAGACATATGTTCTCTGGCTCAAATGGAATCTAATCTATAGAAGACCATCATACTTCATAATTGCCAGGAAATAGAATTTACAAATTCATCTCTAGAACTTCTTGGAATCCTAGAGGAACCCAAAGGTGCTTTTCCAAAAGGTAACTGGACTTTCTTGTTTTTTTCCTTGAAAATATTTCACTTCTCATCCAAGAAGCTTCATCAGTCACAACTGAAGAAGCCTCTTGGATGAGAAGCAAAACATTTTCAAGGAAGAAAAATGAAGAAAACCCCGTTGCCTTTTGGGAAAGCAGCTTTGGGACAACCATGATCTGGATGATTGAGAATCTCCATAGAAAATCCTAGAGGAAATTTAAAATGAACATTGTTTCATTGTGATGAACAACATTCCAAATTTATCTATTTATTTAGAGATCATTCCAAATTTATCTATTTATTTAAGCCATTTAGATGTTGCTACCTATGAAAAATAATATGAAAAGATTATCAAATAATACCAAAAGATTTTAAAATGCAACAACCATGTAAAACAAGAATGTATAAAATGACATGTAGCTACCACCGTTAAATAGTCATCCTAATGCCTGACCTTGAAATAGCATGTCTATTGACAAAAGCAGGCTTGGCTAATGGGCTGGTTGCTTGGATTCCCAGCTCACCAAGAAGTTGAATGATCTTGGTGGCATCAGTGAAGTTGTTGTTGTTGTTGTTAGTTGCGAAGTCATGTTTGACCCATCGTGATCCCATGGACAATGTTCCTCCAGGCCAGTGGTTCTCAACCTTCCTAATGCCGCAACCCTTTAATACAGATCCTCATGTTGTGGTGATCCCCAACCCTAAAATTATTTTTGTTGCTACTTCATAACTGTAGTTTTGCTACTGTTATGAATAGTAATGTAAATATCTGATATGCAGGGTATATTTTCATGGTTACGAATTGAATATAATTAAAGCACAGTGATTAATCACAAAAACAATATAGCAATGCTTGCTGGAGAAGCTTACGCTTCCTTGCTCAAAAATGTTGGGAGGGAGGGAAGGGGAAGGAAGGAAGGAAGATTGAAGGGGAAAGGAAGGAGATGGAGAAGGAAGGAGCTTGAAGGGGAAAGGAGGGAAGGAGAAAGAGATTGAAGTGGAAGGGATGGAGAAGGAAGGAAGGAAGGAAGGAAGGAAGGAAGGAAGGAAGGAAGGAAGGAAGGAAGGAAGGAAGGAAGGAAGGAGGATTGAAGGGGAAAGGAAGAAGATGGAGAAGGAAGGAGATTGAAGGGGGAAGGAAGGAGAGAGAGATTGAAGGGGAAGAGATGGAGATGGAAGGAAGGAAGATTGAAGGGGGAAAGAAGGAGATGGAGAAGGAAGGAGATTGAAGGGGGAAGGAAGGAAGGAAGGAAGGAAGGAAGGAAGGAAGGAAGGAAGGAAGGAGAGATTGAAGGGGAAGGGAAGGAGATGGATGGAAGGAAGGAAGGAAGGAAGGAAGGAAGGAAGGAAGGAAGGAAGGAAGGAAGGAAGGAAGGAAGGAAGGAAGGATTGATCGATCTTTGGAGAGATGTTTTTCCAGATGGTGATGAATTGCAACTCCCAGCATTCCCCACTCTTCTACAGTGCTTTTTAGGGCTGCTGGGGATGGTAGTCCAGTAAGATCTAGAAACACACACAGATGCCCTCCGACGGCGAGGGAGGCGGGCCAGGCGGCGCGGGGTAGGCTCCAGTGCGGCGCAGAGGGCGGCCGGGGTGGAGCACGGCCGAGCAACCAGGAGGCGTGGGGACCGGCTCGGCGCCGCAGCTCAGCTCAGCTCGGCCAGCAGCAGCAGCAGCAACAGCACGTTGCTAGAGCAGGGCAGGAAGAGAGGGGGCAGTGGTGGCAAGTCATGAAAGCAGCATCCACACGTTCAGGGTGCAAATGCCTTGGACAATTTGGCTCCCCCACCCCTTTATTTACTGATCTGCCACAAGCTCGTGCAAACAAGCTCCGAGGAGTTCTGAACGAATGCTCGTTTAAAAAAAAAAAAAAGCTTTAAGCAACGAGGCAGAAAGGGGAACTTGCTCATGGCTCTTTTTTTCCCCTTTCTTGGTGACTAGAAAGGCAGCAGCCAGAGACGCCGCTGCACAAAGGGAGGCGGAGAGAGTGGCAAGGAGGAAAACCTCACTCAATTTTCGCCCTTATCAGATCCGGTTCCCTTCTGGTCGACCCCGTCCCACCCACCCGCTCCCTTCACCTCCCGCTAGAGATCGACGCTACCCCTCGGGAGTATTTTGCCAGGCTTTTTTTTTTTTACCTTGGCCCTGCGCTTCTCAAAGATGGAAGCCAGGCAAGAGGATCTGAAAGACGCCGAGCAGGAGGTTCATAGCCATGGCGACGCGGCAGTAGCTGCTCTGCGACGGGTAGCGCAACCCCGCCATGCTGCTGAGGTGGCTGCTTTCCTGTCTGCCTGAGCTGGGTGGTGGAGCTAGCCTTGAGCAGAAATTCTCACTAGTGTCTCGGTTCCTAAGACCATTGGAAATATGTGTTTTCCGATGGTCTTAGGTGACCCCTGTGAAAACGTTGTTCGACCCCCAAAAGGGTCGCGACCCATGGGTTGAGAACCGCTGCTCCAGGCCTTCCTGTCCTCTACCATCTTCTGGAGTCCATTCAAGTTCACACCTACTGCTTCAGTGACTCCATCCAGCCATCTCATTGTCTGTCATCCCCTTCTTCTATTGCCCTCAATCTTTCCCAGCATTAGGCCCTTCTCCAGTGAGTCCTTCTTTCTCATTAGGTGGCCAAAGTACTTGAGTTTCAACTTCAGGATCTGGCCTTCTAAAGAGCAGTCAGGGTTGATCTCCTCTAGGACTGACCGGTTTGATCGCCTTGCAGTCCAGGGGACTAGCAGGAGTCTTCTCCAGCATCATAGTTCAATCAGTGAAGTACCAGTGTAAGGACCCACCCCACTTTGCATCTTAAGAAGACAGAACTCTTGGAATAGTTCTTCCAACAGGAATCCTTTATTAAGAGAAAATGGTTGCAGGCTTGCTAGACAGGACTTGGGGTTCAAGCTCTCCCATTCAAGGTTTTAAGGGGTTCCCCAGTAGTCCCACCCAATCAACCCCCCTTCCAGTGATAGTTTCAAGTATCACAATTCCACCCCGTTTCTTCTTTCTTCCGTCTGGATGGAGACTTCAGATAACTACATGAAAGGCAAATACTCTTATTTGTTAATGCTAATTTTCTCTGGTGTTAACGCTTTGAGGTTACAATAGGTTACAATAAACACACATTCAGCATTCAGCTCTTTGAAGTCCACTGAAGGAAGTGAGGGCCATAAAGCCCCTTTGTTCTCCCCCTTCTCTCCCTCTTATGGCAGAATCCAAAGAAGGCAGAATTGGGAGTTTCTATATTTGATAATTAAAGATGAAATATGATTGGATTCTGACATCCGGCCACTCTTAACAATAAGAGAGATCCACCTGAAAGAAAACACAAGTAAAAAAATTTAGTTAGGCTTGTTAGGATACTCTGTGTGAAACTTCTTCAATAGCTTCGGGGCTCTGACGTGACGTTTATGGACCCACTCCTTTTGTGAGGCAGGGAGGTGTTTCCAGGCAACTAGGTACTGAGTTGTTCCATGATATCTCCTAGAGTCAAGGATCTCTTTTATTTCGAAGTGTTGTTCCCCCTCCACCATGATTGGAGGTGGTGGGGGGGGGGATTTTTGGCCGTAGAGGTGACTGATGCTCTCTTTTCAGCAAGCTGCAATGAAAAATTGGGTGTATTTGCCTGAGGTTTTTGGGTAATTCTAATTCTACTGTTACTGGATTTATGATCCTTTTAATTGGAAAAGGTCCTATATATTTTGGTCCAAGTTTTTTACAGGGCTGTAGGGACTTTAGGTATTTTGTAGATAAGTACACCATTTCTCCTATAATGAATGGTGTAGGCTCAACCCTTTTTTTATCGGCTTGTGCTTTGTATGCCCGCCTAGCTTCATCTAGTGATTTTCTGACTATTGGCCAGGTGTTTTGTAGGTTTTCCATCCATTCTTTCAGTGAAGGGATCGTTGGTTCTTTTGGGGTTAACTCTGGCATAGGGTTGAAACTTTGGCCGTTGGCTATTTGAAAAGGAGTGTAGCCTGTGCTGGAGTGGACTGCATTATTGTAGGCAACTTCTGCAAAAGGAAGTAAGTCCGTCCAATCACTCTGTTGGAAATTTAAAAAACATCTCAAATATTGCTCAAGTACCGACTGGCAGCGTTCCGCTTGTCCATCTGTCTGAGGGTGATGGCTAGATGTCAGTCCCTGAGTGGTCCCTAAGAGGGATAAAAATTCCTTCCAAAATGTAGACGTAAATTGCACTCCCCTATCAGAGATGATGCGTTGGGGTGCCCCGTGCAATCTGTAAATGTGCTGGATAAAAAGTTTTGCTAAGGCCTTTGCAGTGGAAATTTTTTGGCAAGGGATAAAGTGCACCTGTTTGGAAAATAGGTCCGTGACTGTCCAGATAACAGTATTCCCATTGCTTTCAGGCAATTCCACTATAAAATCCATGGCTATTTCCCTCCAGGGGGCTGAGGGACTTGCCACTGGTTGTAATAGCCCTGGCGATTTCCCTTGCAACCTCTTTGCTGATGCACAGGTTGGGCAGCTGGCAACATAACTTTCTATGTCCTTTTTTATTGATGGCCACCAAAATTGCCGTTTAATTAAGTGTAAAGTTTTTACAAATCCAAAATGCCCTGCTGATTTTGTGTCATGGCAAAGTTGCATGAAAGTTAGTCTTTGAGTTGTTGGTATATATAACTTTTCCCCTACCCAAGGCAATCCGTCTCTCATTGTGCACACATGTTTGTTTTTCTGGAACCAATCATCTGTTTCCAAACTTTTTCTGAATTCAATCCCAGTTTGGCTGTCCAGTTGTGGTTTTATTTTGGCTTGGGTTCTTGTGGTTACTGGTGCTGCCAGTTGTGACTCTGCCATTATTGGTCTAGAGTCTGTGGTTCGTGCGCTGTTATATTGGGGCATGCGAGATAGTGCATCTGCCAGGAAGTTCTTTCTTCCTGGTAAATGTTTGAGCTTAAATTGGAATTGGTGAAAATGCTGGGACCAGCGGGCTTGTTTGGGATTGAGTTTCCTGGAAGTTTTCAGGGCTTCCAAATTTTTGTGATCAGTCCACACCTGGAAGGGGATTTTGTTGCCTTCCAGGAACTGTCGCCATGTGAGTAATGCCCAACGTATCCCATAAGCCTCCTTCTCCCATACGGGCCAGCGCTGTTCTGTTTCCGTGAGTTTCTTGGATGTATATGCACAGGGTTGCAATACTGCATCATCATTTTCTTGTAATAGCACAGCCCCCACTGCCACATCACTTGCATCTGCCTGTATTATGAAGGGCTTGTCCATGTCTGGGTGCCTTAGTACTGGTTCGGCAGAAAAAAGTCTCTTTAGTCTCTCAAACGCTGCTTGGCACTCCATTGTCCATGTTAGTGGCTGGCTAGGTTTTACTGAGGATGTTCCCTTCGTTTTTAGTAAGTTAGTGAGGGGCAAGGCTATCTGTGCAAATGAGGGGATGAATTGGCGGTAAAAATTTGCAAAGCCCAGGAAACTTTGTAGTTGCTTTCTTGTGCGGGGTGGTGCCCAATCTAATACTGCTCTGACCTTCTCTGGGTCCATTTCAATGCCCTGTGGGGATATGCGATAGCCTAGGTAGTCTATCCTTTCCTGGTGGAATTCGCATTTTGAGAGTTTGGCATATAGGTGAGCGGCTCGCAGCTTCTTTAAAACCGCTCTGACAAGTTTGACGTGTTCTTCTTTTGTTTCGGTAAAGATAAGAATGTCGTCCAAGTAAACAAGGACCCCCTTAAACAGGTGCTCCCTTAGAACGTCATTGATTAATTGCATAAAGACTGCAGGGCCCCCTTGTAATCCAAATGGCAAGACTTTGAATTGATAGCACCCCATGGGGCAGTTAAATGCAGTCTTCCATTCGTCCCCTTCCTTGATTCTCACGCGATAGTAAGCTTCCCTTAAGTCTAGTTTAGAAAAAATTTTCCCTTTCGATAGGTGTGACAGCATGTCTTTCATGAGGGGCAGCGGGTATAGGTTGCTTTCACTGATTGTGTTCAGGGCCCTATAATCCACGCATAAACGTAAAGAGCCATCCTTCTTCTCTCTAAAAAGGACCGGGGCAGCCACTTTAGGCTTAGCTGGTTCAATGAAACCTCTCTCCAGGTTTTTTTTTATAAATCTTTCCATTTCCTCCTTCTCCTTTGGGCTCATGGAGTATAATCTGGGTTTCGGGAGTTTTGCCCCAGGCTTGAATTCAATGGTACAGTCTGTGGGTCGGTGGGGGGGAAGCTCATTCGCCCTCTCCTCACTGAAGACTTCAGCAAGGTCCCTATATTCCTCTGGTATTTCTGTTAATCTTTTTTCCTCTCCTATGGATGCTTTTTCTATTCTTGATTCTGGTAGCCTCCCTTGGGGTTTTAAGTCCATAGGGTCCCCCTTCGGGAATTTGATTTCTGTCGTCCTCCAATTTACCCAGGGGTTCCATTTTTTCAACCATTCCATCCCTAGAATCATTGGGCATTCCATACCTGGGGTCACCACAAACGTTAAGTCCTCTTCATGGTTGCCCAGGGAGAGGTGTATTGGCAGAGTGGCTAGGGTAGCTGGCACCCCCCCTGCTATGGATCCATCTAGCTGGCCAAATGAGATTGGTTGTTCCAGTCTCCTGGATGGGATGCCCAGATTCCCCACTAGTGTTGGGCTAATGAGGCAGCGGGTGCAGCCAGAGTCTATTAAGGCTTTCACCTTCACAGCTTCGGGCATGGGGGGGATTAATATAGTCACTGTTTTGAAGATGGGTGTGATGCGTCCACTTACCAGGGGTTCGCCTTCCGAGCTGTCATCTGAGGCATCCACCGTCCCTGTGGTGTAGGCTGGAGTTCTTTCCCCTTGGTGAGCAGAGGTGGGGTTTTCTGCAATTTCCATCATTTTCATGGCTGTTTCTTTTGGCTTAGCTGAATACCCTCTGGGTTTGTTGATTGGGGATCTGTCTGGGTTGTGCTGGGGGGCCTTTGAGCGGCATTCTACAGCTCGATGCCCTTCTCTTCCGCACTTGAAACACCCCATCTGCTTCTTGGCTGTATCCGATGATTTCACCGGTTGGTGTGTCAGCTCAGGCGGGGGGCGGCTCCATTGTTTTCCTCGGCGATGCCTCTTCAATATGTCGATCTCTGCTTCCTCTGCCAAGACGTACCATTCCTCAAGTCGATGTGGGTCTCCTCGGGGCAGGCAAGCATCATATAGATCATAGTTTAGTCCGTCTTTGAAACGGCCAAGGAGGATGTCTTCTGGCCAATTCAGTTTGCTGGCAATGGCTCGGAATTCTTGTGTATACTCAGCCACTGGGCGTTTGCCCTGCCTCATCGTTGTTATTCTTTCACGGGCTTTGCGATCAGCCAGGGGGTCTTCAAATCGTCTTCTCAACGAGGACATGAAACGGTTGAAGTTACTGAGTTCTGGGGCATTGGAGTCATGCAGGTTCACCACCCAATCTGCAGCTGGTCCATCCAGGGCAGATTGCACGATCCGGATGCGGGCTTTGTCGCTGGGGATGTCCTGCCCATATTCCTCCATGTAGCTGAGGACTTGGGTTAGGAAAAACCCCAAGCGTGTTGGCTCCCCTTTGAATTTCACCTCCAACGGTGGACGTCTTGGAATGGATCGGTGCCTCCATTGTGGGTGGTAGTGTCTTCCGTCCAGATTTCCATCTGTGGTCCGGTAGGGGGTGGGAGCTCCTGGATCAGTAAATGTCCCTGGGGTTGCAGGTTCCACGTCCCCCTCGGTGTCTCTCCCTTTGTGGCTCCAGGAACTGGGGCGGGCGTAGGGCTCAGGAATCTCCTCTCCTAGGGAGCTGAGAGTTCTCTTCATCAGGTCAATAGCTCTCTCTAGGATCCAGTCTGAGTACGGCATACAGCTTCCTCCCTCTTCACTTGCGTGCAGGGATTTCTCCATCTCCTGCTTCCATTCTGGTTGCTTGGTCCCTCGTCTCAGGGTCACTTTTCTTGATTCCTTTCCCCACTCGCTTTTCTTTCCAACGCCCATCGACCAGTGAGGCTTGTGGTCCTGTGTCTCCACCACTTCTTCTTCTGAGAAATCTGGCCTCTCGGATCCCAACGTCTGGCAAGGTTCCAACTGGGTCAGCGGCTCTCTTTCCAGGGAGTTTTCTCCCTCTCTTGCTTCGTTGTCTGACATGGTAAATTTTTGCAAAATCCCCCGGCAAGGGTCTACCTTCCAGGTGGATTAATTTTGCAAGTCCTGTCTAATGTAAGGACCCACCCCACTTTGCATCTTAAGAAGACAGAACTCTTGGAATAGTTCTTCCAACAGGAATCCTTTATTAAGAGAAAATGGTTGCAGGCATGCTAGACAGGACTTGGGGTCCAAGCTCTCCCATTCAAGGTTTTAAGGGGTTCCCCAGTAGTCCCACCCAATCAACCCCCCTTCCAGTGATAGTTTCAAGTATCACAATTCCACCCCGTTTCTTCTTTCTTCCGTCTGGATGGAGACTTCAGATAACTACATGAAAGGCAAATACTCTTCTTTGTTAATGCTAATGTTCTCTGGTGCTAACACTTTGAGGTTACAATAGGTTACAATAAACACACATTCAGCATTCAGCTCTTTGAAGTCTACTGAAGGAAGTGAGGGCCATAAAGCCCCTTTGTTCTCCCCCTTCTCTCCCTCTTATGGCAGAATCCAAAGAAGGCAGAATTGGGAGTTTCTATATTTGATAATTAAAGATGAAATATGATTGGATTCTGACAACCAGAGACAAATGCTGCCCTTGAACTTCAGACAGAATGCCAGGGGCTACATTCCCAAAGCTGGAGGGTCTAGGACAGAGGTAGGCAACCTTGTCTCTTTTATGACTCGTGGACTTCAACTCCCAGAATTCCTGAGCCAGCCATGCTGGCTCAGGAGTTCTGGGAGTTGAAGTCCACAAGTCATAAAAGAGCCAAGGTTGCCTACCCCTGGTCTAGGACAAAGCAGAAAACCGGGCCAAGATCAAAACTAAATTCAATCTAAACTTAAAATATAATTTGAAATTAAATTAAGTAAATGCTTGCCATTCGTATTATGTTCCTCATATATAAATTGATTTGTTAATTTTTTTCAAAAAAATGACTACTTTTGCAAAGGTTTATCTAAGGATTTTGCAGGGAATTAATCCTGGCGTAGGATTAAATGGAGTGGGGCAGTAAAATGTCACCTATGGTTCAATTTTCCCAAGGGTGCTTTTTCAAGATACAACGGGACTTTCGCTTCTCATCCAAGAAGCTTCTTCAGTTCTGACTGAACTGAAGAAGCTTCTTGAATCAGAAGTGAAACGTCTTCAAGGAAAAACAAAGGAAGTCCAGTAACCACTTGAAAAAGCACCTTTGGGACAACCATGATCTGGATGACTGAGAATCTCCATGTACTATGGTTCAGTTATTTCTGATAACAATATCTGGTGGTCCTCGTCTTATGACTAGTTGTTTAACAACCATTTGAAGTTACTACAACTCAGAAAAGGTTCTTTACAGCAGAGGTCCCCAACCTTTTGAGCACCAGGGACCAGTTCCATGGAGAGAGATTTTTCTGTGGACTGGAGGGGGCCTGGTTTCATGTATTGCCTGCATCCCGCATATGGGGCTTTGCTTGTTTGCATAGACTGCTTTCTGGAATGCCGCGACATGGTGCTGGTTCATGGACCAGGAGTTGGGGACTCCTGCTTTACAGCAATTCTGGCTGTCAGAAATCATGATGCTGTTTCTCTCTCCCCCTCCCCACCCTCTGCAGTCACATAATCATGATCTGGGTGCTCAGCAACCTGTTCGCATTTGAAACTGTTTTCTAAATTCTCCATTATTGAAGGAAATGTCTTCATCATGGTTCAGTCCAAGCTGGGAATAAACAACATGGTGACTGCTTTAGAAAGAAGGTTGCAGTTTATTGAAGAGGAGATCCAGACAGAAAGATGGTTCTGGAAGAAAAGAGAGTGAGCACATGTAGGGAGTGGGTTTTTATATCCTCTGGGGCTTTTGTTTGGAATTGTTCCTGTGGCATGAACTTTGACCTGAGTCTGAGTGTGCCTTTCTGGTATTCTGATGGTGGTGGGTTAATCCTATTATGTCCCAAATGTCAGTGCTTCCTTGGGGCTGTGGATGATGACTCTTAGATTTTTGGTGTGTTGATTCTAAGGATCTTTCTTCCTAATCCCAGTTTCCTGATTCCAGTCTTTCTGACAAGATTATCACATCTGCAATTCTACAGATTTGGTTCCTGTTTGGACAGAGAGACTTGGGGGTGGGGTTGGTTTCTGCTTTTAAAATCCTTTAGGGAAATATATTCTGCCTTTTAAATATTTCCAAAAATATTTTTTCTCGGGGGGAGGGGAGGCTGACTTTCCACACCGTGTTTGTGTGATCGTCATTTGCAATCTTTGCTGGCTTGCCCAGAAGTCAATGCAAGCTGCTGCCTTCCCCTTCATGCATGTTTCTGACTGCAGAAACAAAGCTTGGATGTTCAGGATCCAAGCCTTCATTTCTCCAGTCCAACACAGAAATTCAGCAGGTAGCTCTTTCATTCTGTCCACCTAACAATCCATGTGGTCATTTAACAACCGTAACTGGGAGACCTGGGTTTTCAGCCGTTGAGCATAGTAGTCACGTGGGTGTCTCACTTAATGACTGCTTCACTGGAATCCAGTTCCAACTGTGATCATAAGTCGAGGACCACCTGCAATTTTTTTGTATAGTTCAATATAACAATTATGGTCCAGGTCATAGTATAGTAAGGAGTGATTGTTAGTTGGGTCTGGGAATAAACCCATCTTGGTGGTAATGACTGCTTAGGAACAAATGTTATAATCATACTACTAACTTTCCTGAAGTTCTTGGAACATGTCTGCTGAAATTTTTTTTCTCTCTGTTGTAATTATTCACTCTATTTTAAAATATAGTTTAAATCAGCGGTTCTCAACCTGTGGGTCGTGACCCCATTTGGGGTCGAACGACCATTTCACGGGGGTCGCCAAACAATGCAGTCTACCATTTTTTCCCCCTTTTCCTTAGCTGTGCTACTCCCTTTTATTCTATTGGCTTTTGAAAGCCAATAGAATAGACTCTCTTGAATAGAGTCTAATTCTATTGGCTTTCAAAAGCCAATAGGAATTGTCCAGGCTGTCTCTGCCCTGCTGACGGTGCTGCAAGTTGTCTGCAGTGAACGCGAGCTGTCTGGAAGTTTCCACCCCTCCCTGCTGAGCAACTACTAAAAATGTAAGTAAAAGAGGGCCAGGGGTTGCAGGTGGGAGGCCAGCAGGCGCAGGGAGGATTGCTGGCGTGCGTGGGGCCCGGTGGGTGCCTTACCTCCCTTGGGCTGGGCCAGCTGGTGGCCCAGCCAGTGGTCACCCTGCGCCATCGCTGCCCCTTGCCAGCTACGCCTCGGCCGGCGCAGGGAGCGGCACCACGCATGTGCGGCGCTCCCGGGCAGGGAAAGTTCTCGACTTACAACTGGTTGGGTAGTCCTCGACTTACAACTGGTTGAGTAGTCCTCGACTTACGACCGGTTGAGTAGTCCTCGACTTACGACCGGTTGGGGGTCGTGGCATTAAAAAGGTTGAGAACCACTGGTTTAAATAGTTTTGATTGCTATATGGCTGATGATGTGCTATATTTCATATTACAGTCATGTGGTAACCCCCCAAATAACTTTACAGTCAGATTTTCTCTCCCCCCACCCCTTCTTCTTATGAGCTCAGCTGAGGCATCTACTTGCTGATTGGAATGTAAAATTCCCCAGCATGTCCACGATTTGCCAAATAGTAGCTATTTCTCAGTGCTTCATATTGTAAGTCACCGACGTGAGCGTTCAACTCTACTAGAGAACACTTTCCAAAGTCGAATTAAATTTTAATGGTGAAAAATGTAATCACTACACTGTTTTATTATGTATGAGTAGTAAAAAATAATTACTTTCAATTTACATAATATCCAACTCTTTTCAAATGCTATTAATTAGCTTGGCACATGGCAAATTAGAATTATTTATCCCACTTTTCTAAATGTTTGCTGTTTCCTAACAGTTTATCACAGGTTTGCTTTCTCTAACAAGTAGAGATAATTGAGAATTGATTGTTCTAGCTAATAAATGCCTTAGTTTGTTTACTGTGTTGAATCTGCAGACCAAGCATTGCTCCATTCATTCATTTCCCCAGAATCAACCTGTTCTCCAGGTCTGCTGGTATTATTTGGTTTAACATTTTACTGATTCTTATTTTGCTGTTTGCCATATTTTGTAGATATTCCATCAGGAAGGCTAATTTCTGTAGTTTTCCAACCTGGTAATGACTCAATCAAATAAAAATGGAAGGAACATACTGGGCTTTTTTTTTTTTTTTTGTCATAGAACGCCCAGAACGGAGTTCTGGTACCTTTTTTGGATGGAACCTTGTAGGGTAGGCAAGGCGGGTTGTATGACATGAGTGAGTTCCGGCACCTTTTTTTTTTTTTTTTTTTTTTTTTTTTTTTTTACAAAAAAAGCACTGAGCGTGCTTACATTTTTTAATAGTAGGGATATGCACATATAAGATACCTTAGAAAATATTCCTTATTTACTGGAAGATCAGCCCATTAGTCATTACCAGGTTGGAATTCCTGGTGGAATAGCTACAGAAATATGACAAAGAGGAGAAGGGGGGGCGGAGCAAAGGGGAGGGGAGGGGAAGGCAAGACAAGGGGACGGCGGGAGGAGGAGGAGGAGGAGGAGGAGGAGGAGGAAACATCTTTACTATTCAGAGTTTTAGTATATTCCTTCCATCTTTGTTTGAACTAGTTTGAATTATTACTATCTGTCCATGAATGGGTTGTAGCAGTATAGAAACAGTTTACTATTGCCTTCTCTCGCACTACATGAACAGATGCTTTTGCCATTGTCACTAAAGTGATCTCCTGCCTCCAGCCTCTTCCTATATTGCTGCTGACTAATATAGGTCCCTCTTGCTTTATCTGGGCAACTGGAAGACTGTGTTGGATGCATATGCTTATTTTCAATAGTATTCGCAAATCAAACTGTAGTACAGTGTGAATTTACATTCTTTAAAAATGTGCCATTGCCACTCCAAAAGCTGTGAACTTTTAAATATGACAGCAGTGAGCAATAAAGCACCACCCATGTATAGAATGGGACAATTTGCCACAGTCAACTCACCACAGATAATTCAACGCAGCCAGCTCACTGCAGGACAACTCAGTGTGGCCAGCTCGCCATGGTGACAACTTGCTGTGGGACAATTCAATTTAATTATTTAAAATAATTTTAAAAAATTATTTCAATTTTTGTCATTCACCTTTCATTTTTTTTTCACTCTTTTGACATCCTTTCTTTAATGATTCTATTCCACGAGTTTTTCAATATTGGTGTGACTCTTGTTCCGCGGCAAGTTGTCCCATGGCAAGTTGGCCATGGCAAGTTGTCTCACAGTGAGTTGGCCGTGGCAAGTTGAGCTCAGCGAGTTGTCGTAGACCAGGGGTAGGCAACCTTGGCTCTTTTATGACTCATGGACTTCAACTCCAAGAATTCCTGAGCCAACCATGCTGAGGGGAAAGGGAGAGGTTTCCATGCTGGCTCAGGAATTCTGGGAGTTGAAGTCCACGAGTCATAAAAGAGCCAAGGTTGCCTACCCCTGTCGTAGATCCACCCGTGTAGAACTCCTATTCGTAAATCTCCTGTTTGTAACATTTAAAAATACATCTCAAAGGCTGAAATCTCTTGCCTGTGTTATTGTTTGAGGTTTGGTGGTGGAGGGTTCAGTGGAAACTTTACATGAGAATTAAGTCTTTTTTTTTTAAGATCTCAACTTTTGAAATTTTTAGATAATGGAAAGCACTGTGCAAGATCAGGCAACGGTGATCTAAAATGCCCCAAAAAGTTACTAACAAGAACTATGGGAATAACCCATCTGAATGAATTCTTTCCTGAGAATTTATTGCCGAGGTATCCCATACAGCTGTTTTGTAATCTATGAGCCAGCCTCACATGATGCTGATTCACAACTCCTCAAGATCTTGTACGTGTTGAAGTTCAGGAAAGGAGATAAAACTCAGGGGATGAGCAAGATTTCTGCATTCTATAAGGGTGCTCTATTGTCCTTTAGGGGACAGAGCTAAAAGGTGAGGAACACCCAGTGTGGATGATAATGAATATATTTTCTGAACAGACATCTGCAATCCATGTAACGACAGATGGAGCATCTCAGGCAAATCAAATCTAATGCAAATGGACTTGTGGGCTGTAGGATCTTTGTGGGTGGCATAGGAACTATGCTGGAAGCAAGTCGAATCTTAGCAATAGGGGTAGGACATCGGTTCCAGCAAACACTCTACAGACAAGAGCTAAAGAAGCATGGGAGTTTAGAGCCAGGGTCCTCAAACTTGGCCACTTAAAGACTTGTGGACTTCATCTCCCAGAATTCTCCAGCCAGCCATGGCTGGCTGGGGAATTCTAGCAGTTGAAGTCCACAGGTCTTAAAGTGGCCAAGTTTGAGGACCCCTGGTTTGGAGGAACCATGCTAGTATAAGTTACAATGCTCCATATTCTGCCAGAATTTTTACTTTAAGATTTATTAAATTTTGTATGGTCTTGGATTCAAAGGCCTTGGAAAAGACAGCTTCTGGGTACCATTCATTCTGGACATTCCTTTTCCCAGGTTTTCTTGCTAATGTTTTTCCTTTTTTGGAGTGCAAAGCCTGCCTATCTGTCAGTTTCCTTTTTTTTTTCTCAGAGATGGGAAGGACATTCTGCATTTTTAGCCCCAGTATGTTGTTTCAACCCTCTTCTTAGATTCAGTTTAGAAAATCTGTCCACACATTTCCCCTGACCGCAAATTCAGTGGTTAATTTTAAAAAGCACTTGTGCTGTGATCAACTTTCATCTCCATATTTGGAAAGCTGCAATGCTACCACTTAATTTCCAGGTACAATTCATGGTGCTGAATTAAAGCTCTTCAAGGCTGACGACATGAAAATGTGTGGGACTACCTACTCCCAGCTGATTCTGCCTGTCCAGGAAGATGAAGATGAAGAGAAGGATGAGGGGGGACATGATAGCAGTGTTCCAATATCTCAGGGGCTGCCACAAAGAAGAGGGAATTAAGCTATTCTCCAAAGCACCTGAAGGCAGGACAAGAACCAACTGATGGAAACTAATCAAGGAGAGAAGCAACCTAGAACTAAGGAGAAACTTCCTGACAGTTAGAAGAATTAATCAGTAGAACAATCTGCCTCCAGAAATGGTGAATGCTCCAACACTGGAAGTTTTTTAAGAAGAGACTGGACAGCCATTTGTCTGAAATGGTATAGGGTTTCCTGCCTGAGCAAGGGATTGGACTAGATGACCTTGAAGGTCCCTTCCAACTCTATTATTATTGTTGTTGTCATTTTCATTGTTGTTATCATCATCAGGTAGGTACTGTGGGCTCCCGTTACATCTTTCCATTCAGGTAATGTCTTGTTTATGGATCATAAAAGTGACCCTTCTCAACTGCTGCCTTCCTTCAATGGGACAGCATTTCCAGGTGTATTTAGGAAAGGAACAATGGCTGGGATATTTTGAAAATGTTCCCTTTGGTGGTGTTTTTTTCTTCTTCTTCTCCAAAATAGTAAAGGTTCTATTGTACTTGATGCTGATGTGATTTTATTTTTGTGTTCAGAGTTATTCACAATTGGAACACTACAACAGGAGGGGAGGGGAGGGGAGGAGGGGAGGGGGGAGGGAGGGAAGGGGTGAGGAGGAGAGAGATTATCTACTGGTTTGAAGTTTTAAAGGCATAAGGACCCTGAATTTTGGGGTTCTCCGAACTATGGAAGCTATCCTATGCTCAGTGGCCCAATTTTGACAGCTCCAAGAAACCTTCTATTTCTTCTGAAGGGGAGGCTGAGGAAGCACTGCTGAGGTGCGAAGGGAGAGGGACCAACACCCTCACTGTATATATGATGAGAATATTACACCAATAATCTGCAAAGCATATTTTTACCCCAGATGTGCTTTTAGTGCTTTTCCCTTCATTTTTGAAATGTCAGGGCTGGAGCTAAAGTTTGAAAAGCATGGGGAGAACTCTTCCACAACTATGGGGACAAGAGGAGGAAGCATGAATCTACATCAGGAGATGAGTTTCTTCTCTTCTTAATAGCTAAAGGAGCAGTTTTCCTTTCAGTAGGAGAGGCAAGGGGTTGGAGGGGCAATGTCTGGAGCCAGAAGTGACCTTCCAGAAGGCCAAGAGAACTCATCAAACAATGCAAATAGCACTAGAAATATTTGGGTAAACACACTGAGGCCTTTTTTGTGCTTATGGAGATTTTAAAAGTGGGAGGTAGAGTAGCAATCCCCGGAAAGCAATCCCTGGAAAGCAACCCCCAATCCCCATGAGAGTTATAGTGGAAATAGTAGCCATTTGTCTCACAGAGACCTCCCATCTTTAAGCCACCACTCCCATGTCCCTCTCAGCCTCCCCAACCATGTAGGGTTTTAGGAGGAAGGGTTAAGCCTCCTGCCCCATTTTTTCCATCCTTAATTTGGGGAGGGGACTCAATCCTGGAAAGTGACATTGTGAAAAGGTGGCCATTTGCTACCCAGGTTGAACAACATGATCTCAAGCTGCTGGGGGGGGGGGCATGAATGGGAGGCCAGGGGCACACAAGCTACAGGCTGCCACAAACTTGAGAGGCTTCAGCTGAAGCCTTGAAACAAGCCCTCCCTCTAATTAGAGGGAGCCCGTCTCCCAGGCCAGATATTCTTGAGAGCAAATTGTTTCCATGAGAGGAACATGCTGGTCCTCTTGAGAGCCACAGCAGCTAATGATGGATGGTGCTTTGAGAAAGCTGCTGAAAGTGAAGAGAAGCACTACTGACAGGTCTTCCTAATGCATCAATATGTCAGCTTAAAGCAAGTCTCTGGGGTTACATCAACAGCTGTGGTGTGTTGAATTGCCATGAGGAAGAACCACAGTGGCTCCAGGCCTGTGAAACAGGACTTACGCCAGGATATGCTGCTTGTGCACACAAGAAAGCTTTCCTCTAGGCAAATGCCATATGGCCTGGACTTTCAGCTGCGCGTCCTGAAGAAAATTCACCAACATGGTTGCTATGCCTGTTTGCTATTAAAGGGAGAACGGGAGGCATTCTTTTCCTCATGACAGGGAAATGGAGAAGATCTAAAGGTCTTTATCCCTCCCATTTTGTGGAGTTCCCACAAACGTAATGCAGGTAATCCTTGACTTACGACCACAATTGAGCCCCAAGTTTCTGTTGCTAAGTGAGACGTTTGTTAAGTGAGTTTTGTCCCATTTTACGCCCTTTCTTGCCACAGTTGCTAAGTGAATCACTGCAGTTGTTAAGTTGGTAAGACGGCTGTTGAAGTGAATCTGGCTTCCCCATTGACTTTGCTTGTCAGAAGGTCGCAAGAGGTGATCGTTGGGACACTGCAACCATCATAAATAAGAGTCAGTTGCCAAACATCTGGATTTTGATCATGTGACCGTGGGGATGCTGCAATAGCCACAAGTGTGAAAAAATGGTCATTAAGCCATATTTTTCAGTGCTGTTGTAACTTCGAACGGTCACTAACTGAACTGTTGTAAGTCAAGGACTATTTGCCGAATAATTACGGTGGGCCTGTGCAGTCATGTGCTTTGGGATTTCTGTTTACACCCATTTACTGCAATGTGACTCGTTTCTTGGGGGAGAGGAGAAGCAACCAGATTCAGGTCTTCTGACAAGAACCTGAAATGTCAGGGCGACACACTGATCCCTTACCCCACCATAACTTAATACATCCTTTGGAGGTTGTTTTTGATGGACTAGCGTCTTAATTTAGCAAGGAATTTCCAGCATGAGGCTGGCCTTCTCACCCCAAAGCTATTAGGATTCACCTTGAATTGGCCAGCAGGGAGAGCATGGGAGAAAGTTGGCCGGCTGTTCCATCATTATGATTCCACATGTCTCCACGTCTAGAAGGGGAGGAAGAGGAATTCCAGGAAAGCAAGAACTGTCAACAGACAAGATGGCACCATGCGTCTTCAAAATACACCACCATTTTCTATTGGGGTTCCAGAAATATCAGGATTTATACAACATACTATTGGAATGAGAACCAAGGATTAATTAAGCACTATTAATTCATGCAGGGAATGAGAGAGAAAGCAGCGAGGGCAGAGCATGAGGAGAAAATCTAGGGGCTGCAACTGAAAGGTAAACAGACCCAGAAACTGGGTAGCTGATGGGCCGGCACAGAGGAAGGAAAATTCCAGGAAGGTGATGGAGGATATATGGGCAAAAGGTCAGAATGATCTTGTGATATCGTGGTTTAGAACATCATGAGAGAATTGATTTTAGGCTGGTTTTAATTAACCATAAATGGAAATGGAATGGAATCAAATAGAGTTTCTTCTCTGTTTCCCTCCCCCCACTCCCCATTTTGGAATTTAGCCTCTCAGTCTAAAAAAGATTGCACACCTCTGCCTTATATGAATTAGTATCTCTTAGGTTAAGGTTTTCAAGGGAATAGGCTGCTAAGGAAAGAAGAATGTGCCTTACCTTGCGCTCGTTCGATAAAGATGGAACAAAACACATGATAAATAAAAAGGAGCTACTAGAAGGAATATTGTAAATGCATGATGCCTGTCTGTTGCACACTTGGATATGTTATTTATTGTCACAAGTATTATTAGAATGGCCTCTCTAATCCATATTACATCACAGTTGTATCAGTAGCTCCAACAGGATGCTATTTTAATGAGTGGAGTAATATTAATGTTTTGGTTAACTAAAGACATATACTGTCGCTGTAATTTATCCACTTTAAAAGCAGCATTTCTTGCTTAGCATCTATTGGGCTAAACCATCCAAAGCCCATAGCAAGGTATTATCTTTCCACGTTTGGCAAAATTGTCTATATACTACTAACTTCCCAAAATATAGCAGAGTTCTTGGAAATTCAAAAGCTAAGAAGCTATTTGGGCTGCTTAGTAGACGTTTTGGCATGAGGCATCTCTTTGATTTCTGCTGTCTCATGTTCAGTATTGCTGGGTTTGCTTTTTACGTGACCAGAATTCCTAATCTGCATTCTGATGAATTAAGCATATCGACTTGTGTCTTTTCTGCGTCTTGTTTGTCGTTTGAGAGAAAAGCATCTGATAAATAATAAATAAAGAAGCGATTTTATTACCCAGCATAAGCTGGCACCTTTTATCTGGCTAGAGTCGCTTGATATCCAGATGTTAGGTTATTTTGTTCATTTCCTTATGGCAAAATAGTCCAGTGATGTCTGCCAATCATGCCATTCTGCATTTCTGAGAAGCTGGAAAATTTTTGCACATGACAAGTTCTAGAAATCAACATGTGCCCAATTTCTGTATCCGTGTGCTATACAATTTCTGTATCAGTGTGCTATATGTCCTCCACTTAGGGCCACAACTGAGCTCAAAATTTCTGTTGCTAAGCAAGAGTGCCATTAAATGAATTTTGCCCTGTTTTATGACTTTTCTTGCCACACTTGTTAAGTGAATCCCTGCAGTTGTGAAGTTAGTAACATGGTTGCTAAATGAATCGGGCTTCCCCATTGACTTTGCTTGTCCGAATGTCCCAAAAGGGAGCACATCACCCCAGTATACTGCAATCATGATAAATACATGCCAGTTGACAAGTGCCTGAATTTTGATCATGTGACTATGGGGATGTTGGTGGTCATAAGTGTGAAAAAGGGTCATAAGTCACCTTTTCAGTGTAACTTGTTGTAACTTCAAACAGTCACTGAGTGAATGGTTGTAAGTTGAGGACTGCCTGTATTGATTGCGGGTTAACAGAGTTAGCAAGAGAATCCAATGGTGGGATTCAAATATGTGAACAACTGGTTGTCTGTGTGGTTGCCGCTTCCGGAAGTCCGTTCTGGACCTGGGCAACAAAAAATTAGCTACTGGTTCTGCCGAAGTGGTGCAAACCAGCTGAATCCCATCACTGAGAGAATCCCAGTGTAAGAAATGCAATCCAGCTGCCAGTTTCAAAGTCCTGCACCGAGAAGGGACCCCTTTTTTTTATTATTGAAAATTTTTAAAAGTTTTTACAAATAAGGAGAAAAAAAAATAAAAAACAAAAAACAACCCTACCCAACCACCCCAACCCTCCCAGTCCATCCCCCCCACCTTCCCAGAGCTGAATATAGGCTTGATTAAAATTTCTAAAAATCTTTTAAAAAATTAAAAAAATATAAACCATTAATATATCTAAATACATTACCTAAACTTATAAGATAATTAACAATAACATATATGTAAAAAAACCCATAGATATTAAAAAAGAGAAAAAAAATTACTTAAAAAGAAAGAGAATAAAAGAGAAAAGAAATAAGAAAAGATATATATATATAAAAAAGAAGTAAAATAAGATAAGATAAAAATAAAAAATATAAGGAAAGAGAAGAAAAAAAATACAATCTATAAAATATTAAAATTTATATATAGGTTATTGAAAAACTAAATAATATTTTTTTATATCCAACTTATGTTGTATAAAATCTATCCATTTTTCCCATACCGCAAAAAACTTCTCTTGCGATTGATCCTTTAAAAAAGCCGAAATCTTTGCCATTTCCGCCAAATAAGAAACTTTAAAAAACCATTCTTGCAAGGTAGGCAAAGATTCCTTCTTCCAGTATTGCCCTACTAACAACCTTGCGGCTGTGATTAAATTTAACATCAGTATAACCTCCTTAGCATCACAATCAGTAACGATACCCAACAAAAACAATTGTGGGGTAAATTTTACCCTCCTTCTAAAAATTCTTTGAATATTCCACCATATCTTAATCCAAAAAGCTTTTATATTTTTACACGACCACCAAATATGATAATAAGTAGCATCCAAACAACCACATCTCCAACATTTAGGCTGTAAGTCAGGATACATACGAGACATTTTTTGTGGATCAAGGTGCCATCTATAAAACATTTTGTAAAAATTCTCCCTTAAGTTCTGGGCTTGTGTAAATTTAACATTCCTCACCCAGATGGTTTCCCAAGTGTCTAGTAGAACTGGTTCACCAAAATTTTGTGCCCATTTAATCATACATTCTTTAATTAGTTCTGGTTCTGAATCCAGTTCTACTAGCACCCCATAGATTCTCTTAATATGAGTTCGTCTTTGGTCTTTTACTTGTTTAAAAAGATTTTCATCTTCTCTAAGCAAACCCATATTACGATCTATCTTCCATCTATCCACTATTTGTCTATACTGAAACCATGAATATGTAATATTTTCATGTGCTAAATCTTCCAAAGATTTTAAGTGCCAATTTTTACCATCCCATCTGAGTAATTGTGCATAAGAAACACTATCCATCTTAACTCCTCTCCTTATCCCCTCTATCGCATGCCAAGGTATAGCCCATAATGGTATTTTAAAATCACTTTTATAATATTTCCTCCAAACCCGAAGTAAAGAAATCCTTATAATATGAGATTTAAAAACCCGGTCAACTTTTTTATTAAAAATTAAGTAGGCATGCCATCCAAAAAGTAAATCCCAACCCTCCAAGTGGAGTATTTCTACATTTGTTAAATTAACCCAGTCACTAAGTAATGTTAAAGCCACAGCATCATAATACAATTTCAAATTCGGTACCTTGAGTCCACCTCTCTCACGAATATCTTGCATAATTTTAAGCTTTACTCTTGGTTTTTTCCCTGCCCAAATAAATTTATTGATACCTTTCTGCCATTCATTTAAGTTAACCTCATTTGAATAGGTATCATTTGAAATAAAAAGAGAAACTTTGGCAGGACATTCATTTTAATCACCGCAATTCTTCCCATAAGGGATAATTGCAACTTCTCCCAATTTTTCAAGTCTCTTTGTACCCTGACCCACAACCTTTCATAATTATTTTTATACAACTTTGCGTTAGAAACAGATAAAGTGACCCCCAAATATTTTATCTTATCAACAACTTCAAAATCTGTCAAGTTAACCAACGTCTGCTTATCCAAATTAGTCATATTTTTGGGTAATATTTTAGTCTTATTATTATTAATTTTAAATCCCGAAACCAATCCATATTGGTAAATCAATTGTAACAACTCTACTACAGAATAGGTAGGTTGAGACAAGGTAACCACCAAGTCATCTGCAAAAGCTCTTAGTTTATATTCTTTTTTATTAATTTCTATTCCTTTTATTTCCTGGGATTCTCGAACTTTAATCAGCAGAATTTCCAAAGTTAAAACAAACAGTATTGGTGACAACGGACATCCCTGTCTTGTCCCTTTTTCTATTGTGAAAACCTCTGACAGGCCCCCGTTAACTATAAGTTGTGCCATTTGTTTTTGATATATAGCACCAAGAGCTTGTAAAAATTTTTCTCCAAAATTCATATCCTCAATTAATCTTAACATAAACTGCCAATTCAATTGGTCAAAGGCTTTTTCAGCGTCTAAAAATATCAGTCCTGCGGAAACTTGGTTATTCTTATCTAAGTATTCTAGTAAGTTAATAATTTGTCTAACGTTATTCTTCATATACCTGCCAGTTATAAAACCCGTTTGGTCCTTATGTATAAGCTGGTGGAAAACCCTCATAAACCTATTGGCTAAGATTTTTGCAAAAATCTTATAATCTACATTTAAAAGAGATATAGGTCTATAATTCTTTGGTAAAGTAAGATCTTGATCTTCTTTTGGAATTAAAGATATGAAAGCTCTGCCCCATGACGGAGGAATCTCTAAACCCTGTAATATATTATTAAAAAGCTCACATAAAGGTTGAATCATCTCTTCTAACAAAGTTTTGTAATAAATAGATGTCAAGTCATCCGTACCCGGTGCTTTACCTAATTTTAATTCCTTAATCACTGTCACAATTTCCTCAGTGGTAATTAAACCATTAATTTCTTGTTTCTGATCTTCTGTTAATTTGGGAAAGTTGGCTTCACTTAAATAATTATTTATATCTAAAATTTGTACATTAGTACTCTTATATAGTTTTTAATAATAATCTAAAAAAGATTTCTTGATCAACTCCTTCTGGTACACCAATTTACCTTTATAATTTATTTTATCTATAATTCTCTGTCTCTGTTTCTTTCTCAATTGATAAGCCAACCATCTCCCTGGTTTGTTGGCATTACAAAATGTATTTTGTTTCATATACAATAAGTTAGTTGCGGTTTGATCAGCCATCAACATATTAAATTGTGTTTTGAGCAATTTTATAGATTCTTTAACCTTTTCGTCTGTGGGATTTAGAATCAGAGATTTTTGTTTTAATTTAATCTCATCTTCCAAATCCTTACGTTTCTGAATCTGCTTTTGTCTCTGAGCACTATTCATTTGTATCAAAATCCCACGCATGAAGGCTTTACCTGCATCCCATACCATTGACATTGAAGTTCCTTTATGCATATTTAAAACAAAATAGTCCTTTAGATGTTCTGTTAATTTTTGAATATTCTTTTCTTGTCTAAATAAATTCTCATTCACCCTCCACGATCTCCTCTCCTCTTTTTCATCAACCAACTCCATCCAGACTGGACTGTGATCTGTCAACGTCCTAGGAAAATTTTTTACATTCTTTACCCTAAAATATAAATCAGTTGTAATAAAAAAAAAGTCAATTCTTGAAAAGGATTGATGTCTATCTGAAAAGAAAGTAAAGTCTCTCTCCTCCTGGTTGCGTTCACGCCAGTAATCTCGCAGCTCCCAGTCCTCTTTCAAGTCAAAAAAAGCTTTGGGTAGTTTAGCCTGTTTAAAAAAAGTGGAAGATCCTTTTTTATCTCTTTGTATATCTAAGACACCATTCCAGTCTCCCATTAATATCACAGATCTATAATCCAACAAAGTTAATTTCTGATGCAACAATCTATAAAATTGTTCCTGTTGTTGGTTTGGTGCATACAGTCCCACTATAAGTATTTTCTTACCATATAAACCAACTTCAATCATAACATATCTCCCTTGAGGATCAGATTCTACCAAACAGGCTGATAAGTTTTGCTTAACATAAATAACTACACCCCCTTTTTTCCCAGGAGCTGAAGATACAAAATGAGATCCCAAACGAAAATTGACTAAATATTTTTGATCTTTGGCTATAATATGTGTTTCCTGCAAACAAATAATATCATTATTATGTTGCTTTAAGTAGTGAAAGATTTTCTTTCTTTTATTCGGGTAGTTAAGGCCGTTAGCATTCCAAGTCAGGAGCTTTACCATCTCCCTTAACCAGAAGCCTGGAGAAGACTGCCTGAAGGTCTGCCATTGAAGAATGTGTTGCAGAACTCTTGGGTCTTGCTCCTCCCACCGGCAACAAAGCACTTTCTTGGAGAGATTCTTTAACTTCTTTCTTTTGTTGCTCCTTTTCCTTGCGTCTATGTGCTGCACGGGTCATTCTTTGCTCTTTGATCTCTGTTTGTCGCAACCATTCCGTCTGTAACTTTCCAGCAACCATCACACCTAATCCTTCAGACTGCTATTCCGCCTCTTTAGCATCCAGAACTTTCTGCATCATAGATGACGATGAGCCTGCTCCCAGGACCGAAGTATAAAACTCCTTTGCTTTAGCGACTGTGTTAAGTCTGTAACGCGTCCCCGCATGGCTCAAAACAATACCCATCGGAATCTCCCATCTGAATGGCATCATTCTTGTTTTAAGTTCATTGGCTAAAAAAGAAAAGTCTTTTCTATTTCTTAAAATTTTAGATGGGATCTCCTTTAAAATGATAACATCTTGAGCAGCAATCTGGAACCTCTTATTATAAAAAGCTTGTATGATTTCATTGCGCAGAGATCTCTTTGCAAAATAAATCACAACATCTCTTGGTAAGTTCTTCTGTTTTGCGACCCAGGAGTTAACTCTGTAAATTTTTTCCACTTCTCTACGTAATCCATCTTTCTCCCTATTCAAAACGATGGCAAGGTCATTAACCACAATCTCTATCAAATCTTGATTCATATCCTCTTTCAAACCCCTGATTCTTAGGGCATATTCCATTTCCCTATACTGAGACATAACAATATCATCTTGTGAAATTTCCATCTTTTTTTCCATACCTTCAAATTTATCTTCCAGGATATCAACTTTGTCTGCGACCTCTTCCACTCTAGAATCAAGCTTCTCAACCACAGAGGCCAATCCTGATAGAGCCGTAACTATATCTTGCCTCAAAATAGTATTATTCTGCTCTAAGAGGTTCTTCATTTCTCCTCTAATTTGAATTTTGTTCTGATCAAAAAGCTCCTTCATTTCCCCTTTAGTTTCAGATTTGTTCTGATCTAGAAGCTCCTTCATTTCCTCTCTGATTTGGGATACAGCATTTCCCATTATATCTTTCATATCTTGTACAGATAATACTGGCAAAGGAGGAGAAGATGGTGGTGTAGCTTTAGGTTGTTGTACTGGTAAGATTGCAGGAGAAGAAGCCACCTTAGGAAATGTAGGAACTGCTTGCCTCTTTGAAGCCATTTTTTTAAAAGGATCTTGTTCCCTCTTTCTTCCTTCTTGAAAAAAAAAATACTAGAATCCTCAAAAATTAAAAAGGAGCAAAGGAGAGTCCAAAAGAAACTTTAAAACCACAAAACCACTTTCAAAAAAAAGTTTAGAAAGTTTAAAAGAGAAAGAGCTATATAGTCCATTACATTCCGTTTAACTTGCTTCTTTCCGGAAAAAAAAAAAAGGGCACTTTCAATTCGCCATTTTACTTTCACTCTCCAAACCGACAAAGAACAAAAGAAAAAGAAATCAACATAAACTAAAAAGCAAATAAAACTCAGTAAGTAAAATCCTTTATCCGGCTCTGTCCGCTTTAAAAGTCACTCACCCGATCATTTTAGGTGCGGAGATGGTAGCGGCGTTTCGCTTTGCTTCCGAAGAAGCAAAAACAGCTGGGAGGCGGAGATAACACGAACTCCGAGGGAGCTCTTTTTTCACCCCCCAAAAAGAAAAGTCCTGGGGGGTTTAAGAGGCTCTACCTCTATTCGTGTACTTCTCTGCCCTCTCCCTTCGCCCGGGAGGGGGATTTTGAGCCGCGGGACAGCTGGTATACGCTATGCTCCGCGGTTCTGACGCCGTCCCAGGAGGACGGCTACAATGTAGCCGCCATCATCGACGCTGACCACCAGAAGTCAAGGGACCCCTTTTTAAGATCACCCAAAGTGATTGCCTGATCTTCATTTGGGAGCAAGGACCAGCAAACATCAAACGTACATTTTTGAAAGACCGCACACCTGTATAGAAATGTTCTTAACAATGATGGAGAATAAAGATCTAAGACTAAGTAATCAAAAAAAAATGTTGCTTGAAATTTGATGTTGCTTGAGATTTCACCATGGCTGCGGACACAGAGCATACTATCTCTAGCATGGAAGTCGGGTAAGACTGTTGCAGTACATCTTCCATTTTAATTAAACGCATCGTCACCTATAATTTTCTACTCATGCATTTTTACAGACTCCTTGTTTACAACTTTTCCCACCCCCCCCCTTCACCTTCCAGAGATACCTGGAAGATTGCAGGGAGGTTTTTTGTTGTTTTTTTTGCTGTAACATGTAGTAATTCTTCCCAAAGCGTACATATTACAAATAATTTCCCTGGGGCGGTCAGTTACAACTGAGATTGCTATCACAAATACCGAGATATAGCATAGTCTCATGAATTCCTATCTGTTTGTGACTCTAATAAAATGCCCATGGAGGGTGTGGTTTCACAGGAAGGACCTTTTCTCTCCGAGGTGAACTTGGAGGGAAAATTCTTGCGTTCTGATCCTGGTTTCCAGCAAGGATCAGGCATTTCTCAGGCATTTCCTTCCTCTAGTTCAGCACTGGTCTTAAGGAATGAAACTGTTGATCTATTTTGACATTTGCTCCATGCATCAGAAGATTAATTGAAAGAGCCGAGGTGGCGCAGCAGTTAGAGTGCAGTACTGCAGGCCACTTTAGCTGACTGTGTTCAGCAGGTCAGCGGTTCAAATCTCACCGGCTCAAGGTTGACTCAGCCTTCCATCCTTCCGGGGTAGGTAAAATGAGGACCCAGATTGTTGGGGGCAATGTAAATGTATATATACATTGCTTACTGGTGTACACCGCTTAGAGAGTGCTTGCACTTAAAGCAGTATATAAGTCTCATAAATAAATAAATTGTTATCCGCTTCACCATAAGTCAGCATGTGTCTCCTTGGAAGTGAACCATATCAACTTTCTGATTTCCAGATATTTGATCTAAGAACGACATCCTTCAGTGACAAAATGTTCAAGCTGAATAGAACATCAATGATCCACTTTCCTGACTCTGATTTGCAATCCAGAGGAGCAATGCCACAGTTTGTGGCTAGTAACAAAGACATACATACGTTGTAAGGTGAGCAGTAGCATCAAAGTATTAAGCACCACTAGGGAGACTGAAGCCCCACCTCTTTTTACATATAAAGGACACATGTGATGCACATTAAAAGGGGATAGGACTGCAATTGCACAGCCATGTCTGTCTTTTTAAGGTCAATCCTCCCCTTGGATGCTTGTAACACATAGGTTTTGCTTTGTTGTAGTTTTATTTACGAACTACAAATATGAAGTAGGACCAGTACCCAATATTGAACCCAGAAACATTTGACAGGTGAGGGTTGCTTCTTTTTTCTGCAAACTGATTTTTTTTAGAAAAAAAATAACACATTTGGTACTCTCAAGGCCAGTGCAAAAAGAAATTCTTTTCCAAGTTTCAACCCCTTCCTCTGTTTTGCCCATGGTGATATTCTTTCTAGACTATGTCTACCAGGGGTATCTTCTTCTTCTCCTTCTCCTTCTCCTTCTCCTTCTCCCTCTCCTTCTCCTCCTCCTCCTCCTCCTCCTCCTCCTCCTTCTTCTCCTTCTCCTTCTCCTTCCTTCTTCCTTCTTCCTCCTTCTCTTTCTCTTCCTACTCCTACTCCTACTGAAGGAAGGAGTATTAGTTATGTTCATTATCCTAAGTTATATACAAAATGTGGTAGTTAAAATTTTCTGTCATTAAGGATTGAAGGTTGACTTATCTGGTGTTTTCAGTCTTATTGATCCAAAGTTTTCTAACAGCTGGAAAGTACTTAACAAGCAATTTCCAAAAGTTTTTAGAAAAAGACGTATGTGAATCCAAGGCACCGACTGCAGTTTGAGTAAAAAGACTGTTCCCTGATCTCCTAGTGCTCAAAGCCCATCAGAGACTGCTGTCTCAATATCTCCTTGAGAGGAGTAACTGCCTGGAGCCTTGTAGGCAATCCCCGGTCTTGTCTTTGTCTGTTTTCAAACATACACAGATAAATAAAAATGCATTGTGTGAAACCATACACTTGATTTACATCTGTTTTTGCAGAGACTGTAAGATGTGAACTATTTTTCACTCATGAAACATCAGAAATGCTGCAATTCAGTCTTCAGAATTGGGCATGAAAATAGTTGAGTTCTAACATGAAAGAAGACATAAGAAAACCGTTGTTCCATTCCCTTCTTGGCTATTCAAGGTTAGTAATGATACCTAGAAGAATAGGATGTGGACTGGCAGCTTTGCAAGTCTAACGAGACTTATTATCAATAGAGTTTAGTCTTTCATTAATATGAATGCAGCTTGATTGTTTCTCAGGAGCTGCAGTGGGAGATTGATTAAACGCAGCCTCTGGGCAGCTACCAGAGATTAAGAAAAATGTAACTAACTACCTGTTATGTCAAGTTTGATGTTTTTCAGATCAAAATTCACTGTGTCAGCTTGTTTCCTTTGTTACTAGTTTTTTTTTTTAAAAAAAAAAAAACCACACACTCACAGCTATAATGAGAACTTTGCATTCACTGGGAACTTCGTGAGACTGACTCACTAGATTTATATTTTCCAAATTGTTGTTATTTTCTACTTAAAAGGCAGCTTTAGATAAAAGACTGAGTGGTTTAAAGCAGGGCAAGCTGGGATGTTTGATGATGCCATTCCCATGGTTTTATTCACCAATCCAGACTCTGGATGGTTCTTGAGAAACAGATGAAAGCACCGTGCAGCACAAAAATGTGGTCATAAACCTTCTATCAGCAAAAGGAAACCCCTTTTGCCCTCCCTCATTTCGGTGGGAGAGACGGAAGGGTATGCTAAATTCTTCCATTTGTGGAGAGTTAAAATAAGGCAGGACCTGTATTATGAGTCAGGCCATTGGCTCCTTAACTCCATATTGGCCCTGTTCAAATTATTTACAGTGTTTCTCTGTTTGTTAGCTGGAGGCTGAACTGTTCTCCAAGCCCAAGCAGAATTCTGATGATATACTGAAGGGGGTCAGAATAATAGGATAACAGAGCTGAAAGTCCAACCCCTGCTCAGGCAGGAACTCTATACCATTTCAGGCAAATGGTTGTCCAATCTCTTCTTAAAAACCTCCAGTGATAGACCATCCACAACTTCTGTAGGCAAGCTGTTCCACTGGTTAATTGTTCTCACTGTCAGGAAACGTCTCATTAGTTCTAATTTGGATCTCTCCTTGATAAGTTTTCATCCATTACCTCTTGTCTTGCCTTCTGATGCTTTGGTCAAAGGGAAGGGCACCAGGCTGGGCAAACATTTCGGCTCAGTTATCAATAGGGGGAAGAGAGAAGATCAGCCTGAGGTTAACTCACAAACACAACACTCTGATTGCCCCCCAGATCAGCAACGCCTTTTGAAGTGGGCTGAAATGGTTAACAGAGGGGGATATTCTGGCAAGACTACCTTGTCCTAGTAGGAGTATAAGCTACTAATCATTTCTTGAGGGCAGGAATACATACTGTTGTTCTCTATCTATCTGTGGAGACCAGAGGGAATGGCCCGTGAAGATCTGAAGTAAGAGCTACTACTGCAGTAACAATCAGACAATGCTGCTTGAGCTCATTTCAGGAAACTAATTTTTGATTAAAAGTCTCAGATGGGTCTCTCCCTAATTCACACAGATATAAAGTGAGGAAAGGGGAAGCACATTCGGACTTACAAGAGTCTGTTGCAATATAAGTAGTTCTTGACCTACATGGTTTCGGTTTCTCAGTCTAGTCTACCTTATAGGGACGATATCACCTAGCCAAACAGGAAGGCAACTTCTTTTCCTGCTACACCTCCAAAACCATATTTTTGACTCTGTGCTGGAATTTGCTTCATGAGACACAAATGCCCAGCTGAAGAGGAATACCCTTTTCTTACTATGACCGGTTGCTGCTCTCTGTTGCCATTTTGTCCCTGGAAGTAAAAATTGAAGAAGTGGATGTTTCTCTTCTTGAAATGGATAAAGAGTTCTGCCAGTTCCTCCTTCTAGCCCAAATGACAGGAAGAATGCTAAAATGGTGGAAGGAGTTATTTTAACTGGTCCATCAGGGATTGCACCAAGTGGGAAGGTGTCGAGCAGGTATGTGTGTGTGTGTGTTTAAAATAGGCCATTACACCAGTACAATCCAAACTCTATCTCTTTTGTGATTATGTCAAAGGCTGGAACTGTCTCAACTTATTTTATACACACACACAAATGCACTCTGTGGACATTGCTGTTATCAAATACAATGGGAAATCAAAAGACCTGTAAAAGGTTTGTCCATGAAAACCCCATATTCTTACTGACCTACTGACCAAAAGTAATCGAGGGTTGCTTTTGCAGGATGGGAGGGATAAAAAAGTAGAGGAATTCGCCAAGTACAGATAGTCCTCAACTTACAACAGTTCATTTAGTGACCATTCAAAGTATAACAGCACTGAAAAAAGTGACTTATGACTGTTTTTTACCCTTACAACTATTGCAATGTCCCCATAATCACATGACCAAAATCCAGACGCTTGGCAATTGACTTATATTTATGACGGTTGCAGTGTCCTGGGGTCATGTGACCCCCTTTTGAGACCTTCTGACAAGCAAAGTCAATAGGGGAGTCAGACTCACTTAACATCCGTGTTACTAATTTAACTACTTCAGTGATTCACTTAACAACTGTGGCATGAAAAGTCGTAAAATGGAGAAAAAAATTCACTTAACAAATGTGTTTCACTTAGCAACAAAAATTTGGGGCTCCATTGTAATCGTAAATCAAGGACTACCTGTCTATGCTCTAGTGAGCAAGACAGGCCCGTCCATCAGGCCCTTACTTTGGCCAACATGGAGGAAGGGACTGAACAAATCCAGGAAAGATTAGGCGGGCTGCATTTCCAGCTCTCTTATCCAGGAATTAGGCTACTTAAGGCTTCAGTGTGAAAAGGTCAGAGAGTTTAGTCTCTTCTGCTGCTGCCAGCATAGAGAGTAAGGCCCAGAGAAGCCCTCCCCATAAAAAAGGACTCTCTAGGAATTTCCTGTCTTAGTATACAGAGACCATAGATGAAAGGTGATGGCAAATGGAAAAAAAGGGGTACTGGTGGATAAGTTCCCTCTCTCCCTTTGGGGGTCAATCAGGTCACCATGGAAAGGAGAAAACACAGCAGCAACAACAATAACAGCAACAACTATTGGGAAATATGTGGGAAATGGCTGCTCCGCAGTTGACTGGACCTTCCCTTATTGCGAATCGTCAGCAGATGGGATTAAGTTGCACATGGATACAGACAGCCCTCAGTTTACAACCATTTGTTTAGTGAACGTTCAAAGTTACATTGATGCTGAAAAAAGTTACTTATAACCAGTCCTCACACTTAACAACCGACACACCATCCCCATGGATCATGTGATCAAAATTTTGGTACTTGGCATGCAATTTATGATGTTTTTGGCGTCCTGGGGTCACATGGTTGCCATTTTTTAAAAATTATTTATATCCTGGTTTTAATATTTTTCCAAAGAAGGTGGTGAACGTTTCCAACCCACAGAGTGTAAGACTGGCCCAAAGTCACCCAGCCAGCTATCATGACTAAGGAGAGACTAGAACTCACCATCTCCTGGTTTCTAGCCTGGTGCTTTGACCTCTAGACCAAATTGGCTCTTTACCTTTTTTGCTTCTTTAGCTATAGGTGGCAAGAGAAGCAGTGGGGGGGGGGGGAAATATCAGGGGTAAACAACTCCTTTACTACCACTTTTCAGATTCTCCTGAGAGATTACTCTGTAGTAGTGTTGGCGAACCTATGGCACTCAGAACCCTCTCTGTGGGCACGCGTACCATGTCCTGGAGATGGCAACTGTCCCTCTTCAACCAGTCGCCTGCTAACTCGCTGAGCTCCCATGTGGCCGGATGCATCCCAGCATGGCTGGTTTCCCTCCCCCCCCCATCCCATCCATCCTGGCCTCGCATGCTCTCTTTTTCCTGGGCACAACCCACTGCATCATCTCCTCAGCTGTTGGCCAGCCGTCCAGCTCAGTGGCAGTTTCTCTGAACTGTTGGTGGTGGACTGCGGAGCCCCAGAATGCATCGATTGAGGGGCTGGCAGGCTGTGGCTGCTGACGGACACTATTGGCCTCCATGCGCTCGCTGGCCTCTGTGTGCAGGGGCCAATGGTGACAGGCAGCAGCTGCCCCGGCCCCTGCTTCGCATGCCCCACGGCAACGGCACCCCTGCCCACCACCACACCCACCCAGTCTGCCATGATCACAGCCATGCCCACCTAGTGGGCCACACCCACCTGGCACCCGGTGACAAATAAGTGGGTTTTGGGTTGCAGTTTGGGCACTTGGGCTCTAAAAGGTTTGCCATCACTGCTCTGTAGGGTTGGAGAACTCACAACAAAAGACCTTCTTGCCCTCTTTCTCGCTCCCTCCTTTACCCACCCTCCATAGCAAGATAAGCAAGTGCCAATTGAACTCAAGGGAAGGGGTGCGCACAGTCCCAGCCAAAAGTAACCAATAAGTGACAGGCACTTTGCACCTCCGAAAAGCTCACTTAATTTTGCTACAGCACATGTAGGGAGTACCACAGAGGTCTCTCATCTTTAACTATCGCTAGTTGCTGTCAGTGTGAGGAGAAAACATCCTTTTCACCCATGCATAAGCTGTGGATGAGATGTGTGGCATTTCTGTGAGAAATATCCTCCTAATGTCACCAAAGCATGCTTCTAACATAATGCAAAAAGGAAAATAATCACCTGATAGTAAACCTCGCCGAATTTGGTTCCACTTTTCAGCAAACATGGTTGAGATTATTCCATACATCTCAACAAATCAGTAACATGAAACGATGTAAGTACCAGTAGCTTTCCAATCAGCAAATTGCCAAGAGCCCATTATATTTTCATGCATTTTCCTAAAAATGCTGCTTCAGTTCTCCACTCATTTTTCCCCTTCTCTTTTCTATTTATCTGTATGAGACTCATGAACATTCCAAGACATGCAAATCCATGCTTCAGCTACCCAGATTCTGGAAATAGTTGGGGAGAAAAAATCTCAGTTTTCAATGTCTTGGCGTCATCTCCTGTTTTTCTGGGAGGCACTCCAGGTACCTGAAAATTGCAGAACATAAAACTGGGGGGGGGGAAGGTGGATAGGAAAAAACAATATATAATTCAAGCTCCTTCAGGAGAAAACTTGGATTTGCTTGATCAAATCAACCAACTTCCAGGCCAGCTGGAACTGAGCCAACCAAACATGCTGAAACAAATATTTAGCATAACTATACCGCAAAAAGTATATGGAGAAGGCAGAGGGAAATCACTTGTTTGAAAGCAACCCTCTGCCAAAATCCATGAATGAAAAAAAAAAATCCAATTTCGGTTAGCCTTTGACTTTAATTCCTCATGTGCCGGCTGAAGACAGAGTGATACATACATCTGTATGTTTGAACAAGACTCTCAATTCATTAAACATCTCATAATTGTTTCCCCCCCCCCCAAACTTTGCATATGAGTTAGTTTCTTTGCAAAAAATCCCACAAATGATTTTAGAAGGCAAGATCATTTGGGGTGCTGTCTTTTCCCTTTTTATGTATGCTGTATGAATAGTTTCCTATGTGCTGGTCCAATGCTAAACAACTATTCAAAAGTATTCACGTTTTCAAACTTATAAACTCAGGGTAGTTGACATTCAGAGGTACAAAAATTGGGAATAATCAATGCCTCTGAAAAATGGTTCTTTGCATAGACCATTTGGACTATATATAGATTATCTGGATACAAACTGCTGTAAATGACAGTTTAAAAAATATGGCAGCGATACCTCATACAATTCTGCACCAAACGGTTCTCTCTTTTTCCTCTCTTGCCTCTTTTAGAATAATTCCTGTGCTAGAACTATGCAAGTATCATGATTATCACTACTCGTAACTAATCCAAACCAAATCTGTGCTTCAGTTCTAACCATATTTGCAATTTGTAAACTACCATCGCATATAGCCAGCACTCCCATTAGAAAAAGCATAACATCAACAAGAATTTGCTTGTTTACCTATAAACTTTATATCACGCTTTCTCTCAGAAGTAAAGGGGAGCCTCCATCATACTCCATCTTCAACAATCCTTTGAAAAATGTTGGGCTAAAAGGAAGCAATCTGCCCCAGCCATTTAAGGATCTTCCACAGATCAGGCTGGCCTTGAACCTGGATCTCTCTACAGCAGCGGCCCCCAATTTTTTGGACACCAGGGACCGGTTCTGTGGAGAGAGGTTTTTCTGCGAACTGGAGGGGCGTAGTTTTGCGTACTGCCTGCATCCCAGGGATGCTTGTTTGTGCAGCCCGGTTTCTGGCATGCAATGGCCCAGTGCGGGTCCACAGACCGGGGTTGGGAACCCCTGCTCTACAGTATTCCTGGTCTGTTCACCTTTACCTTTTACCTTTTACTTATCTGATCAGCCCAAATTGACCAAGATAGCCATATCCATAGCTAAGACTAAGAGGGAATTTAAAATTCCACACAAGAGGATAGGAGGCATACAGAATACCACAAAGTTACAAAAGCAAGTAATGTAGACCCACTGAAAGCTCAAATAATGCTGGGGGGTGGGAGTGGAGAGTTAGAATTTTTTTCCCTTGCATTTTCGCAAGAAAATTTAATCTACTCAAATATGGCTGAGACTTTGTTCCAGGCAGTCAGACTCATGCTTTCCAAAATTAGAAAGAGCCCGGTTTGGATTCTGATTATTCAGTAATCACAATGACTCTTTTCTCCAGAAAATCAAAACTTTCAATAGGCTTGAATAATAGGTCAAAAACACTTTCTGACAAATATCTCTGTCCACCTTTATTTGGCTAAAGAACTCCCTACCAACCAATTCTGATTTCCAGTAGGAAGCCTTTACTAAGCCCATTTTGTAACAAGTCTAATTTTAACTGTTGATTCCTGCAAGCAAAGACTTACTTCTGCATTTCAGAGATGGTTTGACTTGGCAGAAAATAGGTTTTTCAAAACCTATTAACATTAAATTAAGAAAAAGTATAAACAAAATAAAATGAGACAAAAGAGAAGCTAACCAAAGTGGAAAGATAAACATCTGCTCTTTACCTGGATGAGTAATTTAAACTTTGGGGTGGAAACAAGTCTACATGAACACAATACAGTGCAAGAGGGAGTCTCCATTTAACCAAAATCTGGCCAAAACAAAAGACTCAAGCTTACATTAGAGATAATTATCATAGTTCTTACAGTTGCATTTTATCTGATCAGGAGTTGGAGAAAATGAAATGAACACAGTCTTGGTCCTGTGGCTCCTTTACGGTAAACCAACTGAATATAATTTATAATTTTTAAACTGCTGCATTAATTATTTTCATAGCAACCTATACAGCTATCAGTCTGAAAAAAAAAAGAAACAAACCAAGAACAGCATGTTTTTCTAGCAGCCTAGTGATCAGAATATTCATGGAGGTTATCTTGGTTAAGAAATGATCAAGATGCAAGTAGGATTGTGCAAGTAGGATTCTTGTTGCCAGCTTTCACATATATCATTATCTCAACTAGTAAAGGAGCAAGGTGGCTCATGTGATTGGAACACTGGGCAGGAAGTTAGCACATCTGTGTTTGAGACTCAAGAGCTACTATAGGGAAGGGTTGAGCTCTCGTCCTTCCTTCCAGATCCTGCCGGGGACGTGAAAGGAGCCCCCAACTGGGTGTGATGTCACTGGGTAATTCTTTCAACCCAGAAACTCCTCGGTACTTACAAGTGCTAAAAAAAACCCCCTCAACTAGTAGGTAACTCAACTCCATGTTCACATGAATGTTGATTAGCACAGAACCTAGAAGCCCTAGGCCAAGGGGTAGGCAACTGTTGGAAGAAAGGTCTTCATCATGGTTCATCCAAGCTGGGAATAAACATGGCAACTGCTTTGGGAAGAAGGTTGTAGTTTATTGGAGAGGAGAGCCAGACAGGAAGATGGTTCTGGCAGCAAGAGAAGTGAAAAAAAAAGGGCTGAACACATGTAGGGAGTAGGTTTTTATACCCTCTGGAACCATGATGAAGACCTTTCTTCCAACACAACCTTGGCTCTTTTATGACTCATGGACTTTAACTCCCAGAATTCCTGGGCCAGCCATGCTGGCTCAGGAATTCTGGGAATTGAAGTCCACAAGTCATAAAAGAGCCAAGGTTCCCTACCCCTGCCCTAGGTTCTCTTGGATTCATTTAAACTTCTAATCAAAGTTTAGTGCTTACATTTAGAATGGGGGGGGGGAGAAATAAAACTACACACTAATCTAAAAGTTTAAGAAGCAGTGTGAATTCTGAAGAACATATTATGCTTTCACTGAAGTTTTACCTATCAGTCTTAGTTTCTCAAATTTCTTATTTTTCTAGTCAAAGTTCAGTTAATCTTCTTTTCATATTAACATATTTTTTTAAAAAAGTTATTCTTGAAGCTATGTGTCTTTGTGAACATTTTTCCTAAGAAATATATTCTCTTAGAAAAAATGTTCACAAAGACACATAGCTTCAAGAATAACTTTTTTAAAAAAATATGTTAATATGTATTTTGCCCAAAATACAGCTTCGTAGTAATGTAATGTCTTTTCCTACTATAATGCATCATTTTGTACATTTATTTCATTAATACACAAAGTTTTGTGCCAACATTTGCTTTTAAATTTGATGATTTGCATTGCCGACTTTGGAAAAGTGCAAATAAAATAGGATCATTGAGTTGTACTTTGGGCATTATCTTCATAAGGCAATGTGAAATGCATTCGCATCAAAAGCAAACCACACATATTTCTTTCCCATCTCTGCATCTTCCTTTGGGTAATAATTCCTCCCTATTCATCCAATCCATAATGTACAGTATATGGGTACAAATTTAAATCATGCTTCCTGTTCTGGCCTCTCAGCTCTATGAAGGAACCTGGCATCTTGGATTCTCTCTTTGCCACCAGCTTTGGGAAGCAAAATTATTCCAGCCCTAAGTGATGAATCAGAACCAAATCATGAGATGTGAACTTGGCCCAGCAGACAATAACGCATCCCACAGGGCTTGTTTTAAGAGGGTTCAAACATTTCTGGGTGTAATCTCCTTACAGGCAGCTCAGATAGTCTTCCATGTGCCCAGGAGTGCCTCTTTGTGTATAACTCAGGTAGGACAGTCTGGTGAGATCATCCAGGCTTCCACCATCCCTTCCCAAGGGTGGTTTCTGCAACCCACAGGCGCCAAGCTGTGAAGTCATCATGATCTTTTGAAGTTTCCAAAAGGGTGGAAACGGCCTGGCTTTTGCAAGATGGAAAGTGCTGACTCATACCCGTTTGTTCTCTTGGATCAAAGGCCAACAACCTGTGGCAAAGAGATGCAGCTACCTGGCTTGCTTGACAAAAAACAAAATTTCACTGAACAAAGATATCACGGGGCCATGTGAAGAGAATTCCTGACAAAAGGTTACATTGGTCAGATACCTCAAAAGTTGTGCCTTACGGAAAAAAAAAGTGCAGTCTAATTCAGAAACTCAAAGGTTGCAAAGTCATAATTGTTGTTAGCTGAGAATGACTGACATATTCTGATTTAGCTGAAATTGGAGGTAATTTCTGTGTCCTGGGTAATAATTGGATGGGAGCAGACTTAATTAACTGTAATACTACTTTATTGGATTTACAAGAAAATCAATTCAAGAATTAGCCCATATTTTATTTAGCTTTAGCAGTCTACAATATGCTGTAATTTGGCACCCAAAAACTTTAAGATAATGTAAATGAAAGCAAAGTTAATGTGTGCCTGAGCCCCACCTGGGGTCCAAGTGTGAAGCAATTATTAGTGGGATCGAAATCCAAATAACGGACAAGTTTTTGAGAAAAAAAATCCATCTGTTGGGAGTTAAATATATTTCATGAATGAATTATTCCTGGAAACGTCATTTATCCCTATTCCTAAATAAAATAGAGAAATATTCAGAAAAATTATTGATAATATACTGAAAGACTTTTAGTTCCCAGGGCTGATTTTTTTTCTCATTCTGCAACTCATTCTAGCTCTACCATTGTACATGTTTCTCTTCAGGAAGATTTATGGCTGTCATGCGCAGACTATCAAAATACATAGATGAATTGAGGGAGAAAAGTGTTGTGTCCTGAGCCTGCAAACTCTCCCGGTTCGAGGAGGTCGCAAAGGGCCAAGTGCCCTCCCAAATATCTTTCAGACATTGTGAAGTTGCTGTCCAGCTACAAGGGGTACTACCCTTAAGGTTATTAGTTAATAATGTATTTTGTTTAACTTATGATTTTTTACTTATGTTTTACTTAGTTGACGAAACAAGGATAGGAACCTGTGGGTGGAGGCAACCTCAGGCACTCCCTTCCATGCTTGACTGTCAGGAAGTTTGACACTCTTCCCAAAAATAAGAATACTGAAGTGTCAGGATTGTTCCAAGCTAGTGGGGAGGGGTGTTGTGTCCCAAGCCTGCAAATGCAGGCTCGGGACATTACAATGGTCCCGGGCTTTGCAGAAGCTGCCCATGACCAGACTGAGTGGCGCCGGCTTTACGCGCATGCGCAAGGCGCGAAAAGTGCTTGACTATGTTGCCATTATGTCCAGGGATCTGGGCGTATAAAAGGAGGCCTGCGTGCCTTTGCTCGTTGTTAGAGTTTTGACTAAAAGCACAATAAAGAGTTGTTCTGAAGAAATGTGTCTTCATCATTCGCCATCGCTTCGAGGACTTAACAAAAACTATTATCCTGGTCCCTGGCTCCCATCCCATTTGCATGTAAAACCTGCATATATTGGCACATAGGTTGCAAGGAAGCCATCCACCTTCTGGTTTTTCTGGCATACAATTTGGGTAGTTAGCATCAGTGTTTGTGCCTACACACATAGGACTCGGCTATCAACATCACATTCTTGCCTCTGGGTTCACATTAAATCTAATAAACAAAAAAATGAGGTCTTTGCAGATCAGATAAGCAGCTAGTAATGGTGTCAAGGAGTCCTCCCAAAAAGTCTAAAAAATATTGCTTGGAGCAGAATAACAGAATAACAGAGTTGGAAGGAAACTTGAAGGTCTACTAGTCCAAACCCCGCTCAAGCAGGAAACTCTAGTCCAGTGGTGGCGAACCTATGGCACGTGTGCCAAAGGCGGCACTCAGAGCCCTCTCTGTGGGCACACACGCCATGCCCCGGAGATGGTAACCGTCCCTCTTCAACCAGCTGCCCCTTAACTCGTTGAGGTCCCACATGGCCAGATGCATCCCAGCACCCATGCGCTCACTGGCCTCTGTGTGCAGCGGCTGATGGTGTCAGGCAGCAGCCACTCCCGGCCCCTGCCTCACTTTGCCCTGTGACAATGGCACCCCCGCCCTGCCTTGCCTTGCCTCGCCTCACCCAGCAGCACAAGCCTCCTACGCACTGCCCCACCTGCCAGAGACCCCCTGGATCTCCCCCAACCGTGCCTGGCCCCCATAGGCATCCCTCCCCAGGAGCAACATCAAGGTTATCACGCCCACCTTGGCCACACCCACCCAGTCTTCCATGACCACTACAGCCACGCCCACCCAATGGACCATGCCCATTTGGCACCTGGTGATAAATAAGTGGGTTTTGGGTTGCAGTTTGGGCACTCGGTCTCTAAAACATTTGCCATCACTGCTCTAGTCTATACAATTTCAGACAGATGGCTGTCCAGTCTCTTCTTAAAAACTTTCAATGATGGAGCACCCACAACGTCTGAAGGCAAGTCATTCATCTACTGGTTTCCATAGGGGATTAAAGGGAGTGAGAAATGATATATGTATGATGATGTCATCATAGAAATGTTGTGACTTGTATACTTGGAGTTTAGCCCCGGGAATTCAAGCACATAGTGCTTCATCGTGGATGGACAAGTGTCTCCCATTCAACTCCCTAACTCCATGTTGATGTGAAAGATGAATGCTATAATCCTTATATCTATATAAAGAGAAACTAAAAAAAATCACCTCTGTTTCTTTTATTACTCAAGACAACATGTAGCCCAGTGATCAGCCAACCCTTTATTTTAGATCCCTAAGGGGATCTTGAACTGTAAATGTATACAGGAGGAATAGGCATATTCTCACTGAAGAAAGTGAGCAGGGATCTTACCCAAGATTCCTTCATCAGGATGGAGAGAGAAACAATAAATGAAAAGATGTTCGGTTAATTCTTCTGCGGCATTAACACCCTATTCGGTCTTGCCCTGTCTTGAACAGCTCCAGGCAAGGCAGTTAACAGAGATCCCGTAATTTCTCTTTTTGGTATGTAATGAGGAGTTATACCTAGGGGAAAACATCATTAAAGAGTCTTTCAGTGTTATTATTGCTACTATTAGGGCTACAATAATTATTCCCACAGAACCACCAGACAGATCTCCCCCTCCTGTCAAAATATGGCTACCATTTTTTTTTTCCAAATACTGCTTCTCACATGCAGGATCAGAATGGCTAAAGGCATAGGCTGCTCAATGACGCATTATTGATGTCTAGGGCTGATATTTATTTTAAAAACTTTTTGTTACACCAGTTACAATAAAGTAAAGTAAATAAAGTTACAATACATTGTTGGGACTGTTAGACTCAGCGTTCCCAGCACTTCTGGGATGGTCTGCTCAAAATGGTTTGGGGCCTAGTCAGTGCAAATCAGAAATGAATAGGGTTAATAAAAATTAAATAAGACTACCCAAATAAGTGCTTTTTGTAGATGACACTAATATGGGAGGAAAGGCATCGGTAAGGTTGCATTAACAGAGTGAATTAGGAAACTTGACAATGGATTTAAAGGATCTTTTAAAATTTGACTTTTTTGTGGATGGTTTCAGGGACGGCATGAGAAAACTCCAGTATTAAAATATCATTAGCCTCGAGGAAAAGAAATCACTCTCTAGCTCCCTCCAGTGTACCAGTGCTAAACCCCAACATCTTTTTAAAACTTAAAAAACAGAGTGGTTTCCTAAGAGGTTAAGGCATTCCCCACTAACCAATACTAAGGGCCTTACTACAGTTAAAACATTTAACAAGCATGTACAGTAATCTCTATTGCACATGTACTTCAGGTTATAAATTGAAGTCACAGAATAACATTTATAGTGGACTGTATAGGAAATACCTTGTAAATGTTGCATTTCATATTAGTATACTTTATTGTTCCTTGAGGCATTTGTGTTGCTTTTCTTAATTAGTTCCCAGAGTAGAACCAGATTTATTTATTTTTAATAACTTTTACTGAAGAAATGTTTAACAAAGTAAGAACCATAAAAGAAAAAATAATAAAAATAGTAAATAGGGAGGGAGGAAGGAAAGGAAGGAAGGAAGGAAGGAAGGAAGGAAGGAAGGAAGGAAGGAAGGAAGGAAGGAAGGAAGGAAGGAAGGAAGGAAGGAAGGAAGGAAAGAAAGAAAAATCTTCCAAGCATCTTGAAAATAATTATAGATTTATATTTTTCTCCTATCATAAAGGTGAAAGTCTTCAAACCCAAAAATCACAAGTTCAATTTTCTCTTTCCTCTTTCCCGGTTTCTCTCTCTTTCTCTTGTCCATAAAGGTTTTCCAGGCGCTAAAGTGCAATAAAATTTCGATAAAATGAATTTCGATAAAATGAATTTAAACTGTTCCCCATTCACACAAAAACTAAAGTAGGGTGGAGAAAATCTGGATAAAAGCAACCTTCAGGTGAGTTAGCATATTACTATTAGTAATAACTAATTAAATTAATTAAAATGTATTAGCCACCCAATTTCAGTGGACTCTGGGTGGCTTCTTCTTTGAACATTTGACAGTTATGATACAGAAGTCTCAAGCAAACCATAGAAAGGGGCAGTCAGCTGAACAACTTGTTTATCTTTCCGAACTTTCTTTTAATTAAAAGCGCTGATCGCATTTTTCTTTGCTTCAGATGGCATGTACCCTGATTGGCTTCCTAAGGGTGGAAACAGGGATCTTGCCATTGCAGTGCCCAGTTCTGCTATTACCGCACTGTTTCCTCACCTCTGTTGAAGTTACTAATTAGAAGCTGCGTCCTCTGATGCTCCTTCCAGTGGCCAACATGTGCTAGAAACAAGGTTTTCTCCATGTCCCTTGATGACTCCATTGTAGGTTCCCAAACTCATGTGCATGGTATTTTTACTATGTGACAGTGAGTGTGTGCATGAGTGTAAAGACACTCCTTAAAGTCCTTTTGGCAGTGTTACAGAAGTAGTTTGCCACTGTGTTCTTTTTGGATGTTTCTCCATTACAGTAATCAACTTACATTACAGCAGTGTTTCTCAACCTTGACAATTTTAAGGCATGTGGACTTCAACTCCCAGAATTCCACAGCCAGCAATGCTGGCTGTGGAGTTCTGGGAGTTGAAGTCCACATGCCTTAAAATTGTCAAGGTTGAGAAACACTGCGTTACAGTAATCAACTTACATTCATTTAGAGACTGTTGGAAGTTTACCACGGCACTGAAAAAAATGACCTACGACCATTTTTCACACTTGCGACGGTTGCAGACTGTCCATGGACACGTGATCAAAATTCAGACGCTTGGCAACTGACTCATATTTATGACGGTTGCAGTGTCCCGGGATCATGTGATCCCATTGTGCAACCTTCTGACAAGCAAAGTCAGTGGGGAAGCCAGATTAATTTAACAACTGCATTACTTAACAACTGCAGTGTTTCATTTAACAATGGTGGCAAGAAAGGTCATAAAATGGGGACAAACTCGCTTAACAACTGTCCCATATTGTTGTGGTTAGTTGTGAAGTCGTGTCCGACCCATTGCAACCCCATGGACAACGTTCCTCCAGGCCTTCCTGGAGCATGTAGCAACAGAAATTTTGGGGTCATTTGTGGTCGTACGTGGAGGGTTACCTATACTTGGTCATGACTGTATTTAGCTGCTGAGATGAGCCAAGGCGAGCTAGGTGCTGACCCCCTGGTTTACATTCTTCTTGGAAATCAAGGCACAAGACAGGTCACTATTCAGCAGAAAGGAATGATTGCCCCAAATTGCACAGTGATCTTCCATGATGGACTGTGGACTTGAGCCTGGGTCTTCCTAGCTAAACCCAACTTTTTAACAAGTACACTACAACACTTTGGATCATGGTTCATCTTCTGGGTTCAGCAGTATCTTTTATGTTGCCTATTTCAGAGGCACCAAATTTAACATTCCCATGAAAGTCTCTCTCAGTACTTATAGGGGAAATATAATATATGTATATTTATGTGCAATCCCCAAAAATTAGCACACAAATGATGTCGCAGTAGTGACTGCTGCCTGTGGATAGCCCTAGATTAGGCTGATACAGGCAAAAGATTTCTTCCTCCCATATTTGGGATGACAGGGTGCATCAAAAAAATACTCAAGACATACACATATATTATATTTCCCCTGTAAGTGCTGAGAGTGTGTGTGTGTGTGTGTGTATTTCGTATACTCCTTGATTTTCTAATTCAATTTTCTTTCTGGGGTTTCTTAGGATGGTGGATATTTTTCTGTTTGTGCAGAATGCTATCTTAATGTTGTGTTTGTGGAGGATCTTGCTGATTCTGTCTGTGGTGCCTTTTATGTAAAGGAGGAGGGCTTTGCCGTTTTCTTGTTCTCTGTCTTTATGATCTCTATGAACTGGAATGAGTTTTTTACGTGTGAGGTGATGGATTCTGCATAGGGCTGTAGTTGTTTGGCGAGAAATTTGGCTAGGTTTTGTAGAGGTGAGCCTATGGAGCTGACTATGGGTCTAAGTGGAGTTCCTTCTTTGTGTATCTTTGTCAATAAGAGCGGGTTTCCAAATGGCTGGTAGGCAGGAGGTATCATCTCGTTTGTTCATGCTTAGGGCATCTGGATGATTTCTCTCTGGGAATGATTCTTTGCTGGATCTCTTCACTAATGGGGGAGGCTTTTATTTTGGATCTGGTGGTTTTTTCCAGGTAGTTGGTGGGATCTGTGTTTAGGGGTTTGTATGTGGAGTCTTGAAGTAGGTTGGTTAATTTGGTTTGATAGTCAGATGTGTCTTGAGGGTGGTCTGTGTTTCAACTCTCCAGGCGGCGAGTTGTTTGGATTTGTCCCAAAGTGTGGAGAGAAATCATCCAGATGCCCTAAGCTCTATGGTCCCCCCAAGATACACAAAGAAGGAACCTCACTTAGACCAATAGTCAGCTCCATAGGCTCACCTCTACAAAACCTAGCCAAATTTCTCACCAAACAACTACAGCCCTATGCAGAATCCATGACCTCACATGTAAAAAACTCATTCCAGTTCATAGAGATCATAAGGAAACAAAACTTACAGCCCAGCGACCTACTCGTGAGCTTCAATGTCATATCCCTCTTCACCCAAGTGCCAGTCAAAGAAGTCTTGACAGCTATCCAAAACAAATATAACCCCCCCCCCCCAAACACATCCTAGATCTGACCAACCACTGCCTATCCAACACATACTTCATCTATAATGGACAAAAATACAAACAAATAGAAGGAGCACCCATGGGATCACACCTCTCACCTGTCATTGCAAACCTCTCGGATCACAAACCCAAACTCTGGCTCAGATACGTAGACGACACCTTCATAATCTGGCCACATGGGAAAGAAAAACTGGACAACTTCCTCACACACCTCAACAGCCTACACCCCAAAATACAGTTCACCATGGAAACAGAAGCTAATAACCAACTTCCCTTCCTGGATGTCTTAGTCTACAAGAAATCCAATGGCTCCTTAGGACACACCATCTACCAGAAGAAAACACACACAAACTGCTATCTGTACGCTCTCTCACACCACCACCCAGCACAGATCAACTCCGTAGCCAAGACACTCATCTCTAGAACAAAACGCTTAGCTGATGAATAACACCTAAAAACTGAACTACACACTCTCAATAATGTACTTACATCCAATGGATTCCAAAGAAATAAGATTACCAAACTTATTCAAAAAGAAACCCCCACTAAAATCCAAGACAGAGAACAAGAAAACGGCAAAGCCCTCCTCCCTTACATAAAAGGCACCACAGACAGAATCAGCAAGATCCTCTACAAACACAACATTAAAACAGCATTCTGCACAAACAGAAAAATATCCACCATCCTAAGAAACCCCAAAGACAAAATTGAATTAGAAACCCCAAGCACCGCTTGTCCCACCATATACATCAGACAAACCAACAGAAGAATAAGTGCACGCATTGAAGAACATAAGAACTCAGTCAAAAAAGAGGAACCAACTTCTTCCCTGGTCCAACACCTTAAAATCACAGGACATGAAATTGACTTTAAAAAGACCAAAACTATCGCCAAAACTGAACACTTTAATAACCGAATAATCAGAGAAGCCATTGAGATAGAAAAACGCCCACACAGCATGAATAAATGAGATGATACCTCCCACCTACCAGCCATTTGGAAACCCCCCCTTATTGACAAACGAGTTCCTAACACAAAGAATGACACCAGACCCACACTCACGAAAACCACACAGGATGTCACCACCACACATCCATGCAAAAAGCAAACCCAAACCCACACCGATGATGAGGCATGACCACAAACCAGAAGCCAGACCACAGCTGCATCATTAGCCACTTTAAACTCCTCCAATCCATACATGAAGCAAACTGACACCCACCATGAAGATGAGGCACGACCACGAATGCGAAGCCAAACAACAGCAATGCAGCTCACCATCTCACATTCCCCTGCAACTCAGACTAACCCGAGCACAACAAAGCCCCCACCCAAACAGAACACTCCCCCATTCAATCAGAGCACAGCCAACCCCCCATCCAATCAGAGCACAGCCAAGCCCCTAACCAATCAGAACACACCTCCACCCAATCAGAACACAGCCATGCTCCCATCCAATCAGTTCATACCCCCACTAGCAGTTAAAAGGAAGAAACAGCTATGATCACACATTGCTCCTAGAAGAATGAAGCCGAAAACACCAGCCCGAAGATGACGAATGAGACTTCGTCAAAACGTCGCCAAGACACTTCCAATTTGACGCGGGAGAAAACCCGAATAACCAAAGACCTATACACACACACACACACACACAGTTCTGCTTCTTCAGATTTGATTTTGCACACAGATACCATCCCTGCCATACTGAACATTTGATGTATGTCCGGGGGAATATCCTGATTCTCTATCAATAACATTTGTTTGAAAAATTGCTGTTAGTTCATTATCTGAATGGAAATGCAGTACAGACCATTTTAAAATGTTGAGAAGCTAAGTGCAAATATTAGGTGCCTTCAGCAAAGAGAGAGAGAGATGGCAGCTCCCAATGATAAGACACCAGGTTTCTGCTCATCTCCTTCCTGGGGGAATCCTGACAATAAAGGATAACCAATGATGTGGTTAATATTATTAGAACCAGTCTCAGTGTTGCCAGAGCAGCTATCCTGTGTCTGCAGAATATTTTTTTAAGTAGGGAGGACAATGGGTGCCTATGGTTTCCAGACCACACATGGAATGAGTTCCTTCCAAGGTATATTCATTGTTTGAAATGAACAGATGGAAAGACATACTTTATTCCATTAAAAACTGGTTTGGTTAAAAATCTAAGAACAACAGTTATTTCTAATTTCCTATTTCTTACTGACCTCAAGGGACAAAAAAATAATGGGGAGCTGCTGAAACAGGATTAAATGAACAGAGATGATGGATTCAAATGAACCCTGATAAGACTGAGTGGCTGTGGGTATTTGAATTATCCAGAACTGGAGAATTTCCATCTTTAGTCCTCAATATGGTGATGCTTCCCTTCTCGGGACTGGAATTCTTGGTCTTAGCGCTCCTGTTTGTTTTTGGTTATTTGTGGATGAACTTGCCTGCTTGTAGTATCTTTATACTGCAACACTCTGCATGTTCATCCATGCAGACTGAAGGCTCTGTATTCAGGGAGATTGACATTCAGGTTAAGCGTGCACATGGGATAGATGTCAGTTCTTCGCTAGGGATTTCTACGGCCTTCCAGCATCCTCCCACTTTCACCGGGCAAATGGAATAGAAATGCAGTCAGGCTGGATATTGCTTCGGTTAAGGCAGATGCTGAGAGTCCCCAGTGAGGAAGAACATTTAATCACAATGCTAGAGGAAGTGGTAAGCCCTGAAAATATAACAAGCTACTATTCTCATCATTCATTACTGCAAGATATTGACAGCTGGAAACCAGGGCAGTTGAATTCTACCTTCATTGGAGGACAAGAGATTGCTAAACAGAGATGGCCCTGGGATTGTACAGCACTTATCACTTCACTGCTACTTAGTTAAATGTTAGGAGTTTACAATTGTGTGCTGAATGAGAATATGTGATATGAGAATATGCTGGAGCCATTGAACACAGAAGGTAGAATAATAGGGTGGGAAGGGTCTTCTAATCCAACTCCCAATAAATTAATAATTCCATTAATAGAGGGCTTACGCCTACAAATAGTTATGCATGCCCATTTAATTGGCAGAACAGGAACCCAATTCAACAGATTATGGAAATCAAATCTGGAGAGTTCCTTGTGCTGATCTGCACTTCCAGCTTCCCCAGTTCAAGAACAGGCCACCTATTCTTTCAAGGAGATTAGTAAGTGATTATATCAACTTCAACCCAGCTTTAGACTGCTGGGAAGGTGATTTGGCTCTGCATCAAAACTCGTATTTTCCCCTCCTTTCTACTAGCGCAAGGAGGGCAGTCCAGCCCACCTGCTTTGTTTCAGTCCATCTCACAGAAATTGCCTCTGTTAAAGTTGGCTGGTGGATATTCTGAAAAGCAAGCTGTTTCCACCAGTCCCTTGTCTCTGCACCCAGTGGCCATTTTAAACTGGGGACTGCTTGCCATGAAGAGCTGGACCTTCTTTTTTCTCTGTTAACAAGTTCAGTGGTGGATTTGCCAAGTGCTGTTCCTTTCCACTCTTCTTTCAACTGAATGAAAAGAACCTGAAGGCAGGACAAGAAGCAATTGTTGTTGTTGTTGTTAATTGCGAAGTCGTGTCCGACCTGTCGCGACCCCATGGACAATGTTCCTCCAGGTCTTCCTGTCCTCTACCATCTTCTGGAGTCCATTTAAATTCACACCTACTGCTTCAGTGACTCCATTCAGCCATCTCATTCTCTGTCATCCCCTTCTTCTATTGCCCTCAATCTTTCCCAACATTAGATTCTTCTCCAGTGAATCCTTCCTTCTCAGTAGGTGGCCAAAGTACTTGAGTTTCAACTTCAGGATCTGGCCTTCTAAAGAGCAGTCGGGGTTGATCTCTTCTAGGACTGACCGGTTTGAACGCCTTGCAGTCCAAGGGACTCGCAGGAGTCTTCTCCAGCACCATAGTTCAAAGGCCTCAATTCTTTGGCGCTCAGCCTTTCTTATGGTCCAACTTTCACAGCCATACATTGCAACTGGGAAAACCATGGCCTGGACTATACGCACTTTTGTTGGCAGGGTGATGTCTCTGCTTTTTAGAATGCTGTCTAGATTTGCCATAGCTTTCCTCCCCAGGAGCAAGCGTCTTTTAATTTCTTGGCTGCAGTCCCCATCTGAGGTGATCTTTGAGCCCAGAAAAATAAAATCTGTCACTACCTCCATTTCTTCCCCATCTATTTGCCAGGAATTGAGAGGGCCGGATGCCATGATTTTGGTTTTCTTAATGTTGAGTTTCAAGCCAACTTTTGCACTCTCCTTCTTCACCCGCATCAAGAGGCTCTTTAGTTCCTCTTCACTTTCTGCCATTAGAGTGGTATCATCTGCATATCTTAGGTTGTTGATATTTCTCCCGGCAATCTTAATTCCAACTTTTGATTCATCTAGCCCTGCCTTTCTCATGATGTGCTCTGCATATAAGTTAAATAGGCAGGGCGACAGTATACAGCCTTGCCGGACTCATTTTCCAATTTTGAACCAATCAGTGGTTCCGTGTTCGGTTCTCACTGTTGCTTCTTGACCCGCATATAGGTTTCTCAGAGACAAATGAGATGGTCTGGTACTCCCATCTCTTTAAGAACTTGCCACAATTTGTTGTGATCCACACAATCAAAGGCTTTTGCATAGTCAATGAAGCAGAAGTAGATGTTTTTCTGGAACTCCCTAGCTTTCTCCATGATCCAGCGTATGTTGGCAATTTGATCTCTAGTTCCTCTGCCTCTTCGAAATCCTGCCTGTACTTCTGGTAGTTCTCGATCCACATACTGCTGGAGTCTAGCTTGTAGGATTTTAAGCATAACTTTACTAGCATGTGAAATGAGTGCAATGGTGCGATAGTTTGAACATTCTTTGGCATTGCCTTTCTTTGGAATTGGAATGTAAACTGACCTTTTCCAATCCTGTGGCCACTGTTGAGTTTTCCAAATTTGCTGGCAAATTGAGTGTAGCACTTTTACTGCATCGTCTTTTAAGATTTTGAATAGCTCAGCTGGAATACTGTCACCTCCACTAGCTTTGTTGTTGCTCAGATTTTCTAAGGCCCATTTCACTTCACATTCTAGGATGTCTGGTTCGAGGTCAATGATCATCTCATTGTGGTTATCTGGGATGTTAAGCTCATTCTTGTATAGTTCTTCTGTGTAGTTTTGCCATCTCTTCTTAATCTCTTCTGCCTCTGTTAGGTCTCTGCCATTTTGGTCCTTTATCATGCCCATCTTTGCATGAAACGTTCCCTTCATATCTCCAATTTTCTTGAAGAGATCTCTGGTCCTCCCTATTCTGTTGTTTTCTTCTATTTCTTTGCACTGTTCATTTAAGAAGGTATTCTTATCTCTTCTAGCTATTCTCTGGAATTCTGTATTCAATTGGGTGTATCTTTCTCTTTCTCCTTTGCCTTTCGCTTCCCTTCTTTCTTCAGCTATTTGCAAAGCTTCCTCAGACAGCCATTTTGCTTTCTTGCATTTCTTTTTCTTTGGGATGGTTTTAGTTGCTACCTCTTGTACAATGTTGCGAACTTCCATCCATAGTTCTTCAGGCACTCTGTCTATCAGATCTAATTCCTTAAATCTATTTGTCACCTCTACTGTATATTCATCAGGAATATGATTTAGTTCATACCTGAGTGGCCTAGTGCTTTTCCCTACTTTTTTCAATTTAAGCCTAAATTTTGCAACGAGAAGCTCATGATCTGAGCCACAGTCAGCTCCTGGTCTTGTTTTTACTGACTGTATAGAGCTTCTCCATCTTTGGCTGCAGAGCACATAGTCAATCTGATTTCTATGTTGACCGTCTGGTGATGTCCATGTGTAGAGCCGTCTCTTGGGTTGTTGGAAAAGAGTGTTTGTTATGACCATCGTATTCTCTTGACAAAATTCTATTAGCCTGTGCCCTGCTTCATTTTGTACTCCAAGGCCAAACTTGCCTGTTATTCCGGTTATCTTTTGGCTTCCTACCTTAGCATTCCAATCCCCCATGATGATAAGGACATCATTTTTTGGTGTTAATTCTATAAGGTGCTGTAGGGCTTCATAGAACCGGTCAATTTCATCCTCTTCAGCACCAGTGGTTGGGGCATAGATTTGGACTACTGTGATATTGAATGGTTTGCCTTGGATTCGAATTGAGATCATTCTGTCATTTTGGGGATTGTATCCCAGTATTGCTTTTCCTATTCTTTTATTGACTATGAAGGCTACTCCATTTCTTCTGAGGGATTCTTGCCCACAGTAGTATACCTGATGGTCATCTGAGTTAAATTCACCCATTCCTGTCCATTTTAGTTCGCTGATTCCTAAGATGTCGATGTTCAGTCTTGTCATCTCTTTTTTGACTACGTCTAGCTTGCCTTGATTCATGGATCTTACATTCCAGGTTCCTATGGAGAAAAAATCTTTACAGCATCGGACTTTCCTTTCACCACCAGATATATCCACAGCTGAGCGTCCTTTCGGCTTTGGCCCAGTCGCTTCATTCTTTCTGGCGCTACTAGTACTAGCCCTCTGCTCTTCCCCAGTAGCATATTGGACACCTTCCGACCTGAGGGGCTCATCTTCCAGCGTCATATCTTTTTTCCTTTTAGTACTGTCCATGGGGTTTTCATGGCAAAGATACTGGAGTGGTTTGCCATTTCCTTCTCCAGTGGATCACATTTTGTCAGAACTCTCTGCTATAACCTGTCCGTCTTGGGTGGCCCTGCACGGCATAGCTTATAGCTTCATTGAGTTACGCAAGCCCCTTCGCCACGACAAGGCAGTAATCCATAAAGGGGGAAGAAGCAATAGATGGAAACTAATCATGGAGAGAACCAACCTAGAAATAAGGAGAAATCTCCTGACAGTTAAAAACCATTAATCAGTGGAACAAGTTGTCTCCAGAAGTTACCGGTGCTCCAACACTGGAGGTTTTTAAGAAGAGATGGGACAGCTATTTGTCTGAAATACTATAGGGTCTCCTATTTAGCAGGGGGTTGGACTAGAAGACCTCCAAGGTCCCTTCCAACTCTGTTATTCTGTTAAATTGACAGGAGCTCTGCCAAGTTTTTCTTTTCTTTTCTAAAGTAGCAGGACGATCTGTAAAACTGTGGTGTGATTTGTTTTCTGCACTGATCCTCAGAAGATCTGTCCACAGGAGGGTAAAGATTGGGAAGGGAAAAGAAGCAGCGGTTCAGTTGTAGTCCATATACAGCAGAACTCCTGGTTATTCCTGAGGCCAAATCCAGGAAGGGATTTCCCAAAGAGCTTCAAATTCCATTTGGTTTATATCCAGGTGATAAGCAGCTGAAAGGACAACACTGGAAAGCCTTCGGTGCCATTGAAACAGAACTAGTATGAGCTCATGAAATGAAGCATTTTTCTCTTCACATGTCTGGTTGGGGAATTCTGGGAATTGAATCACACATGTCTTAAAGGTGACAAGGTTGGACACCCCTGTAACTGTTGGGGGCAGGGGGGGAGAGGATAAGGTGTGAATGTAAGAATTATGCAGCATTTCATAAATCTTATTTGCCAATCAGCCCAGGACAAGAGAGCCATTGACCTTGAGAAGAATTGCAGTTGCGTCACAGTAATTAGTCAGGATGCCAGATACAGAGAACCTCTTTCCTACTTCTAATTGGTGTTTCTTCCATTATCCCTTCCTTCCTGGAAGTGCAGAATGAAAGTTTAGGAGAATAACTGGCCACATCCTTTCCAGTTATTCCCTGGAGAGCACTCAATATTTTGTCCCAATGCTTCCTTTTCCCTTCTCGTTCTTTTGTTTCCTTCTCTCCCTTCTCCCCTCAGTCCTGAGAATATATGCCTTCCAAATACTTCCCATGCCCCAAAGCACTACAGTAATAAGTGCATCTTTAAAGGTTTGCTTTGAAAATAGAACTCAAGGCATCTTCCTTTCCCTGTCTTTTTGTTTCTCTGCCACTTGTACCATTCTCTGTTCTTTGGCCTGCCTTGCAGTGGACATTCCCTCATAATCTCCGTATTCATATCAGGAAGCAGAAAACAAACATCCTCACCAGGATTGGTATAAATATCCTCTACATCCCCATTAAAATAAGTCAGGAGCAACAATAATATATATATAAAAAAAAAACGGCAGAAGGAAGGGGTGTCAGAGAAAGGAGGAAAACCTGAAATGGATTTTATTTTAAGGCGATAGAATGAAGGCGTCCCTCAGCCTTCTTCATCCTATGATTAAAAACAGGTGATTTTTTTTTTTTTAATGCTGTGTTGCAACTTGCCAAGGATGTAAGAGAAATGCTTAGTATTCGGAAATAGTCCTCTAAGAAACGGGAGATAATAATTTCTGTGGTTTTAGATCTTTTCCTTAATTTTGGGCCCAGTGACAGAATGCAAATAAAAAGAGTCCTCCTTGTTTCCAGCAACATTTTTTGGACAGTAAAAAAAACCTTAACTAACTGAGTTGAATGTAAGTTGTAGACTCCTGCAGGTAATTCAATTCTAGGAGTATGCGCTGATTTCAGTCAGATAACAGAGTCACCTTACTGAGGAGATGGGAGGCATAAAAATTTAATAAATGAGTAAATAAAATAAATAAGCTGGGGATGTTTCATTTACTCTGTGAGATAAATGGGAGGGGGGGGCCTTCAGAAGTGATCACGAGATTGTCTTGAGTGATCTGTCCCTTCCGAGTTCAGATGCCAAAACTTGTGCCTTTTTAGAATTTGATAGGATTCTGAAAGAATAGCACTTACAGTGTCACGCCTACTGTACAAGAGCTGAAATGTTTCTAGATATTATTCACCAACCTAGAGAGAAGGCTGAAAATGTTTTCCTACCTAGCGGTAAAAAAAAATCCCTTAAAGCATATTCCAGCACATATTTTGTACTTGGTAACTCAGAAAGGTACAACGAAGCATGCATATTCTATCAAATTCAGTTTTAAAACAAAGAAAGGAACCCATCGCTTAACCAAATCAGCAGGGGAAAATGTTCAGCTCTGAAACCCCAAATGCATTTCTCTAAGATTGGGGTATATTATAGAATCAACTAAGATAAGATGAGATGAGATGAGAGGAGATGAGAGGAGAGGAGAGGTGATGAGGTGAGGTGAGGTGAGGTGAGATGAGATGAGATGAGATGAGATGAGATGAGATAAGATAAGATAAGATAAGATAAGATAACCTTTATTGTCATTTTTTTACTGTGGGCACAACGGCACACATAAAAAATGAAATTTAGTTGCCCACTCTCAAAGTGAAACAAATACATGACACACACCTAAACATACTATGTACAACATATGTGTAGACTCACACCCCTACATATACATAACAAATAAATATTAAATACTGTCCAACTTGAATATATAACGAAACTTCATCCTGTTCTGTTGAAAAGTAAAAATCGGCAGCCATTGTGGATTTCCCAAGCTAATTAACAGGAGAAAGATATCATTTCTTCAGATCTCTCTGAGATCCAGCTTGAAGCAAGCTAGGGCCCAAAGTGTCAAATTGGCCCAAATGGAATTCTGTGCTTGCTACAGAGGCTAATAAACTCATACAGGTAAATAACTCATATAAGGACCATGTGGGTAAACTCAGCAGAGGAACAGTTGGCTTTTCCTATTGAGAATACATGTGGTGACAAGCCTGCATTTGCCTTCCCCACATAATGTGATGGGGATTTTTTGGGGAGGCAGTTGGGAAAGTTAACTCCATTACTGCTTGCTGTACTACTGAGCCCAGGGAGACAACGGAAGCAGCCCTAAGTAAATGACCAGGGGTGGGGGGGGGGGAAGCATGTATAAAAATTTACTCCTTTTCAAAGAGGGGTGGGGGTGGGGAAAATATCTGTTTTCTGTAACATGTCTTGTACTCCCAGATGAGACTCAAGGATCTGGTTTTGAGATATTTACACAGTCGTGAGTTTTTACATTTTAACCTCAGGTCCCATTTGTTTCTTTTGGCTCATTCCAGGCAGCTGAACTGGAATAAATTTCATTCCCCAGAGTCCGGCAGTTAATTGGAACCTATAAGAGGTTCCAAAGCCCAATGGATATGTTTCTCTCTGTGCAAAATGCTGTGAAATCACTGACAAATCTCCGGGAGTATCTGGTGGAAAAGGAGCGTAGCTCACTACTTGGCTGTGCCGTTCACTGCATCCATCTTCTGAAGAACATCAATCTTCATTTTGCTTAAACATGACATGGCACGCTTCAAGACTCTTCCTCCAACACATAAAACCAAGAGTGCCGCTGAAGCCAATCAAATAGCGTAGGCCACAGGGATGGGGAGAATATGCTCAGTAATTCAGGGTTTACTGGCCATTTACTGGCAGTGAATTCTAGGCCAGAGGTCCCCCACCTTTTGGGCACCAGGGACCAGTTCCGTGGAGAAAGGTTTTTCTACCGACTGGAAGTGTGTGGTTTTGTGTGCTGCCTGCATCCCACAGATGGGGCTTTGCTTGTTTGTGCAGACCAGTGGCTGGCATGCCGCAGCCCAGTACTGGTCCACAGACCGGGGTTGGGGACCACTGTTCTAGGCAACAACTGAGGAAAGGAGAACATCTCAACCACTTTGCCCCCCAAATTCTGCAGACAATGGGAAAGTTAGGGTCAAACATGCAGATGTGAGCTCAGAAGCCCCTTCCCAAAAGTTGGTTCCCTTTTCCACACTAAGTACAACTAGTCCTTGACTTACAGCCATTTGTTTAGTGACCATTTGAAGTTACAATGGTATTGAAAAAAGCGACTCACAGCTGCAGCATCCCCATGATTATGTGATCAAAATTCAGATGCTCGGCTCATACTTACGACCGTTGCTGTGTCCCAAGGTCACGTGATCCCCTTTTGCAACCTTCTGACAAAGTCAATGGGGAAACCAGATTCACTTAACAACCATGTTACTAACTTATCAACTGCAGCGATTCACTTAACAACTGTGGCAAGGAAGGTCATAAAGTGGGGCAAAACCTAGTTAACAATTGTCTTACTTGGCAACAAAACCTTTGGGCTCAATTGGGTTCATAAGTCAAGGACTACCTGCAATCACTGCAAGATCTTTTCTTTCAATTTCTCAGAGAAAGGTTGTGCAACCGAAAGGCAAAGCTGCAGGCAACCAGATCCAGCTTCTTTCCAGGATGCTAGAAATGTCGAAAACGTTTTATTATATCCGTTCATTTGATTTGATTTGATTTAACTTCATTTCATTTCATTTCATTTAGGTGAAGCCTAACTCCAAACTTAATAAAAACTCACAAACTGCCTCACAGATCTGCTATTTAGTTCCTATGCACAGCTTAGCTTTCGGGAAGAAAGGGAAGTTGGTTGCTGCAATTTCTGCATCCCCACCCAAGAAGAAGGCATGAAAAGGAGATCTTTTTATTCCTTAGCGTGCAGGAAGTGCTGGAACGTCTACTTTTATTTATTTATGTCCCTTTAAAATAAATCATGTAGTAAGAAAATAACAATGGTAGAACAGGGTTCCTCAGAAGTCTGTCAGACCATTTGGCGGCTAAATAAAGAAACAAATTTAAGACTAGGGGGGACATGATAGCAGTTTTCCAGTATTTGAGAGGCCCCCACAAAGATGAGGAAGTCAATTTATTTTCCAAAACACCAGAGGGCAGGACAAGAAACAATGGATGGAAACTAATCAAGGAGCAAAGCAACCTGGAATTAAGGGGAATCTTTTTAACAGTGAGGACAATGAACCAATGGAACAGCTTGCCTTCAGAAGTTATAGGTGCTCCATCACTGGAGGCTTTTAAGAAGAGATTAGACAGTCACTTGTCTGAAATGGTACAGGGTCTTGCAGGGGGTTGCACTAGAAAATCTCCAAGGTCCCTTCCAGCTCTATTCCGATTGATTGAAATAGTTGGGTTTAATTTATATTTCTTTTTCTATTTATACTTTGAGGTAACTTGTTCTACAACAACGAGTTAAAACAGCTTTAACCAAGCTGGCAGGAATAGCCAACACTCCAGAAGACAGGCTTAAGATACAGAAAGATCTTGACAGACTTGAACATTGGGCGCTATCTAACAAAGTGAAATTCAGTGGTGAAAAAAGTAAGATTCTACATTTAGGCAAGAAAAACCAAATGTACAGGTACAGTATAGGGGGTACCTTGCTCAGTAGTAGTAACTGTGAGAGGGATCTCGGAGTCCTAGTGGACAATCACTTAAATATGAGCCAGCAGTGTGCTGCAGCTGCCAAAAAAGCCAACACAGTGCTGGGCTGCATTAACAGAGGGATAGAATCAAAATCACGTGAAGTATTAATACCACTTTACAATGCCTTGGTAAGGCCACACTTGGAATACTGCATCCAGTTTTGGTCACCACGATGTAAAAAAGATGTTGAGACTCTAGAAAGAGTACAGAGAAGAGCAACAAAGATGATTAAAGGACTGGAATCTAAAACATATAAGGAACGGTTGCTGGAATTGGCTATGTCTAGTTTAATGAAAAGAAGGACGAGGGGGGACATGATAGCAGTGTTCCAATATTTCAGGGGCTGCCACAAAGAAGAGGAAGTCAAGCTATTCTCCAAAGCACCTGAAGGCAGGACAAGAAGCAACAGATGGAAACTAATAAAGGAGAGAAGCAACCTAGAACTAAGGAGAAACTTCCTGACAGTTAAAACAATTAACCAGTGGAACAGCTTGCCTCCAGAAGCGGTGAATGCTCCAACACTAGAAGTCTTTAAGAAGAGATTGGACAGCCTGAAATGGTATAGGGTTTCCTGCCTGAGCAGGGGGTTGGACTAGATGACCTCCAAGGTACCTTCCAACTTTATTATTGTTGTTGTTGTTGTTGTTGTTGTTGTTATTATTATTATTATTATTTAGGAGTCTATAAGCAGGTTGTTGAGGAGAGGGTATTTTTTTTTTTTTGCTTAAGGCACTCTTTTACTCTTTCTATCTAATATTGTTTCACTTGGTGGACAACTGGATGCACTTTGGCGTTCTGCCATTACAGGTAGTCCTTGACTTACCACCACAACTGGGAGCAGAATTTCCATTCCTAAGCAAGACAATTAAGTGAGTAATGCCTAATTCTACAATCATTTTTGGTTGTTAAGTGAATCGTTGTAGTTGTTATGTGAATTACGTGGTCATTAAGCAAATCTGGCTTCTGCCATTGACTTTGCATGTCAGAAGCCGACTGGAAAGGTGACCAGTGGTGATCACATGACCCCAGGATGCTGTAACCATTATAAATATATATGTCAATTGCCAAGCACCCGCATTTCGATTATGTGGCTATGGGGATGCCGCAACAGTTGTAAGTGCAAAAACTGGTTGTAAGCCACTTTTTTTTTCAGGACCGCTATAACTTCAAACGGTCACTAAACAAATGGCCATAAGTCAAGGACTACCAGTATAATGGAGATGCATTTTCCAGAATAACCTAGTTAGCATTCCGAGTAGGAATTGTGGGAGGTGCAGTCCAAATACATCTTGAGAATATCAGGTTTAGGAAGGCTGGCTTACTGCATGATTCACAGTTACTACACAACCTAGCCCAGGGGTAGGCAACCTTGGCTCTTTTATGACTCATGGACTTCAACTCCCAGAATTCCTGAGCCAGCCAGGCTGGCTCAGGAATTCTGAGAGTTGAAGTCCACGAGTCATAAAAGAGCCAAGGTTGCCTACCCCTGACCTAGCCTATATAAGTTTATCATGCCCCCTTTCGTATGGTCTTCAGATTGTACTGCATTGTATTTTAATTGCTCAGCGTTGCATTGAAACCTCGAAACAACTGATGATAATAACATTCTTGACTTAATACACCTAACCTCTGACTGTCCAGCTTCTGAAAAAAGTACAGATAGTCCCCTATTTATGAGCACAACTGACCCCAAAATTTATGTTGATAAGTGAGAAATTTGTTATGTGCATTTTGCCCCATTTTATGCTTCTTTAATCTGGGGCTTAGCCCAATAGTTCTTCTTAAAAACTACAGCTTTGCAATGTAACTTGAATAAGTTGCCTGTGAGTCATGCCTAACCGGTTTGTAAGCACACTAATCTCAGCCCAGTTTTCATAAGAATAGATGAAACAGTCAACTTCAGTTTTATTCAGGTAAAAAAAAAATGTTCACAGTCAATCTCATTTTTTTTACATTAAAAAGTTTGCAGTTTTACTAACTTATGTAATGACTGTATGCTCTTTTCGTAATATACTCACTTATGTGCATATTTCTTCCTAATATAAGCATTTCTGTTGTTTAGGAACTACATCGAGAAATTCATATAAACTGAAAATTGAAAAACTAGTAATTTCATCTGCATATTAGATGGAGAAACATGACTATGATCATTTGAACATCTGTTTTTTGATATCTAATATCTATTCAAAGCCAGATAACATCTGTGGATTTCTGATTACACAAAAGGGTAAGTGTGGTTCATGCCCCCCCCCCGAATCCAACTTGGGTTCCCTGGGACCTTCCATAATGGTTTCGCTTTTCTGAGTGCTAATGGCCCTCATGATCAATAAAAAACTTGGCAGAAGAAAACAATGTTCTCAATAGAAACCTGTAGGGCACTCTTTTGCCCTGTGAGTCAGCAAACATCCCTAAACATGAACAAACCATCCCAATTTGGGCATTGGCAGAAAATGCAGAAATGAAGAGACTGGACAATCATTTGTCTGACATGGTATAGGGTTTCTTGCTTGAATAGGGGATTGGATAAGAGCAGGGCTTTTCAACCAGTGGTACGGGTACCACCTGTGGTACATTGGCACCTGGCAGGTGGTACACGGCCATTCTATAATAGTGGTAGCAGGAGAGAGGAATGAGCTGAACCAATGGCAGCACCACACAAGCCTGAGCGAAGACGGCTGGAGCGCCAGGATCAGTGCCACTTTCCAGCTGATCGGCGCTTCTTCGGAGCTGTCAGGGCTCAGTGGACACGCCAGGATCAGCGCTAGGCTCCAGCTAGAGCCCTGAAGAAGTGCCGATCAGCTGGACTGTTGCAGCATCTCCAGGGTCTTGTGATTTACATTCAGATGTTTGGCAACTGATTCATATTTATGACGATCACAGTGTCTCAGGGTCATGTGAAGTGACCAAACCTGCTGCAACCACCCAGCAGACAGAGGGAATAAAAACCAAACACCCCCCACCCCACCCCCGCTGCCAATCCTCAACAGAAATGCTCACAACAATGAAAACCTCAAACAGGAGGAAGAGCGCCGCCGGGTGGGTAGGCAGGTGTCTTGCTCGGCTGTAGCTTGGGGGGGGGGTCACTTTTTCAGTGCCATTGTAACTTCAAACAGTCACTAAGCAAACTGTTGTAAGTCGAGGACTACCTGTACTTTATCACTTTTTTTCCTTTTTTTTTTTTTGGGTCATCAAGTTTTTGACACCTTGTTAGGTGACTGGTGGAACTCGGATGTTGCCATATCCTAAAAGTGGTACAATGGATGAAAAGGTTGAAAAGCCCTGGATTAGACCTCCAAGGTCCCATCCAACTCTGTTATTCTGTTATTTTCTTCACATCTTTCTAACCCATAGTCAACCCTGCTTCAAAAGCAGACAATGTGGAGACTCATTGGCCATCCAACTTCTGGAAGAAGACCCTTCAAAAAAACAAGTTTAAAAATGAGTCACAAAACAGCACCTCACACCCAAACGTGAACATCTTCAGGATTTTTGAATTCAGAAAGTCCTATAATTGCTGTAGCTCACTTCCAGGTGAAATGATCTTGCATTTGACAATATGTATATATCAATTTGGCAGATACCATTTGGTGCTAGGAACAATAGTAACTCATATATCTATATCGTGTAGATAGGTAGGTATGGTAAGTGGATAGGATGGATGGATGGATGGATGGATGGATGGATGGATGGATGGATGGATGGAAGGAGTCAGGGAGGGAGGGATAAAAACCAAGCAGAATAAGTGGTGAATGTTTGCATTAAACAGACCTTAAAATCAGTTTAAATGCTATCCTGATACTGAAACATCATATCAATGGTTTCACGTTAGTCTCTGGAGTGATTCCATTTCACAGTGCTTGGTTAGCCCAGAAAGAGAGATGATACAAAACACCTAGAATTTACATTGATTTCCAAAGCTAGGATACCAGAATTATTCTTTTCTTTCTCCCTTTCCTATCATTTTTAGTTTGTCCAGTGCTATATGTGAAAAATAATACAATCTTTATTCCAGACGTCATGTTATAATTTATTTTGTTTCTGCTTTTGAGATGTTTACGCTGCCTTTCCCTCCTATGTTTATAGCACCCCCTCCTCCAATGTTTCCCAATAATTGTGAACCTGAGATTAAGCACTTCACTCCTTCAACATTTCCAATGAAATTGGCAGTTACCTGCCAATGTTCAGAGGGAAAGAAAAATACTGCAAGACCTGTAATAATAGATTCAACTGGAAGAGAGCTAAGAGTGACTGGACTGAGGGCTGAGAGGAGTAAAATAGGATTTGCCTATTTCCCTTTTTAAAATTTCTGCCTCTTTGAAATCAGTTTCACAACAAGGAATGTTTTTTTCTGGATTAGTGACCACAGCCATCTCCTCATCCCCCAAAATGCCCACAATGGCTGTAGGGCTGTTTTAGGAGCAATGTTCTGAGGGAGCTGTGTTATTACTATGGTTCGTTGACAACCAGTCAGATATTTAAACTGGATTTGGCATTTTTATTCAACCATGGAGTCCTTCCCTAGGAAAGGCAGAAATAAAGCCAGTTTGGTGCAGTGGTGAAAGCTTGAGGCTACAAAACAGGAGACTAGGAACTTCCACCTCAGCCCCAAAGTCAGCTGGGTGATCTTGGGCCAGTCCTGGGAAGGAGGCATATGGCCAAACTACTTCTGAAAAAGCTTGCCAAGGAAACTGCAGGAACTTATCCAGGCAATCTCCCAGAACTGAACATGATTGAATGAAAGAAATAAAAAACTGAAGAAAGTGTGTGTGTGTGTGTGTGTGTGTGTGTGTGTGTGTGTGTGTAAGAGAGGGAGGGAGAACATCCTTTTAAAAGTTGTTGGTTCTCCGTTAGCAGTTACTCAAACTTGAATGACAATAGTAATAAAAAATATCAGGCTTTGTCTTAAGTTGAATCTCACTGAGGGAAATCAGTTTGTGTTTTCTTTATTCATATATTGAATTTATATAGCCACCCATCTCATGCTTGAGACTCTTAAAGCTTTCCAGATTGTCAGCTACATAGAACTCTGCTCTCCATTTTGCTGTAAGTTATTTTACAGAATTTCCTCCCATAATTCTGTGATTTCTAATGTCCTCTTAAAATTTTAACAGACTATAAAGTACCACAGTATAGTTGGCTGGCATATTTATAGGTTCACAATCTTGCATACATGCATGCATACATACGCACATACATATTCCAGATCAATCCATATTCCAAACACTGTTCTACTAAAACCACCCATTAAAGACTTGGTTTTTGGGGGGGGGGTGGAATCATAAAGTGTCTCTATATATTTCAGGGTTTCTAATATTTTTGTCATTAAGAAGAAACAAAATTGCTGAGCTGGATGGAAACACACATCTTGCTTTTCTGAAAAGAGCTTGCTGAGAAGCCCTGCCTGCCGCAGGAAGAGGAGAAGAGACTCCACCCCTGCTGGCCCACAGATGCCCGCCCACCAAATCTAAGAACCGCCCCCTTCCTCCTCCCCCACCATAGACTCAGGAAGCTTTTAAAGACACCACATTTTAAGCATGCATTTAGGGCAAGGATGAAAGGTGTACCTGAGTGGAGATCAGTCTAGATTTTTGGTCTTTTATTCCTCCCTCACTCCCTTTATCCATCCCTTCTTTCATCCATCCATCAGTTGCATTATGGTCTTCATGATGCAGTTATGATTATATTAATGAATGGAAGTGATTTAGTATCATTATTAATACTATATAATTTTGATAAATGATTTATTAGATTAGAATTTACTGCACTGTATGTATTTTATGATTTTTTTTAAGTCACCTAGCGTTATTATGATTGAAGCAGCATAGTAGCATGTAAAATAAACACATTCACACACACACACACACACACACACACACACACTCACTCACTCACTCACACACACATGTAATAGAGTGCCAGAAAGGCTGTTTGCCTTAGACCTGAAATCTGAAAGAAGTCTTAATTTGCCTTTTAAAAAAATATTACAATCATAGAACCATTGATTGGAAGGCATCTTGAAAATCTTCTAGTCTCTTGCCCATTATGTTTTACTCCATTGCTTAATGTTTATTAGCATTCTGAGAAGTCTTACTACACACACACACACACACACACACACACAGAGAGAGAGAGAGAGAGAGAGAGAGAGAGAGAGAGAACATTACATAATAACTTTGGCTACTTCATACATTGTTTGGCATTTCCTAAGTGATATCATTAATAATTTGGGGGAACCTTTGCTCAAAGGGATAAGAAATTCAACAACATGTGCCTCCTTTCCTTCTCTAGATATGTTATGTTCTTTGTCTCTTCTTCATGCTTTCCAAAATAGGAACAAAAAGAAAAATCACAGGAAATGTTGGAATGGCAAGTTATTGCACTCTTTGCCATATTTAAAAATGCTAAAGAGAGGCCAGATATAACATTGAAGAAAGAGTTGCATTTATTTACAGAATTAACAACAGAATTCACAACCATATTTTTGCCACCTCTTTGGATCTCTTTTTTTTCCCCAAAAAATTCCAATTTGATGGAATGGACAATGCAAAGTTTAAGGTTCCAGACTCGGATGGGTCTAAGGAACTGGACGAAGTAAGTGGAAATAATCCTGCTTCTTTTCACAATCTTGATGGAGGACTTTGCTTATGCTGAGCATGAGCACACACATAACAATGTAAAGTGTTAACACTGTATATAGTTAGACTGCACCTTCCTCTTTTGATTACTGTATTTTTAAAAATGTAGTTTTTAAGTGTCTTTAATGGTAGAGGACTATCTATGATTGTTACTTGTGTTTCACCTGTATATACAGAGTCATATACGTGTGAGATGGCCAGCTATATAAATTTAATAAATAAATAACTGTGGCAAATGAAGTAGCCCTCTGAATCTGTAGCATGACCTTGAGAGATGGGGAATTATCATTCCTTTGGGGGGAAATCCTTGCCATAATTTCATATTAGGTAAAATTGCCAGCCAAAATGTGTATGTCATCATTTGCACCTCCCCAATAGATTAACAGCAAGCCTCAATGAATTTAACAGGACTTATAACATGCATATAACATGCATTGCCTGTTCATCAAAAGTAATAGATAATTCTTTGAATGTTCAAGCCTCAGCATTCATTTCTACATTGTTTAAACATTTTAAAGGTTTGGGAATTGCCATTACTTTAGGACAGGGGTCTTCAGACTTGGCCCTTTTATGACTTGTGGACTTCAACTCCCAGAATTCCTCAGCCAGGCACGCTGGCTGAGGAATTCTGGGAGTTGATGTCCACAAGTCATAAAAGGGCCAAGTTTGAAGAGCCCTGCTTTATGATATGAGAGCCAGTTTTTTCAAAGTCCCAAGATAGACACAAGGCCACAGCTCTAGAGGAACACTGATTTAAGGAGAAGGATTATAGCTCTTTAGATATTGTTGAATGTCATTCCCTACCATTGCCAGATAGCATGAATAATGATAAGACCTGGAGCCCAGTGACATCTGGTCTACTGTACCTCAAATTGTCCATCAGCACAAGAAGATAGAGAAAATTCAAAAGAGAAGTCTTGGAAAAGCAAAGCCAATATATTGGAAGATTCTTGTCAAAACAACCCTCTTCCTCCCGTCACATTTAGACCCTTTGGGATATTTTTATCCCTCTAAAATAATAAGAATTCTATTGGAGATGACACTTCAACATCCAAGATATATTTGACCGGGTATATTGTGTGGATTTTTTTTTTTTCACTTTTCAGATGGTGGAACTCAAGACAGCATATGTGGAAGTCTTAGGTTGCTTCACGTCAAACTATCAGCTCAAACTGCATAGCTTCAACAAGGGTTGCATTATGACTCAAAGTCAGGAAAGAATGTGATCCAGCTTGAAATTGCATCAGTCTCCAAATTGCATACAGGAAGAAGGAAGGAAACGGATTCCCATGGAAAAGAAGTCAATTTCACCCTTGCTATAAGATGAAGACTGAGAAAAGGCTACTTTACTTTGTTACCAATGGGTAGTGGGCTCTTTGCCAAATTCTTCTAAACTCCTCTACCACTTCCCTATTAGGACTCAATTGGAAACAATTTCACTAACAAGCAACCCGATGAGATAAGTATGGTGTTTCCGAGCTTTGCTCTTTCTTCTGCAGCCAGCCCTGTCATGTTCGGCTCTTAAACATCTGCTTGTTTGAAAAACATTCATAAATAAACACCAGAAATGCCTAAATTGCTGGTCTTCCTTCCTGGAAGAAACTGAACATAATTAATCAAAATCCAGTGCTCCACTGACTCATTGCCTGTGAGTAATAGCATATCTGTCTTGCTTTTAACTTGCTATCACATCTCTGTACATATCCTCTAATTAAGAAGGCAAAGCAATCTTTTGATTGGAAAAATGCAGTGAAGATCTGTTCTTTTTTATGCCCAGCTGACTACAACAGGTGGTCACATTTGGGTTTGTTAAAAATGTTCCTTTACGCTGAAGTTAACAAGAGAGAATATTAAGTGCAATAACTAGAGAATGGGCACTTTATGTTTATGAGGGAAACAAAAGGGCTTTGGATTCAACTTACTCAACACAATTATGGGTGCACGCACATTGTTGGAGCAAGTTGGAAATATAAAATATTGACAGTGGGGAAAAAAAACAAGACAATAAAGTTGCTAGTTCCCCTTCCCTTTCTTCCTCAGAAAAAAGCCAACAAAAATTATTATGTGATAAAACACTGAATGCCTACTGGAAGAAAGTCTTAGTTGGCATCTAGATAATGCATGTAGTGAAGATGTCAGGTAGATCTCACTAGAAAGGGAATTCTTCTAATGGAAAACATCCTTAGAAAGCCCACTTTTCTCTCCATTATCAGATGTGTATAATGGCAGAGGAGTTTGCTGTGAAGATGAAGTCTCCCTTCTGCCTTGCTCTATCCACCTGGAGACCTCCCCTCCAAGAAGAACATCTGTAATGTCAAAGCCCTCCCCTCCCCTCCCTCCCATCTCTCCCTCCCTCCCTTCTCTCCACTCCCTCTCCCCTCCCCTCCCTTCCTTCCTTCTCTGGGAGCTTGAGGTTGCTTCTTAAGTGAAGCCAGTAAATACTTACTGGCTATAACACAGCTCTCAATAACTTTCTGAGTGAAATCATTGGCGATGACTTGTACTATCATAAAGCTTCCTGTCAAGTTCTGTGTTTCAATATTTCAAAGCTTGTGTTTATTTATTTATTTATTTATTTATTTATTTATTTATTTATGAGACTTATATACCGCTTTACGTGCAAGCACTCTCTAAGCGGTGTACACCAGTAAGCAATGTGTATATATATATATATATATATATATATATATATATATATATATATATGTATGTATGTATGTGTGTGTGTGTGTGTGTGTGTGTGTGTTTTCTGAGGTTTTCGCGGGTGTTTGTATGTAGGTCTTTGGTTGTTCGGGTTTTCTCCCGCGTAAAATTGGAAGTGTCTTGGCGACGTTTCGACGAAGTCCCATTCGTCATCTTCAGGCTGGTGTTTTCAGCTTCGTGCTTCGAGCAGCAATGTGTGGTCTTAGCTGTTTCTTCCTTTTAACTGCCAGTGGGGGTATGAACTGATTGGGTGGGAGCTTGGCTGTGTTCTGATTGGGTGGAGGTGTGTTCTGATTGGTTAGGGGCTTGGCTGTGCTCTGATTGGCTGGGGGATTGTGTTCTGTTTGGTTGTGCTCAGGTTAGTCTGAGTTGCAGAGGGGTTTAAGATTTTGGGCTGCCTTGCTATTTTTTGGCTTCGCGTTTGTGGTCGTGCCTCATTTTCATGGAGGGTGTCAGTTTGCTTCATGTATGGATTGGAGGGCTTTAAAGTGGCTAATGATGCAGCTCTGGTCTGGCTTCTGGTTTGTGGTCGTGCCTCATCATCGGTGTGGCTTTGGGTTTGCTTTTTGCGTGGATGTGTGGTGGTGACATCCTGTGTGGTTTTTGTGAGTGTGGGTCTGGTATCATTTTTTGTATTAGGGAGTCGTTTGTCAATAAGGGCGGGTTTCCAAATGGCTGGTAGGCGGGAGGTATCATCTCGCTTGTTCATGCTGTGTGGGCGTTTTTCTATCTCGATGGCTTCTCTGATTATTCTGTTATTAAAATGTTCACTTTTGGCAATGGTTCTGGTATTTTTAAAGTCAATTTCATGTCCTGTGGCTTTAAGGTGTTGGACCAGGGAAGATGTTGGTTCCTCTTTTTTGACTGAGTTCTTATGTTCTTCAATGCGTGCACTTATTCTTCTGTTGGTTTGTCCGATGTATGTGGTGGGACAAGTGGTGCATGGGATTTCGTATACTCCTTGATTTTCTAATTCAATTTTATCTTTGGGGTTTCTAAGGATGGTGGATATTTTTCTGTTTGTGCAGAATGCTGTTTTGATGTTGTGTTTATGGAGGATCTTACTGATTCTGTCTGTGGTGCCTTTTATGTATGGGAGGAGGGCTTTGCCGTTTTCTTGTTCTTCGTCTTGGATTTTAAACACAACATCAAAACAGCATTCTGCACAAACAGAAAAATATCCACCATCCTTAGAAACCCCAAAGATAAAATTGAATTAGAAAATCAAGGAGTATACGAAATCCCATGCACCACTTGTCCCACCACATACATTGGACAAACCAACAGAAGAATAAGTGCACGCATTGAAGAACATAAGAACTCAGTCAAAAAAGAGGAACCAACATCTTCCCTGGTCCAACACCTTAAAGCCACAGGACATGAAATTGACTTTAAAAATACCAGAACCATTGCCAAAAGTGAACATTTTAATAACAGAATAATCAGAGAAGCCATCGAGATAGAAAAACGCCCACACAGCATGAACAAGCGAGATGATACCTCCCGCCTACCAGCCATTTGGAAACCCGCCCTTATTGACAAACGACTCCCTAACACAAAAAATGATACCAGACCCACACTCACAAAAACCACACAGGATGTCACCACCACACATCCACGCAAAAAACAAACCCAAAGCCACACCGATGATGAGGCACGACCACAAACCAGAAGCCAGACCACAGCTGCATCATTAGCCACTTTAAACCCCTCCAATCCATACATGAAGCAAACTGACACCCTCCATGAAGAGGAGGCACGACCACGAACGCGAAGCCAAAAAATAGCAAGGCAGCCCAAAATCTTAAACCCCTCTGCAACTCAGACTAACCTGAGCACAACCAAACAGAACACTCCCCCAGCCAATCAGAGCACAGCCAACCCCCCAGCCAATCAGAGCACAGCCAACCCCCCAGCCAATCAGAGCACAGCCACGCCCCTAACCAATCAGAACACACCTCCACCCAATCAGAACACAGCCAAGCTCCCACCCAATCAGTTCATACCCCCACTGGCAGTTAAAAGGAAGAAACAGCTAAGACCACACATTGCTGCTCGAAGCACGAAGCTGAAAACACCAGCCTGAAGATGACGAATGGGACTTCGTCGAAACGTCGCCAAGACACTTCCAATTTTACGCGGGAGAAAACCCGAACAACCAAAGACCTACATATATATATATATATATATATATATATATATATATATATATATATTTACATTGCCCCCAACAATCTGGGTCCTCATTTTACCTACCCCGGAAGGATGGAAGGCTGAGTCAACCTTGAGCCGGTGAGATTTGAACCGCTGACCTGCTGAACACAGTCAGCTAAAGTGGCCTGCAGTACTGCACTCTAACTGCTGCGCCACCACAGCTCTAAGGTGTTCTTAGAGAGGTGTCCAGTAAAGGATGGAGCAAGTGCTTGGTTTATTTTTTTAAAAGAGAATACTTTTGGGGACTGTGGGAATGTAGGAACTGTCTGTCTGAAAAGGCAACCTTACTTTTTTCCTCATGTAGAGTGACAAGCTGCCATGGCATGTGGTTGGTAGATAAGGAAAGCAATCTATCTATGCTCAGAAATGAATTTCAGTGTGGTTATGATTTTAACTCAGCTTTTTTCCCCCTTTAAAATAGGAGTAGGGCTGCACCTAAACAGATAATTAGCAAAGACAGGGACCACAGAAACAATACTCCTGCTTTTTTAAAAACTTAACTCCTTGCTTAGGAGGACTGTGTAAACTTCAGAAGATCACTTTGGGTAGCAAAGCAGCATTCTAGACTAAAACAGAGCTTGCTGTTGAAGAAACAGATAAGGATGCTAAATAGGCTTCTGTGCATGCTCTGAAGTTAATCAGGGGCCCTTTGCCACCACTGAGTTGACTTGTTTTGACACCTCAATTTCAGGCACTTGATGCCTAGCAGTTTTATATTTTGTCTCAGCTGGGGTCATTGCAACCATTCAGATCAAGATGATGCCTCTAGGTCAGTGATGGCGAACCTTTTAGAGACTGAATGCCCAAACTGCAACCCAAAACCCACTTATGCATCCTCGGGTGCCGTGTGGGTGAGGCCCATTAGGTGGGTGTGGTCCATTGGGTGGGTGTGGCCCATTGGGTGGGCATGGTTGCGGTGGTAACTGCAGACTGGGTAGGACTAAAAAGTTCAATCAATCAATTCCAACTTTGCAAGATCTTTTTTTTTCCTGCGAGAAGTTGAAATTGACTGATTCATTGAACCTTTTTTTTTTTTAACACGGTGGCGGAGGCCTAACGCGGAAAGGTTTTATAAAACCCAGCTGAAGGCCTAGGAGTGGTGCGACGGCGCGCGTGCCCACAGAGAGGGTTCTGAGTGCCGCCTCTGGCACCCGTGCCATAGGTTCGCCACCACTGCTCTAGGTAGAACAGGGAGGCTTCATACAAATATACTGTTTATAGACAACACTTATAAATGGGTGCTCTTCAGGTCTAAGAATACAGTAACAATATTATATGAATGCTGGAACAAAATTGCAATCAATGATAAAGCACAGCACATGGTCTATAACAGTGCTTCTCAAATAGTGGGGTGCGCCCCCCAGGGGGGGCGCGAGGCTCCGTAAAGGGGGGCTCGTTTGACCTCAGCAAATACTGTCATATTGGATTTCTAGATCGGATCATCCGACTCACTCACAAGCGGCAGCCCGACGCGGAGGACAACATGACCGCCAATGCACGTGACACATGCAAAGGACCCGATTGGATAGACATGATGCTCTATCCTGATTGGCCAAACCCGCCCATGTGACTTTTAGACCCGGATATCGGTCCTCTGTACAGAAAAAAAATTTTTACAGTCGCGCGGGGGGCGCGAAATGTTTTCTTCTTCCTAGGGGGGCATGACAGAAAATAATTGAGAAGCACTGGTCTATAAGAAGGACAATGTCTGATTTAATCTTTGGGTTCTCCATGCCAAAGAACCTTAAGTAAATTAGTTAAGAAACATCTAACATAATGAAGTTCTACCCATGATTCAAAGCAGATAATATTGGTCTAAATAAATAAATGGTCTGATCTAGGATAAAGTTGCCACATTCTTCAGAATGCCTACAAAGAAAAAAGAACAGTAGCAGAGAGTTGTAGATTCTTTATGGATTATCTGTGGGATTTCAATAGCCACATGTGAATGTTGACAATCCCCAATCAACATTTACAATCACATGTCTTAATGTCTGAAAATATGAAAATAACAACCAATTAGGTTCATTTCACTAATTCCGGGGCATTTATCCTAACATAATAACAGAATAGATCAGGAAGCATAAGGCCTCTATCAAGAATTCAATCTGCCTGACAAGCTGCATTGGTTCCCAATTTATTTCTTGGCAAAATTCAAAATGCTAATGATGACCTTTAAAGCTTGAAAAAGGTTTAGATCCAGAGTGTCTTAAGGTCCTCATCCTACTGTATATCAGTCAGTCTCATCTCTAGATAGTGAAGCTGTGTTTTGTGTCATAGTTATTGTGAAGCCTGAATTGATAAAGACAAGAGAAAGCTCTGAATTTAAAGATTGGGACTCTCTGCCTCCAAGCTCCAAGCTACCTGGATCCCTCTTTGATAGCCATTCATCAGTGGATATGTTCTACAGTGAATATAAATTTTATTTGATATTTTCTTGTAGTTAATATATGCCTGTTACTACATAATGTCGCCTTGTATGAGGAGTCAGTCAAAGAGAGAAATGGGTGGCTACAAACATTAAACATAGAAATTAAATTAATAAAAGTAGTTTTGATTATTATGCATCTCATCCATCAAAGTATAAGCATTCAATGGGTGGGATATCACCTTTTATGGGAAATGCTGTCCCCCGTAGCAAATGAAAACCTAACCCAAAGGTCTTAAACTTTTTGCGGCTGGAGAACCATGCTTGCATGCTTTGAGCATTCTCTTAAAGTGACTGATGAGAAATATTTATCTGTTCTCCAAATTACTGCCACGGTGGAGGTGAAGCATTTACAAAGCACAAATATATTCCATTTGCTGCTGTTACCTCCTCAGGATCCCTCTCCATCTGCCTTTTGGGGTTCCTTTTGAATCCTGGAGGCTTTCTTGGAAATAAAATGATGCCAGGGGCTATCCCTTTGATCAGCAGCAGGCCGTCTTTCAGTTAAGAACATTTTCTAAAATGTAAAAAAACAGGTAGAGCATGAAGTCTGAAGGTGTCAAGGGGAAACACACCCAGATATGTGGGTGGGATTGTGTTTCACTAAGGACTTCAGTTTTAGGCATTTACAAATCTTTGCAGTATCAGACAAAAAACAGATTATGTGTTAACAAAGTTGTTATAAAAATCAATACTGCTATCTTTGTTTACTGTTAGGTCTTGCTTTCTCATTTTTTAGCTGAAGGATTTTAAGCGAAGCTTCCTTTTAGCACCCACAAGGTAAAAACACCTATGTAAAAGCTGCCATTCCTCTTACAAGGATGTATCAACCCAGTCAGAAGGAAGGTGGTTGCATTGTCAAGCTTACATTGGGGCATTCACATCAATGTTTGTGATAGTTGAATGAGTGCCATGAATGGATTGCAGCCCACCGCTCGGTGAGTGTGCAAATAAGACATGGGGCCTTTGACAGCAAGGCAGGTTACCTGTGCCAAGTATACAAGAAATGTAAACTTCAGGTTGCTCTAAAGTTCACATTGCTGAATCATGGATATGTTTAATAAGTAGTTGTGTCCTTTTTTAGTAAAGCAATGTGGTTTACATTTAAGATTAGGTTAGCAGTTAGCAGGACTTCTGTTGCAATTCTACTTTCCAGGGGATTATTACTTGGCTGTAAAAAGTGGACTGGAGAGATGAGGTTTAACAGAGACAAGGCCTTGGCTCAGCTGTCAATGTGGGAATTGCTTTTTTGCAGCAATTTTTTTTTAAAAAAAACACACACCACCATTTCAAATAGCAAAAGTATAGTATATGTTTTGCTGTTTACAGGGTAGATTTGTATGACATCTCACCACAATCAACTGATTCAGAAACCACATTTTTTTAATCAACCCTCAGTTTTTAGGAATATCAAAAAATTTGGAATTGTTACTCATATTTGCAGCATTGAAAGAACAAGGGATCAGAATAACAAGTGACTATACATAACCTAATGTTCAAATTGTAGAAACATAACTATATTGCTCCCCAGAGGTACCACAGCTCTGAAATATATCTGCTTCCTTTTTTTTTTTCCATTCAGTTTCCATCCCTGCTCCTAAAGCAAGGGTAGGCAACCTTGGCTCTTTTATCATTCGTGGACTTCAACTCCCAGAATTCCTGAGCCAGCCATGCTGAGGGGAAAGGGAGAGGTTTCCAAGCTGAGCCATATATATATATATATATATATATATATATATATATATATATATATATATATATATATATATATATATATATATATATATATATATATATGTTTTCTGAGGTTTTCGCGGGTGTCTGTATGTAGGTCTTTGGTTATTCGGGTTTTCTCCCACATAAAATTGGAAGTGTCTTGGCGACGTTTCAACGAAGTCTCATTCGTCATCTTCAGGCTGGTGCTTTTGGCTTCGTGCTTCTAGGAGCAATGTGTGGTTGTAGCTGTTTCCTCCTTTTAACTGCCAGTGGGGATATGAACTCATTGGATGAGAGCTTGGCTGTGTTCTGATTGGATGGAGGTGTGTTCTGATTGGTTAGGAGCTTGGTTGTGCTCTGATTGGCTGGGGGGTTGGCTGTGCTCTGATTGGCTGGGGGGGTTGGCTGTGTTCTGATTGGCTGGGGGAGTGTTCTTTTTGGGTGGGGGCTTTGTTGTGCTCGGGTTAGTCTGAGTTGCCGGGGGGGTTAAAATGGTGAGCTGCACTGCTAATTTTTGGCTTCGCGTTCATGGTCGTGCCTCATCTTCATGGTGGGTGTCAGTTTGCTTCATGTATGGATTGGAGGGGTTTAAAGTGGCTAATGATGCAGCTGTGGTCTGGCTTCTGGTTTGTGGTCGTGCCTCATCATCAGTGTGGCTTTGGGTTTGCTTTTTGCGTGGATGTGTGATGGTGACATCCTGTGTGGTTTTTGTGAGTGTGGATCTGGTGTCATTTTTTGTGTTAGGGAGTCATTTGTCAATCAGGGCGGGTTTCCAAATGGCTGGTAGGCGGGAGGTATCATCTCGTTTGTTCATGCTGTGTGGGCATTTTTCTATCTAGATGGCTTCTCTGATTATTCTGTTATTAAAATGTTCAGTTTTGGCAATAGTTCTAGTCTTTTTAAAGTCAATTTCATGTCCTGTGATTTTTAGGTGTTAGACCAGGGAAGAAGTTGGTTCCTCTTTTTTGACTGAGTTCTTATGTTCTTCAATGCGTGCACTTATTCTTTTGTTGGTTTGTCCGATGTATGTGGTGGGACAAGTGGTGCATGGGATTTCGTATACTCCTTGATTTTCTAATTCAATTTTATCTTTGGGGTTTCTTAGGATGGTGGATATTTTTCTGTTTGGGCAGAATGCTGTCTTAATGTTGTGTTTGTGAAGAATCTTACTGATTCTGTCTGTGGTGCCTTTTATGTAAGGGAGGAGGGCTTTGCCGTTTTCTTGTTCTCTGTCTTGGGTTTTAGTGGGGGTTTCTTTTTGGATTAGTTTGGTGATCTTATTTGGTTGGAATCCATTGGATGTAAGTACATTATTGAGAGTGTGTAGTTCGGTTTTTAGGTGTTGTTCATCAGCTAAGCGTTTTGTTCTAGAGATGAGTGTCTTGGCTACGGAGTTGATCTGTGCTGGGTGGTGGTGTGAGAGAGCATGCAGATAGCGGTTTGTGTGTGTTTTCTTCTGGTAGATGGTGTGTCCTAGGGAGCCATTGGATTTCTTGTAGACTAAGACATCTAGGAAGGGAAGTTGGTTATTAGCTTCTGTTTCCATGGTGAACTGTATTTTGGGGTGTAGGCTGTTGAGGTGTATGAGGAAGTTGTCCAGTTTTTCTTTCCCATGTGGCCAGATTATGAAGGTGTCATCTACGTATCTGAGCCAGAGTTTGGGTTTGTGTTCAGATTTTTCTAGAGCTTGGGTTTCAAAGTTTTCCATGTAGAGGTTTGCAATGACAGGTGAGAGGGGTGATCCCATGGGTGCTCCTTCTATTTGTTTGTATTTTTGTCCATTATAGATGAAGTATGTGTTGGATAGACAATGGTTGGTCAGATCTAGGATGTGTTTTGGGGGGTTATATTTGTTTTTAATAACTGTCAAGGCTTCTTTGATTGGCACTTGGGTGAAGAGGGATATGACATCGAAGCTCACAAGTAGGTCGCTGGGCTGTAAGTTTTGTTTATTTATGATCTCTAAGAAATGGAAAGAATTTTTTACGTGTGAGGTGATGGATTCTGCATAGGGCTATAGTTGTTTGGCGAGAAATTTGGCTAGGTTTTGTAGAGGTGAGCCTATGGAGCTGACTATGGGTCTAAATGGGGTTCCTTCTTTGTGTATCTTGGGGAGACCATAGAGCTTAGGGCATCTGGATGATTTCTCTCTGGGAATGATTCTTTGCTGGATCTCTTCGCTAATGGGTGAGGCTTTTATTTTGGATCTGGTGGTTTTTTCCAGGTAGGTAGTGGGATCTGTGTTTAGGGGTTTGCAAGGATTAGTCAGCTTGGACCTGTTACAAGGTCCATGCGTAGACTTTAGATGTGGCTATGTCTGAAAACCAGGCTTCTTTGAGTAACCTACCACTCTTGGAGGTGTCACTGGCAACCACCCTTACATCGTCAAAATTAAATTTATGACCAAACTCCTCCATGTGAGTCAGTATTTGGGAGCATTGCTCACCTCTTTTTATTGCCAGCTTGTGTTCCTGCATTCTTGTTCCGACCCTTTTGGAAGTTTCTCCCACATAATTGCCTGGGCAGTCATTACAGTTAATCCTGTAAATGACTCCAGATCTCTCAACTATGGGGAGTGGGTCCTTTGGTCTCATAATGCAGGAACGCATTACCAGACCCACACTCACAAAAACCACACAGGAGGTCACCACCACACATCCACGCAAAAAACAAAACTGATTGGGTGGGAGCTTGGCTGTGTTACGTATATATCAGTAAAAAAGGAAGCCATCATCGTCAGGATACAAGCCAGTTAGTGAGGAAACCTGCTTATAAGCATAGCCATACCTAAACTCTACGCATGGACCTTGTAACAGGTCCAAGCCAACTAATCCTTACTTCACTTACAGCCTTCAGTGATTTTTTCTTTTAGCTCTTACTTACATCCACCTAGCTTTCAATGGCTAGCACCTGCCATCATTGTCAGAATACAAGCTAGCTAGTGAGGAAACCTGCTTATAAGCATAGCCACGCCTATACGCATGGACCTTGTAACAGATCCAAGCCGGCTAATCCTTGCTTCACTTACAGCCTTCAGTGATTCTTTCTTATAGCTCTTACATCCACACAACCACCCACTTCCCCCCTCCCTTTAGTTCCTGAGTCATATAGGCAACGTGTGTTTCTCAAAATTAAAGGGTCCTCTGCACTATTGAGTTGATTCTTCTTCCTGTGTTCCTCGGGACGTTTCTCTCTTCCACTCCTCCGGCACGCATCACACTCATTTGCATTCTTCAATCCTGTCACTCCTTCAATCCCCCCACAATCCTTGCCACCAATCTCATCCACACTTTTATTTCCCCCCACTGTTCCCAGCATATCGCATCCTCCGTGCTCCTCCTTCGTACCATCCGGTGCAACTCCCAATCCGGTTGCCTCTCTTTCAGTCTTCCGTAACACCGCTCTCCGGGAGCGCGTGACCACCCCCATAATGGGGCGGCTGTAAGTATTGATCTTCCGTACATCCATTGAAGGCATGTCTCTGTCTCGGTGGCTCTGATCGGTGTGGCCGCATAGCAAAGGTGTTATTCTGCCGTCGCTCGTAGTAGGTGTTGCCTTTTTGGAATTCCTATCCATTTCCAAGGCACCGGCGACCAGGTGCGTTGTAGCGGGGACACCATTGGGGACAGTGGAGCCGATATGGTCACTGGGGTAGTGAGTTTGTTTTGTGTTAATTGGGAAACTTGTTATTCTTATTCTTGAGTATTGGGTACAATGCAAGGAGGTGTCTGGGGCATCCGAGGATGGGCCATTAATATCAATAAATTTCTTAATTAATGGCGGATGTACACACGAATCGTTAACTAAAGGGGGTCTAGATTGTAGATGTCTCTCTTCTTTGTTGCCAGTTTCATCTAATGGACACCCAGAGTTTTTGTTACTCAGATGTTTTTTCCCAGGTCGTCTACGCATTTCCCACGCCTTCATGGTCTGATATGCTGGGCATAGGTCCACATGTCGATTGATTGACATGCTGTCTGAAAACCAGGCTTCTTTGAGTAACCTACCACTCTTGGAGGTGTCACTGGCAACCACCCTTACATCGTCAAAATTAAATTTATGACCAAACTCCTCCATGTGAGTCAGTATTTGGGAGTATTGCTCACCTCTTCTTATTGCCAGCTTGTGTTCCTGCATTCTTGTTCTGACCCTTTTGGAAGTTTCTCCCACATAATTGCCTGGGCAGTCATTACAGTTAATCCTGTAAACGACTCCAGATCTCTCAACTATGGGGAGTGGGTCCTTTGGTCTCATAATGCAGGAACGCAACGTCCGGTCAGGTCTATGTGCAACCCTTACACCATAGGGTGCCAATAGTCTGGTGGTGGCTTCCGAGACGTTGCTAATGTAAGGGAGGGTGATACGAGTCATCTGTGATGGTACCATCCCATTTGATGGATTTTGGGATGGTTTGGCCAGAGTACTGTGGCGTCTGATGAATTTCATGGGGTACCCATTGTACCTACAGAGACGGAGGAGATGTTTTCTTTCCTCCGTCCTAGCTTTGGCTGTACTGCAGTGGGAGTCCACCCTCTTAAAGAGGGTTCTAATGCAGCTGACTTTGTGGGCCACTGGGTGATTGTTGTTGTAATGCAAAATTCTATCGGTGTGCGTGGGTTTGCGATAGACCCGGGTGGTTAAGGTCCCATCTGGCTGGCGTTGGACTAAGACATCAAGAAATGCCAGCTTACCCTGATACTCCTCCTCCTCCGTAAATTGCAGGTCCACGCACACCAAATTAAGTGTGTCCACAAAGTCAGCTTTTTGACTCCTCTTAATTATGACGAACGTGTCGTCAACGTAGCGGACCCAGAACTTTGGGCAGTATTGGGTCATCGCTACGTGTTCCAACTGCTGCAATACAGCCTCAGCAATAACACTCGAAATAGGTGACCCCATGGGGGTGCCCTTTATTTGCTCATACATTGTGCCCTGAAACGTAACATACATTTTGAGGCAAAGGACTAAAAGGTCCACAAGGTCATCAGAGCGGAGTGAATCCTGGTAATGTCCTGGTCCTCTGCGGCTCAAAACATCTTTGATCGTCGCAACGGCCAGGTCCTGTGGGATAGAGGTGAAGAGGGAGATGACATCAAATGACACCATCACCTCATCGTCCTCTATCCTCAAAGTTCTTATCCTACTCAGGAATTCCTCCGCAGATCTTACCGTGGTCTGGTTGTCTGCGACCAGGTGGCCAATTTTTTGTGTTAGGGAGTCGTTTGTCAATAAGGGCGGGTTTCCAAATGGCTGGTCACCAGGAGGTCACCACCACACATCCACGCAAAAAACAAACCCAAAGCCACACCAATGACGAGACACGACCACAAACCAGAAGCCAGACCACAGCTGCATCATTAGCCACTTTAAACCCCTCCAATCCATACATGAAGCAAACTGACACCCTCCATGAAAAGGAGACACAACCACGAACGAGAAGCCAAAAAATAGCAAGGCAGCCCAAAATCTTAAACCCCTCTGCAACTCAGACTAACCTGAGCACAACCAAACAGAACACTCCCCCAGCCAATCAGAGCACAGCCAAGCCCCTAACCATTCAGAACACACCTCCACCCAATCAGAACACAGCCAAGCTCCCACCCAATCAGTTCATACCCCCACTGGCAGTTAAAAGGAAGAAACAGCTAAGACCACACATTGCTGCTCAAAGCACGAAGCTGAAAACACCAGCCTGAAGATGACGAATGGGACTTTGTCGAAACGTTGCCAAGACACTTCCAATTTTACGCGGGAGAAAACCCGAACAACCAAAGACCTACATACAAATACCCGCGAAAACCTCAGAAAACATATATATATATATATATATATATATATATATATATATATATATATATATATATATATATATAAAATAGAACAGAAGTGAATGTAGGGTTCACTCACTGTAGCTGAAGGTCTTCTCTTTAAGTTAGTTGAGTCAGCAGAACAAAATGCCAGCTATTTAAGTTTTAAACATTAGGGGGGGAAGCTTCCAAGATCCTTGCCACAGAGAAACAGCTCTGCCAGTGCAACCGTTTACCACCTCTTTGATGCCAAAAATCTGGAAGGGACAGAGTGCCTAGAATGGCTGAGACAGCAGAGAGAGTAAAATTGAAACAGCAATGATAATATTCATTTAGTTGTTCACCTCCACCCAAAAAAAGATGCTAGAAAATAATCTGACCATGGGTCTCTGCTGGACTGGGTCTCCTGCAGAAGAAGATGGACATAAGGATATCAGGATTGTGGTAAGACCCAAGCTGGAGGACCTAGGGTGAAAAATGGGAAGAGGCACAATAGATACAGGATGAACAGAGAATCAAGAGAGAGTTGTGGGAGAAGTCTAATTCCTGGAAAGTAAGAAAAGTGACTTCTACAGCAGCCCCCAAAGAAAAGAAGACAATGGTGCTAATGCAAATGCAGGGGTCCATGCTGCTTTTGAGTGGTACACCAGCATCTATACTAAAAATTGTAATTGTAAAAGCCATTGACCTTAAATTCATAAAATAACAGCATTACCCACATCTTCAGATTTCTTTCTGTCTCAGAAAAATTACAACTCAATGGTGATTTTTGCAGAGGCTTTGGGGAAAGCACCCAACATTTTTTTTGCAAACTTTATATAGCCACCCCCGTTCCCCATATCACACTTTGTACAGTCCTGATTAGCAAAATAAGTCTTTCGGTCCATAAGGGTGAAAATATGAGAGAAAAAAATAGCTGCCTTGACCAAGCCAACATGAGATGTCCATTCATCAGAACACCAGACTAGTAACAGCAAAAAGATATAATTATCTCAAATCCCATCGGGCTGGGTTGGCCACTAGTAAAGTGGCAGCATTTACAGTAACAGAAGCAAACTTGAAGACAGTTTGCAGGGCAGACTGAGGAAGATTTACTCACTCCCCCCCCCCCATAGAAAGAAGCCTTCCTGGAAACCATTTACGTGATCAAAGAGTAGTTTTGGCCTCCTCTACCAGTTTCATCAGGATGTCCTGTTTAAAGAAGAGTTAAATCTCCAACAATCTTAAAAATCTGTGGATTCAGTTTTGCATTGACAGTGGATGGGGCAGGACTTTTGCTAGGTCTATGCAACTTAGGACAAAAGAAAAATTATTGATTGATTGATTGATTGACTGGTTGGTTGGTTGGTTGCTTGCTTGCTTGCTTTGTATCTCATCTTTAGGTAGTGAACTTATCCAAGATATCTTCCTCCTCCTATATTCCTTGTGAAGTGGGCTGGGTGAGAGATTGAGTGACCAGCCCAAAGTCACCCAGCTGGTTTTTATGGCTATTTAATAATATTAATTACTCTAATTTAATATTAGTTACTGTAATGTATTAATATTAAAGATATCATCACAGGACATAAGTTATTAGTATGGCTGATTGTACAGTCAGCCAGAAGTTGAGACTGGATTTGGCATTTTTATCCATGTATTGAGTCCTTCCCAATGATCTGGAATAGGCAGTTGTTATTGTTTATTAAAGGTGTTGTTGCAGGATGTAATCTCTACCAAGTAAAGCTGTCTTTGGCAATTAATTATTATTATTATCTATTCATAACAAGGTGAAGTCACAATTGCCAGTTTTTTAGCTAGTATTGGCCTTCATATGCACTGAGATCTTCCCAAGATCTGTGTAGTAAATGTGTGGATCCGAGCATTGTGGCCTTTTGCAACTGACACATGGAAATTTTGTCAAGGCACAGATTTTCTTAAGTGCTGCCCAAGATTTTTTAGTATTCAGTATGCCAATAACCATGTGTGATCACTAGAGCTGGTTTATGCCATAATCTTTCAAATCTTGATACTTTGTGATCTTCTCCAATTCTTTGTCTTCTATTCTTCTATCACTTAGTATAGCTACATCAATTACTTATACTTTCTTCTTTTCAATCACAGCTATATCTGGTGTATTATGAACCAGGTCTTTATCAGCCTGTATTTGAAAATCCCACAATATTTTAACCTGCTCTTTTTCAACTACTTTTTCAACTATATGTTCCCACCATTTTTTAATTACTAATACATGATAATTTTTACAGATGTTCCAGTGAATCATTTTGATAACTGTGTTGTGTGATTGTTCATAATCAATTTGTGCAATCTTCTTGCATATCCTCCTGAGCTGAGTATATGATCCACTGTTTCTTCTGCTTCTTTGTACAATCTGCATTTTGAATCATTTGCTGATTTTTCAATTCTGGCTTTTACTGCATAAGTTCAAATAGTTTTTATTATATTATTTCAATATTCAAAATTCACTTTTTGTTTGCGATAGTAGTAAGTTCCAATTTTTAACTTATATCATTGCTTGTTCTTGGATGTCTTCTACAATAATCAGCCAATGCATACTTTTCTTCTTCGACAGGTATCTATATCACCATGGGGATGTAATGCATGATGAATAGCCATCACTTTCTTGTTTATTGATCCTAACTGTCCCATTAATAATTCCAACAGCGCATCATATCACAGATATGACCCAGGTATTAATGGCTTTGATGATGTTTCCACTGTTATATTTTGTCTTTAGCAATTTTCTCACACTCTTGGGCGTATTTTTTATTAATTATATTTTTAACTTGTCCATACTTGATACTATCTGACAGTAAAATACCCAGATGCTTGTAGGCTTCAGCCTGATGGCTCCTGGTGATTTTGGCCATTTGGCATTTCAATTCCATTATGTTTTTTATTTTATTCTGCTTTATTGATATTATAGTCTATTTCTCTGGGCCAAATTCCATTCCTACATCTGTATAGGAGACAACCTGACAATCTATGTTAAAAATCTTACACTGTTGTTGTTATTGTTGATAATGATGATGATTGCCTTCAATCAGTGTTGACATTGTCAACTCCCTGAAGTTCCCATGGCAACTTTTTCTGGAAGTGGTTTGCCTTGCCTACTTCCACAGGCCGAAGAAAGTGACTGGCCCAAGGTCACACAGCTGGCTTTGTGCCTAAAGTGGGACTAGAATTCACAGCCTCCCAAGTCCTAGCCTAGGACCTTAACCACTGCACCAAACTGTCTCTCATTATTATTATTACATTATTACAGATGTAAGCAATTTATGATACCAAAAATTCCCCTCATGTTAACAATACAACATGCTACAGAATTCCCAGCTTTGAAACACATCCAGACAGCTTCTAAAAGCCTATAAAAGAAGAGCCAGAGGGAAAAAAAACAACAAGCAAGTGTGACTTGGCAGACTCTAAATAATGAAGGCCTGTAGCAGGCCCACTGTAGGGGCATCTCCTGTTTCCAATGCTGAGGTTGGAATCAAATACAAGATGAGTAAAATGAGATCACCTTCCCCATTCCTTCGCAAATCCTTGTGAAGGCGCAGCCCCAGATACCAGTCAGTTTCCTAACAAACTCCAGACATGCCCATTGTCAGGAAGGGAGACATCTCCCAAACACTCCTCATTTATTTTTGCTTTCAAACAATAATCACATAATCTCACTTGTTTGGGTATGGAGTCTGAAGAAAAGCAGTTGGAAAGGATTTGGGTTTCTATTATGCCAGCTCAAACGCTCTCTGTGTGCCTGTATGTGCGTGCTGGTGTACGCATGTGTTCCTCCTTTTAAAAGGTGTAGAATTAGCCTTTAATAGAGTTGGCAGACACTCCGGCTCTTGCTGCACAGGGGACAAATATGTGTTGTTCAGCTCCAAAGGAACATTTTCATCACGGAGCACAATGTTTGCAAGCACGAATCCAAAGACAGCTTTCTCCATCTGTAAATATGTCAAGAACAAATTGGCAGAGGTGATCTTCTGTGCAACTGGAATGTGCAGGAAATAGCTGGAACTATACTTATCCGTAAAACAAACAGCTTAATTCCCACTGTCACCCTCAGAATGGCTCTTCTCCTGTCTTGCTCACCATGGTGTGGATGGAAAGCTGCCTTCCACTCGACTTTTAAAGCAGAACTCCAGTGTGTCATTAAGAGAAGGCTGCTCCCTCCGACTAACCACAGTCACCAGCAGAACCCTGGGTAACTGAAACCACTTCCCTCGATGTATAATTCAACAGGCCATGCAAAGTTCTGTTGAAATTTGCCAGGGTTTGCCAATGAAATCAGGGTATTAAACCTGGCAGGAATCCTAAAACCTTAAAATATCAGTTACTCCGGAGCAAGTCAGCTTTGCAGAGGGGCAGACAAACAAATACATCCTCCCTAAAGGACTTCCTCGAGGCCTTGTCTTCCTACCATTTTTAAATGTATGCAATTAAAATGGCAGAGACAACATTTGCAGTTTAAGTTTGAAAACTGCATTGGCCACTATAAGATGAATGCTGTTGGCTCTGGGCTCCGTTGCCCTTTTTAGTAGCCAACCTACTTTTCAATATTCTTGCCTTGTTTTATCCCTCCAACAAAATAGATCAGACATGGCAAGTGACACTAAGCCATCAGGCAGCTGGATTTTGCCATGTCATAGCATGGGAACCCAGCCACTGTGAGTTGGAAACCACAAGTTGTGGCATAGCATAATTGTTACGGTTATTAACTGACTGACTAGTTGGGCGATTAACGTAACATTTTTCTTTCTTAAAGGAGCTATGTGAAACAAACTATGGCTTAATTCAGAAGTGCCAACTTTTTTCAGCTCAAGAGCTACCCCAGGCTTTGTGTAGCATGTTAGAATAATTGCTTATGATCGCTGCTCCTGTGTGCTTTGCATTCATTCTTGAAGACACAGGTTGCAGTTTTCAAACATGTTCAGCCACCACAAATCAGAGCATACTATGGTTTCATTGTAATTCTATTTTCTGAGAACCATATGGAATTTAGGAAATTTGCATCACTATGGCTTCCACAACTACTTGAGACTGAGGGAGGATAATTACAAATTCTTTAATCTTAATATTTCTATGTGGCTCTTCAATCCACAGACCTTCCAAGCAGTATACAAAGTGAAAAATGAAAGATGTAATCAACATCTATCTAAATAATAACCACTGCACATGTATAATTTTTTTAAAATAGTAAAATGAAATGATGCGCTCCGGGATATAAGAAAAAAGGCTTCTTTATTGCTAAGCTTTCGTCAACAAGCTGTTGACATCATCAGAGCAAAGGGCTAAATGACAAGGGAGCATGTGCATACACTTACATAACAGTTAAAATGGTTACAGTATGGCATGTGCATATAGCGTGCTCATAAAAAGCTCGCTTGCTTTTCACTATATGCACATGCCATACTGTAACCATTTTAACTGTTATGTAAGTGTATGCACATGCTCTCTTGTCATTTAGCCCTTTGCTCTGATGATGTCAACAGCTTGTTGACGAAAGCTTAGCAATAAAGAAGCCTTTTTTCTTATATCCCGGAGCTCATCATTTCATTTTACTGACTTTATATATATATAAAGCACAAATAATATCTTCAGATCAGCAAATGTATGTATGTATGTATGTATGTATGTATGTATGTATATTAGCCAAGGCAAATCTGAGTTTCCAGGGTACTTTATGTTGCACCTCTTCTTTGCATCAAACAAAAAGACACTTGAATTGAGAGTAAGGTTTTGGGGGCTGTTCACACTGAAACTTCTAGAAAGGTTAGGGTTAGTAAAATGTAAGATCTTTGGCATGTTTAATTAAATAACAACAACAACAACCTGATATATCTCCTTGCCAAAGTATACAGCCTCTTATGTTCACATATTTAAGTATTTTGATGGCTTTCATAAGCAAATCATCTGTTCCACAAACAGGGATCTCCACTGTTTGGGGCATATCTAACTACTCCACTGTTAGCATTTACAGTTGTATGTCTATTTTTGCAATAGGCACTTCTGCTGATAATTCAGGAAATATAGTTGAGTTTCCAACTTCAGCATTTGCCTCCACTTGTTTCTGTACCTCTGACCTTCAGCTGGCTAGGTAGTCCTGTTTCCTTGTGAGACGCTCACTCAGCTTGTACAGTCTTCAACTTATACCCATTTATTTAGGGACTGTTCAAAGTTACAACAACATTGAAAAAAAGTGACCATTTTTCACACTTACGACCGTTGCAGCATCCCCGTGGTCACGTGATGAAAATTCGGACTTTTGGCAACTGACCCCTATTCATGATGGTTGCAGTGTCCCCGGGATCATGTGATCCCCTTTTACGATCTTCTGACAAGCAAAGTCAATGGGGAAGCCAGATTCACTTAACAACTGCAGTGCTTCACTTGACAACTTTGTCAAGAAAGGTTGTAAAATGGAGTAAAACTTACTTAACTGTATTGCTTAACAATGAAAATTTGGGGCTCAATTATGATTATAAGTTGAGGACTACTTATACCTGCTGTTAGTTCTGAACACTTCCTCTCAAATTTGGTTTGAGAAGGCCCAACCTTGAACATGAGGTACAATCACAGCATCGCCGGTCTTTGACTTTTTTGCTACGTGAACCGTACTAAGATGTGCAAACAAAAAATTATAAGTTTTTGATTCAAATATTACACTTAAAGTACCCTTGAAACTTCAAACAAACTGTTCAGTCAATCCATTTGTAGCTCAGAGGAATGGTGCTGGCACTACATGTCTTTTCAGGAACACCAAAACCGTTCATTTACAATTTGTGGTCCACTGTCACTTGCTGTTTGTTCTGGAACATCTGCTTTCTGCAGGAAGTCTCTCATTACACATCTGGTATGAGTGGTTGTTGTTGTTGAAGTTCCTGGAATTACCTTGGGTCACTTTTGAACTGACATTGAAAAATATTATGCCTATAATAGTGCAGCGATGCCTGTATTAATCCTCTGCCATATTAAGCAGATGGTTTTCACAGGTGAAGTGGTATGGCTTTTGACAACTTTTGGACATGCTGACAACCTGAAAACCATTGCATGTTGTTTGAGTCTATTTCTGGCCACGAAATAGCATAATGAATTATTGCCTCCTCCTTTACTACCCAAAGATAGCAAGCAGGTCATTCTTCCAACACTCAAGTTCTCAACCCGGATGGTGTGATGACCCTCCAATCCCACCTCATACAGTCACCCTCAAGTATACATTCATCACAGCATATAAAACTCCAAGAACTGAGACATTTGCTACGTATTCCAGTCATTCTGGAATAATAGACAGTATTAAGTCTCTCCTTGTTTCTCTTTAAACTATCTCAGCTGTGACAGGAAGATTCTCAATCCTTGTGAGAGAAAACATGTCAAAGGAAACCCCATCTAATGTTGATTTTTCAGACTGTTTATTCTACGGGGTAAAACAAACAATCCATAGGCATTTGCGTATTGAATGTCCTTTTGAATTCCGTCTTGTTTTTGTGTTCTCCAAGGAACAAAGCCCAATGCAGCTACTCTAAGCAGAAAGTCTTTTAAAGCATTGAAGATTGATAATAGTGGCTGATGACCAATTTTGAGAACAAACTCCCTTCTGGACCAGGGTTGATGGAAATGTTTAAATCCTCAAACAGACCTCAGTGCTTCCATGTCTACCCACGATTCTTATTTTATGTTGGAAATTACTGTGCAATGAAAGCTGTTAGGCATGCACTGCTTTCCTCCATAATATGAAACACAAGTAGGTCGATGCCAAGAGTTACAAGACAGCTTCAGTAGTAAAGGTGGGTGATAATGTCCAAAATCACCATTTTCTTTGCTTGTTCAAATTCTCCTTTCTACTGCCATGACTTCCTCACTGGCAAAGAGTTCAAGAGATAGATTCCTGATGGCTAACTCTGGCAGAAAACTGTTATAATAATTAACAAATAAAAAAATTAGTGTGTGGCAGTTGTGGAGCATTCATAACTGTTTGAATGTTTTCTGCTGGCTGGAGAATTCTGGGAGCTGAAGTCCACACATCTTAAAGCTGAGAAACTTAAGGTTGAGAAATACTGGCCTAGGCCTTATATGTTAATGATATGGCAACAATATGCAATAGCAGCTTTTAAAAACACAATTGTCACATCATGCACTAAGGTACCCCCTGCCAATTTCTGCAATGCTGTCTTGAGATTTTGCAGATATACTTCATCATTCTCTGCTGTGGCAGTGATGCCATCTAAATAGTCTCAGGTGCCCAGCAAAGTCTTGTGGCACTTTGGTCTCTGTCTCTCTGCAGATGGTGCTCCACAAACAAGTCTGTAGTAAAAGTCTTAAACCTTTGCAAGGATTGTATTTCTTTTGAGAAGCCTCTCAAAATATTCCTCTGTATTTACCGATTCAAGCTTCTGCTAGATCTATTTGTTTGAAAGATTGCCCAGGAAAATTAGCATAAATATCCTTAATTCTGGACAAAGGATATCAGCAACCGGTAATAGTGAGGTAGCAGTAACATGAAAATCACTGTAAAGCCTGAAAAATTCATTCTATTTTTTTCCAGATATGGGAAAATCAGATATAATCAATGGGCGTCGATCAAATTTTGATAAAATTCCCTCAGCTTCTGTCCTACCTAGGTTATTTCTTTTTGTGCCTGACATATAGACCTAGACATGATTTATGGAGCTTGGTTGTAATTCTGTGTTCCTTTTTAAATCATGGCTGATTTTTTTGTCTTTAGCAAATGGTTTTCTTACTCTCTAAGCAACAGGCCTTCTGCTGAGCTCTTACTGTATTCCATTTTCTGCACGTTTTACCTTTACATTTACCTTCAGATGGTGCCTATGAACCTCTGTCACAGTTATAGCACAGTTTGTGTTGACGTATTAATCTCTGTATGCTATTGCAGGCTTATTCACATTTCTTTTTATTTCTAATTGCAGTTCTATAACATTTTAAACTGCAGTTTCCATGTAGATATTGATTTCAAACTATCTCTTAAATATTAAATCTGCCTCTTTTAAACTTGGTTAATTAAAATACAGAACCTTAAAAACATTAAGAGGAATGCTTCAGTTTCATTTTTAGTGAATTAATTATGGTGGTCTCTTTTTTTTTAAATTCCCCTTGTCTTACAAGCATATGGATAGAGTTACCTCCCCTTTGAGAGAAACATTTAAAAAATCTCATTCCCCCTTTCCCGCAATTTCCCACATCGAGCCAGAATTTTTGGAGGAAACTATTGTTTTCCTGTCCCAAAATGTTAAATATAAATCAATGCCAGCGTTATCTGCCGTTTAATGTCACTATCATCTCCACATGCACTTTAGCCTGTTTCACTAGGAGGGGACATGCAAGCCACAAACATACACATTCACACACAAATCTTTAAAAAATCTGTAAAAAGGGAGAAAATAGGGCTGTTTGTTTGTAACCATTTAAGCATTATTCATGACTTTCAGTGAGGACATTCCCCATCATCATGATGCAGAGATTTATTTGACCTCATTAAAACCATCTGTATTTAGTCAGAGAAGTATGTTAGGCAAGGTGGTGGTAGTGGATATCTATCTGTTGCACTTTCTTCCTTTTACAACACTGAAGCTACTAACAGTATCTTTGACATTAAGCAGAAGCATCACTGCTGCAATTTAAATATTCTTAAACTACACCAAATGAGATTTTGAAGATAAACCTAACTAGAACCTCCTGGAAATAATGCTGATTGTAGCAAAAGTGCAGATTATTCTCATAAACAATGGTCTGTTACGCCCTTGGCAGGAGGAAGTTGGCTCTTGTTATCTGTAGCAAAGCTTAGACATTCATCTAAGCAGCCATAATAATATCCTTGTCATAAGTTATTAGAAAATGTACCAGGAATGTAAACATGGATGTATTTAGGAATAAGGGAGATCTAAAGAAGAAACACAAACTAGAACTAAGGCAAACAGTATTTAGTTTCATTTTCATTTTATTGTTAACATTCCATTTACTTTTGAGTCCTCCTTTCCCAGCTCTGGAAAGCTCTAAGACAGTGGTTCTCAACCTGTGGGTCGGGACCCCATTTGGGGTCGAACGACCATTTCACGGGGGTCGCCAAACAAGGCTGTCCGCCATTTTTCCCCCTTTTCTTTGGCCACGCCCGGTGGTGTATAAGTGGTTGGGGGTCACCACAACATGGGGAACTGTATTATGGGGTCGCGGCATTAGAAAGGTTGAGAACCACTGCTCTAAGAGAATATTTGCAGCTCAGGGACCCTCGCTGGCACTAGTTTGGTAATGAAACACCTCTATAAGCAAACCACCAAGCTCAGAGAGCACCAAGGTCCCCACAGTGAACAAAGTACATGCATTAGGGATGACGCCAAAATAGTAAACATTATCTGAAATGTTCTAAGGAATTATATCAAGACACAACACTTGTTTATATTTACTGTTTATGTGCTTCAGTGTGTTGCTGCTTGCATTTTGCTTAAGAGTATGTTTGTCTTCATATTTGTTTCATGATATCGAATCAAATTTAGACAGTATATATAAGTTTATATGTGCTTGCCCAGATCAAGACCTGGTGGCACTCTATGCTAGTCCATCTCCAAGTCTTGCCTACAAACATACAACCCTGGGGTAAAAGTTTTATGGATATGTACATTAGGATTTACCTTAGAAATTTCCCTAGCTTTAGTCTGATGATTTTGATTTGTATAGTGCTTTTACTTCAAGATTTGGGGCCTTTTTCTAAGATATGATCAGGGGAGAGGTAGGACTGAAAAATGCCTTTGATTTTTCATGCACCTTATGCAGCTATTCAGTGAAAACTTTGAATGGAGACTGAAAACCTTTGAAAGCCAAAAGTCATAGAAAATGCAGTGTAGCTTTGTTTTCCTATGGATTTATTGCAGAAAAACCTGGATCTTAACCCAAGTGTGCCTCGTGGAAATTCTGCAGTTAGTGGGACTCATCACAGAGTTTCTGACTTGCACATCCAGGATTAGATGACCCTTTCCCATCTTATATTCAGCATCTCTCAGGCGCTTGCTAAAGCGCTCCTCTCTCTCCCTTCCATCTCCAGAAAGCTATCCAAGATTTCGTCGCTAATGATGCAACTTCTTTCTTCTTGTTTCCATATGGATCGGACCACTGTAAGATTCAAATGTTGTTGCATAAGCTTTTCACGCCTTGTATTTGTCGTAGAACAGTACAAACTGAAGGAACCAGAGAGATCAAAGTGTACAAACAGCATAGTGTTAGAGAGGACAGAAAAAATCAATATGATAGCAGACAGAGGAAAAGACAAAGATCTGGGAGGGCAGATAAAAGAAATTCTTCATTCTGATTATTTTGTGGGTAGGGAGCGTCATGTACAGGAATTTGGTGTTGCTTAGTTTGAATTAAACTTTCAAGGCAGAATGTTCCCCGTAGGAATAGGGGAATTTTCAGATTGGAAGGGTTTCAGAACTGGTGCATGAAAGCACTCTATTATGACACCATCGCACATACTGTACTTTTCAGAACCACAATGCAGTTGCAACTGTGGGAGAGGGTGGGGTGGCTCCCATCTTAGAGTTGCCAGTTCTTTTCCTCAAATGATTTTCTTCTCTTAATAGCACACAATTAGAAAAATGTTTAGCTGTGGGGTGGGTGGGAAGGAGGACTGTTCCCACTGCTGCAACAAGACAAGCCGCATCCAGATGAACACATCCCCATGTTTTTATAAAGAAAGGAAAATTCCTCTGATCCAGAAAGTTGGCAGCTTTAACCTTACAGGATTCCCAGTTGTCTTTCTGGAAGTCCAAAGTCTCAATCATACTTTAGTTCCAACTTTGTAATAAGATACATTATTAAGGACCTTCTCAAAACGGTGGCCAATTTGTGCTGCTGGCTCAAGGCTGACTCCTGCCTATCATCCTTCTGAGGTCAGTAAAATGAGGACCCAGATTGTTGGGGGCAATATGCTGACTCTTTAAACCCACTTAGAGAGGGCTGTAAAGCACTGTGAAGTAGTATATAAGTCTAAGTGCTATTGCTCAATGCTATTCTTATCAGGAGGAGGACTTCTGTTTGGAAGTTCAGCTTCAGCCATCAAAGTTATTGAAGTCAGTGCCACCTGTACAACGGTATAATATAATGTGCTCTTTGTTGGGCTGTGACTATGCTTGACCCAGAAGCTAAGCTGGGGCAAAAGGAAACAGCTACACTGTGTAGTGCATCTAACTCTACAAACATAGAATACATTTTCTATAGGTCCAAGTTTACCATGTTAGTGTCAACCTAAAGAATTTTGCTTAAAAAGACCTAAGAGGACACTCCTGGCTGGGACCCATTCAGTGCATCTTCAGTTGGCATCAGGGGTGTCTATGGGGAGAGGTCAAGAGCATCCAAAGGGCAGGTATGTAAGGAATTTAACTGCCTGGTCATGCCTGCCCCATAGATGCCTCTGACTGGCATCAGCCAGGAAGACCTTTTCGTTAGTAGTATCCATTCTGTGGAATAGCCTCCCACAGGAGATTAAATAGTATTGCCTTATATCAATTTCAATGTAAGATGAAAATAAGTTCATTCACCTTTGCATTTGATACTAGGGTCTTGTCCTATTGCCATTGAAAATATAGCTTCTTGTTTTATTTATTTGTTAGGTTTCTATCATTTCTTCCAGAAGCTCAAGCTCACAGCATTCTGTTCACCTGTTTCCCACCTATGACAACCTGGGTCTGCCTGATCTTAGTTCAACATCTTAATGATACTGTATACTGTATTCTGATATTTTAATTATTATTATTAAATTATTGTTTTTATATTTTTATATTATTTATTATTTATATTGTTATTAAATTATTCAAAGATTTTTATCAGCATTATTTTATCTCACCTTTATTATTTTTACAAGGCGGCAAACTTATCCAACACATCTTCTTCCAATTTTCCTTACAAATTGGGTTGAGGAGTGTTGGGTTGAGAGAAGATGATTGGCCCGAGATCATCCAGCTGGCTTTCATGGCCAAGGCAGGATTTGAACTCATGGTTTCATCTTTTCTAGCCAGATGCCTTAAATGCTAGACCAGACATGTCAAACACAAGGCCCGGGGGCCAGATATGGCCCGCAAAGTGGTTTCATGTGGCCCACAAAGCCATCCTGGAAACAGTGAGGGAACAGCCCCCGCTGCCTTGGCCCTGTTCCAGGCTGGCCGGGAGCCAATATACAATTTTGTGGTGGCCATCTATGCTGAAATGCATTCAGTCTTAGCTCTACAAGGCCGTCTTGTAACAGCGAAGAACCAGCCCCTGCCACTTTGGCCCCACCCCCTGGGTGCATGCTGGGGAGGTGTCACTCTTTATGAGGAATAAAGAAATGCACCATCGCCTGGAAGTGGTCAGCAAATGGCCCTCGCCTACTTCACATATCCGGCTTGATTGGCTCTGCCCTGGTCCCACTCCTTTCTGCCAGAGACCCTCAGATCTGTCCCACTCCTGCCCAGGCCCCCACAGGCATATTTGACGCAAATGATGTAGAGCTGGCCACGCCCACCCAGTAGGCCACACCCACTCCATCCACACCCATCCAGTAGACCGCACCCACCCGCCCCCCCCCCCGAGGGCAACCACAATGCCAATGCGGCCCTCAATGAAATTGAGTTTGACACCCCTGCGTTAGACCAAACTGGCTCTCTAGTTTGACAATACTTGCGAATTCAGTTGAATAGAAGGGCGAGGTACACATCTAATAAGCTGAAATAAATGCAATAACAGTGAAGATGACAACACACTGAAAATGAGAACAATGAGCAAACCTTTTTTTTCTTACAGAGCCTTCAGCAATTTTGAAATTTGGGTTGTTTTAATCGTTCCCCATTACATACCTACATAAACAGCAGAGGAAAAAGAAAGAAGAGTCTTGACAGGGAAAATTAATTTTGAAACATTAAGCAGCAAACGAGCTTGCCAATTTTTCTTTTCCTGGCAACCTCTGCTGAGGAACTCTCAGCTCTTCTCAAGGAGCTATTTTTAAATGTCAGGTCAAATTTTACAGTTGGGGCTGAGAAGACCGTTAATGGAGAACACAAGTGCAGGAAGCTGTTTAATGTACTGCTGAACATCTTCACGTTGGGGTGGCTTCTCAGCACCGAAGTTTCAGATAGTGGTTGTAGGAAATTTGAAAGGATTAACAGGAAGAGACAATCTGAATACAGGTAGTCCTCGGCTTAAAAACCACTCGTTTAGAGACCATTCGGAGTTACAACGGCACCGAAGGGCCTTTTTTTCGCACTTATGACCATTGCAGCATCTCCACGGTTACATGATCAAAAATTTGGACATTTGGCAACTGGCTTATATTTATGATGGTCGCAATGTCCCGGGGTCATGTAAACACTTTTGCGACCTTCTGACAAGCAAAGTCAATGGGGGAAGCCAGATTCACTTAGCAATCATGTTACTAACTTAACAACTGCAGTGATTCCCTTAACAACTGTGGCAAGAAAGGATGTAAAATGGGGCAAAACTCACTTAACTGTCTCACTCAGCAATGGAAAGTTTGGGCTCAATTGCGGTCGTAAGTCGAGGACTACCTGTACATTCTTTGTGGCAGAATCTACAGCAACTCACTTCCTGGATCAGAGGAAGAGGTTCTGACCCATTTCTATTTCTCCCGAAATAGGTCAGCGGGATCTCTGCCTCAGCAGTGGGGCCTTAAACAAAACCTCCTCCTGAAGCTTCACCCCTTTAAGATGGTAGGCTGCCTTGCTATTTTTTGGAACAGAAGCCAAAAAATAGCAAGGCAGCCCACCATCTTAAACTCCCCTGCAACTCAGACTAACCTGAGTACAACAAAGCCCCCACCCAAACAGAACACTCCCCCAGCCAATCAGAGCACAGCCAACCCCCCAGCCAATCAGAGCACAGCCAAGCTCCCACCCAATCAGTTCATACCCCCACTGGCAGTTAAAAGGAAGAAACAGCTAAGACCATACATTGCTCCTCGAAGCACGAAGCTGAAAACACCAGCCTGAAATTTGGAATAGAAGATTGGTATATCTTATATTGCCTTTTCAATGGCTTCAGGCTTTAATAAGTGTTAGATAGGATTCTTATGGCCTAAAAACTATAAAAAACAAAAAAACAATCAAAATATGTTTTGCTTTCATACTTTCTATGGTCAAGACGTAATAAATCTGAAAGAAACGTATGGGCCCGTTCATTTGCAACTCCTTGGTTCAATTCAGTTCAGTTTACTGTGGTCATAGACCAGGACAAGCAGGGCATTCTGTGAACGAACGAACGAACGAACGAACGAACGAACGAAAATATGTGTGTCTGCACAAGTGTGTATATTCTGAAATAAATAAAATAAAGTTTAAGACCAAGTTAAAATAAATTTGTAAAACAATCTAACTAAAACATGTAAGTGAGATCCAGGATGCAGCCTATATATTAAATTATAATGTAAATTCTTATTCTTTAGATATTATTATGACAATGAACAAGATTTTTGGATAATAAATTAAAAGTTAAAAATATTAATATTTAATAATAATCCTTATTATAATAATAGTAGTAAAGTTGGAAGGGACCTTGGAGGTCATCTAGTCCAACCCCCTGCTCAGGCAGGAAACCCTACACCATTTCGGACAAATGGCTGTCCAGTCTCTTCTTAAAAACTTCCAGTGTTGGAGCATTTACTGCTTCTGGAGGCAGGCTGTTCCACTGATTAATTGTTCTCACTGTCAGGAAGTTTCTCCTTAGTTCTAGGTTGCTTCTCTCCTTGATTAGTTTCCACCCGTTGCTTCTTGTCCTGCCTTCAGGTGCTTTGGAAAATAGCTTAATTCCCTCTTCTTTATGGCAGCCCCTGAGATATTGGAATACTGCTATCATGTCCCCCCTTGTCCTTCTCTTCGTTAAACTAGACATACCCAATTCTAGCAACCGTTCCTTATATGTTTTAGCCTCCAGTCCCCTAATCATCTTTGTTGCTCTTCTCTGTACTCTTTCTAGAGTCTCAACATCTTTTTTACATCGTGGTGACCAAAACTGGATGCAGTATTCCAAGTGTGGCCTTACCAAGGCATTGAAGAGTGGTATTAATACTTCACGTGATCTTGATTCTATCCCTCTGTTAATGCAGCCTAGCACTGTGTTGGCCTTTTGGCAGCTGCAGCACACTGCTGGCTCATATTTAAGTGATTGTCTACTAGGACTCCGAGGTCCCTCTCACAGTTACTACTATTGAGCATGGTGCCACCTATGCTGTACTTGTGCATTTGGTTTTTCTTGCCTAAATGTAGAACCTTGCTTTTTTCACCATTGAATTTCATTTTGTTAGTTAGTGCCCAGTATTCAAGTCTGTCCAGATCCTTCTGTATCTGAAGCCTGTCTTCTGGAGTGTTGGCTATTCCTGCCAGCTTGGTATCGTCTGCAAATTTGATGAGTTCCCCATCTATCCCTTCATCCAAATTGTTGATGAAAATGTTGAAGAGTACTGGGCCCAGAACAGAGCCCTGGGGCATCCCACTACACACTTCCCTCGATATAGATGCATTTCCATTGAGGACCACTCGCTGAGTACGGCCGGTCAGCCAGCTATGGATCCATCTGGTGGTGGTTCTGTCTACCCCACATTTTTCTATCTTGTCAAGTAGTAGGTTGTGATCTACTTTATCAAATGCCTTACTGAAGTCCAAGTAAATTATGTCCACAGCATTCCTCTGATCCACTAATTTTGTCACTTGGTCAAAGAATGCAATAAGATTTGTCTGGCATGATCTATTTTTGACAAACCCATGTTGGCTTTTAGTAATGACTTTGTTTGCCTCTAGGTGTTCGTTGATTCGTTGTTTGATTATCTTTTCCAGGATCTTCCCAGGTATTGAGGTCAGGCTGATAGGTCTGTAATTTCCTGGATCCATTTTTTTTCCTTTTTTGAGGATGGGAACTACATCAGCTCTTTTCCAGTCCTCTGGTAGTTCCCCTGTGTTCCAGGATCTTTGAAAAATATAGTTCAGTGGCTCCGATATCACATCTGCCAGTTCCTTGAGAACTCTGGGGTGTAATCCATCTGGTCCTGGCGATTTGAACTCATCTAGGCTGGACAGGTGCTCCCTATTTTCTTGCCTATCTTAACTTGTGTTTCTGTTTTGTTTTTTATGGCACTATTTTTGATAGGTTGGTCTGTTTTTTCCCTTTGTGTAAAGACAGATGCAAAAAACGAGTTAAATAGTTCTGCTTTCTCCCTGTTGCTTGTCACCTTCTTGCCACTTCCACCCACTAATGGACCAATCATTTCCTTCACTTTTTTCTTGTTTTTTACATGTTGAAAGAAGCTTTTTTTGTTATTTTTGATTTTGGTCGCAAGCCTTAGTTCATTTTGAGCCTTGGCTTTCTTCACTTCATCTTTGCAGGCTCGGGCTATTTGCTGATATTCTGACTTAGTTATGTTCCCCTCTTTCCACTTTCTATACTTGTCCTTTTTATCTTTCAATTTGTCAGAGAGTTCTTTATGCAGCCATGCTGGTTTCTTTTGAGAGCTGTTGTTTTTCCTCTTTGTTGGTATTGTGCTAGACTGTGCTTTTATTATCTCATTTTTCAAAATTTCCCAAGCTTCTTGAGTTGTTTTCCCCTTGAGGATTCTCATCCATGGAATCCTTCCCAAGCCCTCTCTAAGTTTATTGAAATTAGCTCTCTTGAAGTCCAAGACTCTAGTTTGACTGTGTTCTATTGGTTGTGCTTCTATAATGTTGAATTCTAATATTGCATGATCACTTCCTCCCAGGGTTCCTATGGCTTCAACACCGTCTATCATTTCATCTCTGTTAGTGAGAATTAGATCCAAAATGGCTAATCCCCTAGTTCCCTTCTCTACTTTTTGGGAGACAAAGTTGTCTGCTAGGTTTGCCAGGAACCTGTTTGATCTTCCACTTGGTGTGGAGTTTGTCTCCCAGTTGATGTCAGGGTAGTTAAATATATTTATTTATATTTAAATATATTTATTATTAAATATATCCAAATGTGTTTGAAAATCTGTATCTTTTGATCTGAAAGATTGGATTACAGACAAAAGATGATTATGTAGTGATGGAAGAATGCAGTGTCCCAGAGACTTAATGCTGGTTTGATGAAAATCTGTTAACTTTCAGCCTTTGAATTTGTTTTATTTAATCAAATTATATACTGCCCATCTCACTGTGTAAGTGACTCTCAGCAGTATACAAGTAAAAAAAACTATTAAAACTATGAAATCCTTACAAAAATAAACAAAGTTAAAAAGATGGAGAGGGTGAGCTCAAACCACCAACTAGCCCCACCATTGTGTACCATATGTGGAACACCCTGCCAGTTGACCGAGCCAGATCCTGACACTCTTCTGGAAGGTCAGAAGAGTGAAGACCAACCTCACCTCAGGGGACAAGATGTTCCATAAGGCGGCAACAGCAGTAGAGAATATTCTCCTCCTAAACCCTGCCAATTGGGATTATTTAACCATTGGGGCCTATAACCTGCCCTTCCTGCCCTATTGGATGGGACAGATCAATGTAATTGGGGGGAGACAGTTCCTCAGGCAACCTGGTCCCATGCCATAAAGGACTTTGAATTGGACCAGAAACAAGCCAGCACCCAATGCAATTCATGCAACAGAGGTGTTATATGTATATCCCGAGGGATGCCCAGAACTGCCTATGCTAACACATGCTACACCAACTGTACCTTCAAGAGTAACCCTATGTAGAGCGCAGTAATCCAGACAGGAGATTACCAGGGCATGAGTGACTATGTATGGGTGGATAATTAATTTTCTCAAGGGGCCACATGGGACACTGGGACTGTTGTGGAGGGCTGTTGATGCACCCCCACTGCTGATGTCTCATTGACGCTTGGGCCCCCGCTGCTGTCCCACATCCAATACTGCTGCTGCCTCACCCCATGCCACCCATACTAGTGATGCTGCAGACCAGACTGGGAATACCCACCGGCTGGATGTAGTTCCCAGGCCGTAAAATGTCCAGGTCTGAACTATGTGGTTGGTAAAAGTCGCCAATGATTAGATGGCATATAATCAATCAATTTTGAAATAACTTTGCATGATTTCAATCTTTTGTAATTCCATTTTAGGGGGAAAAAAACACTTGACAGATGGCATACAGATTTTTAAAAGAACACAAAATTCAGAATATAAAATTACCGAAGACAATGGTAGGAAAAGATGGCCCACCAAAACTGGAAGTTAGGGCATCTTCCTTGAGATAAAGCAAGAATCTGCAGCTCTTTATAACCACCCAATGCATGCAGCAACATCCAAAACTGCAAGTGTGATAGCGGGACATCCTGTTCGGTCAAGCTGAGCATTCCTCATTTGTGAAAAGCAATTGAGATGCCTGCAAGCCACAGCTACCCCTTGCTGCTGCCACCAAGAAGTCAAAACTAATATGGGCAACAGCCTTGAATGAGATTTCACTGTGTGAGGTTCAGTAGGAGTCAGAGAGGCAAGAACCATTTGTGTGGACAACACTTGAGCCCATTGTGCTCACAACTGGCACTCTCCTTTCTTCCTCCTTAGCCCTATTGTCAAATTATATTAATTAGGTTTCTGATTTATAACTCTGCATACAGAGAATTCACTCTTTCCTGAGTGAATGAAATCAATGGGAAGGCTGTGTTGGGAAAAAAAAAATTAAAAAGGAGGGGAAAAGAGATTAATTTGCATGTTAGTGGTAAACACAGCTTTCTGGTTACATTCAAGCCATTGGCTTCGAGAAACAAAATAGGAATGTGCAATGTGGACAGAAAGTAAGAAGAGAGAAATTTGGTGATATATGAGTTCAATGTTTCACAACCAAAATGAGGCCTTCAGCCAGCTGATTCACGTATGTTTCCCATGAATTTTCTCTTGTTTTGGGTAGGAAAATTTCCCTTCACACCTTCCTACAGAACTTGTTCTGCCGCTAAGCTGAGAGGGAAGATGCCCTGCCCAGCCATAAGGCTAAATACAGCTTTATGGCTAGCATGGGCAGCCTGTGATCTGCAGAATACATACAGAACTTGCAGGATAATTTTGTAACTTCCAAAATGCTCTATGTCCAGCAGCAAAATAATAATCTCCAGTAGCATATTTTGGCAGTTTTTTTTTTTCTGAATTAACCCTAATTGGATATGTTGCACCTCTGGAAGACTTCAAACTTTATTGTGGTGCATGTGTGTGCATATTTTAAAAAAGCACCCAAACCACATGAAAAAACACTGGTTGAAAATGTCAGGCCCGCTTCTGTGAGATGACTATATAAATGCCACATACCTGTTGCCTTGTGTTCAAGTCTTGCCTTGGGCATAAAGCCAGCTGGGTGGCCTGGGCCAGTCACTCTCTCTCTCAGTCCTGGGAGGCAGGCAAGGGCAAACCACTTCTGGAAAAACTACCAAGAAAAAAACTGCAGGGACCACTCCAGAGTCCAGAGTAACTGAAAGGCAACAAATCTTCCCCCAAGGCTTTCTGTTTTGCCAGCCAGAAGTGCCTCTGGTTTAGGAGTTTAAGTGAGCAAAAAGGAGTTAAAAATCCCTTGTTGGAGCCAGAAGTTGTAGGAAATGCAAATAAGCAATGAAGGCGATGAGCACCACACACACGCACACACACACACACACAAAACTTCACCCATGTCCTGTCGGTTCTCCTTCAAATGTCCCCATTCCGCCTTCACTTTTCTTTTAAGAAGGAAAGACAAAGAGGGAACTGGTGTCTTTCGTCAAGGTCTGCCAAACACAAATTTACCAAAATATGTCTTGTACCAACAACTGTCCATTCCTTATACCTTATCAGGCAGCTGGGGGAAGGGGAGGCTCATCTGGAAAGCTCCCCTACCTCTTCCCCCATTTAATTTTTAACTTTCCAGGCACAGGTTTTTGGTTTTTGGTTTTTTTTTTTAAATCAAATGACTACTCCCAAATAAGTTTCCTAAGTAACTTGGCTCACAGGGCTTTCATTCAGGTTAAGTTTAAAAAGTGGCAAATCATTTGAACAGAGCCTGGGAACCTCATTTTGCCAAGCCTTCTTAGTCTATCCCACTCGCTTTGGGGGCTGCTCTCTTTGGGTTTGGTCCAAACCCCCATTTCAGAAAACAGAACGGGCTGGCTTTTCCCCTATCGTCACTCTTTCTTCTTCTTTGGCAATGTTGGACATTTTGCAGCCAGTCCTTGAACTAGGAGTTCCAGAGCAGGTTTGGTTAAAACAACAACGACAAAGTTGGAAATCAGCTACTCGTCAAGCACCCCGTTTCTCCATGACTTCAGACAAAGTTTCCTTTTTTTTATTTAAATATAGTTGAATCCCCATTTCTTCCCAATCGATCCCCCTGACATGCTAGCGGCAAAGTTCCAAATTGAAACAATCCTGTAAAATAGTGTCTCCCAAACGTGACAATTTTAAGGTATGAGGACTTCAACTCCTAGAATTCCACAGCCAGCAACGCTGGCTGTGGAATTCTGGGAGTTGAAGTCCACTTGCCTTAAAATTGTCAAGTTTGGGAAACACTGCTGTAAAAGTAAGCAAGTCATTTAGCCAACAGAAAAGCTTTTCAAGCACAAAAACAAGGACATCCATTAAGATTCCTGAGCAAATAGAAATATCTTGAGCTGATGACAAATAGACTGAAATATCACCAATCAGATTTGCTTACTAGGGAGGACAGTCAGATACTGGGATACCATTATGAAAAAGGCCCTCTTCTTTGCAATATATGGTATGCCTTTTGGGGGGGGGATTAGGCCTCTGGGTCAGGACCTATGGCAAGTTAGACATCCCAGTGAATGTCTCTGTGAGCGGGGACAGCACCACAGTAAAGATTGGTAGCCAGGTGTTAGGTTCGACTCTTCTGGAGAAGAGGAGATTAGGAGATGAGCCAATTGTGCTCTGGATAGCTGTTTCTTTCAAAGAGACCACAGGAATTTAGTTCCTTGTGATCGATCATGGGATAAGCAGCTTGAAAGCCAAGGGATTACTGTACTATCACACTCAAAACCAGTGTGCAGCCTCTATGGACATTTGACCTAAAAAGAATAGAGGTAGCTTTTATGTTTTCTGTTCTGTTCTATTCTTTTTCTTTTCTATTTCCTTTTTCTTTTGTCCCTTTTCCTTTCCCTTTTTTTTTCTTTTTCACATTTACTTTACTCTATTTTTTTCTTTGAATTTATTTCTTATTGTATAGGTAAAACGTTTTAATAATATTTTTTTTTGGCAGAGGGAGTGGTGATATCCATCTGATTATTGTAATGCACAGGTACCTATACAGATGGGCAGATCAAGAAGTACTTCTTGGATCCCCAATCATTTAAAACATTAAAAGTGCTAGCACTTTGCTTTGGGCTTGTGTGTAAATGGGCAGTCCATTAAATTATTTGAAAATTTATCTAATCTAATTGAATATTGGAAACTTATCCAAGAGTTACATTTACTGGGAATGAAGACAGTATGTTTATCTGTTACTTTCACCTAAAAAGCAGACTGGGCAGAGGGATATATTGTTTCAGACTCCTAAGGTCTGACTAAAAGCAGAAAGAGAAAAAGTGGTACGGGCAATGTTAACAGCACAGCCCTCTTCTCAAACCATTCTCGATTCTCCTAAAATTAAATATCTGCCTCCACCTTCACAATGCTTCTAGGCAAGTAGCACCAGCTGGGTATACACTTGTCACCTTCACAATATCATGATCAGGGGGATGGGGCTCATTCCAAAATTGGTCCATCCCATTTTTTTCTTATACCCTAAAGGTATGTTTACCCAATCATCACATCAACTATCTAAGCTTTGTAAGGAAACTCAGGATGAAATGCACTTGGATTAAGTTGGGGATGTCTGTTCGCATTGCTGTTCTGACACTCAATATGTTACCGTGATGCATTCACTTAAGTAGGTGAGGCACATTGAGAGATTTGCTGATCAAGCCAGCATCTAAGCGAGTTGGCTCATTTCTGCATTTCCGTGACTTGAGGAAGAAATAAGCTGACAGTATGGCAATGCCCTTAATATTTTTGGACAGATGGTCCCGGTGAGAGCTAGATTCTCTTTTGCATGGCTCTTTCACCTGTTCCCTGCATAAGAAACTAGAGAACCCTCACATCACCTCAATGTCACAAGATCAGGGTGAGAGGGCAATTTTGTTTTCCTCCCTAGTTTGTTTTCTCCTGATTTATAAAAATACCTTTCTGCTGCCTTAGCTAGAATGGTGAACGTTGTCATTATTACAGAGAAGAGAGGTAGTTGTGTCCATACTGACTACTGTAAAGGAAGAGAAGATCCCCCATAGGCTGATGCTGTACAAATGATGACCTTCTTAGGCATGGCAAGGTGGATGTAAAAAAAAAAAAAAAAGTCCTCTTCCAAGTCACTAAAAGATATATCTGATTACAATACAATCCTGATAAAACATGTGATTTTCGCTGTAGAACTTGTAAAATAGTGATGTGTTTCCAAATATTACAGATTTAAGAACGAATGAGGGTGAAAACTTTGAGCCAGCATCCCTTTCCTAACTATTAAGACTGGAGTGATTCTCTTATTCATCTTCCTCTGCAAGGGTCCCTGCTTCAGGAGAAGAAGGAGAATAGAAATTTGCTCTCAGGAGAAAGGGAGATTAGTAGTGGATAGCAAGGCAAGGGCAGTTTTCAATCTTATGTGTTGTTTGAGATGGTTTTTAATAAGAAGGCACCATTTTTGGACAAGGACCTATGGGTTGAAGAATCAAGAAATGGATTTCATCTCTCCCTCTCTCACACACAATCATACATGCAGAGAAAGGCCAATTTCTATCTAACTGAAAAAGTGCTGCAATCATTTTAAGAATGTTGAAATCTCTTCCTCCTCCTCCTCCTCCTCCTCCTCCTCCTCTCCTTCTCCTTCTTCTTCTTCATACCATCTTCCTATTAGTTCCAAAAGAATGCAAACATTCCAGCCACACCTCTTGAAAAGATAGAGCACAAGTTATCCCTCTCACCCCTGCCCATTCAAGCAGATCTATTGTAAAAAAAAAAAAAAAAACCATAAAAAAGAAAGGTTGAAGAATTACTCGCTTTACCATTGCTGTACAATTATTTGTTTACGTACCACACTTTCCATATCTGCTTCAAGCTATGAAGATGAAGGATTTCAATGGAACATCTAGTCAAGGAATGCACCTTCAGTACCTAACATGGACCACAGTTCAAAGTTTGTCTGTATTATTAACTAGTGGATCAACTTGCCCTCAGGAATCGTGGGTGCTCCATCATTGGAGGTTTTTAAGAAGAGACTGGACAATCACTTGTCTGAGATGATATAGGTTCTCCTGCTTGAGCAGGGGGCAGGACTAGAAGACCTCCAAGGTCCCTTCCAGCTCTATTCTATTCTATTCTATTCTATTCTATTCTATTCTATTCTATTCTATTCTATTCTATTCTATTGAAATGTTTTCACTATGGAGAAGGAAGCTTGGTTGTCTGAATGGCTTCTGAAAAGAGAAAGAAGGTGCTCATTTCCCATCTTGAGCAGATCACTGTTGCTTGGTCTTGCAACCTGCCATGACATCTGAAAATGAGCACCTGTTTCCTCATACCCATCCCTTCTGATGCCTCATGGTGGCACCCTGTACACTGCAGCCCCATCTTTGCCACCTAATTGCCCAAAACAGTGCAGAAGCAGAGAAAGTTATCACTGAATCACAGATAGGAATCATCTGTGCTTTGCAGAAGCTCTGCATCTTATTACCAAAGAGAAAATGGTATTGTAATATATGCCCTGTATATATCTCCTCTCTTTTAGGGCCTCAGTGATGATCTAGAATGCTATCTTCTGAGAAATGATTTTTGCAAGAACTGGAGGTACCTATAGCATAATGCTTGTGCCTAAATCTGTGGCAGGTTGGGTTTGGAACATTATGTATGGTCAGCCTGCAAAGAGAAGAGCCCAAAAACAGTTGGGATTGGTTAATATTAGTTCAAAGATCACCAAAGCCTTTCATTACTTCCCCTTCCATTTTCCCCTTCCCCTTTTGGCCAAAATCTTACTAACAAGAAAAACTGAAACATTATTCTGAAGCGCCCAGATTGGTAGTTTGATGCATAGGTTTTTAAAGAAGGCTAAATGTTGTGTCTTTCGTAGGATCTACACAAGACAAGGAAAAGAAATAAAAAAGGATCATCCCAAGCTCACAACAAGTCAAGGGAAATATTCTTCATATGAGGTTTGCCAACCACATTCTTACATCTTTGATAGGAAAACATTTTGAATGATCTAGAATGTGATTGATTTTTAAAATGTTTCTGTTTTTACAGGCCAGATGCTTCGTAATTTCTACAATTGGGTACTTCAGTAATTAAAATGCACAATACATAGGGAAAGGGAGCAGACTGGGACCCTACAACAGCAAGCATTAAAAAGCAGCACAGATAATTGCCAACTCCTCATCTGTGGCAAGCCACCTATCCTAGTTAGATTCTTCTTGCCACCAGTCTTGTCAGCTTTCCACTAAACTTTGACAATAATGTGTTGATGTAGTGTATCTGAAGTCACAGTAACTATTAACAGAGTTTGGGTTTGCATCTGACCCACCCACAAACTGATCCTTTGAGGGACAGAATCTTCTAAACAGGGCTGTCCAACCTGGGCATCTTTAAGACTTGTGGACTTCAGCTCCCAAATTCTCCAGGCAGCCATGCTGAAGGTAGTTGCAATTCGCAAGTCTTAAAAGTTGCCAAGATTGAATACCCCTGCTCTAAAACAGTTTTCCAGTAAACAAGGAGCTTACTGGAAGTGTTCTTGTTTGATTGCTCTCTTGATTGTCAAGTGGCATGGGATTCCTCAGATTGCAAAATGCTCACAGCAACTGCAAAGTTCATATTATGCTACTGAATACTCCCAGGAGAGATTGAAAATGAAAAGAGATCCCCCGGTGTTCTCATCACTCAGTCTCCATCTGTTGTCCAGAAGAGCTGCATTTAGGGAAGGTCTTTCTCCAACATTACATCACAGGCTGTATTAATAAACACTGGAAATGTAATGCAGTCTGTTCCTCAGCACCTGCCTCCACGTGTCTGCTTCCTGACACTTGAATGGCAGGCAGGTTATTCATTAAGTGGACTTTGCAGTACTGTATTGGCCTCACTAATGAGGCTCTACTTTGGGGTTCCCGCGTAGGCATAAAAAGATGTTTTTCAAAACAACAAGAACAAAGCAAAGCAGCAGCTCACTCATCTGGTGGGCAGCGACCGATATTCTAAGAAGATCCTATGACCAAGTGGGCTCTGGGCGAAGGGTCAAGTGACAAGCAGATTTGGTAGCTTAAGATGTCCTTCTTATTTCAACCCTTTAAAATATGTTTGCGAGAACTATAATTAATCCCAGCGAAACCAAAGACATCATCCTGACGGGTTGATCTGATGCGGTGCAAAAGGGCAACAAGATTTAAAAAAAAAAAGATGGTTCAGAGAATGCTGTTTGATTTCTTTAATGAAGGAATTTAGCACCATTCTAGTCTGTGTCACAAAAGGAATTAGACAGGAGCAAGCCTGAACAGTAAAGGGAGTCTGCAGAATTCATAAAGAGATAGGTTAGTTTTTTTAAAAAAAAGATGTGGCTATATCTACCACGTTTAAAAAGTATTTCATAAAGCTTTGGGGATGAAGCATCAATGAAACTTACAAGAAGGGGAAAAAAGATCAGTGCCTCATTCACACAGCTCGTCTATGAGTGAGTCTTGTCTTTGCATGTTTATATCTCTGTGTATACATGGAAACTTTCATTTTATTTTGTCTACATAAATAATAATGATGTTGATATTGATATTGATAATGATAGAGTTGGAAGGGACCTTGGAGGTCATCTAGTCCAACCCCCCTGCTCAGGCAGGAAACCCTTGACCATTTCAGACAAATGGCTGTCCAATCTCTTCTTAAAGACTTCCAGTGTTGGAGCATTCACAGCTTCTGGAGGCAGGCTGTTCCTCTGATTAACTGTTCTAACTGTTAGGAAATTTCTCCTTAGGTTGTTTCTCTCTTTGATTAGCTTCCATCCATTGCATCTTGTCTTGCCTTCAGGTGCTTTGGAGAATAGCTTGACTCCCTCTTCTTTGTAGCAGTCCCTGAGATATTGGGATACTGCTATCATGTCACCTCTAGTCCTTCTTTTCATTAAATTAGACATACCCAATTCCAGCAACCATTCCTTATATGTTTTAGCCTCCAGTCCCCTAATCATCTTTGTTGCTCTTCTCTGTACTCTTTCTAGAGTCTTTTTTACATCATGATGACCAAAACTGGATGCAGTATTCCAAGTGTGGCCTTACCAAGGCATTATAAAGTGGTATTAATACTTTGCGTGATCTTGATTCTATCTCTCTGTTAATGTAGCCTAGCACTGTGATGGCTTTTTTAGCAGCTGCAGCACACTGCAGGCTCATATTTAAGTGATTGTCCACTAGGACTCCAAGATCCCGCTCAAAATTACTACTATTGAGCAAGATACCACCTATACCAGGGGTGTCAAACTGCTGACCCACGGGCCGGATGCATCATAGTGAAACCACACCCACCCCATTGCCGGCAATGGCAAAAAAGTCACGTGATGCTGCGAGTTTGATACCCCTGACCTATACTGTACCTGTACATTTGGGTTTTTTTGCCTAAATGTAGAACCTTACTTTTTTCACCATTGAATTTCATTTTGTTAGATAGCGCCCAGTGTTCAAGTCTGTCAAGATCCTCCTGTAACTTGAGGCCTATCTTCTGGAGTGTTGGCTACTCCTGCAGCTTGGTGTTGTCTGCAAATTTGATGAGTTCCCCATCTAGCCCCTCATCCAAATCATTGATGAAGATGTTGAAGAGCACTGGGCCCAGAACAGAGACTTGGGGCATCCTGCTGCACACTTCCCTCCATGTAGATGTGGTTCCATTGAGGACCACATGGTGAGTATGGCCGGTCAGCCAGCTATGAATCCATCTGGTGGTGATGCTGTCTAACCCACATTTTTCTAGCTTATCAAGTAGTAGATTGTGGTCTGCTTTATCAAATGCCTTACTGAGGTCCAAGTAAATTATATAGTCCACTAATTTTGTCACCTGGTCAAAGAATGCAATAAGATTTGTCTGCCATGATCTGTTTTTGACAAACCCATGTTGGCTTTTGGTAATGATTTTGTTTGCCTCTAGGTGTTCATTTGCTTGATTATCTTTTCCAGAATCTTCCCAGGTATTGAGGTCAGGCTGATAGTCTATAGTTTCCTGGATCCATTTTTTCCCCCTTTTTTTGAAGATGGGAACTACATCAGCTCTTCTCTAGTCCTCTGGTAGTTCTCCAGTGCTCCAGGATCTTTGAAAAATATAGTTCAGAGGTTCTGAGATCACATCTGCCATTCCTTCAGAACCTTGGGCTGTAATCCATCTGGTCCTGCTGATCTGAACTCGTCTACGGTGGACAGGTGCTCACTTACCATTTTCTTGCCTATCTTAACTTGTGTTTCTAATCTGTTTTTTACAGTACTGTTTTTGATAGGTTGGACTGTTTTTTCCATTTGTGTAAAGATGGATACAAAAATGAGTTAAGCAGTTCTTCTTACTCCCTGTTGCTTGTCACCTTCTTGCCACTTTCTCCCATTAATGGACCAAATCATTCCCTTTATTTATTTCTTGTTTTTTACATGTTGAAAGAAGCTTTTTTTTTATTTTTGACTTTTGTTGCGAGCCTTAATTCATTTTGAGCCTTAGCTTTCCTCACTTCATCTTTGCAAGCTCAGGCTATCTATTGATATTCTGCCTTAGTTATGTGCCCTCTTTTCACTTTTTATACTTGTCCTTTTTTGCCTTTCTTTTGTCTTTATCTTTTACTTCATGAAGAAAGGAATGAATTGCAAGAACAGGGGATGCAAGATCATTATATTGTCACAATTTAACAGTCAAATACATTAAATTAACATATTCATTTAGCCCCCTTTACAATTTGCAATAGTTTTATATGCCACACACTCTCTTTTGCAATGAGGCTCTTGAATATTTGATTATTCTATTCAAAGTTTGGTGCACTCTTAAGATTTTGAAAGTTGTACCTAGTTTTTCAGGTTTCATCACTGTTCTGATACATTATTATAGAGGAAAGCAATTTCTTAAGTTCCTGGTGCAAGGTTTTATTTATAACTCTACACCGCAGGAGAGTTTGTATTTTTAATTAAAAGCAAAATACTATATTTTGATTGGTTAGGGAACTTCTTCAAGCACAATATGTTTTAAACTGGAATCTATACTGTCATAAGTAAGATGCACTGAATTGACCGATGTTTCCATCTACCTAATTATGCACTGGGTTATAATATTGCTCCACAAACTTAATTGTTAAAGTTGTTTGAATAGTTGCATTTTACAAGGGAGGATTTTTAACCAGGCTAAAGGTAAATGAAAAACACTATCCATTTCAGAATAACATCACATGATTCTACACTTCTGAATCTATTGCCAATCTACTAATAATGTCACAGAGGAGGGTGAATACCAAGATGACTAAAGGGGTCGAAGCTTTTTTAAATTGTGTTCATTTTTTTCACCACTATTTCGTGGGGAGATTCTTTTAAGCACTGCAGCTGGAGAAGCATCAATGATTAAGAACCATTAAGTCAGTGTTGATTCGGTAGATAGATCTTCTTCCCCCGTCTTGGCCTTTCAGTCTCCTAACAGGGCACCCCTGATCACTGCAATTGAGTTCATCCACCTTGCTTTTGGTCATCCTCTTCTTTGAGTCCCTTTCCTAACATTATAGAAATTTCAAGGGAGCTAGGTCATTGCCTAATGTGATAATTTGCATAATGTGGTAAGCTGATGATATTTCAATTATCATTTATTGATAAATATTTATTGAAGCAATTCTGGTCAGTGACCATAATAAAAACATTCATTCATTCATTCATTCATTGAATATCATTTCAATTATCATCACATGATAATTTGCATAATATGATAAGCTGAGTCTAGACATGTGTGCCTCTGCTGCGTATTCTGGATTGATTTGTTCTATGAATCATTTGTTGTTCTTGGTTAACCATGCTTTCTCAAGTGTCTTGTCCAAGACCAAAGCTCAAAAGCACTTCTTTAAAGTCAAGCTTTCACTTAAATTTTAAAGTCCAGTTGTTGTTTTTTAAAAACAATGTTCATTATTTTCCAATCCACCCTCAATACATATTCAACATATAGGCTGAATATATAAGGGAAGAGTATACAGCCTTGTCTCATTTCTATACTGACCAGGGGCTGGGCTGTTTCACCATTTTTGGTCCAGTCTATGGCTTCCTTGCCTGAGTATAGGTTCTGTATGAGGACAATGAGATGTTCTGGGATTGCCAGTTTCCTAGGTAAATTCCACAGCTTGACATGGTCAACATAACTGAAGACTGTCTGTAGTCGATAAAGTACATATTGACTTCCTTTTCATATTAATTTTAATATTTAGTAATTTTGCCTCTCAGGACAATGACAACGTTTAGAAGTTCAATAATGCACAACCCTGATTTCAAAATTTTAAATAAAAAAAATACAAAACCTCCCCAATGTTTACATTTTCTGTATCATTGTTCGTTATTTTCCTTATCCATAGTAATGCAGAAGAATAAATTCCTTTTGATGTTATGTTTGACAGATGTTTATTTTTTATTTCTGTTTCACTCCTGCTTTTGTATCCAATATTTTATTTGCTAAGATACTTGTCTGCCTGCTCCCTCTGCTGCTGAACAGTGACTGAAATTGCCATTTGTGTATTTGGTGGCATTTACGCCCATTTTACATGATTGGATGATAAAGATTTACTACACATTGCCTTGGTAACCATATAGATGTTTTCCACTTCCATAAACAAACAACTTCCTTCCAAGAATTAGAGTTAATACCACAAGATTTACGGCTGTTTTCAATGTGTGCTTCTTTTAGGACAGATCTGAATTTAAGACTTGACTGCAATTGCAAATAAATGTACTGGTTGGTTTATACTGAATCAGCAGAATATAAACCAGGACACCTCTCTGTGCTCTCTAGGCAGATGCAATTACAAACGTTTGGGATCAGAAAGTTCATCTATCCATCTCTGTTTTGACAGTCAGAATCCTTTCGTTTTTCTTCTTTTTTTTTTCAAATTTAAACTTAATAATGCTTAAGGCTCTTTTCCTTTTTTTTTTTTTTTGACCTTCTTCAACATAACTTTTATCTTGTTCTTACTAAGATTATTGTTTATTCTTCTCTCCAAATCTAGAATCCATTTTCACTCATATGCATTCCCCCACTCCATCTTCAAACTCTTGCCAGGTCTAAAATCCCTGTTTTCTTAATTCTTTTTAAAATTTGGACATTTATTCTTTTCGCACATTGTTTTAGTCTCTCCGGCTTCTCCTCCTTTATATTATTCTCTTCTCTCCTTCTCTATGGCTGGATTCACACGTGATGTTAAATCATATTTGACTGAGTTCCCACAGCATGTTAAATATACCACAGTAGCTCCATGCATTAAGCTCAAATCAAACAAATCAAATTATGACTTAGACAAGTGTGTGTGTTTAAATCAGGTGTGTCAAACTGCCGGCCCACAGGCCGGGTGCGTCATGCCAAAACCGCACCCAGCCCATTGCCGGCAATGGGAAAAAAAAGTCACGATACGTCACGACACATCACATGGCATTGCGAGTTTCACACTCCTGGTTTAAACTGTAAAGCAGGGATGGGAACCTTAAGTATAATTCCCAGCAGCTCTAGCAATGTGGCCAATGGAAGATCCTGGGAATTGTTGTTTAAGAACATCTGTGGCTGTAGGTTTGCCACTTTTGATCTTTACCCTTTTTCTTTTTTGTTCCATCATTACTAATCAGCTGATAACTCACCTCCTGCCCTCACAAAATTGCATTTATTCCCGTTTCTCTTTCCTCTTGCCATTTTCTCTCTCTGGAAAAATTTTTAACCTGACAACTCCATTCCATCTTTCTGTTGTCAACACTTGTCAAGAAACTGAGACTGAAAGCATATATGCAGGGCCTAAACAGTTTTTTGACCAGTGCTTCAGGACTGGCGCCATTACTAATAACATGAAAGACTTTCTCTAAGTCCATGGCTTTTGGTTCCTCCCCACCAACATTGTCATTCTTCTTCCTTAGCTTTCCAGGTCATTGACCTTGCCTTTTTTAAAATGTGACCATGGGATTCCTTTCCACACAGATTCCCTCAAGCCAATCTGTTGCTTTTATTTCAAGCCAGCTGATTTAGCCTGTGCTTCTGCTTATTAGTCTTTTCTCCAATCATTTTTGGTTTCAAGGATCTCAGGTAAAAACAAAACCTTGCAATATAGCTGTCAGATATTCACTATCAGTATTGACTCATGTCACACAAGGTTTGTGTTTGCCATTCTCCACTTAACAGGATAATCTATACCTTCTCTTTGATGGTCTTACTAAAACAGGATCAATGTTTTTTATCCTCTGGAAATCATGACTTCATTATGGTAAGTAGATGTAGGTTTCCAAACTCTGCAGTACAAGATGCAAGCTAGTATATTCCATTGTCAAGTTTGAATTTGGGAATGCTTTGTAGAATAAACCAAGTTCTGTTTTGAGCAGCCTATCTACCTGGATAAACATGCAAAGTAGACAAGGGTGATAACCAATCTAGACACATTGCTAGTGATTCACCAGCAAAGTTCAAGAGGAGGCCAAGTGTAAGAAATAATATACAGATGCTCAATCTACGTAGTCCAATTCTGCATTTGGTTTCTAGTTAATTTAAGAGTTTGATGGAATGTTAGAGACTGGCCTTTAAAGATTGCTTTGGATAGGGATGTGGGCAGCTTATAAATTTAAGAAATAAATAAATCAAATTCTGGGATCCAAAATGGGAGAAGGCACAACAATGGAGCCAGAGGAGTAAAGAGAAATGGCCCAACATATAGGCAGGTAAATGTTATAAATACTGCCCCGTGCAAAAAGCAGGAATAAAAACAAAAAATATAGAGGCATATCCTCTGAGCTACATTTTTTAACATTAACATTTGTGTTCCTAAAATTCCGAAAACCATTCCATTCTCATTATCCTCAAGTTAACTGATGTTGTTTGATACTGTTGGCTTTGTGCACTCCGGATCAATTTCTTCACAGCTGACAGCTTCGAACAGAAGATTGTCAGTTCCCTACGCTAGTATTTTCCTTGTTTACATTGTTAATTTGCAAATCACTTAACTCCTGGCAGACTGGAGTGGTGTTTGGTTACCTTGTTAGGGTGATCAGCACTTTGGAGAGCTCCCATGACATCATAAAAAAGCCAGCTTTAAAAATTGAAAATCTTATTAGTGCATGAAAAATGTTACAATGGTAACTTTAAATACATTGAAGTAAAACTGTTTTTCAGCCATGCTTGGTGATTTCAAGGAGATAGTCATGTAATTTGCTTCATTCTACTATGGCAGTGGCTTGCTTTGCTTCTCTAAGGATTTTTTTTAACTTCCCAATCTAGATTATGGCTTTGGGATTACAAGACTGCTCCCATACAAGTACAGCTAGTCCTCAACTTACAATAGTTGGTTTAGTGACTGTTCAAAGTTACAACAGCACTGAAAAATGCGACTTATGAACGTTTTTTCAGAGTTATGACCTTTGCAGCATCCCCATGATCACGTGATCAAAATTCAGACACTTGGCAGCTGGCTCATATTGATGATGGTTGCAGCGTCTTGGTCATGTGATCAGCTTTTGATCAACCTCCTGACAAGCAAAAGTCAATGGGGAAGCCAGATTCACTTAAAAACCGGATTACTAATCTATCAACTGCAATGATACATTTAAGAACTGTGGCAAGAAAAGTCATAAAATGGTGTAAAATTCATTTAACAAATGTCTCAGGTAACAAGATAAATTTTGGGCTCAATTGTAGTTGTATTACCTGTATTAATCAGACCTGACCTAGACAAAACCAGCCAAGTGCCACCACCTGCTCAGCCTTAGTTTATAAATCTTAAGATGACTACAATATAATCACAAAACTCTGCTAAAAACACCACCAGGTTGTCAGATTATTTGTCTCTTTCACAAGACCGCTCTACCCAGTGCATATTTTCGATAGTTTACAGATGAAAAAGTAACATGAAATCTCGGTGTGCGTTATTACTTGCGATACTTTCACACTGTATGCACACCAAAATGGGAACACGTGGTCATCTCTAGTTTTCACTCTATATTCATGTACAGAAATATGAATTGCATATGCTCTGGAGTCAAGAAATAATAATATGCAGGCCTCAGTCTTGAACAGTCTTTTCTGCTCTTCAGAGAGCTCATGTCTGATGATTCTAAAGCTGGTGTTTTTGACTGGGATTTCTGAGATTTTTTATGTATTTATGTATTTATTTTTTAAATTGGCAGCTAATCCTAGAAGAAATTTATGGAAATCCAGGAAAAAAAATTAGAGCGTGGTGCACAAACATCATCACCTTTAAAGTCCTATATGGCACAGAGCCAGGCTATCTGTGGGACCGTCTTTGCCTAAGGAGATCTACTGGTTCTACCCGGTGAGATGGGATGGGCAGTCTCTCAGTCCCCTCCCCTAAATATTGCCATCTGATGGGAGCTAGGAAGCAGGCCTTTTCCAGGGCAGCTCCTGCCCTGTGGAATCCTCTTTCCCCTGAAGTTGGGCAGACTCTGCCCTTGTAGCCCCTCCGTAAAGCTTTGAAACTTGTTTTTTTTTTCCTCCTCCAGGCACTGCGATAAGATGAAACGATAAGTCAGAAGTTTGACTTGGTGCCAGGTCTTTGTTGTTTTAATGAATAATCTGCTCAGTTTTATACTTTAATTATGATTTTATATGTTGTTTTAACTTTTTGATTGGAAACCATCCAGAGCTGGTTATAAGATGGGCAGCTATATAATAATAATAATAATAGAGTTGGAAGGGACCTTGGTGGTCTTCTAGTCTAACCCTCTGCTTTATATATAAAGCACATAAATACTTTTAAGTACATACACAGATTGTTGTTCGTCCATCGATTTCGATGAAGACCTTGACATCTTGTGGGTTATGGGCCATCAACGATGTGTCCGTAGGTGGCTAATAAAACCGATGTTAGCACAGAATGTTCTGCCACATACTGAACAAAGAAATGTAGACACTGTTACTTCAGCATTTGCAGCTCTGGCTTTGCGGAATGCTCGCTTTTCTTGTGCCAAGATTGTCCTTCTGTGTTCATATGTCTGGCAACCCTGGTACACCAAGGTGCGCCATGTCAGTCGATCATGCGCCAGAAGTTCCCAAGAGATACACAGATACACAGATACAGTACATACATACAAAGCCTTGGACCTGGTCCCCCTGCTTCCTGTGTGTAAAGAGCAAACTACATGTAATTGGTAAACATGTCATGGTGCTTAAAATATACATCACTGAATTGAGTTTGTATATCTTTAAGATAAGGGTACTTTAAAATATTGCTTTAAAATATTGTTCTAAAGCTTTCAGAACTATTATTTAGCCTCTTGAGATATGGAAATTGGAAAGCATACAAGTATGATACAATGAATTTGAGTTTGAAGGGAAAATTTTAAATGATATTATGAGACTCCTGGTAGGTTTCTGAAATACAAATTATTTGTCCAAGTAAAGGGCAGGGCAGGGCAGGGCAGAGAAAGGAAAGGAAAGGAAAGGAAAGGAAAGGAAAGGAAAGGAAAGGAAAGGAAATTGTAACTGTCCCTTTAAGGAAAACTGGAGTAAGATTTGTTAAATTAATTCTATTAAATAGGTTGCAAGAACCTATTTCTATTTAAAAATGGCAGGCAAATTAGAGCTAAAATAAATAAATATTCCATATAAATTGATGTATAGATTTTCAGTCAATGCTCCTTTATTGTTTGATTGTTTTAGTGTCCGAATTGTTGTTGCTTTGGCTCAAAATGTTCTGAAATTTCAGTGCTATTAACTTTTATAATGAAAACACCCATACTAATCAGACTGAGAAACTGATCATGTATGTTTAAGAAGGAATTCTACATATATTGTGTGATAAACAGAATGTTTGGCACGTCTTCTTGTGTATATGTGATGGATCTTGAGTTCAGGGTATAAGCTGAACACTTTTTAATCTTATAATTTCATGTGAGACTACAATAGGCACACGTATGCATATTACTATTGCAAATGGCTGGGAAGGGGCATCTGTCTATTAAAATGAATAATTACTACAATTGGTATTTTAACATTTCATCGCCTATTGCATATAGCTAGAAATGCACACGCAGCTTCCAAGGTTTCACAGCCAACCAGCACAGAACTTTTTAGGCTTGAAATCCAAGCACCCTGTTATTTTAGCCTTACGTTTTTACTAAGAGATGGAAAAAGAAAAACGTATCTGAAAGGTTGGATATGCCTGCAGATGTAAAGCTGTGCAAGCAGAAGTATATGTGGATGACCAGATCTAGGGTTGACATAGTCCAGGGGTAGGCAACCTTGGCTCTTTTATGACTCGTAGACTTCAACTCCCAGAATTCCTGAGCCAGCCATGCTGAGGGGAAAGGTAAAGATTTCCAAGCTGAGCCATGCTGGCTCAGGAATTCTGGGAGTTGAAATCCACGAGTCGTAAAAGAGCCAAAGTTGCCTACCCCTGGCAGAGTCCATGGCCACTCTTTGTAAAGGGAAGCTTTACTGCCTCCAAAATTCTTAGATGGCATGAGAAAAGTTCTTGAGTACAGATGCCCATGCTAGAGCATTTCCATGCCGGAATGGGACAAACCTCTTCCTGATCTTGAGAAACTCTACAAGTATATATTGTTAATACTACCCTAAACGAGGAACCAGGAAAGAGAATCATCAGTTTGTTTTCAGTGGACTATGGAACAAATGTTAATGTAAACCTCCTGGATATATGTCATTACACTGAGTATACCTCCTAATTGATGAGACGTTGGCACAGGATATTGGCTTGCAAGACAGCCTCTCAATTAGAGATCCTAGCCTGCCCAGAATGTCATGATCTCACTTGGAATAAAATTAGGTTTTTAATGTGCTACCGGGATGCTGGCCAAAAATGTGCCCAAATTAACCATGCCATCTTTAACAATTGGGAGGAAAAGCTAAACAGATACTCCTGGACTTACAGTATAGTCCCATAGTCGGGATCAGACTTTCTATTTTTTAAGCAAAGCGGTTGTTAAGTGAATCACGGCCAATTTTATGACCTGTTTGGCCACAGTTGATAAGCGAAACCCTGCAGGTGTAAAGTGAGTCATGCAGTTATTAAGTGAACATGGCTTTGCCAATTGCTTTTCAAAAGTCGGCTGCCCTAAAGCCAAAAGATTTTGGTCAAGAATACATATATAGTTAGAGAAGATGACTAAAAAACACACATCAATTTTAAGCCAGAATTATTTTTGGTAGGTATAATTGTAGAAAATTATGAGAAGGAATGTGTATACTTAATGTTACATGTATTAACTGCAGCGAGAATTGTATTTGCTCAACACTGGAAAGATGAAGAATTACCAGCGGAGGAAGAGATAATTAAGAAAAGTTTAGATTGTGCAGAAATGGGCAGACTGACACTAAAAATGAAAGAGAAAGAAGATTCAGAATACTTTGGAACATGGGATACATTTTATCAATGGTAGAGAGAAAGGAGTTTAATATGTATTAGTAAACTAAACACTGAAACCCAGACAATATGTTGCTGATAAAATATTAAGGATTTGTGACTATAAAAAAATTAATAAAATATTGAACAAAAAAAAAAAAGAAAGCCGGTTGGGCAGGTCGGAAATGGCAATCACACATGACCCTGGGACCCTGCAACAGTCATAAATACATGCTGGTTGCCAAGCAACTGGATTTTTACCGTGTGTAGGGATGCTGCAATGGTTGTAAGTGAGAGGAGCAGTAGTTAGTCACTCTTTGCAGTGCCTTTGTCATTTTGAACAATTGCTAAATGAATGGTTGTAAGTTGAGGAATATCTATATGTGGTGCAGGCGTGAAGCTGGCAACCAAGTCCTACGCCTTTACTATTTTACTGAAAGTGTTATCTGAAAGATTTGAGTGATCAAGGCCAGGAGAAGCAACAGAAGACGGTATCTCTGGGTCCACACGGACGTTGAGGGGTTGGTGAACTGATGTAAGGAAAACAGCTTAGTTTTAAATAGTGGAAAAACCAAAGAGATCATTGTCGATTTCAGAAAAGGCAGGCACAGCCACACTCCTCTGTGCATTAATGATTCACCTGTGGAGATGGTTACCAGCATCAAATTCCTGGGTGTGCAGCTAACGGGTAGGCTGGCTTGGTCGCTCAACAGCGAGACACTGGTGAAGCGGGCACAGCAGCGCCTGCATTTTCTGTGTCTTCCTATCCTTACCCTTTCTACAGGGGGACGATCGAGAGCATCCTGTCATACAGCATCACAATCTGGTTTGGAAGCATCACTGCTTCAGATAGGAAGGCGGTGCAGAGAGTGGTGAGGATGGCCGAAAAGATCATTGGCAGCTCCCTCCCTCCCATCCAGGACATAGCACAGAAGCGTTGCTTGAGCAGGGTCCATAAGATTATCTGGGACACTACACATCCTCTTCATGACCTGTTTTCCTTGTTACCTTCTGGGTGGAGGCTTCGTGGTATCCGAAGCAGAGCATCCAGATTCAGCCATAGTTTCATTCCATACAGCATTAACCTTGTGAACTCTCAAGCTTCCTCCTTCCGTTATATATCCAAGATGGACAGTATTTAATATTTGTCTGCTATGTATATGTAGGGGTGTGGGTCTATACATATGTTGTATATAGTATGTTTAGGTGTGTGTCATGTATGTGTTTCACGTTGAGAGCAGGCAACTAAATTTCATTTTTAATGTGTGCTGTTGTGCCCACAGTAAAAAAAATGACAATAAAGGTTATCTTATCTCTGGGGATGACCATGCCATAGGGAAATTGCCATTCGGAATATAAGAGGACAAAGTGACAAAGAGCATGAATGATTGAATAAAAAGAAAGGAAAAAGAGATCCGTTATATATCTTTGAAACTAAGGGTGAAAGTAAGGATGCATTAAGATCTGAAAGAAGGATGTCTGATTTAGTGGACCGGAGCTCATGAATATATGCAGGGAAGTTAAAATGTAGGTTTAATTATGAACGAAAGGCCCAAACCATACGTCTGTAAGTAGCTATTGTGGGGGTAAGAATCCTTGGATTAGTGATACTTGTATGTTACATTGCAATGAGTGGAGATGATGGAAGAACCAAAGATGAACTGAAGAACTGAAGCAAGAATGATTCTCATACATACAATACATCTCACAGCATGGCAAGTATAATCATCTCCATTTTGGTTTTTAACGGGGTTTGAATGTTTACAAATATTGCAAATTATCAAATGTAAAATAAGGGGAAATTTAATAGTTTTTTTAAAAAAATACCTTTTTCTTTGTCTTCTAGTTTTCTTATTTATTTGATAGTATTTTAATTTTGTTAAACTTGCAGTGTCCATCTCCTGTAATTAACATGTATTACACACACACACACAATGGAGAATTCAATACAATGGAGAATTCAATATCAAGTAATTTAGATTAAGTCTCAAACATTTATTATATTAAAAATAACTTCACGTGTGTCGCAGCAAGTTCTTCTCTCATCTCTTCCTTTCCAATTCTATATTTAACTTTGAATGAAAAAAACCAAATAATTATAATGCTCATAAACACTGATCTCTTATATTGTAATTAACATTAATAAATAAAAACATTTTCTTCATTTTCAGTAATGTAAAGTATCTACATAACAGGATATTAAGAATTTAATTATACTATATAAATATTGTATTGAAATAATACAATGTATCAAGATTTATAATAATAAAAAGCGGAGAAAGAGCAGAAAGTAGATTAATCACTCAGTAGGATGAATGGAGACTATCAGGACTATATGGAGCCTTAGAACAGAGTAATAAAGGGCCTACTATTACTTTGTTTTCTACCATAAGTTGACACTGGCTCTTTGCATATTCTTGCAAAGAATCTAATCATTCTGTACTAGCATTCCACTGATAAGGAATTGGGTATAATCCTTCTCAAACCCATGTACATACTCTGTAACAATGCTATGAAAAGTGGAATTACCCATTAATAGTATGCACATAGTTTCCATTAAAAAATGAAAAAAAAGGAAGCTTGGTAGAATGATGAAGTGAAAAAGACTGTGGATATAGAAATGTGCATGTATGAGAATGCTTGTTGCAAAATATGAGGATAAGATTAGAAAAAGATTTTGAATAATACCAGTGCTTTTTTTGTTAAAAAAAAAAAAGTGCCAGAACTCAACACACGTCATACAACCTGCCTTGCCTACCCTACAAGGTTTACCTTTGTAATTGAAAAAAAAAAACTTCAATTTTTAGTGTATCTAAAAGACTAGGACAGGCTGGCTCAGGAATTCTGAGAGTTGAAGTCCACGAGTCATAAAAGAGCCAAGGTTGCCTACCCCTGGACTAGGATTTTATTCAAGGTAAGTTAATACTATCAAGGATACCATGCACTGTGTGACTTTAAATTACAAGAACGCATTTTATTAATTTTTTGGGACATTTACCACTGGCATACCCATTTAGTTTAATGAGTGGAAATGTCAGCTTTCTATGTGGAATGAAATTGACCCAATAAAACAAAATTTGGTTGCTTGTAAAAGATTGAAATATTTTTAAGAAGTTGTCAAACAAGGTGGAAAAATTTAAATTTGGAGTTTAATACAGATATTGACTTGAAACAAATTAAAGTTGAAACTTTGTCAGTGAACAGATTACTTTTAATTTACCTTTACGTTAAACCCAATTTAATAAATAGATCTGATTAAACTTTATACTGTAGGTCTACCTTTACATCTGACCAATACATAATTAATATATATTATTATTAATAATAATACCTCCAAATCACAAGACATTGGCTTTATTCTTATTCTTCCCCTCTGCAGTTTGAAAATAAAGTATAAAAGACTAAAAAGAGATTTTTGTAGACATCCCAGCCTTTGAACTACCCAAGGAACCGAAACAGCAAAATTTCACTGTCGGGCAAGCTTCCACGCCAGCCGCCTTTCTTTCCTCTCGCTTTGCCTCTTTTCAACCTCACACCCTACCTTCTGTAAGGGAAGGCAAAAGGCTCGCTACCCTCTCATGAAAGATGGCCTCCATGTTTATCTGTCTCCCACCGCCACTGTCAGCTTCCACACCACATGGTCTGACCCAGCCAATCAAGCCACGCTCTGGCTGTGGTACTCCAGCACCTCATGGCTCCTCCTAGAGCAGGGGTGTCAAACTCAATTTCATTGAGGGCCGCATCAGCATTGTGGTTGCACTCAGGGGGGTGGGAGAGGGTGGCCAGGGTGGGTGTGGTCTACTGGGTGGGCATGGCCTATTGGGTGGGCATGGCCAGCTCTACATCGTTCACACCAAGGGTGCCTGTGGGGACCTGGGCAGGAGTGGGACAGATCTAACAGTCTCTGGCAGAAGGGGGTGGGACCGGGGCAAGTGCCAAGGCATGGTCCACTGGAGGAGCCTCACTGCCTGCTGAAACCCCTCCCCTGGAGCCCATCAGGCCAGATATGTGAAGTAGGCAAGGGCCATTTGCTGGCCACTTCCAGGCGATGGTGCGTTTCTTCATTCCTCACAAAGGGTGACACCTCCCCAGCATACACCCAGGGGGCGGGGCCGACGCTGCAGGGGCTGGTTCCTCACTGTTTCCAGACGGCCTTGTGGAGCTAAGACTGAATGCGTTTCAGCATAGATGGCCACCACAAAATTGTACATTGGCTTCTAGCAGGCGTGGGCCAGAGCCAAGGCAGCGGGGGCTGTTCCCTCACTGTTTCCAGGATGGCTTTGGGGGCCACATCAAACCACTTCGCAGGCCACATACAGACCCCGGGCCTTGTGTTTGACATGTCTGTCCTAGAGGAGGCAGACAGTGCCGGAGGGGACCCCGCTCGCACCGTACCGCCAGCGGGACATTTTCAAAAACAAACGAGGGTAGGAAGAGCAACAATAGGAAAAGAAATGAGTGAGGAACAAAAAAACCTGAGGAAGATTGAATGGAAACTGGGAGACCATGAGTTCTAGTCCTGCGTTAGTCACAAAGCAAGCTAGGTGACCTTGGGCCAATCCCATTCCCTCTCAGCCCTAGGAATAGGCAAGGGTAAACCACTTCTGAAATCTTAACAAGAGGAAGGAAGGAAGGAAGGAAGGAAGGAAGGAAGGAAGGAAGGAAGGAAGGAAGGAGGGAGGGAGGGTAAGGATAAGGAGGGAGGGTAAGGAGGGAGAGGGAGACGGAGGGAGGGAGGGAGGGAGGGAGGGAGGAGGAAGGAGGGAGGGAGGGAGGGAGGGAGGAAGGAAGGAAGGAAGGAAGGAAGGAAGGAGGGAGGGAGGGAGGGAGGGAGGGAGGGTAAGGAGGGAGAGGGAGACGGAGACGGAGGGAGGGAGGGAGGGAGGAAGGAGGGAGGAGGGAGGGAGGGAGGGAGGAAGGAAGCAAGGAAGGAAGGAAGGAAGGAAGGAAGGAAGGAAGGAAGGAAGGAAGGAAGGAAGGAAGGAAGGAAGGAAGGAAGGAAGGATCTGTTACGTATTGGTGGTAACACTTAGAGATTTTTTTAAAAAAATTAAAAGAGCCTTAAGATGACTTCCTTTCTCCCTCCCCCAGTTCTGCAGGGGATTCAGCTCTCTGTTCATTTCACTTCAAATTGCATTATTTATATCCCCTTGAAGAGGCATTATTTACATGTGTTTATATTTATTGCAATAAACATGCAAGCCTTTCAGTTTGAAAATCAATAGAGTCATAGGATGTTTAACTGGGCTGAAAGCAGTGCTCTGCCAAATGACTGCTTTCCTTCAAACACAGAGAGCTCCGTGAAAGGGATGAAAGGAAGTAGATCAAGCATTTGGCATAGCATTAATTTCAATCCAGCTATATATCTGACCCGAACAGTGCATGAATCCAAGTAAATACAGGAATAAACATCAAATTCTTACCAATTATAAATAGGCTTCTTATGACTAAGAAAGCTGCTGCTGCTGCTGCTGCTAATATAAACTATTCACTCAACAGACATGAATAGTAATGCTGCAGAATCCTTCAGAGATTAAGAACTTGTTCTCATTTTTTCTCTCTTAAAATTCATCCTTTACAGAACGCCCTCAAAATGCCCATCATAAATCAGTACATTCTTGAATAGTGGTTATGAAAAACACAAAAAATGCCAAAAATAGCAGGCAAAAGATACAATCAATTAATGTTTTAAACATGTAGAAAGAATGGATCGAGCCAAAATATAAAGCGAGATTGGTGAACGTGATCCATTAAAGTTGAACACTGTTGCCAAACATTGATAGTAGTCTACTTCTAAAAAATAGCAAAGTATGAAGTGCATAAACATTCAGGAATTTTTTTTTTAAAAAAATGTTTGGTTTGTTATTTCAACCCCCCAAAACATTCTGGTAAAGGGTAATAGGAGATTAATTTTAGCATCTCCTGGAAGGCGTTAGATGACAAATACCAAACAGATTGCATTGTGTTCCATGATCAAACAATCAGAATAGAGCTTGGAAGGGACCTTGGAGGTCTTCTAGTCCAACCCCCTTCTAAAACAGGAAACCCTATACCATTTCACACAAATGGCTGTCGAGTCTCTTCTTTAAACCCTCCAGTGATGAAGCACCCAACAGCTTCTGAAGGCAAGCTGTTCCACTGGTTAATTGTCATCACTGTTAGGAAGTTTCTCCTTAATTCCAGGTTGCTTCTCTCTTATGTCAATTTCCAATCATTGTTTCTTGTCCTGCCTTCTGGTGCTTTGACAGAGGGCCATGGCTAGTGGTGAACAAATGGAACGATTCAAAGGTGAAAAGCAATTCAGGTTTTATTACTGCACTTTGAAGAGATTTGTCTTAAGTAAAATGCAATTGTTTTTATAAATTTTATCAAATATTATAGATTGTTCAGCATTTCTTACACTTTTTAGGAAAAAAAAAAAAACCCAAACTATACTCCAAACTAAACTCTCCATTTGGACTATTGCAATGTGCTGGAACATTTTTAATGTTAGTTCTATTTGACATTTGGGTTATTTTTTTTTTCTTTTCCCTTTTTTGTGCACAAGAATTCCACCCCCCTCATTGTTAGTGTTGGATGTTCATTTTTCTGTTTGAATTTTATTCTTGTTGAATAAATGTTTTAAAAATGTATCTTTCTTGCATGTCCAAGCTATATTCCTAACTATAGACCAGTGGTGGCGAATCTATGGCATGCGTGCCAGAGGCAGCACGCAGAGCCCTCTCTGTGGGCACATGCGCAGTCGCCTCAGCCCTGCCTCCTCTGTGGCCACCCCCTCACCAGCAGCTCCCCCAGAGAAGAGTCACTCCCAGGCGCAGCCCGCATGGAGCAGCGCAGCCAAGGACATGACAGCCAGGCAGCGGGGATAAGATTCCACCCTCGCACTGTCATGCACAGATGATGCTGTGGGGCACAAGCGGAGGGCATGGCCGCCATGGTGCTGCAGGGCCACCTGGGCAATCTGCTGCGGTGGGCCATGGAGGCGGTGGGTGGCCCTGCGGGTGGATGGGGCATGGGGGGGCAGAGCGGGGGCAGAGAGGGGCAAGACAGTTTTGGGGCACTCGGTTCGCCATCACTGCTATAGACTATTGCAATGCACTCTACGTGGAGCTACCCTTGAAAAGTATCTGGAAGCATCAGCTGGTGCACAATGTATCTGCATGGGTAATCTTGGGCCCCATAGAACAGAGCATGTAACACCTTTGCTGCGCAAGCTGCACTATGTGCTGGTTTGCTTCCAGGTCCAAGTCAAGGTGTTAGTTAAGACCTTTAAAGCCCTACATGGCAGGGGTCAGGTTACCTACAGAATTGTCTTTGGCCCATCATATCAGACCATCCGACCCAGTTAGGCAGGGAAGGTATGTTGCAGACCCGGTCAGAAAGAACTCTGACTGGCAGGATCCAGGATGAAAGCCTTCTCTGCCATTGTCCCCCTTTTTAAAATTGTATATACTGGTTTCATATTTTAATATTTTATTTGTACATCTCCCAGAGTCCCTGTGTGAGAGAGATGGGCAGTTTCAAAATTTGATAAAGAAATACATAAATATTTAAATAAATTGTCATGAGCAAATAATTCTATTCTGTGTTTTTGCTGCACTGGCTCCAGTTTCTCTACTTCAGTCACATAGTGTGACTTTGTCCCAAAGGTGCTTTTTAAAGAGGCGATTGGACTTTCTTTGTTTTATCTTGAAGATGTTTCGCTTCTCATCCAATAAGCTTCTTTAGTTCATTCTTCATTCTTGAAACATCTTCAAGGAAAAACAAGAAAGTCCAGTTGCCTCTTGACAAAGCACGAGAATCTCCATAGACATAGAGTGACTTTCTCTAACCTGATGTCTTCCTGCTGCCCTGGATTACAATATACATAATTCCCAGCTAGCATGGCCATTAGTATATTCAAACACATCTGGATGATATGTTAAAGAAGGCTGCTATCCAGTGAACATACTCACACTTACCCACACACATTCATTGTTGTTGGTTTCTCACCACCATTTTCAAAGAAACAAAATGATCTGAACTGGTGGTTCAGAAACAATATATTGAAGCAGGTCACATGGAGTTTCATATAAAACCAATTTTTGACATTTTAAATTTACAAAAATATTTTGGTAGTTCCAATAAATGATGAAAAAAATGGGCAAGAATGGGAGACGCTAGGGAAAAAAAGACACTCCCCAAACATTGCAATGCAATGCACACAGTACAATAAATCCTGTGATTTAAAGGTTAATGCATGCAAAAATAAGGGAGAGGGGGATATGTGCAAAAGCTGAAGAGGAACAGTGTTTTTTACTGCTGAATCATCAAAGATTAAAGCAAAAAAAAAAAACCCAACACAACAGCAATATTGGTTGGGATGCTTCCATGCAGTCTCAACCGGAACTGCTTAGCTATACAGATTAAGAAAATGCAGAAGTATTTGGATGACTCAGTTGAGTCATTCCATTCCCCCAACACCCACTCGAGCAATTTTGCACATTCTAGATTTGCTTAGTCACTGAAAGGACTGCCAAAGGATTTTCTAGGCTAGCCTTTCTCCAAATTGATATCTTGGATTACAGTTCTCAGAAATCTCTCCTAAATATATCCAGCATCATGAAGTTGGATTCCCAAATCCTTTGGAGCAACTGTCCATTTCCTCAGTCTGATGTTATCCATCTATGCTAGCCTGATTACATTTTGGTTGAAAACTATGGGAGTTGCAATCTAAGAGTCCAGAGGACATGAGGTAGGAGAAAGCTGAGCATACTGTAGCTATGGTGTGGGGGAATCTCCAGCTAGAGATGAGCTGTGGTGGTGTAGTGATTAAAATGCAGGCTATATCTGCTGATTGCTGGCTGCCTGCAGTTTGGCAATTCCATCCTAACCAGCTCAAGGTTGACCCAGACTTCCACCCTTCTGAGGTCAGTAAAATGAGGACCCAGATTGTTGGGGGCAATATGCTGACTCTGTAAACCATTTAGAGAGGGCGGTAAAGCACTGTGAAGCAGTATATAAGTCTAAGTCAGCGGTTCTCAACCTGTGGGTCGCGACCCCATTTGGGGTCGAACGACCATTTCACGGGGGTGGCCAAATAATGCAGTCCGCCATTTTTTTCCCCTTTTCCTTAGCTGTGCTACTCCCTTTTATTCTATTGGCTTTTGAAAGCCAATAGAACAGACTCTCTTGAATAGAGTCTACTTCTATTGGCTTTCAAAAGCCAATAGGAATTGTCCAGGCTGTCTCTGCCCTGCTGAGCCCGCCAAAAGTCCCATTCTGCAAACGGTGCTACAAGTTGTCTGCAGCGAAGGCGAGCTGTCTGGGAGTTTCCACCCCTCCCTGCTGAGCAACTACTAAGAATGGAAGTAAAAGAGGGCCAGGGGTGGGAGGTGAGAGGCCGGCGGGTGCAGGGAGGGTTGCTGGCACACTTGGGGCCCGGCGGGTGCCTTACCTCCCTTGGGCTGGGCCAGCTGGTGGCCCAGCCAGTGGTCGGCCTGTGCCATCTCTGCCGCTTGCCAGCTATGCCTCGGTTGGCGCAGAGGGCAGCACCACGCATGCGCGGCGCTCCCGAGCATGAAAAGTCCTCAACTTATGACCGGTTGGGTAGTCCTCGACTTATGACTGGTTGGGGGGTTGCGGCATTAAAAAAGTTGAGAACCACTGGTCTAAGTGCTATTGCTATTGCTAGACTGGAAGGAGGTGTTAGGGGGGGACTTTGCTTAGAGTCCTTGCACTACAGAAAGTGGCACAAGCCTGACCTCCCCCAAATCCCTGAAGCCTTATCTGACTGTTCCCAAGGGAATGCAGTCTGGCGAGATTCCTGTGACGTAATCCTTGTCAAGTTTGGAGGAAATCAGGAGATTCAGGCAGTTCAAATGAGTATAAAGATATATTTAAGAGCCGAGGTGGCGCAGCAGTTTGGGTGCAGTACTGCAGGCCACTTTAGCTGACTGTGTTCAGCAGGTCAGCGGTTCAAATCTCACCGGCTCAAGGTTGACTCAGCCTTCCATCCTTCCGGGATAGGTAAAATGAGGACCCAGATTGTTGGGGGCAATGAAAATATATATATATATACATTGCTTACTGGTGTACATCGCTTAGAGAGTGCTTGCACTTAAAGCGGTATATAAGTCTCATAAATAAATAAATAAATAAATAAATATTGCAATCTTAAGCTCTCTACAAAAATCTGAGCTACTAACGGTCAAAGGAAATGAGCGGGAATTAAGGAGGCATTCAAGGTGGGCTGGACTTAGATCTCTTATGGACACACAGGGACTCATGACTTATAATGCATTTGACCCCTCCCTTGGGCTCAGCTTGGTCATCTCCTATAGTCCTCAAATTACAACCATTCACTTAATGACCATTCAGTTACAACAGCACTGAAAAACGTGACTTACAACCGAACTTCACATTTACAACTACTGCAGCATCTCCACTGTCATGTGATCAAAATTTGGATACTTGGCAACCAGCATGTATTTATAATAGTTGCAGCTCATGAGATTGCCGTTTGTGATCTTCCCAGCTGGCCTCTGAGAAGCAAAGTCAGTGGAGGAACCCGGGTTCCCATAATGACCGCATGATTCTCTTAACAACTGCAATGGTTCGCTTAACAATGTAGCAAGAAAAGTCATAAAACTGGGCACAACTCACTTAATAATTGCCTTGCTCAGCATCAGAAATGTCGTGGTTGTAAACTGAGGACTACCCATAAAGCTTCCTGCTGTCATCGTAAGTTGAGGACCACCTGCAAAGCTTCTACTACTCTTGAGTGGTTCTGATAGCTTGCACCAGACAATACCAAAGACGTAAACATTGGTTTACATGTAACTTCTCTTTCTCGAAGTGCTGTAGATGATAATTCACATGATTCTTTGAGGAAAGTCATTGTATATATGTGTATATGTATATGTATGTGTATGTTTGTGTGTGTGTGTGTGTGTGTGAATTCATTCTCCAGTAAAAAATAGCTATTTTGCTGAGAATTCTGGGAACTCCATTTCACACATCTGGAAGGCATCCAGTTGGGGAAAGCTGGGGATACAATTGTAAGGCAGGAGAGTACACATTCGGGTGGGGGTGGAGTCCAACATTAATTAGTGTTCAACATCAGGTCTCTACAGAGCTTAACTATATGCTGCTTGCTCTTTATTGTAACATGAAAAATTGTGCAGGAAGAGGACATTCAGATTCATAGAACACAAGATTCAGACTGTTTGGATATTTTTTTTTACTTTGCTCCACTAGCAAAAAGCTACCTCTGACAACAGCCATGAATCATCGGAAATGGAATACCTGAGGTAAGTTTTTAATTTTTTTAAAAAAATGTAGCTTTCCAATGTCTAACGGGTAGGTCAGGATCTGACTAGAGCCACGCTATTGTCCATGACTGACCACAATCGTGGATCTGTGCAGCTGTCAGCTCTGAGCTTTTTTTTTCCCCCACCCCTTGAATTCACAATCTATGCTCACGCTCTCTGTCCTCCTGCAAGACATGTTATGCTACAGTAGAATAAATGTCATTTTAAAAAAATAGTGTCTAGACAGTTGTCTGTGCATGATCAGACAATGTGACCGAACAAAGAAGTCAATGGGAAAAAGGTTGTGAGCAACTGCAAACTGTAAAAACAAAGTTCTCGGGCAAACTGTGGCTGATCTGTCCAGTGCATGCTTTTGAGGAGCAACCCTGCCCCTCCACACCCTCACCCACGCCCCTGACAAGAATGAACTCTCCATGGGAGGAGACTTTTGTAACTTTTTCAGGTGTTGCCAGTATCGGCTGTCCTGAAATGAGTTGGGTTATATCTTCAGCATTGAGAGAATGTATCCATGTGAAAATCTAGACGTGGTGGCGAACCTATGGCATGCGTGCCAGAGGCGGCACTCGGAGCCCTCTCTGTGGGCACACACGCCATGCCCCAGAGATGGCAACCGTCCCTCTTCAACCATCCGCCCGCTAACTCGCTGAGGTCCCACATGGCCAGATGCATCCCAGCACCCATGCACTCGCTGGCCTCTGTGTGCGAAGGCCCATGGTGTCAGGCAGCAGCCGCCCGGCCCCTGCCTCACCTTGCCTTGTGACAATGGCACCACCGCTGTGCCTCACCTTGCCTTGCCTCATCCCGCAGGACGAGCCTCCTGCCACCGTCCCACCTGCCAGAGACCCCCCGGATCTCCCCCAACCCTGCCTGGCCCCCACAGGCGTCCCTCCCCATGAGCAATATCAAGGTGATCACGCCCACCTTGGCCACACCCACCCAATGTGCCATGACCACCACATCCACGCCCACCCAGTGGGCCACGCCCACCTGGCATCCAGCGATAAATAAGTAGGTTTTGGGTTGCAGTTTGGGCACTCGGTCTCTAAAAGGTTCGCCATCACTGATCTAGACTACAAGTCAGTTTGGTCTTAGTGATTAAGGCTAGAACCCGGGACACTATGAGCTGTAGTTCCATTTTAGGTATGAACGTGGCTGGGTGACTTTGGGCCAGTCCCTGTCTCTCAGCCCAACTCACCTTACAGGTTTGTTGTGGAGAAAATAGGAGGAGGAAGTATTAGATATGTTCACCACCTTGAGTTATTTATAAAATAACAAAAGGCAGGTGTAAAGAAATAGAAAGAAAAAATAAGGGTTTTTTCAGCACAAGGGGAAAAAAACAGCCAATTCACTGGCCGTTAGCATATCAATCAACCAATAGGAAGGCACCACATAAATGCATATAGAGAAGTTCCCTGAGGATGGGGTCCAGCATGAGTCCAAAACCTCAGAAGACTAAATTTCTGGCCAGGTGACTGACCCAGATTGGATCTTGAAAAAATAAGTATGGTAAAACATGCAGATACCTACAGGAATATCCTAGAGAAGCCAGCATGAAAGATCTTAGTCATTCTAATGGTGATGCCTTTTTACCTGGCTCCGAAATTGTATCTGTATTTTTTCAAAGACATTACCTCAGTGGTTCTCAACCTTCCTAATGCCACGACCCCTTAATACAGTTCCTCATGTTGTGGTGACCCCCAACCATAAAATTATTTTCGTTGCTACTTCATAACTGTAATTTTGCTACTGTTATGAATTGTAATGTAAATATCTGATATGCAGGATGTATTTTCATTTCTTTCCTCTCTCTTTCCTCTCTCTTTCTCTTCTCTTTCCTCTTTCTCTCTTTCTCTCTCTTTCCTCTCTTTCTCTTTCCTCTTTCTCTCTTCCCTCTCTCTTTCTCTCTCTTTCATTTCTCTTTCTCTTCTCTTTCTTTCCTCTTTCTCTCTTTCCTCTCTTTCCTCTCTCTCTCTCCCTCTCTCTCCAGGTGAGGAGAGAAAGAGAGAGAATGAAAGGCAGATGGCGCTGAACGGGTGAGGAGGGGGAGCAGGACAAGAGGGAGCAGCTATGGCGGCGGCACGGTGGCGGCCACTGCAGCATCGTCAGGAATCCCCGCTGCCCCCAGCCTGGCCGCCGCCCCGCCGCGTCCTCAGACGAATGGGCAGGGAGGGGGAGCAGGACGGGAGGCAGCGGCTCTGGCGGCAGCCACTGCAGCATCATCAGGGGTCCCCGCCGCCACCACCGGCCCGGCCGCCGCATCCTCAACCGAACAGGCGAGGAAGGGGAGCAGGACGGGAGGCAGTGGCTCTGGCAGCGGCTACTGCAGCATCGTCGGGGTCCCATGCACCATGGGCAGCCATGCCAGCAATGGGGAGTGCCACCACAGGGACGAGGGAGGTACCGACCGCCACTGGCCCCACCGCCCTCGCAGCCCAAGGTCTCCTTCTCCTGCAGCACCGAGGGCGGTGGCGGCAGCGCCACCGATGACAAGGCACCACCGATGGGGCCAGGCATCGGAGAGCCCCACGGCAGCCAGGCAACAGCAGAGGATGGTGAAGGGGTGCGGCTGCCTGGTTGCCGCCTCCTCTCCGGCCTTGCTCAGCCAGAGAAACATGTGGCCGGCTCGGCTTCCCAGGGAGCGATGCTGCCGCCGCCCCAGCCAGAACTACCGCCCAGCCCGGCCTGGGGAAACATGTGGCTGGCTCAGCTTCCCAGGGGGCAATGCCCCCGCCGGCCACCACCCCAGCCATGACTGCCACACTGCCCGACCTGGGGAGACATGTGGCCAGCTCAGCTTCCCGGGGAGCAATGCCCCTGCTGGCCACCGCCCCAGCCGGGAGTGCTGCCCAGCCCGACCTGGGGAGACACGTGGCTGGCTCGGCTTCCCGGGGTGCGATGCCCCCACTGGCCACCGCCCCAACGGGTTGCCGACCCGTGTCTTAGGCGACCCCTGTGAAAGAGTCATTCAACCCCCAAAGGGGTCGCGACCCACAGGTTGAGAACTGCTGCATTACCTTATTTCCTTTTTTTGTATGCAGCTTTATAAATTGCAACAAATAAACCTCCACACAGGCATCTACACAAATGGTAGAAGCAGAGAGAATTCTCAACACAGTATTTTTGACATCATCATTCATTAAGATCATCTCTTTGTATTTTTTTTTCTTTCATCCTCCTTTGTGCTGCTGCTGTTTGCATGACAATTAGTAAAGGGAAATTGTGGAAAGTCCTATTTTTCCGCAGGAGCGATGGCTGTGTTCACTTAACTTAACCGCCGCTTAGAGAATTCGTTGAAACAGAACTCTGGGTTTGCCAAATTCACTGGATCACAGCCTAGCCAACAGAGGTTGGATCTGCAAAACAAGACAGACTGAATTGTGCCTGGCTCCCTTGTGGTTCAGTATGTTATATGAACACAGTTTGTAACCAGGAGAGGAAAGAAGGGAGTTAATGTGACTAATAAGCTCTGTGATTAATAAAGGGAAAGAATAGGAAATAGCTTTGGGGCAGAGCTCCATAGCACTTTATACAAAGAATCCCAGGCTTGTTCAGAATTTGTCTCTCTGAAAGATTGGAATTTGGAAAACCATTCCCAGACAATTATATCCTTAGTCTAGAATGGACCTTCATTGACTCAGTCATTGACTCACCATAGACAGTTTGATCTAGTGGTTAAGGTGCTGACCTGGGAACCAAGAGATTGTGAATTCTGATTCTTCCTTAGGCAAGGTGTCTAGGTGACTTTGGGTCAATCACTCTCTTTCACCCCAACCTACAGAGTTGTTGTTGTGGGGAAATTAGGAGAAGGAAAAAGTATAGGCAGTCCATTTAGTGACCGTTCGAAGTTATAATGGCCCCGAAAAAAGTAACTTATGACCATTTTTCACACTTATGATCCAAATTCGGACACTTGGCAACTGACTCATATTTATGACGGTTGCAGCATCCCGGGGTTATGTGATTCCCTTTTGAGATCTTCTGACAAGCAAAGTCAATGAGGAAGGCAGATTCACTTAACAACCGGCATTCAAATGCAATGATGCCTTTAACAACTGTGGCAAGAAAAATCGTAAAATGGAGCAAACTCACTTAACAAAAGTTTCACTTACCAACATAAAATTTGGGCTCAATTGTAGTTGTAACTTGAGGACTACCTCTATTAGGTACATTTGAGATAAAAAAGTCAAATAAACAAATGAAAGTAAAGGCCTGTTAAAAAGGAGTAGAAAGGAAGAGAGGGAAAGGTAAACAGACTACACAGATTTTCGGTTGTTAACACTGGGAGTTAACCAGGGAGACAATCTGCTAACTGATTCAGCTGTTCCAATATATCAAGGGAAAAATACTGGAGAGGGGAGAACAGCTGGTGCGACATATCTTTAATGCCTAAGTAGATATTAGAGAAACATTGCTAATCATTATTCAGAAGACTCCAAAGGACATTTAAACTCTTTGGTTTTCTTACAGATCACACAGGAACCTGTCTACTATTCTCTGATGTCACTGCCTCTTGCATTTCAGATTCCCGATGGCAGCTCCAAGACCCACACAGTCTATGGCAGCTGTCCACAGACCGGCAACGGCAGCAGGGGTGGAGGGGGGAGTAGATGGTTGCAAAGAAGAAGAAGAAGAAGAAGAAGAAGAAGAAGAAGAAGAAGAAGAAGAAGAAGAAGAAGAAGAAGAAGAAGAAGAAGAAGAAGAAGAAGAAGAAGAAGAAGAAGAAGAAGAAGAAGAAGAAGAAGAAGAAGAAGAAGAAGTAGTAGTAGTAGTAGTAGTAGTAGTAGTTGGAAGGGACCTTGGAGGTCATCTAGTCCAATCCCCCTATACTATTTCAGACAAATAGCTGTCCGGTCTTTTCTTAAAAACATCCAGTGTTGGAGCTTTCCCCGCTTCTGGAGGCAGGTTGTTCCACTGGTTAATTGTTCTCACTGTCAGAAAGTTTCTCCTTAGTTCTAGGTTGCTTCTCTACTTGGTTAGTTTCCATCCGTTGCTTCTTGTCCTGCCTTCAGGCCTTTGGAGAATAGCTTGACTCCCTCTTCTTTGTGGCAGCCCCTGAGATATTGGAACACTGCTATCATGTCCCCCCTCGTCCTTCTCTTCATTAGACTAGAGTAGACATATCCATGTGCAACCTAATATCGCACATGTGCAAATAAAGCTTCACACACTCACCTGCCTCTTGCACAGCCTAGGGTTTGGGGACCCCTGGTCTATGGTATTAACTTATGTCACCACTACCTTCCTCTTGCTTCCTGTTTAGATTAAAAGGATGACTTTCAGCAGAGCAAATGTCAGACCTGTCCTGACTTGGACATTTAGGGAAGAAAGACCCTCAACTCCATTGTTGGAAGTGAAAGTTTCTTTTACTAAAGTCAAGCAGTTACAGCAAAAGTAAAGCTGGGTCTGAGTATTCCCACACAAAGCCTACCATTTACCTGGCCCTCCCCCCCATTTTCCTGGCCCCTCAGTGTCCAACAGCATTCATTTCTAATGTTTTGGGTATGGCTTTGAGGTTTGGCACCTCTTTGATGTAGTTTCAAATTCCATTCTCAGGCTGCGTCCTTCCATAATCAGTCAGTTTATTTTGGATTGACACCTCTGGCTGTCAACCTGTCAGGTTCCCCACTTTACTACCATTCCTTACTTCCCCAATTGCCTCTCCTCTCCCTTTCATTTTATGGCAGGATGCCAGCGAAGCAAACTATGATGAAGATGGCAGGCCTGACAGTGAGCACCACCCTGTCTCTGATTGGTGAATTAGCCAGCGCCAATTGGTCATATTCACAGGAACCTTCCAGAAAAAGCATCATGATAAGATGCACTTCTGCTTCTCAAAGATGTGTCCACATCATCATGATCTTTCTAAACTTCAATTCATTCTTGAGTGACCTGTCCCAGCTTCATGACATGAAGATAATTTTGTGCATTAAGGAACAGGGATAGAAATGGGCAAGGCAACACAATAGTTTTCTCCAAATTAAATAAGTGTATGTTACCCACTGTGGGAGCTTCTATCCATAAAACAATGAGGTCAAGCTTGGGGGTGGGGGAGGAAGAATCCAAAACCAGAAGAGAATTAATCTTTGCACTAAAAGGGGGAGGGGTTACAGGCACCTCCACTGATGCAAATGAAACTAATTGGAATAAAACTTGCAAAGATTTATAGTGTTGTTTTGTCTTTAGTTAGAATGCAAACCCATACAAGAGCAGTAAATAAGCTAAAAATGTAGTATAATTTATCCTAAGAAAAATCCATCAAGAAAATATAGTATAATTGAACCCAGGAAAAAGCCATCAAGAAAACACAGTATAATTTACCCCATGAAAAATCAAGCTTTTGTATTCAAAGACAAATATGTAGCTTTTGCAGCTTCACAGTATTCCATTCCAAATATTCTTCTGGTTTATCCGGGCCCTACATACTTTAATTGCTCTGCCACAAGTCTCTCTAATTCTAACCAATAGTATAATCAAAAACCTAAAACTTGCAGCTTAAAAGCTACAAGTAAATTAAAATATAACAACTACTGGAAGAATTAAAAATGGTTTTTGATATCCTTGGCATTAAAGCACGTAATAGTTATTATCCAGCTCTCCCGTTTTCTTCAAGTGAGTAAACCCAAATCTTCTGGATTTGGGACCTGCAGCTTAGGAGCTGTGTGGTAAGAATCTTCTCATGGACAGGCCACCGCTGAAGGACAGAAAACAGAGTGAAGAAATAAAATGACCACTAAATTATTACTTCTGGAAGTATCCACTGCAATAATATTATATCATAGCAACGAATTCATTAGAAAACAAATGACTATCGATAAGTACAAAATATAAAGTAAATTACATTAATTATACTATTTTTTTCTTCTTTCTTTTCTTAGTTGGTATTTTTAATAATAATAATAAAGTTGGAAGGGACCTTGGAGGTCATCTAGTTCAACCTCCTGCTCAGGCAGGAAACCCTATACCATTTCAGACAAATGGCCATCCAGTCTCTTCTTAAAAACTTCCAGTGTTGGAGCATTCACCACTTCTGGAGGCAGGTTGTTCCACTGGTTAATTGTTCTAACTGTCAGGAAGTTTCTCCTTAGTTCTAGGTTGCTTCTCTCCTTGATTAGTTTCCATCTGTTGCTTCTTGTCCTGCCTTCAGGCGCTTTGGAGAGTAGCTTGACTCCCTCTTCTCTGGGGCAGCCGCTGAGATATTGGAACACTGCTATCATGTTCCCCCTCGTCCTTTTTGGTTTGTTTAAACTTGTCTCTTTTCTATTTTTTTTAAATATAGATTAAACATTACTAATTGTGAATGCGTAGCATAATTTATTTTTTAAAAAAATTTTTCTAGAAGTAAAAACATTTTCATGATGGATGCTGGGTTTTTTTTTAAATAATAATAATAATTATCTTGATGCAGCTGAAACAGTACCAAGAATTTGCTACAGTAGTTTGGGAGAAGACAGAAAATAAGGAAAACATCATTTCAAAATTAAAAGCAAACGTTTCCATTCTTCTCTCTCCTCTTTCTCTGCCAAATAAAATTTTTTCTGTCTCAAAAGAAGAAATTGATTTTATTAAAAAAAAAAAAAAAACAGTATTTCGATCTTGTATCCAACGTTTCCTACATATCTCATGCTTTGTTCAGCTTCCATTTTGCATGTATTTTAAAATATCTTTTCCTCCAGGAAACATATTTTAGGGTTGTTCATAGGGGTGAGATCCCTCATTTCATGTTGCACTGACTACTTAAGCCAGCCCTATTAAAGCTAGCACTGCTAAGGAAACTTAGGTAGGTCTCTCTCTCGCAGACCAGAGATAAAATTAGAGGTAGGTAGTCCTCAGGTTATAATGGCAATTGGGACAAGAACTTCCATTGCTAAGCAGTGCGATCATAAAGCACAATGCCACATGACTTCATTGCTTAGTGATGGCAGTCCTGGTTGCTGTCGTAACTCAGTGATTGAACTGGTCGTTAATACAGGACTTAATGTGACTGGAGTCCTAGGCAAGCAGGCCAGTGGATGAAAGTTGCAGGCGGGAGAGTGAGTGCTGGGGGAGGGGTGGCTATTGAGCGGGGGGGGGGCTGCCGGTGGGTCCTACTAAGCCCCACAGGCAGGCCAGTGGGGCTTGCAGGCAGCTGCGACTGATCGCAGGCAGGCTGGGAGCAATTTCCAACTTTCCCTGCTAGCTTCTCCCTTTACTTTGCTTGCGGGAAAACCCTGAGGAAAGATGCAAAAGCTCACTGCAGTATTGTAATCATGAGCTGGGCATGCAAACACTTGGATCACAATGACATGACTGCAGGGATGCTGCGACGGCTGCAGCTTTGCAGATCGGTCCTTAAGTCCCCCTCATTTAGCACTGTTGCAACTTTGCATGGTTGCTGAACTCATGTTTGTAACCTGAGGACTGTCTGTGAAGCCACCCCATGGAGCTATGGCAGAAGATTTATTTTCTTATTTTCCAAACTTATTTTCCAAAGCACTACAAGGCAGGACAAGAAGCAATGGATGGAAACTAATCAAGGAGAGAAGCAGCCTAGAACTAAGGTGAAACTTCCTGACAGTGAGCACAATTAACCAGTGGAACAGTTTTGCCTTCAGAAGTGGTGGGTGCTGCATCACTGGAGGCTTTTAAGAAGAGACTGGACAGCCACTTGTCTGAAATGGTATAAGTATTGAGTGGGGGGGTGGGCTAGAAGACCTCCAAGGTCCCTTCCAGCTCTATTCTGATTGATTGAAGATGTTGGCAGGGCATGTTCATGTTCTGAGAAGGAGAGACTGAGGAAAGGCCCTGAGGATTTATAAACTGTATACATACCTAGATTAAATCAAAAGCCAAAGAATTGGAAAAAGCAATGTTTTGCTGTCTTTTTTTTAATTGAAAATGTTTAAAGTTTTACAATAAAATACTCCCCCCCCACCCCCCCCATCACCCTCCCCCCTCCTTCCCAGAGCTGAATACAGGGTTAAAAACAACAACAAAAAACATACAACTTAAATGAACATCAAACAATTATACATACATCCAAGAAACAAGATTTTAAATACATTAACTCCAATATATAAAAACAAAAATTCTAACCATTACCCTTAAACATAAGTTATTCAAAAGCTAAATAATACTTTCTAATCTCATATTTATTCTGTATAAAATTCACCAATCTTTTCCACACCGAAATATATTTCTCTTGCGATTGGTCTTTCAGATAAGCTGAAATTTTTGCCATTTCAGATAAATAAGAAACTTTAAGAAACCATTCTTCTAAAGTAGGCAAAGAATCCTTCTTCCAATATTGCCCAATCAGCAACCTTGCCGCTGTAATTAAATTCAACATTAAAATAATCTCTTTGCCATCACAATCAACAATAATACCTAACAGAAACAATTGTGGTGTAAATTTTATCCTTCTATTAAAAATCTTCTGAATGTTCCACCAAATCTTGATCCAAAAAGCCTTTATATTTCTACATGACCACCAAATATGATAATACGTTGCATCCAAACAACCACATCTCCAACATTTGGGCTGCACATTTGGATACATACAAGACATCTTTTGTAGATCAAGGTGCCACCTATAAAACATTTTGTAAAAATTTTCTCGTAAATGTTTTGCTGTCTTTTAACATACACCCCCGAAACAATCCGCTCAGTCTTTCATCAAAAATAAATAAATTAGAACATTTAAATTACAGATAGTACTCAAATTATGACCAGAATTTCCATGCTAAGCAAGGCAGTTAAGTGAGTCACGCCTGATTTTACTACCCTTTTTGTCATGATTGTTAAGCGAATCACTGCAGTTGTTAAGGCAATCGTGTCATTAAGTGAATCCAGCTTCTGCCGTTGACTTGTTGGAAGCTGGCTGAGAAGGTCGCAAAAGGTGACCCCATGACCCTTGGACACTGCAGCCATCATAAGTATATGCCAGTTGCCAAGCGCCTGAATTTTGATCACGTGACCATGGGGATGTTGCACAGTGCAAGGACCAGTCTTTCAGTGTTCTTGTAACTGAACGGTTGCTAAACTCATGGTTATAAGTCGAGGACTACCCGTATTAATGAAGGAGAATATTTGTAGCTCCAGGTTGAAATGAGGGGTCGTTGGTGCTCTCTGAGCTTGCTTGTTTTCTTGCAGACATTTTACTGCCCTAACTAGGTAACATGATCATGCCAGGGAATTTCTAGAAGCCTGGCACTCTGACAAATCAGCCATCCATAGACACATAGACATTAACAACGTCTATAGACTATGCAAAAGAGACAATCGACTAGCCCAAAAGAGAAAAAGACTCCAGCAACTCTCTACCAGTAATCAGAACTCGGATCGGCACAGATTAACTCCAAGGTCAACTTCAGACCAACAATCAAGTAAGCAATTCCCCAGACAAGAAACTGCCAAAAATCCATTAAGAAGCAGCCCAACCAAAGAATCCCTAAGACCGCCCCCACCCACCCAGACAGGCAAGACACCAGAATATAAATAAACCGACAGCAAATCGCACTCCTTATTAGCACTGATGATGTTACTTAGTTAGGGTAATGAAACGTCTGCAAGAAAACAAGCAAGCTCAGAGAGCTCCAAGGACCTCTCACTGCCTGTATTACCTCATCACAATGTACAAACTCTCACACTTGGGCACTCTCTGCTAACGTCTCTGAAGCTTTGGCATTATCTATGCTATAAATAGAAGAAGAGACACAGAATTGTGAGGATATTCTGTTTCTGAATCAGGATAGACAGAATCAGGGCCAGGTTGCATACAGTACCCCCCCCCTTTCTGCCCTTCTCTTACTTCCATTTTCCCAGAAAGACACAGAAGAATATAAAATGGCTTCCAAGCAACTTGGGATCACACTTTTAAGATTTAGTGACAAATTGACTGAATTTTTCATTCCCATCTTCCAAACTTGATAAATGGGGCAAAACTGGGCTGCAGTTTTGCCCCATTTGTCAAGTTTGGGAGATGGGAATGAAAGATCTCCTGCTCAATTCCTGGCCTTAACACACCCTCAAAAGGCTTAAAAACAGACCCAATCATGCAGCTACATCACTAGAGGGCCTGCTGTGATCCTTCAGAGGACGCTGCGTTGCGGCTATCAACTCTTCAAATTTCAGCGTAAGTAAAATATCTGCAATCTCGATACAAAGGAAATTGTAAGCAGCACTACCTTCTTTCATATCAGAAATTTAAGAGGGAAGAGGTTTAAATAGTTTTGACAAATTTATTCCTTGCGTGGAATAACTGTGTCACAATAATTTCCCAAGCAAATCATTTTTCATTAAGCATATTTAAGTTCGAACATAATTCTCCGCTACATACTTTATAATGAATGATTTCTAATTAAGAACACATAGCAATGCTTTTGGGAGCCAGGCGGTTGAGTTCTGTTTTAGCCTTTCTGACAAACTCTCTTTGAATCTGTTTTCACAGTTCTTTTTAACAGAGTGGACTTGGCAGATGTTTTTCAAAGGGGGGGGGAACCCATACATGCTCAAAAGTGCTCTTAGTAACAAAAGCTGGCATGTAATCCTAATTGTCTAAAGTGGATTGATATGCAAGTTCAAAAAATGTTTGCATATACATGTATGCCCACATTACATACTGTTAAGAGTGTGTAGTAGGCCTTGAAATGCTTTGCTTATGAAAATAAAAAAGCTCAACAATAATTATTGCCTGTTTACATGTTCTCATAAGCTACTTGCTGGATTTTCCTTATTGTCTTGTGAAAGACTGAAATGACATATTTTTCTTGGGGCAAGACTGAACGTTACTTAATAAATGTGATATTTGAGGTTTATATTTTAATACTGCACACAGCCCGCTTTTGAACACTTAGGTTTCAGCGCCCTATTTCTATTTCTCGCCAGCCTACATCTGTGTTTGTTATTTTTTTGGCCTGCAAAGCTGACAATGCACAACCCTATTTGCGTCTTCCAGAAAGAGAGCACAGTTTGTTTATCTGTCAGCTAGCTATAGGTGCCAGCATGTAATGTGTACTGGGTGAAAGGAAAATAAATGGAGCTATTGTACCCACATGTAGCCTTCCAGTCCCATAACTCTGCATTTGTCTTTATAGCTGACCTAAATGTGGAGCTCCAGAGCAACATTCTGTCACAGCTCTTAATCAGTTCGCTTTTTTGCTACTTTGGCAAATAGCATTTTCCAAGGTATTGAAACTGACTTCACTGGGACTTAATACTGCTCTGGTTCTTTTCATGGAGGCAGCCCTGGTCCTCAGGAAAGCCAAAAAGACAAAAATACCCCAGAAAGAGGTATTCAAAAAGAAACCCATTCAAACATATGGCATACATGATTAGAATGCAGTATTGCAGGCTAACTCTGTCCGCAGTCTTGGAGTTCGATCTTGATAGGGCTCAAGGTTGACTCAGCCTTCCATCGTTCCAAAGTCAGTAAAATGAGAAACCAGATTGTTGGGGGCAATATGCAAATAATGCCTTTACATTGCAAATTGCCCAGAGAGTGCTGTAAAGCACTTATGGGGCGGCATATAAGCCTAAATGCTATTGCCAGTGGTTCTCAGACTCAGTGACCCCCGGAGGGTCTCAATGTCGTCATAGGTAGTCCACAAAGTCTTGAAGAAATGTTATAATTTAAATCTTGAGTTAAGTCTTGAGGGTCCGTGACCAGGGTCCATGGCCACAAAGGATATTTAAAGGGGTTCTGTGATGAAGAAATGGTTGAGAACCACTGCTATTACTATTACTATAAACATAGTTTTCAAATTACGAGCAGTTGCTTAGTGACTGTTCTAAGTTACAATGGACTACCTCAGTTCCAAAATTCTGATGGCCGCCCCCTGGTCATGTGATTACATTTGGAGTACTCAGCAACCAGAATGCATTTATGGCTGTTTGCAGCACCCCAGTCACATGACTGCAATTTAGGATGTTTTTGATGAAAACTGGCATTTGCTTCTCATAGCAAACAATGGTTTTGCTTAACAACCACTGCAAAAAAAGGTTGTAAAATCAAGTCAGTCATGAAATGACCTGCTTTACGACCGTCAAACTTACAACCATAATGGGCAGGCTCCATTAATGTCGTAAGTCGAGGACTATCTGTATATCCCCTTCTCAAGTAAAGCTATCATATTTGGGCTACAAAAAATACAGATAATAACCAGATTGCAACAAGACATAGGGGTACTGGCCTCGAAAAAGGTGGATATCAATTACCTCATCTGCTTACCCTTTTCTCACTCACTACATTTACTTTGACTAGTGCCAGCAATTTCAAAGACGGAGGGGGAAAAAAATCCAGCCTGGGGCAAATCCATATTGAATTTGATACCTATCATTTCAAAGAGAATGTGAGATGCACAGAGAAATAAGTCAATAAAGTCAATAAGAACTAGTGGATTGCTATCTGATTTCTACTTATTAGCACAGCATTCTCTTTCTCTGTTAAAGGCGCTGGTTTATTTTGGTTGTTCTCAGAAATTAGCAGAGGATCTGATGGTTTCAACGCAGTATGCACTGATGTAGGGCTCTGTGTTAAAGGCTGGAAATATGAAGGAAAGTTGCAAACCTGACAAGGAGGTAAAAATGGGAGCGAAGGTACAATTGATGGCTGAAGAACAAACCCCAAGAGAAGTAAACCTCAATTTGTCTATGAAGGGTTGTTTTGAAAAACATCTGTCAAAATGTCTTCCCAACATCTGGCAAAGGCTAGTTGGATGTTCTCCTGTTTGTTTTTATTAAAAATTCCTTCTTTGAAAGACTTGGGAATTCATGTTCCATGTAAAGAATATTTCATATTCTTAAAGTATTTCACATACAACATTCAGCAACCCTTATGAAAACCTTGAAAAGAAAACCAGCACTTTCATCAGGATACATAAGGGAGAATAATTTCAAACACTAGTTTGGCACTAAAGTTACATGTGTTTTCATTCAGTACAGTCTCACATATCAGTGTTGTTGAATGTAAGCAAGATAACTGCATTTAACAGTAAAGTATGTTCTTGTTTCCTAGAAAATTCTGGAAATTCCTCTGTACTAAAAAGCATTAGGAATTACTTCGGATGGTCCACAGTGTCTTCACTGCACCACAATGCTCAGAATTATTTAGACAATAACTCTTTACAACAGTTAAACTTGTGTAAAATTTATACAATTCATACTGCTACAACATTAGCTAAGTTGGTGGGAAAGAACAATAGTCTTTACCAGACTTATCAGGGATACAGCTGTTTTGTACTGCATTTTTAATTGGCCTAGCAGGACCTAAAGTAGAATAAAATATGAGGTCTAATCCTTCAGCCCATAGCTCATTTTCTGACTTCTGATTATCCAAAGCCTGGTGGACTTCAAAGTGTGACCATAGTTGTATAGCCTATGTTTTGCTTCCTTTCCTTTTTCCCTCTCTCTGTGAGCTGGGATTTTCTTCCAGACATGAATTTGCAGTGATATGAAAGCTCATGAATACCACACTCAATAAAACACAACAGTGATAAAGTTTACAGAAGGCCAGTTCAGCCATTTGATAAACCCTTGAACAGATCTTCCATTTCCCACCTCACTTGTACCCTACAAAGAGGGAGAGAAATAAAGTAATGGCTTTTTACAAGAGAAAAAAAAATGGATAGCTCTGAACTGTCTGCCCTGAGGACATAAGAATGTGTTGATAGCAGTATTTAGTCAACAGCAATATGACAACATACTACAAGAAAATAATAGTAGGATATCAATATAATAGGATATCATGACTAGGAGAAAAGTCTCCTATGAAATGTCCAGGTTAGTAGACTCACCCATCCACGTGCAAAGCATTGAAAATGCTCACTTGGACAAAAAAATGACTACAAATTATTGCAGAAAACTCCAACATTGCCAAATAAAAAAATCAACAACCGACAACTATTCTTGAAAGCCTGTCTCATTCTCCTGTGATTTCTGGAAGCTGTGGAGGGGAGGGGAGAATGGGATGTGTGCTTGTGTAGCCTCCAGACCCTCCAGAAGTTGCAGTCCAGTGGACCCTCCAAAAATGAATTTGTTTTACTTGTACAGGCAGTCCTTGCCTTACAACTGTTCATTTAATGACCATTCAAAATGACAACGGCACTGAAAAAGTGATTTATGATGATTTTTCACACTTAACAAACATTGCAGCATCCCCGTGGTCATGTGATCAAAATTTGGATGTTTGGCAACTGACTCATATTTATGACGGTTGCAGTATCCCAGGGTCACGTGATCGACTTTTATGACCTTCTTATAAGCAAAGTCAATGGGGGAGCCACATTCACCTAATAACCATGCAACTAACTTAACAACTGATTCACTTAACAACTGTGGCAAGAAAGGTTGTAAAATGGGGCAAAATTTACTTCACAAGTATTTCAGCAACAGAAATTTTGGGCTCCACTGAAGTTGTAAACCAAAGACTACCTGTATTTATATGTTTTGTAATTATTTGATATTTCTTTATATAATACTGTACATAACAATGGACATGATTGCACTGTATTTTTTAAAAAATAAACAAATATGTAAACAACTGCTTCTCTTTTGTTTGGCTGATGGCCTGACATACCAGTAGAGTCAAGTTAGGCATTTTCTGTATTTTTGATGTGCTGAGCTCAAAAGGTTCCCCATCAATAGTCTATACCAGTGGTTCTTAACCTTTTTGAATGAATCGTCCCCTTGAGCCAATGAGGAAGTTGTCATCGCCCCCCCTCCCCCAACATAACCTCTCAATCACAACATAGGAAATAATTCTTCAATTTATGCAAACACTTGTTTTGTTTTCTTTAAAATTGTCATCAGGACATATCGATGCAAATAATTTATTTCCAGTCTTTTTCCCATATCTCCCATATTCTGGCCAATGGCGCGCCACTGTATGGGTAGAGGCTGCTGCGCAACACGCATGAAGATAAGCAATGCGTATTCACATATGTACGGTGTTCTGTACTGAAGCTAGCGGGAGGAACATTTGAAAACACAATTCAATCCACTAATAGCGAGCGATCTGATGTTTTTGTACGACAGATATACAGCGATTCACTGTATGAAAAAGTCTCAAAAGTGTCCCCAAAACTTCTCGCTCCATTGCCCTCATATTGCCCCCTTTTTGTTCCTTCGCCCCCCTGAAAAATGAAATTGCCTCCTGGAGGGCAATATCGCCCAGGTTAAGAACCACTGGTCTATACCAACTAAAACATTTCTAAGCAGGTTATATGGAAAACAGAGCTCTCCACTCCTCCCCTCCCCAATTTGATCCAAAACCAAATCCATAGTTACACCTGATAATCCAACACCTCTTATTCCCCACTGAATAACAAGAGAAATTTACAATTAGCTGCTACCCCACCCACCCCTCATCCCCTTTATTTAACTAGCTGTGCAAAACTGGTTAACTCTGCAAAACTCTGCAAAAAAAAAAAAAAGATCAATAGAGGGAGGCAAAGATTCTGAGTTTTCTGTTTCTGCTTTGCTTGTGCCATCTTCATGTGGAGTTTTGAAAGACAGATTTCGTAACCCCATTTTTTAGCATAATACAATGAATGTCCGTAGAGATTCTCATGGTTGGCCCAAAAGTACTTTTTCCAAAAGGCAACTGGACTTTCTTGGGTTTTTTTCTTTACAAACATTTCGCTTCTCATCCAAAAAGCTTCTTCAGAGAAGCGAAATATTTTCAAAGAAAAAAAAACAAGAAAGTCCAGTTGTCTTTTGGAAAAAGCATCTTTGTGAGAATACAATGAAATTACAAATTCCTTAAGGCAGTGGCTCTCAACCTTTCTAATGCCGCAATCCCATAATACAGTTCCCCATGTTGTGGTGACCCCCAACCACTTATACATCACTGGGTGCCAGGGGCATGGCCAAAGAAAAGGGGGAAAAAATGGCGGACAGCCTTGTTTGGCGACCCCCGTGAAATGGTCGTTCGACCCCAAATGGGGTCCCGACCAACAGGTTGAGAACCACTGCCTTAAGGATACAAAAGTGCCCAAATAAATATGAGAAAGGAACTACCTGAAAAACAGTAGGAACCCTGAATTGCATGATCTGACTAGAATAGAGCAATGACAACTGAAGAAGAATCCTAAATTTGATACAGCTCAGTTACTTAAAAAGACAACTTTTGACTACAGACAAGATTTAAGGAGAGAAAAGATAGAATAATAAATGAATGTTATCTTGTACACCAAAGCCACATGAGGCCCTTGATCAAATTGAAATAATGACAAAACCCTTTCCCTGAAAATTGAAAAACCAGAACACTTTGACATCCCCAGATATTATCCTATCTATTTGGTATCACTGATTTTGCCCAATGTGGATCTTAAACCACCAACTGTAAATCTTGGGCAACTCCCAAGCACCAAAGGGTTTTTTATCTGTGTTGTAGAATTAAGAGCAATTGGAATGGAAAATGACAGTGTTTAGCAAAAGGGCAAAATAGTTGGAATAAGGGCACATGTATGAAACAAGGCCTGATTAGAAGGAGAAATCAAGAAGATACACCACCCAAAAACACCTTCCCTTTCAATGAGTCCACAATTTTTTTTCAACAATTCCTGCTCAGATGAGATAGATAATACAGTGCCAAAAACTGTAGGATCAACATTCCTGCCATAAAGCATTATGACTGAAAGGTTCTTGGGATGCCTTCAGCATAGAGTCCGCCTGTGTATACTGTTGTTTTTCTGTGGCATGGGTTGAACTCCATCTGGTGGCCCGGGACAAACCTTTCATTGTTTGGGGGGGGGGGTAGTATTTTGACCCTACAGAGCACCCATCTTCCCATCCTCCCTCATTCTGAGGTGACTACATTTTCTAAACAGAAGCATCTAGAACAGGGGTAGGCAACTTTGGCTCTTTTATGACTTGTGGACTTCAATACCCAAAATTCCTGAACCAGCCATGTCATAAAAGAGCCAAGATTGCCTACCCCGGATATAGAAGAATCCAGCCCATTCTGAGGAAACAGAAGCCTCTAGAAGAATCCATCCTAATCCTTGATACATATTCTTTGGAAGACAAATACATATCCCACATCCATAGCACCACTATTTCACCTCATCTTGTTTTTAAATAAAGCATTAAGATCTAGGTACATGGGCTGGTTTATTAAAGGATAGGAAGGTTTAGCTGCACATAGTTGCAGCTAAACCTTGAACTACACACAGGGTAATGTAGTGAGGACAGAACAGTCTTAGTAGGCTGTAACATCTGAGTGGAAGGCAAAAGTACCAGTCATTTATCTTCTCTTCATCTTCTCCTCTTTCCATCGTGCTGTCCATTTCCCTCCAGTTCTCCAAACATCAAAACTCTCATGAAATTCCAGAAAGACTGAGATTCATAGCCGCTCTAATAGGAATAAGTGAGTGAGATGGGCATAAATGCCATTTTACCTCAGAGCACCACAGCATCTCTCTGAAGCAATGCAATCTGTCGGAGTTTGGAAAAAGGCTGAAAGTGATGGCACTTCCTTTGTATTAATGAAGTGGCTGGATGAAGTCACTGAAGCAGTAGGCGTGAACTTAAATGGACTCCAGAAGATGGTAGAGGACAGGAAGGCTTGGAGAAACGTTGTCCATGGGGTCGCGATGGGTCGGACATGACTTCGCAACTAACAGCAACACATTAATATAAGGCATCTGGTAGCACCTTTTCCAGCTAACACATTTTATTAAAAAGGCATAAGCATTCATGAATTCTAGCTCCTGTCATCAGGCACATTGAGTGGGTAGACTGACGTAGGATTTGAATTGAGTTGTGGCAAAGCAGAGAGGATGAATTTTCAAACTCAAGTTCAAAATAGAGCTGGAAGGGATCTTGGAGGTTTTCCAATCCCTTGAAAAAAATTTTTTTTACTCCAGAAGCAGTAAATGCTCCAACACTGGAAGTTTTTAAGAAGAGACTGGACAGCCATTTGTCCGAAATGGTGTAGGGTTTCCTGCCCGAGCAGGGGGTTGGACTAGATGACCTCCAAGGTCCCTTCCAACTTTACTACTATTATTATTATTATTATAACTGTTTTGGGGGAAAATACAATACTCAGCAACATGGAGAACAGAGGATTCTATCAGTCTAAAGGCAAACCTCATTACCAAATATCCTCAGGGCTAGCACTTTTCAGTATTGCTATGTAACTCCAGCACTCTAATTAACTGCAGTCCAACAAATACTTGTTTATGGCCAGGATGACTAGCAGCCAAAAAGACCCCAAAAGAGGACAATAACAGGCAGATCTTAATCTAAAAATTGGTCCTGAATTTCTCGGCTGTGTTGTACTGCCTGCTTGACGTGAGGTGTAGCTTTTGCTATTACCTTAATTCTGGGTTTTAATTTTGAAGACAAATGTGGAAAAAGGAGGCGTGCAAGTGGCTGTCGGAGTAAAAGAATTCAACAGGGCTTTCTGTTGTCGAGAGGAAGTATAATGAATATACTCAGAATTTTATTTATCTTCATTGGCATAAAGATGAGAGAGCATTTTAACATTGGGGGATTCCTCGTGATGTCCCAAGCTTCTAACAATCCTAGTTATATTTGTGCTCTAGCTGTTGTTGGCGTCAAATTAATTCAGTAATCAGAAATGTACTGTTTCTGAATTCTAAGGCTAATAAACCAATCATTCATCCTCCAGTAGTCATGTTTTGCTATATATCTATGGAGATTCTCAGTCATCCAGGTCATGGTTGTCCCAAAGGTGCTTTTTTGAAAAAGCCAGTTGAAAAAGCAAGGCGACTGGACCTTTGGATTTTCCTATATACTGAATCATAGGAATACCGCGTTGGACTTTATACTACACTTTAAATATCTTACCAGATAAGCCCATCTGAGCATATATGCTGGAAGTTTTTTTTCAATATAGCCAAATTCTCCACACATTTGCAGATAATCCTCAACTCACAACCATTTGTTTAGTGACTGTTCAAAGTTACAATGGCACTGAAAAAAGTGATTTACAACTGGTCTGCCCACTTAGCATCCCCATGGTCAAGTGATCAAAATGTGAGTGCTCGGCAGCACAAATGCGTCCCAGAGTCATGTGATGGTTGCAGTGTCCTAGAGCCATTTGATTGCCATTTTGTGACCTTCCCAGTTGGCTTCCAGCAAGCATAGTCAGTGAGGGAAGCCAGATTCACTATAACAGATATGTCGAACACAAGGCCCGGGGGCCAGATGCGGCCTGCGAAGTGGTTTCATGTGGCCCATGAAGCCATCCTGGAAACAGTGAGGGAACGGCCCCCACTGCCTTGGCCCTGGCCCAGGCCAGCTGGGAGCCAATATACAATTTTGTGGTGGCCATCTATGCTGAAACGCATTCAGTCTTAGCTCCACAAGGCCATCTGGAAACAGCGAGGAACTAGCCCCTGCCGCGTCAGCCCCTGGGTATATGTGGAGATGTTACCCTTTGTGAGGAATGAAGAAATGCACCATCGCCTGGAAGTGACCAGCAAATGGCCCTCGCCTACTTCACATATCTGGCTTGATGGGCTCTGCCCTGGTCCCATCCCTTTCTGCCAGAGACCCTCAGATCTGTCCCACTCCTGCCCAGGCCCCCACTGGCACCCTTGACACGAATGATGTAGAGCTGGCCATGCCCACCCAGTAGGCCACACCCATTCCATCCACGCCCACCCAATAGTCCATACTCACCCTGGCCACACCCTGGCCACACCCACTCAGCCCCCTGAGGGCAACCACAATGCCGCAAATTGAGTTTGACACCCCTGCACTATAAGCAAAGCAATGATTTGCTTAGAACCATGGCAAAAAAGATTGTAAAATCAGGCATAACCTATTTAACAACCATCTAGCTTAACAATGGAAATTCTGTTCCAATTGTGTTCACAAGTTGAGGACTCCCTTTACATGGCTGACAAAATAAGGTAGAACCAGTATGAAATGCACAGAGGCAACAGGAGGCCCGTTTTGCACTTTATGCAATACGAGTCAGATGTTACATGAGCTCCTTATAATCATAGATTATATTCTCTTGAATGAGTGGTAGATGTATCTTTTGAAAAAACTGGTCAAGCACTATCTCAAGCCTTCCTCTTAGATGTCTGGGGTGTCAGTCCTTTCTCTACTCCATTTGTAGGCTAGTTGGGTTAGTTGCAAATATAAGAGTGGAATGAAAAGAGATACTTCTCTGATTAAGGACAATTGGTAGGTTATTCAAATAGAAATTTATGTCAAGCTTAGGAGTGAACAGGAATATAGGGGTCATGTTACTGATGTACCTCAATATTGAAACATTTCTGCAAAATAGGTTCCTCGCTTGCTAAAGGCAGAATTGAAAGCTTCAAGAGCTGAAATCTGCCAGGATTGTTGTGATGCTATGAAAATGAAGATTAGTCCACTTTTTTTTCCCAAAGCTGAAGGAATTACCTTCATGGTTTGACTTAAAGAGGTGGAGAGGACTGTCAGGACCTGGTTGAAGTGACAAAATATGGAATTTCTTTAGGATAACTAAGTATTTTGTCTTTCATGGCCAGAAATAGTGGTGACTAGGCGAAGAAGAAAATACAGGTAACAAAAAAACTCATTTAAAGATTATTTTCCTATTTCCCGCATGGCCCAGAGTCCCTCTTTGAGGGTGATGGGCAGTTCAGAAACATCAAATACAAATAAATAATACATAAATTTCCTTTATTAAAGTATCTCTAAGCAAAGTCATACAGGTACAGACGTTACCTTTCATTCAGCCTGCATAATTTCTGCCCTCTTTTTCAATTAGCTTCTAGAAACCTCAAGCATTGTCTCTCTATTCTGCCCCCCCTTCCAAGATTCAGTGGAAAAGTTCACTGAAGAGGGTAAAACTGATGAACTGTGTATTTGCACAACAGCAGCAATTTCTTCGCTGCTCCCTGAATGCCACTTAATTCCAGTTCAACATGCAAAGCAATTTCAAAGCCATTTGAATCACAGAATACAGTGACTTTTCCTATAAAGCCTACAAACCAGCACAAACCCCAAACCTCCCTCTCACCTTCAATATATTGCCTAGAAAGTTTGTTTGTTTGTTTTATAATTATGTGAAGTACTTTAAAATGTAACAGTGTTGGGGGTTAGGAACTTTTATTTTAAATTTTCAGTTCAGCATCAATAAAAGTTTCCACCGAAACCTCCCCTCACACATACACACAAATGAGGCAATACTAACATTATAGCTGTGATTAGCATTCCATCCTCTTTCATTTAATACTTCTAAATCTCCCACTTATTGTAGCCAGTAAGCTCACTTTCTCCAAATGTTATATTTACTACTGATTTACTACAGGTAGTCCTCAACTTACAACCATTTGTTTAGTGACCAAAGTTACAACACCACTGAAAAAAGAGACTTACGAACAGTTCCTTGCACTTCTAAACGTCACAGCATTCCCACAATCACATGACCTTTTATGATAAAACATAAACATAAAACATGGGCATTTGGCAACTGACATATATTAACAAGCAGTGTTTCGTTTAACAACTCTGGCAAAAAAAAGGCCGCAAAAAATTGGTGCGACTCACTTAAAAATGGCCTTGCTTAACAACTGAAAATCTGGTCCCAACTGTGGTTGTACTCTAAAAAATGGCCGACTGATGTGAGGAGGAAGCCTGGCTTGATACAGTGGCAGAGCTCTTTCAATTTAATTTTAAAGCTATTTACTGCGCCTACCACCTGTTTCTCACTTCTAAACATAGCATTTTCCCTTTTCCAGATGGATTTTATTCTAGAAAAGCACTATTTTGGAACAGCACCATTGCAGCTAATGGCCAGCCTCTCTTTAAACGCAAAATCCTTGTGGGGAATCCTAGCAAGAACTCCCTTCCCTTTCAGCCCTTCCCATGTTAAGGACACAGGAGTTAGAAAGAAGATTCTATAGGTTGAAGGGAGGTATTTGGCCACCCATGTCTATGGAGATTTTTCTCCAAATTGAACCTGTAAAGACAGCCCCAATCTCTTGCCTCTTTCCTGAGACAGGACAGGGCTTGGCCACTGGGACACTGCAATTTATACCAGCATATTTTTCTGCCGACTCAGGAGTTAGAGGAATGTACATTAACGTGTCTGGGAGGAAAACCCCCCAGACTGATACTACAGAAAATGTGCTTATAAGGAAAGGAAGCTCTCAGAGAGAGAATGTAGGAGGAGATGTCAACCCCGTCAAAATCTGGGCGTTCTTCCTTCACAAAGATCAAATAACTTTGAACTAGGGTAAGAGAACATGTATATGACATTTCATGTGACATCAGCAACCTGAATCTTAGTTAGATTTGCTTAAAGTAAGCACATAGGTAAAAGAATAGACAATCAATATCAGGCTCACTTAACATCTACCACATAGGCTGTTTCTCCTTCTCCTCAACAAGAATACCCACTTGGTGGTAGTAGCTAGGAGATTAAAGACAATTCTCTCTACCTAGTTTTTCTTCAGATTGTATACATCTATTAAGAAAAAAAATCAGTGTTTTAGCTGGTTTTTACCCTAATGTGGTAGGCAAATCAATTTCACTTTTCCCTCAGAAATCAATATTAGGCCAACGGATGTAATGTCCTAAAAGGAAGAGGATTTAATTAAAACAACTGGATCCTAGATACCTGGAGAGTATAAATGTTCTAATTTTTCAATACCTAACAAATACTTTGGAAAATCAGAATGCTGATGCAGGCCAGAGGAAGACATTATTTCTGGGTCCCCAAGGAACAAGCCAACCCTATTTCGCACAGAGATCCCTTTAAAACGAAAGCTTCCAGGTTATTTTCCTTATGAAATTCTAATGCTCTTCTCTACCGGTCTTGCTGAACATAATACATCCGGTGTGGTGAATAATTAATGGCGCCATCCATCAGAAGTCACTCACGAGAGAGACTCCTGTTCTGCGTCTGTATCATGTCTGGTATAACCACTGCCCATTTGGTCCTATCAGTCAAACTGCCTCCATTCCCCCAGCCCAAGGGCATACTAGGAAGTGAGGCAGGCAAAATCATCAATATAAGGTAGAAAACGGAAAGAGCAGTTCTTCCTTCCTCTCTTTTCCTCGTTGCACTGAGACCAATTACCACAGAGCAAGTCAGAAGGCTTCCTCCTTCCATCATGACTGCAGGGCACAGAGGCTAATCTGGTTCAGAGAGCAGCCCTTGAGTTCTCACAAAGTGGTTGGCCACTCCAGTGTGGCTGATCATAGAGGAGATCCATGGGAAATGGGAAAAGAGCAAAACATGTTGCTCTCATTTACAATGTCTCAGATTTAATAAAATGCATTTATACGCTTATTTTCTAATAATGCAAGGTAGCAACTGAAGAATTGATTTGTTATTGTTCTAGTACATGTCTGAAGTTAACATCCTGACAGGCATGAACGACCAAACCCACCCGTGTAGAATGCAAATTAGCTCCTTTATTGCTTTATGCCTATTTCACAGGAATCTGCCCAGATGGGCAGCTTTTGCCTGAGAAAAACTAGATAAGGCTCAAGGGTATTCAAAGGGATCTTGCCCTCTTGCGCTTACAAAATGAGTCCAGGCTAATTCCCCACTTAATCCCTCCTGCTAACAACGATGGTCTCCAACACAACAATCTTTGATTTCTGTGACTTCTGATTGGATAGCATTAACATACCGATGAATTAGATGCAGTGATAGAAGGGAGGGTAAGTTCGCCATCTTGAGTTATTTGTAAAAATAATAAAGATGGCATACAAATAAATAAATAAATAAATACCTTTTTTTGTGTTCACATATTCTCTGACAGTCTTGGATCACCCAGAAACAGAAGCAAAGCCAGAGGATAAGCCACAGCACTGAGATAAGGAAAACAATTCCCATGTACACAATCAATAAAATATAAATTCTCTTCAGTCAAAATATTTCCTTCCTACAATAAATGAATTGTTATTTTGAAGTCAAATTATTCAGTACTATTCTAATTATGGTAAGTTTCATTTATGGATCTGAGACATGTTAAGAGACTAATGGATTCATAAACATCATTTTAAAAAGGTGTGTGGCTCCTATCAATGGAACAGATTATGAGAAATTTCCTAAAGCAAGGGTCTCCAAACCTGGCAACTTTAAGATTTGTGGACTTTAACTCCAATGCTGGCTAAGGAATTCTGGGAGTTGAATCCCGAAGTCTTAAAGTTGCCAAGTTTGAAGAGTCCTGTCCTATACTTTGAAAGATTGACAGCTTAGGAACAAAGATTATCTCCCATTTTTTCTGGGAGGAGACCCTTCTGGATCGGAATCTTTCTATAGGTAGAAGTGAGGCTTCCAGACATTGGATTATACTGAATCCAGTCCAGTTTCTCTCTACTGATCCATATAATTTCACTCTTATTTGTAAATTATAAATGCAAAAGAGGTGAAGATCCCACCGAAACTGAATTTACAGAATACAGCAAATGTTTCAAATGTTTCAGATGTAGTACAATGACCTAGATCTGAGGTTTTCAAACATTTTCGAGCCATAGAATGTTTGGTCTGTGCGTGTGCGTGCGTGTGTGTGTGTGTGTGTGTGCACTCCCTTCAGAAACCTGATCAAAAGGAGGTGGGGCTTTTGAATGTTAGCTGACAAGCCCCACCTTTTTAGCTTACCTTAGTCGGCAAGGGACCCCTTTTATGAATACAAGTAGTCCTCAACGTACGACCACAATTGAGCCCAAAATTTATGTTGCTAAGTGAGGCATTTGTTAAGTGAATTTTTCCCCATTTTATGACTTTTCTTGCCATAATTGTTAAGTGAATCATCGCAGTTATTAAGTTAGTATCATGGCTGTAAAGTGAATCTGGCTTCCCCATTGACTTTGCTTGTGAGAAGGCCGCAAACGAGGATCACTTGACCCTGGGACACTATGACCGTCATAAATATGAGTCAGTTGCCAAGTCTCTGAATTCTGATCCTGTGATCACGGGGATGCTGCAATGGTTGTGGGTGTGTGAAAAACGATCATAAGTTTCAGTACCATTGTAACTTTAAACGGTCACTAAACAAACTGTTCTAAATTGAGGACTACCTGTAGTTTTTCCTTAGTCTCCTGGGGAAAGAGTTTTTCCCCTCCTCTTAAGCCCATAGAACACATTCAAGTCCTATAGGAGCCCTAGGGTTCCATGGTACCCAGTGTGGAAAACCCTGGTGCAGCCGTTACTATGTTTTTTGAAAAACAAATCAAAGAATAATTCTGAAACTCTGTCAAATTAGCTTCACCAGACACTTTCTTACAAAGAAAATGCCTACAAGGTCTTCTCACAAAAGACACTGCTGCCGTATCTAAAAAAGAATGTATATTCCAGACAAGCCTAGAATCTCTAAGTTCAAGGATCTGCAATGGTCTTTGTGGATTGTTATACACCGCACTGAAATATTAAGCTTTAGTCAGACCCAATTAGTACTCAAATGTATCCAGGGCTGAAGGCTAAATCTGGAATTTGAAAAACATGCCAGGAAAATGCAGTGGCATCTTTTGACCTTAGTAAGCATTACAGTGGGTCTTTTGACCTTAGTAAGCATTACGTTACAATGGAAATGATAAATGCGTTCTTGGGTGTTGCTAAGAGAACTACATTGATGTGTCTGTAACGTCATCAGGAATCAAACTCAACTGGAAAGAAACTTGTCTTTTCTTATCGAAATATTGGTCAAGGATCACATGAAAAAAAAAATCATCCTTGCAATTCTCTTTTGAGAAATTGCAGGATTGCTGTATAAGGACTTCACGTATACTGTATGGGAGGAAAGCCGAGAACTAATGTTTGCTTTATAATTCACTAGAGTTGGTCAGTTCAATGTTTGTTCGTTCCTAAATAAGCTTGTCCCACAATAGCTACAATAGAGTTATCATGGCAGTAAAGGTGACAATAAGGGAATCACTTTGATACCGTGATTAAAGGCAACAAATTAGAAACTAGGAGACCAGGAGTTATTTTCCTACCTGGGTTACAAAGCCACCTGATTGATCTTAGGCCAGTCATTCTCTCTCAACCGCAGGAAGCAGAAAACTACAGGCAGTCACCAGGACTCAACGCTGGTTCAAAGATACCTGTGTGCACGTGCGCACACACACACAAAGCTGAGTAACCAATTTTCTCTCGTCTTCAAACCATGTCCCCTCCCAATTCAGTATCTGAATTTCAGTTTCCCCAATTTTGTACCCTCAGTTTATGTTGAACTATAACTCCAAGAATTCTTTGAAAAATGGCCAGTGGCAATAGTCCACAACCATACTAGCAGTTGTTAATATTGTTGTTATTGTTATTATTATTATGGATTCATATCCTACCTCTTTTTCTAAGAGCTCAAGTCAGCTTACATGGAGATAGTCATTAACCTTCAACCCACCTGCTTCATCCTAATTTAAATCCTACATCAATCTAACTCAGTGTTTCTCAACCTTGCCACCTTGAAGATGTGTGGATTTCAATTCCCCGAATTCTCCAACCACCATAGCCAGCTGAGGAATTCTGAGAATTGAAGTCCACACATCTTCAAATGCCAAGGTTGAGAAAGACTGGTCTAACTGATGTAGGATTTAAATTGGGGTGAAGTGGGATGGGGTGCAGGGAAGGTTGTTGAAAAAGATCTCCATGTAAGCTGGTTTTATATTTTTTTAATAGTATTTACTAATCAGAAAAGTTCTGATTTTTTTACCACCACAGGTTAATACAGCTGTCCTCCTACAGTATTAAATAATTACATGAAATAGGTAGGGTAGAAAGTTGCCAAGTCAGTCTTCACAGTTGAGAGTGCCCTTGAACCTGGATCCCTGTGCTAGTTGAACACTTTACGCACTATAACTCACTCCTGAATTTTATCGTCCAACCTGACTTTCCTTGTCTGCTTGTAACAGGCTAAATTATGTGAAGAGTAAGCTAGCTTTAATAGATAAACCTGAGGGTTTATATAAAATCATAATTTTATATCAACAAATATTTGTTGATGAATTTGTTCACAAATACACTAAAGGCAGGAAACCTTGTTTTAACTTAATTTGCCTAATTTTCATTGCTGTTATCGAACAGGAATATTGCCACAGAAATTGGAAGTGGCCTAAACCACTAAAGTTTTTGGGGGGTTTTTTTGCAAATATATCATAACACAAATTTTGCACAAATTTTGATGGACAATAAAAACTGCCATTTTGAAATAAAACAGGCCAGAATGACTTGAGCTTCATTTTTCAATCTCTACATGACCATTTGTGAGATGAGCACAGACTTTTTTCTTTCAGCTTAACACAGAGGATAATAAACGATGTGTCTTGTTTTATAAAGACAATGTGATCTCATTGGCATGGAATTAACTGGATTTGGTTGATTCTGTGTAGCATTATGACAATCACTAAAAACAGGGGGGAATTGCTCTTTGGCATCTTGCCATTAATAATGCTAAAACCAAGATTATGTTCTCTAGGCATGAAGCTTTATATTACAAGTGGATGCTAGATGGCTGTTCAATCGTACAGGCAGATTCATTTATCAGGGCATTTAATTCTCTGCCAACGGAAACTGTTAGTCACAGGAGAAATATATTAGACTCCTGCTTGTCCTAGCTCAGACGATGATCCCTTTTCCAAGAAATCAAGTTAAGGGAGACTTTCAAATCTTTGAAGCCAGTTTTCATACTGTGCCTAAATTGCAATATTTCGGGCAATTGAGAAAGTTCAGAACACATTTCATAAATCATTTCTTGTTCCACAGCCATTTCTTCTACTGCTGTACTGTAGCGAGGCCGAGAGCGGAGAAATGATCATGTTAAATTGTTGGTGGAAATGCTCAAACATTGCAAGGCTCCTTAAATTATGTCAAAAGAAACTGGCTTCTTTGATTTTTGGAATGGCTGTAACTTTTATTTACTGCTAGGAAATCTACGTAAAATGTGAGCTACATGTGAACATCATTTCATGGTTCAATTCCAACAAACTGGGCTTGATTGGAAGAACACAAAGGAGTTGCATCGTTCTTTCTTTGCTAGCTATTGGTCCATATAATGACTTCCCCCATTTCCTACTTTTCCCCCCTACACCAAAATCATATGGACATCCATATCATTTGCCCCACAGATAGAAAAGCGTTGAGGAGAGAAAGTCTAATTGTACAATAGTTTTTAGAAAAGGTATGAAGCAATCATCCAGAACCATCCTGTTGGAGAAGTCATTAAACTTAAGCTGAGCTAAAATGGAGGGAAGACCATTGCAGAAATTAGCCCAACACCATAAATTCAAATAATGTGACTCTCAGATTCAGGAACTACTGGAATGAAGAGGTTGCAGATTTTACAGGAGTTCATTTACAGCAAGCTCATTTATGTACAAAAGTCTGTAGATATTGAGGCCTAGGAATAACACAAGTTTGTATGATTTCTTCCCATGTTTTCTTTTTTTGAGCAAGCAGTTAAAAGAACTCAAAGGTGCTTTTCAAAAGGCAACTGGACTTGGTTTTTTTCCTTGAAAATGTTTTGCTTCTCGTCCAAGAAGCTTTTTCAGTTCTTCAGGACTTCATTGAGTCAAGCATGACATTTTGGCGATTATTTAGTCATATCTATATAGGTTTGGGGGGGGGGGTTGGCAACAAAGTGGAAGTGGTTTGCCATTGTTTTATTTCAGAATGATAAACGGCTGCCAATATTGTTTGACCAAACATTTTAATATATCAAAATGGATGCCACTCATCCCTTTAGAGTTGCTTTCCTGATCTTAAATGTTCCAGATGTTTGGAGCTATAACTTCTTTAAGCCAACCTCAGACAATGGATAAAGTTTAAAGGAATTCATCTCTAAAACAGCTGGAGCTGAGGAAGAATGCTTTATTAATCTTTTTAAAAAGCTTTTAATGGAAATGTCACATGTGATTTAGATCCCAGGACAAAATCCTTGATCCATTGGACAAAATCTCAGTTTCTCCAAATTGTGGTAAACTACTCCTCCAAGCAACCTCTGGTATTATGCAAATGAATGCAAATGCAACTAGTGACTCAGTCGCTAGGTGACAAGCATGATTCACTGGATGAAGTCCCAGTTCCCTTCAACCTATGGTGAGTTACTTCTCCCAGCAACCTCTGGTATTATGCAAATTAATGCAAATACAACCAGTGACTTAGATTTTTTCTAGGCCTACCTCAACAATTCCTTCTCTGAGCTTGTGGGTTGGTTTCCAAACATTTCATTACCAGCCTAGGTAACATCTTCAGCTGCTTTTAGGGGATGTCTGTGTCAGGGCTTCAGGTGTGGGTGTGTCAAGTGAGAGTCTTGTGATAGTCATCAGAGAGAGGCTTGTGATGGGTCTTGTGATGGGGAGATTACCTTAAGTCAGGATCATTGGAAGGTGAACTGCTGGGTGAGCGGGACTGGAGCTTGCATGAGTTGGTTGAGGTTTGGTGCAGTCTCCAGTTAGCTGTGCGGTTGATGGAATTGCTTGTGGAGTGCCAGGCTTCTATGAACTCACGAGCGTGGCGGGTGGTAGCATGGCCGAGGATTTTAGTGTTGCTCCAATCAAATTGGTGTTGTTTGGAAATCGATGTGGGTAGCGATTATTGGTTTGGGATCGTGGCATTTGACTGCTAGCCAGTATTCGTAGATCCTGGTTTTAATTGGTGGGATGTTTGCTCCACATAGAAGTGGTTGCAATCGTTACAATTGATTTTGTAGATTACACTGTTTCTTGCATCTTTGTGTGTTTTGTCTTTGGTTCTGGATAATTCCTGGCTGAGTGCGGTTGTCGGTTTGTGGGCTATCGTTATTTCTAGGGGTTGGAGGATTCTGGGTGTGATTTCTGACACCCCTTTTGTGTATGGTAGGATTAGTTTTTGCGTGGCGGGTTCGGCTGTGTGGTGTGTGGTGGTTTGGGTGCTGCATGTCAGAATATGAAGTTTTTCGGATAGTCATTCTAGAGAAAGACATCAATCAAAACCTCTGTGGCCTACCTGAGGCTGCTCCAGATCGCATGTGCCCTTCATTCCTGAAACAGCTTCGGAGGATACTCTTCCATGGCCTCTGTAAACCTTGTGAAAGCACACCCTGTTTTTGCACGGTTTTGGGAGGCTGTGTGAGAGCAGGGCTGTGTGAGAGCAGGGCCCTCTTGCACAAATTTCTGGAGGTTCCAGGGGCTGTGTGAGAGCACGCCCGATTTTCACATGGCCTTTGCAGCCTTTGAATACCATGTGAGAATGGGGTGTGGTTTCAGGAATAGTTATTTTTGGGTGCTGGTGTACACCAGTATGTCACCTAAAATGTTGTGAGGCATGTGAGGGCCACACAACATGTACGTTCACCTTAGATACACATGTCATAGGTTCGGCATCAGTACTTAAGGTGAGTTTGGAGCCTAGTACGTGTATGATGCAACTGTTTGGAGGAAGTGTTGTTTGGGGGGCACAGCGGGGTGTTGTTGTTAGGCAGTGTTATTTTATCTTTTATTTTTTATAGATTTTGCTATACACTGCCCAGGTTTATTATATATAAAACGGGCAGCCGTATTAGTCCTTTTAAATAAATAAATAAAATCGGACTTCACCAGGAGTTATTTTGAATTTAGAGATTAGGTTCTACTTTTGTTTCTGTTGCAAATCTCTTCTCGAGGCCCCGTTGCTTGTTAATCTTAATAAATTCCATTATTGGCCCACAGCATATGAATTGGCGGGAGACTGCTGTCTTAAGGTTCAAATGGGGAACTATATTAATTAATTAAAATTTGGGAAGCTCTGCCCTCTTGATGGACCTATTAAGGCAAAAACTAAAATGGTGCAAGAGAGAGAGAGAATGAATTGGGGATTATGCTTCACCTTGCTGTGGTATCTAAAAATAAGAAACAAGCTGAAAACTGCTTGCAAACACCCACTGAATGAAGCCATCTGTCCATATTCCTCAGTGGCCTGGCCAGCAGACAGGAAAATGATTATCTGGGGTGGGGAAAGAGATGGAAGGGTTATAAAATTCAGTTCTGTTTTCCTCCAGACATAGCTGGGGAAAGCAAATGATCATTATTCATGTCTGTATATAAGGCAGCAAAAAAAAAAAAAAGTAGATGAGGCAACCACATTTTCCCTAAATAACTGCTTGAACAAATAGTGCTTTGCCGTCCTTTCACACCTTCTAAGAGTTCATTTGAGCTGAGTTACTGAGCTCTTTGAGCCCCCAACACCCATTCCTGCAAAGGACTTTGTTTTAATACTGTCTCGCTTGTAGTGGTTGTGGTTTCTCCCGACAGGCCTGTTCTCTTCAGCGCTTACAGCTTTGGTGGGAGCAAAATATTGATTTAATAGAGAGGAATAGACAGACACGACTCACGCTACCCTGTCAAACTCGAGTGAAGCCTCTCTGTGTTTTCAAGAGTCGTCTGGATTTTCAATTTAAGAAAATCCATAATCCATACATCAAAAGGAGCTTTGCAAACCCGAAAGCCTGCAAATATTTGTAACTGTCCTCAGATCGATAAAGCTATTGCTCCAGTATAGATTTTGTATGTTTATATTTCCTTTTAACAAAAGCATTCCATTTGTAATACTCAGGGCTCACATCCGCCTAAAATGAAGACGTCTTCACCTTCCATTGCAGGCACAGATGCTGACTGGACAAACAATGGGATCTTCCTTTACCGCTGGCTATGAGGTACCTTCCATTATGCCTGAGGTCAGCAACTTAGCTTCTGACATGCCATATGGATGACCGGCATAGATAGCTCTATTATACTGTCCTTGCTTCTGGTTTGTCCCTCACTGTCTCAGCATTCTCCATATGGTACAATGGTCCTGAGAGAAATTACAGTACATATATGCTATATAGAACCTTCTCTTTTGTAATGTCCTTTCTTTGGAATGCTGAATATTCAGAGATGGCTCTTCTGTCTTCCACAAGTTTATTGAAGTGTCAATCTCACTAGTATTGTTAGTATTGCTTTCTCCTCCCCTCCCCACCCCCCTTTTTTTCTTTACGCATTCAAATAATGAAAGGACTCCATGCCACAGTGAATCCTATCCTTTTGCCACCCATTTGATTCCGACTCGGAGAGCCTTACTGGCCTGCGCTGGTTTGCTTTTATGAAAATGGCTTCAATTACGGCAGCTGGAGTGCACGGACAGAGTAATGGGAAACTCCGACTGACCACCTGTATATTTTCATCTCCTTGGCCATCCTTGGCCATCTTTGCTTCTTTTGCTGAGCAAAGGGAAATGACTGGGTGAGACCAGGAAGACACCATGACTCATAATGACAGCCTAAGGCAGTTGTGAAACATTGCAGGGGACAGGAAATCAGTGGACCTAGAAAATTAAGACAATTGTCATCCAGTTGTAATTGCCAGAAGTGAATGTGTTATCTTTTGTGTACACAAGCATTGCAGATGTTACTAAGCTCACCGTTTTATAGCTCTTAGTACTTACTGCTTTACTGCTTATTGGTTTCGCTGAATGTTGCTGGTGTTTCAGTGCTGCTGTCCTTTATTCTTTTGGTCTTTTTAAGGGCAAGGTGTTCCGAGAATAAACAAATAAGCAGCTGTTTCCTTTACATAATGCTTGTGAGATGTTAATGGAGTATTAATAACTAAATGAATTCTTTGCTTAATTACAATGTTGTAAATTATCTTATGTGCTGTTGAAGGTCAGAGATACACTCAGACTTTCTAAAAGCTCACTTGAAGATCAAGATCATCAAGATCACGGAAGTATTAATGCCATCGTGGTCACCACGATGTAAAAAAGATGCTGAGTTTAGAACCTATTCTCAACATGTGGGTCGGGACCCCATTTGGGGTCGAACGACCATTTCACGGGGGTCGCCAAACAATGCAGTCCGCCATTTTTTTCCCCTTTTCCTTAGCTGTGCTACTCCCTTTTATTCTATTGGCTTTCAAAAGCCAATAGAATAGACTCTCTTGAATAGAGTCTAATTCTTTCAAAAGCCAATAGGAATTATCCAGGCTGTCTCTGCCCTGCTGAGCCTGCCAAAAGTCCCATTCTGCAAATGGTGCTGCAAGTTGTCTGCAGCGAAGGCGAGCTGTCTGGAAGTTTCCACCCCTCCCTGCTGAGCAACTACTAAAAATGTAAGTAAAAGAGGGCCAGGGGTGGGAGGTGGGAGGTCGGTGGGCGCAGGGAGGGTTGCTGGCACGCGTGGGGCCCAGCGGGTGCCTTACCTCCCTTGGGCTGGGCCAGCTGGTGGCCCAGCCGGTGGTCGGCCTGCACCATGTCTGCCGCTTGCCAGCTACGCCTCAGCCAGCGCAGGGGGCAGCACCACGCATGCGCGGCACTCCCGGGCAGGGAAAGTCCTCGATGTACAACCGGTTGGGTAGTCCTCGACTTATGACCGGTTGGGTAGTCCTCGACTTACGACCAGTTGGGGTAGCGGCATTAAAAAGGTTGAGAACCACTGCTCTAGAAAAAGTATAGAGAAGAGCAACAAAGATGATTAGGGAACTGGAGGCTAAAACATATAAGGAACGGTTGCTGGAATTGGGTATGTCTAGTTTAACGAAGAGAAGGATGAGGGGGGACATGATAGCAGTGTTCCAATATTTCAGGGGCTGCCACAAAGAAGAGGGAGTCAAGCTATTCTCCAAAGTGCCTGAAGGCAGGACAAGAAGCAACGAATGGAAACTAATCAAGGAGAGAAGCAACCTAGAACTAAGGAGAAATTTCCTGACAGTTAGAACAATTAACCAATGAAACAACCTGCCTCCAGAAGCAGTGAATGCTCCAACCCTGGAAGTTTTTAAGAAGAGACTGGATAGCCATTTGTCTGAAATGGTATAGGGTTTCCTGCCTGAGCAGGAGATTGGACTAGATGACCTCCAAGGTCCCTTCCAACTTTATTATTATTATTATTATTATTTTGACTAAGTGGTCGAGAAGCTATTACATGTTTTGCTATTTTTGAAAAAAGTATAGAGTTGGAAAGTGGGTCTCTATTCAAGACCTGATGAAAATATATTTCAAGTGGAAAAGTATACATAATCTTTTGCAAATAACTTGCTACAACCTTTGTCTTTCAAGTCTCAGCAGGTAGTAACACCTTGCCAGGGCTAAGAAGCTAAGTAGAGTTTGACTTGGTTAGTGCCTGGATGGGAGACTATCATAAAATCTATAAACTATAAGTTTAACTGGGAAGTTAAAAAATATGTGAGAGGATGATGATAAATTACTGACATACTGAGAAAATACATAAAGGAGATTTCCCCAGAATACTGTAACTGGAGGAACAGTAAGATTGGAGTTTAGCAGGGTTCTTTGGAATTTAGTTTTTTTGTTGCACCCTTTTTTTTCCCCTTGATTGAATTAGCTTGCGTTATTATCCTCTATCAATGCTTCGTGAATTATCTTGCAATAATACCATCAAAATGTCAAAATAGAGATATCATAAGAATCCCAAGGAGCAGCTGATGTACTATATCAAATTCTGCAGCACTCATTCTTGGCGTTTCCCTAAAGCCTAAGCGATGGCGTGTTTCAGACTTTATGGTCTGGAAATAAATGCTGGTAGAGGGCAGTATTTAGTATTTTTGCTAAATTTATTGAGCTTAGTCTGTCTCATAAATGCATTGTTAGCTATTCATAGTATACGAAATTCAGCAAGTGAAAATGGAAGGATTGCCAAAGCAATGGATGTCCAATGCTTGAATACTCAACAATATTGTTCACTTAACATTTTGCCCCTCTAAAACAGAATTGAGGATGAGCTAATTTAGGATTTTTTGAGGGGGGTGAGGCATGTACTCCCATCTCCTGATCTTTTGATATAAATTCCTACTAATAAAACTCTTGCTGTGCAATAATATCTATGACTAGGGACTGAAGCCATAAAAAGAGACACAATTCCAGAAGTTCAAGAAAAGCAACCTATAAGCCTAGGGTTGCAGGTGGCCCCCAACCCCTTTCTTGATATTCTCCCCAGTGGCAGTTTTCCATCGTGCTGCAAGTCCTTAAATAATTCTAAAAGTGTGTGTGTGTTGGAATCACTGATGTATCTACTGCAGCTTTGGTGCTCTTGAAATGTAACAGAGTTCCTGACTGGTTCCTGCGGAAAGAAAGAAAATGGTGAAGGGGTGAAGCTGGTGAGGAGAGAAGAAAAAGAGGGATAGGTTTTGTGGTAAAATAGAAAATATATAAGCTCAATGGACCATCCAGAGGACAGTAAAAATGGACTGTAAAAATCTCTCTAGAATGGTTCAATAAACAGATCAAAACAGTCCAGCTTTATTTCCAACACAACTATCAGGATTACCCCAGCTGCAGTTCCACATTTTTGCTGAAGCTGGACAGACTTGAAAATCAAAAGTGAGTCATCTGCAAATCTGCACTGCCTTTTGCACTTCTATTAAGAATCCCTTGGCCATATAGCTCTCAGATCTTCTTCATTTATTCCTCCACGTTTCTTAAGTCCATCTATGATCTTATTGAGTTGACTTTTCATGGACGTTGTGGGGTCAGTCCTAATTATTTATAGGCACTGTTGTCATCTAGTAGGGTCTGGGCCTTGCCATTATACTCGGCTCTGTCCATGACAACCGTGGCCCTTCCTTTATCTGCTGGCAGGACCACGATGGATTTGTCCTTGCGCAGCTCTTCCAGGGCCTTTCTCTCCCCTGCCGGTAGTACATGGTGTTGTTTGTGGCCTGTAAGCAATCCCGTAAGTCGTTGTCTTATGGCATTCTTCTCTGTCTCACTAGTGGCCATACCTTGTATTGTTGGTTCTACGGCCGCAATAAAGTCAACGGGCTGGGCATCCCCCAAATTGAGGCCCGCATCCCATTGTAATAATCTGGTTTCTTCATCTGTGAGGTCTCTTGATGATAAATTGTGGACCAATCTGGAGTTCTGATTACGATTGTGTGTTTGTCTCAGGGTCTCCATCTTCCTGTGGAGCGTTTCGGTCTTATTCCGACGTGCCCTATTCGTGGCCTCGTATATGTGTGAGCTGAGGATCCTGTAGTGCTGCTGTGTCAGCGTGGATCGACAGAGCTCCTGGCATCTTCGTATCATAGGTGACCAGGTGTTGATACGTCTATGGTGGTCATTGATTAAAACCCGTATGGTTCGGCACTGAAACTGCCGGACCACCTTCTGTGCCTCCATAGAGTCTACAATTGGTCTTCTACGTAGAGATTTTGGTGGCAAGTCATTGCGAATGCAATCATGTAGGAAGGCCAGTTGAAGTCCACAAGTCATAAAAAGGGCCAAGTTTGAAGACCCCCATTCTAAGAAGATTAGAAATTGTAAGAAAAGAGCACTGGGACATGGTAAGCATAAGATAATATTTTAAAGGGAGACAGGATGAAACAGAAAATGCCATGGCCATCTGTTACTTTTATAAGGTTAGTCAGAACATTCCACTCTTCCTTCCTTCCTTCTTTCCTTCTTTAAATGTTTAGAGAAATTCTTATCAGTTATTTTCATTCTCCTTTTCATTTTACTTCCACCCTACAAGATTCCCCCTCCTCCCACAAAAGGGAAGGGAGTGACAGACTGCAAGCCTTAGCCACACATGTATTTAGTGTAGGTAGATTCTAATTTCAAAACAAATCTTGGGAATCAGATCTTTCCCTAGTGCCAGGTAATGATGACACCCATCCATCCATGACTTGGCCAAAAAGAATGACATGAAATTTACTGTCCCAGGCCAATTTTTATCATGGCCCCATTGACTTTTGAAGTTCTTCACTAGGTTTGAAGTTCATATTCTCCTCCTCTCTTCTCCAGTGTAACCATGAGACTTTTATCTCCAACTTTATTATTCCTTCCTCTTGTTTCATGCAAATCAGGCAAACACCAAAATTCTACATGGATTGAGACTAGCTATTAAGGAAATCAACTGTTCCAGATAAATTTTGCTCATCTGGACTGGACAGTTAGTGCCTGCTATAGGTTCCTACCCACAGGAATTATAATAAGAGAGTCTATTGGCAGGTGTTCTTTATAAGGAATCTCCTTTTTAAATGAAGTCCTCCTATTGCAGTGTTTCTCAACCTTGACAATTTTAAGGCATGTGGACTTCAACTCCCAGAATTCCACAGCCAGCAATGCTGGCTGTGGAATTCTGGGAGTTGAAGTCCACATGCCTTAAAATTGTCAAGGTTGAGAAACACTGTTTATCGGAATAGCTTACTCCCAAAGCAAGGATAGTTCCCACTTCGTGTCCTTCCAAAAACTGTAATGCTCTGGTTATTTTGGGGGGTCCTTTGAGGATTGCATCAACACTGGGATTAATTTTATTGTATTGTTATGTTTGTTTTACATTGCATAATTTTATTATATTGTATTTTGTGTTTTATTACACTACCTACATTCCATTTGGATTGAATATAGAGATGTAATTATTTATTGTTATAATGTCATATCACACTATATTTTATTCTTTGTCATATTTTTTTACTTTTTTATTAAAGCACTTTTTGTGTTTCTTCTTTTTGGCAATGTATGCATCTCCATCACTATTATCTTTGTGTTTTGCTCTTTTCCCTTTTCTTGCCATTAATTTAAAAAACAATAAAAATGAATTTTAAAAATGATACTTTAACCTTGTATTCCACAAGTATTCAAAGATGTCAGGGATCATTTATATCAATAAATCCTTGAAAAAGATACATCAGTAGATATATCTACATCCTGACTGTTACAGACTTATCATCTCCAAAAACTGTGATGTCAGTTAAGCTCTGCTAATTTTATTTTGAAGAGAGACGCCAAAGTGCTTGGACAATATCTTTTGCCAATTCCTAGAGCTGTAACTGAGATTTGTGTACCGCAAACATTTATAAAGATTGCAGATTGTTTGTGCTACATTCAACTTTCCTTGTTAAGAATTAGTCAGTGTTCTCAGACTTTATTTTCTCATCATTTTCCGGACATTTTTGAATTATTGATCCCTCTCGCATCCCTGACTACAGCTGTCGCTTAGTTATGTTCCAAATGCTTCCTGGCTAAAAAGCAACTGGTGTCCCATGCATTACATATGATCCAGTTCTTTGCACCACTCCCAACACCACATATTGGAAATAACACTGAGAGGGCCCTTTTCTTGCGCCAGCTTTAACACTGCTTTGTTTATTCACTCTTAGACCTCATGATTTCTGTTTGTGCTTTTGGCCTGAAATCTGCTGATGCCTCTAAAAGTAACTTAAAAAGAAAAGAGAAAGAGAAATCAGTGTGTTTGCCAACTTTGTGTGCTCCGTCACAAGTCAGATATCATCAGATCATCCCAGGGTTCTTAGTTAACTGTTCCAAAATTGTGTCAAAGGAGAAGCTAAATCTTTTGATCTTTGAGTATATTATATTTTATTTTAATTTTCGCATCCTTGTTAACATATAGTATTTATATTCTCCTTAAAAGTAGTATTACGTATGAATTATTGCTCTTCTGCCTTACAAGAAAGCCAAGCTAGGTTAACAACAAAATCCTACAAACGCACAATATGGTTCATTTGGATCTAATGGGTTATCTCATCGCTGAGACTCAGGGTGGATGCCAAAGGCCATGATCCATCTGGGAATTCTGCACAAGCCCCATTAAAAATGGAAAGGATGAGAAACAGAAGTTTCTTGTAATAGTAGATTTTGCACAAAGACATTTTAAAAACCTTGTCAGAGGACCCTTCCCAACACAAGGGATAAACCAGTGGTGGCGAACCTATGGCACACGTGCCAGAGGTGGCACTCAGAGCCCTCTCTGTGGGCACGCGCGCCATGACCAAAAGATGGCAACCGTCCCTCTTCAACCAGCTGCCCGCTAACTCGCCGAGGTCCCACATGTCTGGATGCATCCCAGCACCCATGCGCTCGCTGGCCTCTGTGTGCAGGGGCCGATGGTGTCAGGCAGCACTCGCCCCGGCCCCTGCCTCAACTTGCCCTGTGACAATGGCATCCCTGCCCTGCATCCCCATTCTGCCTCACCTTGCCTCACCCCGCAAGATGAGCCTCCTGCCCACTGCCCCACCTGCCAGAGACCCCCTGGATCTCCCCCAACCCTGCCCGACCCCCACAGGCGTCCCTCCCCATGAGCAACATCGAGGTGATCACGCCCACCTTGGCCACACCCACCCAATCTGCCATGACCACCATAGCCATGCCCACCCAGTGGGCCACGCCCACCTGGCACCCAGCAATAAATAAGTGGGTTTTGGGTTGCAGTTTGGGCACTCGGTCTCTAAAAGGTTCGCCATCACTGGGCTATACTAACCCAAAAGCAGCAAGAGCTGAAGAAGCTGAAGAAGCTTCTGGGAAGAGAAGCGAAATATCTTCAAAGAAAAACATGACAGCCCAGTTGCCTGTTGAAAAAGCACCTTTGGGACAACCATGACCTGGATGACTGAGAATCTCCATAGACATACAAGAAAGCAGCAAAATCTCTGGGTATTTTTTAAGACGCTGGGGCTGGAATGGGGCTTCAGAAATTGAGCCAATTCATTATTGGCCCAGCTCCTGCTCCAGAGGAAATGTTGCAAAGAATATTGTGCAGCATTGTCTCTGGAGCTGCAAAGCGGGCGGGTTTCCATCAGCAAAAATTCCCTTCCCATTCATCTGCCAGCTCCCAGGATTCTCCAAACCCTGTCCTTGCTCTTTGCCACTCGTTTGCACCTTTCCCATTTGTAATATTGGGGGCTTTTGGCCTTTTCCCCTGACCGTGAAAAGCAATTGCCATGAAGGCAGAATGAGAGGGGAGGCAGGGCATTAGCTGGCTGCCACTTTTTGCCCCTTCCTCATTGGGCAGCAGGAAGGTGTACCAGTCTGCCATAGGAGAGAGCAGCATGCATCAGTGGGAAGAGTCATGTAGTTGTGCAACGGTAAATTGGGCAAGGTTAATGGAAAATGAAAGTCTGTTGTAATAGTTCAAAAATTCTTTGAATCTGTTTTTTCACAAAGCAAGGGGGGGGTCAAGAACTATTCCCACCCTCAAGGCTAAGCCACGGCAATTCCTATCCCAAGTGCTGTAATTAAATCAGAACTACCTCTACTCTGAATCAGGTTTTAAGCCTTGCTAGATAACTTGACCACTGCAGGTTTTGCTTTTTGTTCCTTATTCCTTGCTTATACTGTTTTACCATTTTTAGTGTATATAGCTCTGATTTCTTGAAATCACTACACAAATATAGCTTTTGGGGGGACAATCCTATATTCCCTTGGACAGCTCCCCAGGTGCCAAGCAACTATCATGAGTAATCCAAAGGATGCTATAATGGGTGATGTCAAAGGTCAAGGACTGGTCAAGGAGAACCAAGAAGGATAAATTAGTCATCTACAACAGAAAACAATACTAGCTTGGTTTAGGCCTTGACTGATTCAAGGAAAGGTGGCAATCATGGCTAGGAGAGCCTTTCCACAACTTCGTGTTGGGTGCCAGTTGCAGACTTTCCTGGACCAGGATTCCCTGTGCTCAGTCGTTCAGTCCATAGTCATCTCATGACTGGGCTACTATAATGTGCTCTACATCAGAGGTCCCCAACCTTTTGGGCACCAGGGACCGGTTCCGTGGAGAGAGGTTTTTCCATGGACCGGAGGGTGCATGGTTTTGTGTGCTGCCTGCATCCCGCAGATGGGGTTTTGCTTGTTTGTAGGGATTGGTTGCTGGCATGCCACGGCCCGGTACTGGTCCATGGACCAGGGCTTGCGAACTTCTGCTTTACATGGGGCTATCCTTGAAGAGCATTTGGAAGCTGCAACTAGTGCAAACTGAAGCAGCACAGGTAGTTTGGGGGGGGGGTGGAGAATGGCCCCAGTCACACCACTGCTCCTTGAGCTACACTGATTACCAGTCTGCTTCTGAGTGCAATTCAAGGTGTTGGTGATCCCCTTTAAAGCCCTTCATGGCATGGGTCTAGCTTACTTGAGGGACCGTCTCACCCCATTGGGATTGGCCCATCCCATTCATGCCAGCAGGAGAGGCCTGCTGCGGGTCCCGTCAGCCTGATTATTTTGGCTGGCAGGGTCCAGGAGGAGGGCCTTCTCTGCTGTTGCTCTTGCCCTCTGGAACATCTTGCTCCCCAATGTGAGGTTGGCCATAACCCCACTTATCTTTTTATAAGGGCCTAAAAACGTGGCTGTGCCAGTCGACTTGGGGACCCAGTGGGGGAATGGCGCAATGGAGATGGTTGATTGAGTACTAGCAGGTAGAAGGAGTTTAAGCATCCCTTCAATCATAAGTGTAGGTGGACGGCCAAGCTCTTGAATTTTGATCACATGACCTTCGGGCACTGCAACAAGTATAATTTCAGGCACGGGTCATAAATCGTTCAGTGCTGTTATTACTTTGAACAATTGCTGAACGAATGGTTGAGGACTAGCTGTAATCCATTTCCTCAAAGGCCTTCTGTAGTGGAACCATGCCACTCACTCCAAAGTCAAGGGTGTCACACAAGGCCAGGAAATTGTGCCAGACCCTGCCACCAAGACACAACTATTCAATTAATAATTGGGAATCAATCATAAGGTCCAGCATCCTATGCATTCTTACATGTAAGCAAAAGCCATTGAAGTAAATTAATGAGACTTACTACAGAGAAAGCATGCATACCTTTGTTGTGTTATCTGCTTTTTCCTTTCCACAATCAAAAAGAAAAATAGAGTGTGGCTTCTATTTATATGCACACTCAGATACCAATATGTAAGATGCATGTATCTGTTGAAAGGAAAAAATTATCAAAGTTTGATTTCAGTGGGAATTGCAACTCTAACAAAAAAGGCTAGGCAATATTCCAGATATTTTATTTTTATTTTTTTAGTGTTTGTGATCTTAAAATTCCAGGTCATGTTTCTTTTGGATAAAACTAGTACTATAAATCATCACCATCATCTATTAGAAATATGTATTACAACTTCATAAGCTGTGCAGAGTCAAAACACTGAAAGCATGACCTACAGATATATGCTAGGATTTTAATCATGAACAAATGCCTAATTTTTAACTGTAAATAATGATTACATCAAGAACTGGAACACTCCATTCACAGAAGAAGAACTGAAGCAGGGGGAGAGTTTCTGCACAACTCAGACCCTAAGAGCTAAACCGTGCACAGACCTAACCGCAGATTCTGAATAATGTATGCAACATTTTATAATAATATTCTAGTGAATTAAACTATCAGAGTCCTGGGAGAATAAAAAAAAACATTAGATCAAGAAGCAAAGGATAGACCATGCCTTTACAATGTATGTTTAAATATTAAACACACCCAGTTGCATAAGTGCAAATACTTCCTTCTCCTCTCCATAAATTACCATCATACACAGGTCAAACACAACTCCGGGAATAGCAAAAAGGTGTATTATTGTAGATGGTATAATTGTACCATTTTTCTTCTTCCAGAAAGCAAGAGAGTTGACTGTGTGCACTGATTCTGTTGCCAGTGTGAGCTGCAGGCTGGGTACAGGATACCTAATGAAATATTATCATTGCTTGCCAACAAAAAATATAATTGTCCCTAAATCATATATTCTTTGTTGTCCTTAACATAAGGAACACAAATGGGTACTTGCTTTCCAAGGCAAGGTCTATGCAGAGTTCATCCAAGACAGATGTCTTCTGCAGCTTTGGTTCCAACAACTATAATTGGCAGCTTCCACCCCAAAGGAGACTATGATTATCCACAGTTACAAAGCCCATGGGAGTAATGATTGGGGGTGGGTGGGTGGATGGGTGGCCTTTAAAAGAAAGCAGGTTTGGGTGGGAGAGGGGGAGAGGGGGAGGAGAGGGCGAAGTCAATTTTGCTGCATTCCATTTTTCATTGGGAAATAGAGATGGGGCAAGGATTGTATAATAAGCAGCTACTAAGCAAGGTGTGCAAGAGTTCTAAAAATGAAAATGAAGACATGGGAGAAGCAGGTAACGACAATGAGGAGGAGGAAAATCAGTTCTCACACACAGAATTAAGTAGGACACCACAAGCGAACACAGAATTTCCTACAAATACACATGGATTCAGAGGGGAGGGGGGAAAATGAATAAAATAGGTTTTATACTGTATATATATATAAACTCTCTGAATGCAGTTGGTCTTCATTTTTAGAAAGACCTTTTAGGTAATCTTTCTTTAAAAAATGAAAATAAACCAAATGCACTCAGAGGGTTATGCTTTCTGATTGTCTGTGAGGATGATAGTAAATTTAATAGGGGCTACGGTGCTGCATTGAATGGCAATCTGTCTATGCTACGTTGGCATGAAGTCTGCTGTTCCTATTGACAATCTCTATCTTGCCTCTATTACCCACTATTCCCAGTCACTGCAGTCAGCTAGCTTCCTTCCAAAACAACAGCCAGCCAAGTCCAAAATATTTTATTGATTCCGTGTCTCTTTCTGGATAGTTTTGAAATAAAAGATGTCGTGTGGGGTTTTTTTTTTTTTTTTCAGAACCTGATTTTGCTTTGGAAGAGTAGGGAAGTGATTTGGTATTGGAAAACCTTACCTTCGATCCGTTGCTATGGATAAATACCTCACTCTCTGATTGCCCTCCAGCTTGCTGGCAGGACATACACCACAGAGACCAGCAGGGAGACAGGATCTATTCCAGTGTTTCTCAACCTTGACAATTTTAAGGCATGTGGACTTCAACTCCCAGAATTCCACAGCCAGCAATGCTGGCTGTGGAGTTCTGGGAGTTGAAGTCCACATGCCTTAAAATTGTCAAGGTTGAGAAACACTGATTATCAATCAACCTGCCTCTGACCCAGTGGGATTCCAAAAAGGGCTTGCAGTTTTCCTTTGGGATCTTGCGGGGGGGGAGGGGAAAACAGTTCAATCAAGATCTTAATCACCGGATCCAATCTGAGTCGGTCACCAGGACCAAGCTTTTGGATTCATGCTGGAACCCAGCCTCCAAAATGTCATTTTGGAGGGAGAGAAGTTCCCCGAGGATGGGTTCCAGCACGAGTCTGAAAGCTTGGAAGACTAAACCTCTGGTCCCGGCGACCGTCCCAAATTGGATCTTGCAGCATTATCCTGGGACATGTATACTTATCTTCATTTGTTTTAATCACAGAAATGGGCAGGGATTTGCGACTACATCCCCCTGCGTGGGCTTCTTGCTGCCTGTTGATCCCAGGGGACACGTTGCTTTGCTGAGTAGTTCTGGGAGACGGTATATTTTAATTTTTGGGGATTTGCAATTGTTTCAAAGTTTATTTAAATATCGTCCTCTGACCAGAGTCATTTATTGAGATAGGCGGCTACACAAACTGATTAAATAAATAAATGCCAGGAGGGATGCCTGGAGGACAGCTGGAGGAAAAGGAAGAGCTGATCTTATCAAGCTGGAGCAACAGGTCATACTCTGGATTACTTCTTGACAAAAAAGGCGGTGAAAGTCAGTATTTCTCCATCCTTATATAGCAGTGGTTCTCAAACTTTTTAATGCCGCGACCCCCAACTGGTCTTAAGTCGAGGACTAAACCGGTCATAAGTCAAGGACTACCCAACCGGTCGTAAGTCGAGGACTTTCCCTGCCCGGGAGCGCTGTGCATGTGTGGTGCCGCTCCCTGCGCCAGCCGAGGTGTAGCTGGCAAGCGGCAGAGACGGAGCAGGCCGACCACCAGCTGGGCCACCAGCTGGCCCAGCCCAAGGGAGGTAAGGTACCTGCCGGAAAAGGGGAAAAAAATGGCACACAGCCTTGCTTGGCGACCCCCGTGATCGACCTCAAATGGGGTCGCAACCCATAGATTGAGAACCACTTTTATATAGTGTCCACCAATAGACATCTGATGACTCCCTTTAAGATGGCCCAGCCTACATGGCCATTGTGAAGAATATTCTGATTATTATCGGATAGATTTGTGTTGAGATGGACATGATGAGGCGCGTGCATTTGAGATGCTTGGAGTCTTACGGGATGAGTCTCGGTTGAGTCTTAGTCAGTGGCTCCTGATGGACAGGATCTTTCTGACTGTGAGTTCATTCAGAAATTGTGTTCTCTACACTAGTGTGCACCAAGAATTCCTTTATCAGAGTTATGTAAGAGGGGAAGCTTTTGGACTGACTTTAGCTTTTTTTATTTTATTTTATTTTATTTTAAAAAATAAGCAGAGAGTCAGATCCGGTTCCTTTTTGAATAAGAGTCCACCAGAAAATCCCAGAACTGCCAGCCAGCAGAGATACTTCTCTGCTCTCCTCTCTTGTAAGAAAGCAAATTGTTTCCTTATTTTTTGCCAAAATATCTATGAAGCCATCAGAAAGCAAAGTACTTGAGGGACTCTACCTTTATATTATTAGAAAATGAAGACTCAGATATATTTTAAGCTCTGCTATAAGTTATAGAAAGTCCTCATTTAATGTCTGCTTTGTATAGTGACTGTTCACAGTTATGACAGTGATGAAAAAGTAACATTGCAACCAATCCTCACACTTAAATCTTTTCATGTCTGTAAAAGGAAGGAAAGCTGAAGTAAGATTGTAAGCACTGTTGCTCTTTTATTTAGCAAACGCTCCGCCTAATGATTAAGGTGAATTGTGATCGTTAAATGAGAACTACTGTACTTGGAATCTGTCAGTTAATTCTCCCTGTTCACTGTCCACCTCTTTTCTAAGTCAACACATGTACATTTTTTTTAAATTGGAGGCATAAACCTCACTTTCTTACATGTACCACCAACATGCAAAGAAGCAATACTTTTTTACCCATGCCTGGCATGGTGGTGATAATGCTAGTTTAAGTACAGAATCTCACTTCTAAATATCCATTGCCGTCATGGAAATAAGCTTTCTCCAACCTGTTGTTCTATAATATTCTGCCAACATGGCTATTGGTCATATTATCTACGAGAGAGAAAAATATATCGGACAGGTGAATGCTATATACCAGGGGTTCCCAATTCCCGGGCTGCAGGCCACTACCGAGCCATGGCCTATTTGCAACCGGGCTGCATAAGCAGGCAGCTGGATGCATGCACACGCATGTGCAGCTGAACTTGTGCAAGTCGAGCTGCGTGAGCATGCCCCGGGTGCCGCTCACGTAAGTTGAGCTGCGTATGCACACTCAAGCACACCAGCTGGCTGCTCGCACCGCCCAGTTCCCCTTCCCACCCCCACCGGGCTGCCAAGACGCAACGGTTAGGAACCACTGCTATATACAACTATGAAAAAAAAATTAAATGTGTAGTACTGCAGAGATCTATATTTACAATTTGATTATTTAAATTGCAATTTGCCATTTTGCCTTGATTTTAATAATTACGGCTAAAATAGAGAGAGGCCACAGAGCTTCTTTCCATTGCTTTGTAGGTAGCATGAATTAGGAGCAGTAAATAATATTCACTCCAGGTAAGATGAATTTTCTGTGACTAGGTGATTCATCTGCCTAGATAAATGGCACTCAACCTGCTATAAATGGGATTGCACTTCCAAACCAAGCAGATTTGCAACTTGGAGAATGCTCATCAATCGAATCTGGTCACTAGAAGGGCAGGTAATCTCAGCAGCAGTTGACTTTTTATCAGATCCAACAGCTATGATTCTATCTGGATTGAAAAAACAATGGTTATCAACAACCTGGATTGTGGTTTTGGGGTTGTTTTTTTTCAATTTTTTTTATTAATTTTCTGTTATTACATTTAATTAGTGTTTAATAAACATCGTGTTGTCTGGGTTAATTTGTTTGCTTAATAATACAAGGTACATTCTTAGTGTCTACCCCTTTTTTTCCAACCATTGATAAAATAAATTCCATGTTTGAAAATATTCTGTATCTTCTTTCTCTTTGATCCTCAATGTAAATCTGTCCATTTCAGCCCAGTCCAACATCTTCTTGATTATCTCTTCATCTAGTGGTGTTTCTTCATTCTTCCAGTGCTGAGCAAATACAATCCTCACTGCTGTTAGTACATGCAATGTTAAATAAACACTTCGCTTATCAGATTTTTCTGGTATTCTACCAGTAAGAAAAGTTCAGGTTTAAAATCTACATGTTTTCCTAACATCTTTTCTAATCAAATGTGTATTTTTGTCCTTTTTTTTTTTTTTTTTGCTTTAACACAAGTCCACCACAAGTGATAATATGTGCCAGATTTTGGGTTACATTTCCAACATTTACTAGACATATTTTTACACATTTTTGTTAATCCAGCAGGTGGTCAGTGCCATCTATAAAACATCTTATATGAGTTTTCTTTATAAGAAGTTGCCATTGTCAATTTATAATTTCTTTCCCAAAGATTTTGCCATTTGTCTAATCCTATATTATATCCAAAGTTTTTTGCCCATTGTATCATTGCATCTTTGACTTGTTCGTCCTCCAGTTTCAAATTTAATAGAAAGTTATAGTTTCTTGATCAGTTTTTCACCAGAGGTCAACAATATCTGATCAAATATTGTCTGTTCTTTATAAAAGCCATATATTTTCGCATCTTTATCATATCTCAATTGCATTTGCAATTGAGGCCACCATGATAATTCAACACCCTGGTCTAAAAACTCTTGACTTTATCTGGATTGAAAAACGATGGTTATCAACAACCTGGATGGCTATAATGCAAGAATTCCAACTATTACAGAAAGCACTGCTGCTCATGTCACATGACTGGCCATATAAAATAACACTGGGGATTGTACACTGTTTTAACAGGCCGATCAAAATAGAGCTGCCAACTAGCAGCAAACATAGCAATGCATCAACTTAACCACTCCCAAGTCTTCCTCAAGTCCTCTCCCATTGAGCATCCTTGGTGCTGAACTGAGCTGTACCCTTCATGGTGCCTGACTTAGTTCCTTCATCCCTTTTACACACAATCAGGCCACTATGTGTAGATCTTTCCATATTATCACTCCATATTATTGTGGCATCCTCCACAGCTGTAATACTAGATTTTATCAACCTACTTAAAACAATGAGGTGCTGATCCTCAACAAATGTAACAAGAGGTTCCTGCACACCTTGGATATGAGTACAACAAATGAATTTAAGAAATAAAGAATAAAATATGAATACAACTTAAGTCCACAACTTAAAAACATTCATTTTTATTTATTGATTGTATTTATTTGCCGCCCATCTTATAGCAAATAACTCTGGGAGGCTTCGAGCATTAAGACATTAAAAAAATCTAACAAATCAATATCTTTGAAATGATAAATATAGAAGTCCCATGCAAGATATAGATGGAGAGGGAGGGAACAGAATGTGCGGGAGGGGGAAGACGAGTTGGAATTGTCTTTTAATCCATCAGCCATCTCAAATGTGATGTTTCCCCATTAGGACCCCAAGCCATCTTGCAGAGCCACGTCTTCAGGTTCCTATGGAAGGATAGAAGGGTGGAAGCCAGTCTCACCTCAGGGGAAAGACATCCATAGGGCAGGGCCGTGGCAGAAAAGGTTCTTATCCTGGACCCCGCCAGCCGGAAACCCTTGACCAACGGGGCCCACAACGTGCCCCCTCTGCTGGCACAGGTGGAGCAGGCCAGTCCCAGTGAGGTAAGATAGTAACCCAAGTAGCCTGGACCCAATATCTCAGGGGCTGCCACAAAGAAGAGGGAGTCAAGCTGTTCTCCAAAGTGCCTGAAGGCAGGACAAGAACCAACTGATGGAAACTAACCAAAGAGAGAAGCAACCTAGAACTAAGGAGAAACTTCCTGACAGTTAGAACAATTAACCAGTGGAACAACCTGCCTCCAGAAGCGGTGAATGCTCCAACACTGGAAGTTTTTAAGAAGAGACTGGACAGCCATTTGTCCGAAATGGTATGGGGTTTCCTGCCTGAGCAGGGGGTTGGACTAGATGACCTCCAAGGTCCCTTCCAACTTTATTATTATTATTATTAATCGCACAGTCAGCCAGATGTTTAGACAGGATTTGGCATTTTTGTCTACCTATCAAGTCCTTACCAAGGACCTGGGATAGGCAGATGTGGATGTTTGATGGTATTACAGATATCGTTGCAGTTCCTAGTAAGGCCGCCTTTTGCCATTGACTAATGGCGAATTTGTCAATGCCAATGGTGTTCAAGTGGTGCTCCAGTTGTTTTGGGATTGCACCCAGGGCACCTATTACTATTGGTACTATCCTTACTTGCCTTTGGCACAGTCTTTCTATTTCTGTTTGTAGGTCTTTGTATTTTGTTATCTTCTCCAGTTCTTTCTCGTCTATTCTGCTATCTCCAGGCACTGCCATGTCCAGTATCCAGACTTTTTTGTCTTTCTTATTGACAATTGTTAAGTCCGGGGTGTTATGTTGCAGGTGCTTGTCTGTTTGAATTCTGAAGTCCCAGAGCAGTTTAACTTTATCATTTTCTATGACCTTCTCTATTTTATGATCCCACCAGTTCTTGTTTACATTATTTTTTTATTATTATTATTATTATTATTATATCATGCATGGCTTTAAAGATAATAACTAACACCTTCAATTGCACCCAGAAGCAGATCAGCAGCCACTGCAGCTCACAGAGCAGCAGTGACATAAGATGGGTCATCCTAGGGACCCCCAAGAATTGCCTGTGCGATCTTCGGAATGTCCTTCAAGGTTAGCCCCATTGCAGTAGTCCGGATGTGAGGTGACCAGGCCTTTATTTATTTAACGGCCATTCAAAGTTACAATGGCACTGAAAAAAGTGACTTATGACCAGTCCTCACACTTATAACTATTGCAGCATCCCACGGGCATGTAATGAAAATTTAGTTACTTGGCAATCAGTATGTATTTACAACAATTGCAGCATCCCAGGGTCATGCAATCACCATTTGAAACCTTCCCAGCCATCTTCTGACAAGCAAAGTCAATTGAGAAAGCTGGATTTGCTTAATGACCACATGATTCACTTAACAACTGCAGCCATTTGCTTAACAACTGTGACAAAAAAAGGTATAAAATCTAGTCTGACTCATTGAACAACTGGCTTGCTTAGCAGTGGAAATTCTGGTCCCACTTGTGCTTCTAAGTCAAGGACTACCTCTACTATGCTTTCCTTACTGTTTTTAGAATAGAATAGAATTCTTTATTTGCCAAGTGTGATTGGACACATAAGGAATTTGTCTCCAGTGCAGAAGCTCTAGGTATACATAGAAGCAGCAAGTGATAAATCATGATCATAATCATAAAATACAATCTTGATAAATCATAAGGTACAACACTCAGTGATAGTTATTTGGTAGTCATTTTAACCATTATTATTGTCTGAGGCACTCACAGTCATAATCAAAGGAGGCATAAAGTATAGATAAATTACCGCAGTCACAGGGGTTAATTATGCATATGCATTATTAATGCATTAATCAATTCTATGGGAGATTTGCAAACTTACAGTGTGTGTGTATGTGAATATATATATATAAATTTATTTACCACCTATTTCACTGTGAGGCTACTCTAGGCGGCTTAATGTGTGTGTGCGTTTGTGTATACTTACATACATACACACACACACACACTGTATATACTTACACACACACACACACACACACACACACACATTAAGCTGCCTCGAGAAACCTCACAGTCAAATAGGTGGTAAATAAATTTAACAAATTAATCAATCAATCTGCAGTTACTTGGATACTCCCCATTTTTTTCAAAAAATGCCAATATTCTAATTTCAAATATTTTATTCTTTCATTTTGGTTGCAGTCCCAGAGACAGTTTCATAATGTACATTTTGGAAATGCTAAGTAATTTCCATGCACCAGATATATTATAGGTACACAGAGCCAGTTTTTCAGTTGGGGTTAACTGGCATAGCTACCAGTCACATGTCTGAATCATAAATTCAACATAAATGCTTTCTCTCCACCACTATCTGGAACTGATAGCTGGGAACTTCTTTTTATTAGTCATTTGTCAGTTCAAGATTATATATCACAAGACTATGCTATATTAATGGGCCAGAAACCTGACATCTAAATCACTGGCCTTCTTTCATAGAAGCCATATGGAGGGAAGCCTTAATCTTTGCTCATGGTAAAAAGCACATGGAAGGGGTGGGGGGGGAGAAAGAAAGCACAAAATGCAGGAAGGCCCTGTTGTGTAAAAAGCAAGTAAAATATGCCTTGCAAAGAAAATTATAACAGATAATTGATTTCCAAAGATGCAACGTTTTTCAGCTTCAGACCAACATCTCTCTCAACTAATCAGGAATGAGAAATCTGTGGTCCTCCATATCTGTAATTAAAGATTTTGGCTACCATCTATAAAGGCAGACACAAATTCCTATTAGTTTGCCCATCTAACATCATTTGGAAGAGTGGGCTGTCTTTGCAGCCTTTCTGTTAAGACACAGGTATCAAATTGGATTGCATCACGTGACATATCATGACACATTGTGCCGGGGTGGGCGTGGCCTGTGCATGACGCATCCGGCCTGTGGGCTGCCAGTTTGACACCCCTGCTTTAAGAGAAGGTCATCTGCACAGCCTCCTTTCTTTGGAACAACATCTTCCTCCCCAAGATTCAATTAGCTCCCTGCCTGCTAACATTCCAGAAAGCTCTCAAGATTTAGCGATCACAAAGGGTATGGGATGGCTATGCCGTTCTGTAGTCAGAGTTTGAGGTTTGATTATTCCACTAGCATGTTTACTATAATTATAATTATTTTTGGTATGTTTACTTTCGTTATATTGTTGTGTTGCAATGCAATCAATTATTTAAGGATTACAGTAGCAAATAAATTTTGAAAAGGGAAGGGAAGGGACTGGAAGGGAAGGGAAGGGAAGGGAAGGAAAAGAAAAGAAAGGAAGGGAAGGGAAGGGAAGGGAAGGGCAGCGAAGGGAAGGGAAGGAAAAGAAAGGAACGGAAGGGAAGGGAAGGAAAAAAAGAAAGGAAGGGAAAGGAAGGGAAGGGAAAGGAAAGGAAAAGAAAGGAAGATAAGGAAGGGAAGGGCAGCGAAGGAAAGGAAAAGAAAGGAAGGGAAGGGAAGGGAAAGGAAAGGAAACGAAAGGAAGATAAGGAAGGGAAGGGCAGGGAAGGGAAGGGAAGGAAAGGAAAGGAAAAAAGAAAGGAAGGGAAGGGAAAGGAAGGGAAAGGAAAGGAAAGGAAAGGAAAGGAAAGGAAAGAAAAGGAAAAGAAAGGAAAAGAAGCGAAGGGAAAGGGAAGGGAAGGGAAAGGAAAGGAAAAGAAAGGAACAGAAGGGAAGGGAAGGGAAGGGAAGGGAAGAGAAGGAAAGGAAAGCAAAAGAAAGGAACGGAAGGGAAGGAAAGGAAAAGAAAAGAAAAGAAAAGAAAGGAAGATAAGGAAGGGAAGGGCAGCGAAGGGAAGGGAAGGAAAAGAAAGGAATAGAAAAGAAAGGAAGGGAAGGGAAAGGAAGGGAAGGGAAGGAAAGGAAAGGAAGGGAAAGGAAAAGAAAGGAACGGAAGGGAAGGGAAAGGAAGGAAAGGGAAGGAAAGGAAAGGAAAGGAAAGGAAAGGAAAGGAAAGGAAAGGAAAGGAAAGGAAAGGAAAAGAAAGGAATATAAGGAAGGGAAGGGCAGCGAAGGGAAGGGAAGGAAAAGAAAGGAATAGAAAAGAAAGGAAGGGAAGGGAAAGGAAGGGAAGGGAAGGAAAGGAAAGGAAGGGAAAGGAAAAGAAAGGAACGGAAGGGAAGGGAAAGGAAGGAAAGGGAAGGAAAGGAAAGGAAAGGAAAGGAAAGGAAAGGAAAGGAAAGGAAAGGAAAGGAAAGGAAAAGAAAGGAATATAAGGAAGGGAAGGGCAGCGAAGGGAAGGGAAGGAAAAGAAAGGAACGGAAGGGAAGGGAAGGAAAAAAAGAAAGGAAGGGAAAGGAAGGGAAGGGAAAGGAAAGGAAAAGAAAGGAAGATAAGGAAGGGAAGGGCAGCGAAGGAAAGGAAAAGAAAGGAAGGGAAGGGAAGGGAAAGGAAAGGAAACGAAAGGAAGATAAGGAAGGGAAGGGCAAGGGAAGGGAAGAAAGGAAAAAGAAGGAAAGGAAGAAGGGAAGGAAAGGAAAAGAAAAGAAAAGAAAAGAAAAGAAAGGAAGATAAGGAAGGGAAGGGCAGCGAAGGGAAGGGAAGGAAAAGAAAGGAAGGGAAGGGAAAGGAAGGGAAGGGAAGGGAAAGGAAAAGAAAGGAAAGGGAAAAGAAAGGAACGGAAGGGAAGGGAAAGGAAGGAAAGGGAAAGGAAAGGGAAGGGAAAGGAAAGGAAAAGAAAGGAAGGGAAAGGAAAAGAAAAGAAAAGAAAGGAAGGGAAGGGAAGGAAGAAGGGAAGGAAAGGAAAAGAAAGGAACGGAAGGGAAGGGAAAGGAAGGAAAGGGAAAGGGAAGGGAAAGGAAAAGAAAGGAAGGAAAGAAGGAAAGGAAAAGAAAGGAAGGGAAGAGAAAAGAAAGGAAGAAGGGAAGGAAAGGAAAGGAAGGGAAGGGAAGGAAAAGGGAAGGAAGAAAGGAAGAAAGGAAGGGAAGGGAAGGGGGAAGGAAGGGAAGGAAGAAGGAAAAGGAAGGGAAGGAAGGGAAGGGAAGGAGGAAAGGAAAGGAAAGGAAAGGAAAGGAAAGGAAAGGGAAAGGGAAGGAAAGGGAAAGGAAAAGAAAGGAGGGAAGGGAAGGGAAGGGAGGAAAAGAAAAGGAAAGGAAAAGAAAAGGGAAAGGAAGGGAAGGGAAGGAAAAGAAAGGAACAGAAGGGAAGGGAAGGGAAGGGAAGGAAAGAAGGGAAGGAAAAGAAAAGAAAAGAAAGGAAGGGAAGGGAAAGGAAGGGAAGGAAGAGAGAGTTCTTGAAAAGATTCTTGAAAAGATAATTGATCCAGAATGGCGAAAAACTCTGAACAGAATGAAAGATCTCGAAAGAAGATTCCATTCCAGATATTTATTGTATTTCATTTCTAGTTCTTTGTTTTGATCCTTCTATAAAATACAGGGACCCGTTGTCCAGAATCACTTTCTGCAAATTGGGTCCTATAAATCTAGCAAGTAGCAATTTAAAAATAAATAACACATTCCACCTTTTTAACAGATTCAGCTTTAGCATCACACTGATTGTACATATAAATTTTTCAATCCATCAGAGATGAGGAAAAATGGTGATGGTTTTATAGGCCTCTTAGTTATGGATTCCTTTTTTTCTGAATTCCTTTACCTAGAGATATCAAAACAAAACAGCTTTATTTTTACATTTAAAAAAAAAAGGTTCCCATTGTTCTCCCATTATTGCAGAGAAAGATTTATGTAGGAAAGTCACTTTGAAAGACAGAAAAAATCTTCCACATGTACAAGGGTTATAAAATAACCAGAGGACAGTTTTGTGTTGTGATCCCAGTAATGGATTTTTTTTGCTTGTGATACTTTTACATTTACATTCTTTCAAGCCTATCTTTTAGGGTAATGTCACACATACACATGTATCCTACACAATTAAAACAGAGCAATAAATCTTCTTTCCTGGGATTGCCATCAGTGAATTATCATATATAGTGATGCCCGACACTGTGCAATTTTGCCTGCCATGGGGATTTATCACACAGAGGGGGGAACCTTTATTGTTTAATAAATGTGGCCTGAATACTAGAAGGGTGAGGAGAGAGAGAGAGAGAGAGAGCACTTTTTTAAATTGCAAATATAGCACATTTTCTAATGAACCTATTTTTAAAAAAATCTAGGATTTGAAAAGCAACTTTCTACTAATAATTGTAGAGAAGGAGGGAGGGAAGAAAGAAAGGAGGGATGGAAGAAAGGAGGGAAGGAGGAAAGGAAGGAAGGAAAGAAGGAAGGAAGGAAAGAAGGAAGGAAGGAAGGAAGGAAGGAAGGAAGGAAGGAAGGAAGGAAGGAAGGAAGGAAGGAAGGAAGGAAGGAAGGAAGGAAGGGAGAGACTTCTTGAAAAGATAATGATGCAGCAAGGGGCCCTTTCTGTCCCTCAGCCTAATTCCCATTTGGCATGACTCCCCACTTGGGTCAAGCTTTTGCCCTGCATCAGCAGGCTTGGCTCCTTTCAGAGGGAAACTTGGCAGGAAGAAAGAAAACTGTATATCTTCAGACTAGGCCCACGAGGTTATTTTTGAATAAAGCCTGCTTTCTTGGGCCAAAAATTTTAACACTACATCTCTTTTGGTTTAAAGAAGGGGGGGAAAAAGGCTAGCTGGCATCACTGCCGCAACAACTGAGTCCTTGAAAGTGAGAAGAATGAGGAGCAGGAGGAGGAAAAAAAAAGGCAAGGGGGAAGATGCTATGTCACAGCCATAATGAAAAACCAGGTGAACATCTCCAGTTACAAAGCCATTCTTCATAAAATCCAGGGGCAACTCATTCAAGAAAGTTACTCACATCATCCTCGGATTGGATGGCTTTTTAGTAAGGTGACCAACTTTTTTACAATGAAAAGGAGGACACAAATAAATTAAAGAAAAAAATATTGTAAATAAAAGAAACATTTTATTCATTGCAACAATAATACAGACAACTTGCATGTGCAAAGTTTGCCAGCCGGGTGTTTTGGTGCGCTCAGCAGCAATTCCTATTGGCTTTCGAAAGCCAATAGTGGGAGTAGCACAGCTCATGCAAAAGTTGAAAAAAAACTCATGAAAAAAAGGTGCCAGAACGCCGTTCCGAGCATTCTATGAGGGGAAAAAAAAGCCCTGCAGATTAGTCTTCAAATATCGAAAAGGAGGACATGTAGGAGGACACTTTTTGAGGGAGGACAGAACTTACAAAAGGAGGACTGTCCTCCCTAAGGGAGGACGGTTGGTCACCTTATTTTTAGACAATGGAATCCCTGGTAGATGAGACAGTGGCTGTAGCCCTTTAGTCTTCTCGTGGTCTTGATGGGAATTGGTCAGTGTGCCGGGTGTGTGCATGTGTGTGTCCTACATCTGCTATTGGCCTTGGAAACAAAGCTCCCATTGGTATCAATTGATGCATTTCTTTCCCTGCAGACAGGAGACATAAGCCAGAATCCAATTCAGACCAGGACCATAAAGGCACCACAGGATGCCTTTCTTTTTATAGGTCGTTTGTTTGTTTAAAGCTTTGCCTTATTTATAGGCCGAGCCAAAAGTGGTTTCAAGGGTACTTTTCATGTATATAAAATGGATGGGGAAACCCAGTGCTTACTAAAACATATAAATCTAAAAGAGAAAAAGAGATGAGGAGAGAAGGAGAAAACAGCAAGTTCAAACAGCAGTGATTAAGTCTAAATTGTAGCAGTTATACAAAAAGTCAGAAAGGAGGCTAATCTTTCAGCTGGCCCATAAAATCACCCTGCCTCTCTTTTCATCCCCTTCTGCCACAACCTCTCAACCATTTTGTCAGTGTTCACCCTGCATTGGATTCCCACACCCGCTATTAACTTATCAATAGTCATTTGCATAATTGTTAATTGAGAGAAAGGCACCTTATCTAGTTTGACCTTCAAACTGAACTACCAGAATGTGTATGAGACAAAATAAAGTTGATTTAGAACTGACCGCAGTTCCTGATGACTGCATGGGATGTCGCAAAGTAGTTTGCCATTGTCTTCTTCTAGGACAGGGGTGTCAAACTGCCGGCCCGCAGGCCGGACGCATCATTCTGAAGCCGCGCCCACCCCATTGCCAGCAATGGCAAAACCGTCCTGATACATCACATGACGTCACGAGTTTGACATGTCTGTTCTAGGATGTATTTCGACCCTCCTCTCTAGTGAACAGCCCTGTTATTCCCAGATGGCCCTCAATCTGACTACTAAAATCATGATAGAACGTGAACTTGTTTCCTCTTATAATATTATAATTGCTCTTTGGAAACAATAGCCTTTGCTTAACAAAGTAATAAAGGCAGGATAAAAATCTAATAAAATCATCCCTTTTAAGGGCCCTGTACTCCCTTAATTCAGGATAGAATCAGGGCGACTGGATGGAGCTGAGCGCCTACTGGCCAGTTGCCCTTCCTGATGCCACGTGGAGTTTACAGCAGATTTTTTTGTTTTTGCACCCTAAGAGAGAAACATCTGCTGCTACCTAGGGTTGAACTCTTAATCTTCCGAGTGGGAGGCAAGCGTCTTCACCACTCGGCCACCACCCCACTCAAATAATAAATCATCCATTCTAATGATATTAAACCTCATTGTCCCCAGCATTTTCAACTGCTGTAACTAACATCCCTCATTTTGGAATCTCTAACAAAGTGAATCCAGCAGCAGAGTTTACCCAACCATCTCACATGCAAGTGTGATGGGCAGTCCCTTTACTTCCAAAGATATAGGTAAGAAAACCTAACAGATTTATGGAGCGTTTATTGGAAGCAGGGAAATCAAGGGGGAAAAAACACTTTTTTTAACACAGTTTGGTGTAGTGATTAAGGCACCAGGCTGGAAATTCCAGTCTTAGGCAAGAAAGCTGGCTGGGTGTATTTGGACCACCCCTTTTTCTCAGCTCCAGGAGAGCTGGCAAGTGCAAACCATTTCCAAATATCCTTTCCAAAAAGGGAATAGAGTAGACCAGGGGTAGGCAACCTTGGCTCTTTTATGATTCATGGACTTCAACTCCCAGAACTCCTGAGCCAGCCATGCTGAGGGGGAAGGGAGAGGTTTCCAAGCTGAGCCATGCTGGCTCAGGAATTCTGGGAGTTGAAGTCCACGAGTCATAAAAGAGCCAAGGTTGCCTACCCCTGGACTAGACAGCCACCAGGGGTCAAAACTGACTTGAAGCCCTCCCCCCAAAATATCTGGTGACAAATTAAAGCTGCAATAGGCAAGCCATGTAAACACAGCAAAAAACAATGATGTTGCCAGCCGCAAGTGGAACAGATCTATCTGTGTGAACTCTTCATATACTGGAAACCAAAGCTAGTTCCAAATCTACTGTATGCTCGGCCATGAGAGCACAGTGGGTACTGTGGGCCAGTCACTATTTCTCAGCCAAACTTATTTAACAATGTTGTTTTTTTTACAGAAATAAAGCTGGAGCAGGGGAAAAATGTAACAATAAATTTACTAACAGCAAATAATAACAGCTGAAGGAGATCAAGTTGCACAATTGGTGTATAAAGAAACTCTGGACAGGGCCTTGATATTCTTCATAATGTACAGTTTAAAAAACAATTACTGTTGCTTTTAACTGAAGATACTGGAACAAAGTGGTAATGCTGGCTCACACAAAAAGGTCCATGCCAACTTTCGGCATTCTACTTCTTATGCGCAAGATGCTAAATCTAGCAGGATTTGGGGGAGGGGCAAAATGGGAAACAAGTTTTTGATAAGTCACACATTTTTGTTCTCAAAGAGATTTCTGGCCCCTCCCCACCCCATAACATATAAGTCCCAAAAGAAACCCCACCCACTAATGTATTCTGTAAGCTTCTAATTGGGAAGCTATTTACTAAATCTCTGAATTATTATAGATCATTTGCAACGTCAAGCTTTTTCTCCTGAGATTCACTTATCTTAAAGCCTCCCTTGCTGATTTTGCCAAAAGGAGAAAAGACTCTGCAGTTTTCCATGATAATTCACAAGATAATTATTTAAGGAAGAGGTATGCAATTGAAAGCTCCAGAGCTACACCTGGCCCACAAAGCCCCCTTCCTTTTCTATAGGTTGCCACTGAAATATTTATCAGAACAGAAGAGAGAAATCAATAGATACGCAAAGAATGATCATATTGTATTTAATTCATTTTATGTCAATGCTTTATGTTTAATGTTAATTAAATCAGGATTAACTTTTCTTTTGGCCTCACTTTTCTTTTAATCTTGGGCCTTTCTAGTTTTTTTACTGTGTTTGCTGGCACGTCAGCCAAAGATTTTTAATAAGGCCTGAAAAAAAATGTGTATTTTTATTTAACAACAATATTTTCCAATCTTTTTTCTTTATAGTTTTATCCTAAACACTTACTTTATGAAGGCTCAGTTTCCTCTGTTTTTAGCATTACCGACCATTTACGAGCATCCGTTTCATCTGCATACATAAATGGCTGAGCCATATTCTCCTTCGGTACTTGTAAGTCAAACATCATGGACCAAGGCCAATTATGGAACTTTATTTTTAAAAAAAAAAATCAAGAGAAGCAATACAATTCATAGATCTGGCAGCTCTGATTATGTTTCAATTTTTTCTGCAATCTGAAGGGAACATTTTAAGTCAGACACATCTCGAGGCATTTAACATTTTAATATCCATTTGAGAATCAAGTAAGATTCCCTGGTCTTACTGCGGTATCTTTTCATCCTTTCAGGATACAGAAGGAACCTATGTATTCATTGAATTGTTGATGATATAAATAAACATAATTATTTAATTAATTAGCTTACATTGAATCCATTTTTTTAAAAAAAAAGAAAGAAAGAAAGCCCTTACAAACTATCTACATCTTCACAAAAGCCTAAAAACATGCATTTCACTCTGTAGCCTTACAGAAACATGTCATTGCCATTGTTATTTCCTGGTTTTATTGTTTACTTTCTAACCTAACCAACAACCCTGGGATTTACTGATCATCCTCATCCACATATGAACCACATCTGACCCAACTTTGCTTTTGGGATGGGCCACAGCCAGTTCAGTCCTACTGCCTGCTTCTCTTATACTTCTGTGTTAGATGCTTTGATTATCCTTGGAGATACAAATCTGGACTATATATATATCATCATTATCATCATTCTAGCCATTGTCTATCCACTGCAGGATGAAGGCCTCTTCTACCAATTTCCAACCAGTACAATGAGCTTTCTTTTGCCAGTTGGGCCCACAATACTTTCTGATGTTGTCGGTCCATCTTGTTTTAGGTCTCGTTCATGGATGCTTTTTATCAAGTGGGACCCATTCTATGACTGCCTTGGTCCACCTGCCTTCAGTTCTTCTTGACTAGCCTTTTTCCATTGCAATTCTTTTAGTCTCTTGATGGCTTCGTATACTTTTGTTTCTTCTCTAGTGATCCATGTGCAGGTCTTTCCATCTTGCCTTGTGATGCTGAGCATGTATGTTTCCATGACTCTTTGCCCCACTCTTAGCTTTTGTATCAATCGTTAGGTTAGTGTCCCTTTTTTCACTGGCATATGTTAGAGCAGGTAGTACACACTGATCGAAAACTTTTCTCTTTAGGGATAGGGGGAGGTTGTTCTTGAAAATTTTGCTTAGCTTGCCGAATGCCTGCCAACCCCATTTAACAAGCCGTTCAATTTCCTTTATTGTATCACCTTCCATTGAGATCCGTTGCCCAAGGTATATGTAGGGGTCTACTACGTCTAGTTCTTCTCCAGATATAAACCTTTTGCTTTCTTTTGTTAATATATTAAACATAAGCTGGCTCTTTTTTAGGTTTATTTTTAAGCCAAGTGATTCTCCTGCTTTTGCAGCTCCTTTATGTGTCTTTGTACATATATACATACATACATACATACATACATACATACATACATACATACATACACATATACACACACACACATATATATATACATATGTATGTATATGTGTATATATACTGCATGTGTATATACTGTATGTGTACATATACTGTACGTATACATACATGCATGCATATATACAGTAACTGAAACAAAAAACAAGGTTACAGAATAACAGAGTTGGCAGGGTCTTCTAGTCCAGGCATCCCCAACTGGGCCATGGCATGCCAGCAGCTGGTCACACAAGCAAAGCCTCATCTGTGGGATACAGGCAGCATACAAAACGACGCCCCCTCTGGTCCATGGAAAAACCTCTCTCCATGGAACTGGTCCCTGGTGCCCAAAAGGTTGGGGACCTCTGTTCTAGTCCAACCATCTGCTCATATCATTTCAGACAAAAATGGTTGTCCAATCTCTTCCTAAAAACCTTCAGTGCCAGAGCACCCACAACTTCTGGAGGCAACTTACATAAGAACATATTTTAGCCTGCAATCACTATTTTCCTAAGAATGTCCAAAGGAACTCCATAGTATGTAGTTTTGTGTATATTGCTAAATTGGACTATTAATGAACATTCTGATGGTTTTACATTTCATAGAAATATTTGTGGGGGGAAAATGCTTCAGAGACTTCTAAACCAGTATTTCTCAAACGTGACAATTTAAGATATGTAGACTTTAACATCCAGAATAAAATCATGACTCAGGATCCCAAAAATTATATTTGTCAGCTCAAATTATGTAAATCTGTGCTTTTTCTAGAAGGCCGTGATCTGTTAGCTATGTTGTTGAACTTTGCAACCCTTTCTTTTTGCTGTTAGTTATTAATAATAATAGTTTATTTCCTCTGGGGTCATTCCAACACACAGTGGCATCCATTTTTTCATGTACATCCCTACAGCCATGTCAGCGTGTCTTGTAGTGATGGCCCCAGCTGAAATGGGTGGAATCTCCTTGTCAGTGCAGACCCCACAATGTACTGACATAGTATGTAGAGATGCAACACATACCCCTCAGTAATATGTATACAGTGGTGTCATTGGCTAAAGGATTGTCCATTTTTTAAAATAATATACTGTTGAAATGAGATTTCTCTCATTATTAGCACAACAGATATGGCTGGCAGAAATTTATATGGCCACTGGATGGCAACGAGGAGGAGGAGGAGGAGGAGGAGGAGGAGGAGATTCCTTTCTTCCACACTCAAATATCTGTGACTATTTGCTTTCTCCAAGCCAAGAGTCAATGTAGTCTAACAGCTAAAAGATTGGATTTGGAATGGGAAACCCAAGTTGATGTCCCCGGTCATGAACTCAGTGGGTTGTTTTGGGCAATTCAGCCTAACCTACACGAGGTTGCTGCTGAGGAAAAAAAAGAAGAGTTAGTTCTATGTACAGTATGCCTTCTTGAACTCCAGTACAACAAATAGGAAGTGAGCCTAAAAAATAAACTGTAAGGCATTGCTTGCCTCGAGGAGGGGTGAAGATGAAAAAGAGCTTTGCAGTCGAAATCCAATAGCCCTATTCTTATGTTCCTAAACAAGGCCATCATTACTTTTATGTACGTTTCTTTTGGTGACTTTGGCAACTAGGTAGGTAGCCGTATGTTAGCACTTCACCAGGAGCAACTGGTTCTATTCCAGTAGAAGAATCCGTTGAAGAGATGCATCATGGAAATGGCTATCTCCAATGACTAACTTTAGAGAGAGAGGACAAAATATAAATAGGTTATATATAACTGCTGTCAAGAAGATTGGAAGTTCCTTCTTTATAATCTTTCCTTTTCTCAATAGGCACGGTGCAGGGTACAGTATATCCTTAGGGGGCCACAAGACTTTCTGGCAATCTGTTTCCTTGGAGTTAGAGGGCAAGAAGGATAGCTTCCCAAAGTCAATTTTGAAAGCAATAAACCTTATCTCTTCTTTTATATTACTGCCACAATTCTTTGATAAAGGGACAAACTTTTTAATAAACTTATTTTATCTCGTTTTGTCTAATGGAGGAGCATCTTGCTCCTCCATTAGACAAAAACAATAACAGGATCACTGAGGTCCATCTCTGAACAGACGGTGGACAGCACTAAGGCACCATTTAAATTTCCCATAATGCCCACAGAGATGTTATTACTTTGAGATCTTCTGGATGACCAGCCTTTCCATCTCTCAAATTTTTCCTGTTTAAAAACCAACTAAATAGATGTGGGCTATTTGGACTACCTGCAAACTAATTTGATATCAAGATTCTTTGAGCAGAATTGTACTTATATGCTTGAGTTTTTAGAGCCTCGTTAGTCAATCAAGTGCTTGATCTTTGGGACTAATTGCTGAGACCAATCAATGAATCAGTGCTCAATCACGATTGTTTCAAGAAGGCCAACAACAGTGCGCTTCTTCTGCCCTCTCAACTCCCACCAGGTCAGCGCCCAAGGAACCACCTGTACAAAAAATAATTTTATATTCCCCTCTTCTAAACATATCTGTGACCAATTCTGCACTGCATGCATATTTGTGACTATTTCTGCACTACTTTTCAAAAACCCCAGAGGCTGTTTTACTATAAGACGGGAGGTTCAAGCCCTTTAAAAAAAAAAAAAGAAGAACAAACAAATGCACCAAAAGTCTTCAGAAGTTCCCAGTCATCACTGCAGCAAACCTCCGCCCTCTTCCAAACTTCTGTAAGGTCACTGCATTGGAGCTTTTCTGCTGAGGCACAAGGAAGCCAGGATCCTTCCATCCCGCCAGTCAGCAGTTACTGTCACCAGAAGACTCCCCTCCCCCCTTGCTCTCTGCTCTCCACCCTCATCTTTTTTGATATCGTATTGATGTATTTTCCTGTGCCTTTTTCATGGTTTATTTTATTGTTCCATCGTTTTAACTTCGTTCTGATTGGGCTCTTTTCATTTCTTCCCTTTTCACTGCTGTAAGCGGCCTAGAGGAGCTCCACCACGGCGTAGGCGGCAAGCAAATTTAATAAATAGATAAATAAATAATAAAGTACAAGACAGTGATCCATGGCCATTTCTGAAGTGGCAACTGCTGGGCTGAATTGCGTTTCCCCACTGAAAAATAAAACCACACAAGCACAAGGGTAAGTTACAACCGCCATCTTTCCCCCTATAATGATATCACAGGATTGAATGTGGAGAATAAACTGCCTGTCTAGAAATGTAAAAATACGGTCAGTGATCTGTCATTGCGTCTAAATCAGGGCTGGGAACTGAACTGGAGGTTGGATCCTGTTCCAGCACCCCACACATTTTGTGCTCTTTGCTGCGACGTTATTTGCTTCCTAGGAAGAGCCAGATGAACCCCTCTGGAAGCCAGGGTTTACCTTTCCCTATTTATTCTGCAAACGAAGGGATGTCAGAAAAAGCCCTCTTTCTGAACTGAAACAACCAAGCCAGACAGACACTAATCGATATTAACGCTTTGGGGGAAAAAAAGAGACAAGGAAGGGAGCATGACTCAGCATGTCACCACCACAAGACTGGAATTGCTTAGTCGATCTGCTTTGCGAAAGCAGAGTAATACATTTAAAGTTAAATGAACACAAGCCTACCAGTCAGAATGCTGTCGTGTATCAGAAAATTATTAGTTTGAACAATATATCAGATCTAGAAAAAAAAACTCTTTTACTGTCACTGATATCCTGGGCTGCCCACTTTTATATTTATAGATTCTTTCATTTTTGCCTGTTAGAAGGAAACACGATACTGTACACTTTTGCTGCCAGGTTCAGCAGAGCCTTATAAGATGAGAAACAGGACTACTGCATTTCTCATGTGGGGATGTGTGGGAACCTGAATAAAGCAGGGTTTCTTTCTTTCTTTCTTTTAAAAAAAAGCTTATTAAGCATATTTTAAGGGCTTATGCTAGGTTTTGTGTGTCTCAAGACTTAAAATGCCCCCCCAAATTAACAAATGTAATCAAGATGGGTTCTAGGACCCTCCCTTCTTCAAGGGCCAATTGGAGCTCTAAAAATTTCGAGTTGTCCAGCTCACATAGACTTGGCTTTCAATGAACATAAAGCCAATTGATGTTTCAAGAACAGTTTGATATATCAGCTCAGTGGTCCCACCAGCATTTCATCCATGGGCAAATTTAAAGCAATGGGAAGGTTAGAACAAACTACACAAAAAATTAAAGAGGAGATCTACTTCCCGGTCTCAGATTATTCAAGGATTAAGAAATAAATCAATCCAAGCCCTACATTCCTAATGTTCATGAATTTGATTGATCTTCTTTTGAAGTGTGATTCAGAGGTTTTAGAAATTCATAAAGGAATTCCTGTCAGGAGCTGCTACAGACAATTCTGTAAAGCAGTTTCCAATTTCTACCGCATATTCTTCACAAACTTGTATTTTTACATTTTGAAACGATCCGTGAGGAGATCTTATTCCACAGGCCTTTTGGGATTATCAAAGCTTGGGTTTCATGATGCTCTCAGAAGCCCGACTTAAGCTGATGCACCTGAAATATATCAACACGGGAAGATTTTCATTGCTTTTAATGGGCTGGCACTCATCCACAAGTACAAGGCTGATTCATGTCTCACTCCTTTCTCCATCAGCGCAACATGAATCTCTTCCCAGTTCCAATCTTTCTCAAGTTAACCTTAGTTAATACAATTGAATTAAACTGGTTCCATGACCTCTGAGGTTACATGCTGTGTGTCAACATGAGGCTGAGTCAAGTTTCTCTTTTTTAAGAACAGGCTTGGCAGCTAACCCCTTTTTCAAGATCAGAGACATATTTAATATGTAAAATATGCTTGTTGGGTAAGAAACTTCTCTCATTATTCTTTTCCCTTTTATCCTTTCAGATGGAGCAGCAGAAAGCCTTTCATTAACATACTTCTCCACCACATAAAAGTGAGCCATTGTGTCAAAGACTACAGCTGGTGAAAGTAGCAGATGAGGTAATAGCAGGCAGGCGGCAGATGCCTGCACACTCATCAAAGGGAATTTCAGATGTGCTACAAGGAAGGTAACATAGTTAGGATGGTGCCTATTTTCTTCTGCTTTTAGCTCCCATCTGCGTTCTGAGTGGAATTCCCTTGATTCAAGATGATGTTTAAAAATAGTGAAAAAGAAAAGGCTGGGATCTTTCTGGCCAAGAGGCCCTGACAGAAATAATACTTCTTTTTAATAGAATGTTCTGAGGCCCCACTGACCTCGTCCTCAGTAACAACTTATGAACAAGCCTTTACAAGACAGTACATTAAGCATGGCCATATCCAGAGGGCTTCTATTTCTTTATCCTTGTTGAAGGAAGGAGCACCGCAACATGGCTGACCCAGCTGGACAGATGAGCAATTTGGCTGCTGGTGTCTGGGCCTTGTTTAGGGCAGTCAAAGATGGCAGCAGTCTAGCACAGTGACACATAACTGCAAACACAGTGAGCCTTGAGAGAACCACTGGAACAATGCTGCTAGAAAAGGAAGTCAGTTCTGCAGGATGCCAGACTTCTGCTCAAGGAGGAATACATCTCTGGACTTGTATCTTTGGATTGCAAGCCTCAGAGGTCTTTGAGCTTGTATCTACAATATCCACAGAGCCTTCTGGATGATTCCACAAGATAAGGAGATTGGGGAAGGGAGTTCCAAGCTTGGTTGTAATTTGATGACCAGGATAAACATATCAAGTAGCCACCACCCAAGTGCTTATTAACTCTTGCACTGTGCACCATTAAACAAACACACAAATACAATCAACCTATGCACATTCAGAATATGGTTTGTGATGAGAGCTGTTAGGACCACAGGAGCACAGCTAAGTGATACAGAGTTCTTTTCCAAGCTGGACATTCACTGAATGAATTTGGGCCAATCTCTATCTTTTAACCTAGCCAATCTCACAAAGTGGTGGTCCTAAGAGTAAATAAAAGGGAGTTCCCATATCTGCTATCTAGAAAGCCTAGTGCAGAAGTAGAATATAAATGTTCTGGTATTTCAGGGAGTCTAATATCACTGCATTTAACCTTGAGTATGAAATGACTATATGCAAAAAAGTAAAATCTCAGTTGGTCAGAGATTCATCCGTCCATCCCTAAATCTTTTCAACCTCATTTATTTCTTGAAATTCAAGCTGATGTCCATCCTACTTCATTGAAGATTATGGCCACTCTCAGAATTGGACATTTGGTCAAAATGGCCTCTCCTGAAATTCACAGCACCAAACCATTTCCAATATGGAAAATTTTCCAAGCCAAGAGGATCTCCATTCTCCAAGTACTTTGGGATATAATGTGCTTCTGCTTCTATATCATCTATCTATCTATCTATCTATCTATCTATCTATCTATCTATCTATCTATCTATCTATCTATCTATCTATCTATCTATCTATCTCTGCAATAGGATTCTCTGCAATATTCTGGCTAATCTTATCCAAAATCTCTAAAGATTTCAAATGGAAATAGCAACATCTTATGAAAGAGTTTAATCATTAATTTTTTAAAAAAATAAATTTTCATTTAACTTTGGAATCCCATAAATATTCTCTGAAGGAGTCTCATAAAAAATGGAATAAGGAGGGTCATAGTGATTACTTCTTGTTCTGTAAATGTCATCAAAAGCTACTCAAAGGAAAAGGTTGGGAATTGCTGCTCTCAGAGGAGAAAGCAGACAAAATGTGAGTAGAATGGTATATGCTGCGTCTCTTTTTTAGATCCGGAGTGAATGGTATCTTTCTCTGAAACATCTGAAGCTATGTGCTCTACAAACTTGTTGGAAATTTTGCAGTTAACCCATCTCAAACTCTGGTAAGCAAAGAGATTGTTATGAATTGATATTCCTAACTCCATAAAGGCTGGATTCTAGAACATCCTTATACAACCCATTTGCTTCTAGCTATAGTTGGCATTCCTTATAACACTTTCTTGGAACTAGATGAAACATTTTGTTTCATTTTTTCCCCATTGTGAAGAGTACAATTCCAAAGTTTGTTAATTAGAGAGGTTCTTTCTGCCGATTCATACTTCCAAAGAAGAGTATATTCTGCTCTTGATCTAATATATAAAATGCTCCTTCTCGGTCGCAGTGGCAGAATCTTGGCTACTGTTGATTGAGCTTAGAGTTGAATAAAAATTATTCTGGAGGAATGTAGGTTTATTTCAGATTAGAATGAAGCATTGTTTATGCTGATGATTATGCTCCCCTGACTGAACAAAACTGAACAGCCAGCTACATCCTATAGTGGTCCAATAGTTTAAAAGTATATGTTTTATAAATGAATCAATACTAGGTTGGACATATGATTTAAAGCTCGTTCAGTCTCCACTGGCGTGACTTTGTTCCAGGCCAGATCCCTTTTCCATCCAAGAATACCAACTACAACTTTATAGACAGGTGCAAAGGGTTGGAACAGGAGATTGATGAATAGGAGGACAGAAATCCAAACTCAGTTCTAATTTTACTAAGGGGAGTAAGGTGCCTGTACATGGAATGATGATAAAGTTGTAGTACAACTGATAAATGGATTGCAGAACAATCTTTTTTTATTATTTTCACATATTTCTAAAGGACAGCCAAGTTAGTGAAAGTGGATTTCCATCTGCTAAAATGTATACTTAACAATGATTTTTAAATATGTTATGTCAAGCAACTGAAGGATTGGCAAGGAAATTATACTGCTTTTTCTTCCAATAAAGTCTGCAGTGCTGATTGAATTGATTGTCTGTATTTATTGAAAGCATTTCTAAGGTTGTCTTTCAAGGAAAAACAAAAGCTTCCCAGTGAAGTGTTATCTGTATCTTCCCATCTCATTGTTTAAACATTTGTGTAGATTGTACTTTACATTTAAATATCAACAAATATGATTAGTATTTTAAAACAATGCTAAAACTACATGTGTTCAGTTTTGGCCATTCTACTTTCCCCAAAACATTTCAAAATTTTAAAAAAATGATGAATGTAGATGATTGTGAGAAATAAATAAGACTAAGTAAAACTTCAACATGATTTGGTAAACAGGCTAATTTTACTGGGAATATATATAGGTGTGTGTTTGTGTCTGTCTGTATATATATATATATGCGATTAAAAAGGTTAAAAATATGAACCCTGGAAATATTCATAGTGAAAATATAAAATGAGCACCAGGGTAATAAAAACTGTAAAAGTTTTTAATAAATTAAAACTATAAAGGTTTTAAAAAGCGCCAAGCTTTCGCCGTCACCTGCCGGCATCCTCAGGGCTGGCGCGCCAGAGAATGGGAAGGTCTTTTATAGGCGTGTCGGGGTTTGCGCCCAGCTCCTTGATCTTGTTACCTTTATAGTTTTAATTTATTAAAAACTTTTACAGTTTTTATTACCCTGGTGCTCATTTTATATTTTCACTATATATATATATATATATATATATGTATGTATGTATGTATGTATGTATGTTTGTGTAGATGATATAGATAGATAGATAGATAGATAGATAGATAGATAGATAGATAGATAGATAGATAGATAGATAGATAGATAGATAGATAGATAGATAGAGACAGAGATGTATAATCAATCCATTGCAGGATGAAGACCTGTTCATTGAAAGTTGTGGATCATGGCTTATTCTCCTGAATAAGTCTAGTGTACATTTTTGATGTTTTTTGACTACCTAGTTTACAACTTAGATAAAGTGACAATCCCAAAGTCATCCAGCTGGGTAGCTTCTGGTGCTTGCTTGTCCTTTACTGCCAAAAATCAACAGCAAGCAATATTCCTGCCAATTTCAGGCTTGCCTGTTCAGCTGTTTGAATGCCAACTGCATTATGTTCTAATATTAACACAGGAAGGTGAGAAGGGGATTTTAGTATGCATCAGTTAGACAGTTAACGTATATATCACCCCCACCCCACAGAATTCTTAACATAATTAAATTCTGTAGTTGCTGAATTTCCAGGGGTTAACCTAAGCCTTGGATTGCTCTGGAATGAGGCTATTCACATTTCCATGTCACATTAAACCAGTTTCTAATTAAAAAAAAATTACATATCATCTTGTTGTTTGTTCTTTTTACCTGGCCCCACCCTCTCCCGCCCACTTTCTCTTTCTCCCTCCCACTACATCTTCAAATGCAGTATTGCCACACCAGACTGAGTGCACCTCTTAGCCCAAAGCAGTTTCTCCTCTTTCAAAAAACTCATTAAAAAAAACCAAATAAAAAAATAACAGAGGTAAAAAATGTGCTGTGCATTATATTACTGAGATTCCAACTATGCATGATGCAAAATGCATCGTGTGTATCTAGCATTTGAATATTTACAGTGCCCATTATAATAGCATCAGCTGAACTGCCTTAAAACTGGCAAGGGGAATTTTATCTCAGGGTAAAGTACAAGGTTTCATAGTTACATGGCTATGCATGGCAAGATAAGCACACTGTGTCTCAGTTGTGTAATTTAGACTTTAGGATGAGAGATCCAAAGCACCTTCTGTTTAATCTTCCTACAGCCAGGCTAAAGGGGAGAAAGTCTTGGGTTGAAGGGCTAGTTGCCAAGCAGACTAAAGAGTGCCAAAAGGTTCAGCCTGAGTGATGGCAAAGTCTGTAATTATTTTTTAATTGGGGAACTCTTGGAAGGAGCCGGCCATGGAATTTTTAAATTACCTCATCAGTTTATAACAGTATCACAGATAACCAACATTTCAGGTGCCATACATGGAAGAGACCCCATTCAAATATAATTTGAAATTATCTGATGGCCCTGAAATTTGGGGGAGAAGGTCTGAACTATTTTTTTATTGTCTCTTACTAATTCTATTTAGCTCTGTTGCTGTGTAATTTCTTAGACTAGAGCAGTGGTGGCAAACCTGTGGCACAGGTGGGCACACATGCCGTTGTGGGCACACATGCCGTTGCCCCAGCCTTGCCTCCCCTCACGACCCCCTCCTCTCCAGCAGCCCCCCTGAAGGAGACTCGCCCTCGAGCGTGGCCCACACGGAGCAGTGCAGCCAAGGACATGGCAGCCAGGCAGTGTAGACAAGACTCTGCCCTCACACTGCATCATGCAGTTGATGCTGCAGGGCGCAGGCAGAGGATGTGGCTGCCATAGCACTGCTGGGCTGCCTGGGCAATCTGCAGCTGGCCCTGAAGGCGGTGAGTGGTCCTGTGGGCAGGCGGGGTGGGAGATGGGGGTAGAGTGGGGCGGGCAGGGGCACTTGGTCTCCATCACTGGACTAGAGCAGGGCTTTTCAACCAGTGGTACGGGTACCACTTGTGGTACATTGGCACCTGGCAGGTTGTACGCGACCATCCTAGAAAAGTGGTAGCAGGGGAGGGGAATGAGCTGAACCAGTGGCAGCACTGCACAAGCCTGAGAGAGAGATGGCTGCAGCTGCAGGGCTGTCAGGGCTCAGCGGAAGCATCAGGATCAGCACCAGGCTCCAGCTGGAGCTCAGTGCTGATCCTGATGCTTCTGCTGAGCCCAGAAGAAGTGTCAATCAGCTGGAATGTTGCAGCATCTCCAGATGCTTGGCAACTGATTCATATTTATGACGGTCACAGTGTCCCAGGGTCATGCGAAGTGACCAAAACCTGCTGCAACCACCCAGTAGACGGGGGGAATAAAAACCAAACACCCCCACCCACCCCACCCCCCACTGCCAATCCTCAACAGAAATGCTCACAACAATGAAAACCTCGGACAGGAGGAAGAACGCCGCCGGGTGGGCAGGCAGGTGTCTTGCTCGGCTGTGGTTTGGGGAGCATTTTTTCAGTGCCATTGTAACTTCAAACAGTCACTAAGCGAACTGTTGTAAGTCAAGGACTACCTGTACTTTACCACTTTTTTCCTTTGGGGGGGGTCATCAAGTTTTTGACACCTTGCTAGGCGACTGGTGGTACTCGGATGTTGCCATATCCTAAAAGTGGTACAATGGGTGAAAAGGTTGAAAAGCCCTGGACTAGAGCAACTGGGATAACTCTCTTACCCTGAGAGAGGGTCAAGATGAATAAAGCATAACTGAATTCCAGAATGTAACATTTATGAACATATTGAATATACCATAGGGATATTCTCTTTTAGATTTAGATTTGATTGCAATTTGGGGGGAGGACTTCATACAGACAGGAAATAAAGAGGCAATATCATATTTTCTTTTTTGTAACTTTGCAATGATCGTCATGAAGAGCCTTACTTTTTTCCCCTTCCTTCTGATTCAGTGCTTTTATGTTAAAACACTTTATTACAACAAAAAGAAAATAAATTATAAGTAGAACAATAAATCTCAACATCTGCTTGACTCTTCTACTGTTGCCCATGTAATACAGCTTTCTTGGTTAAACTGCCCAAAAGATATTGAACTTCCTATAATCTTGCCAATATTTGACAGAGATGGCTGTCCAACTCTTTTAGATGGCATGATTGAAAAAGGTTGGCTTCAACCCCTTTTGCGCAGATAACTATTTCTGCCTATTTCTGCAAGTCATCTTTCCTCTCTCTCTACAAGATCCCGCATTTGGACAGTGAAGGAATGTTACAATGGTCTTCAAAGCCCACCGTTTTTTCTTCACAGCATTCAGCATTTGTTTGGCGCAAAGAACATTCCATGGGATTGGCTAATGCTGCCCAAGTCTAATGATTCATTCTCTTAAACCAGCAGCTCCCAACCTTTTCTATACCCCGCACCCCTAGAACGCTTCTGATATATTCTCGCACTCCTTACAAAAGTTCAAAATAGCGGCAATGAATTATACATATACACTATAATTTTGAAAACCCAAGTTTTTGCACCCCCTGGAATATCGTCTCACAGTGCCGGTTGGGAACCCCTGTCTTAAACGGACCCTAAATAGTGTTTCCAGTTGCTAGTGACTTAATATGCTCTTTAATGGCATTCACCCATAAGCAAACCTGCTCTTATCTTTTGGATCAACCCAGAAAATGGGTTTTTAAAAGTTATGATCTGTAATATGCCATGCGTGGCATAAAACATAGATATGGAAATTGCCTAGGCTAGAGCACTAGAGTTTTACACAGTTGTCTTGGAAGCAGCTGTAGCATTGTTCCTTCCTTTGGCACAGAGGTAACGTGAGATATACCAGGCTGTATGAGAGAAGTCCAATCTGTGACTTCATTGTTGCCCTATTTTATGAACAAATGACATTGGGTGAGGAACACAATGATTCTCTGGATTTCTTCCGTGTGCCCAGATTCTTCCATAGATTTCCACACTATAGAAAAAAATGTGACTTCCACACTTCCAATCCAATGTAAAGATGGCAAGTTAAGTTTCCTTAATTAGTACCTAATGAAGAGGAGGCAAAAGTAAAAATGTTAAAACTGAACATATTTGCAGAATATTCTAAGATGGATGCCAGACTGAGTGCTGCATGAAAGACAAACGATTTTCACCTTATCAATCTACCTTATATATATATAACAAAAGGAAGGATGTTTTCAAATTTAAGCAGGACAAAGTTTACAGGTAACTAGAAACTTTTAGATATCATAAGGGATCCAAGATGTAAAAGGAATTAAAACAGTGTTGAAATGTGGACTCTATGGTAGCTGGAGAAGCCCTTCAAATGTTGTTTGAAGCAATGGTTCAAACAGAGGAATAGAAGTTATTTAAAGAAAGAGGGCACAAGTAAAATCATGTATTCATTAACTGTGGCCAGTAAATACACTACTGGATGTAATAATTATGTAATCAAAACCTATGTACGAATGAAATAATATTAAAAGGATGCAAACAATTTTAGCATATTTGAAAGAAAAGAAACCCTGTACAATTGAACTGGTATTTGTCTCCACCTAGTGGTTTGGAGGAATACTATCATTGTTCATGTGACTTGGTTTTTATTTAGTTTTTTACAATTAATTTCAGATTATTTTTATCACACAAACTGATTCAACAACTATTCCTTCTCTTGAGAGAATTTTAGCTCTCAAGGAAATCAAGAGATTGTTAGGATTATTTGAAATTTAACCAGATCAAAGCCTGCTATAGATAGTCCTTGATTTATGAATGTCAATGAGCCCAGATTTACAACTGTAAATCATTGCGGTTGTAAAGCCAGACATTATATGACTAGATTCAAAGTTACAATTGTTCCTTTACAATGGTTGTTAAAGAATCCATTCTCCCCAAGGGGCATTTTTGCTGGAAACCAGAAGCAAATACCAGAAACGATTAAAAAAAAAAAAATCTTAAATCGCAGTCGCATGATCATGGGATACTGCAAAAGGCCATAAATGTAAGTCATTACAAATGTAATCCTGAACCTGGGTATGTGTGCAGCCATATAATTCTGAAAATGGATCATAAGTAGTTCTGAAGAAGTCCATCATAACTTCAACCATTTGTTCAGTGACTGATCATAACTTGAGAACTACCTGTATACATTTCAAGATAGTTAACAACAGTTATAATCCTGGAAGTACAATTAAACTATGCTCCAACCCAATCACAGCCAAATTGTATTACTGAAATGAATGTGCATGTTGTGGCTATTATGTAAATTGAAGCTGAGGGGAAGGCCAGGGTAGCCTTAGAAATGTGGTGGGTCTAGAGCAGGGGTGTCAAACTGCCGGCCCGCGTGCATCATCATACCGGAACCGCGCCCACCCCATTGCCGGCAATGGCGAAAAAGCTCCAATACATCACGTGACGTCGCAAGTTTGACATGCCTGATCTAGAGATTAAGATCTTGACAAAAAGGTCTTTTGTCTAAACCTACAATTTATATTTTCCATGTAAGTTCAACTGAAAGTTTACCAAAAACACAAATACCAGCTTCATATAGAAGGTACAGTGGTATCTTGGTACCTATTGATAATTCATTCTGGAAGACACAATGAATACTAAAACTGACAAGTACCCAGAAAATCATGTGACTTACCAATGACACCCTATTTTGGCTGGAAGAAATAGCGAGTCACGAGGCAGCTAAAGTCAGCAAGTTCTTCTTTGTGCATAACTACTGGGAGAAAGACGAGTGCCGGGACAAGATTTCTGCTTCAAAATGCGTTGAATACTAAACTCGACAAATATGGATAAAATCAATGGTTTAACATCCCTTTCTTGCTCCCTCAGTTGCATAGACTTTTATGTAGCTCGGATTTAAAATCCCAAACTATTTTTAAAAATGCACATCAAGTTATTTATGATCCCTTTTTTTCTCTCTCTCTCTTCTCAGCCCTTTTGTCCAAGAAACAATTGGCACAAATGCCATTAGGTAAAAAAGGAAGTCACCTGCTGACTTAGGTACTTATCTGCTGAGGATAGCACAGCCACACAGAATGGGTGCCTGTTCCTTTTGCAACCCCTGTGCTGGATCAGATGAGGTTTCTCCAGTTCCTGAGAGTTGAAACTCAACTTAGGCACGCAGGCAATATTAGCTTTATTTGTACAACTTTCAAATGTAAAGCTTTGTGGTCCCACAAAATTGATAATTAAAATATTAACATGCTGTAAACTTTTTCATTAGAATATTTTTAAACTGCTCCATATTACAGATCCCAAGGTACCAAACTGCCATTGCGAAACGACAAGTGGGGAGTGGGGAGAATCCCACGAAGCCCACAATTTAAAAAAGGGGGAGGTGTAAAAACTGCACTCAGTAAGAAACAAAACTCACGTACGTAGTCCTGCCTTAACCTGGTGCCAAAATAAATTCAGTGCTGATGCTAGCTAATCCTTCACAGTGAGGGAATTCCATAGCTCAGTGCCAAAGCTCAGAAGACCCCACTGTTGCATCCTTGTGTAATGTGGAACGAAACATATTCCCTAAAATAGGCACAGCACAGTTAAAGGAAGAAAACCCTCTAATCTCCCATCCAAACCCAGCCCTACTTACATGTCTCCCTCCCACCCCACCCCCCCCACACCACTAGTTCCCTAAAAAATATTAAGTGTGCCTCTTGGCTACCCAGAGCCAAAATTGGCTGAGTTTGCCCAACTTGTAAATCATGATTTACAAACCAATGTCCAAGATCACATACTACCCCAAACCAACCACATTATGAACCCAGTCACTGGAGTGACGGGGGGAGGAAGAAAGATAGCTAGGTAGAAACACATCAACACACACACATGCACAAACACAATACGTTGCCTTCCTCCTTTATTCCTTTTTTTTTCAGAAATGCAAAGTTATATTCCAAAGATAAATAATAAAACACAACAGAGCAGCAAGCCCTGGCAATGCTCCAACAGAAACAATCCTACTTTCTTCTAGGTGTTACTTTTTTCTAGGTGTGGCAGATGAGGGAGTTAACTTTTGCCTATGCATAATGTTAAAAAAATGTGTGAATCAAGCACATATGGTTCTCATCCACAGACAATTCTGTACACTTCAGCACTTATTTATCTCTTTGCTAAGTCACAGGCAGCTGTGGATAATATTTTAGGGCAATTCTTATGGCCAGAGCAATACCATATTAAAAAACAAAAGCTATACCTTAGCCTAAGAGAAAGAGTATTTTTGCCCACAGATATTCTGATCTGGGGGTGGGATAGGGGGAAAGCAGAGTGCATTTTAAAAAAAAAACTTTTGCAGCCGTTGCTTGAAAAAGAGTTCTGGCTTCAATTTTTTTGAGACCATTTTCTGAATTTTAAGCTCAGTTACTGAGGTATTATGCAATGCTTGTATATTTTCTCGTGTTTCTGAAGTCTTGAAAAAAAGTCAGCACACAAAGCCTAAGAAGTACTAGAAATAGAGCGTGCTGGTGAAAATACAGCAGAATAAGTGTATGATGGTAGATCTTGTCTAGAAGAATTGCACCTGGAGGGGGATGGAACTGATAGCAATGGTGTGTTTGTATAAGCATGCTGCACAATACTTCAGCCTTAGGTATCAGCAGAGTGAAAATGTTTACCTATAGGTGAATCATCAGATAAAAGAGAATGTAATGGGAGATGAGAAACGATACACGTAGTTTCCCTCGTGCAGTTGCACATATAAATCCAACGTGATAAGACGTGTAATGTGATTCATGCATTACCTTTTTGCAGATCTGCAAGAGGTAATGGATGCCATCATCTGCTGTATCTCCCAAAATGACAAAATGAATTCAAATGTGTTTCTTTCTCTTTTCTTTTTTTATATAAGAAAATAAGAGATGGGCTACAAATAAACACAGAACGCAAGATGGTAAAGGTTGGTAAATTAATAAACTTGAGATGTACTGAGCCTCACTGACTTAGATCATTCTTAGAAAATCAACCATACACAAATAGAGCTAATGGAGAAATGACCAAGTATATATGCGTGTGTGTGATACAAATGGGAGAGAACAAAATGAAGATTTCTGGAGGTGAGGTAGCATTCAGTGTAAAACCACTGGCAGAAAATAGGAGGGATCGTCTTAGCATTACTCGGCTAATGCTGCATTTCCTTGGGCAAGCAAAACACATTTTAACTTCATATTCATTGTCCACCACTTAGTTCTAGCTAAGAACTCTTTCAGACAACCCAGGTTCCCATTTCCAAACCCTTCCAAGTCCAATTTAATGTCTACACAATATTGTCCCGGAGTTCTTCAGACACCAGAACAAGGGAGGTTTACATGCTGAAAAGAATCAGCACTTGGCCTTTTTGGTCCATAGCTGAGCATGGAGACAGGGCAGTCAAACAGTGTTCTGGGTTGTTGGACAGAAATGGATTACCTTGCCTCGATTTACACTTCTTTCCTTGCATACTAATAAATAAAAAGGGGTATATTTGCACTGATGTTATGGTAGTTTCACCTCATGTCACAAAAATAGAATTTGAACTCTTTTTCAATCCGTCACACACTAAGGAACGGTTGCTGGAATTGGGTATGTCTAGTTTAACGAAAAGAAGGACGAGGGGGGGATATGATAGCAGTGTTCCAATATCTCAGGAGCTGCCACAAAGAAGAAGGAGTCAAGCTATTTTCCAAGGTGCCTGAAGGCAGGACAAGAAGCAACAGATGGAAACTAATTGAGGAGAGAAGCAACCTAGAACTAAGGAGAAACTTCCTGACAGTTAGAACAATTAACCAGTGGAACAACCTGCCTCCAGAAGTGGTGAATGCTCCAACGCTGGAAGTTTTTAAGAAGAGACTGGACAGCCATTTTGTCCGAAATGGTGTAGGGTTTCCTGCCTGAGCAGGGGGTTGGACTCGATGACCTCCAAGGTCCCTTCCAACTATTATTATTATTGTTATTGATATTGTTATCGTTATCATTATCATTATTATTAGACAGCATGGAAATGAAGCAAGCAAGGTGTCTTATCCAAAACACTCGAAGCAGCAAAATGTTTCCACCTGCATAACATTGATTGCTACAAACTGATTTCCCCGATTTACAGGACAGAGACACTAATCCTGCATTGTGCTCCCATTGCTGAACAGCAGTAACCCTGGGGCAGTGTTTCCCAAACTTGACAATTTTAAGGCATGTGGACTTCAACTCCCAGAATTCCACAGCCAGGTTTTCTATCTCCAACTAAAATAAACTGTTTACCTATATTTTTTCAATGTTTATTTCACCAGAGGTTGAAGTCCCAGTTGTAAGAGTAACATAGGTATATTGGGATATAGCATGGGTCAACAAATTTAACCCAAGGAAAAGAAACTAATCTTTAAATTGCAACTTGATCCTGGCCTCCTACCCCCTTCCTTCAGTCCTCATGCCTTAAAATTGTCAAGTTTGGGAAACACTGCCCTGGGGGATGATAAAGGGTCGTTTCAATCTGTGATTGGATCTGCACTCCCTCACCCCTAAGTTTAGGAAAGGCCCTGAGACTGATAGTATGGATCCTATCCTTTCCTTAGGAGCACACAGCCATAAGGAAAAGGCAATGTTTCAGATTTAAGGATTTTAAAAAAATGATTCAGATTGCTTCGGGGTACAAACACGGCACCTGTTTGCAACTCCTGAAACCTTGTACAACTTGTCCCGGGATCATGTAGCAACTGCAGAGGACAGCTACAGATTTAAGGAGTTGTATGTAGATAAAGACTCCATCTGCACTCCTGCATACACTGCAGCATTTTTTTTTACTTTAGAATCTAAATACTTTTTTGAAAAAATTAGTATTTACACACATGACAGCTAAGCAGGCAAACAAGAGGCAATTTGGAATATTAAAAAAGCCAAACAGTTCATAATAGGAAAAAGATTTGAACTAAGCCTAGCATCACTTCTTTGACAAGCCCTGGTTGAAAGAAATAAAAGTTTGGTATAGTAACTAAGTTCAGAGAGAGTTTACTACTTGGTTGCCTGACACTGTAACACTTGTGATGTTTCCATAGTGCTTAGTGAGACTCTGCTCCTGAATAAGTTTGTTTTCATATGTGTGGTCTTAATCTCTGGAGTCAGCATAGCAACAATGATAACTAATATCAAGTTATAATCACAAGAGAGGCAATATGGTGAATCTGAATAACAAGGAATTCTGCTAGTTCTCAACCACAGAAATGAGGCTCAATGTCAGGGTTTGTTTTTTTTTTTCTTATAGGGAGTTGTTTGTGCCTGCTGAAGCCTGTAATATCTATAGCTCTCCAACACAAAGCTGTTCAGCAAATATAATTTTCCTATCAGTTTTGACAAAGAAAAATTGCTAAATGGTTCTCATTTCTGCCATCAGCGCTCTTGACAATATTTTAATAGAAAAGGTGTTTTGATATGTTTGCTTCATGTAAGAGATACGAATTTGCAGGAATCAATAGCAGTAAGAGCTGCCAACAATAAAGTTGGTATAATCAGGGGTAGGCAACCTTGGCTCTTTTATGACTCGTGGACTTCAACTCCCAGAATTCCTGAGCCAGTCACGCTGAGGGAAAAGGGAGAGGTTTCCAAGCTGAGCCATGCTGGCTCAGGAATTCTGGGAGTTGAAGTCCACGAGTCATAAAAGAGCCAAGGTTGCCTACCACCAGTATAGTTAAGTCCAAAGTCATAAAATAATAGAAACATTTAGTTGTGCTGACCCCCGGGAGCAGGAGGAGGAGGAGGAGGAGGAGGTGGAGAAATAATTTGTTCATGAGCCTTTCTAATCATAATTCCTAATTCATCAAGAGAGTTGCATGGCACTGCAAGAGTTTTAAAACAGATTTTAAACAAAATGAAGAAGGAGGCAATCCCACACATGCTTACTTGGAATAAATCCTGCTGGATTCAAGTTAAATTACTACAGAAGAAATCTGCATTGGATTACTGTGTTAAATTAAGATTGGGTTCAAACGTCCCACTAAGTCACAATATTGCTTATTTGACTGCGGTTTCATGTATTCTGCAAATTCAGCCAATTGGGGCTTATTCAATAAAACCATTATTAAAAACTACATCTGAAAGCAATGTGCAAAGTACAAAAACAGTCATAACTCAGACATCTACAAACAGGAATAGTTTCAGAGTCGTTCCATGTTTTCTCTTCAGAATATTTACTGGCAATAGTCTATCATCCTTGTCATTTTTCTTCTATATTTGCCTCCTACTGTAACCTGGAGAATAGTGGAATAATCTTTTTTTTCCCCTCCATCGCAGCCCTGAAAACAATCCCTTCTTAGATGATGCTAAATAAATTCTCCGTCAACACCAACAATTTCTTCCTCCAAATCAAATATCAGCATCAAAAAAGGGAATTATCTTCTGAACTGTATTATAGGAGGAAACGTTGTTTTCAACATTAACACTTTTAAAAACCCTGTACATGCTATATAAAATTGCTTCTAGTCCCTGAATTGGCTTATTGAGACTCCCAAGCTCCTCCCCGTTGCTGCCCTTAGACATAGGTGCTGTGTTCACAATACAAATTGACTGACAAATCAGCCAATCATATTCTCATCTAGCATGATATGCAAGCCCAGTCCACGTTGGATAATAGTATATGGGAAAGATTTGGGGGGACAGGAAGAAGAGCTGCAAACCATACAACTTACATGTCAAAGATGTCTCCGCCCCACAGAAGGGAGGATATAGGATATGAGAAACATTTCAGAAAGGCCCCTCCCTGATTTTCCAGAGAGAGAAAAGGAGAGGAGGAGAGAAATAGTTTCAGTCTTGCAAAATTCTGTTAATGTAACCTTGCAATGAAGATAGAGCTAGCAGTCCTGGCCATGCTTCTTGTCTGAACTATCTTGCAAGGCTAAGGCATAAATGCTTTATGGCTTCATGTATCATATGAATCCAGGCGCTGGAGTAATTGAGTAAATGGTTACACAAACCATGGGTATCTCTGTTTTGCAATGCTGATTGTTATAGGTAGCCCTCTACTTAGGACCGTATGATCAGTGACCATTTTGAAGTTATGATAAGGCTGAAAAAAAATGGACTGATGATCCCTGTCTGAAGTTATGACCAATACAGCACCCCTGCAGTCACATGAACAAAATTCTGGCACAACTGCAGGGGCACTTCAATTCCCCCCATCTACTTATATCCCCCCCCCTCCCCATCAATGCCCCTTTTTGGCCAGCACTGGGGCTGCTTAAATCAATTACAGTCAAGGAGAAGAAGAAAGAACTTCAGCTGTATCATTCATCCACAGCAAAAGAAGCTCCTAGTCTGAAAGAAGAAAAGACTTCCCAGGATTTTTTTTTTTCCTCATGCTGTCTGTTTTTGATGTAGTTTACAATTTTCCTGTTAGAGAAGATTAGTCGGGGCAGAAGCAACAAGAAATAAAAAGAACAGTTACCAGCCAGCAACAACTTGGTACAGACAGCTGTAGATCAGCCATGGAACATATGCTCTGCATGCAGAAATCCAAAGTTCGGTCTGGGACAAATGCAAAATATGGCTCGTGCTATATTCCTATCAGGGCTGGGATTTTGGGCAATCTGGAATGAGAAGGGCGGTGTGCTCAATATGCATGACCTAGTCATTTGTGTTCCCTGCTCCGTAGTTATAATGTCCACTTTTATAACATTAACTCAAGTCCATAATCCAAGGGGTTTAGGCTCATCTGATCTACAATATCTTAGGGAGAAAAAAATATCTTGATTTGTAGCTATGCACCTGCTTGCAAAGCTATGCTAATGCTTGTTCAGATGGGTATTTCTAGATCTTCTTCCTGAAGCTTATCCAGTGCTATTTTAAAGCTGCATGAACCACTGGGGCCACTTTCCTCCAATCCTTCTCAAATATCGATAGTAAGCTAATAATATTAACAGAAAAACTCTCTTTATTCTTGTTTGGCTTAAGCTCCCCTTTCTGCAGGCTTGGCACTTCTGTCCTCAGCTCCGCTAACCAGGAAGGTGTCCACCACCACTTCTTTGGATTCAAACACAGGCACACACTGCTTCTTACCAACCCTTTGCCAATATGCTTAACATCAGGTAATTAAAAAGAGACAACCCAAATCGTAAATTGGGATTAAGAAAATGTTGATCCTTCAGTTGCCAAACTCCAGCCAGTATGGATGGACATCAGTAATGAATGCGGTGACCTGTAATTCAGAAGCATTTGGAAAGCCCTACGTTTCCCCATTCCCCCCCCCCCGTGAAGCTTTATATTTAGCCAGTTTCCCCAAGCTGATGCATTTCAGATACGTTGGATTTCAAGACCCCTTAATGCTGTGGCTTTTCAAAACTGCTCTTCAGTAGGAACATGACAAATAAAAGGCAGCCTCCACTGAGTTTAAGACATGAGCCTGAAGCAAAACCAAAGCAAAATGTTATCGCTACAGGAGACGTAGGAGGTGTTGGAAATGTCAAACGTTTTATGATCCACAACTCTGCTGAAGTCCAATATTTTTTGGGCAATAGTAAACAATGAAATCTTAAAAGTGAATAATTAATATGTGCTTGTACAATTTCAACTCTTTGTTCCTTCCCCAATCATTTTCTCCCTGCTGGAGTCAAAGCAATTATATCTCTGACTGCCCTGATCAAGCTTCTTTTTATTCCCTCTTAGCAATACGACACTCAAAGGAGATGCGAATTCCCCAGTCTCAGCGACATATGCAATCTCCATCTATCTCTGTGACAGAAGCCATACATACCAAGATGTTATAATATCCCCGGTTTAAAACAGAAACTGTGATTATAACTCAAGTATGTAAGAATACTGGTATATTAAGGAGAAAAATAGTTTCAGGATGACAGGTTGCAGAGTGCATCATGTGAATTAAAAGTAAGACAGATGCCAGTACACTTGGCTAAAATACTAGTATGGATCCACCCTTGGTCTCCACTTCCATATCCGTATTCTACAGAGGACTACATGCATATTTCACATGGAGAAAATAGTAATGGTTGACCATGAATAAGGGCTATACTAAATGTCCTTATTCCCATCCTCCCTCCCCCAATCGGATATCTTCCATTTATGGGTTAAGTTGTAAGTTTCACGTAGCAAGGCCAAGCTTTATTTACATTGTTTAGGAATCAGAGAAATTAAAGCCCAACGCATCTATACGTCTCCCTCCTTGCATAATTGATAAAGTCTCAAATCAATTGTCATGAAAGATTTAGACTAAAATAGAATTGAACAAATTTTAAATGGACAAAATGAGTTCCGGATCAATGAAGGTGGCATTCAGACTAGCTTTGAAGACCAACTACAATGGAAGCTGTCATTTCTTCATCAAATCCTTTACTGGGCTCCATTTTGAGGGACAGATTTCTGAAAGACCCTCTGCAAGAGTTCCCCCAAAGGATGATTTGGTAAGATGCTTTTGGACACGTCTAGGTATAGTTCTGAGCGCAAGCAATAGCTCTGGAGGAAGAGAAAGATTCGCTTTATATATTGAATCCAATATATTAAACTATTGGAGCAAGGGATGTTAAGTAGCTTTTTTTCTATATTCATTCTGGATTAGCCCTCACTCTGCTTAGCTGAGAGGAAATGTAGGTTGGAACACTTCTGATAACAACAGTTATAGATGCAACCATTTTTTTTTTCTGCTTCACCCCTGCCCTTTACAACTAGGGAAAGGGGGGTGGGGCTGTCATTTTCCTTTAACTCAATTTGCCTGTTCTAAAGGATCATTGTACCAAGATAATATCAAGTGTTCTTGTAGAGATATATTCAGTGTTCCTGAGAACTGTGCAAGTTATTGCTAAACATTGCCCCCTAGTGGCAGCTGTGGGCCCTACTGAGGAACTATAATCTTCTAAAGGACTTTCCTTCTGAAGATCAAAATATATATATATAATGTATGTTGTTCTTCACTCAAATAACACTTCCACCAATATCCTCAAAAACACTGATACTGGTCATATTCAGTTTTACATAGCAAACATATAGAATATGTACACTTTATGCATGTGTGTGTGTGCGTGTGTGTGTGTGTGTGTGTGTGTGTGTGTGTGTAAAAGAGAAAGAGAGAGAAAGAGAAAAACATAAGAATATAAGCACCGAGGGTTTAAAAAAAAACCCAGCAGAATCAGAGATGCTTGATGTTCTGCCAGTTCTCATCTCAATGGGCCCAATCTGTACCCAGAAAGAAGTTAATCATCAGATTTTGCACTTCCTCCAATTTTTGTTCTATAGTGCGCAGATCTATCCCCAATATATAAATGCACATGAAGCTCTGCAAATGAGGATACATATTTAGAATAAGCAATATGTATAGAAATTAGCATTTAATGAGAAAATGCATTGAAAATATCCTGTAGAAAGTACTTGTATGTTAATTTTCAGTAGATGTTTTGACAAATTGTGAATTAATGGAGAAATAGAATACAGTAGAACAGATTTAGGAATAAACAGCAGTGAAATTGATTTTAAAAAACTAAGATAACTATTTAACTATACCTTGAATTTTAAGTGGGTTTTCACAATTAACAGTTTTTATCTGTTGTATGTAAATGTTATTAATGCATCTGTTATTTGGACATTTAATAAGACTGTTAATAAGAATCGGGGAAAGGGAGCCATTACTCAGTTCAATGTTCTCTCATTCAGGCTAAGTTTAAATAGACACCGCACAGAGATCTAACTTCCTGAAGGCTTTATTTCTGAACAAAATAACTTTTCTCAGGGTTCCTTAGTTATACAGGGGTTCTCAACCTTGGCAACTTTAAGACTTGTGGACTTCAACTCCAGCTGGCTGAGGAATTCTGGGAGTTGAAGTCCACAAGTCTTAAAGTTGCCAAGGTTGAGAACCCCTGCCTTAGAATCTCCTTGTGATGATTTTCAACACACTTTATTTTTAAAAAGAAATGCTGCTGGTGCTGTTCTAGCTGTCTTCATTCAGGGCTGGCTGGGGAATTCTGGGAGTTGAAGCCCACCGCTCTTAAAGTTGCCAAGGTTGGAGACCCTGATCTAATGGAAACACAGGAATCCATGAAGACCATAGGCGTCCTGATTGAATAATTAAAAACAGAATATTCATTCGCATAACATGCTACCTGAACATCCAACGAGTTTTTGATTATCTCGTTAGTAAGGCCAGCGCCACACATTTCATACATGATCGTTTTTTTTTCTAGGCCAGTCAGAATCAGCCCTGATTCAATTTGAAATGGAGATGTAATTTTCAGACAGAATAGGCTTCATTTCCATTTGAGTTTATACTTCCACATTCAAAGCAATTCAATTAGATTTGAACCAGTTAAAAATTTGACTAGAAAAAAAAAAGATGCATCCAAAGGTACAAAAGAAAACATATGCAGGTGCTTTATTTTTAGACAGAATGCGAGGAAAGTAGTAGGGAGGGTAGATCTTTTAGTGAACATTAAACTAGTTTTTTTTAATCAGATCCTGCAAAAGTTTCATTATAATAATGTGTCATTTCTCTTAATACAAAGACAGGAGGACCTCAGGGAAATTTCAAAATTATTCAGCAAGGAGACCAAGTTATTTTTAGTGAGACAGAGAAGAAAGTATACAATATAAAAATAGAACTCTTAAAGACTAGATTTATGCTAGCTAGTTATATTTAAATATTGTTATAATTATGGGGTAGAGTTACTCCTATTACTATCTTCTATCATCTGGAATTTTTAGATTAGGTGGTATAAATATTATTTATAAAAATAGATAAATACTTATTTTCCCATTTAAAGGCTTGGTAAGAATGAATGCCTGTTCAGTTCTTATGTGTGGGGCTTAATTTAATTTAATGTAGTTCAGTTCAGATTAGTTCAGCTTAATTTAATTTGTTCAATTTATATACCAACTGATTCCAGACTGACTCCTTAAGTGGCTCACGATAAAGCCAAACAAGGTAGTATATACCGTATAATATAAATAGAGTAATAATAAAGAACAAGATGAAGAGTCTGGCCAAAAATACCCACACGTGCAAACATACCAAACAGGAGCCCCAACCCATCGTAACCTACAGCTTGGGAGACCAGCCAGGTCTTTAAGACTTTCCAGAATGTCAACAGGGTGGGAGTCACACAAATATTGGGGGGGGGAACCTCATCCCAGAAGGCAGGCACTGCAACACACTTCCTGAGGCTCAATAGATAACACTGTTCCATTGAAGAGACTGGCCAACTCTGCTGGGTTATACTGGCTGGGCAGACATCACAGGAAATAAGCGGTCGCTTGGATAACCTGGCTCTGTGCCATGAAAGGCTTTACAGGTGATGACCAGTACCTTGGATTGCACTTTGAACCAACCTGGCAGCTAATGCAGCTTGCAAAGCAGGAATGTCACATGGGGAAATACCAAGAACACATCCATAACTCCCCAGGCTGCTGTATTCTGTGCTATTTGAAACTCGAGGTAGTCTTCAAAGGCAAACACATGTAGAGCACATTGCAAAGCTGAGACGTAAGGTGATTAGGATATGATCAAAAGGGCCTCCTGATCCAGGAAAAATCACAACTGGCCTACTAGAGGGGATTGTGCAAAGGCCTTCCAGGCCACAGCTGCCACGTGCTTGTTGAGCAAGACCTGTGAATCCAGGGAGGCTCCTAGATTGTATACCATTTTTGAATGGTGAAGTGAAACTCCTTCCAGGATTAAAGATGGAATAGTCCCAGATTCAGGTGGACATTATAACATCCATAGGCACTCAGTCTTGATAGGATTGACTCAGAGTTATTTTTTTTTTTCCCCATTCAGGCCTTAACAGCCTCAAAGCACTGGGATAGAGCCTCAACAGTCTCACTTGACCGTCCTGGTATCAACAGATATAACTGGGTATTATCAGAGTACTGACATTACAAACCCTAAATCTGTAGATAACCTCACCCAGCATTTTCATATAGATGTTGAACAAGAAGGGAGAGAGCACTGGGCACACACACACACCCCAGCCAACACTGATTAGAACTGGTCCTGAAAGAAAAAGTACCACCCTAAAATAATACCACTGACTCTCAATCTCCAGAGCTGAGCCAGAAGGATAATGTGGTCAACAATAAGGAAAGGTAATGGGAGAACAATGAATTCAAGGATAGATTTATGACCTCCATCCAGGCACTATAGCATGCATTGATAAGTAAAATCAAGGCGGTCTCCATACTAATTCCAGCTTGAAACACAACTGAAATAAATCTAGATAATCCCTTTTCTCCAGGGTCTTCTGCAACTGCAATCTCACTACATTCTCAAAACATTCCCTAAAAAGAAAAGATAGACAATAGGACAAAAGAAGTCTACAATTTGGGGGTTCAGGGACAGCCTCTTGAGAAGGATGCATATTATTGTCTCCTTCTAGACCAGGGGTCCCCAACCCCCGATCAGTGGACCGGTACCGGGCTGTGGCATGTCAGCAACTGGGCCACACAAATAAGCAAAGCCCCATCCATGAGATGCAGGCAGCACACAAAACCACGCCCCCTCTGGTCCATGGAAAAACCTCTCTCCGTGGTCCCTGGTACCCAAAAGGTTGGAGTTCTCTGTTCTAGACTAAAGGTAACACCCTCTCTCCAAAGAGGATGCCCCCCAACATGCACTCAACTACAAGTCTCCTCCCTGGCCACCTTAACTAACCAGGAGAGACCTTGATCTAACAAACTGGTGGATAAATTAACAAACCAGAAAACCTTGCTCACTTCCCCAAAAGTCAATGACTTCAACTCATCTCAGATCACACCACAAGATTGGGCCCTGGGCATCTTAGCCAGATTTGCCCAGAATGCAACCATGCATGGATATGAGCAATTTTATCTGTCATATAACCAGAATATCAGCCTTGCAGATGATCCAGTGCCTGTCCTTGTCAAGTAGAAACCAGGTCAACCTAAGCAAGCCTCGCAGATACAATAAGGCTGCACCTCCAAAATCACCATAAGATCATTCCTAATACCAGTATGCGCTCTTACCCATGTTTGGTTAAACCTTGCTCCATTGTCCTCTTCTGATGTTTCATCTCCTACAGCAACTCAAATTAAGGTGTTCTCTTAGATTGACGCAGGGAAAGGTTGTGTAGCAGTGATGTGGTTTAAAACTCCAGCCACTACCTATTCCCTCTGAAAACATACTAATTCCATCAGTTGCCTGGGCCCGTATGATCAAAAAGGCCCTGTCTCCCCATAAGAAAAGATGATACCGGTGAGGCCAGAGGCAATTAGAGGTTCTGTCTGTGGTATTGGACTGGTGTCAGAGTCCTCCAAGGATCACTTCAGATCACTTCGCAAATGAACCAAGATAAACCACAGGTCTAACTTTGGCAGCTGGCTTCTGGTATGCATCAGGCCACTGCTGCTTGGGACAAGTTCATGGTCGCAATGATAGCCACAAATCTCCGAGCTACTCCAGATACAATAGCACAAGGTGACAAATTTAAATCTCCATGCACCAGCAGCCTTAAGTATTCCGACATCGGCCCAGCTGAGGCAGAGAAGCCACGGGGTAACACAGAGGGCAGTACATCAATACCAAACACAACTTCAACCAGAGTGTCTCACAGCCGGTTATCTGTGGAGCAGAATCTCCAAAAGGTAATGGATGACAACATCTCTCCGCTCCAGCTCCTGGTTTTAGTTGAGGAAAAGCTTAAAACTTGCTTTGTTGCTTCTGAATATTGTATTTTACAGGGAACAGAAGGGCTTGTAAAGGAAGTTCAAGTATTCCCTGTATATGTGAGCATTCCTGAGAGGGAAACTGATCTAAACCAGTGGTTCTTAACCTTTTTGAACAAATCGCCCCCTTGAGCCAATGAGGAAGTTGTCATCGTTCCCCTCCCGCAACATAACCTCTCAATCACAACATAGGAAATAATTCTTCAATTTATGCAAACACTTTTTGTGTTTTCTTTAAAATTGTCATCAGGACATATCGATGCAAATAATTTATTTCCAGTCTTTTTCCCATATCTCCCATATTCTGGCCAATGGCGTGCCACTGTATGGGTAGAGGCTGCTCCGCAACGCGCATGAAGATAAGCTATGCATATTCACATATGTACGGTGTTCTGTACTGAAGCTAGCTGGAGGAACATTTGAAAACACAATTCAATCCACTAGTAGCGAGGAATCTGAGGTTTTTGTACGACGGATATAAAGCGATTCATTGTATGAAAAAGTAATCCCCAAAACTTCTAGCTCCATCGCCCCCATATCACCCCCTTTTCGTTCCTTTGCCCCCATGTCGCCCCTTTTTGTTCCATTGCCCCCCTGAAAAATGAAATCGCCCCCTGAGGGGCAATATTGCCCAGGTTAAGAACCACTGATCTAAACAATAATAATGACAGAAAGGTGATGACAAGAACTAAATTATAGGAATAAGTAAAGGCTAGCATTTGGCTACTACATTCAGATAACACGTGCTCCATCTATGTGTGCCTAAGAAGTCTGGCCTATCTTTAGAAGGAATGTCATTAGTAGTTTTAGTGGCGTGTCAGTGTAGGCAGGGCACCTTATCAAAGTTTGGTATATTCAATGCAGGATGTGATTATGACAGAGTTAAAGCTTAATGATAAATACTTTACAGACTTTCCCTCGTGTGCATTCTACCAGTACTCAAGTTGATAGAAAAGTATGCCAACATAAATTATCCTGTGTTTCATTCTGCCTCAGTAACAAGGCCAGCAACTGGTGCTATCCTGCCAAATTTAATGTGGGCCAAGTTCTGGAAAGAGATTAGGGGATTCCAGCTGTGTTTAGTGCTTGAAATGGCAGCTTAAGGCACCTTTCAAGTTGCTGAGTGACAGGCTGCAGGATGGAAGATGAACCAGGAGGAATTACCCTGGTGCAACAGGGATGTTTCCTGTCACTCAAGCAGCATTTCTCTGAAAGCCTGACCTGTTAGTCAGGTTATTTCTAAACACTCGTTAAATGCTCTTCTAGAGGTGACAAATCTCAGTGGTCTGCTACTCAGATCAATGTCAAGAGAGTCTATCACTCCTCTTAACCCCCAACCTAGCCTCCTCCAAATAAGTGACATTGCAACACTGCCCAATTCCAGAAAAAAACCAAAAAAGTTGGGAATTCTGCGAAGTGCTTTGCTGTCATCTAATTGAATCCACTGTGCTAAAGTGTGTATCTGCTGCAATTTATGAATGCTTCAGTGCAGTGATTTGACTGAAACTTGGTTGAACAAAAGCATCTCTTCAAAGTTGTGAACAGCCCTATTCTATTCCACCCAGCTGAATGAGCATGGACTTAAGAAACAGAGCTTTGCTGCTGCTTTGATTTTAACTGAAGGAATGGTCCAAATTTTCCCACTTAGACTATCCCCAGACCTTGCACACACCTTACTCGGTCTCCCTCTATAGATTCTCTCCTGCATATGAGATGAACTCACTCCAACTATCACTTCCATGTTTTTTTTCCATTCCAACTGCACAGTAGCCTACCTCTGTTGAAGTGGGCTCTGTACCAGGGCCTCTTTTAAACAGAAATGAGAGTCTACAGCAAACAATTCAATTTCTCCCACTCAGCACTGAGATTTTCTGAATATATTTCTATGTCAGCTGGACACAAAAGAAACAAATCATTTCTGGAAGAGAGGAAAAGATGGGAGGGATGAGGAAAATAGCAAAGTTCAGGCTAAATTTACTACTGGGCTTTTCTCCAGAAAGATCACTGGGATTATTAAAGAGGTGGGAACTGTTGTTCATTAAAATAAAACCTCAAGCAGCAAGTTGCCAAATGCTAGTGTTAGCTGAGAGCAATGGCATGGTTCAGTTTGCAACAGTGTCCTCAAATTGCACAAGGACTGCTTAATCAAAGCCGCAATGGTCTTACTTTAAGCAATAAACTTACTTTATTTGATTCACAAATGCTACATACAGTGTTTTTGTGTGGATGGCCTGTGGTAGGATTCCTTTTACTGACTAAAGAGTAACTGTGTGTTATGAGGCCCTACATCAGAACTCCTCAATGTGGTGCACGTGCATGTCAATGTGCCTGCAGATATCTATTTTGCCACCTTCTAATTCAGATCCCATCTGGCGTGAGACTAGCCAGACCACCCTGGGAGAATGTAATTTTGTGAATGGATAAACTCTACTTCCACAGAACCTACAGCATGCTCTCACATTCTGAATGAACCCATTGATCAAATAACCTTTTATCTACCTATATTAATGAAAGAAGCACTCTGGAGGGCGATGCTCTAGAAACAGGAACTTTTGGAGTGCTTAAGCCTTTCTCTGCCAGCCTTCTTAAACCCATACAGATTTTTTAAATTGCATATTTATGCTGACAGAAGTCTTGAACAGGAAAATAACTGAATGATAAAGGGCTACAGCAACTTTGACCAACTTAACCAACTTTCCTGCTGCCTAGGAATTCTGAAAGTTGCAATTTCCAACATCTGAAAAATGCCAACCTTAGGAAAGCTAGCCTAAACAGACACATGGGCTTTTTGAAAACTGTAATTTATTTTTCACAGACAGGTCTCCATAACATACATTTACATTTAATGTTTAAATCCCTTGGTTCCTCTTTGCTGAATGTGAGCAGAACAAACTGAACCACCATTCATTTATAATGCTTTATTCTGGATATCGGCACTTAGCACAAACTTTGTTTTATGGGCTTAAATACTCCTTTCTAAATCTGTAACACAGATATCTGTTTGTCTCTATGAATCTGCAAAATAAAGAATGGAGGAGGATGCGAGAACTCAGATGAGATTATTCAGTGACTTGCAGCCATTATTTCTGGAGAAGGCTCTAATGTTGGGAAAGGTGGAAGAGAAAAGGATGATCAACAGCAAGGTGGATGAACTCATTTACAGTGGTGATAAATGCACCTTTGGAAGACCAGAAAGATCAGTTTCGGGGCCAATTATCATGGAGAAATCTATGTAATCATTAAGATTCAGCCAGGACTTGATGGCACATAATCAATCAATTAATCAATTGCAACTGTTAAGAGTGGAGGCTATTTAGATGCTGAAAGTTGGAACCTGAAGGACAGCCAATAACAAACTGGCTCCCAGTAAGTATCTGTACAAGTCCTGGCCAATCCTGAGGCTTTATACTGTCTACAAATCACGGAGGCTGATTTTTGCGGCCAGCATTCCATCCTGCGTCTGAAGAGTGTTGGGACTTGAACATGTGCAAACAAAGCCAGTTTCCCAGCTAACTCCAGGCTGCCAACTACACATTTTTCGTTCAGGCTCCCCAGAGTATTTTTCAGACAGTATTTTTTCTTAGACATATAGAGTGCTGGAACTTATCATCCTCCTCAATCTAGTGACCTCTGAGACTCTGGGATTTAGCCTGGAAACTCCAGGCACAGCAGATGGTTCAGAGAGCTGCTGTGTTCAGCATTTTCTTCCGTCTCTGAAATTATTGACATGCCCTATTTTACAGCTAGAGATGCAGATAGCAACGGAGACATTTGCAAGTTAAGCAGACTCGTGATGTAACTAACAGCAGACAACAACAAAACTACTACTTCTGCTTCTTTGGAGGGGAGGAAAATAAATTGAAACAGATGCCTAGCATAATTATCTCTGGTCATTAAGGGCATTTTCAGATGGATGACTGCTAACCTTACTAGTCAAAAGACATGGTGTAGCAATTCATATTTCTTTATTCTTTAATAAATGGAAAATTAAGAAGTGACAGGGGAAAAAATGGAAGGGTTTCAATAGAGGATGTTGGCCTCCAGGCCCCTCATAAAATTTAGCGAATCAAGAAAAGCAATAGTGCAATAAACACCTTACTTAGAAGCACTCTAAGCATTTAATCTTATTAACCAAAAACACAAATAGCACATTGACCGAAAGGTTGTGAGTTTAAAAACCAGGAGAGGAAAAGCTATAAACTTCTTGAAGTATTGTTTTGAGATACCTTCCATAAGAAAAGCCAAGAATGAAGAATGATTGCATGTTCTCCACATTACTAGTCTGGGGAAAGGTAAGAAAACATGTGCTGGCAGGAGAGTTAAAAAAAAACCAACTGATGCACATCGATGATTATGTAGAAAGCTTATCAGTGTGGCTTCAGTGCCAGTTTCCCATAAAGAATATTCCTTTGATGACCTTCTGTGGGATGCGGACAAGAGAATTGGATCTCATTGATTTTCCTGGACTTCCCAATTAGTTTTACATGCTTTTGGATCAGGATTTTAGGGACAGGAACGAAAGCATCCTTTTCCCATAAATCCTTGTTTGAATAACAGGTTCTAGAAAAGGATGCCTTAGGGCAGGGGTGTCAAACTCAATTTCATTGAAGGCCGCATCAGCATTGCGGTTGCCCTCCAGGGAGGAAGGTGGGTGTGGCCAAGATGGGTGTGGCCTACTAGTAAGCATGGATGGAGTGGGTGTGGCCTACTGGGTGGGCATGGCCAGCTCTACATCGTTCGCGTCAAGGGTGCTTGTGGGGGCCTGGGCAGGAGTGGGACAGATCTGAGGGTCTCTGGCAGAAGGGGGGGGACTGGGGCAAGCACCAAGGTATGGTCCATTTCTTCATTCCTCACAAAGGGTGACACCTCCCCAGCATGCACCCAGGGGGCGGGGCCAACACGGGAGGGGCTGGTTCCTTACTGTTTCTAGACAGCCTTGTGGAGCTAAGACCGAATGCGTTTCAGCATAGATGGTCACCACAAAATTGTACATTGGCTCCCGGCCGGCCTGAGCCAGGGCCAAGGCAGCGGGGGCCGTTCCCTCACTGTTTCCAGGATGGCTTCGTGGGCCACATGAAACCACTTTGCAGGCCGCATCCGGCCCCCAGGCCTTGTCTTTGACATGTCTGCCTTAGGCACTTAAACTCTGTGTGTCTCTTTAACATGGAGCCCTGCCATACAATGAGCTTTTCAAGTATTTTGAACATGCAACCTTCATGGCTCAAGACATTACCAGCTGACCTATGGCAAAATTATCTGCTTCCTCCTTCTCCTTGCAAAAGGAAAGCTTTTTCCCCTCCCTTCGGGAATAGATGGCAACATTTCATTGGGTCCTCCTGTTTCTAAAGATGTGGATGCTCCCCCCCAGAGAGAATGCCATTTATTTTCCTGGCCTCTCAGCAGAGAACTACCATGCTTGGTTCGGTTCTGGAAAAACTGCTTTTCTGGCATGAAACTCTTCCTGGGTTGGTTACAATTTGTAATGTAGTCTACCAGCAGAGCTGATGCGACATTATATAAGAAGGCTTTACGGGTGTCTCCATGGATTTGCTTGATTGCTTCAAAAAAACATTTTCACCTCAGGAGGTGCTTTTTGCCACTTACCAGCCCAATAAACTCACACACACAGAGTGATAAATTCATGAGAGAAGATGCTGGACACTGTGAAGGGAGGGGGAGATGTTGTAGTGTATCTTCAAGATTTAGAACTTTGGATGAGGGCAGGAGACATTAAATTCTACACCTGGCAAGACAGACAACATGGATGCTAACATCCTTACATTCTATGTTCAGCTGCTAGGTAGCTTCAATAAAAACATGATGGTTGAAGGGATCGTTGCAAGATCAAGTGTTCCAAGCATTCAAGAGTTTTACGTTATATGATTTTAATGTTATCTTGATTGTTTAATGTGTATATTTTTATATGTTTTTGTTTTAATTTAAGAATAAGAGGTTAATTTACTATATATCTTTCTACCTGCTTTGAGGAAACTCAGAAGCCATTCCTCTCTTTTTTCTTGTAATTTTTCAACTTTTTGCTTTTTTTATCTCCTCCCCCCCATTTTTCCCTTTTGTTATTCTGTATTTTATTTTTTTTTAAATATAATAAAGTTGATTTTAAAAAAAAGTTTTGCAAGTATTCAGGCAACCCAGGCAGAACATATTGTGGCCCTCTAGATGATGAGCCCCTCCTTGAGAGAGATGGGCAGTTTAGAAACAAGCAAGCAACCAAGTGTAAAAGGAAAAAAAGTAAAGTAGCAAAAATCCTACACAATTCTGAATACTTCCTTGCTAGAGATTTATTGTGACTTACAGCCTTACCCTGCCATTGCTGTGGCAACAAATCACTAATGAAGACAGGCTTTATATCATCACAGCATGGCTAGGTGACATTACATTATAAATCATTACTGAGGAAATGATCTCTTGTGATAATGGTGAATAAATAAGGGCAAAGAAATTAAAACAACCCAGTGTGATTCTCCAAGTGTTGGACTGGAGTTGACACTTTCCTGTATTGAGGAATGGGTAAGTTGCCTGATGAGGCTAGCTCTCTTTCACTTATCCTCTAATCATGCACTTTATGGGGTGGGTTTCTAGAAATAATAATAATAATAATAATAATCAAAAACATCTGCCAGACTATCCCACCTCCTTTATATGGATGATCTGAAGCTGTATGGAAAAACATCATCTGAAATAGAATCGCTGCTCAACACTGTCCGTATATATAGCCAAGATATTGTAATGGAGTTTGGCTTGGACAAATGTGCCACACTTACTATCAAACAAGGAAAAATAATGAAAACTGAAGGAATCAAGATGCCCCACGAAAATAACATTAAGAGTCTGGATGAGGAAGAGTACTACAAATACTTGGGTATCCTTCAAGCTGACAACATCAAGCACACTGAAGTCAAGAAAAAGATTAGAGGTGAATACATCAAGAGAGTGAAGAAGATCTTAAAATCCAAACTCAATGGAGGAAATACCATAAAGGCAATCAACACCTGGGCAATCCCAGTCATTATGTACACAGCTGGAATAGTGGACTGGACTCAAGCAGAACTAAAAGCAATGGATAGGCAGACCAGAAAAATAATGACAATGAATCATGCCCTTCATCCACGCAGTGACATTGATAGACTTTATCTACCAAGGCAAATAGGTGGGCGTGGAATGCTACAAGTACATCAGATGGTTGAAGAAGAAAAATGGTTTTGGAAGAATATCTGAAGAACAATGATGAAGATGCACTGAAATTAGTATATCAGGAAGGCTTACTAACTACTGGAGAGACCAAACTGGCCTACGAGAAAGACCAAATGAAGAACAGAATAGAGGCATGGGAAGACAAAGCACTACATGGCCAATACATTAAAAAATAGCTGGGAAAGCAGATAATAACAAGACATGGCAATGGCTAAGAGCAGGAAAATTGAAGAAAGAGACCGAGGGACTAATTCTGGCTGCACAAGACCAAGCCTTAAGGACAAATGCATACAAAGTCAAAATTGAGAAGACAGCAACAGACAGTAAGTGCCGCCTATGCAAAGAAGCTGAAGAAACAGTGGACCACTTGTTAAGCTGTTGCAAGAAGATTGCACAAACTGATTACAAGCAGTGGCATGACAAAGTAGCAACAATGGTGCATTGGAAGATCTGCAAAAATATCATTTGCCTGTAAGCAAAAACTGGTGGGATCATAAAATAGAGAAAGTCATAGAAAATGATAAAATTAAACTGCTCTGGGACTTCAGAATTCAAACAGACAAGCACCTGCAACATAGCACCCCAGACTTAACAATTGTCGATAAGAAAGACAAAAAAGTCTGGATAGTGGACGTGGCAGTGCCTGGAGACAGCAGAATAGAAGAGAAAGAACTGGAGAAGATAACAAAATACAAAGACCTACAAATAGAAATAGAAAGACTGTGGCAAAAGCAAGCAAGGGTAGTACCAATAGTCATAGGCACCTTGGGTGCAATCCCAAAACAACTGGAGCACCACTTGAACACCATTGGCATTGACAAATTCGCTATTAGTCAGTTGCAAAAGGCGGCCTTACTAGGAACTGCTTCCATCCTGCGACGATACCTGTAATACCAGCAAACATCCACATCTGCCTATCCCAGGTCCTGGGTAAGGACTCGATAGGTAGACAAAATGCCAAATCCAGTCTGAACATCTGGCTGACTGTGCGATGATCCATAATAATAATAAAGTTGGAAATGACCTTGGAGGTCATCAAGTCCAACCCCCCTGCTCAGGCAGGTAACCCTATACCATTTCAGACAAATGGCTGTCCAGTTTCTTCTTAAAAACTTCCAGTGTTAGAGCATTCACCGCTTCTGGAGGCAAGTTGTTCCACTGGTTAATTGTTCTGTCAGGAAGTTTCTCCTTAGTTCTAGGTTGCTTCTCTCCTTGATTAGTTTCCATCCATTGCTTCTTGTCCTGCCTTCAGGCGCTTTGGAGAATAGCTTGACTCCCTCTTCTTTGTGGCAGCTCCTGAGATATTGGAACACTGCTATCATGTCCCCCCTTGTCCTTCTCTTCGTTAAACTAGACATACCCAATTCTGCACTAAAGCTCCATTTTTCATATTGCTAACTTTGTTTCATAATCTTGATATAAGACCATTTCAGTGGTCTATATAAGACAATCTTTCAAGATGATTTGCGAATAAAACTTAATTCAAAACTAATTGGTCTTGTATTGAAATGATGCAACATGAACAGTTCTTCTTTGGGATGTTCATCACATAAAATTTAGAAAACATTTTATATAACTCCTTTTAGCCTGCTGAATATGCAATATTGGCTATATAAAGATCTACACTTGGAAATTGAATTTTCTATTACTATATAACACTATTCCCCAACCTGAGTCATTTACAAACTTGGGTTATGATTCCCATTATTCATAGCTAGCAGGATAGGCATGCTGGCTGTGGACAATTAGAATTACCATCCAAAAATTGGGAAACACTTTTATATAGACTAGAACATGCTACTGTTAATTAGAAAATATCCATGCAAAGCATATTATCTTTTAAAAGTAGGTCTAAGGGCTTCTTCCCAAAAATGAAAATAAAAAAATCTTACTATGTCATTTGAAAAAAAATATAGCTGCTTGTTTCAGACCCAAGGATTCCTGTCACTCTAAATCAGTGGTTCTCAACCTGTGGGTCGGGACCCCATTTGGGGTCGAACGACCATTTCATGGGGGTCACTAAACAACGCAGTCCGCCATTTTCCCCCCTTTTCCTTAGCTGTGCTACTTCCTTTTATTCTATTGGCTTTTGAAAGCCAATAGAATAGACTCTCTTGAATAGAGTCTAATTCTATTGGCTTTCAAAAGCCAATAGGAATTGTCCATGCTGTCTCTGCCCTGCTGAGCCCGCCAAAAGTCCCATTCTGCAAATGGTGCTGCACCAGTTAAGTAGTCCTCGACTTACGACCGGTTGAGAAGTCCTCGACTTACAAATGGTTGGGGGGTCACGGAATTAAAAAGGTTGAGAACCACTGCTCTAAATCTTGCTATCCCTATAGCATGCTTTTGCCATGCATCTCAAGTGGAACTCCCTTGTGCCGTTGTTTCTTCAGCTGTACCACAATGTTGAAAGAGCAACACTGTTGCATTCCCCTGGCTGAAATTCACATGTCACCAGCTGCAGGAAAAGCCACTACCAACTGCCACACAGAACATGCCAGAGCTTATTTGTATTATCTGGGCACTCTATGCAATATTTTTTTAAATTCCTCCCTCCCCCAATCTATTGACCTAATGAACATTAGATGGCCAGAAAGGGTTTACATATTTTAACTACAACCTAATAAATTTTCCTGGGATGTTGGTACATGTGAGAAGCCATGTGAATCTGTGAAATGCTCTTGTACAGGGATCCCAACCCCCAGTCCGTGGACCAGTACCAGGCCACGGCATGCCAGCAACCGGTCCGCACAAACAAGCAAAGCCCCATCTGAGGGATGCAGGCAGTACACAAAACCACGCAACCTCCGGTCAATGGAAAAACCTCTCTCCACAGAACCGGTCCCTGGTGCCTACAAGGTTGGGGACCTCTGCTCTTGTACATCAACAAAATGTTCCAATTGTTTATTAGTTGACTTGTTGACCACGAGATGGCACCAAAAGGTTGGTGTTTGCATCACTTTATTGCCATCTAATGACCACTTATGCAGCTGCTGGGTAAGTGCTGAAGAGCTTTACAGTAGTTGACAAAGGAGTTCTTTTTCTATTTTTTATACAAATGCCTAGTATTTTCTTTTTTTTAAGTCTGTATTACTTTTTATTGTTGCAACTGTATTTTTAAATAAAATTACTATTAAAAGAATCAAACCATTGAATGTCCTGTGCCAAGATATTCTCTCTAAAACAACTAAAGTCATCTTTAGACGGCCTTCGTAGCAGACTAAAGATGAGAGAGTTGTTAGGACACATCCTTTTGAGTCTGAGAAGGAACTCCACACCAGGACAAAGACGTTGAATGCTAGGCTCTTCAGAGTAAGCTGCTTTTTTCCCCTTATTTCTATAAAACTATGAATGTGTGTGGCTCTTTACAAATAGAAAATGGACATGAAAATTGTCACAAGGCAGGCCATGGGGTCGGGGAGGGAGAGTGTAGTGATGGAGGCATATTAAGTATTCCATGTGAATCTAAGCATATTTATTTAAAATCCAGTATAGTTTGAAGAGGCTTGCCCCACAGCAATAGTGCACTGTTAATTACAATAGATATGTTAAAGACTATACTTAGAGCTTGACAGAATAAAAAAGTGTTTACAAACAAAATGAAGCAGCTATGGTTTCAAATATATTCCTCTATTTTTGGGCTCCTGTATTATTTTATTTAATGTTATATATCATACATCAAAATGATATAAAATGCAGCCATTCAAATAATACTAATTACTAATACTTGGGATTACAGGTATTCCTTGATTCACCTCCACAATTGAGCCCAAAATGTCTGTTGCTAAGCAAGACAGTTCTTAAGTAAATTTTGCCTCGTTTTACCTTTCTTGCCACACTTGTTAAGTGAATCAGTGCAGTTGTTAAGTTAGTAACACAGTTATTAAGTGAATCTGGCTTCCCATTGACTTTGCTTGACAGAAGGTTGCAAAAGAGGACCACATGACTCTGGCACATTGCAACAGTTATGAGTCAGTTGCCTAGTGTCTGAATTTTGATCATGTGACCATGGGGATGCTGCCAACATAAGAAAAATGTTCATAGGTCACTTTTTTCAGTGCCGTTGTAACTTTGAATATTCACTAAATGAACTGTTGTAAATTGAGGATTACCTGTATATGACACCAATATTGAATCAGTTCACTAGCTGCCAATGTATTTCTAGACCTAATTTATTAAAGTACCTGCTATCAGTGTTTAAAATTATAAGCCAGCCTTTCAAATGTAGGCTTCCTCCAGATGTGTGTTATCTAGTTGAGATCCACCAGATCACATAATTCTGAGCTATCAATTTAGGTGGCTAAACAAATTAGAACTACACAGCATGCAATATATATGTTATTATTTTACTTATTTATTGAATTTATATTCTTTTTCTTTGTGGTCTAATTGTTAAGTCTAGAAATCAGGACATTATGAATTCTAGTCCTGCCTTAGTCATGAAAGCCATCTTGGTAACTCTGGGCCAATCACTCTCTCTCTGTCCAGCCCACCTCACAGGGTTGTTATTGTGGGAAAAATAGGATGAGGAAGGAGTATTAAGTATGTGTTTATTATCTTGTTTTTTAAAGGTTCTGATTTTTGTTTCAAGTTGAAAAGGGGTCTAATAAATAATAATAATAATAATAATAATAATAATAATAATAATAATAATAAAGTTGGAAGGGACCTTGGAGGTCATCTAGTCCAACCCCCTGCTCAGGCAGGAAACCCTATACCATTTTAGACAAATGGCTCTCCAGTCTCTTCTTAAAAACTTCCAGTGTTGGAGGCATTCACAGCTTACACAAATTACAAATGTGTAATTTAGTGCTGATTTTATTACTACCATCAACTTCAAAATTCATGGAGAATAAGGCAATCATTTTCATTAGTCCTAATGCCCGATGTTACTTACAATATCAGAAACTTACCTGTCAATAATTATTGAGAAAATATGTATGTGTGCACATTATCTTACTATATCTTGTGTACTGGCTTTATTGAACCACTTTGGAAAAAGAATACAGTACTATACAAGATAAGCCTTTACTCTGATCCAGCAGAGCAGCAAGGTATGCACTTTTTTGTATAGCAGAGCAGGCTCAATTAGAATATAGTAAAATAAAGAAAGGAAAACTGAGATGCAAGGTTCAGTCTGCTTCCCAATTTTCAACTAGCTAATTTTGAACTATTGTGTATTACCGTAGAAGAATAAAGATATAACCTGCACTTGGGCCCGCGGGATTGTGCAAATAAGGAAATGCAACATTTGTTTTGAAGCCAATGCAAAGACCTTAAACGTTTAATTTCTAATCCTTGGTGGTGGACAAAATATACATCTTTCAAAAACATGTATTTTATATATTTAGCTGAACAAGACCTCATTTCATCTCAACATCTTAGCAGAAGCTTTTGCCCTGTGAGTAGAATGCTTCACTTTTGCACAGCCACATTTTGGAAAAATAAGGCACGAACTTGCTGTGGCCTGGATCACTGCTGCCCTCTATAGGTTTTATTGCATAGACTGGAGCAGTGAAAATCTAAAACAATTCAAAAAGCGGAGGTCTGCCTATGTACGCACATACACCATACATGTTTTGAAAGACTGAATAACAAACACCAAATGTTTTTTTTATGGGACGGAAGCAGATATGCTAAGCACATAGTAGAGGAAAGCATTCAGTAACCTAAATTAGTACCTAAATGTGTATGCAAGTAGTCCTTGACTTACGACCACAATTGGGACCACAATTTCCATTGCCAAGCAAAGCAGTTGTTAAATGAGTTGATTGGATAGGGAGGAAGCTTACATAATAGATATCGTATTCCCCATCCAAAGCAGCACAGTTGCATAAAACACGGGGTGGGCAAATACGTCCATTTGGAAAAATTTTTTTAAAAAATTAAGGAAAAATTAATACTAGTGTAATATACTAGTTACTTTTTTCCCCTAAATCTATAGATTTTTTAAATAATATCTTAGGGCATTGGTAAAATATTACAGTAAAAATAACAACCAAAAATCTTATAAATATATAATCCTTGTGGAATTCAGAGCAAGATACACAAATTTACTTCACACTTCAACCTTAACTTCACACTTAACTCAAGCATCAGCCAGCAGGGTGAGGTTGGCGCTTTCACAAGTACGTTAACCTCATTTCAGAGGTGCCAGTCCTGCAAGCGATCAATACTGCTATTGAAGAAAAAAACAAATGGGGGGGGGACTAAAAGCCCCGAGCGTGGTCGCTATGTCAGCCAAGACAAAATAGCCATAGGACAGAGCCCAGCCATCAGAAAAGGAGACAAAGCATAATTAGGTGGCCAATTAGAGCTGGATTGTATTATTCCCATCCTCATGCCCATGGTATATATTGTAGATGGGTTTTATGGTGAGACTTGGGCCAGCGAAACAAAACACACCATTTTAACAATGGTACTAAACATGATTTCAAGCTGCTTCGGGTATCATGTGGGCATGTTAGCAAGGTATCTTTGGACAGTAATCAGTAGGACATGAGGTCATTGAGTCTACACACTTAGTAGGGAAAAGTAGATTGAATCTGTTTAGGTGTGTCATGGCTAGGAGGGAGTAGGTGCATTATACTTATTCCATCCCATAAAATCAAGTAAACAATACTTGGGTTTATTTGAATATTTTCTTGTTTGGTAATTTCTTATGCCAAAACAGACAATTTTCGAAGTATAAGGTTATAACTAACCATAATCAGAAAGAACAATTCAAGCATTCCCAAAAAAAAATCCAACTTCTTTATCGGTCTCTTCTTTTTATAAAACCCAATATTTCTCTGCCTTTGAAAGCAACGAGAAAAATTTTCAGAGCAGCCAAAAGGCTTCTCTAAGTTCCCTCAACCTTGAGGTCATAAGGCATGGCAGGAATGCTGCAGGGGCAGTAGATCTTGTGGTTCATCAACCACACCCATCTCACTATATACTACGGCACATCCTCTCCCAAAAAGAACTTCCTAATTTTGGAAAGCACCAGCTTGGGTGGTTGACAGAGAGGCAGGAGGGAGAGGATGTTGATCCCTTGCCCTCCCCCAACTGGAGCCTTGTAAACTTGGAGAGTAGAATCAAATAATCTAGTCCCTAGATGTTGTTCTAGGGTTTAAAAGTTTAAGCTTATAGTGTTTCTGGAATTTTATCAAACACGTACCTTGCAAATTGAGAATATATATCTATCTATCCGTCTTTCTGTTCGTCCATCCACCCTAGATCCAATGAAATGTTCTACACTATCCGAACAAAATGAGAATTGTTTAGACTTAACAATGGCAGCCAGTCTTTATTTATGTATCCACCTAGCTATTGTCAATTATATTTTTATTAAGTTTGTATAAATAAATCATATATGGAATTTATATATTGAAATTATACAGTGAAACTGGATTCTCCATGCCTCTACTATAGCTAAGACTGATACCGCAACATTGGGAAGATAAACATATAGCCCAATTTACTCAATAGATTAAAGACCTGATTACACTTGCTACCTACGAGAGGACTGCCTACAGATATAAACTTTGTAGGGACAAATATAAGGAAATGTAGGACACATTTACACAAAGTACAGTAGGTTAAAAAAAGCATGATAGTCATATAAGTGTATTAGAAACACACACACTTGAATACTGTTTGCATTAGATAATTACATATAGAATTGTAACTGTTTTAATAACATATTAAAATCTTTTTTCTCTCTTGTATCTTATTTCACTTATTTTTAAGCACGATAATGTATTTTTGATTTCTTTTTGTTTGTTTGTTTCTTTTTCTGTTATTATTTTAAAAGCAATATTTTTTAAAAAAAAACTTTGCATAAACAAATCAGCAGATGTAGACATAATTATCCAAACCCTAACCAGACGGTATATTCTATCAGCATTTCTGCATGTTTATTATGTTAAATAAAACACATACGTATGCTGTATAAAATCAAATAGCCTGTATTTATGAGGAATAATCTTATTACTATCCATCCGTCCAGCATCCCAATCGCCTCCAACATACCAAAACGTAGAACTGTAGCCTCAGAAACTCCTGCTGAGTGTCAAGAGATGGAAATAAATGTATAGTCATTTAAGTGAAGGCTTGCAAGACAAACCCAAAATTAAAACTGAGATAATAACATAAAATAGTTAACAGTACTTTAACAGCAATGGTCACTTCATAAATTAAACCTAAATCATTTCAAGTTTGTTTAAACCAAAAGGTGATACAAAGTTGCATCCATCCAGTCCCTAATGTTTCAGTATCTAGATTCTTATAAGGCATCCAGTTATTTCCATTTCGTGCAGTTATACGGACAAATCCAATTTAGAACTTAAGTGTTTTTGCCCATTGCTGGGAATGTCTCAGTCAACAGCATCTTCAAATTGGCCATCCTCTGTCACAGCTTTTAAGTGAATCAAAGTCAATGGTGCTACGTGGTGTAAGCTTGGGTCATACAGAGGTTCTTCGTGAACTGAATAGGACGCCTCTCCATTGCCATCCCGGAAACCTCCACAGTAGATAATATCATCTAAATCTAAAGAGGCAATTTGGAAACAATGTAAAATGCTGAACTTAATATATATATGTGTAGATTGCAAAATTACCCAAGCTAAGGTTCTGTTAAATTCTGAAGAAATGTTTTTTTAAAAAATATTATTATGCTCATTTATATTCAGCTCTTCCTTCTGGGAGCATGCATTTTCAAAAGAAAGAGTAAAAAAAAAAAAGTGTTCTTGGACCAATACGATTAGAAAGCTAAGTTAAAACACAGAAATAAATATTACAGCATCTATAAACAAAACTTATTATCCTAGGATTCAATTATCCTCTTCATCCAGTTACACCAGGAACAGAAGTCATAAAAATCTTCATGTTACAGAAAAATGTACGGTAACTAAATTAACTTTACAAAGAAATTGTTTTCAATTTCAACATAAACACTACACATGCTTTTAATTTATAGGCCATATTATATGAAGGACTGCTAATCGACACACTGTGAAATCAGTAATTCATTTCCTTTCCTTCTCCAAGTGATACTTGCTGTCAAAAAACTTCAGCAAGTTCTCTTAAGGAAAAAAGGATCTATGTTTGGTAGCATAAGACTCAGAAAAATAATGCTAGAGACAGGAAAGAAAAATGTGCATCCTTAAATAATAATATGCAACTCTTCTCCACATCACATCAGTAGTTTAACATTTTTCAGAAATGAAGAAAAATGGCAATTAAAAGAAGAAAAATCTTTACCATTTAAAAAATATATATTTCATCCTTGTTACATTACCTTTATGCACATCCTTCTGATAATTACATTACATTCTGATTAAATTTCAGATCTCTACAGAATTATTGAAAAAAACAGGCTTCTTCTTTAAAAGATTAAGAAATAAGACAAATAAGGATAAAAGGAACAAAGAAAATAATAATAATAAAAATATCTGAGAGTTTGTTTTTTTGCTAATTGAGCCAAAGTATAAAAATGGCATTATACATAAATCATTTAACAACCACTTGTTCATCGACCATTCAAAGTTATAATGGTGCTAAACAAGTGGTATTAACAGGTCCTCTACATTTCAGCCGTCCCACCACTCCCAGGATCATGTGATCGCAATCTAAGTGCTTGACAATTGGATTGGGATAATACATGCCTTATGCCTATTAGTGTATATTGTTTAGAATGGCTCCCTCTCTGATCACACAATCAAGGGCTTTCCCCAAGAGCATTGATAAGCTGAAAGATGGCAGCAAGCAGCAGTCATGTATGTCAATAAGCAAAGCAAAATGGTTGAAAATATAGTTTTCTTGCAGGTGAACCCTCCAGCCCACCTTTCCTGTTTAATACATGATTTTTTTGTTATTGCTAAACAGTCTAGTAGAACAGCATCCCGTGAATTCCAGAGACCTTTCTTTTTTTAAAAAAGTTGCATTTTTTATGTTTTTGAGTCAATCAGACAAATAGGTAGCCCTATAAACTGAATAAATGCATAAATAATCTATTTCATATCTATGGAAAATAAGTATGCGGAGTCCCCACAGGCACTTTTAAAATAATACACATAACTATGATTGTTATTATGTTTTTTTATATTGTTGCCTTTTTATATTGCAACAGTTCTGGTTAGAAAGAACTCCTTGTATTTTCAAATAAGGTTTGCGGAGGACTGTGTTTTTCATTGAAACTATACAACTATACTAAACTTATAGCCCAACTGTGTATATTTAGAGAAAGTTACTGAAAGAGTACAATGGAATCATTATCAATAAATAAAATGGCAATGAAATTAAACTATCAGGTGGACAAGTATTTGTTAAATATGCAAAGGAAAAACTAGGGAAGCAGTATAAATATTTGAAAAAAATCTTCACAATATATGAAATGAATAAATGAATAAAAAAAAGGAGGAGATGCAGCTCCTACACCAATTATTTACTAGCAAATGACCAGGCCTTACTACTCAAGAATTTCTATCATTTAATTCCAAGCCAGAATACAATTTTAAGAATTAATATATTTATATTCTTATAATACAGCTTCTTTCAAATTAATGATAGTGGAATTACTTAGCTGCAATTCTCTCTCTCTTCTCTCTTAAAAAGCTCCCAGGTATTTATTCCACCTCAGAATTGTCCCCACTATAATTTGATAACTATTTAGGGCCAAAAAGAAGATAATCTGGATATCTTGTAGGGAGCCACACTTACATACAATTAGATTTCTTGAATACACATAATTCAATGTGTGTTTACCCTGAATATATATAAAAAAGGTAAAGGTTTCCCCTACCAGCAATGTCTGACTTCACAGCCAGAACCAGCTTAAATAATTCTATATGCATTATTTGTATGAGATCAGTAACATTTTAATCTCTCTTTAAAATTTGGATACAGCCTAGAAACTCATTTCTGAAACATGAGATACAACTGTGCTCTCCATTTTCTCATATGAAGTACCAAGAAATTCATGTATCAGAGCTTTAATCTGTCCAATGAGTCTGACAAATGCATCATGTATTTTTCCCAGTCATTAAGTTTCCTACTTGTGTTTGAAAAAAATCATAAATAAACCTTCCCTTACCATAAGAGTTTTTATTGTTTTCAGAGTCTGCCATCTCCTTATCCCAGTCTTCTTCTTCTTCATACTGGGTAACTGTTTTCATTTCAGGAAAAACAGTTTCGGTAGCCACACTGCAATATTCATCAACTGATTCCCAGTCTTCATTTTCTGATTGAAAGTCTTCAAAATCATCACAGTCCTCAAGAGTATTTATTTTTGCCTCCACTTTTTCTGTTAGCCCTACAAAGAATGTAGCCATTATTTAAAATATAGGAAAAATAGACAATCATAAGGATGATTTTATATACTAGGGGGCCAGAGAACAAGTACAATTAATGTTAGGCTGGCTCTATGCAATTTATTTAATAAGACAGTTACATTTAAAGTTGGGTTTTGACAAGACAGCAACTACCTCCCTGTATTACCCCTTGCCATTTCACCAACTAACATCAGGAGAAAAGATGGCAGTTATTGGGCCTGAATTAACCACATGAATTGCAAAGCACGCACAAGGAATACATTTTGCATTACCCTCAGATTTGCTGTATTAGTTTCAGGAACACCTGCTAACAATTTCAAACCCAGCAAAGGCCCAAGCCATGTATAAGCTTCTTAGACATTTTACCTTTCAGCCACTATTAATTAAAACTAATGCAGAATGCTAGGAGAACATTTGCCTGCACCACTCAGAAACCCTGGTATGATACTGCATTTGATAACGCAGGTTTAGTAATAGCTTTTAAAATCTCGAGTAAGCAATTGCTCATGTTAACCAGTTAACTGCTCAGAAAAAGCTTTAGAAAAAAATTAATCAAAAGGGGGGGAAAAACCAAGCCTTTGCCCAAACAAATGTGACTTTTTCAAGCTGTGAAAAACAATACTTCCCTATTTTGGAAGCTAATTGCTTGCTTGACATATGAGGGGAACCAATATTTGAAGGCTAAGATTTCAGATGCTAGATGGAAAGAGATTGTAGTAAGCTATATAGTTTTTCTCGATACCATATAATATTTCTTCGCCTCACCCCTACTACTGTTTTTCCATTCAGAGATTCTTAAACGAATTGACCAATTGTCAAAAAGAAAAGCCTCTAGCAGTGATCTAATATAACCTAGGCTGCTAAAGGGAAATGCTGATTCACAGGTCCCTGTCTTGATCTCCCCTTTTAAACACATCAATAAAACACTTCAAACATTTGATGACTGGAGTTCTATAACCATTCTCATCTCTAGAAATGGCAAAAATAGAAATCCTTCATTGACAGCCTATAAAATGAGCTTAAAACATTACAGTATATGCCCTTTTTTCGTTGTAAGTTTTTGGATTGGGTATATCCAAGATAAATTTTTAACAGAACTTAAGAAAGGTAGTGAATCAGTGTGCCAATTTACAATTTCTAACAGAAAAATACAAATGTGAGCAAAGTCACTCTTTATACATAGTCTTTACTGTATTTAAAATAAGTCTTCAATTTTATTTCAGGGAACAGACTATGATGAAAAAGTGACCAATGGTCACTCACTCTAATTAGGATGTAGTATGAAAACACAATCATCAAGTCAGATGAGATAGAGCTGGCTATCTTACTGCAGATGTTCCAATTCATTGAGGCACATTGCATTCTAGCACCCGGTGGTTCAATATTTATGTGGACCTCAGTGGTAGTTGCTCCAACCATTCTAAATTCCATCTAAACTTAAAAACTTTTGATAATGCTGCTATATGCCAATGAACCAGCTATTCTTTTGTTTCCAAATGGCTCTTAAGAGAAGTTTAGAGATTTAGCAGAATAAAAATAAATAAATATTTTAAAAAGGGAAGTCTTATAAGCAACCATTTCCAAAACCAAGATTTAATCTTCCTGAGAAAAAAAGTCCCTTCAGATATCTATGACAAATAGGAAATAATAAAACTGAACATGTTCAAGATTTTAAATACCTTGGCATGATTTTTTAACCTTCCAGAAGTTAAAAGGAACAAATTAGATTCATTGCTGCCAAAACTAACAACTGTGCCAAGGCAATTCTGGGCTTTTTCCATTCTAAAGAGAGTAGTTGCATAATTGCTATCATCAAGTTTTTAAAAGCTAAATCTATATTTCATATCTTGTCTAGTTCATAGGTATGGGCCTACAATGATCAAATGCCTTTAAGTACTATTTAATCCACAGTACTGATGGTATCTGGATTTACTGATTAAATAAGAGCAAAATATTAAGAGATGGGGAACCACATTATGTAATTTTGATTGGGAAAATGTTTTTAAATGTTATATCTGCTACAAAGAATATCAGAAGTGGCTTCCTTAACTATATTCTTATTTTCGTTTTCTATTTGTCCAAATATTGAAGCTGAGACATTTTGAATTGTTTTTTCCTATTCTATTTTTATTTGCTATGCTATTCTATTTTAGTTTATCTTAAGGTTTCCTTTTAATTCCAACTTTTTAAATCTCTTTGACTAATTCACTGCTTCTATTTTATGTGTAATTGTTTCTTCTGTGCTTCATCTTGCCAGTAAAAGGCTTAAACTAATAACACAATTTACAAAATCCAACAGTAAAAGGACCAGTAAGCCTAGTTTGGTAAAATAAGCCGTGTTGCTGGAGTTTGGCTCATTGAATTAAACCATAATGCCAAGTTGCATTACACATAAGAGCCTAGTCATGCATAAAAAGATTGCCATCAGCAGTCAGTCACGCTATACTCATGCAGACTATCTCCCACCAACTTATTCAGTAACATCTCCACCATTCAGTTACTAATAGCAATAGCACTTAGACTTATATACCGCTTCATAATGCTTTACAGCCCTAAGAGCTTTACAGCGTCAGCATATTGTCCCCAACAATCTGGGTCTTCATTTTCCTCGTGCATTGCACTGTGTAACAGCCAAACAAGGCCTATGTCCAATATGCAAATACACTCATGCAATGTAGTATTCTACAACTGAGCTACTGTTTCCTTTTATAGAAATGCAGCTATTTTTCTCTAAATACCTTTCCCAGGTCTCCAAATGAAAGTCTTTGCCTTCTTTACTTCAACTTCCTCCTGTTCAGTAATGAAGGATCCATTAACTTTCATCTGCAAAGCAGAAATGCTTATTTTTTAAAAAATTAAATGATTCCTATCTTCTACTATTTTCATATAAATGCTCCTAAAATTGCTGGATAACAAATATTACTCTTGAAAGTTGGATTAAAGCTGTCTTTTTTAAATAAAGATGGGCCTTAAGTTCTTGTTATTAAAATATGGAATTGATAATACATTTTTAATGTTAACTTCATAGTAAGAATACTAAATTTTAAGTTGCTAGTTAACAATTACTTTAAATATCTTCTTGAAAAATAAAGCATGTGAAGCATGTAGGACCAAGCTTTCTAGCTGTCATTAAGAAGCAGAGGCAGGTGCCATAATGCTGTAATATTCTGTTTCCTCAGTTCAGAATTGCAAATAATGCAGTCATAAAGATGAATTCTGTAACAGGAATTTTGCTTTAATGTAGGGTTTTAATATGTTCATCTAAACAAGTGCTCCCCAAACCTGGATAAATAATATTGGGTAAAAGTGGGGGTTTTGGGGTAATGACCACAAACCCACACATCACAACAGGGATATTTAAATACTTTCTGATAAATAATTTTGGGTAATGAAGGAAAAGGTTGGGAAGCACTGATCTAAAGTAAGAAAAAAACAAAAACCTCTACCCAGATAGTTTGGACCTGAACAGGTGACAATGCTGACTAATTTTTAAGAATAATACTAAGAAATCCATGATTAAATGTAAATATTTTTTCAAGGAATAAAAAATCTATAGAAAGTAGGTGATTTCTCCAGATCAGGCATAGGCAATTTTTTGGACTGCCTGAAATGTTTAGAATTTTAAAAGGGTATTATTTCCATTTACAAAATGGCAGCTATTGATGGATTTGCCTCTTCACAAAATGGCTGTTCCATGCATGTAGCTCAGGCATGTCAAACTCGCGACGTAAGGTGATGTCGCGCAATGTATCCTGACTTTTTCCCCATTGCCAGCAATGGGGTGGGTGCAGTTTCAGTGTGACGCATCCGGCCCGTGGGCTGGCAGTTTGACATGCCTGATGTAGCTAGTCACAAAATCTGTATCTATCGTAACTGAGATTTCTCTCTGTTTTCCATACTATAGCCATGTTCTCTATGAATTCAGAGTAATTTTGTCTTTTTTTTTTCCTAGACAGAACAGCACTGAGATACACCATGCTGGCTTTCTAAAAGTGCTTATGGGGCCAATACACAATCCAGAAGCATTCATGTAAACAAATTTGATCTAAAGCCTAAATTAAGGCTTTACTTTGCCATGTGGATATCTCCCATGTATTTATTTAAAAATAAAGTTAAGAAAAGAGAGCAAGGTCAAAGGAGGCACCATTTCCTACTACTCCCCAAAATATGAACATGCAGATAAAGGAACCATGTCTGTCTAATTCAGTAGAGTGTCTACTTGTTGGCTATAGCTCTCTAAGATCCCATCTTCTAAAACCTAAAACATTAATGGGTTAAGAATCATGGTAAGACAACCAGACTTTGAAAATACTATCACATTGGAGTGTTCATGTACACAATTTAAAATATTAAAAACAGAAGGCATACATTTAAAAAAAAACAGAATTTAAATTGCTGCCAGGGATAAAAACTGTACTCAGGGATAAAAACATTTTAATTATATAGCATGTTCAAGTAATTTCTGAAGGATGGCAGTTTGATTTTCACTGGGTTTCTGCCACTAGCATCTAGAATTCAAAAATTGACAGTAATAATCCCTGATGTCCATCTGATTTCTTAAAAAAAAAAATGACAATTTTTAGTAAAGGTTCTTTTCCTAGCAATTTTCAGAGGAATAATTTGCTTGTAAACATACTAGAGTTTCCACACTATAAGATTTCAGTTGACTGCATTTTCGTATTTCATTTTATGAGTATGGGGTGGGGAGAATGATGACATGACAATGCCATGACTTAAGCAACTATGTCAGGCTTTGTAAGCAACTACATTATATTTTACAATAGCATTGTCATGAAGACATTATTGTAGTTTGTTAGACACCATAAAGTCCAAACTAGTACCTTTTATAAGTTTTTTAAGTTTTAAGCAATTCTTAAAGCTGCTTACCTAAGTAATTAGAGGTGTCATATTTCTTAAAGGAGCAATAAATACCAGCAAGAAGCTTGCAGCCTAAGAAAAAGCTGGTTATTTTAAATCAAACTACTGTATAAAGTGCATGTTCCTTGTTTCTTAGGCCTTGCTGTCCTTATTTGTTACCAATTGTGAAGTCAATTAAAGTCACGATTAGCAAAATTCTCTGCAAATCTAGACTTAAAACCCAGAATCTTTTAAACCTGTAACATCCAATTATTCTATATTAACTTTTACTTTTATTTCCGCATAGCACATCTTTTTTTCAAAATGTCACCATCATCTGTCATCATTATCTGTTATTTCTTGGGAACCATAGTTTTACCCTACACTATTACAGGTAGTCTTCAACTTATAACAATTAGTGACCATTCAAGGTTATAACGGCACTGAAAAAAGTGACTTATGACTGATTTTCACACTTACAACCATTGCAGCATCCTCATGATTACATGATAAAAATTTGGATGCTTGGCAACCCATTCATATTTATGACGGTTGCAGTATCCCAGGATCATGTGATCTCCTTTTGCGATATTCTGACAAGCAAAGTCAATGGGGAAGCTAAATTCACTTAACAACTCTGTTACTAACTTAACAATTGCAGTGATTCACTTAACAACTGTGGCAATGAAGGTCATAAAATGGAGCAAAATTCACTTAACAAAAATTTTGCTTAGCAACATAAATTTGGGGCTCAGTTGTGGTCATAAGTCAAGGACTATCTATATACTTTCATCTCTTACCTTCCCTTGCATATATTCTTAAGCATTGTATTAGTTTAGAACCATTTAGTTTATGTATTTATTTATATTTCTTATTTCTAAACCACCCATTTCCCTCAAAGATGAATGAAACTGCTATTTAAACATCTCCATATTTAGTCCCACATCTTTCTCCCTCGGGATACTATTACTAAAGCTTCCACTCATCCAGCTTTTTGATTCTCTACCTCTTATGACCATTACCCAGTCCTTTCAATAAGTCCAATTCTATTGTGAGGGTCCATGAAAGGTTTAATAATACACTAAAATGATTATTTTTAAAAATATCTGGGCTGTAAGTATGCTGACAGTGTTTCTTCAGCCACTTCCAGCCACTGCTTGGAAGGGATTATCTGATCCCTTAATGCATATTTTTCAACCCGATGTCTTCCTGGTGCCAGACCTAAGAGTTGCAGACCCACAACTTGTTGTGGAGACTTACTGTACCAGAATGGGGAAAGCTTTCTTAAACCTTTTACCTCAGGAAAGATGCATGGCTGCCTAATCATATTTAATCAAGTTCCCTCAGCACTTCCATTGCACTTAAAAGCAACAACCCTAAAAGTAGCAAGTTACATCTCCTAGTGAAATTAGCGTGCTTCAAATTCTATTAATTCCACCCGTCACGGATAGCGTTAAACGGTCGCCTTCCTCCCCCCCCCCCAGTAACGCTCTATTTTAATTTCAAACATTGTGCTTCGTTACCTAGCAAGGAGCAGGAATATATAACGTAGATTCCACAGTCTGACAATAACCTGCCTAATTCCTTTTTTTTTTTTTTTAACCTCGTCAGTACAGAAGCATCAACTCGAAAACCCCGAGTTTTGAAATGCCACCTCGGGCCACCAAACCAATTATCGCGTCTCGTAGATAATATCTGCATTATGTATTATCTACAGCTTCCCAGTAAAAAGGCACGTACAAGCGGCCTTGCCGTTCTCCACTGAAGAATAAGCGTTTCACTGAACCGGTTCCTAAAATGCGTTTCCTACACCTGGGAAGCAAAGCCCTTCCTCCCAAGGGTGCCTAAATATTCCCTCACGCTTTGCACCGCCGCTAACCAGCTGCAATCGCCCAGTCCTTGGCCCAGCTGCCCGGCCCTCGCGCCCAGAAGCTTATCCCCGTCCGTCACGTGGGCTCTCCCGCCTCACCCTGCAATCTAGGCTACGCCCCTGAGGAGCAGCCGTCTCCATGCCCGGCTGACGGGGGTTGTCCCGACTCAGTCAGTCGACCCAAGCAGACACACACACACAACCTCCCTTCCCACGAGAAAACTCTGAAAAGGCGCGCCTCACGTGGCCAGCCGAAGCTTTGCACCCAATCCGCGGCCGGATCTATTTGACTTGGCGCGCGCCTGCTGCGGCTTTTTATATATATATTTAAATTCCGCCTTTTTTTTTTCACATACAATTGAAGAGGGCGAAGGTGCAGTACCAATGAAGGTAGTCCTCGACTTACGACCACAACTGAGCCCAGGATTTAGGTTGCTAAGTGAGGAATTTGTTGAGTTTTATCCCATTTTGCAACTTTTCTTGCCATGTTTGTTAAGGGAATCGCTACAGTTGTTAAGTTAGCAACACGGTTGTTAAGTGAATCTGACTTCCTCGTTGATTTTGTTTTGTCAGAAGGCCACATGACCCCGGGACACTGCAACTGTCATAAATATGAACCAGTTGCCAGGCATCCAAATGGTCATACATGTGAAAAATGGTCATGCATCCTTTTTGTAGTGCCATTGTAACTTCAAACAGTCATTAAACGAACTGTTGTACATCCAGGACCTGTAGTCCTTCCTACTCCTATTTTCCTCATAATCCTGTCAGCTGAGTTGGGCTGAGAGAGAGAGAGAGTACCAGTTCTGGGAGTTGAAGTCTGTATCTTAAAATTGCCAAAGTAGAGCAATCTTGGTCTATGGGTGCATTCAAAAACTTTTAATGGTTGAGAGGATTTCAGGAGAAAAGGCTTGTTAATTGAAACCCTCTCTTCTAAACAATGAATAAAGGCAAAGGAATGGTATCATCCCCTGAACCTGGATGGCTGGTCATGCTAAAATTTAAAACCTGCCTTTTAATACTGCCAATATTGGAAAGCTACGCGAATGGGGGTCAAAGCTAAACCAGATTTCTGCTGTTGAAGAAAACCAGGGAAGCAAGGTTAAACTTCATTTTATGCACCCCCATCTTTCCATTACTTATGGGAGACTACCTTGGCTAAAGAGAAAATGTTAGTTTTGATGAAAATCCCCACTCCTTGGTGTTACCCGTAAACTCCATCCAGGGATCTTTTATTTCAAGGTGAACCAAGCCTAATAAAATCTGGTGCCAGCCGTGCTTCCTTAAATAGGACAACAACAAAAATGCCCTTTTATGTACTCTCAGGTGTTAGGCTAGGCTAGGGCAATTGATCTCTGCTGGATGCCTGATATTTGTTTCGTGTGTGGCCCAGATTCATCTTCTGCTTGCTGTTTATGCGAATGGTTTTTATATTTCCTTGGATTGTAAGCTGCCCAAAATCAGTCTGGAGTTCAGTGACACTAAGTGGAATAAATTATTTAATACTTAGAAATGCTCATTTTTCAAAGGTGAACCCTGACATTGAAAACAAGTTTCTGATGTTAACATTCTGAAGTCTCCCCCAACATAAAAATCTAGGTTTTCAGAGCTTCTTGGCCCAAATCTTGGTTCTGTTAGCCATTTACCTCACAGACAGACATCTCAGTTTAATCTTGATTACAAATTTCAAATCTTTTCACAAATAATTGATTGGGTAGAAATCAAGAATAAGGAAATAATTCAAGGAACTGCACATCAAGAGATTCAGAAATTTTAGGCATGAAATTGTCTTTATTTCTTAGTAATATACCATATTCTCATATATAGCTATCTTTGACTAGATTGGTTTTTATATGACCTCAGTAAAGTAGTTTATAAACCAGGTCACAAAATATCAGAGCATAAGCCCAACTGCTTCTGAGGGCCATTTGACTTCTCAGATCAAGGTTGTGTATGTTAGACTTCTAAGAGCTAGCTCTTTCAGATGCACAAAAGGGGTTATAAGTTGAATTTATCCATCATGCTAAGGTAAAAGGTGAGTTTTGGTGTCATTTCAAAAATCTAGTTATTGGGGGGGGGGGTTTACAGTTAAAGCTTAACCCAAAGTATGAACTCATCCACTAAATTACAAACTGCATTAAGCCACAATGGATTTGATTCTTGCTTTGTGATGTGTGCGAATACAGTTAAATAAAACTCTGTAGGTTTGATAATCTATAATATACTACTAAAACCCATTATCGTGACCTTTAACTGGATGAAATAGTGCATCATAGGGCAAAAATTTTGGAACCAAAGTATCTCAAATGAGCTAATTTACAGAATGTGTCCAGAATTTGGGACCCATGAGTCCTAGGAGAATGAAATTTGAGAAAGCTGGGACTGCTTCAGTGCTGTTACTGCACTGCTGCTGTGGTCACATGATCTCCATTTTCCATTAACAGTTTCCAGCCAGCCTTACAATCCCTCCCTGCCTCCCCCACCCAGAGCAGCCACTTACCTGCCTGCTGGGAAGGTAAGGGAAGAATGCTCCCTGCCTGATTCCCACAAGGAAATTCAATGAGGAAGTCACTCTTGCTCCCATTGCTTTTTTTTCCTACTCTTGGGTCATTCTGTTTCTGTTTAGATAAGGAAATATCTCTGAAACAGTGATGCAATGGGCATGGGTTTTCTAGTACTGATCATTCACTAATTGCCTGATAACAGCTTGTGAAGATTGTTCATTAATTAAAAAAATAAAACAAAAAGCTGTTAAATCAGTTTGTTCTTATGTGCATCCTTATGTTATCAATTGGAAGAAGACATCTCTCAAATTTCACATTACTAATGTCAGCCAGAAGGAATGTCTGAGTGTTTGCATTATATGAAATATATTTTTAAATGGATGACTTTAACTTATTACCACTTCTCCGTATTTCTTCCAGGTTTCTGATTGGTAAATTCACTCCAGACCTTGGTTAGTCATAGCAACTGGAATGCATTCACATGATGGTCTCTTTTAGTTTTAGGCAGATTCTGAATATGTAAAAAAACTTCTGAGAAATATCCAGGAGTAAAGTTTAGAGTCCCACTTTTAAGTCATCACTTTATACCATCTCCTCACTAAATATTTTCTACAGTTATTCTTGCTTAGGTAATTTTTTCCCATTCTCCCGTGCAAAACCCTGCATAGGTCTCCTTGCACGCATTGCATATTTGAGACCTCCCTTCAGTCTTGAAATAATAGTTAAGTCTGGCAAACATGGAAACCATTCCAGAACCTTTATATTTATTTTCTATAAGCCTTTGCTGGTTGCTTTGGAAATATTTCAGATTGTTGTGAAATGCCCAATCTAGACAGAAGAGATGATGTCCAAACTTTTACATTTGACATATTCAATTTTTTATTTTGAATCTTTACATAATGAGTATGGATTCATTGTTTTAAAAAAAAGAAATGTGCCTAATTTGGTACAAGTTAGCCTAACTTCACTAAGTCATTTTCTTCTGTTCTCTCCCCCTCCCTCCCATATGCACCAAAATACTTTTGCCTAGAACAAAGTTTGCATGTTTTGCTGTTTACACAAATCACTCAAAACTAGTTGTTCCTGGAACCATCTGTATGTGACCATTTACATTTGCTTGGCAGACAACTAATTTCTATTCACTAGCCAGAATGAAATCCAGTTCCGTTATATAAAATATAAAATATATAAATAGGCCCTATCATGAAACAGTAGCAAAATAAACTCTAAATTAAGTTTGTTTTTCCACTTTCCCTGAAAGTATATTTATACATATATTAATTAAAATCCAAAACTGCTACATTTCTGTTAAATCCAGTAACATGGAGAGAATATGGATGGTAGGCAATTATTTAGTAGCAAGTAAAGTAATTTATCCAGGGAACATTCATTATACATTTGACTCAAAAGCCAAGAGTTTCCATAGTTGTAGAATAACAAACAGATTAATTTGCCGTCAGAATGAAAAAAATAATTTTCACAGGTGCCCAGCTTGCAGCAATGTATATTTTGAAATAAATGTTTCCACTTGTTCTCCTTGCAATGTTTTCATAGCTCTCCAGTGGATACTGCCACAATTCTCTGGTTTGCCTTGAGAATGATTCAGCTCTTCTTTGATATAATCCAGCCAAAGATCTTCAATAAAAAAAGCATAGTTAATACTGTAATAATGAAAATGCTACAAAAGAGGGAATTCCCTGGTGCCAAAAACATATTGCCTATATGTATTTGATAAGAATGTTGCAACTACACTGTATTCTGTAGAATAATCCTGGATGGATCAGAGACAAGGACTATGGTGACTTATGGTAGATCACCCACCCCATTGCCGGCAATGGAAAAAAAAGTCACGACACGTCACGTGACGTTACGAGTTTGACACCCCTGATGTATAGGGTGTTTTTTTTCTTTTTATGCACATTTTTATGTAGTCTTGTCTAGTTATCTTAATTTTTAAATATTATTTTAATACTTCAAATAGAATAAAATAAAAATTTGATGGAATGTTTCAACTACACAGTATTCTGTAGAATTCCAAGACAGACAGAAAGAAAAATCAGCAACTGGCACAATAAGCTCTGCTTGGTTCATTGAAAGATTTGGTATTCTTTAGCACAGGCATGTCAAACTGCCGGCCCACAGGCCGGATGTGTCACGCCAAAACTTGCACCCACCCCAGTGCCGGCAATGGGGAAAAAGTCCGATACGTCATGCGACGTCACATGACATTGCGAGTTTGACATGCCTGCTTTAGCAGAAAGAATCAGGTGATTAACACAGCTATAACAACTGAGAGTAGTCTTGGAAACCGACAAGTAAAAATTCTTACCAGGCTCTGTAGCACCAAATTCTCTCAAGGCACGTTCATAATATTCTCGGATGTTAAATATTTTACTGGATTCCTTTTTAAAAAAAGGTGGGTGGTTACCACGCTGAACTTAACACACAGTGATAAAATAAAATATAATTTGTCATGCAATCTCAATCATCTTCTGAAACTTTAGGCAGCCTTCATACATAAATCTTTTTTGGGCAATCTTACAAAATAATACATAGTATGTAAGAGAGAAGCTGAGTCTTACTCCTCGCTCTTTCACCTTGATGCTGACAAGGAAGTGAAGATGAAACTGAATCGATATGAATACAGAGCTGTGGTGGTGCAGTGGTTAGAATGCAGTACTGCAGGCGAACTCACTGCTCACTGCCAGGAGTTCAATCCAGACTGCCTCAAGGTTGACTCAGCTTTCCATCCAAGGTCAATAAAAGGAGGACCCGGATTGTTGGGGGCAATATGCCGACTCTGGAAGCCGCTTAGAGAGGGCTGCAAAGCACTGTGAAGCGGTAGATAAGTCTAAGATTGCTATTGCTAATGGACATTATACAGGATTAACAACTCTGGACAGGAGTAGTTCTCTGCAACCTTTTCCTTATTAACACACTTCACCCTATACAACGTCCTCTTACAAGTACAGGTAATCTCAACTTAAGTCACCACAATTGGGAATGTCTGCTAAGGGATGCAATTGTTAAGTGAGTCACACCCAATTTTACAACCTTTTTTGCCATGGGCATTAAGCAAATCAGGTGGTCATTAAGCAAATCTGGCTTCCTCCACTGACTGCTTGTCGGAAGACCCCTGAGAAGGTTGCAAATGGGTGCAACTGTCATAAATACATGCTGGTTGCCAAGCAACAAAATTTTGATCACATGACCGCAGGGATGCTGCAACAGTCATAAGTGTAAGGGACTGGCGTAAGTCACCTTTTTCGGTGCAGTTGAAAGTTTTAAAACAAATTTGTTAAACAAATGGTCGCAAGTGGAGGACTGCCTGTAACTCAAATAGGGGTCTCACTGTTTACTAAATGAATAAGCTGTGAAGAACTTTCGTTTCCTGCCCTTCAGTCATTAATATATTTTGGTTCTTTTTTTCTTTTCTTTTTTTTGCCTTTCTTCACTAGACCACAATCATAGATATGTCTCCCATTCCTTCACTTCAAGCTTAGCCTCTTTCATTCTAATCAGACCTGAACAGGAAGCAAAGGGAGGGGTAGGGAGTTATCTTGGGACTAAGAGAGACGGGGGCTTCCTGCCAAGCCTTTGGTCTTTAAACAAGAAGTCATGGTCAGCCAAAGGGCCAGAAAACCAAATCTTACAACCGGGGAATGAAGTGGCAAGCAGAAACTGGAGCGTAATTCTGTGTCCAAGAGCCTCCAGGGATGGGGAGTGTCAAAATGAACAAGATGGTAGACTCCTTTTTTAGATGCATACCAACATGGTGACATAACAGAACTGGGACCATGGAGGTCTTCTAGTCCAACCCTCTGCTCAGGAAGGAAAACCCTATACCATTTCAAACAAATGGCTGTCCAATCTCTTCTTAAAAACTTCCAGTGTTGGAGCATCCACAACTTCTGGAAGTGAGTTGTTCCACTGATTAATTATTCTAGCTATCAGGAAATCTTGCAGATTTTAATCTAAGCTGCAGATACTCTGACTGGGGCATTCCTTCCCAACTGTTCCTAGCAGTTTGCATGCAAACAATCCAGGCACAGGAATAGACTTCTGGAAGTGAGAGAGGAATCGTCCTGACTGTGCTGCTCTTGAAGGACAGCAAGAAAGGGCAAGAGAAGGCAGCAGTTTCAGAGGCCCTATTGGTTTTCTCTATGGTCTCGGCTGGCTACAGTACTATCTTCCTCTGAGCCCTTTGTGGGGTCCAGTCCTTGTGGTGGAATGTAGTCCAAATTCCCTGGAGGAAATGAGTGCATTCCAGAGGACCAAAAAGACAGCCAGTTTAGACAGTTCAGTTAGGAGAAAGAGAGTTAGAAATTCTCAGAGTATACTTTGAGAGTATATCTTTAACGATGCAAATAATTGCTTTAGTTTGGCAAGATTTCTGTCTATAGGCAAGGAACAATAATGAGAACTGTTTAGAAATAATTCTGCATTATTTCTTGGTTTTGGAGCCTGACCGGCCTATAGCTGCAGCATCAGGACCAAAAGGTGTAGGAGTTTCAGCTTCTCTCATTGGAGGGGACTATTATATTAAACTCCAGAGAGTTCACACAAAAGACATGCTTACATAATGCAAAGACATTGATTATCCACCTGAGACGACCACTATAATCAGTGTGTATGAAACATAATAATGTAAGTGACTTTCCGTTCTTAAGACATGTAATGGGTTAAAACAAAAATGAGAAATTTACGATCTTTCCAATGTTGCTGATTTACAATTCCTAGCAGTAACAGCTGGCACTGGATTTCTTAACTGTAGTTTGGGAATATCTAGAGAATCCAGAGGTCAACCTCACCCTTTCCGTTAATAAGTTTAAGAACACCAACAATGGCTAGGATTTTGAGGAAACTGGCCATGTGCCAATAATCTGCCCACAACATTTAAGGATTACTATTTCTAGGTGGCTTTTAAAATCAGCTGAAGTATTTTACTGTGGCCCAGTTCTAACAGAGCATACTTTACAAAATAAAAAGGACTGATTCCATTAGAAACCTCACATTGGTAAATACCTCTACAAATATTGACACTATTTATTCATTTATTTGTTTTATCAAACAATCAGTAAGTATTTCCACAAATATCACTGTTATTTGAGACTGAGTGGTAAACAAATTAAAAATAAAAATAAATGCAACCATACAAAAATTAAAACACATGGTACTTGAGAAAATAATATACTCCATAATTACTAACACAACCAAGAAACGGATCCCTGCACTTGTTTATAATACTTCTTTACTTACTTGTTCCTTTTCAATCTGAATCATTTTTTTGAAGAACTGGAGTGAAAATGGGCGGCACTCCTGCAGCCTAGGAGAGAAGTAATGGGGTAAGGCATCTGTATTTAATAACAAATAGGGGTGAAGGTGTATAGAAAAACGTGACTGAATAATGCTATAAAAAGGAGATATTTAAAATCTAAACAAGAACTGGAGTATCAACCTGTCGTGGTGGACACATTTACAGATGCAAAATAGATATGAAAAAGACATGAAAATGCATGGATTTTATAAAGAACAAAGTGTATTTGGTACGATTTTGTTAACCTCAGATGAGAAATTAATCAAGAAAATGTATAACTTTTTGTTAATTTTGGAAATGGAAAGTGAACAAGTTAAAGAAACAATGATTAGATGAGCAAAAAACTTTGGTTACAATACAGAATTAGAAAACTGGCAAAAATTATGGGAGAGAAACTATAAGTTAACAATGGCAACTTCGTATAAAGAAAATTTATATCAAATGTTTTATAGATGGCATTTGCCACCAGCAAGATTAGCAAAAATGTTTAAAAATATGTCAGATAGATGTTGGAAATATAAGCATAATCCAGGCATGTATTATCACATCTGGTGGACATGTAGCGAAGCAAAGGCCTATTGGAAAAAATATTAGGTGAACATGTTGATTTCAAACCTGAACTTTTCTTGTTAGGTATAATGTCTGACAAGATTAACAAACAAAGCCTATATTTGATTTTACACGTCATCACAGCAGCAAGAATAACTTTTGCGCAATATTGGAAAAATGAAGCACTACCACCAGAAGAAGAAATAATCAGAAAAATATTGGAATGCGCAGAGATGGATACATTAACTTTGAAATTGAACGATAAAGAAGATACAGACTAGTATCAAACTTGGGACTTATTCTACTATTGGCTAGAAGAAAGACTGAAGGATTAGGAATGGAATACTGTATGCATCAGCATTGTTGATTCCAGACGGCTCGTTGGTTGAAAAATTAACATATGCATGTAAGAGAAAATCAATCAAATCTTTAATTGAAAAAGGAGATATGCTAACCTGGTGAAGACTTGCTTTGCTTTCTTATAGCCACCGGTCCTGTGAGCCCACTCAAGGTACTTTTCTTTCAAGGCTACGGAGTCAGCAGGAAGTGTGGCAAGGAAAGATCTCTGCCGGTTAAATGGAAATGATTGTGATGTCCATTAAAGGACACAAAGCTTTTAAGCATCCACGGTGGACTTTAAAACTGAAGTCAAGAAGATAGGTTACTTTGTTCTTTGTGATAATTACCCACACCAAATTGGATCTACTGACTCAGCTGGAGCAGGGGTTTCCAACCCCCAGTCCTTGGACCGGCACCGGATGGTGGCATGCCAGAAACTGATCCACCCAAACAAGCATAGCTCCATCCACGGGATGCAGGCAGCACATGAAACCAGGCCCCCTCCGGTCCACGGAAAAACTTCTCTCCACGGAACTAGTCCCTAGTGCCCAAAGGGTTGGGGGCCACTAAGCTAGAGAATATACATCAATCTGGCAATCTCCTATTCATACAGTTCAGTAAATCTACTCTGGAGAGTCTAAAACTAGTCCTTGCTTAACAACCACTCATTCAGCGTCCTTTGGAAGTTACAATAGTGCAGAATGAGGGGAACTTACAGCAGGTCCTTGTAACTGCAGTTGTCTCCGAATCCTTGTGGTCATATGACTGAGATCCTGTTGCTAAGCAAGGCAATTGTTAAGTGACAATTGTTAATTGCCCCGTTTTACAACCTTTCTTGCCATAGTTGTTAAGTGTATTACCACAGGTGTTAAGTTCGTAAGACAATCGTGAAGTGAATCTGGCTCCCTCATTGACTATGCTTGTCAGGTTGCAAAAAGTGATCACGTGACCTCAGGACACTGCAACCATCACAGATATATGCCAGGTGCCCAGTGTCTGACGTCTGATTATCATGGGGATGCTGCGAGGGTTGTAAGGTTGAAAAACAGTCATAAGTCACTTTTTTCAGTGCTGTTATGACTTTTAACGGTCACTAAACGAATGGTTGTAAGTTAAGAACTACGTGTATACATTTTTGGCAAAATATTTGCAGAATTACAACGGCCTCATTGACTACAGATATGATATGATAGGTTTTTATCCTGCAATTTATTTATTTTTAATGCACAGGTTATCGTTAGTTCTAAAATTAATTTTTAAAATAATAGTGGAATCATTCTTACTCTTTTCCAAATTAATCTCATAGTATGATTCATTTTTAATGGAATATATGATACCTGATAGAGGGCTTCAGTCTCGGCTTTGCTACTGGCACCTTCACTCCATTCTAGCCATAAAGTCCATATTGGCAAGGTGTCCTACAAGGTGGAATAACAAAAAAACGGAAGAAAATATTGGATGTGAGTTGTATAAAATACCTGCAGGCAAATTGAAAGACACTGGAATTCCTGAAGTAGTCTAGCAGAAAATATATTGATGAAATTAAGGAGCCTCCTGTCTATAGAAAGGGACCAGACTAAGTAAGTCCTGCATTACGCAGGCAATGCAAAAAGCTTACAAAGGAAAAATAGGGGAACTCAGAAAAAAACCGAATGTCATTTTCATAGCTGCATGGTTTGCCTCTGGGATCTTTAAAATAAAAGGGGTGTGGAGAATGCAATTGCAATAGTACTGGAAGGTGTTACCACAATGGAATGCCGTATCCCTAATGTCAAGTGCTCATCGTCCTATGGACAATGGGTAAGCAAGTACTCATACAGGCCCACTAGGGATGGCCCTTTGTTACTTACTATAAGTGCAAAAAGCAGATTTAAAAAGTTCTTTCATTGCCTCTGCCAGGGGCACTGCCAATTGTCCCATTCATCCTTCCCGAGAAGAAGATAATAATAATAATGATGATGATGATGATGATAATAATAATAATAATAATGTTGGAAGGGACCTTGGAGGTCATCTAGTCCAACCCCCTGCTCAGGCAGGAAACCCTATACCAGTGGTTCTCAATCTTTTTAATGCCGCGACCCCCAACCGGTCGTAAGTCGAGGACTACTCAACTGGTGCAGCACCGTTTGCAGAATGGGACTTTTGCCGGGCTCAGCAGGGCAGAGACAGCCTGGACAATTCCTATTGGCTTTTGAAAGCCAATAGAATTAGACTCTATTCAAGAGAGTCTATTCTATTGGCTTTCAAAAGCCAATAGAATAAAAGAGAGTAGCACAGCTAAGGAAAAGGGGGAAAAAATGGCAGACTGCGTTGTTTGGCGACCCCTGTGAAATGGTTGTTCGACCCCAAATGGGGTCCCGACCCACAGGTTGAGAACCACTGCCCTATACCATTTCGGACAAATGGCTGTCCAGTCTCTTCTTAAAAACCTCCAGTGTTGGAGCATTCACCGCTTCTGGAGGCAGGTTGTTCCACTGGTTAATTGTTCTAACTGTCAGTAACTTTTTGACAGTGCCACATTGATCCCTCAAGTTGACCTTATGAATGGAGAGAGCATTTCAGATCCCTAAGCAGATCCTGCAATTGTGTTAGTTATTCTGTTTTAGGCCATACAGACAGTCCTTGTTTATTGACCACAATTGGGAGTGGCAACTCTATCACTAAGCACTGTAGTTGCTAAGGGAAACCATATGACCATAATGGCTTATGACTTTACTTCCCATTTGGAAGTGACCAATCACATTGGTCATTAAGCAAGATATCACATGATCACACCTTGCAATTTCACTTCCACATTCTCCGTTAATTTTACGGATTGGAAGCTAGTTGTGAACTGTCTGAATGGCAATCATGTGGCAGCAGGACACTAAAGATGTGTGGATTAGTTACAAAGCTTTTTTTTTTCAACTACCATATCTTTGAATAGTCACTAAATGAGGCAGTCAGTAAACAAGGATTACTTGTATACATTTTTACTTCATAGAGTGTAGTTTTTTTACACTTGCAGTTTATTAATACACGTTATTTTAGTAGCTTGTGTTGCATTTTTATTAACAAGACTCCTTGCTTTGATGGCATTCTATCTCTTCCACTTGATTTGACTTTTGCGTTGTATATTGGTAAACACTGCTGGTCAATGACTCAATAAATGTGACCATTACTAGTTTCAGATGACTCCCAGGCTCCAAGGATTCATTCGCACAACCTAAGTTCAGAAGAGAGTTCCCACCTTAGCTTTAACCACTTTGAAAGCCTCCTGGGCACAAGCAGCCACTTCATTGCTCTTCAGACTCCGCAGCAATTGCAACCTCATTTCCCACATATCCACCAATTGGCTGAAACGGTTTGTGGCTGCCACTGCCATCTCCCTGGCCTTGTCTTCGTGACCGAGTTCCATCAGGAGCTGAATCTGAAAAGATGCCACACAAAATAAGCACCGAATGGCTGCTTTCAGGAATGAACTTCTAAGCTCCAAACCCACCCTTTCCGGTTTATGCGGGTGGGAGCTTTTCAAGTGCAAGGACCACATCCTTCCTTACCCACTGTTTATAGAGAGAAGCTGGCAGCCGTTGTGAGTCATGAGCTCGGCTGAAAACACTCAGTGCCCTTTCCAGTCTCTGAAACAAGAGGGAAGGAGTAAAAAAAAAAAAAAAACTTGTACTGCTGTACAAATGAGTCTTCATAAAATATCACCGAGCTTTTGAAATCACCATCCTGAGTACTAGTGACTAAATTTTCCGGAACCATGTATAGTCAAATGATATTATTTATGGCACCAAAGGAAAAAAAGCACCGGGTTTGGGAGAATTTCAAGGACTGGACAAATGCCAACGAAAAGTTTTTAAAAATTAAGGGAAACAATCTTCCACCCACCAGGCCAATCAAATCAGTCTCCTTAGGGAACAATGAATGTTGAACTGACTTGATGGGGAAAGAAGGGGAAAATTGAAAGGATGAAAATGTGGAGATTCTGAAAACTGGCTTATCTGGCTGAAGCTCAAACCCTGTACAAGAATACCACACAATGTAAGATTTTGCCGCAGGAGCCACATAACCCACAATCTTTTATGTTGCCAAGGAAGTGCTTTTTTGCAACCCTCTGCTGTGTCTTCTCAATGCAAATTCTCTTCCTCACTGTACTGCTGCAGCCATTGCCTCCTTTCCATACTCCCTTGAACTTGAGAAGTGTAGGCGCAGTACTAGACATGAATCTTTGCCCAGATCAATAGCAATGTACACTATTTATTATTACATGTCGCCCTCAGGACTGAAAAGACTGTTCAGCCCTTCTGCCAAGCAGCCAACAACTGAATGCTTACATGTTACATCTATAATTGCATCACAAGCTGAACTAAAAATAAGAGAATCCAAGTCTACTACTTTAATATTCTATGTAGGTTTCAGTTCCACAGGGTCTCTTCTGCAGTCTTCTGTCAAAGATGCATTCTCAGATTAAAATGTAAAAGGCGAAGCCAATGTCTGGCAAAAAGGCATGGGCGCTGGCCTCACTTTTTAAAGTTCCCAGCACTTGTAAAATGTTATAATGAAACATTTAAAATATTAATTTATTTGTTTCATTTGTATCCTGCCTTTATTTTTTTATAAATATGGCAACCATACCCAATACTTCTTCCTCCTCCTATTTTCCCCAAAACAACAACTGAGAGTGAGTGACTAGGCCAGGGGTAGGCAACCTTGGCTCTTTTATGACTCGTGGACTTCAACTCCCAGAATTCCTGAGCCAGCATGGCTCAGCTTGGAAACCTCTCCCTTTCCCCTCAGCATGGCTGGCTCAGGAATTCTGGGAGTTGAAGTCCATGAGTCATAAAAGAGCCAAGGTTGCCTACCCTTGGCACTAGCCCAAAGCTGGCTTTCAGGGCTAAGGCAGGCCTTGAACTCAGTCTCCCACATTCTAGCCTGATGCCTTAACCACTAGACCAAACTGACTCTCGTTATCTCAGCTTCTCTTATCTTTATTATAATAAATATTACTGTATATCACAAAGATTCTTCACAAAAGCTTCCTATCTTTTTTTTTAAAACCCCACGTAGCCATTTATCACAAAGGACATATATCCAAAATTTTACTTCCTTTTGATTTTGGCACAAATTAGTCATTCTGCAGTCCAGCCTTAGAAATTAGGAGCCAACCAGATAAGTTCTCATGATGAGACTAGATGACTATTTAAGAAGTGAAGTACTATATTATTGAGTAATCAGAATGGGGAAGGTAGGTCAGAATATGCCTGTCCATCCTGCACAGGCATATGGCACAGGCGTCAGATGGCAATTCTGACAATGCCTCGCTAAAATCATAAGGACAGATAAACACAGGCAAACTATACAAATCGAAGCCGCACATATTCAGATCTTTGTTTACTTCACTTTCTTAATAAGCCTTAATATTCTATCCAATAAATCAATTTTCTAAAGGCTTTTTCGGGCTGCAAACTGAGGGACGTGCCAGTGACATCCCTCCATGGGAAAGCAGTATCAGTAACAGAAGAAACCTGTATTATTCCGAAGGCAAACATTTTTACCTTTTGCCTTAATTCTTCACTGTTGGTCTTCCGGTTACATCTTTCCAAGGTAAACGTGACATAACATTTCCACATTTCCTCTGCAGAATTCAAAACATTTGTTATTTCTTCTGAAAACAGAAGTCAAGTTTACTTGCATCTATTAAGCAGAGTCTAACTTCTGAGTAATAATCTCTTTCAAGTCCGCACCAGTTCTGCTGTGGCATTACCACATTAAGCCTCAAGGGGGCGCTGTGTGCTCTGCATCTTCCTCACAATTGTGTCAGCAGACAGAGCCCACTAAGCTTTGTTGTAGGAATCACATGCAGTTGACTTAGAGAGACAATATCTTGAGTATGACAAAGAAAGTGTTAAGGGCGCTAACTGGCATACCCCCCTCATGTTCCTTCTCCTTTCACTGCCAGACTACATTAGAAATGGGTGACAGAACATTTGAATTTGTGGAGTTTAGTTAAGAAAAAAGGTGGAGCCCTTTGCTAGATGGGCTCAATTAGTACAAAATTGAAATAAAGCCATTTGCAGGCTTAATGACAGGAAGAGCCAGCCTGCAAAAAATAGCCCACAGAAAGAAAAGAGGTGTGGAAAGTGTTTAGGAAGGGAGCCTCCCTAGATTTTGAAAAGTAAAAATAAAGGAGGGGAGAGGTCTTGTAGCATTCTGTTACCATAACCTTACAATAAAGGGATTGTGCTTCTTGGTCCGGACGACCTCAAAGGGCTGATGGTAGGAGATGCCAAATAAGCACTTTGTGCACAAGCACAGACATGGGTGGAAAGCGCTTATCCACAGTCCTTCTGAGATAAGTGCTAATTAGATATTGGGCACCTGCTGAAATTCCAGCTTAGTTCCCAAAGACAGTGGAGGGGAGCTGAAATCATTCTGCAGGACAGGTAGTCCTCGACTTACAACCACAACTGAGCCCAAAATTTATGTCGCTAAGTGAAACAGTCATTAAGCAAGTTTTACCCCATTGTATGTCCTTTCTTGCCACAGTGGTTAAGTAAATCGCTGCAGTTGTTAAGTTACGGTAGTAACCCAGTTGTAAAGAGAATCTGGCTGATCACATGTCGCCATGACATTGCAACCGTCATAAATATGAGTCAATTACCAAGCATCTAATATGAGTCAATTACCAAGCATCTAATATGAGTCAGTTACCAAGCATTGGCGTGCCCCAATGGTCGTAAGTGTGAAACCAGTCATAAGTTACTTTTTTCAATGCCACTGTAGCTTTGAACAGTCATTAAATAAATGGCTGTAAGTCGAGAACTACCTGTACACATTTCACACTGAAGCTAAAGGTTTGTATAATAACATCTTGCCTTAGAAAAACGCGCTCTTTCATAAAAATCTAGGAGATCAAATCAAAGTGACGAGTCATCTCAATCCTTCATCTAAATCTAGAAACTTTCTCTGTGGAAGGTTGTGGTTTTCTATATAAAAGAATGCTCATTTATTTGTCCCTGGGATCGACGGTAATAGCACTCGGCCTGACTACTGACTATTTCCGTCTGCTGCTTGTTGGAACTGAACCCCATGAACCGAACACAGATTTTCAATATTAGTTCACACAAAAATAAATAGCCACCTTTGCTATGGGAAACTTGGACAATAACCCCAAGTATATGAGACAGACTCTGGGGGCAAGTATTTGTCGTTCTCGAGTCCATAACTTCAGAATGAACTCAGAAACTCAGTTATAAGAATTAGAGGAAAACAAGCAAGTTTTAATATCCAGGGGGAAAAAATCTAACCAGTGGGAAGGTGTGTGACTGCCTCCTCAAATACAGCACAACACCGTTCTTCTTTGCAGGCAACCTCTAAAGACTTTGACTGTTTCGACTTTGGTTGTTCTGAAGAAGGCAGAGATTCCATCTCCAGTTCCCGCCGTGCCATGAAATCCCACACAAGAGGATCATTGTCATACGCTGCCTGCAAACTAAAAGAAAAGTTGCATTATGCTATTAGCTATGAGTGACTCCCTTCCTATAAAGCTCTGGCGTAATTGCGAGTGCTTTTGTTCCATAAAAGGTAAGCAACCATAATCGGGAACATTTTGCTTACGTTAATAGAACTCACACAGTGTGCACAGAAACAGGAATGCCTTCAGCCAGAAGTGTTTTAGATATTCTGAAGTACTTCAGAATGCTACCCTGTGCTCTACACAAGCCTAGCCAGGTGATCTGGGAAGGATGTGTTCCTGCTTCAGTGTTTTAAATTAGAATAATACCACTACAGAATGGTAGCAGTCCCATTTACAAGCTCACTGTGTTAAATACACATATACCTCCTAGAACAGGAATGGACAATATGTCCCCTTTAGGACCTGTGGACTTCAACTCTTGAGAATTGATGGCTGGCTCAGGAATTCTGGGAGCTGAAATCCACAGGTCGTAAAGGGGCCATAGCTGCCCACCCGTCCTAGAAAATGGGAAACTTGGCACAGGAAGAAATGGGTTAGATAACACATTTTCTTTTCCCATGCTAGAAGCTTAAAAGGAATTTGTAAACACCAGCACTAAAAAACGGTTATCTCCTACCCAAAGCCTCTACAGACACAACATAGTTATGAAGATCAAGGGCATTTTTTTAGTGCAATGGAGACGCATACCATAAATCCAAGCAGATTTATGCTTATCAGTTGTTTATACTCAATTGTACTCACAGTCTTAATCATAGCCAAGACAACAGACCTGGAATGAAAAGACTTGGGAGGCCCACGGAACTCGTTTTATAATTTTATCTACTTTCTGTCTCAGCCCAACAAATCTCACCACTGTACTGTTGTAAAAATAAACAAAGTGAGCTAAAGCACGTTGAGCTACCAGGTGAAAGTCAGGATGCCATAAAAAATAAATACAAACCGATAAAAATAGGGGGGGGGAGAGGAAACATGCTCTTTTCTGAACAGCAGCTCCTAAATTATAGTGTTTTTTTACTATTATTTTTTACGTCACATAAATCATGCAGGCACATAAGGCAAACACTCAGTGCCAAGCCAGACAATTAAGTGGGCAATTAAATATTTTGATGCAGTTGATCGTGGCCTGAATATTCTGCTGTTTGTGGATATAAATGGCAGATGCTATCCATTTTGGATAGCAAGATGGGCAGTATATATGTATATACAAAACTAAATAAAACAAACTACAGAGGGTGCTGGATACCTGTTTAAAAGCAAGGCTGTGCTAATAAATGCCTACTCTAGAAGAAATTTTTCCTTTTTACAGTAGGCTAAACCTGTCTTCGTTTCCAAAGATTGGAAAGCAGCTTACATTTAAAAAGCTGCATTAGAAAGCATTCACAATAATCAATGTCAATATTCTGATATTCACCAGAATATCAAAGGTACATAGTTAAAAACTGAGCACTATGATTGGAAACAGAAAATTTCAAAGCACACCCAGGCACTTTTAACCTATTTCCCCCAGAAGGAAACAAGGCACTGATGCTGCAGTTCTGACCTGGCTGAGCTTTCCAGATAAAAAGGGAATCTGAAAAATGACTGCAGTCTAAAGAGATGAAAATCTCTTTAGAGATTCGATAATTTTATTTTTAAATACATATTAAAAACTTATAAATTAAAAAGAGAGCCAAGATAATAATAACACTTGCATCTTTGCACTAGAGCAGGGGTTCCCAATCGGGGGTGCGAGACAATATTCCAGGGGGTGCGAAAACTTGGCTTTAGAAGTTTCAACATTATTTTTTACGTTCACATCATTCAAAATTTGTTTAAATAAGTTTATTACCTTTGTAAGGGGTGCGAGAATATATCAGAAGCGTTCTAGGGGTGCGGGGTATAGAAAAGGTTGGGAACCGCTGCACTAGAGCATCCTAGTTTAATAGAAACAGGATTTGTTTTTGCTAGAGCCAAACCAAAAATGAGACCAGTTTATGCAATTAATCTAATCCTGTCTTCTGGAATATGCTGAAATAATTCTAAACCTTAAACATGCAGAGTCTACTGGAGTAGACTAACACACAAAAGAACAATGGCTACTGAATGCTAAGATGGTGGAAAGCGCACCCAAAACTTACTTTTCAAGAATTTCTTTTTGAAGATCTTGCGTAAAATCAAAACGTTTTGCAACTGACAAAAGCAACAGTGCAAACTCAGCACCTATAATGAAGAAGGATACATTAATCGGGATACTCTAAGTATCATAATCAGAATTGCAGCTCCCCTAATTGTAACCCTTACTTCCTTTGACATTCCCAGGCTCCTTGCTCCATTTAACATAAATGGGGTGCTGGCATGTTGCAAAATAAACTCCCCGTGCTGTATTGTCAAGAAAATGTTCAGGCCCTATGATTTTTATCTAGGGCAGCAGTTTTCAACCTGTGGGTCGGGACCCCATTTGGAGTCGAACGACCATTTCACGGGGGTTGCCAAACAATGCAGTCTGCCATTTTTTCCCCCCTTTTCCTTAGCTGTGCTACTCCCTTTTTTCTATTGGCTTTTGAAAGCCAATATAATAGACTCTCTTGAATAGAGTCTAATTCTATTGGCTTTCAAAAGCCAATAGGAATTGTCCAGGCTGTCTCTGCCCTGCTGAGCCCGCCAAAAGTCCTAGTCCGCAAACGGTGCTGCACCAGTTGAGTAGTCCTCGACTTACGACCGGTCGAGTAGTCCTCGACTTACGATCAGTTGGGGGTCACGGCATTAAAAAGGTTGAGAACCACTGATCTAGGATATGTTTGCTGTGTATATTTTGCCCAGATACATTGGTATGTATCTCTTCTTTATATGTAAGTCAAGTGTTAGTAATTTGATTTTCTTTGAAATGAATTTACAATCAATCTGTATAGATGATTTAATTCTACAAAGTAATTGTGTAATTCACTTTTTAGAATTAAATCACCTTTTGAGTTTGATTGTAAATTAAAATCAATATGACTATGAAAAATACCCAACTTTAAATGATTCTTGAACATGTGGGCATTTTCTAAAATCAATTTTTTTTCAGATGTTATTGAGCATATATTTTCCCTTTAAGTATCCGTTAAATCCATTTGATCTCCATTAAAGTTTCTTCATCAAATATATTGCCTTTTTATATTTTCAATTATCCCTGGTGTCTTAAAATCATGCTTATATCTGTCCCTCTTTCTCTCTTTTCGACATTACTGGCAGCTTGTGAGTGATTCATTATTTTTGCAGAGGAAAAGGGGAAGGATGAAAGTTTTAGATGTCCTTGAATGGTAGATACTGATATGAATTTAAAAAAACAAAACAAATGGCAATGTTAAAGAAGCAATCATTTTTTATTTCTTATGTAACAAAAGGAAGGACTAGAGCAGTGTTTCTCAACCTTGACAATTTTAAGGCATGTGGACTTCAACTCCTAGAATTCCACAGCCAGCATTGCTGGCTGTGGAATTCTGGGAGTTGAAGTCCACATGCCTTAAAATTGTCAAGGTTGAGAAGCACTGGACTAGAGGATGACATGATAGCAGTGTTCCAATACTTCAGGGGCTACCACAAAGAAGAGGGGGGGTGAGCCTACTCTCCAGGACAAGAAGCAACGGATGGAAACTAATCAAGGAGAGAAGCAACCTGGAACTAAAGAGAGATTTCCTGACAGTTAGAACAATTAATCAGTGGAACTGCTTGCCTCCAGAAGTTGTGGATGTTCCAACACTAGAAGTTTTTAAGAAGAGACTGGACAACCATTTGTCTTAAATGGTATAGGGTTTCCCACCTGAGCAGGACTTGGACTAGAAGACCTCCAAGGTCCCTTCTAAATCTGTTATTCTTGAATATTCTGTTGCAATTTGTGACAACAAATATGCAAGTTATCATCTTCAGACTCTGTCTGCTCCTCCTATTCATTTTCTTAGCCAATTACTTGTCTTCAAGTCTCATCAGCGTTAGCCCCTTTGTAAGCAACCAATAACACACTCTAAAATTCCAGATATGCTTATTGACCCAAAGAACATCAAAGTATAAAAAACTGAAGCATTGTCTATCCTAAACCCATAAAAGGAAACAAGAGCAGTTTTACCCCACACTAATGTTGCATAGTGAAAAGGTATCTCCCCAATGCTTGGAAAAAATACAGGTAGTCCTCGATTTATGACAATTGAGCCCAAAATTTCTGTTGCTAAGTGAGATAGTTGTTCAATGAGCTTTGCCCCATTTTATGGCCTTTCTTTCCTCAGCTGCTAAGGTGAATCTGCAGTTAACTGCAGTTGTTAAGTTAGTAATACAGTTAAATGAATCTGGCTTCCCCATTGACTTTGCTTGTCAGAAGGTTGCAAAAGGTGATCATATGACCCTGGGACACCGTGACCATCATAAATATGAGTCAGTTGCCAAGCATCTGAATTTTAATCACATGACCATGGGCCAGGGGTAGGCAACCTTGGCTCTTTTATGACTCGTGGACTTCAGCTCCCAGAATTCCTGAGCCAGCCATGCTGAGGGGAAAGAGAGAAGTTTCCAAGCTGAGTCATGATGGCTCAGGAATTCTGGGAGTTGAAGTCCACGAGTCATAAAAGAGCCAAGGTTGCCTACCCCTGACCATGGGGAATAATGCTGCAAGGGTCGTATGAAAAATGGTCATAAGTAATTTTTTTCAGCGCTGTCGTAACTTGAACTGTCACTAAATGAACTGTTGTAAGTCGAAGACTACCTGTATTTGCTCACTTACAAATTTCTGCATTTTTAGGACTCGTAGATAACTGGCTAGCTAATTGATCTATCTCAGTTGCTGGCTGTGGAATTCTGGGAGTTGAAGTCCTCATGCCTTAAAATTGTCAAGTTTGGGAAACACTGATCTATCTAACCAACCATTCTGGGTGACCAGATTTCAATGCATCAAGGAGGCATCATTGAGCTGTTTGGTGTAGGTTAAGGCACAGAGTTAAAAACTGGGAAACTATGAGTTCCAATTAGACACGAAACCAGCTGGGTGACCTTGGCCCAGTCACTCTCTCTCAGCCTGAGGGAGAAGGCAATGGCAAACCACTTCTGAAATCTGACTAAGAAAACTGCAGGAACCAATCCAGGAAGTTGCCAGCAGTCAAAAATGACTTGAAGGTACCAAAGATTTTAAAAAATTGAGATGAGCTATATTCATTTTCAAAAGCAAAAGAAGAATGAAACAATGTACAAGTGCGTAAGATTTAAAAGTTAAGAGTAATAGGTTACCTTTGATTTTTTCAGTGGCATTTCTGTAGACAATTCTAGCCAGTTCACCATTAAGAATGTCCTCAGAAAAACTGAACTCACCCTAAAAAATCAAGAGAAAATGGCTCTTTTACGATTAACATTTTATTTCTCTTTTCTAGCATTTGGCCCAGGCTTCAGCTGCTGCAAGACTCAACAACACTTTGGAGGGCTGTAATGTTTGCACAAAACAGGGAGGCCAGATATCTCCCAATGTCAGAATAACATCACATAGGCATGTTATTTCTATGCTTCCAATATTCAAAGACTTTGTGTGCTTTACCACCATAGAACTCATAAAACCATACAAATAAAACCACAGTGATAATACAAAAAAAACCTCAACATTTTCTACAAACATGGACACAATCATCCTAGAAGTACCCACTAGTGCAAGGCAACTGTCTTCTGGAATGAGGCCAGAATGGTTGCTGGAGAAGACTATCCCAAAGGATTGGGAGGAGGGGGCACAACAAAGAAGCAGTATCTCAGGCCCCACTAACCTCTTCTTGGGTCGTGGGAATTCCAACGTTCCCATCTATGATGAGCATATACCCAGACCAGTTCTACTGGAGAAAGCAATCTTGAATGGACCTCAGACCCAAGCCATTTAGGGTTCTGTAAGTGTCAAACCCAACATTTTGGATGATGCTTATCACCCTAGTGGCAATGTCTGCAGTGGAATTTGGAAGGAACTGCTCCCATCCATCAGCAGGCCAGCCACTGCATTCGGTACCAGCTGTGGGTTCTGAGTAGACATTTTCATACTGAATGTTCTCTGTAGGTATCGTATAACACAGTGGTCCCTTCTGGAACAGAGCTCCACACAGAGCAGAGAAGCCCATGTCTGTCTCTGTTTTTATCTAGGAGTGGAGGAGGCCATCATAGAAAACAATTAACTGAGCTCAGCATTGAAGGGAATATTCCAAACTGACTGTTGAAAATTGCACAGCCATTTTCTTCATATATTTTTTAAAATAAAGGTGATTTGGCAGAATTAAACCATGATGTCAACACTGCTAACATCAGATGTTTTTGCTTTGACAACAGATGGAGATGCAGCCATTTTCTTCTTTTCACTTTTAGAGTTAGATGATGCTGGGGAGGGGGGGGATGTGCATGAGAGTTCAGCTAGACCAGGGGTAGGCAACCTTGGCTCTTTTATGACTTGTGGACTTCAACTCCCAGAATTCCTGAGCCAGCCATGCTGAGGGGAAAGGGAGAGGTTTCCAAGCTGAGCTATGCTGGCTCAGGAATTCTAGGAGTTGAAGTCCACGAGTCATAAAAGAGCCAAGGTTGCCTACCCCTGAGCTAGACATAATAATACTGAACCTAGCAGGTGAGAATCAAAGTTGTTGAAATAAGAGATGATAAGAATTGGCTCCAGCCCTTGCTTTAAACTAATTGGGGAATGTGATTTATAACTGTTAATTGGAGGAGGGAATTGTGCTTTGATCCTATGTGCTCAAGGGGGGGGGGTTCAGTTTTTGGCTTCTTATGTTAGTGCCGATGTTAAGCTTCTCGAACCGCGAAGTTCTTTGAAGAGTTTCATCTGTCGGAACCATGACACATACGTCATAATCCACAAAAGGAATAATCTTTAGTAGAAACCCTTATGGCATTTTGATCTTTCTCTCACAGACAAATTTGATTTATCATGCCTAATAAAAGGCAAATGTCAAACTGGAATCTTCAATTCCAATATTCCAGCACCTAATAAGTTCCATCTTTCAGTGAGGTTCAAATCAATGTGTTACATTCTTCTTTCCCTGATATTAGTTAGCATTGCCGTATATAGCTCAAAAATCATGTCTGGAATGATGGAGGATTACAATGTTTCCATTTGGAATTAATTGCTGGAGGCTGTTAACAAAAATGAGTATCTCTTCTTTAAACAATATCTCCAACTTAGCCCAACAACAGCATTACTACGTCTAGTTGTAAGTCGTGGTTTACCTTTCAATGAGCAACTGAAGGACAGAAGAAAGGGTTTAAAAACAAAAACAGGTCACAAAACTTCCAGGAACTTGCTAAGGGTCAGACCCACACATCTTTTACAAACAACGCAAAACATTTTTTCTCATTGGCTGCTGGTGCTTAGGCCTTGGGAAGGCCGTATTGTTTACCTGCTACAAAACCTTGATATTGGATGGATTCTAATTCAATGAAAGAAGGATCTAAAACAGATTGGGGAAAAAAAAACCCTACCTGGCACATGTTTATACAAGTTATGACCTCTAGAAGTGCACATGGAAGCACTAAAATGTGATCTCATTTGCATCCTGCCTTTTATAACAAATGCTGCCTGCTGATAAAGTCTTTTGATTTAGCAATGGAAGGACATCAAAATCAGGCAAGAGAAGAATGTGGGAGAATTTCTTCTTGGTCAGGCAATCTGCTTTGAAGCCCAGGTGTGCACAACAGATAGGGGATGTTGGATTCATTTATTAAACTATAGGGAGTGCATGAAAGCACTGCACAAATATGCAATAATTATTCTAAGCTGACCCTTGAAATCCTTCCACTTAACAATTTAAATTAAATAAGTACCATGGAGAGAAAGAAATATTTTTGATAACATAATGATTTCTTACTAAATCTATGTTCGCTTGCTCAAATTCTTTCTTCTCTTTCCTCTGCTTTTCTGCATGCATCAGCTCCATTCTAAAATACTAGGAAAGGAAAGGAAAGGAAAGGAAAGGAAAGGAAAGGAAAGGAAAGGAAAGGAAAGGAAAGGAAAGGAAAGGAAAGGAAAGGAAAGGAAAGGAAAGGAAAGGAAAGGAAGAAGAGAGAATTAATAATGTATCAAGGCATTCAACAATTATAAAGAACACAATCATAGCTTCCTGGTTAAAAAGCAGTCCTTGTTAATATTGCTGCTTAAAGCACTCTTAACTTAAATAGTTTTTGATGCAGGACATTTTTATCCTATAGCTAACCAAGTCACATCATTTAAGATTGATTTCAAGGACTCAATATTATATTTGCACCCTAACAGCATTTTCATCTCGATTAATTATGTCACTTTTATAGACTGGCTCTCTTTCTCCAACTACTGTCATTTAACCAGAAAAAGGCTTCAGAAAAAAAATAACATCGTAATTGAAAGACACATCATTGGAATTTACCACTGACAATAGCCTGCCAAATACAGAGTATATGGCATTCGAATGTTAAGAGCATGAAGACAACCTTGCAACATAACTCCAAATGCAACGGCGTCTTCTTTTGGCTGGTGGGATTTAAAAAAACTAATATTTCTTCTGCATTTCCATTAAGCAAAGAAACACACGGTGTGTTTTACAAAGCCCTCTAAAAAACATGGTTTTCTCATTTTTGGTAAAATATATTTTTCCATAAATACCTACAGCAGCTTCTAGCATTACCTAACCATTACTGAGGCAATACAATGTGTGTATCTTTATTAGTACTATGTTGAAAGAACAATGATGGGATAACTGCTGATAGGAATGGCACCAAACACCATCTGAGTGACTTTGGGCCAGACACACTCTCTCAACCCAACTCATCTCACAGACTTTTGTTGTGAGGAAAAGATGGCATGAAAATCTTTTAAAAAAATATCTACCTCTGACTTTTTCTCCTGAAACATATATGCATATAGGTAGTCTTCCTTAGCCACCATAACTGGGACTGGCAACTCTACGCTAAATGATGCGGTTGCTAAGCAGAACATCATGTGACTGTGACAGACTTCCCGTGTTACTTCTGCCGTGGTCGTTAAACAAATCATCCACAATTGTTCGAGAAACATCCCATTACCGCAACTTGTGTTTTTACTTTCACTGACTCTATGTGTTGGAAGCCATTTGTGAAACACGCAAATAGCGCTCACATGACCAAGGGACAGGTGATGGCGATAAATGCCCACCACTTGTGAAGTGCCTGAATCTTGACTGCGGGACCATGGGGACGCTGCGACGGTCATGAATGCGAAGTCATAAAGTTGCTTTTTTAGTACTGTGGTAACTTTGAACAGTGGCTAAATAGGGCAGTTAAGCAAGGTCTATCTGTACACCCAAGCATACCTTACAATCTATAACTCAAAGATAAAATTTCCCAGTGAAGATGAACAAGCCTGATGATATTTTATTCTTTGCAACAAGGAACAGATCAGCTGTATTTGTTCTATATTCTATTGCAGAAAGAGGAAGGAGGGAAGGAGGAAGAGTCACCTGCCTACCTCTTGATAAAGTTTAGGAGATTCAGGATGGAAACGCAATGCACGAAGGAACAACTGCCGAGCACTTTCTGATGACAGGCGGTCTTCCATCTCCCATTTTGCAGCCATGATCCACAAAGCTAATCAAAGAGACAGAAAAGGTTATTTAAGACAGCCAACACAGAAGGAGGCATCAAACTAGAGGTCACCTCAAAAAAAATGCTTAACTTTTGCTGTTTACAACAGCTAAGCCAGCATGGCTATAACTTGGCAATGTAGGAAAGTCAGAGGTTCCTATTCTGTGCTAGGTAATGTTACTATGATTCCTAGACAAAATGATGCATTGTATACCCAATTACATATTTCAGCATAATCTCTTTCATTTCTGTAACACCTGAAATACATTCATGTCAAACCACTTCTACAAAAGCCAGATACATGTGTGTGTGTGTGTGTGTGTGTGTAAAGCATTTAAATAAAATTAAACTATATTTTAAAAAGTACAGATGTCCTCAACTTAGCAACCATTGAAAGTTACAACGGAGCCCCCCCCCCCAAAAAAGATACTTATGATCCAGTTCCAATCCCATGATTACATGACTATAATTTACAACGGTTTTGCCAAAACTAGCGTTTACCTCCAGTTTTCAGCAAAAAAGCCCCATAATGAACAATGCATTTTGCTTAATGACCAGTGTTCATTTAACAAAACTGCTGCAAAAACACGTTATAAAATTGGGTCTAGTTCCATAATCTGCTTTATGACCATAACGACTTACAACCATAATAGGCAGGCTTCATTATGGCCATAAGCTGAGGCCTATCTGTAATTAAAACACATCAGAAAAACCTCTCACACCCCAGATGTCCTCAATTTGATCAGCCAAATTCTGTTTATATGTCCAAGGACTAGCAATTAAAAAGGTTTGTGCTTCTTGCAGGAAGAATTACAGACATGGGAGATAACCCATGTACCTGGTTTGTTGGGATGAAGGGCTAACATGGAAGAAAACACTTTACTCAGCTGTATTTTCTTGTTCTGTAATAAAACAGAAAACATAATTTTAGTTACACTTTTCAATATGAAACTAAATCACTTTCTTTGCAGAAGACTTGGATTTTCTTGATCTAACTAGAGACAGACGCAAGTCTTCAAAGGATTAAAGCATGGACTGAACTCACTATATCTACATTTCCCATAATTAAAATTGGGAATGGTTGGGAACAATTAAATAGCACTAAATTTGGAAAGGACAAGTAAAATAAATAATATCCCTAATCATCCAGAAATGTACATATTCTCTTATTTCTTGGCAGATTGTAACTTAGCTTAATTAAGAAACCATTTTTGACACTACAATTTTCATGTAGCAAAGACTCTCCAGCAATACTTTTGATGTAATTTCCAGAAGAGAAAAAGGAATACTTTAATAACAGGGTAAGTTCCACAAATGGAGTATCAAAATTAAGTATCTTGTCCTGAATGTCTATTTGGCCCACAAATTGGTTTGCTTCAGGCCCTTAAGCAATTCCTTTGAAGACCCATAGCATTTTATACTGCAAATGCTGCATTCAGCTCCACATTCCAATAAATGGAAAAGAGCACCGCTGGATTAAAAAAAAAATTAAAAGGAGGAAGCTTAGCTCAAACAATAAGCACAAACTGATTACAAGGAAATTATATCCACCCACCCATTTCTTGCAAAATGCAATATGAGACAGCCACAGCTGAAGGTCATCCTGTTGGAGTGAGACAAAGGGGAAAGGAATCAGCTGAGAACTCATGACCATTCATTCACAAAGGAAAGAGGGGAAAGGAGCAAATCAAACAAGCATTCAGAGAGGGCAACAACTTTAGAAACAGGAGATGCATATACCCATACAAGTAGTCCTCAGCTTACATCCATTTGTTCAGTGATCATTTAAAATTAACAGTGGTGCTGAAAAAAACGAACGTATGATCAATACTCAAAAGTTCCAGCCCCTGCTATCACACGATCACAAGCTAGGCATTAGAGGACCCTGTTTGTGATTATAATATAACAGGGAGCTGTGTGATCACCATTCACAACCTTCCCTGCCAGCTTCTCATAAGCAAAGTCAATGGGAAAGCCAATGGAAAAGTCACACATTGCTCTGGTAAGTCACTCCTGCCTGTGTGGCCTGCAGTTGGCCTCCCAAACCCTTCCCGAGCCTCACTGGCAGCCTACGCTGGGCCTCTTCAGTTCTTCTCCAATATCCCTTGACTCATGTGTGGCTTTTGCTGGGCCTCCCAAACCTGCTCCACCCTCCTGCAATTCTTACCTGGGACTCCCGCCACTTTTTTTCTTGGCACCTTAGGAGAGAAACATCTGCCGCTAACTAGGATTGAACTCTCAACCTTCCGAGTGGGAGGCGAGAGTCTTCACCACTAGGCCACCACGCCGCTCATGGAAAATATCGAACCATGTTTAGAATCAATATAGAAATTGCTGTACTTTCAGGCTTCCCTTCCATGCTTCACCCAGGTCCTGCTGGAAGGCAACCAATGCCATGTATCACTCCACAAAACGTCTAGATTAAACTTCAGTTCCCATCGCTCCTATCATTCTGGTGGAAGGAGATTGCAGGTAGTCCTTGGGTTATGATGGCAATTGGGACCGGGATTGATGATACTAAGTTAGGTAATCCAGGAAGTCTCAACTGCCATCGTAACCCCGAGACATACAGGTTGCTAAGCGGAAAGCAGTGGGAGTCCCAGGTAAGGAGCATGGGAATGCCTGCCCCCTCCCAGATGGGTGAGGTCCTCTGGTCTCATGTAAATTGGAGGAGAGGATGCTATAGTGCTGAGCAAGCACAAGGAAGCCAAGAGAAGTGTGAGGTCGGTAGGCCTCTGTTCTCTGCAAATGGGCCTGGACAAGATCTGCAACAAAAGGCTTTGCAAATGGAGGGAAGGCCTGAAGCACCGAAGCCTTCCCTCCATTTGCAAATCCTTCTGCCATCTTTGCAAAAAGCCTTTGCCATCATAAATGGAGGCCTGGAGGGACACACACAGGTGCCCCTCCCGGCCTTCATTCTCAGAGATCTCAAGAACCAGCCTTTGCAGCCTTTTTCTTTCTCTGCAATATATTCACTTAACAACAATTTTGCTTCTAAGATAAGGAATAGATTCTGGTCCCTACAACATGGAGAGAGTGCACATGCTCATTTTTGATGTAGGTATCTGATTCACACATAAAGATGACTCTATTTGTCTATTTTTAATAGCATCCAAAAATGAGAAAAAAGCCATTTCTGTAATAATGATAGGTTTACCTTCCATTTTGTTGTAGCACGTTTGAAAATGCCATGAATTCTTTGCACAATAGAGTATTCAATCTCTTCTTTCTTAAATGAATATCCAATGCGCTAAAGGAAAAGAACACAGCTGTCACTGTGTTAAAAAATCTCCGTACGCTTTTTCAAATGATCAGTCCCTGGGTTAACTTACCAGTCTTCGTGTCTTAATCAGTTCCAAGAGGTTGATTTCATACTGAGAGAAAAAGATTAACAATAATTCAAAGATTACTGTGCTGAATAGATTGTTACTGTCCAGTCTTACATTTTTAGCATTTCTACAATGTATGGTAACAGTTACAAGTGAAGCAAGTTGCCAATAACACAATTAATTAAGAATTACTCTAATCCCCCAGTCCAATAAATCAATAACGAAGTGTTTTTCTGGATGCTCATTCTTAGGCAAGCACTATCCACACTAATGAAGGTATTTGCAAATTAGAGAGAAGCCCAAGATTTACTGTCCTGATCTTTCCTGGCAAATACTAATACCACTCAGGACACCCCAAAGTTTGCTGAAGGCTAAGAAGTAAATGGAATGAGGGGATCAACCAGCAGTCTCAAAAGATACTATGTGATCAACACGCTGTTCAAAAGTAAGATTTAGTTGTTGCCTCCATTTATAATCATTTGGAATTCTAAAATAAAAGAAATGTGTCACTTCAGCTTTTATTGAAGTGTATTGTTCAGGTTACTGACCTGCTTAACACCCCCCCCCCGTGCTTTGTTTATTTTATTAAATTTATATGTTGTCCATCTCCTCAAGAAGTTCTCTACTTAACTGCTTCCACAAAGGGGAGAAGATAACAAGATCTACCCATCAAAGCTTTGCTTTGCTTTCCTCAATCTACTTCCATCAGTCTGCAGCAAGGCTCATTTATGTGAATGAATGTACAGTTTCTATATTCTTCATCTAAGAAGCATATTTAATGTAATACCATTTTCCCCGATTAACAGTCTATTAGGCCTGCCACATCACAATTAATCTATTTTTTCTACGAATCACAGCTGAGCGACAAGTAATTCCTTCATAAGCAAAAGCTGCCATTGAAGTGCCTCTAGGTAGGACTGAATGCCTGGGGAACAGTCACACCAAGCAATATTCAGCAAATTGGGCCAACAGCTTGACAGGGTGCAACTTTCTTATATTTTTAACACACCATCAGATTTTGCTGAATTCCAAACAGTCTTAGCAAACATGGAATCGGAGTCGAATTCAGCAACAATCTGATGGGTCACATATTATTACCCACTCCTGTAATATAGCTGCTTTCTCCTATCTCCTATCTTCATGTGTGTACAGATAGTCCTTGACTTACGGCCACAACCGAGCCCAAAGTTTATGTTGCTAAGCGAGACATTTGTTAAGTGAATTTTGCCCCATTTTACGATCTTTCTTGCCACAGTTGTTAAGCGACTGGCTGCAATTGTTAAGTTAGTAAAAACGGTTGTTAAGTGAATCTGGCTTCCCCATTGACTTTGCTTGTCAGAAGGTCATAAAAGGTGATCACGTGATCCCGGGGAAACTGCAACCGTCATAAACATGAGTCAGTTGCCAAGCGTCTGAATTTTGATCACATTACGATGGGGATGCTGCAACGGTCGTAAGTGTGAAAAATGGCCATAAGTCACTTTTCTCAGTGCCACTGTATCTTTGAATGGTCACTACGTGAACTGTTGTAAGTCGAGGACTACCTGTATACACCCCTCATCAACTATCCACAAAATTTGCTTTTAGAGTGACAGAGGGCAACATTCCCTCTAACTTCTGACAAACCATGCATTTGTGCACAAGTCTATGAACAAACAGCAAAAATATAGGCAATAGAAACACGTTGAAATGTTTACATACTTTTTAGTTAAAATACAGAAGCTAGAAAATGGAACAGGGTGTCATATGCACGCTTGAAAGTTGTGCCTTGAAGTCATTTTGGACCCCTGGATCCATACAACCTGCTCCCTGCACTTTTCCTGACAACATTTTTCAAAAGGGCCTTGCCAGTTCCTTTTTTTTAGTGCGAGAGAAGGGACTGGCTCAAGGTTACCCTGGTGGCTTTGTGACTAAGGAAGAACTAGACCTCCTAGTTCAGTGATGGTGAACCTTTTAGAGACTGAGTGCCCAAACTGCAACCCAAAACCCACTTATGCATTGTCGAGTGCCAGGTGGGTGTGGCCCATTGGGTGGGCATGGCTGCGGTGGTAACGGCAGCCTGGGTGGGACTAAAAAGTTCAATCAATCAATTCCAACTTTGCAAGATCTTTTTTTTCCCTGTGAAAAGTTGAAATTGACTGATTGAACCTTTTTTTTTTTTTTTTGCACACGGCAGTGGAGACCTAAAGCGACAAGGTTTTATAAAACCCAGCTGAATGCCTAGGACTGGGGTGACAGCGCATGTGCCCACAGAGAGGGCTCTGAGTGCCGCCTCTGGCACCCGTGCCATAGGCTCGCCACCATTGGGCTGGTTTCTAACCTGATGCTTTAACCACTATACCAAAGTAGATCCATATGCTTACCGATTATACTATAAATCTGCTAGTCACTGATAACTTGCAATCAATATTTTGTACGCATTTAAAATTCTTTTTTCTTTTTGCAATTTTAAATTGTAGTGAAAGAAAAAAAAAAGAAAGCAAAGTGGTATGTAAAAAGCATTGAGACAGACTTCTCTCTCATTTTCCCCCATGCTTTCTTTTCTTCTCTAAATGTATTCTGAATTTAATTCAACTTACTAAACCTGTTTTGGAGGAAGGAGGAAAAGTAAACCATGGCAAGGGAACGCTCCTTCCTGAGCTGGAGGCTCTGAAGTCCAAGGTGGGTCAACTGCCACTGCAAAGGTAAGGAAGGAATGCTGCCTGCCTGCTATCCCAAGCTCCCCAGGCATGAATTAGCTGCCTCAATTTGATTCAGCAGCGATGCTTGCTTGGTGCTACTGCAGCACAGACTGAACTCCTGCTCAGTCGCTGGCAGTACCAAACAACCCGCACAAATGTGTTAAGAAGCCAGGGCAGCAAGTTTGTACGTGACGTGTTGCAAGTTCAGAGTTTCACATGCCTAATTATTATTACTCTTCGAATGTAATCTTGTGTGCCCTCCACGTTTACTATGTGTGTGTGTTTCCTTAGTGTGCATGGGCCCACATACACACCTTGGAAGGAACAAAGCTGGTGGTGATGAATATTATGGGAATAAAATTCAAAACATTCCGGGGGGAGGGGGCAAGTTTGGGAAATTATTTTACTGCTCTAAACCTGCACTGAAGATATTATAGAACTTTGTTGCAGTAAAGAGAAGCAAAGTTATGAATACCACAAAACTGAGATTGTAGCCATTTGCCTTCGCATCCTAAAGAGAGATCATAGTAGAGACCAGAAATAAGTCAGAATCTACAGATATTAAAGTTTATGCAAAAAAATAAATAAATCTAAATATACAGTTGACCATATTAGGATATAGGGCAGAGGTCCCCAACCTTTTGGGCACCAGGGACCGGTTCCGTGGAGAGAGGTTTCTCCGTGGACCAGAGAGGGTGTGGTTTTGTGTGCTGCCTGCATCCCACGGATGGGGCTTTGCTTGTTTGTGTGGACCAGTTGCTGGCATGCAGTGGATCAGTACGGGTCCACAGACCAGAGGTTGGGGACCCCTGATATAGGGTCTCCTGCTTGAGCAGGGTGTTGGACTAGAACAGTGTTTCCCAAACTTGACAATTTTAAGGCATGAGGACTTCAACTCCCAGAATTCCATAGCCAACAACGCTGGCTTTGGAATTCTGGGAGTTGAAATCCACATGCCTTAAAATTGTCAAGTTTGGGAAACACTGGACTAGAAGACTTCCAAGGTCCCTTCCAATTCTGTTTTTCTGTTATCAGTAGCGGTAGTCCTCAACTTACAACCATTTCTTTGATTACCATTCGAAGTGCAATTTTTATACTTGCAACTGTTGCAGCGTCTCCACGGTCACATGATCAAAATTCAGGCGCTTGGCAACTGGCATGTATTTATGACAGTTGCACTGTCCCAGGTTCATGTGATCACCAGCTGTAACCTTCCCAGCCGGCTTCCAACAAGCAAAGTCAATGGGGAGGGGAGTCAGATTTGCTTAATGACCGCATGATTCGCTTAACAACTGACAGTGATTCAGTTAACAATTGTGACAAAAAAGTTGTGCAACTTACTTAACTGCCTTGCTTAGCAAAAGAGATTTTGGGCTCAATTATGGTCATAGGTCGATGTAGGCACTCCCCCTACTGATCTCCCAATTTCTAAAACTTAAAAAAAAAGTCATGCAAAATAGTCTGAATTTACAATAGTTCTTCATTTTCCTAAAATCTGATGAAATGTAATTGATTACAATTACGTTTTCTATTTTCAAAAATTATTTGAGAGGTCCCTGTAACATCATGTGAAGTAATGGAAAGATTGTTTACCTTTCCCCTAAGTAATATTTTAACGCATCCCATTGCAAGTTCACATCTGAGAAAGAAACCAGTTGAAGAAGTTGATGGCAGAATAAACAATGCATCACAGATGTATTCATCTCAGCAGATAAAAATACATTGAAAAAAAAATCTGAGTGAGAAAACTACCTGTATATAACCAATGAAGTCTTTCTTGTGAAGTGCTCTCCGTTGTATCTTATATTCAAGAGCTGAGACCTTCTTAATGACAGCCCTGCAAAAATGAAGGCAGAATCCTTTCGTAAATTCTGATCCATATTAGTAATAGTTTTAACTATTCAGTCGTGTCCGACTCTTGGCAACTTTATAGGCAAGTGCTCTCCATGCTACCCTATCAAGCACAGCTCCTTTCAGTTGCTGGATTTTTTTTCTAATGCAGCCAATTACCTCAGACAAGTTGTGGTGTAATATAGGTGAAAAATGGAAGGATAGCCACATATCAATACAGGTAGTCCTCGACTTACAAGTTCGTTTTGTGACTGTTTTTTCACGCTTACAACCATTGCACCATCTTCATAATCATGTGATCAAAATTCAAATGCTTGGTAACTGGTTCATGTTTATGACAGTTTCAACGTTCCGGAGGCCTGTGATCATCTTTTGTGACCTTACCTTTACAGTAACAACTGAAGTGACTCCCTTAAAAATTGTAGGTCATAAAATGGGGCAAAACTTGCTTAACAAATGTCTCACGCAACAGAAATGTTGGGCTCAATTGCGGTCGTAAGTAGAGGACTACTTGTGTATGTATGTGTATGCGTGCACACACACACATACACATGCACACATGCGCACGCACACACACACACACACATGTATATACATATTTATATATGCAGTCCCCTGGACTGCAAGGCGATCAAACCAGTCAGTCCTAGAGGAGATCAACGCTGACTGCTCTTTAGAAGGCCAGATCCTGAAGTTGAAACTCAAGTACTTTGGCCACCTAATGAGAAGGAAGGACTCACTGGAGAAGAGCCTAATGCTGGGAAAGATTGAGGGCAATAGAAGAAGGGGACAAGAGAATGAAGTGGCTGGATGGAGTCACTGAAGCAGTAGGCGTGAACTTAAAGGGATTCCAGAAGATAGTAGAGGACAGGAAGGCCTGGAGGAATGTTGTCCATGGGGTCGCAACTTCGCAACTAACAATACACACACACACACACACACACACACACACACACACACACACACACACATGCACACATACATACATGTATATACATATTACATAGACATATAGACATATGTATATATACATACACACACATATATATGACTTTTAGGATGTCTAGCAAAAAGCCTTTAAGAAGCCTCCCTTAAAAGTGATCTTATGCATTTGTATTGGGACTAAAAGAAATTCCAATGCACTTGGAAGACACAAGATTGGAGAAGGGGGTGTAAAGCCACCCTTGTGATGGTTTATTTTTAATCAAAAAGATATTGCTGCAAGTAGAAGCATCTAGGGTCTCCTTCCACCCCTTTTCCCCCTCCCCGCTCCCCCCAAATTTTGCATTTGTCCCGCTTTCTTCCCACCTTCCTCCCTAGTTATTGTGAACGCCCCGCTTTCACAGACCTCCCCTTTTACCTGACTTCCTTACGAGTGAACAGCCCGATTCTCTCCAACTGCTCTAGCTCGGGAATTCGGTCCTCGATGCGCTGTTCGATCCTTTCAGCCATCACCGCAAACAAACAAACAAAAAAAAGCGAGCGACGGAGCGCTACGCTGAACCGAAACACACGTGGAGCGTTCGCCCTCCGCTTCCTGTAGCGAAAAGCCAGCTACCGCGAAGGGGCGGGCCGCTCCTTTCCCTTCAGTCTAAAACGGTGCAGGGTCCCCAGTGCTTCCACCATGTGGCTCCTGGAATAATTGCAGCCATTCTGGTTTCGGACAGAAGAAAAAAAAAATGACAGGGCATACGCCGTCTGTGCTGCATGTGTGGCTATAAGTTTAATATACAAAATGGGAACAACCCAGCTCTACCCTCCACGGCAGTTATGTTGGGATGGAGGAGATTTTCGCGGTCCCACCAGGGCTTGAATTTGGGACTTTCTCTATACAATTCTGTACTATTAGCAGAATTGGCAGAGAGTGAAGGGAATCGCTTGTTAATGCTTTGCTTAGAAAACTCGCTTCCTTACAGGAAGAAAATGGCACACCAGTTAGATGTTTTCCACTTCCAGCTTTGTCTTCCCTGTTTGGTTTATGCAGTGCTGCAATTGTAGGCTAGGAGCAAGCGTTGCACTCATTGTATTCAATCTATCTCATGATCGAGAGCATCCCTAAACTGTGTTTAATAGTCACCCTGCTGCTCCAGCGGCAAGAGTGGAATCTTCAGCAGACAATGCTCTTCATTAGTGCAAAACTTAAGGTTTCAGGATTCCCTGAAGGAGCCCATTCCAGGTAAAGCAGAATAAAATCCATGTTGGTTGTCTGAATCTGTTTGGGGAAGATAAGTGAGAGACTTTCTGATCATATAAAACACAGATTTGAGACAGGACTTGGACAAACCAATAGCCACAGAATTTTGATTTAGGATAGAGGTAGCCAGCAACTTACACCACAGTTGAGACCAAAGTTTCCATTGCTAAGCCAGACAATTGTCAAGTGAATTTTGCTCCATTATATGCCACAGTTGTTAAGTGAGTCACTGCAATTGTTGTTAGTAATACAGCTGTTAATTGAGTCTGGCTTCCCAAATGACTTCACAAAAGGTGATCACATGATCCTGGGACATTGCAACCATCATAAATACATGCCATTTGCCAAGGGTCCAAATTTTGATCATGTGACCACAGGAATGCTGCAAGGGTTGTGTTAAAAACAGTCATGTCACTTTTTTCAGTACTGTTGTAATTTCGAATGGTCACTTAAACAAATGGCTGTTAAGTTGAGGACTATCTGTATATTTTGCCTGCTAGGGTTATTTCACTGATTCAAGTAACCATGTTATTTCCACAATAATAACTTGTCCATAATTAACCCTGATTATCAGAAATATCCCAATTCAATAAACATTCTTCCATGATTTATTTACTCAGGTTTTTGTAAGGCCAGATATATAAATAAAATTTTAGTGTAATATTATGTAGTATATATATATATGGCCTTACAAAAACCTGAGTAAATAAATTTTTAGTGTAATATTATGTAACTTGCTTCAGTAAATTTGTTTAATGGTTTACATTCATATGTTTTCTATATTACAATACACTGCAATGCTGGCCAACTGGCCATTAAAACCATGTGTGAAAACTTGTCAGAATTTTAACAATTTCATAACTGGGGCATAGTTTCCATCGTAGCAAAGATGAAACCATTCTATATGATTCATAGTTGTTAGAAAGAAGGAAATACAGGCAGAACAATATAATCTCAAATGTGTTGTATTCTGGAAGTTCATAAATGCAAAATTGCCAAAACAGAGATAATGGGCAAGATGTTGAAAATGCTGGGACAAATATATGTATGATGTTAGATAACTTATCTAAGTGTACCTGAGAACTGGGAAGGATATTCTGCTTATAATTATCTTAACACAATTAACATTATGGACTGTCAAAAGTATTCAGACCTGAGTAACAGATGCAGTGTATGGCAGGCAAGAAAGAACTTGATTTGTAAGAACCCTGCTCAGTAGATTTGGAATGCAGACTAAAATGCAACTTGACATGTCTTTTGTTCCTGCCTCCTTCAGAAAATCTCCCGTAAATTTCCCATGTGCCCTTAAGTTCACCATTTGAGCATATAACAAAAAATTAATGGGGTGAAGGATCCTTTTTTTTTTAAAGTAGCAGAGACTAAGGTCTTAGACTTAGACAAAGGAATTATGAATAGATGACAGTGGCTGTTCTTCATTCATTGTTGTTATTACAATGTTTTAACCACATATTAATTTTAGAGTAGTTTTACCTTGGGCAAATTTATCAAGACCTATATGTTCATCTGATATCTACAGTACAAATTCTTGTAAAGTGTATCTGTGTACTGCTCTAAGTTCCTACCAAAATATGGGTCCACAAGTAAATAATATGAATTATCCATATTGATCTGCCTCAGAATGATCACTTTCGCCCATTTGAATGTAATATTAACTATTTCAAGACATCACATTTTAAATTAATAGAAATAAAAAATTAACTATTTTTCCAGTACAAGAATTAATGGCCCAATATTCCTTAATAATCACATAAACAGAGTTCTGTTATACTGCACAGTATTTTCTTTATAAAATCTCTTTCTGCTTCAAGAAGAAGCATCAGGTAATCTCTAGTCAAAGATGCTTCTCCACCAACAGCAGTTTCAAAGAGGCAAACTAAAATACTCTAAAGCAGTAATTGTACGGAAAAAATATTCTACAGAATCATGTGTCTTATTTGGTTAAACTAGCAAGCTTTGTGTTTATATCAGCAACAGAAATCTATAATACTGTACAAATTTTTGAATTTTTATCCTGACAAATAGCTAAGTCCAAAAATTGTGGGATTTTTCTCCTTTTGAACAGACTAGATTTAAGGAGATCTTACCTAATATATTACTATATATTAACAACTTGAGCATGAATGGTTATGAGTCATCTTTCTTATTATTCATATTCAGACCCAAAATTAACTGTGCCTTGGTTCCATCTGGAAGACAACAATGTAGGCGAATCATTCTCTATAGGTTATAATTTTCTCTTAAATACTAATCAAATAACATTCATGTATTAACTGCTGAAATACAGGATGTAATCTTATACCGATTTAAATGAATGCAGTTTTCACTCAATTCAGTAAAATTTACTTGTAAGATTTTATCACCCATATTAGCCACAAATGAATTAAGCCACTGACCTGTTATTTTTATCTATTCATTAATATTAATTTATATTAGAAAGTTTCATGTTCTGTTAATCTACATGGAAACAATACTTTTTTTTTCCTTCTTGCTCCTAAACCTTTAACTTAAATATTAAGTTGCCAATCCTATCTTTTTCACTATAATTCCAAATAAGTATCTAAAGTTAATCTTCCAATTTCAATGCCAATAAAAGATCTGTCATGTAATCAAAATAATGAATGTTTGGAACTATCCCAACATCTGGGAATTTCCATGGAAAGCAAGGTTTTACTATCAATATATAAGTTATTTGATTAGAGTTTTTTTACATTGGAGAAAATGAAAATTTCTGAGTTATACTCTCATAACATCAGGACAAGACAGCTGGTTTGCTGTACGGTAGGGGTTAAGGCAACAGGATAAAAAACTAGCACACAAAGCCAGCTGGGTGACCTTGGGCTGGTTTCTCTCCGTCCCTGGGAAGCAGATAAGGGCTACCCATGTCTAAAAAATATTGGCAAGAAAACTATTCCGTGAATTAAAAACTGTCTCAAAGGTACACAAATTTAAAGAAAAAGAAAAAAACTCATATGAAGAATCATCCTTCCTATAATCAGTTTCTAAAATGGATGGTAAAAAGGTTCTGAATCAGGAAGATAGCATGCTGTTTTATTTCTTGGAAATCTAACCCACCTTCCTCCAAGAGCTCAGTGACCCACACTGCATCGCCTATGCTAATTTTGTTTACAAATCAGTGAGGTAAATTCAGCTAAAACAAACTGATTGTCTGAAGACTCAACAATTCCCTCAGGCAAGCATAGACTGTAGTCCAGCCTCTTAAAAACTATATGATAGGTGACATTTATTGTATTAGAAGCTTAATCAAAACTGCTTGTTGCTTTTATTTCTTATCATGTATTAATTAGCTGCAGAGTCACTATGGATAAGCGTTCCGTGGAATACACCAAATTTATTAAGGACCACAGTAAAAACATCTCAATGCTTATTTATTATGTGGGTATCCAAAAGCTCATCCCTGTTAACAACTGAATTTTACATAGTGAGCAATCAAATCTCTTCCATGGAATTTTACTATGAGCAACTCAAAGGACATCCTGCGTTTGTAATGCTTTTATTTTTATATTTGCTCCTCCATTGTTTCATACTGTAAAAGAACAGCTACAGTTTAATCATTATCAATAGTTCACCTGCACAAGACAGAAATTACATCCTTTTAACAATGTTGTGGCATGTAGTTGTTTTATTTAAACTTGCATTTGGGTTGTATCTCAGAGATCTTGTGAGAAGAAACATTTTGCACGTTTCAAACTTTATAGCATCAATGCTAAGGAATAAATTCCATTACTTTTGAAGATTAGAAAGGGCTCAAGATGATTTTTCCCTCAACGTATTTTCCCCCCAGACGATGGAAGGAAAGACGCGTTTATCCTGCAACTAAGAACGTGTTCGCGAGTGGGAGTGGGGACGATCATTGATCGCTCCCATGAGACATTAATTTCTGCTTGTAGAATTTGACCAAGAGATAAGATCTCAAAGATGGCACCCATAAGTATACTCTGCAGCACGTGTGGAACCAGCTCTACTAACGCGTGATCGCTTTTCCGCGCGCTCAGATTTTTCAAAACCGTTCCACCAAACAAGGATGGAGTTTTCACGCCGCCGCCGCCGCCGCCGCCGCCTCTTCTCTTAGCAATCCGACACGCGTCGCTAGTTCGAAGAAGAGCAACCCAAAGCTCCAGTCGCTGGTCCTTTCCCATCATGCACTCCGGGGCAGGGGATGGAAGGGGGGGCGGAGGAGCAGCAGCAGCAGCAGCTTCGTTTTCCCGCGAATTCAGTTCAAAGGAAGAACGAGGGGGAGGGGAAAAGGGAAGCTCCCGGCGGTGAAGCGCGCGGTCCAACCAAACTCTTGCAGAATCATTCTGCCGTCATGGCTGGGCGGGATCTCTGTCGGCCAATAAAGCGGTACGGCGCCATCGCGGGAGCCAGTAGAAAGGCGGCGGAGGGGGCGGGAGTGGCGGTGGCGGCGCCGTCGGGTTTGGCTGGGCAGAGAGGGCGCTTGAGGAGAACCGAGTGGGGGCACTCCGAAGAGTTGAAGCGCTCCCACTTCCTCCTCGCCTCACCTTGCGAGCGCTCCTGCGCCCTTTCCCCTCCTACGGTCGGTCCGTACCTGACGTCCAACTCCCGCCCCGGAGGAAAGGCCTCATGGCTCCTCAAAAGCACGGCGGCGGCGGCGGAGGCAGCGGAGGCGGCGGGAGTAACGCGGGGCCCAGCTCAGGTGCTCCGAGCGGAGGGGGAGGCGCTGCTGCCGCCACAGCCACCGCCACGGGCGGAGGCGCCGGTGGGGGTTTCGGCGGCTTCACCTCAGCCGCTGCGCCAGGCGGCAAATCCGGCGGTGCTGTTGGAGGCGGCGGCGGCGGCGGAGGAGGAGGCGGCGGCGGTGGCGGCAGTTATTCCGGCGGCGGCGGGGGTTCGTCGGCATCTTCCGCGGCGGCCGGTTCAGCGGCGGCCCTGCCCCCGGTGAAAAAACCGAAGATGGAGCAGATCCAGGCTGACCACGAGCTCTTCCTTCAGGCCTTCGAGAGTGAGCGTGGGCTTTGGGGGTGGTGGTGGTGGTGGGAGGGGGATGAAGGGCCACGGCCGCCGCTCCCCCTCCGCCCCAAGTCGCGCCGCGGTAGCGGGGCAAAGCGCGCTTGTGACCCAGCGCGGGGCTTCTTCCTGCGATCCTTTGGGCGGGAGTCCCCGAGGTGCTTTTCCAAGAGAGGCGATTGCACTCTTTCTTTTCGGAAAAGCACCTTGGGGACCACCCGCCACCTGAATGTTTGGAGAATCTCCGTAGACCTTTGGGCGGGAGGCTGGAGGAAAACCTGCCGCCGCTTCTGTATCTGGCTTGTCAGTCCGGGCGGTCTCTTTAGGGAAATTCATGCCTTGCTAATCATTTCGTTAATGAGCCAGCGGGCACGCACGCCCACTCCGGGAGCTTTCGGGAGCCGTGGGATTGCGCACCGCGGCGCAGAGTTGCGTTTTGGGTCCCTCTTTCTCTCTTTTTCTCGCAGGGATGATGGGGATGGTGCTGTGGGTGTTGTAAAGCGATACTGTGTTGTTTCCAGTATCATCTTCCTACCCTCGAGAATTCCTTAAGAAATCGAAATATAGGTCTCTCTATACAGTAATCGATTTAATGTACTACGTGTTCCGAAAATACAGCCTTAACTGTTCGTTTTTAAAGTGTTCTAATTAGGGTGTAGACCACTAGTGCATGAGAAGTGGATTACAGAAGTTGAGCCATACTCCTGAGCTAAACAAAAAAGAGTAACTTGTTAAAGAGTATTGTAGCATGTTAAATAGATGGATGAGTATCCAATGTATGATATCTTATATAACATTGACATATTGTAGCTAAAATATGGAAAGATTGGTTTTTAGTTGACTGGTTTTTAAACCTAAGCAGTCCCAACTCTTTAAACTAATAGAACAAATAGCAGCTTTGATTAATTTGTAAATAATACATTAGGTATTTGTGCAAGCTAGGCTACCGTGCTATGGTGCATAATGTGATCTATAAACCCAGCTAGCATTTTGAAAAGTTTAAAATACTTAAATTGTTGTAAGATTTGTTGTTTTCTTTCTTATGCTCATTACTTGGCTCCTCTAGCTGTTGCTGTACCACAGGTTCCAATATACAAGGTTGTGTGCACTCCATTTCCATATAAATGTTATGTTAGGGTCCCTGATTGTCTGCTGTACAGCAGGATATTTACCAACTGTGATACTTTTCTGTGAACTGTCCCAAAGTTGTTTTTTCCAAAAGGCAACTGGTTTTTCTTGGTGTGTGTTTTTTAAATGTTCCACTTCTCATCCCAGAACTTAGAACTGAAGAAGCTTCTTGGATGCGAAATGAAACTTATTTAAATAAAAAAACAAGAAAATCCAAAAGTTGCCTTGGGGGGGGGGAACCACCTTTGGTACAACCATGATCTGGATAATTGAGAATCTCCACAGACTTTCTTTTGATCCCTGCAACAAAGTGATATTGATATTTATTAGGTTACTATTTGAAAACACCTACTCATTTCATATTTGAAATATATATTAACACAGGTTTGATATGAGTGAGAATGTTTTATGTATGACTTTGTAGTGCGTGTACAAAAGCTAGTGAGGTCTCAGATTAGCAGCTTTGTGTAAAGAATATTTCATTTTTTCCTCACAGAACCAACACAAATATATAGATTTCTACGTACCCGCAATCTTATAGCTGTAAGTAACTATTCATTTTTGTCTTTAACTTTGTAGATTCTCTCATGTGAGCATTGGATTGATTTTTTTTCCCTGTTTTCTGTTGCAGCCAATATTCTTACATAGAACTCTCACTTATATGTCCCACAGAAACTCCCGAACAAATATTAAAAGGTAACTTAAGCTGTAATTAAAACAGAGACTTTGTTTTCCAATAAATGACAAAATAGTTATATAAATATATCTTGTCAATAGCTGTCTTTGAAGCTGAAACTAAAATTTTTCTGATCTACATAATGAGATGAAGTTGATACATGCATTTATCCAGAGGAAGCTTGACATTTGCTTGTTTGATGTGCCATATTTTATGTGATAGTTTTAGGAATTTTGTCTCAGTGATTTATTTATAAATTAATACAATTTCAGTAACCAAGGCAGGTAATTCCAACCTCTTGCTAATAACAAAAAAAATGTGCATTATTTTTTTGCGTATTTATAACACTAGTTTTTTGTTTATTGTGGCTGATTTTTAAACATTTTAAGGTTTATCTGGCTATTTTAAAGTAAGCATTTCTAACTATTTGTATTTTAGTGGGTTTAAATTTTCTTTTGATTCTTTGCAGCATAGTATTAGTAATAAGCTATAGATATTTTGTTACTTACATGGCATTAATGATGCAGTGCCATTTAAATAACACAGGTAGCATGTTAGGCAATGATAAAAAACATACAGGGATTATAATGTAAGAAGACACAGTCTGAAGTAATGGGATATATTTAGTAAGGAAAATACACTGAATTCTTCTAACATGTAATAAACAGATGTCAGTGATTAAAACTATTTCTGGTAATTTAAAATTAATACTTTCACACTGTTGTGACTGAACAATGACTTAATGGCTGCTGGTGCAAGGTAGTAGATGAAGATTTAACTATAATGAATCCTGAGCTATTTTTTGGATTAATTTCTAATATTCAGTGTACCTGAAACTTTGTTGGTGACTGCTGCTGTTGGATTGTAATAGAAGAAATATGTGTGACTTTATTTTTTCTTCCGAATCTTTGTTTTCATAGAGACTAATTTCTTGGAATATTTGTCTTCATATTGAGACTGAGTCCATTTATTTTATTGAGTTATAATTTATTTGGTCTTGAATTTGTACAGTATATGATGTCTAGATTAATATAATTATCAGTCTTGAAAGTTTTGAAAGTATTTTAAAAAGCATGACTAATGAATATTGATATATATAAAGTCTGTATCCAGCTTGTACTGCATATAACACAATTACTTCATTCTGCTTTAAAAGTGCATCATGATTAATATCTCTCTATTGTGTGGTGTATTCTATACTGAAAGTATTTGTTAGTAGAATTATAAATTATTTCAATCAAAGGTCATTTACTCTGGTTTAAAATATATTTTAAGTAAGTATTTGACCTACAAGCAATCAAATCAAAGATGCTAGATAGTGAAACTATTATAAATTTTAAAAAAAACTTTATTTACATTATTTTTAATAGAATATAAGACAAATGAAAACATAAAAATGGGAACAAAAGAAAATAACTAAAGGAATATATAAATGACTTCTGAAATTCTTTTCAAGAGAAAGTTACAATATTGTTTCTCCCCCCTTTTAGATATACAAATCCCTTCAGCTCATTTTATCCAAGTCTGCTTTAACTTCTGCTTTGCAGTTACCATATACAAAATCAGTCTACCAGTCTAATTCATTGTCCATAAGTCCCAATAAAATGTCTTGTTTTGTAAACCATAAAAATTGATATTACTGTATAGTCAGTCTACTGAATTTTTGAAATCTGTTTATTGAAATACTCTTTAAAAGTGTTTTTAAATAGTTATGGGAGATATAACACAAAATAATGCAATAAATGTCTATATTAAAAATGATTGACTAGCATGTCCTTTTAAAAAAATATTCATAAATGGTTTTTTTGTTCTGTAAATTATTTTTATTCTGTCAAGTAAATGTAAAAAGATGCTTCATGATTAATGAATTAATACAAAGTGGTAAATAAAGTTAAAATAAAATTAGAAGAACCCTCACTGAAATAAAATTTGCTTTATAAATGACAAATTGGAAATGAATTTTCCCTATAAGGAAGTATTATACATTTTGAACACTGTGGTTAGAAGATCAATTTAACATACCTTAAATAGCAGTGAAATGGAAGGCCTTGACTCATGGAATGGGTTTTTATAAGATTTCAGTGCTTTTTCGTTCTGCATGTTAGGATTTAAGTCAGCACCTTTCAACCTAGAAATTAGCAAGTATAGCAGATAAAAAAAATGATGATCTCTTGGCTTCTACTGGAACATAACCATTCTAGTTTTTGGAGTGATCGCACAATAGCCTATTATAGTGATCTAACCTGATCATGACCAGAATATATGTCTCCTGCCATGGCCTGCTTATCATTATATATCTGAAAGAATCCTTACTTCTGCTCTTTCCCGAGTCCTTGATCTAGAGCCCATTTCCAGGCTGTAAATGTTTAGCTGAAATACATTTTCATGCAGAATAAATTATTTCCAGATTCTGTGGCCAAAGTTCTTTATATGAAATATACCTTAATTTATTTTCAGTTATTCCCAAGCATTAGTTTAGCCTTCTGCTATTGCCCTGGGATCAAAGAATGGTACTTCAAATAGATTCAGGTATTCAAATAATTGTACCTATCCAGCTGTTAGAATTATCTCATCCAGGAATTTGTTCTAGTTATTAATAGTATGGGAGGTAAAATTGCATCACATAAACCAAAAGCCTACTTTTAAAAAGATGCTAGATCTCTTGCAAAGCAGTATATTCTAGACCTACCTCAGATCCAGGTTTGGTGTTTTTTCCAAGTGGGTTGATTTTTGATATGAACAAAATTGAATAAGATGTTTTGAAAGATGTTTCCAATAGTTTTATTACTATCAAAATCTCAGCCATTCTCAAATAAAAATATTCCACTGTAACTTAATGTGCAAAAAGAAGAAATATATGTGGATATTCTGCCACAAAACACAATTGTACACGTTTACTCTGGATTCTCTTCAGATAATATAAATTTTTCATCTTTTAAAATATTTATATATACTTGTAGGAAAAAGACATAACTTTAGTGTTACTCAAGATCAGCTGTAAAATGTGTGCTATTGATCAACGTGAATGTGAACAATTGTACTAATAAACTAAACATTGAGCATCCTCTATTCAATTTATTTTCCTTTTGGCTAGGCTGTAAGAAGCCTTTCAATAGATACAGTGTGATCAGGACATAGATTAGATACCATAACTTGTAAGTAGTCTGATTTAGGCAGTCTCCCGTCTTTGGACTATACAAAGCTAACTAAGGTAACTAAGCTTGGTAGCTAAGTTTGGCTACTGATAAAAAAGATTGTTTCTATATACTGTAGAAAGCTGAAAGCTCTCCCCAAACTAGGATTTGCAAAAACTAATCATGTTCTTAAATAGATTTCTCAGTGGATCTCTGCAGTTCAGGGGCAAGACTATATTGCTAGTTTTCAGACTATGCAGGATAGTTGCTTGAAGGGATTGTCAAAGGAACCACTACCCAATTCTAGCATTTCTAAATCAAACTCTTCCTACCCAGAATATAAAACCCAGAACATAAAAAAAGAAAATATCCTGTGCATGATAATGAAAAATATTTTAGAAGGATGAAAAAAGAAGATGCAGAATGTTGCCACTTTGTAGCTGGGGATTTCTTGGATATAAGAGCATTGTGTACTCCTTTTCGGTATTATTGTTTTGTGTGGATGTTTTCAAACTCAAATATACTCTTCTATCGGTTTTCAAACTCAGCTTGATTATATCATTTATAAAACAAATATAATAGAAATAGTAAAACCTGAAAGGAAGCTACAGCGTTGCTTTTTATGTTGGTTCTTCATTTTATAGATGAGACAATGTTTCTCAGTTTTTGGTGGCTCAGCATTGGCATCAGTCTACCAAATAATGTAGCATGGTTTCCAGGAATTTTCATGTGGTAATTAATGCTAAGATTAATAGAGTATGTTGCTTACTTAAGGAAATATAGGTACCTGCAGTTACCGGTGTAGCTACTTCAAAATTTGGGTGGGGTGGGGTTGGTTATATCCAAAATGGGGAGGATTGATAGAAAACTTAGTGATGTAAAGACATCAATACAAAACTGAATTTCATTTGTAAGTTTACCTATGCTCAGAGATCTGTCTAATTTTGGATTAAAACCTTGTAAATGTTTTGTACTCATAGTGATATTTAAATTGCATTCAACAAATAATATATAAAAAACCTAAATTAATAGTAATTGCTGGGATGCTCCTCATACATTCAGTATGATTTTGAAAAAAAAATGCCTGGGGCTTGGTTCCTGAAGGATGGTATTTTTTTAGAAGAATTTTTTTATGCAACAAAATTGTACTACATAATGGAAATCAGTGCAATTTGAAAAGCCAACTTTTATTGCAGGAAAACTTTCAGAGTAGACGGGATGCTGACGAAAGTAGAGAAAACAAAGGGAGAACACGACTTGCAAAGGTAACATTTGTTTTATCAACCAATGTGTTTCACTAGCAATGTTTCAACTGCGATGAATACATGATAGATTAAAAAAATGTGCCGATAAAATTTATGCAGAAATGGAAGTGAAATGTGATGTAGATTAAGATAATTTGCATCTGCTTCTCCCATAATAAAATATCCATAAATTAATCCTGTTAAAGAGATGTGTGTGTTTTGTACTTTGATAGTGTGATGTCTCAGTTAACACTGAATGATATATAATAAAGTTGCATCTGCAAAAGGAGACTTCTGTAGACATTTATTTTTGGGTAGTATATAGGCTGGATACACCAATTGATTATTTTTTGAAATTTCCTTGATTTCCATTATGTAGTCCAATTTCCACTTATTCTGCACTGTATGGATTGGGATCAGAGTGCTCTCTTTTTGGCTGCCTTTAAACCTTGTTTAAAAATATTGTGACTTTGCAGATAAATGTTCAGCATATTATACTGAAATAGCTATATTAGCTGTCGCTTGACTTCTGGGGCCAGTTCAAAGTGCTACTTTATTACCCTCAGTACATTGACATAGTTTTGGACTGCCATATTTCAAAAAGTTTTGGATGTGATCCTGCTGAAATAATACAGTATTTTAAAACTCTTATATAATTAGAAATTCAGTTTATTGGAACTGGAGAAGGAATCTGTTGAGTGGCCTATTTATCTTTCAGAAATTGGTCTGACTTCTCTTTTTGTTTTTGGCACAGCATGAATTATTTTTTTAGGAAGGCAATACATGTTAATGATTGAGATTGATAGGTGTACACTTCTATGGTGTTTGCTGTTTCTTTTAAGGAATTTTATTTCCTTCAATAATGTCTTTGTACATTTTTTAGCTTAAGCTTCTCAGCTTTTTTAGAAAAAAAATGATAAAGGTAGATCTTGCTTAATGATGCTAATTGGGATTGGAAAGTCAGCAATATTGTCATAAGTAAAAAAAAATAAATAAATCATGTGACTGTGCAACTCAGCTAGGGCAGTTCCAGCAGCCCCAGTTGCCATTGTTAAGCAAGGACCTTATGTAACTACAACCTCTGACTTCCTGCCAGCTTCCCCATTTACCTTGCAGGAAAATGGTCATTGAAGAAGTGAAACAAACACTACCTGTTGTAATACATTTTTATTAGTTTTTATTGAATTGTTTTAGAAATTGAAATTTAATTCAAAAGAACTTAGCATTTCTTTATGTAATAAAAGAATATGGCAAATGAAGGGTAGGACATCGGGGATGTGCAAACCTATAATAATGATGAAAATGGCTTCTATTCTGGAAAATGTATTTCCCAAGAGTGCCTAAATCACTGCTTTCTAGGAAGTAAAAAACTTTGTGGGAATGAGCCATGTACTTTTATGCACAGAATATGTTATCAAACTTTGCTTATATGCAGATTAGATTACATTGAAGCACAGCATTACAGTGTTTTGAATTCTAAGACAAAACGTTGCTCCATTAAATGCAGAACTGGAAACATTTCAGACAGGTCTTTAATTTCTCAAGTCAAATACATCTTTTCCTAGGACTGTAAATTGGGACTCTAGTGAAATATTCAATTTTATTTTTTTATGAATCCACTGCCAATTCAATTTTCTTGGATGACATAGGCTCATAACATACACATTCAAAAAAATAATGTAAAATAAAATCCTTCAAGTGAGGAATTGCTTAAATAACTTAGGATCTTGAGTTAATGGCTTTTCTTGATGAGTTTGTTTTTTGTCCTTCTGAAATAAAATTTTCAATCATTTTTCTTGATAGGAAATTACAGATTGTTTTTAAAGTATAAATATATACCTTAAAATATTTTAAATACTGAGATGTTAAATTTATTAAATTTGTAACTTTAGAAACCAGTGATTAAAATTCATTGAACAAGATATATATCAGATTTGTTAAAATGGTTCTTGACAGTAGTTTTATCCAACATTGGTATTATAGTGCAAGTGAAAGGGACAAGCTTTGATGAGTATAGTAAGAAAAGAAAAACTCATAGTTGTGTCATAAATGCTGGGAATGCTTTTCTCCCAGTTTATCCTAATTCAGTAAACAAGGCTTTCAGTCATTAATACTTCATATCTAGGAAGTGTTATAGCATATTTCTTTTAGAAAGAAATCAAAGCAAGTCTAATAATTCATATAATTACCAACCAATTTAAAACTCTGCATTATTAAAATTTCTTTGCAGTGCATTCTCATTAGTATACAACATAGTCATTGTAATGCTAGGGTAAAATTACTTCCACCAGCGCTGAAATATATGTTGCAATTGAGTCATTTTTTTCTATTATAACTTTCATGTAATTACTGTCCGACTTGTTACCTGTCCGACTCGTTACCTGTTTTTACAAGGTGTACCATCTTATAGAATGCCTTGAAGTTGACTCCCCTCCAGTGGTTTTGCTACTTGTTAAGGGTCATTTAATTTCAGCAGGCTGTTGAAGCTAATGTTTTGACTAGGATACTATTGATTCTGTGTCTTTATTCATAGACTTTACTATTGTATGACCTTTACAAAACTGAATTTTAAAACATTGTGAAATACCTTGATTGGAGATTGACATAACTCAAATTGTTTATAAATATTTTAACAAAATAATTTTATGACATTGTTCTTTCAAATTGACTCTATTGAAGACCTAAACAATTTTAGGCAAATAATGAAGGGATCAAGTGGGTCAGAAACTTTGGCTTATTTTGTTTAGAGCAGCCTGTTCAACTAATGACCTCAGATATATTGCATTGTAACTTCAGTCATCCCCATCCTATTGTTATATTCTCAACTTGGTGAGTGAATCTTCCAGGTTTTGTCTCATCTGGTAGAGGCCTTTAAACATTAAAACAAACACTTTGAATTGGACTCAGAATACTACTGATCAGTCTTAAAGTTTGACAAATATGAAGTAAATACAGGTCATAATTAGTAAAATGACTTGCACTTTCAAGCATGAGAAATTCTTAATCTAAGCATTCTAATGTGGAATATAATATTAATCCAAACAATTAGGGAATTAAAGACTAATGCTAGGTCAGTATGTGTAATGTAAAGAAGTGTCAACTGAAGCTGAAGCTAACCAATAATACCTAAAACAGGAATTAAACTATAGATTCCAAAGGAAAAAGTGCAGTCTCATTCAGAACTATCTGTACATCTAATCCCAACTACTTGAAACACCCAGTGAATAATATACATGTTATTTTAGCAAAATAAATGATTATTTATAGCACTTGCTATGTTTCATATAAGTAGTTGTATAGTGGTACTTGTGTTATTTGTAAATGCAGTGTTTTAGTGGACAAAATCTTTGTTTGCATAAAGACTTAAAAGAATGTCACAACTTCAAATCAGTTAAATTTTTATTTTCTTAATTTAGCTTGTCTGCTCATCTACATCTCACCTTTACCGGTTTCTTCCATAAAAATGGTAAGTAGTTTATCTCTTTTCCCCTTGTGATGCTGTTCTCTCAGTTGACAAATGTCATTTGTTACAGAGTTAGGGAATGAAATTAAGACAATAAAAATACTTTTAAAACTTGACTTATACAATACTATTGTAAAGTATTAGTTATATCCAGTCTGTCAGACTAATTAATTGGCTTTAAAGCTTGAAGTTAATGGCAATCTTAATGATTTTGTTTCTGTATATTAGTATGGTGTACTAAGCATTTGTTATGGTCCTCGACTTACAACCATCAATTTAGTGACCATTTGGAGTTACAATGGCATTGAGAAAAATGACTTATGATCTGTTTTTGTACTTACCATTATTGCAGCATCCCCATGGTCACATGATCAAAATTCAAGCACTTGACAACTGGCATATATTTATGATGGTTGCAGCATCCTGAGGTGATGTGATCACCATTTGTAACCTTCCCAGGTGGCTTCCAACAAGCAAAGTCAGTGGGGGAAGCGAAATTCACTTAACAAACACGAGTCACTTAACAACTAATTGCAGTGATTCATTTAACAACTGTGCCAAAAAAGGTTATAAAATGGTGCACAGCTCATTCACTGTTTTGTTTAGCAATGGATATATTAGGCCCTATTGTAGTAAGTTAAGGCCTACCTGTACCAAGGATTTAAATTGAGCTTCAAGAAGAATATTGTGTGCTATGGTATTCCCTTAAATCTAAAGCTCCTGGACCTTTGTGTTTCAATTGTATTTGGTTGGCAAGTATTGTACACTCCATAGGACTTTGTTTCAGTATTTCAAAATATAAACCTTTGTACCATTTCTGAGTGATGGAAAACAACTGCAGCTCTATTTACAGGTAATAAATAGATGTTTTTGAATTTGAGATCTGGCTTTGCAACTAAGGTGATTAAAAACAAAATGTTTTTTTTTTTTTGTCAAGCTTAAATATAGAATGGCCATCACTAGACAAATGCTTTTCTGTTTGCCTAATTCTGCATTTTTTAACAATGTGTCTTGAGAAATCTCTCTGCGAAAAAAGGTAGTTAGGCAATTCCTACTGACATGAAAGCCTTCTGTTAGGGATGAGTGGGCATTTCTAAAGCATCCAGCAATATCTTACTGTAAATATATCTTGGCCATGCAGAATTCAATTCCTAATCTTTTCAGGATTTTAAATCTTTCTCTTTCTATATTGACTGTTTAGATAAGCCATTGCAAAATTCAGAAAATGAACAAAGTTCTGTAACTCTGGAAGTATTGCTCGTAAAAGTTTGTCACAAAAAGCGAAAAGTAAGTACTAGAAAGCGAATGTTAAAATATTAGAAAAAATAGAAAAGACAATTATGTTTAGAAAAGTTATAGTTGGTAAGGAAGAGCGTGACATTAAAACTAGGCGATTTCTTATAAGAAGCTATAAACTATCCAAATAAGTAAGCCATTTATTTGCTTTGTCAAGTTTCTCTTTTACTGTTGTTTTATTCATATCTCTCATTTAAGGACTAGATTTTTTCAGATTTTACTGCCAGATGAAATAATAAGTTCTAATTAGGTCTTACTTTCTTCAGTTTGTTTACCTGAATTCTAAAGAGAGGGAGCATTTTGCCTCAAACTCTTAATTTTAAATTTAAATTTAAACTTTTAATTTAAAAATATTTAAGCTTAATATTTTTGATGGTTTTTTCTCTTTGTTGATTTTTTAAAAATGTAGCTTAAGATTTTTACAACATTTTAAAAACTGCTTGCTTTGCAAGCTGAATGATAAGTCTTAAAAAGTGCTCCTGATTGAACATTTTTAAAAATTTTGTTTGAACAAAAGGCCAAAAATTCCTTGTTAGTCTTGTGGCTCTTTAGATCCCTTGGCACATTGGAAAAGGGTTGTTAGAAACTGGAAGAATGATAAGACTTGATGAGCAATTAAATGGATATATGATTACCGTATTTTTCCGTCTATAAGACGCACCCTTGTATAAGACACTCTGCATGCGAGTTTCTCCACGCCTATCAGCTGTTTGGCAGAGCACTGAACAGCTGAGTCGGCAAATCCGGAAGTTCAGCCGGCCGACAATCTTATCCCCTCCCCTCTCCCATTAGTGGGAAGCCCACAGGGGCTTGACCTCTACACCAGGCGGCATGGCAGCAGCATGTAAAGAACCCACACAGGCATGCCCTGGGCTGCGGAGGTTACCATTATTTTTCCGTGTATAAGATGCTGCACTTGTATAAGATGCACCTGATTTTTGAACAGGGTGTTTGCAGAAAAAAAATAGCATCTTATACATGGAAAAATGTGGTATCTTCACCAGAACTTTGGTTTTGGAAAAAAGTGAAAAAAGACAATATTTTGACGAATCTGAAAGAAAATTGTTAATATTTTTAATTTCCTCCAAAACAAAGGGGAATATTTATACACCTGTTTTTAATAGTCATATTCTCTCTTTATGTAGACTTTGGTAACAATCATAGGTGCTGTGTACAAGACCAATTGTACTTCCAAATGTTCTAATTAGAGTCAACCATGTGGATGCAATTTAGTTAAACAGAGGTTTCTGCTAGTTAGGTCTGAACTAGGAATAGTGGGGAGAAATGTTGTTTGTTCTTACTGTACATAACAGCAATTCCTGAATCTCATTGTCTCTTTATCATTTTCTTAATTCAAACATATATTGCATGTGACTGCACAACTTTCCTAAGAGACTACTGAATGGCCTGGGTTTTTGATGTCAACAGAAACAATGTATCATACTAGAGCCAAATATTTTTCTGCTTCAAATGTAGATCCTGCACACCTCAAGAACTAACAGTGAACTGAAAAGAATTCAATTTCATTATGTTAAGATACATCTAATCCATTATTACTTCTAGAACACAGTTCATGGCAGTGACAGCTTCCTAGGATAAGGGGGTTTGTCAGCAATTTTATGACAAACCTCAGAAGCCTGGAAATAAATTTAATTTAGGCATACTGTAGTTGAAAATTTATCCTGTATATACAATAGTACTATCCAAATGGAATATTAGAAACTAGGTAAAAATATATTAATTGGTACATCTTTTGTCTCTACCTTCAATTAAGGTTTACTATCATCTAAGTTATTAATAAAAATAATCTAGATATTTTTGATTACTTCATCAGTTCCAGAATACCATCCACATTTTTCAGCTGTGCAAGTTGAAATATTATCAATTAAAGCTGATGCCATATACATTTATTGGTATTGTTCCAATTATAGCATTTAAATTGGGGGGGAAATGTGCAAATTTGTTAAAGTAGGTTATTAAACAGCTTTTTTCTTTGAGTGTAAAAACTCAAAATAGCATGCTTCTAATGATAGCTTTTTTTAAAGTTAATTAGAATTTCAGCAAGAATATTATGAAACAGAATTTCAGACATAGTGTTACAACTTTAGATTTAAAATGAAAGGTATAATCCAGTGTAATTAAGTTAGGAAAATGTTTTGTTAACAATTTTAGTTAAAGCTAAATTATGAAATCTGCAAACTTGATAACTTTATTTTGGTCATTTCTGATAATATAAAGATAGAGCTATATTGTTAATTAATATTTGACATAATGTAGATCTAGTCCTCAGGCTTCAATATAAAACTTGCTTGTTTGCTTGTCTATTACAATATATTTTAGATGCAGTGTGTCTCTAATATTAATCTTCTGAAACTCTTGGAAAAGTCGCAAATATGAGCAAGTTCAAACTAGGTGATATAAAAGTGATTTTTAGAGTCGGTAGAAATGTTTTCATTTTTTGTATTTGATCTGACCAATGTTTTATAGAAAGATTAGCCACAAAAAAATATTGTCCAAGTATGGTCTGGTTCAAACGTTCAAACCTTTAGCGAGGGAAGAGAAGAAAAATGTAAGCCTTTTTCATCCAGTATCCCCTGTCCTTTTGGAGGGATCTGAAAACCAATCTTTCTTTGGCCCATAATGGGCTGTTCTAGGGCACCATCTAGTTATTGCTTTGTTTTAATGTGGATTGGATATGCTGTGCACCACTCAGATTTTATATTGGGGCAATATATAAAATCTTGTAAAATAAATAAATGGATAATCTTGGGTTTTGCTCTGCTGTGCTCAGCAAATCATCTTATATTTGTCTGCAGGATGTTAGCTGTCCTATAAGACAAGTACCTACAGGGAAAAAGCAGGTACCTTTGAATCCAGACACCAGCCAAATAAAGCCGGGCAACTTTCCATCATTGGCCGTTTCCAGCAATGAGTTTGAACCCAGTAACAGCCACATGGTGAAGTCTTATTCATTATTATTCAGAGTAACTCGTCCAGGAAGAAGAGAATTTAATGGGATGATAAATGGTGAAACAAATGAAAATATTGGTAAGAGTGAAGTCTATTTCACTTTCACTTGAAATAAAAAGATGGAGTCAGTTCTTGAATGTGCAGATGTTCATTGCATAAGATTTCATGCATACCTTTTATCTGCCTTCTTTCAGTTTTGACTCAGGCCCGCGTGTCCTTGAGTAAGGTTTCTTTTTCAGGGAAAATTGTAAAAGATATTCTCACATCACTATTTATTTATTCCTATCTTTCATTTTCCAAAGGAGCCTAAATTGGTTGCTATAGCTGTCCAATAGAATATTAAAATATTTTTAAAAACCTAATTCTTATATAATTTTCCTTTTTGGCCTTCGCCTTGTGTATTATAAATCCAAACAGGAGAGAACAGCAACTTGGAAAAAGACATAAATGGAGAATAAACCACTTCCTGAGGGCAAGGTTTTCAGTTCTTGATGCAATCATTTTATTGCAGGTAGTTTGAGAAAGTTTAACGTATTGCTATAATAAATACAATTCAGTTAAGTAATTTGGTGTTTCCGTATTGGCTAGAATCTGTTTTGCCCTAGAGAATATATAGCATATGTAGGTCATACATTTTGAAACAAGAATAATGAAAATACTTTGGCTAGTATTTGAGAAATGATAAACCTTAAATAAGAGAAAGATCAGCCCTAAACAAGACTACAAATTCTACAAGTTCCACTGTACTTTTAGCACACCTTGAAGTTGGATTTCCTGTCAGCATCCAAAGGGCCTATGTTAGCAGAATGCAAATTGAATTTACTTTTATGCATCTGGTACCTTAGTATCCTTTTATCTGGAGCAGGGGTGTCAAACTCTTGACCCACGGGCCGGATGCATCATGGTGAAACCGTGCCCACCTCATTGCCGGCAATGGAAAAAAAGTCGCAATATGCAGCGACACATCACATGACGTTGCGAGTTTGACACCCCTGATCTAGAACATATGCAATTGAGAGTAGTGAATTGTTTTAATACAATCTTCTTGTGCATATTAAAACTTTGCTGCCTAGAAAGGATTTCTATACCAAAGAAAGGATATGATCTTAGTTTTTTCATTGCTTTCTATTTTTATTATGTATCTGTAAATAGCTGTTTATGAGCAAATTCAAGTAATAAAATTCAAGCTACATGAGTAAGAATTATATTAGTAAATATTATGTTCATACAATAACTGTATTTAATTACAGATGTTAATGAAGAGCTTCCAGCTCGAAGAAAACGAAATTCTTCCAACCGTGAAGATGGGGAAAAGACTTTTGTAGCACAAATGACTGTATTTGATAAAAATAGGTAATGTGTTCTTTAAAAATGAGTTTTTTTCCTTGCATATATTTCTATTAGCCTTTTAAATGTGGATTTAGCCTAAGGCATGGGTGTCAAACTGCCAGCCCGCGGGCCAGACGCATCATAACGAAACCGCGCCCACCCCATTGCCGGCAATGGGAAAAAAGTTCTGATACGTCGCGCAACATCACAAGTTTGACATGTCTGGCCTAAGGGTTCTCGATCAAATTTAATTTTTGAAGGCTCATCATTCCCAGAATAGAATTAAAATATTCTTCATTGCATTATAAAATCTCTGAGAGAAATTGTTACCCCCTAAAATTAAGATATATTTAGTTATATATATTTATATTGTAAAACTATTTATGAATTTATGGCATAAATATCTGCAGCTGATGCCATTTCAACACTCTTCTATGCTGTCTATATTGCGCTTGCATAGGTACTGTCCTTTTTTGAGATTGAATGCTTTATTCCCATTTCTATACTGACATAGTAATTACCACCTGTGATTAAACATTGCCAAAAAATAAAGATAACTCAATTCTGATTTTCATGCTAAATTTAAAATTAGAATGTTTTAATGTAGGAGTTCTTCAGATGAAAAAGCACATTGATTTTTATTTTAAAACAAGTTATAAACTTGTTTTTTAGTAACAACACAGTAAAACAGTACAATCTACTGATGTTCGTCTGCATTCAAAGTTCACAACAGAAGTGAAAATTTGAAGTGTAAAATTTATGTACAGATCAATTGATTTGAAAATGTGTTTATAGTAAAAATTCTTAAATACACATTTTCAATTCTTAAATACACATTTTCACATCTTTAAAATAGGGTCCTTTATTAGACTTCAAGGGTTATCTTTTTCTGCCAGAATTCTGTTAACCACAATTAACAATGGTAGCTGGACTGAAAGTAGTTACATCTACAAAAGATACGTTAAACAGTGTGTGTTATTTTAGGACCACACAAAGCATATGTACAGTATATTTGAAAAGCAACATTTTTTTCTCTTTTTCAAATAATAGAATTCATCCAAATGGACCAAACATGAGAAGTAAAGTGAATCTATGATTATAAGGGTGGGAAGAAGCAAGAAAAGGCCAAGCGTGGGTGGGTCTGTGGGGCGTGTATCAGTCATCTCGGAGTAAATTTAAAGAGCAACAAAGCTTGATAGAAATAATAGAAGCAATAATATATACAAGTAGTTCTCAACTTGCAGCCAGGTGAATATACATGTCCCAGGTTGATATTGCAGGATCCAATCTAGGATTGATCCCTGTGCTGGGCTAGAGGGGGGGAGGGAAGAGCTCCCCTGAGGGGATGGGCGCTCCAGCACAACTCTGAAGGCTCAGAAGACAAAGCCTCTGGTCCCAGGTGAGCGGCCCAGATTGTATCCTGGTACAAGTTACAACGGTACTGGGGAAAACATCCCCCATTGACTTTGCTTCTTACTTCTGACAAAGCAAAGTCATCAGGGCAAGCCAGATTCACTTAATAACTGCATGATTCACTCAACAACTGCAGTGATTTGCTTAACAACTGTGGCAAAAAGGTAGTAAAATGGGCCAAAACTCACTTAACAACTGTCCTAGCCTCAGTTGTGGTTATAAGTTGAAGACTATCTGCATTTGCCAATCTAGAGATAGATCAAGAATCCTTTACAGTGTTGGGATCCAGCCTCTCTTTATTAAGCCAAGCCCTAAGTCAGTCCAGGATACATAGTTATGACAGAGATCAGTGTAATAAAAAAAAAAAATCAGCATTTTTCCTTTTAAAATAGGAAATTGTTTTACATAAATCACCTTCACAGACAAAGGGCATATGGCATACAGTTAACATTTCTAGCACTAAATCTTTAAAAAAAATGCTTATGATATTTCTGATACAGGAATTTTGCCAATCTCAAGAAGATCAAACAATTAGAGATAAAAAGTAACAATAGGCCAGCTAACATTTCAGTATGCTATATTTCTTCCAAATAACATAGAAACATGGTTAACAGTTGAAATATAATATAATGTATTATAATGTATGAATTCCTTGAACAGATTTTAATTTTGGAAATAGTTGAATGGTTTTGTTCACAGCCCAGAGTTTTAATCCTTTACCCTAATATGAATTTGACATTTTACTTTTTATATCCTTTTCTACATTAAGAAATATGTATTTATTTCACAACATTAAAGTGGATAATTTAGAGATAATGAAAAAACCCCATAAAATTCATAAAAATTAAACCAAGCTATGTGACCAACATTGAATATTGAATAATAACATTTTTTTTGTAACAGACGGTTGCAGCTTCTTGATGGAGAATATGAAGTAGCAATGCAAGAAATGGAAGAATGTCCTATCAGCAAGAAAAGAGCAACATGGGAAACAATACTTGATGGAAAGGTAAGAACCAGAATTCCTCTTAAAAGTTGCACGAAGTTGATGAATTTCCTTAGCTTGGGATGTTAGTGACCTGAAATTTTATTAATAAGGCAACTTACTAGAAGGGAAAAGTACAGGTTAGTTCTGTAATAGAGCAATACTCCAATGAAATATTTTGAAATAAATATTTCTTCTTTAGAGGATTACGCTCCATAAGGCTTGATGTTCAGATGACTGATCATTTACTAGTGTGTTGGGATCACATTTGAAATCTCTTGCAGGCTGAGAGTGAACAGCTAAAGGGGAAATACAATTTACAAATTGATACATGAGAATATAATTAGATGTCAAGTATGCCATGTTCTCACTATAAATATTTGCAGTGCACAAGCCATTCCACTGCCCCACTATTGCAGTGAAGGTTATTTGGCTCTTAACAGTTTAACTGTCTCAATATTTTTTTTTTATGAATGACTTGTTCCATTTCACCTTATGAAACACTCCTTTCGAAAATTCTTTAAAAAATTTATTTATTTTATTTCAGAGGCTTCCACCATTTGAAACATTTTCTCAGGGACCAACACTTCAGTTTACACTTCGATGGACTGGAGAAACAAATGATAAACCTTCCACTCCTATAGCTAAGCCCCTTTCAACACGGAATTCAGAGAGTCTCCCTCAAGAAAATAAGTCAAGTTCTGTTAAACCTACACAGACTATAGGTAGGTGAATATTTGAAACAGAGATACTAGTTGTGCTGCTTGCTTGCTGTAGATCCCTTCCCTTTGCTGGAATAATTTTTAAAACTCTTTTATTTCAAGTAAATGTAAAATATTACATGAGTCATATTGAGATTATATTAAATTAATTGGATTAATCTGCCTCTGAAGCTCAAATGAAGAAATGTCGCTTATTGGAACTTGTACAATATATACCTGCTTTGTCTTAGAGAGCCTTTAGTTTCAGTGCTAATCTGTCAGCATTGCTTGAAATTTGTTTCTGGGCCCATTTCAAAGCTTGATCTTTAAAATTTTTAATAACTTCAAATATCTTTATTTTTAAAAATGCATAATAATTATAGCTCCCTGTTTCTTAAGATATATTTGCTATTTAAGAATATTTGCATAAATATATTCTGAACAAAAGGCCCAGATTATAATAAATGGAGAGGCCACTGATAAATTCAACATACAGAAAGGCACAAGACAAGGATGTCCTCTCTCGCCATTGTTATTCATATATACATTAGAAATTCTTGCTAGAGTAGTAAGACAAAAAAAGCAGATTAAAGGACTTAAGATCAAGAAAGAAACATACAAACTTCAAGCTTATGCAGACGACTTAGCATTTATATTAGAAGACCCAGAACAATCAGGCCAGAAATTATTCGAAATATTGGAAGAGTATGGGGATCCGGCAGGTTTGAAAATAAATAGAAACAAAACAAAGATTATCACAAAAAACATGACTAACATACAAAAAGGAAACCTTGAGGCAAAATTAGGTATACAAGTATTTTCCAAATTAAAATATTTAGGGATAGTTTTTCAGCTCGCTGCTCATGAATTAAAGAAGACAATTATGGCAAATTGGTCAAGAATATAAAAGTAGTTTTAGACTGCTGGAAAAATTTACATCTCTCATTACTCGGGAGAATTGCCGCAGTGAAAATGAACATCTTACCTAAAATGATACTCCTGTTTCAGAATATTCCAATTCAATTAGACAAGAAATTTTTCAAGGAGCTGAATAAATTAACCTTAGAATTTGTGCGGTCCGGTAAGAAGGCAAGAATAAAATTAAAGGCACTACAGGATGCCAAAGAGAGGGGAGGTTTAGGTTTCCCAGATTGGGAGTTATATTACCAAGCAGCAGCCCTAACATGGATTAGAGACTGGATAACCTTAGAAAATAAAAGATGTTTACGTTTAGAGAGTTATGACCTCCAGCAGGGCTGGCATGCTCACATATGGATGGGGCAAAGCAGAAACCACCAATATTTTTTAAGACATAAGGTTCGGCAAGAATTAATAAAAAGCTGGAATATAGTTAAACATCAATATTACACAAAGATCCCGGCTTGGCTATCGCCATTGGAGGCAGTCACATACTCCAATTTGTACAGGATAGACAAAGCTATTATATATAAAGACATCTTGACAGAAGAAGGTTATTTAAAACAAAAACAAGAGCTAAAACAACAAGGAATAGACATGGAGTGGTGGTCTTATCTCCAGAGCAAGATACATGAAGGATAAGCAAGAATGGGGAATTAACAGACAAGATACGGGGTTAGATAAAATACTGCTAGGCCCGGAGAAAAAAATAAATAAAGAATATTTATAAACACCTGTTGGAACATAAACTATATGAGGAGCAGGTTAAAGAAACAATGGTGACATGGGAAATAGATCTAGGATATAATATAAATATGGATCAATGGCAGCAAGTATGGGAGTGAAATAACAAAATCACAGTGGCGACATCATATAAAGAAAACCTGTATAAGATGGTTTACAGATGGCATCTCCCTCCGGCCAGATTAGCCAAAATGTATAACGGATATTCATCTATGTATTGGAAATGTAAAAAAGAAAAGGGCACCTTTTTTCATGTATGGTAGACATGTAGAGAAGCACAGGTGTACTGGCGTATGGTCTGGGATTGGGCAATAGAAATGACTAGGCAAAACATTCAATACAAACCGGAAACATTACTATTAGGAATACTAGAGAAAAATGTAAATAAAGAGGACACATATTTAATTATCCATGTGGTCACAGCAGCAAGGATACTATTTGCTCAAAAGTGGAAAGCAATGGAAGTACCAAGTGGGGAAGCACTAATAAAGAAAATTATGTATTGCGCAGAACTAGATAGGATAACTAAAAGATTAAAAAATCAGGAAGAAACAGAATTTTATCAAATATGGAATAAATTCTATAGATGGAGGGAAACAAAAATGGAGGTCACAATAAAGAGATAAATTGAGATAGAGACTTGAAATGTATAGTTGTATATAGATATATTATATGTAATTAATGTACAATATGGACTGAGATGTCAGTCAAAGACAATTTATCATGTTCAATGTTTTTAATCCTTTTTTTTTCTTTGTACTTAATAAAAATTAAAAAAAAAGAATATTTGCATAAATTGAGAAATATTTAATATTTAATTTTTCTTAAAGTTTAAATATTTAGAAGTAAAGACATAGGTATAACAACTGTAAATAATGGCTTTCTTAAATGTAATATGGTACAGATTTGAAATAAACAAGAGTTTATGTTCTGTATGAAATTATAATATGGTAGAAATAAAAATAAGTCTGTAATTAGTTAATATGAAAAAATTGAATAGAATTGGAGGTTAATTCAAATATTGTACCAAAGCAAAGAAAAATACTTATATTAAAGATTAGGAAGAAAAATTTTCAGCCTAGCAAGTGTCAGGTCCTGACAGACCTTAAGTCTGAAAACTAAACGGTCAGAACTGGTTGAATAGGTGATGACCCCTAAATATTTGAATGGACCACCATTTAATATTGGAGCTTGGACTGGGCTGGAAAGTCCAGCACATACACATAACACCTCCTAGAGAAAATTAATACTGAATCACTTCTGTATTATAGCCTGGAAGAATTGACATGATCCTAAAGTCATCGAGTTGAGGTCAATATTACCTTTTATTTAAAATGTATTGCAGCCTTTAAAATTGCAAAACAGCTTAAGCCTGTTTTAGAAACCATATAGGATGCCTGCAAAATATATGATCATAAATATCACTATTGTAAAAAATAATAGTTTAAATATTGCTAACAATGTATGCAGAAACATTTATATCTAAAGTTTTATTTGCTCTTACCTCAAAAAGCAAACTTTTCTTCTAGCTTTCTCTGCATTTTTATTAGATGTTTCTGCTTGCTTTGAATGGGTCTCACAGTACATCTTTCATACATTTTTATTCATGTATTAAGACGTGGCATAAGGTGTGTGCATAGTACTATGGTGACATAGTAGATGGTTATTCAGTGTAGCTGCAGAAGAAATTTGCTGGATGGCTTTAGAAAGTCTAAAGTGATATAGGAGATTAATATGTGATAATAATCTTCAATAGGAAATAATAAAATAAATATGTGCATTGAAAGTACCATAAATAATAGTCCAGAATATCCTTGTAGTGTATCCCACAATAGTACTTTAAACTTGTACTAAAGTAGGATTGTTTTGCCTATGAAGGAAAGCAATGTCTCCTTAAAATCAAGGACATCTGTTGACTATCTCCTGAACATTTACATTTTTCATGTCCAAACATTTTTCTTGACCAACAGTTAAAAGTGGTTTGCCATTGCCTTTTTCCTTGAATCTGTCTAATTTGGATTTTTTAATTCATTTTTATTATAGAAATGTTTAACAAAAGAAACAAGAAAAAAAAAAACCAAAGTGATAAGTAAATAGAAAATAAATGAAAAAGAAAGATATAAAGAAATGGCTTCTGATCTTCTTTACAGCAGTTTTAAATATGGTATTTATGATATCCTCTCTCTATACGGTTACATAATGGCTCCTCTTCCACATTATATCCTTTCTAACCATAAAACTCAGAAATCACACAAGTTTATTTTTGTTTGTTCGTTCGTTTTCAGCAAAAAGTCCAAACAGGGTTTCCAATCACTATCAAAGGTAGTCTTTTCCATAGTCAAACAAGTCAATTTTGCCATCTCTGCAAACTCATCTATGATTCTATGAAATTCACCAACCATTCCTCCATTATAGGTATTCCAGATTTTTTTTTACTTCACAGTCTAGCCAGAATCATGGGAGCTCCTATCAAAATACTGACCAGGATGAATCCTCCTTAGATTCATAGCCTAAAGAAAATCAGCCAGGTGCTGGCATTTGTTGTCTTAATTAAAGTATCTATTTCCAAAATAAATAATTTAACTAAATTGCTCAGTTACTAATTGCTGTAATTGGCAAATGTAGCAAAGATAGCCTTCAAAAGACTTAAGTCTTGTACATTGTATTAAGACTATATAGCCATTGACTATTCAGATTCTGTTTCAGCTGTGAAGGAATCTTTGCCATCAGATCTACAAACAAGAAAAGAGAGAGATGTTTCAAATGAGCCTCGTCAGAAACTGAGAATATTTTATCAGGTATTAACTATCTAATGTTTGTTTGCTACAGGTCATTGTTGTCTTATTTTATCTATCTGTCTATTAGAGTTTATAAATTACTTTATAAGTAACTCAAGGCAGTAAACATACCTAATACTCCTTCCTTCCCCTATTTTTCTCCATGACAAACACCCTGTGAGGTGACTTGGGTTGAGAGAAAGTGATTTACCCAAAGTTACCCAGATAACTTTCATGCTTAAAATGGGACTGGGACTCACCATCTCCTGGTTTTTAGCCTCGTGCTTTATCCACTAGGGAAAACTAGGCAAAATATTTCCCCCTGTTCTTGAAGGAGCTAACTATCACTTCTTGGTTTTGAGCAGAAATATGCACGGATTCATAAAATGCATACTAGAAAGAAAATGAATTGCGATGTAGGTTTTTTCTAAACAAACTCATTTATAATATTATCTCTTTTTATTAGTTTCTTTATAATAACAACACAAGGCAACAGACTGAAGCTAGAGACGACTTGCATTGCCCATGGTGCACGCTGAATTGTCGCAAACTTTACAGCTTACTTAAACATCTCAAGCTTTGTCACAGCCGGTTTATTTTCAATTATGTGGTAAGTATTGTAGTAAAATCACTTGGGGTTTAATTTATTTATTTATTTATTTATTTATGAGACTTATATACCGCTTTAAGTGCAAGCACTCTCTAAGCGGTGTACACCAGTAAGCAATGTATATATATATATATTTACATTGCCCCCAACAATCTGGGTCCTCATTTTACCTACCCCGGAAGGATGGAAGGCTGAGTCAACCTTGAGCCGGTGAGATTTGAACCGCTGACCTGCTGAACACAGTCAGCTAAAGTGGCCTGCAGTACTGCACTATAACTGCTGCGCCACCTCGGCTCTTAATAATTTTGTTTCCACTGGTGTTGCCTTAGTGGAAGGTGATTCCATTATAGAAAGCTACATTGTAAATTTCTAGATGGAGCTCAGAAGGTAAGTGAACAAATTTAATATTTTTTTTCAATACTACGTAGCAGTAGTAGCTACAACAGGGAAAATCCAGTAGTAGCTACAACAGGGAAAATTAAGTCCTGTCATCCTTCTTAATGTACCCAGTAACTCAGAATAAACAAATAGTGGCTAAAAGTTGATTTGGAATCTTTGATCAACAAGATTTGGAAAACCCATTCTTTTATTTATTGCAGTATCATCCAAAAGGTGCTAGGATAGATGTTTCTATCAATGAGTGTTATGATGGCTCCTATGCAGGAAACCCTCAGGATATTCATCGTCAGCCTGGGTTTGCCTTCAGTCGTAACGGACCAGTCAAGCGAACTCCAATAACACACATCCTTGTATGCAGGTCGGTAGAAAATGGAGTTAGTCTGTAGATGTCTGTGAGTAAAAATACACAGTCTGTGATGCTCTCGTCATATTAAAGAAAGTAACTGTGATATTATGAGAGCTTGCTATTTTAATACATTGGTGTTTTTAAATGAACTTTACAACAATAATTGATAATCTGGATATATTGCTGCTAGAAAGCAATTAGGTTTCTAGGCTGCTGCTACTACCTTCAGTCTTTGTAGGATTGCAGTGCTTCTCAGATATTTAAATAACTGGTTGAAAACATTAACACTTCATTTTTCAGGCCAAAGCGTACAAAAGCCAGCATGTCAGAATTTTTGGAATCTGAAGATGGAGAAGTAGAGCAGCAAAGAACATATAGCAGTGGCCATAATCGATTATACTTTCACAGTGATACTTGTCTACCTCTACGCCCTCAAGAAATGGAAGTTGATAGTGAAGATGAAAAAGATCCTGAATGGCTACGGGAGAAAACTATAACGGTAACTTTGGGGTAGACTGTGATACTTTCTCTTAATCTGCTAATATTATTAGTAGATGGAATTGGTACAATTGCTGATGTAAATAGCAAGGAGCTGGATTATGTACAAAACAGGAAAATATTGTTGGTCAGATTCTGAAATGTTCTATATGAATTTAATTACTATGGAAAGAAAAAGATATAATGCAGGGAAGAGAATCTCATGTTTAGGTTGGATGCTGGTCATAAGATTTCCATATTTTACAACTAGGGGCTCATAGATGGCAAATATAGTCAGGTGTTCGATACATTGAGTAAAAGGGGCCATACTTTTATTTTTCCAATATTGCAATATCAGGGTTGTTGTTTTTTGGCATAGTAAGGGCCCAGAGAGTTTGTTTATATTGTCCAATTGTCAAATTTGATCTAGGTGTATATTTCAAGAGAATGTTATCCTTTGAAATTTTGCATATGTCGCACCATCATGTTTATGTAGTCCCAAAACATGTTATGTGTAGGACACTGTAAAAGCATGTATTTTAAAGAAGCATTTATTACATATCCAACAAAATGCTGTCTTAGGCCATCCTTTTATGTATAAACATAATGGGAATCCAATAAATTCTAAATATTTTTTGTTGCATAAGTCAGGGGTCCTCAACCCCTGGTCCAGGGACTGCTAGAATCTGGACCGTGCATACAAGCGAAGCTCCATCTGGGGATGCAGGCAGCACATGGAACCGATCCCGGGTGCCCAAAAGGTTGGGGACTGCTGGAATAAGTCATAATTTGAGATCCATTGACATTCTTGCTATAGAAGTTAAGACATTCCTTCATTTATCTAGGGCCTCTTGTGGTACATTAATGAGTGGCAGGTGGTACGCAGCCCTGCCTAACCAAGTGTAATGGAGGGAAAGAGCCAGCACAGGCAAGGACTTGCAGTGAGAGAGTCCTCTGGAGCTGCAAAGGCCTTAGGCTCACTTCTGGCTCACCCTCCCCCATGAGAAAGCAGGGGGGCAGAGACAGGAGAACCTATAAAACAGTGGTTCTCAACTTTTTTAATGCCGTGACCTCCCCAACCGGTCGTAAGTCGAGGACTACTCAACTGGTGCAGCACCGTTTGCAGAATGGGACTTTTGGCGGACTCAGCAGGGCAGAGACAGCCTGGACAATTCCTATTGGCTTTTGAAAGCCAAAAGAATTAGACTCCATTCAAGAGAGTCTATTCTATTGGCTTTCAAAAGCCAATAGTTTGGCGACCCCCGTGAAATGGTCGTTCGACCCCAAATGGGGTCCCGACCCACAGGTTGAGAACCACTGCTATAAAAGGAGGCAGTTTGGGCAGGAGAGGGAGAGAGAAAAAGCAGTAGCCTTGGGAGGAGGCAGAGTCAGCTGCACCAAAGGGGAAGAAGGAGGGGGAGGGTGGGGGGAGAGGAGATCAAGCAGGCTGGCCATGAGCCGATCTACAACTGCTGTGGCCGCAGCCACCTGTGCTGGCAGCAGCAAACAGGCAAGAAATGCAGTAGGGGAGGAGTTGCCCTCCAAGAGGAATGAAAAAAGGCAGCAATGGCTGGAGGTGAGGCACAGAGGAGGGAAGGAGATAGAGAGTAGAAGGATTCTTATGTGCTTTTGTGACTTTGAAGTTCTGGGATTTGTGCAATGAGGGCTTTGTGTTCTTCAGGAGTGTTTGGCAATTTCTATTTGGCTGATGGCTGATGTCTCTATTAGCTTCTATTGCTCTGCTGTTGTTAGCTGTAAGTTTTGCTGCAAGGGATTTTGAAGTATTTTTCTCCTGAATGGATTTTGCCTGTAGCATTCCTTTACTTATGAATGGAGCCATTTGGGGAAGTTGCCTTAGCCAGCAGCCAGTAGTTACATTTTTTTTTTCTTCCTTAAGTGCTGGCTGTGCTCCTTAGTTTCCTTTCTAGCCAGTAGCTAATTCTTAAAGGGGAATGTGCCTTTTTAAGCTAGTTCACTCAGCAGTTTGTCTTTTCTGTCTCTGGAGGCCTTTCCTTGTTTGATCAATATATGGAAGAGAGAAAATATGGGGGGGGGTGTCAAATTCCTCCTTCAGAAGGAGATGGGAATGAGAAAAAGGGAGGCAGGGAAGGGAGGGAGGAAAGGAAGTCCCGCCTTAGCACTTGGCCACCAGCAGCCCTGCCATTGACTTTGCTTGTCAAAAGGTTGCAAAAGGGGATCACATGACCCTGGAACACTGTGACCATTATAAATATGAATCAGTTGCCAAGCATACAAATATAAATCACATGACCCCTGGGCATGCTGCAATGGTCATAAGTCATTTCAGTGCAATTGCAACTTTGAACAGGTTAGGGGTTTTTTTTTTTTTTTTTTTTTTTGGTCATCAAGTTTTTGACACCTTGCTAGGTGGTACTCGAATATTGCCATATCCTAAAACTGGTACAATCAGTAAAAAGGTTGAAAAGCCCAACAATTAGAGAAACAAGGAATAAAGATGGATTGGTACATGAGAACGCAAATACAATGTAGATATGAAAAAGATGTTAAAATAGATGGTGTTAATTTGGGGACAACAAAGTTAGATGAAATACTCACAGGAACGGAAGAAAATGGATTAAAAAAATGTATAGTTATCTACTACATATGGAGTTAGAGGAGGAACAAGTGAAAGAGACAATGATAAAATGGACAAGGAATTTTGGATACACAATTGAATTAGATACATGGCAGCAACTATGGGAAAGAAATTATAAATTGACAATGGCGACTGCGTATAAAGAAAATATGTACAAAATGTTTTACAGATGGAACATGTCTCTAGAAAGATTAGCTAAAATGTTTAAGGACAGGTCTATGAAATGTTGGAAATGTCATCAGATATCAGGTTCCTTCTACCATATGTGGTGGACGTGTGTAGAAGCTAAAACTTATTGGAATATAATTAGAACATGGATAGAAAAGATGATACAACAACGTATAGAACTAAGACCAGAAATATTCCTGTTGGGTATTCTACCAGGGAAATACAATAAAGAGAAAACATTTAATTATTCATATAATTACAGCAGCCAGGATTGTGTTTGCACAAAATTGGAAAGCACTGAAAGCCCCCCCAGAAGGAGAAGTGATTGGGAAAATACTGGAATGTGCAGAAATGAATAGACTAACAATGACGATTAAAGATAAGACAGAGTCAGAGTACTATGAAATCTGAGGAACTTTTTATGATTGGCTGAAAAGAGATTATGGTTAAAAGATAGTTAACATCAATTTAGATGGAAGAAGAAGGAACAGATAAGGAGGGAGACCCAGGCGACACAGTATTGAATAACTGGAGGTTGTATAAATATTTATAGAAGTATATACCGAGAAGGTTAGATAAATAGAAGTATTAATGTAAAAGAAAATTAATCTTATTGTATATAATACAGATAGAGAAATTTGGAGAGAGGAGTTGCTCAGACATTACCCCCGAATTGTATCTGAAGAGGGATGAGAGAGAAGAAAGGAGTGGAGAGAGAAAAGAGTAAAGGAGGGGGGAAGGAAGTAGGAAGGTTGTAGGAGAAGAGAAGTGGGGAGAAAGGGGAGGAGAGAGGTGAACGAAAGAGAAGAGGAGAGGAAGAAGAGGGAAGTAGGGAAGAAGGGAGAAAGAAGGTAGAGAAGAAGGAGTGTGGATACAGTGAAAGGGGAAATGGGCGAGCAGCATCAAAAGTCATGTGTATGTATTTCATTTTATTAAAAGTATCTTATATATAAGAATGTAAAAAGAATGTATGTTAACATCTGATAAATATCACGGTATATGTAAGGGGGAGAGTTTGGAAAAATAAAAAAATTTAAAAAAAATTAAGTAAAAAAAAAAAAAAGGTTGAAAAGCCCTGCTCTAGGCAATATAGGAACCCACCAATTCTCTATTCCACTTGTTTTTTAGCATCTGCATCTCTCACTGATTTATTGATAACAAATAGTTATAAAAACCCAATAGTAGTTTTTTGTTTTTATTTTATTTTAAAGGATTTAATTGTTGGTTCTTGTATCCCAGAAGTTGAAAATGCTGCTACTCCAAATAGAGTTGTTAACAAATGTTGTAACTATAAATATTACTGTTGGGTTACATCTAATAGATGTTATTTATCTCTTAACATAGCATAGATTAAAAATTCACCTTTATCATCTGTCAATTGGTCCAAAGTCAAAATATCTCCACTTCCATCCAATTTTTCTATATTACATCTTTTCCCCCAATTTTTAAAGTTGGGTTTCCCCATAAAGTCAATTTAGCATAAGGAAAAGGGTCTTTTTAATTAGATATTACATTCTATAACTTCCTGGTGTAATGGTTTCCAGAGATGCTAGAGTTCTTAGTACTTAGACCCCAATACTGCCGATCCAACCAAGTGGCATCCTTATAATTATTGATATTTCCTTTGCTTTAACTAACTTTCAATGGTTGTCTCACTGCAGCAAATTGAAGAGTTTTCTGATGTTAATGAAGGAGAAAAAGAAGTCATGAAATTATGGAATCTACATGTTATGAAACATGGGTATGTAATCTATTTTTAATCTAAAATAGATGAGAACAGAAATATGGATGAAAAATTATTCAAATTTTCAAAAAATATTAAATATTTTGCTGTCCTTATTTTAATTTTAAAATAAGAATTTTAAAAAGTTCAGTTGGAAATATGGGCAAGAATGGTATTTCTAAACAGGATTCTTTTAAACTTGCATCTTTTGAGAATTCCAAGAAATCTGTTTTTTTTCAGGGGTGACAACTAAGTAGTAATAATTTGTCTCGTGTTTTAATGTTAACAGGTTTATTGCTGACAATCAAATGAATCATGCCTGTATGCTGTTTGTAGAAAATTATGGACACAAAATTATTAAGAAGAATTTGTGTCGGAATTTTATGCTTCATCTAGTCAGCATGCACGACTTTAATCTTATAAGCATTATGTCAATAGACAAAGCTGTTACTAAACTCCGAGAAATGCAACAGAAATTAGAAAAAGGAGAGCCCATTACAGCCACAGCACCTGAGGAGTTTACAGAAGAACAGATGGGTGCAACTAATGGCTATGGCGATGCTAATTCTAGGGAACGGTCTTCAGAAATAGATAATACATCTTGTATGACAAAACAGAATAGAAAACAGAAGATCTGAAAAGACCAGCTGACAAAAACATGAAGTGATATTCTAAGATGCATGAACTCTATAAGGAATTTAATAAGATATACAGATTTTTAACAGGCACTGCTGGAAACAAAGGATTTCATCACAGATAGTGTTGATATGGTTCCTACTGAAATAATTACACAAGTGCAACATGTATATCGGTTCTAGTGGTGTAATGACAATACTCAAAGTTTGAGCATGAAGAGCAATACAATTTTTGGAAATTTTAATTATGAAATGTACTGAATTTACATAACTTGAGTATATGTAAACCAGTTTTTATATAAAAATTTTTGCATCGGTAATGGCTGACTTTCCTACCATGGAGTTGAAAATGAGAAGCGATCGGAACAGTTTATAATTTGTACTTTAAAATTCTGTTTCTTTTTTGTAGAAAATAATGTATCATTTAAAGCTTAATTTGATCCTATATTTTTATTCTATCAAATTAGAAGACCGCAGTTTTTAAATACATTTTTAAACATTCAAGTGTAATATTGCACTTCTATAATGTCCATTTAGGGGGGAAATTGCTTTATCTATCTCAAACACAGGGATATACTATATTAATTGTGCCAGTAGCCTAAAAGAATTTGTTGATATCATCTGGTATATGAGATCAGACTGTTTAGGGTGGATGAAGATGATGATATGCTGCTTTAACACCTTCAGGTTATGGTGGGCATTTCGGCCTACATTTGCATGTATACAGACTGCAGAATCAAAGCACAGGTAACCTGGGACTTTTAGATGCTACTTTTAAGGGGGAAAATACACTGTAAAATTGGTCCAGAAAATGTGTTGCACTTCTTTTGCAAGTATTCTGTGATGTATTGCATTCAATACAGATGCTAATTAAAAGTCTGGTGCAGTCTTGCACTGCTCTTAACACATTAAAGCATATGTTTACAGATTTTCTTTTTTTCCAATGGAAAGTAGCTTCACTACTGGTACAGTATCAGCACCAAGGGTTTGTTCCAGCAAGCACTATGGTTGAGTAACATCACCTCGTTCTTTTTTTAAAAAAATCTTAAAATAATTCATTTTTCATACTCCTTATTTATAAAGGATCAGTTATGTATATACAATTTACATTTGTTTTTATTTCATTCCATCATCGTAAGTAGGCAGTTCCCCATTTTGGATTTTTGCTATGGAATGGGTGGGGAAGAAGCTTCCTAATGGAGATTTTCAAAACTTTATAAAAACTGTAAATACTGACTTTGGTCCCTTAAAGGTGTGTTTAACTGTGAGACTATTTAACTAATGGTGTGGATGTGATTTGTCATCCAGTATTAAGTTCTTAGTCACAGATTTGTGTCAATAGCAAAGAGGGAGACTACCGTTTTCATTAGGTGACTTTTGTCTGCTCTGAGTTGTAGTAAACTCTAATTACACCTTTGAATAGCCGGCAAGCATTTCTCTTGGGCTTTAATTTGCTAAAGCTGTGCACATATGTAAAGAAATATTTTAGGAGAGACATAGATGTAGAGTTATTGCTTATGTCACTTAAGCAGTCGCGCTCTCAATGCTTAAAAGGAGGCTAGCATTCTTTGCACAAAAAGTTGATGACCCCCAAAAATAGTAATCAAATTACTTCTGTCAAGTAAACTTTCTATGTCATGTCCATTTATAATAAAAGCTGAGAATCCCTTTGTTTCTATTTATAATAAAGATGGATTTTCTATATGTACTCTTAATGAGACTTTGAAGAAATCATGTAAACTGGATGAACATTTGAATGGTACAGTAGATAAAGACAATTGTTTAATGAACCTTTTTGTTTTTACATTAAATGTTTATTTGAATTTTGTACATAAAGTTCAATAATGTAAAATCTGATAAGGTGTCATGTTGAATCTTTTCATATATATGCCAAGATGGATTCAGAACCAGACAAATTTTGTTGGGGGGGGGGAGAAATATTTGCATTTGGACTAATTATGAGCTGTGATAGGGCCTGAAATGGATGATTTTTTTTTTGCCTGCATTTAGAATATTTTTAAAAAATATATATATATATATATATATATATTTGCTTTTTTCAAGACTTGCAATCATAAGCAAATGTAATCTAGATAAAACATACCCCTAGTATTCTAGAAATAAAGTCTGATGCCACGATTGTCCATGAAGGGACCAGAAATGGTCAATGTTCAGATTGGCAACAAACTTTTTTCTTTTCCGATCTGCCAGTCATTGAAATACACAAGCAAAATTATTTTTCAAATATTAACATCAAGTAGGAATATTTTGGGAAATTAAGATAGTAAAAACATTGAAATATACGTGTCAGGATGCATTTCAACTAGTCACCCAAGAAAGCAGAACTCTTGAAACAGACATTGTCTCAAAAAGAAACTTTTATTAGGGATGAATGATAGCAGGGAACGTAAGGCAAGATCTGAAGAAAAGCCCGTGTGAATGATATAATTAAAGCAAGCAATATGGCCCCTCCCACCAAAGTCATAAAGTGAAAGTTAACACTAAGAATCCCCCCTGCAACCCCTCCCCCAACAAGAATGGCAGGCCCCTAAAGAATAGAAGACGAGGAGTTTTGGGGCCTGACAATACGGCTCTGATCTACGTGAATTGAATTCACCCAGGGCCATAAGTGTAACCTTTCTGAAATCAAAGTGATAGGTAATCTTCAACTTACAGCACAATTGGGAGCCAAACTTCCCTTGCTAGGCAATGCAGTCATAGAATCACACTGATTTTTTGACATTTTTTTTTGCCATGATCATTAAGTGAATCCAATTTCCCCCACTGACTGCTTGTCAGGAGTCCCTGGGAAGGTTCAAATGGGACTGGGTCACTGCAACCGTTGTATCTATGTACACTGGTTGACAAGCGCCCAAATTTTGATTGGGTGACGGGGGACACTGCAAGTGCGAGGACTGGACACAAATCACTTTTTTCAGCAACATTGTCACTTTTGAACAGTTGTTCAAATGGTTTTAAGTCAAGGACCACCTGTTTTGCATTTTTTTTTCTAATGGGAATTCAGCAAACACACTTTATTTCAGTTGCTATTGTCGCGCTGAATTCAAGGCATAAAATGTAATTGCTTCAAAACCTCCCAATTTGTGGCCTGCTCAATTGTTCAGGCTTCTTCCTTCTCTGGCTTAACTGCCTGTTTCTTTAAGTTGTTCATGCTGAAAATCAATTGCAGTCATATCTGCTCACAGGTATTAGATGATTTTTGATCTTTAGTTGTGTTTCATTTGACCATTACACATCACACCCAAGAGATAATAATGTGCTACCACCTGGCGCAAAAAAGTGAAGTTTTCATCTTATTCATATTAGTAAAGTTGGAAGGGACCTTGGAGGTCATCTAGTCCAACCCCCTGCTCGGGCAGGAAACCCTACACCATTTCGGACAAGTGGCTGTCCAGTCTCTTCTTAAAAAATTCCAGTGTTGGAGCATTTACTGCTTCTGGAGGCAGGCTGTTCCACTGATTAATTGTTCTCACTGTCAGGAAGTTTCTCCTTAGTTCTAGGTTGCTTCTCTCCTTGATGAGTTTCCACCCGTTGCTTCTTGTCCTGCCGTCAGGTGCTTTGGAAAATAGCTTAATTCCCTCTTCTTTATGGCAGCCCCTGAGATATTGGAATACTGCTATCATGTCCCCCCTTGTCCTTCTCTTCGTTAAACTAGACCACAGGTCGGCAACCTGCGGCTCCGGAGCCGCATGCGGCTCTTTGAGCCTTCCCCCGTGGCTCCCAGCCTCCTCTGCCTTTGCAGAGAGACAGAGAGAGGCAATTGTGCTTCCCTGCTTCTCTCTCTCTCTCTGTGTGTGTGTGTGTGTGTGTGTGTGTGTGTGTGTCTGTGTCTGTGTCTGTGTGTATGTGTAAAAGAGAATGCACTCACAGTATTCTCCGAGGAGCTGGAAAGCTTACTGGGCGGAGCTCCTCCCTTTGCTGCATCTCTGCAGGAAGCAGGAAGCAGGAAGGGCAGGAGAGAGCTAGCTAGCCCAGCTAGGCTGACTCAGGAATTCTGGGAGTTGAAGTCCATGAGTCATAAAAGAGACGAGATTGCCTACCCCTGAGCTGGTTGGACAACACTTTGAAGCAGCAGGTGAGCAGCAGATAGGAGAGGGGGGGGGAGAGAAAGAGAGAGAGAGAGAGGGAGGGAGGGAGGGAGAGAGAGAGAGAGGAAAGAGAGAGAGAAAGAAGGAGAGCGGGGAAGAGGAGTGGCAGACCAAGGGCAGATAGAGAGGGAGGGAGAGAGAGAGACAGAGAGAGAGACCCTTTTGACATCTAAAATGAAGATAACACTGCATATATCCTTTTTTTACCTGTGTGTGTGTGTGTGTATACACACACACACACACACACATATATATATATATATATATATATATATATATATACATATATACTTGTTTTCTGAGGTTTTCCAAGACCTACATACATATATACGTATACACACACACACACACACACACACACACCTATAATACAGGTAAAAAAGGATATATGCAGTGTTATCTTCATTTTAGATATCAACAGGGTTTTGTGGCTCCCGGTGTTTTGTTTTTGGTGGGAAATGGGTCCAAGTGGCTCTTTGAGTGTTTTGGGTTGCCTACCCCTGAACTAGACATACCCATCTTACCCTACTTAACTTCCAAGCTTAAAAACCAAGGCAACCATTTCTTCCAGTCTTCAAATCTTGCAGTTTCCTCTTGTTTTTTTTTAATATACTGTATTTATATGGAAGGCTGAGTGACCCAACCAATATGTATCATGGTTAATTTTGTGAGCATCTGAGAAACGAGACTCAGATTACAGGAACAATCCCTTCCGTGGCAGGGTTTTTAACAACAGATCTTACAGAGCAGATTATTGTAGTCAAACCACAAGGTAACAGAGACAATGCCCTATATGTCAGGCTAAGCTCAAAAATGATGTGGAACAATTCAGCCAGAGTTCAGTTCTTTATTTGCACTTAATAGAAACTTGCTAGAATAAACCCTTATTATTCTCAGCCTGATATACCCTGGGAGATTCTAGGGAGTGGCTGTCCTTTCTCTCTGTCCCCTATCCAGCTCTGCTGGGCTACCTCTTGTCTCATCCTCTTCCTGCAATGTGTCTCCTTTCTAGGAAACTGCCACATCACTGTAGCCCATCATTCCCCCCTCCATGGGCACTATCTTTCACATCATACAAACTTTCCTGATTTAGAATAGTACTGATGAAAAGTGGATGCAGTATTCCAAGTGTGGCCTTACCAAGGTTTTATAAAGTGGTATTAACACTTCACGTGATCTCGATTCTATCCCTCTGTTAATACAGCCTAGCACTGTTGACTTTTTTGGCAGCTGCAGCACACTGCTGGCTCATATTTAAGTGATTATCCACTAGGACTCCAAGATCCCTCTCACAGTTGGTACTATTGAGTGAGGTACCCCCTATACCAGTGATGGTGAACCTTTTAGAGACAGAGTACCCAAAAAAACGGCCCCACCCCTGCTCCACCCCCTGCTCACCCCCGCTCTGCCCCCCCATCCCCTGCCCCGCCTGCCCACAGGACCACTCTCCGCCTCCAGGGCCCACCGCAGATTGCCCAGGCAGCGCTACGGCGGCCACAGCCTTTGCCCATGCCCTGCAGCATCAACTGCATGATGGGGTGTGAGGACAGAGTCTTGTGTACGCTGCCTGGCTGCCATGTCCTTGGTTGCGCTGCTCTGTGTAGGTCACCCTTGAGGGCGACTCTCCTTCGGGGGGGCTGCTGGAGAGGAGGGGGTCGTGGGGGAAGGCAAGGCTGGGACAACAGCACGTGTGCCCACAAAGAGGGCTCTGAGTGCCACCTCTGGCACCCGTGCCATAGGTTCGCCACCACTGCCTGCATTTGTTTTTTCTTGCCTAAATGTAGAACATTACTTTTTCACCATTGAATTTCATTGTTAGATAGCACCCAATATTCAAGTCTGTCAAGATCTTCCTGTATCTTAAGCCTATCTTCTGGAGAATCTCCATAGACAATCATGCTAAGGCCTTCTTGGCCACTGCTCCATCTGCTGTACTAGCAGGAATTGTGAGTCCAGGAGAATCCTCCAGTTATGAACCAACTTCATATGGGGGAGCATGCTCCCCCATCTAGAGTTAAAGAATAATATTTCCAGATTCAGAAAGGCTTTAGAATCCACAGCTACTCCATGTTGCTAGGACTTTCAGTGCCTCACGTGCTTGGCCAGAAGCAGAAATACCTACTGTAATTGAGTATCATCTGAATATTGGTATTACTTCAGCTCACGTTACTTAAGTTTCACCTAGACCGAGGTAGGCAACCTTGGCTCTTTTATGACTTGTGGACTTCAACTCCCAGAATTCCTGAGCCAGCCATGCTGAGGGGAAAGGGAGAGGTTTCCAAGCTGAGTCATGCTGGCTCAGGAATTCTAGGAGTTGAAGTCCATGAGTCATAAAAGAGCCAAGGTTGCCTACCCCTGACATAGACATTAAGTAGCAAAGGGAATGCACCGACTCTATTAAATTCTGCAACATGGCTCTCACAAACTCATCTTTTCTCCCTCCTTCACCTCACCCCTGAAGAGGGATTATAAAACCCTGCTCCACTCTCAGACCTCAGAGCTATTCAAGTCAAGATGTGCCAAAAGGTCCACTAGGACCAGTATTTTATTTATTTATTTATTTATTTATGAGACTTATATACCGCTTTAAGTGCAAGCACTCTCTAAGCGGTGTACACCAGTAAGCAATATATATATATATATATATATATATTATATATATATATATATATTATATATATATATATATATATATATTACATTGCCCCCAACAATCTGGGTCCTCATTTTACCTACCCCGGAAGGATGGAAGGCTGAGACAACCTTGAGCCGGTGAGATTTGAACCGCTGACCTGCTGAACACAGTCAGCTAAAGTGGCCTGCAGTACTACACTCTAACTGCTGCGCCACCTCGGCTCTATTATTCACCTCTAGTATTCACCTCCTGGGCCTGCCACAGATCACCTACAGTTCTGGAGTGACCAAACCAAACCTGAATTTTGACAGATACGGATCCTCCAGTTTTCTCTGCAGCTGTCAACCAACTCCTTTCTTCACAATCTTGTCCACTGAGAGAAAGCTGAAAATCAGGTGATCTTAATGTGATGGTGGCTGACCTGTAGCCGTAAAACCATAGTCAAAATTCAGTAGCAAAAAACTCCTGTCCAAAGGAGGCAAAATATTACATTTCTTGGTTAAAAAAAAGAGAACAAATTATTCTCAATGAAATCCTAACACCAACATGCCATTGCCATCAGAAAAAGGAAGCACAATTTGCTTAAGTTGATATTGGGTCGCTTTCCTTCATCTGATGGTAGCCAATGAGCATGAGTGTTTAGAGAGCCAATCAGGTGTCATCTTGTTTTGGCAATGAGCCAGTCAGATCACACTAGGATTCGGTTACTGATGTCATGTATCGAAGCTGAGAGGAGGACATTTGTCAGTGTGTTATGTGATCGCTATCAAGTTGGTTGAATTTTTTTGTATTCTTTCATTTAGTGAGCTTGTAAAACGTAATAAAATTAAAGTAATGGTACAAATAGTTGACTGGTTGCCGAGAAAGCGATGTAAAATAATATTATTAAGTGAACAAGGCTACAGTTATAAAGAAATTAGAAGAAAAAATAGTGGAAACTTAACCAAAGGTGGCATTTTTATTGTACACTTTTCCCAAAAGGTTTCCAAAATTTGGCCATTACTGTAGGTTGGCAGGAACTGGAATGAGAACAGGAGCTCACCCTGTCAAATGATGCTTGTGTCTCGAACCTGACCTGCCAGCTTTCTAATCAACAAGCTCACCATTGTAACCACTGAACCATGGCGCCACCTAATTTAAGGAGGGATGATCAGCTGTTTCTAAGAACAATTTTTCTGTTAGATATACATTGGCAGACATACGTATACCTCTGTTCATACATTTACTAAATTCTTATGTTCCATTATGAGCTGATGCAATGGCCAGCCCAAAGCTTCTGGAGAATAAAACTGCTAAGGCCTCAAGGCTTATTCTGTATATTGCTACCCTGGTATCTTACTTTGGTACTAAAGGGAATGAACATTTTCAAAACTAAGTTATTTCCCAAAGGTAACCTCTTCAGTATTCAGACTTTGAATTAAATACGTAAATAATTCTGATTATTTAAATCTCTTTATTTTAAAACTTTTAGTAGGATGGCGGATGTCAACCTAGCCGCTGTTGTCCATTATCTGAAAGCAAAATTAATGATTTTGAACAATGGCTCCTAATTTTCTGTACCTGAAGTTTCACCATACACTTTCAAAGAATTTGGCCCCTACCACAACAAAAATAAGAGGCTTATTTTTTTCTGTTGCTGTATTTACTAATTACCAAAAATATTTAAAACATCACTGATTTACTCTGTGGCGCATCTTATTACTTTTGAGTCCGCCTCCGAACACATGTACAACTACTTGAAAATTCCTGGATATGAGTACAATGACACCATCACCTTTTCTGAAGGAATGTAGGCTTCTGAAAATAATAGTTCTTTGCTCATAAAATTACTTTAGAGCCAAATTTTCCTGCAAAAAAAAAAAAAAAAACACATCCCTCAGCTTCCTACAGCATAATTTTAAGCAACTGTTTATCTTCTGCTTGCCTTCTTCCCGATATATCTCTCAAGTTCAACAGAGACAAGACCCAAAGGTGTTTTTATTTTAAAGGCAGAAAGTCCAGTTGCTTTTAAAATAAAAGCATCTTTGGGACAACCATGATCCGGATGAATGAGAACTTCCATAGGCAAGAGAAAAGATTTCACCACAACTGGATAGGGTACAATAAAGTCAAACCTTTATTAAAAAGTCATGATACAAAGTATCTTGAGGTAAATACATACAAGTGCATACAAAACATAATTCCATGCTAACTTTGCCTCCAAGAACTGCCATCTCATATGAATACTGTCTGAACAAAGAATCCAATTTTTCAGAATTCTTATGGCTCTAAAATACTGATTCAATTTCTTTTGAACATTTTTGCTGCTCATAAATAGGTTCAAGGTAAGCTTTTGAATAGCCTTCCTGTTTCATAGCTATTCTTTTTTTAAAAAAAAACCCGAATTTACCCTCTCAAGAGATAAAATCTCTGTTTCCTCTTTGTCTCCCATCCCCAGCTGCAGAAAGTCATCCTTTGCTGGGGAAACAAATTTCTATTGCTATAGCAAAAAAGCTTTTACAAAAATTTAAGAAATTCAGAAAATTCCTTATTAGCTCAGCATCTACATGCCTTCCTCACACAAGATAGAAGTCTGTGGTATATTAAAAAATGAAGATCTTACTCTATTCCAACGGAAGGATAAGAACTACAACCCTGATATCTGGATAGCATCTGGCTGTTTTAAATGTTGCTTTATATTTTTGGTCTTCTAACAGTTGAATATTTGGATTATGTCCTCCATTCCATCTGTCACCAGATGTAAAAAAAGTTACTTATTTTACATAGCAAAGGCATTTTGTATGGTATATATGAAATTGCAAATGTTCTCTGGCAATCCTTCAAGAAGAGGAAACAGCACGTCCGAATACCTTCGCAAATCCCGATTTATGTGTAACATTCTAAAAAGCGGGAACCTCCAACCTACCATTATATAATGAACATACAAAGCTAAAGGTGAACTAAAGTATCTCATTGGTTTTTTTTTTGGTTTTTTTTGGTACCAGTTTTGTTTTATGCTCAAATACATTTTCATAGAAATCAATAATGAGAGATAAAAAGTATATGGATGATCTGGTTTGCATTTGACATTCTTAAGAGAAGAATGTTAATGCATTAATATCCTTTCTTATATTCATATGAACACATAAGACAATGTGGTGATTTATATGAGTAGAAGAGTTTTGGCATGGCTTGATTTTAAACTGGGGAGGGGCAGAGGTAGGATTCTATAATCCTTAAATTTCAGCTTCTTACAGGATATCTTGAGATCGGGGTGGAGTGGGGGGGAAACTAACCATTTTTATTTAGATTCTGCTCCACAGAGTATTCAGTTAGCCTTCCCCAAAATCTTGCCTCCAGATATATTGGAACTTCAACCCCATAATTCTGATAAGCAACAGGAAAGGAAGTGAAATATATCTAGAAAACATCAGATTGCAATAGGCCACAAGATAAGGCTGAGTTATATATTCCTGAACCAAAAGACCTACTCCCAATTGACCAGACATTAATAACTGGTGACAACTTTTACTTAAGGCTGAAATCAGAGTACTCATAGCTGGCAATCCTACCGTATAAGAAGGGAAGGGAGGAATTTTGCTCTTTTTATCAGCAGCTCCTGTCTTTGCTTACTTGTCAGACGGGGTAGGGCAGCTAAGGACTGCAGCTAAAGCCTCCGGGCCTGGGATCGAAGACTTAAAAGTTTAAGAAAGAAACCGGCTGCAGATCTTACTTAACAGGATACCGCTATTGCAAGGAAACAGCGGCCAAGACTGGGTCCCCCATTTTGGGAGATGGGCATGCAGGCAATTTAATCGTACAAAGGAGATCCCCCAAAGAGGGATTTCACTTGCCCAAATTAAAACAGCAAAATGGTAATTAACTGCAGAGGTTGAGCAAAAATGCATTAGCTGTTACTCTCTACTTAAAGTTAGTACCTGGCTCATCTGTTAACTTGGTTACATCAACCAAATTTTAAAATGCATGCTAAGAGACCTCTATTATGCATTATTTTTTATACGGTACCTCCTTATTTGCAAGCTCACTTGCATACCCTGCTGGTCTGACCCCACCCCACTTTCTATAAAATTATCTAAAAGCAAGTCTAGGTAAAGACGGGTGTGAGGAACATAATTTACCTGCTACACAAAACTCTAGACTCCGTACAAGTGTTCAGGAAAGGTCTAAAACATTTGCGCCCTAAATATTTCCTCGGACTGTATGATATCATCTTGAAAAAGGCACAAACTGTAGAAGGCACTGCAATGAGCACAGAGGGGCGGAAAAATGTCGCTTAAAGCGACAAATGCCAGGAACAAAATTTTCTCTTTCACAAGTGAAATATTGTTCAACAGAAGCATCCAACGAAGGCACATAGGTATGGCTTGCCAAAGCTAACGTTTCAGCTCAGATTTCTTCTGCCGTCAATGGCAAGGCACTGAAGGAAAAGGATAATGTAGAGGCCCAAAAGGTCTTATTGCCCAGTGGACAAAAAGCTTTCGGCAGGAGTAGGTTGAGGTGCATCACTTCAGTACCGAACTCTGATGAATAGGAAAACATACATACAGTTTTGGTCCATTAACCCTGAGCCAAAGAATAACACTAGGCAAACGTAATAAGTATGACCAAGCATTGATAGCAGGACCACAGTAACAGAATCATCTCTACCTTTTTCTTTCAAAACCACACTCTCTCTTGGTGGTCTCCAGAGGTGGACTACAACTCGTATCTTCCCCCTTTGACTAGGGATTGTGGAGAATCCTGTCCAGCACCTCTGGAGAGCATCCAAATGGAGAGAGGTGTTCTAAAAAAAATAATACTCAAAATGCATGATGTTGAGTAGCAAACGCAACAGCTTACATAAATTTTCCAGGTTACTCAGCATTTCGCCAATATTTCAGGTGAATCCAGTAGAGAAGACAGAGTTCAAGTAATGTTCATCTCACAGAAAAATGGCATTAAGCAGCTTACTCTTGTCTGAGCCAACAGCAGTATACCAAAGACACACAGATTTAACAGCCTGGATGGGCAAATAATTGTGTCATTGCAGTCCGAACCCTTTGAATGACGCAACCAAAAGACAACTACTGCTTCTCAGTCTAACACTTAGAACACCAAAACTTTCCAGCCGGGATAGGAGAAGGAGCATCCAAAATACAGAGAGCCACAGCATTGATCAAGTACCCAGTCAAAGACCACTTCCCTGTTGTTGGAACTAATTGTCACTCTGAGTTTGAAGTTCCCCCCATTATTATTGCAAGGGCCTAAATTCACAGTTTCCATGTCGAAGGTTACAGCTGACCCTGAGGTCACCGCAGGCAATTGGTTGGTCATCTCCTTTCCATTGACAAAAACAGCTCCTGCAACAGAGAAGAAATGCTGATGAGCCTACCCAGTCACATAACACATTTTTTTCAATTTCCCATGGAAATCAAGCTTTCTGAATTCATCTTCCGTAATGACCTGCAACACACTTCATGGACACCTTGTTAAATTATACTCTCGCCACTGAAGACAGAAAGTTGGCTTGCTCGCCAAACAAAGGTCCTATCCCAACTTCATTATTCCCAAACACATCTGTTCACTGTCATATCCAACCCCCCAAATCAAAAGTGAATGGTGGAAATCATCCCAGAGAACTGGACAGAGAAGCAGAACATTCTCATTTCTTGGTCTCTTAGCCCGTACAGTTATTAATGGTTAAATCTCCCAAGAAAGACCATTTCGTAACAGCGCCCACTGCCCCAAAAATAGTTAGGACGCCCACATTGCACATAGTGTCCCACATGTACATCAATGACATCCGTTTACCACACTGGCAGCAAGAAAAGAGAGAAATTTATTTTCTCAGTTCTCAGTTATTTACAAGTGGTAGGGCAAATCTTAAAAATACCATTATAAACGGTTGCCCAGGTGTTTGGGGTCAAGGGCTACATTCTCCATACAGAAGCTTAATGAGATAATAGGACTTACTGATCTTCATGTATTTATAATAAAATTAAATGAAAAAGGAGAGTGTATGATGATGATGTAAAAGGAAACCAGGCCTTCAAGGAACACGGTGGCTGGACAACATCAAAGCATAGAACAACTCCCAAGAATATTGACATGCCTGTTTCCCAAGGCACTGCTTTTTTTTTTTTTTTTTTGCATACCTTCACTGACAACTTATTATTTTCCATCACCTGTTTTGGATTCCTCCACATCATAATACAGTTGTTCCATATACAGTAGGTCTTAAAATGACAGAACGTTAGGATATGGTAGAGATTGCAGGTCAGAAGGTGGGCCAATTTAGGTCTATTTGAAACTCACCATTGGTACTAATGCACACAGCTTTATCCCGTTGCAAAGAATCATAGCCTTTGAGCTGCTCAACACAAACTCCAATACTATCTTTCCTGTCTGGTTGGCCAAGTGTTTCAATTCTGTGAAGAGAAAGGGGGGGGGGAGAGGAAAGCAGTTATATTTAGAAAAAATGTTAATATAAACCACGTCCTTGATTAATGCACCCTCCTTTAAATCTCACAGTCTAGGAATTCAGCTCTCTCCCATCTGGTGTTCCTCGCATATATTGAAATACAAATCCCATATGCTGGTCTTTAACGCTTACAACACTTACCAGCTTTGGGAAAGCTACTTTACTAGATGAGATAGTTTCCATTTGCTTCAAGTCATTTTTCTTAAAGATGGAAAATTTCTAGGATTGGGAAAACCAACTACCCGCATGTTTTGCATAAGGGAAAGTCTTCATTGGATCAGTGGCATCTTTAGCTAAAATGATACGATAGCAAGTGAAAATGAAAATCTCTGCCAGTGATATTGGAGAACCATGCCTGATAGCAATAGCAATAGCACTTAACAGTAGTGGCCAAAATTGTAGAAATCTTTTGGGAAAAGTGTATTTTTGAGGTTTAATGGCTAATAACATCACTTTTTATTTTGGAGTAGTACCATAAAATTATATATCAATGGAAAGATAATTTAATCAAGAATGTAATGCAACATAGTTTGTTCAATTATCTCTACTGTATTCTATGAAACGTTATAGCCAAATAACCAGAAAAAGGAAGCACAACTTGCTTAGGTTGATATCAGGTAGCTTTCCTTCATCTGATGGTAGCCAATGAGCATGAGTGTTTACAGAGCCAATCAGGTGTCATCTTGTTTTGGCAATGAGCCAGTCAGATCACAGTAGGATTCAGTTATTGATATCATGTATTGAAGCTGAGAGGAGGACATTTGTCAGTGTGTTATGTGATCGCTATCAAGTTGGTTGGGCTTTTTTTTTTCTTTCTTTCATTTAGTGAGCTTGTAAAACATAATAAAATTAACGCTAATGGTGCAAAGGTTGCCCAGAAAGCAATGTAAAATAGTATTATTAAGTGAACAAGGCTACAGTTATAAAGAAATTAGAAAAATTGATGGAAACTTAACCAAAGGTGGCATTTCTACTGTACACTGTTCCCAAAAGGTTTCCACAATTTTGGCCACCACTGTAGACTTTACATATCGCTTCACAGCGCTTTACAGACCTCTAAGCTAAGAGGTTTACAGAGTCAGCCTATTGCCTCCAAAAATCTAAGTCCTCATTTTACCGACCTCGGAAGGATGGAAGGCTGAGTCAACCATGAGCCCCTCAGAATCAAACTCCTGGAGTGAGCAGTGAGTTAGCCTTGAATACTGCATTCTAACCACTGCGCCACCACGGCTCTTGCCTGATGCTCTGAACAATACAATTAGATGAACAATTTAAACTACTGTCTAGCTATTTGCCATACAGTTTCTTCTTCCTACTACAGGTATATTGGGAGAAGTAACATTCTTCCTGTCACCATTAATTAATAAGATGTTTGCTGTCATAAAATGTCACAGTTTGTTGCTTTTCCATCTCAAAAAAATAATTATTTATCTTTAAATACATTCCTTCGGAAGATTCAGTTTTCTCTACGGAGTGCCATTTTCAGACTAAACACTCCTCCATTTATTTATTTATGAGCAGATGTCCCACTTTTTCATTATTTAAACAAGCCCAAAGTAGTTTTCATGAGTAATCAAATAAGCATTTATTGTCAGAATCTCCGGAACAGATCTTGTGTTCAAAGGCTATATTAAGAACGGTAGCAACCGGAAATGCAGAAATCTGCAATGTGAGCAGAAATTTCAAACGATTGAAGTCACGGCCTGAATAGCAGAATATACAAATCTTAACCCAAGGAAAAACAGGAAAAATTATTATCTTCCGGATTTCATTTAAGCCGTTTGGAATTTTATGTTTACAACTCTTGAGGAAACCCTGAGACATATAGGTAGTCCTTGACTTATGGCCACAATTGAGCCCAAAATTTCTATTGCTAAGCAAGACAGCTGTTACGTGAGTTTTGCCCCATTTTATGATCTTTCCTGCCACAGATGTTAAGCGATTCCCTGCAGTTGTTTTGTAACACGGCTGTTTAGTGAATTTTTTCTTCCCCATTGACTTTTGCTTATCAGAAGGTTGCAAAAGGTGATCACACGACCCCGGGACACTGCATCCGTCATAAATGCATGTCAGTTGCCTAGCATTCAAATTCTGATCACATGACTATAAGGATATCACAACAGTCACATGTGAAAAACAGTCATAAGTCACTTTTTTTAGTGACACTGTAACTTTGAATGGTCACTAAAGGAACTGTTGTAAATTGAGGGCTACCTGTATTAGTAATAGTAATAGTAGTAAAGTTGGAAGGGACCTTGGAGGTCATCTAGTCCAACCCCCTGCTCAGGCAGGAAACCCTACACCATTTCGGACAAATGGCTGTCCAGTCTCTTCTTAAAAACTTCCAGTATTGGAGCACTTACTGCTTCTGGAGGAGATAATCCTGTTTGCTAAGAAAAGGAAGGAAAATGGGAAAAGGAGCATGAGCTAGAAATTTATTCCTTCTTTTTAAAAGTTACAATGGAGTGTTACCTGCCCTGTTGAAGATAAGAACCTAAAGGTAAGCAAACCTTTAAGTGGCCTGCTTCTTCTGGCTGGTATATTTGTACAAGGAAAAAAAAAACAAAACTAGGTTCGTTTTAGAAGCAATCACATTTGTAACAGTTTGTGCAGCTACAGTACATGTGCCAGCAAAATTTAAGCACAATTATTTCAAAACCAGGGAAATGTTAAAACCTTCCCCGTTTTTCAGGAGTACAGGTCGGACAGCAATGAGTTAATTCTTCCCCTTGATTTTGAGTAGACCTCAAAACAGGAACCATATTGTCCTGCTAATATTTTAGCCAGTCTTCCTTTTCTTCAGGAAGAGACTCAGCTGAAGGCTAATGTTACAATTTGGGGGGGGGAGGAGGAATCTCTTACATCTGGAAGCAATCCATAAGAGAAGGTTACTTGTAAAAAAAAAAAAAAAAAAAAGCTGAGATTTACAATCTGCAGTTGTTTCATCCTTAATTATAAGTTGCTGCTGATACATTTTTGAAAAAGGCTGTTTTTAAGTTAAGCTCTTTTAACCATGGACTTCAATATATTTTGGTGTGGAAATTTTGCACTAAGCTTGACGTGTTCCCCTTTGATGCTACATTTAGTTCTTATTACAACTCTAGCTGGTAAGAACATAAGAAGTCCATTGTGAGAAACAAACCTCTAGGCTAGCGTTTCATGTCCAAAAGGAGCTGATTAGATGTCTCTGGGAGGTATCCAAGCAGAGCATGAAACTAATGGTTACCAACTGTGACCCAGGCATCTTTATTAGATGGATGACTACAGTGCATGGAAATGCCATTTGGTTATATGGATTAACTTGTGCTCCAATCCAGCAATTTCTTGCAGAGACAGAAGCCCAAAATAGAACGTTTTGCAAGTTTACAAGAAAGCACAAACCACGGATAAAATGGCAACCTAAAAATAAACTATATACTTGTATGTATATGTGTATTTATATATTGCTTGATTCCTGGTAACATGGGTAGCTTACAGTATTCAGAGGGAGGAAGGGAACTCCAGACACGTGTGAAGTTGAAACATTACTTAATGCAATCTCTGAAATACAGAATAGGACACCCTATACAGCAGAGGTCCCCAACCTTTTGGGCAACAGGGACCGGTTCTGTGGAGAAAGGTTTTTCCATGGACCAGACTGTGCGTGTTTTTGTGTGCTGCCTGCATCCCACGGATGGAGCTTTGCTTGTTTGTGTGGACCGGTTGCTGGGTATGCCGCAGCCCGGTACTGGTCCATGGACCGGGGTTGGGGGCCCCTGCTATACAAGACTGATTTTGAACAGGACATAGGCGGGGACTGTCAAGATCTTCCATTTGGTGCTGCCCCGACATGAAGGCGAGGACTATCACAGCCTTTTCTAGGGTGGCACAAAGACACTAAAATGCCAACTCCTATTGGACTGATCAAGTACATTACAAAGGTTGGAACAGACCTCTGCTGCACAGCACTGCACGGATTGTATGCGGCTGTCGTTTGGGGACGGTTGCATAGCCATTCTTTTTGTACAGCAGCAAATGTTAACATTTCCCATTTGAACGTGACTTGCCTCTCTCCCCCCCCCCCCAGCAGGAAGTCAGAACCAATCGGCAGCAAGGCGTGCATCTCCACACAACATGCAGTTGGGATTGGGGAGTTGTTTGGGTTGGCCTGTCTGCAACCCTCTGCAACCTCCGCATACCCATCAACCCCTTCGCAGCATAGGAATGTGGTAATGGCTATGGGCAGTTGTGGCCATCTAAATTTTTCGTTAGACATTTATTTCTTCTTGAAATGCCAAAGCAGTTACAAGTCGCTTCGTGATTTTCCTTATTCACTGAGCCACGCTACAGAATATTCTTCCTTTTTTCAAGGCTTAGAATTATTTCCAATTATTTGTGCGAACTTTCTTAATCAAAAAAATGAATTCCATTACTAAAAATTAAAAAAACAAAAAACAAATATCAAATCAGACTCCATCAAGCTTGTGCATCTTTCTTTTAGGAATCTGCGTTTACAATATATCCTTGATGTACTTCAACAAATTAACTAAAAACCCTTACACACACACACACACACACACACACACACACACACACACACACCCTATTATGCAGTACAAATAACCAGAGCCACACACGGAGAGTTCAAGCTAACTATTCTATTGTATTCTGCCCATAGTACAGGAATCTCCCCAGAGATTGCTTTCCCTTGGGAACAGATAGATAAGGTTTCATAGAGTTTGGAGTGGGGCAGTCCTGGATCTCTTTTAGCTACAGAGTGATTCAAGGCTACCTTCCCGCTTGATTCCTCCTCCCTCCTTGCCCGGCTGGGCATTTCCCAACATCTATCCAGAAAAGCTTGTTGATGTCTTGCAGAAACAAAGTATAGAAACCGATCAAAACCAAATAATCCAATACTGATAAATCCAACAGCTTCTAACACAACCCTTCTAACCCCAACTGAAACTCTGAAAGACAAAACCTTAGGCAAAAAGGTTGGGAGGAGGGCAGTTTAGAGTGTTTTTCAGTTTCCGAAAGCAATTATATCGTTACAAAGGAGATTTAATTCATTGTTCTCTTCCAACAAGACCCACAAAAGAGCAAAATGTCAGTCTCTCTTCCTGCTATACACTTAGGTTATGACAAAATCTCTCGCCATTATCCCAAACTCTCTCGCATCTCCCTTGGATTTTTTTTGATTCCAATTTTGAAATAAAATCCCACCCTGTTGGATGCCCTAGGGACTTTCTCCTCCTTCAGTTGAGTATTGACCTCATTGTTTCTCTGCAGTTTGGCAAAGGCTATTGCTTCCCAGTTTTTTCACACACACATCCTGTCAGCCCCAGCACAAAAGAAGAGCAGAGCAGCCCTTGAGGAGAAAGATAATGAAGTCCATAGGGACAAAGAAGAGTGGAGGAAAAAGCCTGGCCAAGGAAATCTAGAGAATTCAAGGACAGACATTCCTCTTTGCTGGAAAACAAAGTTTGGGGTGGGTAAAGCCCAAGGCCAAGTAACAGAGAAAGCCAACATTTAAGACCAAAGGATGGGTCAGCTTGGAACAATCTGGCTCCCTAAATCTAAATGTCCAGTAACCGAGTCCTGTCTTTCTTCCACAAAGAAACAGGAAATGCACTTCACTTGAACTAGGAATGTTTTGATTTCAAATGATTAAAGGCTCCCCAACAGTAGAAAAGCCCACCTAGGAAAGGAGAAACTAGTCACCCTCCAGATGCTGCTAGATTCCCAGTGGCTGGACGACTGCTAGACTTGCAATTCAACCAAAGCTGGAAATGCACCGGTTTCCCACTCTACTTTGAATGGCTAGAAGACCAATTCAGAGGCATGGTTCAGAAAACCAGCTCATTTTCTCCAAAGGAAGAGAAAGCTTTACTGCATCGGAGCGATCACACAATTCACTCAGAGATTTTACCAAACTGCAAGTGCAGCTGTGGTATGTTCATTGTGATGTTTAATTCCATTTTAAAATAAGAAATTCAACATTTTGTAGGCAGTTGTTCTAGGTGGAAAAATAAATTCAGTCAAGATATCAGGTAGTTTAAAAAAATAAAAAAAAAGCTTTAAAAGGTCACTCGGTTTTATATGCTCTGGATGGAGGGCCTTGGATATCTCTAAGCCAGGGGTCTTCAAACTTGGTAACTTTTAAGACTTGTGGACTTCAACTCCCAGAATTCCTCAGCCAGCCATGCCATGCCATGTTGCTGATACTGCTCTAAACAGTACCAGCAATATGGGAAGTGATTATGAAGGTAGAACACTCAACGGGAAAACTGCTAAGGTATCAGGTGGCAAAAAGCAGGCCTACACATGAAGATTCAACTAAACTGATTCATTGCTAAAAGTTTATGTAGAGCAGACATGTCAAACACCAGGCCCGGGGGCCGGATGCGGCCCACGAAGTGGTTTCATGTGGCCCGTGAAGCCATCCTGGAAACAATGAGGGAACGGCCCCCTCTGCCTTGGCCCTGGCCAGCCGGGAGCCAATGTACAATTTTGTGGTGGCCATCTATGCTGAAACGCATTCAGTCTTAGTTCCATAAGCCACCCCCCCACACACATGACCTGAGAGGAACAGTGAGGTTCCTCCAGTGGACCATGCCTTGGCACTTGCCCTGGTCCCACCCCCTTCTGCCAGAGACCCTCAGATCTATCCCACTCCTGCCCAGGCCCCCACAGGCACCCTTGACGCGAATGATGTAGAGCTGGCCACACCTACCCAATAGGCCACACCCACCCAATAGGCCGCACCCACCCTGACCACACCCACCCGGCCCCCTGAGGGCAACCGCAATGCTGATCCGGCCCTCAATGAAATTGAGTTTGACACCCCTGATGTAGAGGAATCTTCTCAGCCAATGATCTGGCACACATGGGGGGGGAGGTTGGGCTTAGTTTTCTTGTGGCTACATAGGGATTCTAGGCCAGTGGTGGTGAACTGGTGGCGAACCTATGGTATAGGTGCCAGAGGCGGCACTCAGAGCCCTCTCTGTGGGCACGCGTGCCATCACCCCAGTCCTAGGCCTTCAGCTGGGTTTTATAAAACCTTATCACTTTAGGCCTCCGCTGCTGTGTACAAAAAAAAAAAAAGGTTCAGTCAATTTCAACTTTTGCAAAATTGGAATTGATTGATTGAACTTATTAGCCCCACCCAGTCTGCCGTTACCACCGCAGCCATGTCCACCCAATGGGCCACACCCTCAATTGGTCACACCCAGACAATGGGCCACACCCAGACAATGGGCCACACCCACCCGGCACCCGACGATGCATAAGTGGGTTTTGGGTTGCAGTTTCGGCACTCAGTCTCTAAAAGGTTCACCATCACTGTTCTAGGCCGATTCCACTTTTCACTCTGTTCCCACATGTCTATGAAGATTCTCAGTTGTTCAGGTCATGGTTGTCCCAAAGGGCCTGTCTTTCAAAAGGCAATTGGACTTTCTTGTTTTGCTAGAAGACGTTTTGCTTCTCATCCAAGAAGCTTCCTCAGTTCTGACTGAATGGTGGAGAATGGAAGGATTTATATTCCTTGAAGCCATCTGGTCGTTAGCCCTCTTTCTGAGAGTCATTGAGGGCACTTGGAGGTTTATCTGTGCTCTCAGGGTCACCTGAATCCTGTAGCCCGCAATTTTTCCCCCCTGGAAATCCTTTCATAGCCCTGCACCATTTAGCTATGCACTTTGGAACGAACGCCCTTTGAATGGGGCTACCGGTACACAATTATTCAATCTTCAAATTAAAGTCTAGGTTTCATTTGTTTGGGGCTTTTTGGAGCATATAAACCAGAAGTGATACCATGTTTACCCCAAAATAAGACCCAACTGGAAAATAAGCCCTAGCGTGACTTTTCAGGATGCTCGTAATATAAGCCCTACCCCAAAAATAAGCCCCACTTAAGGCAGTGCCGGTAGGGCCACCTCAGCTGTCGCTTGCCCAGCTGGTAAGTAGGCAAACAGCTAGCCGCAGCTGAAGTAGATTTGCGCCCTTGCCGCCTTTCTCCCAGGGATGCCCCGGTCCCCTCCTCCCATCCTGAGGCCAGAGTGGCAGAGTCCGAAGGGGTGAGAGAGAGCAGATGCATGTCTGGGTGAAAGATAAATTGCCCCACTCCCCAGCTGAAGCTCCTCTTGCCAAAGCGTGCAGTCTCAAACAGATCTCATTTTTAACCCCCATTTTAAAATCTCCCTGAAAGGCGCCTTCAGCTTCAAGTGATTGACAAGCCTTTCGGTGTGAGAACAGGCAAATTTAGGCAAACGTGCCACAGAGAAGTGCTTCTTGCACCAGTTTTGTTTAAAAATGGTCTAGCAGGGGGGAGCGGAGCCAAGTTCTTGTGTTCCTTCGCAAGAGGCAGCAGCAAGGCAGCGAGCGGGCTAGATTGGATGAGTGCTGCAAAATGCCTCCATTTGCGGCCAGACTGGATTCTTGTCCAGCTTCTAAATGTTGGAGGGGGGGGGTTAAGCATGGAAAGAAGATTTAGCTGGGTTAATGAGCAACATCTTTATTTTGATGTGTCTCCCTCCCCCACGCCCAGCTCCGATGCCTCATTTGGGATCAACTCCTGCTGATCCCTCAGGCAATATTGCGATCGCAGCCGGAGGAACAAGAGGAGGAACGCTGGGGAAGGGTCAACTTTGGCGCCCTTTTTTCATTTCCTCTGCCCCTCATCTTCGATCCGTACCCTGCTCGGTCCCCCGTCATTTTCAGAGGGTTTCTTTTGCAACCCTTACCAGGGAGCAGGGAAGGAGGAGGAAGAGAAAGTAGCCACCAGTTCCAGTCTTCCCTGGGGATTGGGGCTGGAGGGACTTCCCGGACGGGCACTGGAACAGGACCGCCATCCCTGATCGCCTTTGCCGCCGCTGAAGCCCAGCAGCGCAGCCGACATGGTGAGACTGTGGGTCAAGGGAGGGGGATTGGAGAAACATATGGCTTGCAAGGAGATGTGGATTGCCTCTTAACCCCTCCATTTCTGCTGCTCCTCCCTCCTTCTTGGCTCAAAATCCTGTGCTGGCCCCTTAAGCCGTCCCCGTCTTTGCCCTCCCACCCCAATTGCTCCTTGTCTCCCAGGTGTTAATACCATGTTTCCCCCTGGTATTAACTGGAAAATAAGCCCTGAATGTGTCTTTTGGAGCAAAAATTAGTGTAAGACCCAGTCATTTTGGGGAAAACACAGTACCTAGAGCAGCGGTTCTCAACCTGTGGGTCGCGACCCCATTTGGGGTCGAACCACCATTTCACGGGGGTCGACAAACAATGCGACCCACCATTTTTTCTCAGCTGGCGGCACCGCGCATGTGCGCTGCACCGCACATGCGCGGTGCGCATGGGGCAGCGCATGTGCCACCGCGCATGCATGCTGCACATGGGGACGCTGCTGTACATGGGGACGCCGCTGCGCATGGGCACCACGCATGGAGCACCCCGCATGCGCGCCGCGCATGGGGACACGTGTGCATGCGCGCCACGCATGGGGGCACCGCCGCGTACATGCACCGCGCACAGGGGCGTTGCTGCGCACTGCGCATGGGGATGTTGACACGCATGCGCACCGTGCATGGGGACGTCACCGCGCATGTGCGGCGCGCGGCGCATGCGCAGCGCGTCCTTATGACCGGGGTCGCCAGTATAAAAAGGTTGAGAACCACTGACCTAGAGAATCCACCTTGGATAACTAGAACACAGCCCAACTCAGCAAAGGAAGAGATCGATGCCATCAAATCCTGTTTGAGAAAATACAACCAGATGGATTGATTCATCTTTCCTTACCGAAATGTCAGCGTCTGGCCACAATGGTAAGTTGGAGCCTTGGAATACAGCACTCCACCTGCCTGCGAATCGTTTCGGAGGGCTATGTTTCTTCGGCTGCTCAAGCTGTAGCCTTCCATGCCTGGAGCCCATTCTAAGGAAAGAAGAACTGACATTAATGCAGAGGTCCCTAGCCTGCGAAAAAGCTTATAAAACATAATATTCTTAATTCACTGACACTACAGGCCGGCCTTTTCTGAAAATATGTGCTTTGCTTCCCTTTTTAGTTACATTGTGTACACATTCCAAAATAGGAAAGTGCACAAAGAAGAATGTACAAGTAGCCCTCAACTTACAACAGTTGGTTTAGTGACCATTCAAAGTTACAACGGCACTGGAAAAAAAGTGACTTATGACTGTTTCTCATACTTACGCCCATTGCAGCATCCCCAGGGTCACGTGATCAAAATTTGGACACTTGACAACTGGCTTGTATTTATGACAGTTGTGTTGTCCCCAGGGGTCACGCGATCACCGCCTTCCCAGCCAGCTTCCGACAAGCAAAGTCAACGGAGGAAACCAGATTTGCTTAATGACTGAATGTTTCACTTAACAACTGCAGTGATTCACTTAACAACTGTGGCACGAAAGGTCATAAAATGGAGCAAAACTGCTTAGCAATGGAAATTTGGGGCTCAACTGAGGACTAACTGTAATTCACAAACAGTCTGATCCCATACAAACCTACGAGCTTAACCAATGACACAAGCCTCGTTACGATCAATAAGCTGACATTTGTAAAGGAGAACTCAGAATTAAAATTTTGCTTAAAAACCAACTTTAAACTATTTCATATATGCTCTGCGCCTGAAAATGTGGCAATGTTTCATAAAGCTAAACATTTGTGTAACAAATGGCCTTAAGCATCAAACAAACGTACCTGAATGTGAAAATTAATCATACAGAGCAAGTGCACGATAGATATACAGGTCGAGGAAAAAAAGATGAAGCGAGATTGAAATCTTTTTATTGCAGAATGAAATGACCAAATACATACCATGAGGCACTAATGTGGAACGCCCAGTTTGAGAAACGCTCCATGGACTCCATTCCTGACGGCCGTCTCCCCGTGCACAAACCTTGAACTGATAATCAATGTTGGGGTCGATGTGCAACACCGTGAATTCTGTGTCTGAACCGATGTACGCATCTTCAAAATGGCAAGTGGTACTCTTGCGATACTGAAGTCTGTAGTCTTGTGGGGTGAAGTCCTCATCAACCTAAGCAAAGGTGAATGACACTGTTACCTATCTTAAACTCTTCCTTCTTTAAACATTGTTTTAATTAACTTGTTTTCTGAAAGGCAAAGACTTCAAGCTTAGACTTCAAGCTTGATCACTCAGATGCAGTAAAGTAGTTTGGGTTTAGAAGCACACTGGGCATTATCAGGTATTACGATGGACACAATTGCAAAATTACTATTGAGCGATTAGGCACAAAACACATTTTCCAGTGCTTATGCCAGCCAGATGTGCTGGAATCCTGAGAATTCCAGTCCCAAGGTATCTGGAAAAGTGATATAAATACAGTAGTGGCCAAAATTGTGGAAATCTTTTGGGAAAAGTGTATTTTTGAGGTTTGATGGCTAATAACACAACCTTTTGGGGGGAGTAGTACTATAAAAGTATATATCAATGGAAAGATAATTTAATCAAAAATGTAATGCAACATAGTTTGTTCAATTATCTGTACTGTATTCTATGAAAAGTTATAGCCAAATAACCAGAAAAAGGAAGCACAACTTGCTTAGGTTGATATCAGGTAGCTTTCCTTCATATGATGGTAGCCAGTGAGCATGAGTGTTTACAGAGCCAATCAAGTGTCATCTTGTTTTGGCAATGAGCCAGTCAAATCACAGTAGGATTCAGTTATTGATATCATGTATTGAAGCTGAGAGGAGGACATTTGTCAGTGTGTTATGTGATTGCTATCAAGTTGGTTGGGTTTTTTTTTCCTTTCATTTAGTGAGCTTGTAGAACGTAATAAAATTAAAGTAATGGTGCAAAGAATTGACTGGTTGCCCAGAAAGCGATGTAAAATAGTATTATTAAGTGAACAAGGCTACAGTTATAAAGAAATTAGAAGAAAAATTGATGGAAACTTAACCAAAGGTGGCATTTCTACTGTACACTTTTTCCAAAAGGTTTCCACAATTTTGGCCACTACTGTATTAAGAGGCAGAAACCATCACATAGAATCTATTTCACAATGTGCCAGTTACCAGACAGCTATTAAATTAGTTACAATTTTAAAAGAATGCTATCTTAAACAGAAATCAATAAAGCCCACATAATAGCCACTATTCATTGTATTAACCACTATCTGTGTTCTATTCTCAAGGAAGAGATTTTCATGTGAAAGGAAAGATCCCAAACCTCTTTCACATATTGGTAGTCCTTGACTTACAACAGTTCATTTAGCGACTGTTGGAAAAAAGTGACTTATGTCCATTTTTCACATTTACAACCATTGCAGCATCCCCATGGTCACATGATCAAAATTCAAATGCTTGGCAACTGGGTCATGTTTATGACCGTTGCTTCTTTCCAAGATCATGTGATCACATTTTGCAACCTTTGGACAAGCAAAGTCTATGGGGCAAGCCAGATTCACTTAATAACTGGGTTGCTAACTTAACAACTGCAATGATTCATTTAACAACTGTGGCAAGAAAGGTCGTAAAATGGGGCAAAATTCATTTAACAATGGTCTTGCTTAGCAACAGAAATTTTGGGCTCGATTATGGTCGTAAGTAGAGGATTACCTGTAATGTGTTTCCGCCCAGCACAAAATCACCACCGGGCTGTTGGGTTAAGCACAACACAAAAGAAAATGCCTGTGTATTTGATCCTGAAAAGGCTGCTAACTCACCTTGCACCATCGTACTAAGATACCCCCAGGCTTCTCGATCAGTTCTTCTATCTGTATGGGTGGTCGAGATGCTACTGTTCCATGGCTGAAGATGTAGCTTTTCATTATTGTAAAAAAGGAGTCGTCCCATTGAGCAGATAAGCTAGCCACATCAACCAGCGGTGGCACTTCAGGTAAACTAAAGAGAGGAAATGTTATCAATACACAATAGGTGAGGAACTGTTGTCACTCTGATCCTTTAACAATGTCTGGAACTCTTGATTTGATGTATTTTTTTTAAAAAAAAATGTGTCAGATTAATTCCTCTAGCCACTCCAATCCATATCTTCTTTATTTTTAGCATAAAGAGAAGTACATTAAAACAGGTATAAAACGTTAGGCTATAGATTTCTATTCGCCAACCCTACCTCCGTAAGGTTGAAGGCAGGGTTCTAGCATCACCTCCTCTGTACCCGTAGTTTTGCACCTTGTGTTTCCCAAATGGAAAATATAAATTTGAAAGGTGATGAAAATGGAATGAAAGAACTCTGGATTAGTTAAGTTTCTCGCCAAGGAAATATTTCAGAAAATTCATTGGGCTGGTTTACTTAATACCTATCCCACCGTGAAGAAAACTTTTCTCCCTTAAAATAATAATTTTGAGAGTCCCAAATTTACACGTACTCCTTGACTTATGACTGGTCACTTAACAACCATTCAAAGTTACAACACCCCTTCCCCAACAAAAGCTACTTAAAGTTATGGTCATGTGATAACATTTTGGGTACTTGGAAACCAGCTCACTTTTACAGCCATTTGCAGCATCCTATGATCACATGACCGCAATTTGCAATTCTTTGCTGGTTTCTGGCAAAAAAAAAAAAATGCCCACTGAAGATAAATTCTCTTAACAGCAACAACAAAAAAATGTTTAAAAAAATCAGGTCGGGTTAGGTGATGCTCAACTTACAACCATAATAATTCCAGGCTCAATTACAACCTAAGTCAAGGACTATCTGTACATTCTTTTCAGCTTTGCTAGTTCACTATCATAATAATGTTTAAGATTTTGGGAGTGCTCAGGTTTTCCATTGGGGTAGTTCTGTGCATGTGGTTTGTTTGTTTATTAAATTTATAATAATCTCACTATCCAAAGCAACTCTAGTGAAGATTAGTTTACTTGGTTACTCTTTTGAAAGGAAAACTTTTCAAAATAAGTCAATGACCTTCAGAATAGTTGTCAAATAATGCTATCTGAAGGTTAGAAGCTGCTATTATAAGCCTCAGTAGATCAGGTAGTCTAAACTGGACCTTAGAAATGGTAATTCTGCATCATTCACATAAACTACCCTAAGTGGAAGAGGGCCCTCTACAATCCAAGGATACTTCTGTCAGCTACTGAGTGTGAAAATCCAGCCCTTGATCTGTGGCTCTTACCTGTCCAGCTGAATGTGCAAAGCCTTTTTTGTAAAACTGCACAGCTTCTCACTGTTGTCCCTTGTAATTCCACCAATGGCACTTTCACCTGTAATGCAACAGCGGAAGAGATCATTACTAAGAAGAGAGTCTGGGACATCCTAGCCAAGGACAACTGATCCACCGGCTTCGGTGACATTCACTTCCCATTTGCAGACATTCATCTGAAGTGTATATTTATAGCCACCTTAACAACCTGTGAGGTCCAAATGCGATGGATCCTCGGATAAATTCTGATCACCCTGGAGAAATTTCTTGACAGTTAGAACAATCAACTAGCGGAACGGCTTGCCTTTATTTAGAAGCTGTGGGTGCTCTGGAGGCTTTTAAGAAGACATTGGACAGCCATTTGTCTAGAATGGTGCAGGGTCTCCTGCTTGAGAAGGGTTGGACTAGTTCAGGGGTAGGCAACCTTGGCTCTTTTATGACTCGTGGACTTCAACTCCCAGAATTCCTGGGCCAGCCATGCTGAGAGAAAAGGGAGAGGTTTCCAAGCTGAGCCATGCTGGCTCAGGAATTCTGGGAGTTGAAGTCCACAAGTCATAAAAGAGCCAAGGTTGCCTACCCCTGGACTAGAAGATCCCAAAGCCCCTTCCAACTCTGTTATTCTGTTATTATTCTGCTTTACTGGCAGCTGGTTTTTAGGACTTTTGAAGAACTCTTTAGGAAGGTTACAATTCTGTAACTCAATGGGCTGATATGAGTGGTTACCAATTTCCTCCCCCGTACAAAACCTGAGTTGATGTTCTGCTCCTACATCTCTCTCTACACTGCTTGATGTAGCTGAAGGGAAGGAAAAGAAAGAACACGCCAGTGTCTTCCTATATCCTCTGCTTTGCCATAAGAAGCAGGTGGATGCTGTTTCTCTGAGCTGGTGATCCACAATTTTCTGTTAGACTGTCAAGCTTAGGAAGCTGCTGCTCAACATCCATAAACCAGAGGCGCCTCAACCACTTTTTCATTACTCCCTTCTATCTTCCACAACCATTTTCCAGACAATTCAAGAAGATTGGAGAATGGGAAAGAATATATAGTATGTTACAATGGTATCTTGGCGTAAGACAAAATACAGTGCCTACACATTCTCCACTGAAACCAGCATTAAATTAGGAATTTTCCACTTCGTTCACATAAGAGAAATGACGGCGACTAGTTCGGAAAAAAGAAAAACCAGTAAATTAAAGTCAAGCTACAGAGTTCATTTAGCAACGGTTCAAAGTTACAACAGCATTGAAAAAAATGATTTATGACTGTTTTTCACACTAACAACCGTTACAGCATCCCCATGGTCATGTGATCAGAATTCAGACGCTTGGCAACTGACTCATATTTATGACGGCTGCAGCATCCTGGGGGCATGGGATCACCTTTTATTGAGGCCTTCTGACAAGCAGAGCCAATGGAGAACCCAGATTCACTCAACAACCGTGTTACTAACTTATCAACTGACATGATTCACTTAACAACTGTGGCAAGAAAGGTCAAAAAATGAGGCAAAATTCACTTAACAAGTGTTTTCACTTAGCAACAAAAATCTGGGGGCTCAACTTTGGTCGTAAGTCAAGGACTACTGTGTTGGTTTGATATACTGTCTTGTCCAAAAGTTAATGCCCATGGTTTCCTTAGCAGAATTAAAATGAGAACTATGGTTATTTAAAGGCTGCCTGATTGTCTGGATTACACTGTGAAAGAAAGAGGAAATGGTTTCGAAAGCGAAAAAGACCCCAAAAATCCTTTTGTTCCGGGTATAGCTTTTTAAATAAAGCTGTAACAATTCAGCTGTAGTCGCACAGACACTGACAAACCTAGTTAAAAGGAGAAGAAAGATCCTCCTTATTCTCTGATGTGTGTGTGACTCTGGAGTTCCTACAGAAAAGGCAGGATATAAATCTAATAAATCCTCTTCCTCCTCCTGTTTTCCTTCTTTTGGTATTTGAAAGGCTTTTGTACTACATGCGGCATGCGTACCTGTGCTATGGGGATTCTGCTCCTCAAAAGATAACACCCCTGATATACAGTTAGTCCTCGACTTACAACTGTTTCTTTAGTGACCTTTGAAGTTGTAACGGCACTGAGAAAGGTGACTTATAACTGTTTTTCAGACTTAAGACATTGCAACATCCTCATGGTCATATGGTTTACATTCAAATGCTTGGCAACTGGTTCATATTTATGACGGTTGTAGTGTCCCCCAAGTCATGTCAATGGGGAAACCTGTGTTACTAACTTAACAACTGCAATGATTCACTTAACAACTGTGATAAGAAAGGTCGTAAAATGGGGCAAAACTCACTGAACACATTTCTCACTTAGGAACATAAATTTTAGGCTCAATTGTGGTCGTAATGGGTTCAAAACAATCCAGTTTTAAAGCAAAAAAGAAAATAAATACAATTTAATTATCTTCTCTTTCACAGAAGAGAGAAATTAAGAAAAGTGGCTGTTACATTTTAGAATTCATAGTGGTTTAATTGCTGGAAAACTCTTGAAGTATTCAGACAAAAAGAGAGGTGAGGTATAAGTCAATAAACAAACACAGTGGCTAAAATCGGTCTTCCAACTGAAGAGAATATATGAAGTTCAGGGTTGAACTGTGGAGTCCTGAGAGCACCAAGGACTCAGTCTTCCAATCTTTATTTGATCATCTAGGACGGGGTCCCCACCCCCAGTCCGCGGACCGGCACCAGTCCGTGGCATGTCAGAAACTGGGCCGCACAAACAGCGAAGTCCTATCCATGGGATGCAGGCAGCAGATGAAACCACGCCCCCTCCGGTCCGCGGAAAACCTCTTTCCACGGAACCGGTCCCTGGTGCCCAAAGGGTTGAAGGGCTCTGATCCAGGACAGAGAGCTAGCTCTAAAGTTCACTGAGTTCATTCTTAGACAAGGAGATTCTAGTTACAGAAAGAAGCAAATGTTTAGTACAGTGGTTCTCAACCTTTTTAATGCCGCGACCCCCAACCGGTCGTAAGTCGAGGACTACGCAACCGGTCATAAGTCGAGGACTACTCAACTGGTGCAGCACCGTTTGCAGAATGGGACTTTTGGTGGGCTCAGTAGGGCAGAGACAGCCTGGACAATTCCTATTGGCTTTTGAAAGCCAATAGAATTAGACTCTATTCAAGAGAGTCTATTCTATTGGCTTTCAAAAGCCAATAGAATAAAAGGGAGTAGCACAGCTAAGGAAAAGGGGAAAAAAATGGTGGGGTCCCGACCCACAGGTTGAGAACCACTGGTTTAGTAGGTTTGATATTGTAGTTCTAATTCTAAATATCTTCAATCAAATCATTTCACCACTACCAAATTGCAAGATTAAAGGCAAAGCAACATGCTGATTCACATCTCTGCAATAGCATTGCTAGGCAAGATCCGTGATACAATCTCCTTACGCTCAGTATTCCCCACCCTTCATCCCTGAGGATGGATGAAGAAATGAAGAAGAAAATGCTGACTAGGATGGCATCACTCCTTGTTTAATTAAGTATTATTGTGGTCTTGCAAAAGAAGGCCCAGAAGCAGCAGTCACAAGCAATTGCAAGACTGCTGACAGCTCTGAGTTACATATTCCATCCTTGTCCCAGTTCTGTTAATTCGGGTTCTTGCAATCTTATTTAATAGTCAAAACAATTCAACAGACATCTTTAATTTGTTTTTTGGATTTAAGATATCCCAGCTCCAAATTCTCAGTATATTGATAGCCGTGATAATTTTTTGCGCATCTAGCAAACTGTTCTGAAACTTACTTCACTGAATTAAAATGAACATATTGGTAGAACTGTAAGGTTCACCCATTATGTGAAGCCATAATAGCAATAGCATTTAGATTTATATACTGCTTCATGGTGTTTTACAGCACTCTCTGAGCAGTTTACAACATCAGCATATTGCCCCCAATAATCTGGGTCCTCATTTTACCAACCTCAGAAGGAAGGAAGGAAGGCTGAGTCAACCTTCAGCCCCATCAGGATTGAACTCCTGGCAGTGGGCAGAGTCAACCTGCACTACTGTATTCCAACCACTGTACCACCATGGTTCAGTAACAAGCTTTATTGAGTTTTGATTTATCTAAACCAAAATACTATGGCTTGTAAAACCTCTTGATGTGTATATGTATTCTCAGACATTATGTTTTTACAACAAACCATAGTATATAGATCAGCCAATGTGTGTATTGATTGGGGGAAAAAAGACAGAGAAAGGCATCAACAGCTCCTTCCTCTTGATCAACAACAGACATATCATCTGTGATTTATTTCTGTTCCATGGTACACGGATGTGCTTTATATGCATGCTCATTCTATGCATAATTACCATTTGTTTGATTTATGCCCTTCTTTTCCTGGCAAACACAGTACTCTCTGATTGATTCCCCCCCCCCAACAATAATGAGGAAGGATTAGTTAAATTATACCAGCTGGACCAATTTTACCCAGCAAGCTTTTACACCTCAGGATGGACTTCAACCTGGGTCTTCTCAGCCTTATCCAACATCTTATTTGTTCAAAGTAACTCCAAGATTTGTCCAAGCAATTCTTAACAATACTTTTTCCTATGCAGAAGGACCAGTCTAGATCTCTAGACACACATATTACTGACAGTCAATAGAGCCAGTTTAGATCTCTAGACACACATATTATTGACAGACAGGTGGAACTATTAAGTACAATAATTTCAGTAGCTATAAAGTTGATAGAAATCCCCTATGGCCCCAAAGAAAATGTTTTAAAGGCAGATTCTCCTACCTTCCTGGAGAAGTTCATTGGCTGTCCCAACTCCTTGTTCTATGAGCTTCTGGCACTCATCCAAGGGCTTGATACTTTCCTGTTCTATGCTGTCTACTTCCTGGAGCAAGGAGGCCAATCTTTCATCCAACAACTTCTTCAAGGTCCCTTTTAAGTCGCTGAAATGCTGTTCCAGGACTTCCCGGGTGTGTGCAGCACTATTTTTGATCTGAAGGGAGACAAAGAAATCAGCAAGGCCTTGAGGGAGAAAGCTAAAACAGGGATCCTCAAACTTTTTAAACAGGGGGCCAGTTCATTGTCCCTCAGACTGTTGGGGGGGGGCGGACTATAATTTGAAAAAAATTAATAATTATAGAACAATGTAAAATCAAGTATAAAATGAAAAAATGAAACAAGAAAAATGAATTGGTTAATTATTTGAATGAGTGTTTAAGTGAAGAAAATATACATTTCCAGTGAATCCACATGTGTTTTGTTTGGGAATGAAACTGCTGCTTTTTCTGCAAATAGTTTTTGAGTTGTGGGAAGATGGCATAAGTTTTCCTCCCTCACTTGTTTAATGAGTATGTCCAATTTTACTTCAAATGCTTTCATATGTGAATGCACACCACAGATGAGCTTCCCCTTTCCTTGAAGTTGCACACTGAAACTGTTGAGTAGCTCTGTTACATCTATCAGAAAGGCAAGGTGCCATTTCCATTCAACATTTCTTGCAGATGTCTCATGACCCAAAGTAGGTAATTCAAGAAGAGAGGGGGTTTGTGGAATGGAGGAGGAGAAGGAGGGCAGCTGTGGAGACCTTGGTGCTCTCTGAGCTTGGTGGCTTTCTTGCAGACCTCTCATGACCCAAACTAGGTAACATCATCAGTTCACTTATCCCACGTTGGGTCCTGAAACGTCTGCAAGAAAACCACCATCCTCAGAGACACTGCCCCCACCAGGACCCCTCACTTTAACTCTTAGCCAGAAATATTCTCCTTGATTGGCATTCCAGACCTTTCATCGCCTCAGCTTCACACAACCCCTCGCAACTCTGAAATAACCTTCCAGGAGCAAATTCTCCTCCTTTTTTCTCGCTCACCCTGGCCGCCCCTCACAAATAACTCGCGCTTTGCCTGCTCTCCTCAGACCCATAACCGGTGCCCCACTCCAGCAGCCCCACTCCAACCATCACGGGGGTCAAGCCTACTCACTCGGAGCCATCACCCTCGCCCTCGCCGATGGGACTGGATCCCTCGACGATGGTGGTGATGTTGGGGGCCGGCAGCACCAGTTTCCTCTTGACTGGCATGGCGGCAGCAGCAGCAGAGGCTGAGATTTACGTTCCGTAGCACCTAGCGAGGGACCCACCTCAGAAGAAGCAGCAGCAGTAGCATCATCGCCTGGCTTGGTTGCCCTAAGCGAGGCCTAGGCTGCAAACAAGGCCTAAACCTCTCAGCTGGCCCTGAAGTAAAATCGCAAAGAGGTGAGAGGAGGAGAGGAAAGGGGCATGGCCGAAGCACAAGCACGCACTTGGGCGCACGAGGGAAAAACTTGGAAAAAAACATCTTCTCTCACCAACTTGCCGTCTCACCATTGGCTGGGGCTCTCGCCACCATCTACCCACCCTCTCCTCGCATTTGGATGGCTTGCCTGGGAGGTTGAGGTGGGCTGGATAAGAAGACAGGGTGGGCCACATGCGGCCCGTGGGCCATAGTTTGAGGATCCCTGGGCTAAAATAAGGCTCTTATTCTTCTGGTTAGCAAGAAGGTGCTGAGCCTGCTTGGTCTCGTCAACCACTGCAAGTCAGGTGAATTAAAACATCTTGGACTTGAATGAGTTTACTTTGCCAAATGGCCCCACAACATAACTGAAGAAAATCAGATTCTTCCAAAAATTCAGCAACCCCACAAAAGTCTGAATTATTTTTGCTTTTTCTTAAAATTGCCTCCTTGTTTTGTCACCTTAAAAGATTCATGATTTTAGTAGCAAGCGTTTCACAGGAAATCTCTAATAGCTTTGCTGTAAGCCACTATTTTCAAGTAACAAGGTCAGATTCACATTTTAAGCTAGAAACAAACGAACCACTTTTGGGGTTTGCATGATGTGTGAATTCAGTCATAAAATTAAGGTCCTTTGAATGTATGCAACTTACTCTAGCCAAAATATATTTAGGATTGCAAAATATGCAAACATTTAATCGGCATAGTTTTAATATTTTAATACCTTTTAAAAAATATTTTTATAATCTATAAGTTGCCCAGAGTCGCCTTGTAGGGTAGATGGGCAGCATAAACATTTAATAAATAAATAAAACTTCTCAAATTTGAAACAGAATAAAGAAAAAGGAAGAACTAGTTGGACATAAGACATTCTCATCTATTCCACACCAGAGCAACTGCACCCCCAAAATTTTCTCTGTGGCTAAATCACACATTGTGCCAGGCCATGGTTTACTGAAGCAAGCCTACAGAACCTATTACAACCTAGGTTTGGAATTAGGCAATTTGTAGCATTGCAGAAGTTGTTGAATTGCAACTCCCAACATCCCTCACTACTGGCTAGGGTTATTCTAAGGCAGGGGTGTCAAAGTGCCGGCCCACGGGCCAGATGCGTCATATCAAAACCGCACCCACCCCAACTCTGGCAATGGGGAAAAAGTTGCAATACGTCGTGACACATCACATGGTGTGGCGAGTTTTTTTAAAAATATATATTTTATTAGATTTTATATGGGTAGGGAAAAGGTGGGGTTGGTGCAGGTACAGGAAAATCAGGATAAAGGGGACAGGGTGTGGATAACTACAGTAATACTTAATTCAGCAAACAAGCTGTCATCCGGGTCTTCATATTGAGTATTATTGTTTATATAATACTGGACATTTATAGGAATAAATCGGTATAGTTACAACTGACATTTGGCAAAACCCTAATATTCCTTTAAATAATTAACATAGTGGATAGCATAACAAGTATTTCCAATAATCAATCTTAATACTTAATATAATAAAGCTCTAAAATCTCTTCTTATTCTAACGTGTTTCAACCCACTGATAAAATTTTCCCCAGGTTTTATAAAAAATTGAATCTTCTTTCTCCTTCATCTCTAACTTTAATCTGTCCATTTCTGCACAATCTAGGATTTTCAAAATTATAATCTTGTCTGATGGTAGGTTTTCATTTTACCAAAACTGGGCAAATACTATTCTTGCAGCTGTTAATACATGTAATATTAAATAATCATTTTCTTTGCCATAGTAAGGTCTTAATATACCTAACAGGAACAATTCTGGTTTAAATTCTATCTGAATTTTCATCATCTTTTCTAACCATCTATGAATCTTAGACCAATATTTTTTTGCAATAGAACATGTCCACCAGGTATGTAAGTACCCAGTTTTTGTTTACATTTCCAACATGTATCCAATAAATTTTTAAACATTTTCGCTAAGCGAACTGGTGTCATATGCCATCTATAAAACATTTTATATAAGTTTTCTTGTATGTTACTGCTTTAGTAAGTTTGATATTTTTATCCCACAGTTTTTGTGGTGTGACAAGTTTGACACCCCTGTTCTGAGATGCAGTTTAACAACTTCTGTTGTTGTTGTTGTTGTTAATTGCGAAGTCGTGTCCGACCCATCGCGACCCCATGGACAATGTTCCTCCAGGTCTTCCTGTCCTCTACCATCTTCTGGAGTCCATTTAAGCTCACGCCTACTGCTTCAGTGACTCCATCCAGCCATCTCATTCTCTGTCATCCCTTCTTCTATTGCCCTCAATCTTTCCCAGCATTAGGCCCTTCTCCAGTGAGTCCTTCTCATTAGGTGGCCAAAGTATTTGAGTTTCAACTTCAGGATCTGGCCTTCTAAAGAGCAGTCGGGGTTGCTTTAAGCCAGAAGTCTCCAAACATGGCAACTTCAAGACTCAGGGATGTCATCTCCCAGAATTCCCCATCCAGCAAGTCTTAAAATTACCAAGTTTGGAGATCTCCTGCTTTAAGCTATAAATCATGGTTTATAAATCACTACAGCTGTTGCTTGCATTGCAAAAAGCCCTCCAAATAAATTACATTCTAGCTTGGCATGATGCTTGATTCCAGATGTTTCTCTTCTCAATATTAACTCAAGACGAAAACAGATAATGCAGATTAAGAAACAGCAGGAAATGAATTCCAAGAAGAATACTTTAATTTCAAAACAGGTATTCTGAAGTAATTTTTCACTGTTGTTTGGAAAACATCTTCCAGAAAGAATTTTTACCCTGAAGTCAGTTCCAGGATCCCACACTCTCATTTATATCCAATCTAGCAAGGCCACATTCCCATGACATATAAACCACAGGAACCGGTTATTATGCATAGCTCATTGACCAGAGTTAGCCTTGAACTCAGTACAGCTGCAATGTCAGATGAAACTAGAACTGAAACTTCCAAGAAACCAATGCTTCAAAGTCCAACTTCTGCAAATCCCCCCAAAAAGGGGCCATTTTAAAACTCATGTTAACCTTCAAGTCTAATTAATGGACCACACTCAGCTGGGGAAGGGGAGGGAAAGATGGTGGCCCAAGTATCGGCCTTCACTCTTTTCTGTGGTGTAGTATCTGATGCCAAAACAATCTAAAAGTAAGGAAACAAAGTTCATATTGTGAGACTAGGCTGAAGCTGCCATACCTAAAGATGAAGCAGACATATAAGCAGAGTGTATGCCAAAAATTAGGAGGTAGGTAAGAGGCGATAGATAAGAAGGAACCAATCCATTAAGGAAACAAAGGAAAAATGTCACCTGAACCAGACAAAAGAAGTTGGGCCTGAGCATGATGGGAAACCACCTCCCCAAATCCAATCCACAGCTAAGAGACTTGAAAATCAAGGCAAGTGTAGCTGCCAATCTTGAGAATCAACAAAGTGAGGACATTGGAGGATAAAAGGCATCCTGAAGCTAGCCCGCTCTTTGAGTCATCTTTGGATCACAGCTTGGTGGCTTCCACCCTTCTGGCTAATAATACCTAGTTGAGAAGGAAACAGGTAAGTGTGGATGAGTGTATGTGTGCATGTCAGAGAGAGCAAATGTACATTGCAACCAGTAAAGTTTTGCTGTTATTTTAAATTCACTAGGATCTCCTTGTATTCCAAAAAAATGGGTTGTGCCTCAGTGTTAGGTTCAAAGTGATTCAAGTGTGGCTATCGACCCTGTGAGTGTGCAAGTGAGTGACCATAAACCAAACCTAGGAGTGCGTGTAAGAATAACATGTATATCTGAAAATGAGTCAGTTTTAATTCCTTTTTTCCCAGCTATTTATCTATGGACCTTAGTTGAGAAAAGGCCATAATGCAGAAAAAATATAGATTAAGCTTCTTTTCTAACCATTTGGAACTTCAGCAGCATGTTGTGTTGCTATCACTAAATCACTCATCATTCATCCACACCTCAAAGAATGCCTAAAGCAGGACTGAGCATGGCTGGCTGAGGAATTCTGGGAGTTGAAGTCCGCAGGTCTTAAAGTTACCAAGATTGGACACCCCTGTTAGAGGATCTATGTGGGGCTCCAGATAAAAGGAAAAAAAACATACTGGAAAGTAATAAAGTGTCCTGCAATCTGCAAAGTTTTCATATATCTGTTTTTTAATTGAAAAAATCTAAAACAAAGTCAGAATGTGTACAGAACTGGATGTGTGCAAAGGCAGGGTGTGTCGGCACCATTTAATCCAATTTTTAAAATTCTGATTAGGAAGGAAATAGTCATGAACAGTTACAAGGAGGAAAAGGCTTATCATAATGAAAAGCTAAGCAAAGCTAACCGAAAGTAACTTCTTGATCTCTTTAAGTACTAACAAACAACACAGGATGTGTTACATTGGTCAGGTTATGCAAAACTGACTTCCTCTTTATGTCACATTTGTAGGCCTTTGTAGTCCCTGTGCAGTTAAGTTTTGTTATTTCAAGTCTCCATGACTAAAAGAAGGAAGTATATGCCTCTGTACATTGACAAGAACACACAGAGGTGGCAGGAAAGATCAAATAACTATGTTCTCTTTTTTAAAAAAGCTCTTTTAAGTCTTGAACATGAGACTATGAAATGGGTGCTGGGAAGGATGGACATTAGAGCCTTGGGGGGACTCACTGGTGACTTAGGTCTGGATTACATGAATGTAATTCTTCACACTGTGGTGGATAAATAGAGCTATCACATAATAAAAGCTACAGTAGTATGGCCATGCCTGACAGCAGCATTCTGTAGGAATGGGAGAGAAAAGTACAGTTAGGTCTCTTTTCTAATTCCTATCAATTCCTGTCCCATCAGCAGAAGACATTATAGCAGGAGCCAATTGTTATTGGAGCAAGTCTAAGGATGCAGGAATTAGCTGCAATGAACTGGACTACAATGCAGAGGTAGGGTGAAAGTTAATGGAGGAAGGGCAACCAAAGTTATGGTAGCAATTAATCAGGACCTTATTGAATTACAACATTAACATCCAAAAACACATGTACACATTCTTCATAGGGGGCATGGTGATCTACAGGTGAAGACACTGGTCTTGTCAACCAGAAGGCTGGCAGTTTGAGACCTGAGCGCTGCTTAACAGGGCAAGCTGCTGTTACTTGCCACAGCTCTTGCCAACCTAGCAATTTGAAAGCATGCACATGTGAGTAGATGAATAGGTACCACTTCAGTGGGAAGCTAACAGCATTCTGTGTGCCTGGGGGATATAGACGTGCTGGCCACAGGATCACGGAAGCATTTTTGGACAATGTTGCCTCCCTTGGCTAGGAAATGAAGATGAGCATTGCCCCCTAGAGTCGGACATAACTGGACAAGAGAAACCTTTACCTTTACTCTTCACAGATGACAAGATAATGATTAAGAACAGGATGCCAATTCGCATTATGGAAAAAAACTCTTTGTAAGTTGTAACTATACCGATTTATTCCTATAAATGTCTAGTATTATATAAACAATAATACTCAATATGAAGACCTGGACAGCTTGTTCCCTGAATTACGTATTTACTGTAGTTATCCACACCCTGTCCCCTTTATCCTGTACCCGCACCGACCCCACCTTTTCCCTACCCATATAAAATCTAATAAAATATATTAAAAAAAAAACAATTCACCACACCACGTGAAGTGTCACGACGTATTGCAACTTTTTCCCCATTGCCAGAGTTCGGGTGGGTGTGGTTTTGGTATGATGCATCTGGCCTGTGGGCCGGCAATTTGACACCCCTGCTTAGAACAACCCTAGCCAGTAGTGAGGGATGTTGAGAGCTGCAATTCAACAACTTCTGCAATGCTACAAATTGGTAAAATTATAGAAGATAAAAGTCCTATGAGTCAAGACTGACTCCTGGCGATTTCATAAACGCATCCATCTAATTTTCTGGCAGCGGTAAAGAAATTAATTGTTTTCAATGTTTTCTCTGATCTGATTTAACTTTCTGGGCTATCTGTAGCCTTGAAATTCCTCAGTGGTTTTCCATCAGTATAAACCAGTCTGACAGATAGAAAATATGACACTGTAATTTTTTTTTCTGTAGACAGATTTGCTGAGATTGAAAGGATATGCTCACACCATACTTCGAAATACAGAGCCTTATTATTGAAATGTAGACATGGATATACAGGTAGTCCTCGACTTATGACCACAACTGAGCCCAGTTATTAAGTGAATTTTGCTCCATTTTACAACTTTTCTTGCTACAGTTGTTAAGTGAATCACCATAGTTATTCAGTTAGTAACCTGGTTGTTAAGTGAATCTGCCTTCCCCATTGATTTTGCTTGTCAGAAGGTTGCAAAAGGTGACCACATGACCAGTTTTTGAGCACTCAGTCTCTAAAAGGTTCGCCATCACTGGGCTAAGGCTATCTGCAGGCACAGTATGTATTCTGATACTGATCTTGAAATAAAAGTATCTGTCCTTCTATAAATGTTCTATAGCACAAAACAGAATGGGCTTATTAGCCAGGGATGAGACTTATTGAAATTCATTTACTAAATCAGCTTTCCTCAATCTAGTGTCCTCAATATGTATTGGGGCTACAACTCTCAGCAAGCCTGGCTCAATCTCTTTTCTAAAAATTCAGGTGAAATTAAGGCAAAGCAATTTTTTTTTTTTTTTACATAGAAGCTGATAATATTTCCTTCCCTTCAGAAAAATCAGCACAGAAGCAGTAGCAATAATGAATTTATATGAAAAACTGATTGTATCACTGCCCTTTCCTAGATCAGAACATCTTCATGTATCACTGAACACAGACTTTCTATTTTACTCTCCGTGCAGATCACAAAGGCTATCAGAAGCG